>NC_084468.1:33650000-35030000 GCF_027409185.1 Cynocephalus volans | reverse complement strand
GAAAAATTAGTCCAACTGAGGAAGAATCAGAACCTAAAAAGAGCAAGTTGACTCCCAAAAGGGACAGCTCTGTAAAGTCAATAAAAAAGGAAAAAAGTGGGTTTCGGAGAGGCCTGGACCTCAAGGAGCAGGTGGCTGAGGAGACAAATGGTGACAGCAAGGCTAGGAACGTGGCTGATGACAGCAGTGAAAACAAAGTGGAAAATTTGCTCTGGGTGGATAAATATAAGCCAACCTCGCTCAAGACGATAATTGGACAGCAAGGTGACCAGAGCTGTGCCAACAAACTCCTGCGCTGGCTCCAAAACTGGCACAAGAGTCCATCTGAAGATAAAAAACACGGTGATTTTACAACTTCACTCATTTTTCTGTGTGTCTGTCAACGTGTAGGAAAGTCTAATTGTTGCCTCCTTCCTCTGTCAGCAAGCATTTATTGAGTGCTTGCTCTGAGGAAGCAACACCTGAGAGCAAGTGTTGCACTGGACTTTGGTGCTGTTGTGAACAAAACACAGGCCCCCTCAGGAGCTCTCTGTCAGTGGGGGAGACATATATCAACCAGCCAGTAAAACGTACTGTACCCTGTACTGTTCTAGGGGTGAGTCCAGGGCACTGTGGGGATGGAGGTGTGTGGACAGGGATGGGTGATGTGTTCCCATCTCTCGAGATAGGCATGGCTAAGCAAAGTCCAGGAAACAAGGAGGAGGTAGTGAGGAGAAGGGAGGGGTGGGTGCTGGGGGGAAAGATTACATGTCCCATGGTCTGAAGATATGGGAGAGCAAGACCCCCAAGAGTGCCTGGGCCACTAGAGGAAGGTGTGAGGGGATGGTTGAGGCAGCCCCGATTCCCACAGCATGTATGATTTGCTTTGGTAGCCTTGATAGGCTGCACTTCTGTAGTTTCTGTGCTTGCCATGGAAAATGAAAAGCCACAACAGACATTTAATGTCCAAAGTATTTCTAGAACTGAGGTTTCAGACAACAAATGTTAGTAGTGTTGTGTTTTTCTTTTTATTCTCAAGTCAAGTGGAGCAGTGGGATTGGAGAAGGTAGTAGTGTTTTCTTAAGCTTTAACCACAGCCCTGGAGAGTAGTGCATGGGAAATAAGGCAAAATCTAGTGAGCATCTCAGTGGCTCTTCAGTGATGGCTAGGTTATTAGTGCCGACAGTGCTAGCTTACTTTATTTATAACAGTTAGATACTATAGTTGTCACGATACAGGTTAAATTTAAGTTGAATCCTTTTCTCTTTCTGAAACCACAGAAAATCTCTCTTAAAAGGGGGGACAAGTATTTCTTGTACTGGAGAAAACTTTTTAACACTTCAAGTGAACTACAGTCCCTTTTCCTGTGCCTGTGGGCAGAAGGTTTAGCCATTTCTCTCTCAGTTATTGAGTATGAATGCAGCACACTTTATGTGCCAGGCACACGTGGTGAGAGAGGAAGTGTGTTCTAGTGTCAAGCTGTGCAGGGTAGTTGCAGACACAGCATCTTCAGTTCATGACTCCTTTTAGTGCTCCTGTAGCCGATCATGCTTGGTGACACTTACTGAGGCACACCAGGCTCTGTTGCGCAGCACTTTCACCCTCCAGCAGCCTACTGGCTACTTCACTGTTGTTATCCTCATCTTACCAAGGAGGAGACAGCTACAGAGGGTTGAGTCACTGCCAGAGTAGTCCCAGCTGGTAAGAGGTGGCCTTAGGGTCCACGGCCTGTGCTTTTGTAGGAAAGGAAACTCACAATATTATTGTTAGAATTCAGAGTTTTAAAGTGAATTAGTTTTGTTTTTATTTTGGGCAGAGGTGAGGTAGGGTATAGAATTTCACTAAATGCTCTGGAAACTGTTTATACTTTGTAGACAATATTCTGCAAATTTAGAACTGAACTAGAGGACTACCATTTATGTGAAGTTCATGCACAACTATTCCTGCCATTCCTGAGTTTCTTTAGGTGATACTGGTTAACACTCTGGAACTTCTTTTTTCTTAGCAGCAAAGTTTGGTAAATTTGCCGGCAAAGATGATGGCTCTAGTTTTAAGGCAGCATTGCTCTCAGGCCCTCCAGGCGTTGGCAAAACCACCACGGCTTCTCTGGTGTGTCAGGTGGGTGCTCTGTCCCAGTGCAGTTGGAAAGATCATCAGAGTGGTCGTGTGTAGAGATAAGTGCTTGGGTGTGAGTGAGTGTGTGTGTAGTGTGTATATATAAACCTGCTATATGTATTGTTCTAAACATCAAACCTTTAGAATTTGCTTTGTTTCTGGTGATATTTGTCATTTTCATCCTTTTAAAATATTGGTAATTATAATAATAGGTAATATTTACCTGTGAACCAGGCAGTGTGCTAAGCACTTGGATGCATTATCTTATAGAGAATATAAGTATGTATTATATACCCTGAAAGACACAAATATCTTCTATACCCTTGTAATAATTTTGTGTGCTGAATTCTGCATAGTAGATATTTGTACTGTTAATATCCTCATGTGGCAAATGAAATAGGTTTAGAGAAGAGTGTGGTGGCCCAGTTTGAGCCCAGGTAGTCCTGCTCAGGGTTTCCGCCCTTCACCATCATGTGGTACTTACTGCCTTTCTTCTTCTTGTCCCTGTCTCTGATGGATCTCTAGACAATGAGGGACTTAATTTAACTAGAACAAACCAGAATTCACATGTTGGTATCAGAATGGTAATATAAGGGATTATAAATTTATTGCTGGATTTCCCAATCCTCTGCCGCTAAGCTAGTGGTTTGTTTTGGTCTTTGCTATATGACCAGAGCTAAAATTTAAATACAAATTTTTATATATTTTTCACTGTTTTTATAAACATCAAAAAAAAATCAGTTTTTTTTTCTATTTCCTGCAATTGTGAATATGACATTTTCTACCTCTATTATTATCATTACTTTTTTGGGAATTAAGGCATTTTTAGCTTATCAGTTTTGGGAAATGAGTCAGAATAACTTGAATTTTTCTTGATTTGAGAGGAAAATTGTATATTGGGATAGTTAGACAAAGAGTGATTTAACTTAATAATTTATCTTGAAGAGGCAAGAATTACTTTTTGGTATCTTATAATAGATTAATTCTATACCTAATATTGAATTCTTGGGGTGATTTTATTTATTTCTTTTTAGGACTTTAAGAAGAAAACTTAGGTGTGTCTATATGTGTGTGCTATATGTATGTATATGATATTCTTAAAATTTCTAATATCGGCATATTATATTTAACCTCATTGTCTGCTAGTATCATACTTTATATTTTTACCTAGGGTTCTTTATGTGATTTTTATACTCTTTCTTCCTTAACTGGCCTTTTTTGTCAGGAGGAGTTAATTTGCATTGTGATAGTAATGATTTTCAATATTTTGATTAGGAATTGGGATATAGCTATGTGGAACTAAATGCAAGTGACACTCGGAGTAAGAACAGTTTAAAGGCAGTTGTTGCTGAATCACTGAATAATACCAGCATCAAAGGCTTTTATTCAAGTATGTGGCTTTTTGAACTTTTTGTTGTCATTGTGTAAGAAAGACAAGTTCATTTCAATATTCACTAACCAGTATCGAACACTGCTATGTGCCAAGCACCCTGCTAAATCATGGGGTTAGCAAAGAGAATAAGAAAGGCCTCTGACTTAACTTTTATGGGGCAATAGTTACCCTTTTTTTCTGAGATTGTGATAAAAATGTGTATATGCACATATTTATGCATTTTGCATGATTTTAGAGGATTGACAGGTGAGTCCTGTTAAGAGGGAATGAAAATAACTGTAGTTCAGTGTGTAAGGCAGGCAATAATGCTTGTACATGAAGAAGAAATTGTGTTTGGGGCATTAGGACAAGTTACAGGTAAAAGGGTGATATTTGTTTGAAAGGCCTTGAAGAATGAGAAAGGTAGAATTTGGAGGAAGAAGAGGTCATCAAAGGTAGTTGAAAAAAAGAAAAGACGGTGTGAAAGTGCCCATTGTGTTTCAGGTTGTAGTTAGTGGGCCTCTGTATGTCCAGAGATCATGGGGAAAATAAGATGTCCAAACAAAGGACTGAACAATGCCCGTTTAGAGCCTGTGGTGTGTTGCTTGGTCATCTAAGTTCTTGGTGCTTTCATGGGTAGAAAATCATTGTTCAAAAGAAGTTGCTCAGGAGTGTTACTTTGGTTGGTGGGAGTATAAATTAGTACAACTCTGGTGAGCAGTCTGGCAGTATTTTTCAAAGTTAATTACATATACCCTTTCACCCACAAATGCTATTTAGCTATTATTGTAATTGCATATGTGCACAATGACGTATACATATAAGGATATATAAGGATATTCAGTTAGTATGGCTTATAATTGCAAAAGCTTGCAAATATCCTAATATTTCATCAAGGCAGTGATTAAATTATGATACACATGTAAAATGGAATATTAAATTGCCTTAAAAAATGAAGTGTTCTATAGCTACAGATGAGGAACAAATCCCAAAATATACTAAATGACAAAACCGAGGTGTATGTTTTTATGCACACATGTATTTAATATGTATAGAATATCTCTTAAAGGATATACAAGAGACTATTTGCCTCTGGAAAGGGAAACTGGTATGCAGGGGAAGGGATGGGAGGGAGAGTTTCTTTTCACTGCATACTGTTGTTGCTTTTTAAGCTTAAAATATGTTACAGAATTTTCTGTAAAGCGGCAGTTTTTGAACAATTGTTATTTTGTTTTTGTCCCATCCCATTTCTTCTCAACCTGGGTCAGGTGGAGCAGCCTCTTCAGTAAGCGTGAAACACGCTCTCATCATGGATGAAGTAGATGGCATGGCAGGCAATGAGGACAGGGGGGGAATCCAGGTAATGAGAGCACTGTATTTTACTGTTTTACTGTTGGTTTTTAGATTTAAAAAAATATTTAATTACCACACAATGATAGTTTGGTAATTAAGACATGTTGCTGAAGAGGATTTTAAAACCTAAAATACATTGTGTGGTATTTGCTATTATTTAAATAATTATTTTTGTGTTGCAAATTTGTCTTTCAGGAATTAATCAGCCTGATAAAACATACCAAAATTCCCATTATTTGTATGTGCAATGATAGAAACCATCCCAAGATTCGCTCTTTGGTGCATTATTGTTTTGATCTTCGTTTTCAAAGACCTCGGGTTGAACAGATTAAGGTATGATTATTGCATTTTTTTTTTTTTTCATTACGCTATCCTGTTTAAGGGTTAGAGTTTAGAAGTACCTGATAAACATTTAAAAAATACCTGATTATTTGAGTTTTTTAAACAAACCATTGAAGATTTCTACTTGTTAATTTCAGGGTGCTATGATGTCTATTGCATTTAAAGAGGGTTTAAAGATTCCTCCTCCAGCTATGAATGAAATAATTTTAGGAGCCAATCAAGATATCAGACAGGTAAATTAAATGTATATTTTATGACTGTTAAAGATTTTTTTGAATTAATGCCTTCAACCTTGTGGGAAGGGGGAGAGGCAGTATTTTCCCATCTTGACATTGTCTTATATGTGATTCTTTTAGGTTCTGCACAATCTGAGTATGTGGTGCGCACGAAGTAAGGCGCTAACCTATGACCAGGCCAAGGCTGATTCTCATAGGGCCAAAAAGGATATCAAACTGGTAAAATAAATTTTCATTTCTTAGTTGCTTTCCCAAGCCAAAACACTTCTTGTTCTGTAGGTATTAGCTTAATAGAAATAGTTATAGTTCCTTGATACATACATAGAACCTGTGGATTTTTGTAATAAGAGCTATAGACAGCTGCTCAAAGTGTTTCTAATTCAAATGAATTTTTTCTCAAGGATTGTCAGTGTCTATTACAAATTCAGCAGTTGTAAAACGGCTTTTCCAGAGTTGCTTATGTATGCCTTTCGTGTTTATTTTTTTTTGAAATTTATTTTTATTTTTTTGGTGGCTGGCCAGTATGGGGATCCAAGCCCTTGACTTTTGTGTTACAAGGCTGTGCTCTAACCAACTGAGCTAACTGGCCAGGCTGGCTTTTGTGTTTTGAATGGTATTGCACTGTTCAGAATAATCTGTTTCAAATGGTTTAGTTTAATATAAAATCTTTCTGACGGTTCTCCATACCGGCTAGTTGCCAATAAATAAAAAATAAAACCTCTTTGAAACTGGAGGTCTGTATCAATTACTTTTGTGTTCCATTTTACCTACTCACTAGTCAGAATTTATTATTATAGTTAGGGCAGTGATTAAGCAGTGTTTTTTAAAAATTAATACACTTTATTTTTTAGAGTAGTTTTTTTTAGGTTCACAGCAAAATTGAGCGGAAGGGACAGATTTCTCATATATCCCCTTTCTGCTCTCCCCACTTCCCCCCTCCCCCCAATGCATAGCCTCTCCCACTATCAACATCCCCCACCAGAGTGGTATATCTGTTAGAACTGGTAAACCTACATTGACACTCATTATTACTCAAAGTCTATAGTCATATCACTCAAAGTCTGCAGTTTATGTTAGGTTTTATGGTTTTTGGCAAGTGTACAATGTACATTCTATAGTTTTTGACAAGTGTACAATGACATGTATATTAGTCCATTTCCTGGTGCTTATAACAGAATACCTGAAACTGAGTAATTTATAACAAAACGAAATTTATTTCCTATAGTTTTGGAGGCTGGGAAATCTAAGGTCCAGGGGCACATCTGGTGAGGGCCACCTTTTTGGTGGGAGCTTTGTATAGAGTCCCTCGGCAATGCAGTGTATCCATGGCAAGAATGGCAAGAGCGTTTTCATGTGCTCTCCTTATAAAGCCACCACTCCACACCCATGATAACCCATTAATCTGTTAACTCATTAATGGATTAATTCCATTCATAAGGGTAGGGCCCTCACGATCCAATAACCTCCTAAAGGCCCTACCTTTTGACATTGCCATATTGGGGATCAATCTTTTACATGAGCTTTGGAGGGGACAAGCAGTCAACCCATATCAGCATGTATCCACCATTGTAGTGTCCTATGGAGTAGTTTTAGTGCCCTAGAAATCCTGTGTGCTCTTGCTATTCATCCATCCCTCCCCCTCAATCTCTGGCAACCACTAATCTTTTTCCTATCTCTATAGTTTTGCCTTTTCCAGAATGTCATGTATTGTAGTTGGAATTATACAATACGTAGCCTTTTCAGATTGGCTTTTTACTTTGTAATATGCATTTCAGGTTCCTCCATGTGTTTTCATGGCTTGATAACTCATTTCTTTATTGTGGAATAATATTCCTTTGTCTGGATGTACCACAATTTATTTATCCATTCAGCTACCAAGAGACATCTTGATTGCTTCCAGCTTTTGTCAATTATGAATAAACCTGCTATAAACATCTTTGTGCAGGTTTTTGTGTGCACATAGTTTTCATTTCATTTGGATAAACACCAAGGAGTGTGATGATTTGGTAAGAGTACGTTTAGTTTTGTAGGAAACTACCAACTATCTTCCAAAGTGGCTGTACCATTTTGTGTTCCTACCAGCAGGGAATGAGAGTTCCTGTTGCTCCACATCTTCACCAGCATTTGGTGTTGTCAGTGTTTTGGATTTTGGCCATTCTAATAGGGGTGTCCATCCCTCTTTTAGGGCCCATTTGATGTTTCCCGGAAAGTGTTTGCAGCTGGAGAGGAGACTGCTCATATGTCACTTGTGGACAAATCAGATCTTTTTTTTCATGATTATTCAATAGCACCTCTCTTTGTCCAGGAGAACTACGTACATGTGAAGCCTGTAGCTGCAGGGTGAGTATTCATAGCTAGTGAGGGTTAGGATTAGTACCCTCCCAGCACTATGAAGGCCAAACCTGGGAGGGGGGAGGGGAATCTGGGGTGTGGATAGTGGTGTAATCTAGACTGGTTCTTCCTGCAGGGGTGACATGAAAAAGCACTTGATGCTTTTAAGCAGAGCAGCAGATAGCATATGTGATGGTGATTTAGTGGACAGTCAGATCCGGAGTAAGCAAAACTGGAGTCTTCTGCCCACACAGGTAAGTGGAGGGCTCTCTTGAAAGTGCAGAGTCTGCTTTAGTTAAAGAAAACAAAATATATTTTAGCTCCTGTCATCATTTGAAATGCCAGATAAACATTCTGGCTCTTGGAGCAAAAATGCAATCAGTTACAGATTAAAATACTCTGTGTTCATTGTAGTCTGTTTTTTAATCTGGCCTTATTTTTCAGTGCTTCAAAAATGTTTTTATGTGAATGGACACATAGAAATAGGAAAGTTAGATTTTGGTTGTAACTGAGATATGAATCAAAAGTTTCATTTGCTCTATTTTACCTTAAGAATCGATTTCTTTTTTGTCATTCTTGGCTCTCCCAGATGGTCGCTAAGTAGTTCCTCCTTGAAGAAGTGGAGCCAGGGCAGGTCAGCAGCCATCTCTCTGATATGTGAATTCTGATTTTCTTCTTTGCTAAAGAGGCAGCTTTATATTGGGTACTATATTTAGGTTGATATCTTTAACTCAAAACAGAGTTCAGCAAACATTCATAATTAAGATTTATTTTTTCTTATTTGAGTTTTGTATCTTTATACAGGATTATTGGCCTGAATAGTAAGTAAGGGACTTCCAGAAGGCCTACCCTTCTCTTAATTCTACCCATACATTTCTTGAAAACAAAAAACTAGGACTCTTTCTGGAGATACAGAATCCTTTCTCTTAAGTTTTAAAAGTGTTTATTTTATTTATTTATTTTTTTAAGAGATGACTGGTAAGGGGATCTTAACCCTTGACTTGGTGTTGTCAGCACCACGCTCTCCCAAGAGAGCTAACCGGCCATCCCTATGTAGGGATCCGAACCCTTGGCCTTGTTGTTATCGGCACCACACTCTCCCGAGTGACCCACGGGCTGGCCTTGTTTATTTTTCTTTACTTAATAATTGTGCCTTTGAGAATTTATCCTAAAGAAATAATTTTAAACACAAAGAAAGTTTAATGTACAAAAATATTCCCTAAAACATTAGTTGTAATAGCAAAAAAATTGGAGAAAATCTCCATGTCCAGCAATAGGAGAATGATTGATTAATCATAGTAAATCATCTTGATGAAATATTATGCAGCCTTTAAAATTATTTTTAAAGATTGTCTAATACGAAAAAATACTTATGAGAGAATATTACTAGAATAAAGCAGGATACAAAATTTATGTAGAGTATAATTCTAGCCTTTAAAAAAGTGAAAACAATGGACATAGAAAACATCTAAAGACACATTTCTTTTTACTTTTCTCAAGTATCTGTTTAATTGATTCTCTAATTATTAGACTTTCCATGCTTTAATCTGCCTGTGCTACCAGTTGCTTATGTTAAAGACAGTCATATTCCTTTTAAGCTAATTTGCTGTGACATTGGATCCATCTGTGAGGTAATTGGTATGGTGAGCTCAGTTGGTTGAGGAAGCTGTGTTGGCAAGATGATCTCTCCAAAGGCCATGACATGTTTTGAACCAAGGTGTTTACTGGAATCCATTGTTTTCTCTGAGGGAAGTTTCCCATAGATAGGGAAAGGGCCCGACTGCCCTGGAATTAGGTACTGGGGACAACGTTTCTTCATTTTCCACAGACTACTTGGAAGCCAACGCTGCAAAGGAAGTAACTTTGTACCAAGTTTAAATTCTGGACCGTAATTGATCTTTTTCAGGCCATTTATGCCAGTGTCCTTCCTGGAGAGTTGATGAGAGGGTACATGACCCAGTTTCCCACCTTCCCAAGCTGGCTGGGGAAGCACTCGTCTATGGGCAAACATGATCGTATTGTTCAGGACCTAGCATTGCATATGAGCCTCAGGTAAGCAGTCTTACTCCATTTCTGGTATTTTATTGGTGTTGTGTATTTAGCCTTTATCCAATAATTATAGCATGAGTCAAAAGATTTCTGTTTTAGTTTTGATTTTATTGCGAACTGGATAAATGATCCTGGATAAGTTCCTTATATTTTGTGGTCCTGGGTTTTATCATCTGTAATCAATATAACACTTGCTTTACCACTTAAAAAGATACTTTAGCTGGCTGGTTGCTCAGTAAGTTAGAGCCTGGTGCTGATAACACCAAGGTCCAGGGTTTCATTCCTGTATGGCTGGCTGCCAAAAAAAACCAAACAAACAAAAAAATCCAAACCCCAAAAAAGATACTTTGAAGAATAAAGCCAGATGGTAGAAGTGTCATAATTTTAAAAACTATATAAATCTGAGATAGTGCTATTTATTGTTATTGTGACTATGCCTATTATTAGTGGGAATAACTTCTCAGTTTCAGAATAATTAATAGGAAAAAACTGAACTATTTAAAGACATAGACTAGTTTTTAACCTATTCTAATAGGTCCTAGCCATTTGGGATAGGGAGTACAGTTGAGCATGTAACAGGAGGAGGCCACTCAGATAAACTAATGAGCTTGGAAAAGTTTAAGGAAGTTCAAAAATACTTGTATTTGGTACAATTTTATTAAAGTTTATTTTTTTAAATTTATATTTTTCATTATACATGTTTATGGGGTACAGTTTGTTTTTTCAGTATACACATATATTGTATAATGATCTAAGCAGAATAGTTAGCATATCTGTCATCTAAATATTTGTCATTTCTTTGTGGTTGAAACATTCATGATCCTCATTTATGGCTGTCTTGAGATGTACAGTGTTATTAGCTATTGTCACCCGAGAGCACCAGAAGTTATTCCTCCTGTCCAACTGTAACCTTGTAACGGTCTATCATCCTTTCCAATTTTGTTAAAATTTAGAAACTTAGAAACTGTGCATGCATACAAATACTAAGTGAACTTTAGGGGTTCATTTTTAACCATGAAGAACTACTTGAACAATCTTATTTCCCCTTCTGGTCCCTGGAGGGAATATGTATTTGGTCCCCAGATACACCCTTAACTTTGGGGTTAAGCTGAACTGAGATACTTCCTTTCTTCCGTTCCTTTACAATTCTACTTCCTACTAAGTTTCCTCTTCCTAGCCTATGGCATGAGTCTTTTTTGCCACCCTTATATTAATTTTCTATTGCTGCTGTAACAAGTAGCCGCAAACATAATGGCTTAAAACAACACAAATTGATCATTTTAAGATGGGAAGATTATCATGTATTATCTGGGTGTGCTCAGTGTAATCACAGCGGTCTTCATAAAAGGGAGGCAGCAGTGTCAGTCAGAGAGGAGTGGAGATTCTACCTGGCTGGCTTTGAGAAGGGGACCATAAGCCAAGGAATGCGGGTGTCCTGGAGAAGCTGGAAAAGGCTGCTTTTCCCTATTGCTCTTCTCCTTGGTCAGGCCAAGAGCCTGCTGTCAGCTCTTTTTCTGCGCCCTGCCCACTGCTTTATAAAGGTCATGCATAACTGTACCCTAGGACGTCCCTTTTTAGTGCTCCCACTCTACTCCATGTAGGTTTTGAGTCCTGGACTTCCATGTTATTTTATGGCTGGTCTGTATGTCCGTCCTCTTCCCCCTTTAGACTGAATATTTCTGGGGGTGGGAACGGAGGCTTACTCATCTAGCACATAAACTGCTCAGTAAATGTTTCTTAATGAATCATATATACAGGACATTATCGTCAGCAAGGACATTTGTAGCGTATGTCATGATTTTTTAAGTTAAGACCTTCCCACTTAACTTTAACCCTCATCAAGTCACTAAAATTTTATATGCCTCAGTTTCTCTTCATCTTTAAAAAATGGAAATGTGATTTCATTATTCGTTCTTAACCTTTTTGGGGGGCCACAAATGCCTTTGAGAATCTCAAAGTTCTGATCTTTATTCCCCCCAAATGCACAGATGCACAAATAATACAATTTTAGGGGAAATACAGATTCCCAAGCTTGACTTAGGTACATAAGATGACAACTTTAGACTTTTCCAAATTTAATGTTCTGTGATTGTATTAGGAGATGACAATTACATAACACAAGAGAATAATTTTGGAAATGGTTTCATAAGTTTCTTGGGTACTGTGGCTCAGGGATTCACACTATTTTTCTTCAAGTACTAGTGTGCTTGAGTATGGAAGACTAAATCTAGAGGAAATGGGTAAAATTAAAATAGAGCTTTTTGAACTCTTTGCCTAGGTAATAAAACAGTTGCAGGGGCAAGGTTCTAGATTTCTTATTGGGAGAAGAACGATGTGGCTTCTTGTGGTTCAGACATTCAGTTACCTGAAGGCAGGAGCAGGACCCATAGGTAATTTTGTTTGTTTTTGGCGGCTGGCTGGTACAGAGATTTGAACCCCTGATCTTGGTGTTGGAACACCGCGCTCTAACCAACTGAGCTAAATGGCTAGTCCCCATAGGCAATTTTTAAAGAATCATTTCTTTTCTCATTCCAGCATGGGTTCTGATACCAACAGCTTTTGAGGTCTTTTGTTCAAAGTACACGTACATGTAATTGCCTGGTTTGAAGACAGAGGCAGTAGAGGTGAAAGATTTAGGGTGGTGGCATTTGATATATTGTTTTATTCAGTTATTTTTTTGTCTTTAAGATGTGACAGCATTAAACAGAAAAAGAGTCATTTCATGGTCACATTCTAGTTCTCAACAGATCAGAGACTCTTTCCCTAAGTCTTTTCCTGGCCAGTGTGGATCATATTTTGATTCTGCAGGAGCATACGCTGCCATTTTCTTAGGTATGGGGGAAAACCTGCTCTAGAATGGAAGATTTTAGAGTGATAGTATTAGGAAATGTGAGGGAGGCATTCATATATAATTTTGTGTGTTATAATCAGAGACGAAAAGGCGTTACACACACTCATGTAGGAATGGCAGTGGCACTTGAGGTAGGAAATCTCAATCTCTTTTACTGATGCTTTTAATATTTCGGAATTTGGAATGAGTAATCTTTATGGCTGTAATAAGTACGAGCACAGGGAAACACTGTTGTTGCCTGGGCCTTAAGAGGACAAAAGTAGAACCCATGTTTGTTTTTCAGTCTTCTGATCCAGCTAAGTAGAAAACTTCCTTTGAGCACATTGATGGGTATCCATTAACCTGGTAGTGTAGCACTAGGCCTTCCTTGCACCAGCTGTTAAATGGGAGGCATTCCACTGAACATTATTAAAATTGGATTGAACTCTGCCTGATGAACTCGGTGTTGATAGGCATAATATGACTTGAGTTGGCAATAGTCTGCAGTTGACTGTAGGTGTGTCTCTTGTTTTGGCTTCAGAACATATTCCAGCAAAAGGACAGTAAACATGGATTATCTGTCACACGTAAGGGATGCACTTGTACAACCCTTGACCTCACAAGGGGTAGAGGGAATACAGGATGTGGTTGCACTTATGGACACATATTATTTGATGAAAGAAGATTTTGACAATATCATGGAAATTAGCAGCTGGGGTGGCAAACCTAGTCCCTTTTCCAAGCTGGATCCCAAGGTAAGTTGTGTAACCCACTGGTTTTCTGCCACTTTGTAATTACCAGGATGGTACTAGGAGTACTTCAGAGATGTTTTAGATTCTTTAAAAAAAAAGGCTTACTTTTTTTCCCCCTTAAATGATTGTTTCTTCTTATGGCCTCTGCTTTCCAAAGATATGATTTGAGTACAATAGTAAGAGCAGACTTCTGGATTGTATTTTTATCTTGGCTTTATGCTGAGTGGAAAAGCAAGAAGTGAAATCTGAGGAGCAAATATAAACGTATTCCTTAAAGGTAGGGATGAACCTGAGGAAGTAAAAATGAGGTGGTGGTAATGGATTGTACAAATAAAGATGTGCCTACTGGCTGGGAATTTTTATAATTTTTCTTTTTCTTAGTCTACCTAATCTGTGGATTCAGTATTTATTCTCCTTGCATAATTTATCATGTAATAATGTATGCCCTCTTTTCTTTTTATAATGAGCAAGAAAAAACTAAAGTGATATAACATGAATATGTAATATCTAATACTGCACTCTTGTGCCTATTTATTTGATGCTATTTTAAAAGACATATTCTCTGTGGTTTGCCCTATCTAGAATTTTGACCTGATTTAATGGTTACTAGTAAATGTACATGGCAGACATCCATTATAATAATTCATGGACTACTTCTGGAATTATGTTTAGAAGTTTGAAGTTAAGGCTTTTCAAGTTACTTAGTATTTTGAAGTAGCTACTGTTATTATGATAAAGGTAACATGAGTTTTGTGGTAATTAAAAGCCAACTTGTACCTTATTATGAGCCTTTTTTTGATTTACTGATGCACTGACTAACTTTGCTTATTACTTTGTAAAAATGTGGAGAGCTCTGAGTAGGTAAAAAATGATGACCTAAAGTGACTTTTTTTTTGTTTGCTTAAAGTTTCTAAATGGATCTTTTTTGAGTCATGGGCTCTATTAAGAATATCATGAAAAATATGGAACTTCATAGAAAAATGTATATACTTACATTTACATGTATACACATAAATATTTTGCAAATAGTTTCACGGGGCACCCAGGGTCTCTCAAAGCCTTTAGGCTTATAGAGTTTAAAAGAATTGTTTGGCACTTAGATTTTTCAAAAACTCCTTCTATTCCTTTCATATAGGTAAAAGCAGCCTTCACCAGAACTTACAATAAGGAAGCCCACCTTACCCCGTATTCACTTCAGGCAATAAAGACATCTAGACACAGCACAGGCCCAGCAATGGATTTTGAATACAATGAAGAGTTAAACGAAGATGACTCTCAATCTGATGAGAAAGACCAAGATGGTATAGAAACTGATGCTATGATCAAGGTAATATTTTAAGCTATAGATGGGAGAACCTTAAAACAGATTATCTTTTCTTGTGTATAACTTGCCTTGTGAATAATAGGGCCTATTTAGCAAGTAGCATTGTAAATTGAGGGTGGAGAAGGTATAGATTTCATTTTTATAAACAATCAGCTTCTTATGGTAGTGGAAGAGCCAAACAGCAAGAAAATAGGCCATCATATTGATGGTCAAGTGTCATGTGTTCTGTTAGAAAAAGTACCATTTTATTAATTTGGCCATCATTGTATGGTTTCTTATCCACAGACACACATTTTCACAACATAATCAAGACAAACATTTTAAACAAGACCATTTTCCCCTTCTGTTATTTGTGTTTTGCTATAGCCATTGAACTGCCTGTAGAAGTTTCTCAGAGCAAAACATCCTAGTCTTTTGCTAGGAAAGATTAAAGTCAATTATGGTATCAGCCAACTGTTTACAACTGCCTGAGGCAAAAGGATCTAGTCTGTATCCTTTGCTGTGTGTGTGTGTTTCGTGTCTTTCATTTCTGTTTTGTCTAAGCAGGGGAAGGAATTGTGGCCTTCTCCTGTGTAGCTCTCTCTAGTCTTATGTAAACATAAGAGGTTGTCTCCTTCTCTCTTCTCTTCCTCCTTCACAAAATGAATGTGTTTAGATCTCTAATCTGAAACTGAAAGAAGAGGAAATTTTTCATGTAAACATTTATCTTTTACCTTCAAGCATAGAAGCAGAGTTAAATATACCTATCTTCTAAATCTAAGAAACTGCCTTACATGGAGAACATGTCTTAGTTCTAGATTCTAAACAGCTTTTCAGTTTTTACTGCTGTCTTTTAAAGGCTACATAAGCAGCCAAGTCATTGCTTAAAAGTAAGTGCATCGGGGTAGAAGTAGTCCAAGGTCAAGATGTTCGTAGCCTCTCTCTTTTTTTAATTAAGTTGCAGGTAAAGATTAGATTTATTGTAGAGATGAACTTATTTCATTTATTCATAAATACAGCTATTAACTTTTTTCTGCATCTTTTCCCCTACAACAGAAAAAGACAAAGTCTTCAAAACCTTCAAAACCAGTAAAAGATACGGAGTCCAGAAAAGGAAAAGGAAAAAGTTTGAAGAAATGAAACCCTTTTTCACTACCGACAGCCATTTTTTACCCACCCTCAGGACCAGTCTAGCTGGTCTAGAAAAAGCCTTGTTTTTTCCCAAGGAACCATGTTTTAGCATAATGGGATGACCTGGTGGCCCCATTATAAGTGAAGGGCGGTATAGCTAGAGGATATAACTAGTAGGCTCACATGCACCTCTTATAGAGGTTTGTAGGACTTGGGTCCTCTGCTATCCTGTCAATCTAATTAGATTGTTGTGCTTCAAAATGACTGTGTATAATTAGAACTAGAAACTACACGCAGACTTTGGAGTCAGATTTTAGTTAACACAATAATAAGCCTGGGAGCAGTGGTACTAAGACGCCTTTTATAGGCTTAAGAATTTATCCTAATGGCCTTTCTAGGATCAATGCCAAGTTTTTTTTTAAAGGTAGTTCCTGTATGTGGTGAAATTTTGTAAATAAATCATAATCCAAAATAATCACCACCTAGAACTTGGTATTCTTTGTATATTGTCCAATATCTTCCAATGTATAAGTTAGGAGTAAAAATGTTCCATATGATACATGTACAAATTCTTCTTAGGATTGTCATCTTGTACAGCAAAATATGTTGGTATATTACATTCCTTATTAATTTGCAAGTGATTGGATAAGAAAGCATTAACCAGTTGTGTGAAAATTAACTTTGTCAACTGAAGAGTCAGAACTCAGATTCACAGCTTTACTCCCTCTGAGTGCTGACCATATCTCTGCTGTGAGTAGAAGTTCACGCAGAGGCCTTGTTACTAGCAGTGTGGGGGACTGCAGAAGGGTTGCCAGACATTCTTATCCTCCGGAGTCTCAACTCATCAGTTTCAAACCAGTAGGCCCCAGGCTGGGTCAGAATTCTTAGGCTCACTCTGACATGGGACAAAAATGAACATGGGCTTCTGTTTACTTTGTCCCTGGGAGATCCTGTTCTGTCCTGTGATGTATTCCACAAACCCTATTGGAACTTTAGATTGTACCTATAATGATACTTGTTGAGTGGTCCTGAGGCTGTGGATCTAGCCTGGAATTTAGGTGTCTAGCTATTTTTTAATCTTGTCAGTAAATACTCAGAGGAGTGTGCTACCTCTGGGAGGTATATGCTAAAAAGAATGTAAAATAAGGATAGTGTTCTCTGCCTTTCGGGAACTGACAGTCTTGTTTGGGGATGAGACATAAAGTTCTTGAGACATTTAAAGCGTATTTACCAGTGTGAAAAATGTCTTTCTTGGAGATTAATTCATTATGGAAATAAAACATTGCCTTGAGCCCTTGCCCCTCTCTTTGTTAAAGCCTGGCTTCAGACTTTTCTGCTTCAGTGAAGGTTTCCTCACCAGTGGGGTGAGGATGGCTTTCTTATGCATATTCTTCTATTTCTATTACTTTTTGGACATGCAAGTCATGTCTCCTTAGCTGCTCTGTACCCCCAAGGAAAGGGACTGTGAATGAATAGTGCCCTTTACTTGTTCATTATGATTTGGTTTTTAATTGTAAATGCTCTAAACTCAAGATTGGCATAATATGTGTATAAGATAAATAACATTTCTTTTAGAATTAGAAATTGTAAATATGCTCTTTAATACATGAGCCCTCGTGACCATGAGGGGAATGACTGAGGTTAATAGTAAGTGGGAGTTGGTGGTTCCACAGAAGTTTGGGTGTGAATCTAACTGGTCTATATTGGGACTGAATCTTCATTGCAGCCACCAATGAAGTAGCACCCAGTGCCACATATAGTCTCTGCAGCATAAAACTGCACACTTGCTCTTTTTGAGATCTGTTGAGTTGTGGACATTTTGTTATTATAACGAATTATTCAACTTTATCCTTCATCTTGTTAAATTTTCGCAATCCTGCACCACCATTATTTGGCCTCTTGAAGATATTAACAAGGAGAGAGAGTTAGATGTACTACGATGAGTGTCTTCCTAAACAGGTTCTGGTATGATTATGTTCATGAGTGGAAGTCTAACTCACAAACTATGATGTGTCCTCACTAATCCCAATAGCCTATGGTTCTTACTCCAGTGATAAGATATAGGAAGAAGCAGGGGACTGTGGATAGGTTTTATAATAATTTTTATTGTACCACTTAGTAAAGCTAAGGCTGCTGGCCAGCCATTGGGAGGGAAGAGGATGGGTCATAAAGCTAGAGGCACTGTGCAGATGGGATACTTGGATGCTATAAAACATAACTGGCACTTGTTTGGGTCCTAGCCCAGGTTCATAGTTACCACTGTAATGCTAAGGTTGCTGGTGAACAGACTGTACAATCCTATCATCTGATTCATTCAAAGTTGACTCAATGATTCATTTCTGTCAGCTGCTCAGACTTTGGTGACATTGGCCTTGGGTGGCAAGGAGGAGTATACTGATGTTATAGAGAAAGTACAGACTCCCTTGGGAGGAATGGCGGGGTGGGGAGAGTGTGTGTGTGTGGTGGGAGGGGAAGGGGACGGATCCTTCACAGAGCACTGGGGAGGATTCCAAATAACGTCTGTTTTCAAGGGAAGTCAAATGATTTAATTTCGTGACAGGAATTCCACAGTATGTAGTAGAATGACTCAGCAGATACAAGTTTATGGTTTCATCCATTTTCTCAAAGATTGGTTTTACTGATTTTTGGAATTTTGATTCTGGGACTGATTCTGCTAAATAGCCTTGATTGATCTAAACTCCTCATTTGAAACTTTTTATACTGTTCATATGTGCTGCCAAACTTCACAGTATGCTTCAAAGCTACGTTCCTTTATCTGTCTCCAAATCCAGGAAAACATTACAAATATCTAGTCAACAATTTTATTTTTAAAGGAGATATTTCAAAATATAAAAGTTATCAAAAAGCTGAATATTTACAATTATGTCATAGCTTACTATTAACAGTGCAGAGCATACAATATGTAAGATTTTAAAGAGGAAATATACAAAGTGTAATAAACAGCAAGGTTATATATCACTGTTCCACCACTCCACAGAAGTTGAAAGTGCTGACCTGGAGAGGTCACCTTTGTTTCAATTTTTGGTGTCCAGGAATGACCATCTCTTAAATCCACCAAGGCTGGAAACCCCTCTGGAAAAATGCTATTTTCTCAGGAATATTATCTAAAAAGGACAAAACACATACTATTAGAAGGGTTTCAAGTAATTATTGGCATTTAGTAACAAAGTCAAGCATACGAAGGAATTTTTTTATCATTTCTGGAATGTGGAGAAGGAATACTATTCAAGTTAGAAATCTCCAGTCTTTAATCACTGTTGAGTTTCAGTACCGGTCTTGCAACTGGCTAAATTTGTGTGGGCAAGTTGTTGAGCCTTTATTATAAAGTGAGGATGATAATAGCCACCTCACTGGGAAGAATGAGAAAATGCAAAGTGCTCAGCGATCTTGAAATTAAACAGTTCCTTACCTAAAAGGAGCTAGTGACTAATAGCTTCAACCAATATTCACTGAATAAGAAGACACAATGACTGACTTTTTCAAAATACAGTGCATAATAACTCACTGAAGACATGTGCAAGGAGCTATGATGTACTATGGTCTAGGTACTTGAAGCTTTCAGTAAAGTATTATCTACTTTAATGCAGGGATAGTGTTTGGAGAGTCTGTGGAGGTTTATCAAAAACACAAGGTTCCACTTTTGAAAGTAGCTGAGATGCAAATTTATCTTCTCAGATAATATAAACTTGGGACAAAAAGTAATAACTATTCAAAGGCACTGGAGAGCATCCAAAAGCGGGCAGAAATTGGAAAGATGTTCATCTCTGAAAGAAGAGAACACTGAGGAGGACTCATGTTTGTGGGGCTTTTCACCTAAAGGGCAAGCGCATGAGACATGGGGTGGCTAGAACTAGGAGTCAGAAATAGAGTATGTGGATGCCAATGTCATGGGGAATATCCTGGAAACAGGGCTGTCGCAAAATCTGCATATAAACGCCACATAAATCCGTGAACTTTACAGACTTGGGACAGACTTCCAAAGAGTGCAGTGCAACAGCTCAAGAGCTGGAATAGCTAAGCAGAGATTTCAGCTGCTATTAACTGCTGAGCAGCCAGAATTTGGAGTTTGGATTTAACTGTCTAATAGAACAAAACCCAACATTCTCTGAGGGAAAAACAGAACCTAGAGGTTCTACAATATATCCATAATGTCCAGTATTTAATAAAATAATACTAAATGTGTGGGGGGGGAGGGGGAAGAAAAAAGGAAAATGTGACACGAGAAAAAGTCAATAGAAAAATGATTCTGAGATAATACAGATATTGAAATAACAGACAAGAACTTCAAAGCAGCTACTTAAAATATGTTCAAGGACTTTAGAGAACTTTCCTTAGAAGAAAAGTTAGGGAACTTGAATGTAGATCAAAACAAATCCAACATAAAGAATAGAGAAAAAAGGTGAAAATGAAAAAAACCTTAGTGACACGAATATATCAAGTAGACAAATACAGATCTAACTGGACTCCCAGAATGAGACGATAGAAAGGGACAGAAAAAGTATTTGAAGAAATAATGGCCCAAAATATCCAAATTGGGGGAAAAACATAAACATACAGATTCAAGAAGCTTATAATCTACTTATATTCCCAAGTAGAATAAGTAAAAAAGCCATACCTATGCAAATATAGTCGAAATTCTGAAAACCCAAAATAAAGAGAATGTCTTGAATACAGCCAGAGAGAAAAGATAAAGCTACATTATATTTTTTGTTACAATTTCTTTAAACATGACTAAAGAAAAATTATATCAAATTATTATAGGGTTTATAAAAGATAATATGAAACTTTCCATGAACTTTTTGAAGTATGTATTCTCATATAGGTAAAAACTCTATAATAGAGGAATCAAATAAGTTACTAAAAAATGTTTGATTAGCCAAACGGAAGGCAAGAGAAACAGAAAACAAAAAGCAGATGGGACAAATAGAAAAGTAACAAAATGATATACTTACATGTATTAAAATATCACATAGTGCCCCATAAGCAGGTACAATTATGTGTCAATTAAAATTTTTTAAAAATTATATACCTAAATTCAACTTGATAAAACTTGAAAAAAATTACAACAAAAATTAAAGACTAATCCTCCATAAACATACACATAATATTTTCAATATAATAGCAAAATAATCCAGTAATACGTAAAAAAGGATAATGCACATGATCAGTTGAGTTTATCCCCAGAATAAAAGTCAATTTTAACACTCAAAAAATCAATATAATTTACCATATTAATGGAATAAAGGAGAAAAACCATATAATTACCTCAACTGATACAGAAAAAACATTTAACAAAATTCAACACCCAGCAAACTAGGAATAGAAGGAAACTTCTACAATTTGATAGAATGCCTTTTTGAAAAACCTTACAGCTAAACATCACAATAGTGAAATACTGAATGCCTTCCACCAACAATGTGAACAAGAGAAGGATATTGACTTTACTCCTATACAATATTGTACTGGAGGTCTTAGCCAGTGCAATATAGGAAGAAAAATAAAAGTTATAAAGATTGGAAAGGAATAAGTAAAATTTCTCTATTCGTAGACATGATTGTTTACAGAGAAAATCTGAAGGAATCTACATTAAAATTATTATACATAAGTGAATTTAGAAAGGCTGCAGGATGCAAGGTCAATATAAAAATCAATTGCATTTTTCCACTCAAATAATAGGAAAATGAAAAAAATTTAAATTCCATTTAGTATCAAAATCTCCCAAAATTACTTAGGAATAAATTTAACAAAAAATATGAAAGATTCCTGTTGAAAATTACAAAATATTGTCAAGAAGAATTGAAAAATATCTAAGTAAATGTAGAGCTAAACCTATCATATTCATAGATTGGTAGACTATGTTGTTAAAAATGCCAGCTCTTCCCCAAATAAACTAGAGAATCAATGTAATTGTGGTACGCAGAATTCTAGGATGACCCTAAGATTCCACCCCCAGTGTACACATTCTGTGTGATATTTTCCTCTTAATTGTGGGCAGTGCTTGTGAATATGATGTGATGATAACCATATTAGGTTATATTATATGACAAAGATGAAGGGATTTTGCAGATGGAGGTAAGGTCCCCAATCAGTTAACTCTGAATCAAAAGGGAGTTTATCCTAGGCGGGCTTCACCTAATCAGTTGAGTCCTTTACAAGAGGGTCCAGACTTTTCCTGAAGGGAGAGATTTTAAGAGCGATGCTCTTGTGCTGGCCTTGAAGCAGTTTCATGTTGTGGGGAGGGCCACTTGTCAGGGAATTGCCTCTAGGACTTGAGGGCTTCAGTCCTCCATAAAGAACAGAATTCCACCAATGAACAGTGAGCCTGGAAGGGGACTTCAAGCCTCAGATGAGAATGCAGCTCCAACCAGCTGCATGGCTGTAGCCTTGTGAGAGAAGACCCGGCTGAGCTACTCCTAGACTACTGACCAAAAAACTGATTATAAATGTGTGTTGTTTTAAGATGTTAGTTTGTGGTAATTCGCTACATAGCAACAGAAAACTAATATAAATCCCTATCATAATTTGAGCAGCAATTAATTTTTTTTTTTAAATTTCAATCTTTTCTCCTTATTGAAGACTTGTGGAAATATTTAATTATATATAATCATTAGTGAAAATTGCTTTTTATAGTGCTCTTTATAGTTTTTTCCCTAAATTTATTTTTGATTATACATTTCCATGGGATACAGAGTTGACTATCAGTATTTGTATACAGTCTGTGACGATCAAATCAATATTAGCATGTTCATCATTACAAATTAACTATTTTGTATGTCTCTTACCCAATTACTCTCTAACCCCCTTCCTTTGTCCCCCTTTCCCACCTCTAGTAACTGTAGGTCTGTTCTCTCCTTCTGAAAGATCAATGTTTTACTGTGGCCTTTCTTTCCTTCCTTCCTTCCTTCTCTCTCTCTCTTTCTTTTTTAGCTCCCACTTATAAGTGAGGACATGCGGTATTTCTCTTTCTGTGTCTGGCTTATTTCACTTAACATAGTTTTCTCTAAGCTCATCCATGTTGCTGCAAATAGCAGAATTTCCTTTTTTATGGTTGCGTAGTATTCCATTGTGTGTGTGTGTGTGTGTGTATACACACCACATTTTCCTTATCCAGTTATCTGTTGATGGATATTTAGGTTGATTCTATATCTTGGCTATTGTAAATAGAGTGAGCTGCCTTTTAAAACAGAATTTTATAAGCTGATTCTAAAATTCTATATAGACATGTGAAGGATTAAGAGTAGCCAAATGATGTTAGAGAAAATGACCAAGTTGGAGGATCCACAATACCTGACTTTAAGACATACTATAAAGCCACAGCAATCAAGACAGAGTAGTATTAAAATAAGGGATAAATAAATACATTAATGGTGAAGAGAGGGTCCAGAAATACACATTTAAAACCCAACTGATTTCTAACAAAGGCACCTAAGCAATTCAATGGGGAAAGAAAGACTTCAACAAATCGTGTTGGAAGACTGGATATCCATTTGAAGGAAAAAAAAAATGGAACCCTCATCTCACACTGTAAATAAAAATTATTTCAAGATAGAAGACCAATCTAGAGCTTCCAGAAGAAAACATATGAAAATATGTTCCTGACTTGTGACTAGGAAATAATTTTTTTGACCAGGACACAAAAAGCAATAACCATAATTTCAAAAATCGATAAATTATAATTCATCAAAATGAAAATCTTCCCATCAAAAGACACAAATCAGAAAAGAAAAAGGAAAGCCACAGAGTCGGAGAAAATGTATTTTTTTTTTCAGTGGGGTGGCCGGTATGGAGATCTGAAACTGTGACACCATGAAGTTGGAGGAAATATTGGTAAAGAACTGGTATCTAGAATACATAAAGAACTTTTACAATTCAGAAACCCAACAATCCAGTGCCAATGGGGACAGAAATGTCTTTTTAATAAATGGTGCTAGGTCAACTGGATATCTACATGCAAAAGAAAGAGGTTAGTTCCCTCGCTCACACCATATACAAAAAATAAATGGATCAAAGACCTAAATGTGGGAGTTACAACTATGAAACTCCTGGAAGGAAACACAGGTGTAAATCTTCGTGACCTTGGATTAGACAGTGATTTTTTAGATATGACACCAAAAGCATGAACACCTAAAGAAAAAAACAGATAAATTGGACTTCATCAAAATAAAAAACTTGTGCCTCAAAAGAAACTATCAAGAAAGTGAAAAAACCCACAGATAAAATATTTGCGAATCGTGTATCTGTTAAAGGAGTTGTATCTAGAATAATAAAGAACTCTTACAACTCAATAATAAAAAGACAAATACCCAATTAAAAACCGGGCAAAGGACTTGAAGGACTTGTATATCTTCAAAAAGAGGAAATGGTCAACAAGTGTATGAAGAGATGCTCAACATCATTAGTTATTAGGGAAATGCAAATCAAAACCAAAATGAAATACCACTTCACACCCACTATGATGATGACAATCAAAATGGCAGAGAACAGGTGTTAGCGAAGATGTGGAGAAACTGGGACCCTTGTATACTGTTGATGGGAATGTAAGATGGAGCAGCTGCTGTGGAAAAGTTTGGAATGTTCAAGGAACAGCAAAACAGCCAATGGGGCTGCAAAATACTGAGCAAGAGGAGTAATCCGAGAGAGACAGGAGGAGGAGGCTCAGAGAGAGCCTTTGTAGGCTCTTTGTTTTTGCAGGTGCAATAAAAAACCACTGGCCAGAGGGTTTTGGAAGATATAGTGGAGGGAGACTGAGAGGACTTGCAGGTGGAGGGTAAGGGTGAGATGACTCAAGATAACATCTAGAGTGTCTGTCCTGACCAACCAGTTGGATGGAGCTGCCACTTCCTGAGGGAGGGAAGACTGCGAGAGAGCAGGTTGTGGTGGGAAACCTAGAGTGCCGTTTTAGTCAGACTGTTTGAGATACTGTGTCATTCTCACCATGTTATAGTCCCACTTTTTCCTTTAGTAAAAGTATCTCCTGAGTTTTGGCAGGGCTTTTGGTTTCCCAACTTGAGACTGTATTTCTCTAACTCCCTTTGCAGCATGTGTGGCCATGAGTAAATTCTTGCCAACAGAATGAAGCAGAGTGGTATGTGTAGCTTCCATGTGACAAAAATGAGACTTGGAAAGAAAAAGAAAGGGATTTTTCAAAATTTTTTACAATATATTCTTCTGAATTATATCATAGAACCTAAAACAATCTCAATTTTTATTAGCTGGCTCTAGTTTTAATGGACTAAAAAGGACACTATGTGATTTGATAAAATACGAGGATGCTTCCAAAAGTTCATGGAAAGATTCATATTATCTTTTAATTCCATTTTCCATAAATTTTTTGAAGTATGCTCGTATGTTATAGTTGGAATCCATGACGCTGCCTGGCCAAATAACCTTTGTCACCATGGAGACTACAGGGCCTGCATTTTAGCATTAAAAAAAAAAAATACAACAAAGGTTTGTTAGAATGTTCAGGTCTGACAAGATACATGATGCACAAAAAAGGAGTCAATGCTAAAACCAAGTATAAAGCTGTGTGTACTCTGGCCCCTCGTGCTCTGGAAGGTGAGTGGACGGTCTGGCACGCACCTGCACATGCTACTCACTGTTCCACCTCTGTTCGCAGGTACTGGGTGCAGTCTGAAATTTTTTTCAGTTGAGCAAAGTTTAATCTTTCTGAACACATGGGACATGTGCTTTCACTGTTTAACATGCTGTATGGGGGAAAGAAATTCAGAGTAAGTTAAATATGTAATAATCCTTTACCTTTGGGTTACTCTAAAGTGAAAAACAACTACTTTCTATTTACACCTCTTAGTATGTGTTCACCATGCAATTTAAAAATCAGAAATATTCAGTCTCATGCAAGATCCTCTTTATGCATAATGTTCTCAAGGGTCATAGAAGGTTCTCCCAAGATGATCTGAGTCTTTAGGGATCTTTAGAAACATGAACAAACAAGGAGACTTCAGAATAAAAGACTGGTAGAATGAGAGGCCTATTTTTGGATAAAGATGAAAGGCCTGTTTGTGCGACTGAGTAAAAAGATGCACACTTACATCTTTAATTCTGAGTACAGAGCAGGGAAGTCACAATGTGGACACACTGTCCAATCATCTTTCAACATATGGCGACCCTGGAAACAGTACATTTAAGAGTAAAATTCACCTTTGTTTTAAAAACTCCTACCATTATTCATTTATGATAATTAAATTACAGTTAAAAGCCAGACCTCTTAAATGATGAAATTATTGATATTTCACACAGGTGGGTAAGAAAGAAAGAGATGGCATCAAAGGGTCTAAAGCTTGGTTTTACTTATCAGGTTCATGTTTAAAGGAAAAATAATCTTCAACTTTGTGATATCATTACCTAAATTTATTTTTCTTTAAGATAAAGCTTATAGTAGCCCAGTGACTAACAAATAATCTGATATTCAAAATTTTTCTGATAATATGTCTTAAAATTAAAGTGATAAAAATTACACTTATAAAGTGATACTGCATGCCATATGGTACCAGGGCTTCATACATGTTATCTCATCAATCAGTAGTTGATCTCAGTAAGCAGGTATTGTTACAGATGAACCTAGCAAGGTAAAGCAAATAGTACCAGGTTATGTAGCCAAGAAGTGGCAGAAAAAGGATTTAAGCTCAGGACTGTTTGACCCCACATCAGTGCTATACTGCCCCACAGAGACTTCCTGATGGTGCCTTCACTTAGCTTATTATATGCTTTGAGTATAACTTTCAACTTCGATGATCATGAAATTATATGCTAACTGTTATGTAAATATATGCAAGAAATTTGAGGGATAAGATTATTTGTAAAGAAAATATTGACATACATCAAGTATTCAAATGGGTTATAAATATATATGCAAAGAAAGGGAAATTATTATAAAGAAACTTACTGTGGCAATGCAATACGGGATGTTGTTTTTACATCCAGGACAGAGGAGTTCACACTCCGGGAGAAGAAATTCACAGAATGGACATGGGGTTGTGGCCTCTTCTGTCTCAGATGTATCAGGTCTCCTGTGAGTAAGAATCAGGTGTTGTTTAAAAACACCACTTTATTTTACGCACATAGACAGCGGAGAGAGCACATACTTGGAAAACTGGGAACATGTAACACACCTACTCTTTATAATCAGACTCTGAGATCAGAGATACTAACAAGCTCACCATCAGCCCTCAATCCAGCTCCAGAGAGGAGGAAGAATACTTAGGACTGGCCAGGTTCTAGGACCACATGTAGTTTTGAGCACTTGAAATATGGGTAGTATGAGAAACGAAGTTTTAAATTTTATTCTATTTCAATTAATTTCAATTTCAGTAACCACATGTGGCTAGTGGGTAACATGTTGGACCAGACAGCTACAGACCACTCATGCCTGGGGAGAGAATGACTAGCATCTCTTCCAAGCCAGAGCCTAGGTCAGTGTGGTACTAAGCTATTAGGGTCAATATGATCTTGCATTTTATAGTTACTTTCTCCCCACCTCACTCTCCATACTAGCAGGAATATTGGGTTGGACTGACTTGGTTTGAAGCTATGTAGGCTTATCAGCTTTTAAAAGAAGGAGTATTCTGTTTAGCTCCATCCAGCTTAGAGTTCTCTGCTATGAGGCTTGGTCCAAGCCCAATTAACAACAAAGTGTTATTTACTTCCATTTGCCATTATCAGTGCAGTCATCTCCCTTGGCTAGGTCTGGGTCGAGATTTAGGTACATCTGGGTTCCCTGGTCATAATGCGACTAATTGATAACCCAAATGTCATCTCTGAACAAGTGGTAGTTTAGAATTACTGCATGATTACAATTAACTTTTCCTTTTGTAAATGCTAGTGCGACTTTTCCCCAGGTTTCCTTTAGATAACAAGGCTGCTTACTGCTTTCTGAAGTGAGGACATTTGGAGGTGCACAAGATTTGGAAATGAACTCTCTGCTGGCAATGGGATGTGTTAACATGAAGTTTCTCACACTGGGAGTATTCACTATTTTATTCGTCCCTCTGTGCCAGACACTGTGTGATGCCTTCCTACCTAAAAGCCATTCTCTCTCCTTCTTCCTTGCCAACAGGACCTCATTCCCCTCAGAAATATGCTTTTGCAGCTAGAGGTACTATGTGGCAGAGTATTGGCCAACGAGGTGAAAATGAAAGTCCTGGGTACGATGCCTTCCTGACTAAAAAGGCAAGGACTCTTTTTCCCTTTCATTTACCCACTTCTTCCTGCCTTGAATGGGGGTGTGATGCCTGGAGGTCCTGCAGATGTCTTCCAACCATGAGGAGGAAACCTCTATGCTACGGATGGCAAAGCTGGAAGACAGAGGGGTCTGTGCTTGTTGGCATCAGACACACTGGCACCAGCCCTGGACCATGATGCTTTGTGTATGGGTCAAATAAATCCTGACTTGTTTAGGCCATTGTTGGGTTTTCTGCTGCTGGTAGCTGAATGCAATTCTCTGCTTCCCCTATCCATGTTCTCATTGAGCCTGAGCATCAGCAACTACATTTTGAAAAATATCTTTGTAAAATGTGACTAGATAGTGGAACTAGCTGTCTCGGCCTACCTGACCATGGCCTCAATCTTCTTTTTGTACTTGGCATCTATTTTGTTGCGGTATTCAGGCCTCATCAACATAGCTGCAAAGCTGAAAGCAGAGTTCTTCAGGCCTGCCCTGTGACACTCGATCACAGTAGACGTCAGGATTGGAACAATGTCTGCAATACAAAAGTGAGAGCGGAAAGAGCAGAGTGCCTCATGTCTTCACCATACTGGCATAACCCCATCCCTGGTTCAATAGGGAAAACAGAATCACATCTCTCTGAACTTTGCATTTTGTGCAAAGAACCAAATATGATCTGTTTAATGAGGAAAGAGCACAGCAGTGGAGTCAGGCTAGCTGCTCATCGAATGACTTTCCCTTGAACATCCACATTTTGCTTTGTGACACCATGACCTGAACCCCTTGAGGCAAGACTTTTGTGAGTATCCTTCCATACCTCTGAGATACATTTTTGCATTTGACAGGGCTGCTGATAAAGGGGTTAGGGAGATTAATTACTTTAAGCAGTAATCTCTCTGCATACACCTAATTCTTTCTTCAGGACAGATACTCAGAATTACTGACTCAAAGAACACGACCTTTTAAAAAAGTACTCTTACCACAAACTGCTGAACTGTTTTCTAGAAAGGCCATATTCCAATTTCCATTCCCACAGGCAATCATGTGAGTGTTTGTCCTATCCACCCTTTGCCAGGATGGTATACAATTATTTTAGTCTTTTTCATGTAACAAAAAAAGAATACATTTAGAGATCAGGAGTTGGTAAATTATGACCTGTGGGCCAAATCTGGCCCTCTGACTTTTCGTATGGCACATGAGTTAAGAATGATTTCTACATTTTTTAAATGCTTGGAAAAAAAATCAAAAGAATAACATTTTGTGACATATCACAATTATATGAGGTTCAAATTTCTTTTTTTTTTTTGGCAGTTGGCCAGTACAGGAATCTAAACCCATGACCTTGGTGTTATAAGACTGTGCTCTGAGGTTCAAAGTTCTGTGTCTGAAAATAAAGTTCTATTGGAACACAGCCATAGTCATCTGTTTTCACGTTGTTCATGCCAAAATGACAGAGTTGAACAGTGGCTACAGAGATTAAATGGCCCACAAAACCTAAAACACTTAACATCTGGTCCTTTACAGAAAAGTCTGCTGACCCACCATAAAATGTGACAAAATCTATTCATTTAAGAATGTTATAATGACATGTCTTTTAGAGTAATGGGACCTTTTTCAGAGGCAATGTCCTACTGTGGTTGAGACACAGAGTCAGACTTTAATTAGCTGACAGTGTGATCTTAGGCAAGTGTTATTTCACTTCTCTTGCCCCAGTTTGCTTATCAGTAAAATAGGGAAAATAATAACAGTATCCATGTGTGCAGAGAAGTACCCATGTGTGCAGGCTTGAGACTATTATCCTTAGAAAGAGCTGCTAGAACTGTTGGCCCTTGGCTTGCATCTGGGAACTTGGATTTGGGGAGGGTTCCCACCAGAATTGATAAGAATGGCTCACTGTGTCTAAAATCTTTGTACAATGTGGTTTATGCTGAACACCTGCTTTCCAGGAGCCTGGAAAATCGGGCACATGCCAGGCAGGGGGTGCCTACGTGACCAGCTCCCAATAAAGTCCTGGGTGCTGAGTCTCTAATGAGCTTCCTGGTACACAACACTTCACACATGCCATCTCAGCTCACTCCTGGAGGAGTCACTTAACTTGTGTGCTGTGTGACTCCAGCCTGTGCCTGGTTTCTTGTAAACCTCACCTCATGCGCCTTTGCCTTTTGCTGATTTTGCTTCATATAGTTTTGCTGTAATAAATCCTAGCCTTTAGTACTACTGTGCGTTGAGTCTGTGAATCCTCCTACTGAAGAATCATCAAACCTGGGGGTGGTCTTGGGGCCCTGAACATATCACCTCATGGGGCTGTTGTGAGGATTAAATGAGTGAATGCGAGTGTATGAAGAGAGCTTCGAACAGGGGCTGGTGGAGTCAGTGACTAGAGAGTTCATACCGATGCAGAAATGTGGACGACGAGCTCTCTTCGGACAGTACTTACGTGACGGAAACTTGCTAATGTTGTTGGCCACCCGAATAAGCATGCGTGCCCCTTTCATATGATCTCCATTTTTTACATGAAGCTGAAATAAACCACATATTTTACTCTTCTTATAGACTTTGATTTACCCCAACTCATGCTTTGTTCCCCCCAAACAAACAACTCCTAGATTGTGGCCCAGAACAGGGCCGCCATGAGGTCCCTGCAGCCTTTCTTGGCTGATGCCGCTGGAGATTTCTCCCTTCCAGCTGCTGCCTGGCACCCTGCCCTCCAGCCTTACCTACTCTATGCTGAGCTTTTTACTTGCCCTAGACCACCTGACATGAGTTCAAATCCCTGGTCCATGTCTTATTGGCATTACTGGGGGACTAATAATACTAACTTCATCAAGTTGTCATAAAACCTGGAAGTGGAGTTAATCAGGAGTTAGTCAGACAGAAAGAAATGATTTACTGAAGGAAGAGGGCGCTGTCTGTGGTAAGGTAAAGGGCAATGGCAGGTGGAAGGGCCTGAGGTTGGGCCCATGCAAGTGGGGTCTGTGATGCAGGGAGGTGCATGCTTAGGATGGGGGGAGGCCGGGGAGTTGCAGGGCCAGTTCACGAAGCTGAAGCTGCCATCCAGGTCTGAGATGGTGGCCCCCTGAGGTGGGGTGGTGGGTCGGGGAGAAGCAGACAGATGAGTCAGAAGCGACATGGTGAGAAGGTGAAAGGAAGGTCCAGAGTGACTTGTAGACATCAGGAGTGAGCAAACGGATGATGGTATAATCTGCTGAGAGCTGCAACCTTATTAGGAAATATCAACTGAATTGAAAGCAGGGAGGGCAGCCCCCGCTGCTTATCCTCTCTCACCCTCTGTTGACCCTCTGGGCCTCAGCACCGCCCAGCTCAGCCACCAGACCCAAAGGTCCTAGGCTGTCCTTCAGCCAAAGTCCCTGTCCTAGCTCTGGGGAGGCAGCCACCACCAAAGCCTAGTCTGGATTTCCCCTGAAATGTGGATGACTCTTTCTTAAGTCCTTTGTGTCAAAGATGCTGCTGTGGATGGACTGAAGTGTGTCCCCCAAAGTCCATATACTAGAAGCTTAATCCCACTGTAACTGGTGAGGGTGGGAAATCCTATTATGGTAGATGAAAGGTGGGGCCTTGAGAAGGTGATTAAGTTGATGGTTTAATGGTGGTCATGGGCGTGCCTCTGTGGACTTTAAAAGGAGAGTACAGGAGGAACTCTCTCTCTCTATCTCTGGTCCACCATTTTCTGCCATGTGAGACCCCTGCACTGCTGTAAAGCCACCGCCAAAGAAGACCCTCACCTGATGTGTTCCTTGGACTTTGGACTTCCCAGCCTCTGAAACTGTAAGCAATACATTTTGTCTTCTTACAAACCACCCAGTTCCAAGTATTTTGTTACAAGCAACAGAAACGGGCTTATACAGATGCTGTGACATTTTTGCATCAATTTACTCTTACTTGATAGGGTCTGACAGTTTCCCTTTTGATTCCACAACCAGTTAAAAATCTTAGAAAATCTTGGAAATGCTTGGTGCTATATAAGAGATTAGAGCAAGGGGAAGTCACAGCATGCTTTTCAGTAGGAGAGGAGCAGGATGTCTGGTCCAAATGGAAGTGATGAGCCAACCCCTGGAGCCAGAGGGAAAGAAAAGGACTCGAGAAGCATCCCTGTGGCTAATGGGATAGGATGCCCTGTTCCTGGAGGGCTTCTGCGGGAATCCCTATTTTTGCTCCTCATCTTCCACCAACGTGTTTCTATCCCTCTTCCCACTCCTAAAGGCTGCATTTGCTGGATTCTGTGCTCCCAGGACACTGGCATTACATGCATGTCTGCAGCTGAGAAAAAGCTCCCTCCTCCTTTTGACCCCTTTATCTATGAGAGAAGGATCCCCCTGCTGCACTGAAGGGAAATGTACTCCCGGGGGTTGCATGCTGGAATTCCAAATGATTTCCATTATAATTGGTGGTAGAGACCTGTGCTGTCAAATATGGTAGCCATTAATCAGACGTGGCTGTTTAAATTTACAAATTAAAATTATATAAAACTAGAAACTTATTTTATCAATTGCATTTGCTGCATTTCAAGTGCTCCAGAGCCAGGTCAGTGGCTACCATATTGGGCAGCAGGGATACAGAACAGTTCTGTCACCGCAGAAAGTTCTACAGGACAGTGCCAACACAGACATGATTAGGATTTAGATCATTCATAACATGACTATTCCATGCTAGGTACCTTCAAAGTTAAGTAAGCTCTGTGGACTGGCCAGAGAACCTACTTAGTATTAATATACAAATACGTACTTTGACAGAAATGAAAATTTGGAAAAATATATAAGATGAAGTCTGCCTGTATCTTTACAAAGATATGTGTGTGTATATAAATGTACATATAAATATATGTACAAATACATAAAACATATATGTACATAAAACATATATATACATATAAGTACTTTGGGTTTGTATAATCTATTTTGTTTCTATTGAGAATTACTAATTAAAAAAATAGAATACAAGAAAGAAAGAACGAACAAAAGAAAGAGAGAAACAAACAACCCCAATAATACATTGAACTTTCAGAAGGAGAGAACAGATTTATGGTTATTAGAGGTGGGAAAGCAGGAGGGGCAGGGGGGTTAGGCAGAAATTGGGTAAAGGACACAAGGAATAATGATTTGTGATGACGAATATGCTAATAATACTGATTTGATCATCACATACTGCACATAAATACTGATAGTCAACTCTGTACCCCACAAATATGTATAATCAATTGTTTCAATTAAAAAATAAATTTAAAAAAAACCAGACTACACAACTGGACATAAATATAATCCCAATTTGGAAAAAAAAAAAAAGGTATGCACATGCATTTATAGACGTATAGAGGACATATACGACATAGTGTTAGCAACTATTATAGCTGGGTGATGGACTTAAAGGATGAATTATTTTTTCATTAAACTTTTCTATATTCTCTAAATATTCTTAGTGAATATGTATTATTTTTACATTCAGATATAAGTAAACAATATTAAAAAATAGAATTTTATAAAATAAGCTCTGCCTAAACAAAGAATGTGTTAAGTAATTCTATTTTTTTTGGCACAGTAATACATTTATAGGCTTCAAAATCAAAACAATATAAAAAGATACACACAGCGAAGCCTGCTCCCTCTTCTCCCTCCCACCCCATTAGGGTGGGTGCCATGTCTTCCCTGCCCCATGCCTTGTTGCCTTTAGGAAGCCACTTTTGCTAGTCTCCTCAGTATGTTTCCAACTTTATTTGCAAAGAATAAATATCCATTCTCACTTTTGTCTTTTTGTACACCCTGTAGAATTATTCAGTATCTCACTTTTGTCCCTTAACAATATAGAAATCTGGGATATCACTCTAATCCCAGGGAGGGTGCCTGGAGGAAATCCTGGAGGGGGATAAGTACTCCTGGTGGGTTATGTCCCAAGTCACTCCAAGGGCCTCACCTTCACAAGTATGTAACTGTGCAGGATCATGAGGTTGGTGGCCATCTCGGAAGGAATTTTGATCTTCTGGGATTTAAGTTCTGCATACATACTAAAGAGAACATCATGTGCGTTCCGATAGTTTCCTTGAAAAAAGGTGGTAAAATAATATTTTTGCATAGGATGAAATCTGAAGACTTTCTATGGGCCCTCATCTTACAAGTGGATTTTGTTTATTGCGTTATTAGTGATATCTTAATCATTTCTTACATAAAGTAACTTAGCAATTTTTCCTATTTTTATTGATGATACTAAAATCTAGCCAGTCCCTCTGGGAGAAAATGGTGGTGTCCTCTGGATGTCTTGCTCTTCCTCAGGGCACCCACCTGGCCCCAAATCCACTGGGTCACCATATTCTGGTCTACCTTCTAGGCTCCCAAATTCAGCCTGCCTTCCTCAGGTCCCCTGTTAATGCTTCTCATTGTTTCTCTCCACAGTCCTGTGCTAATCATAATCCTTTCTGGCTTCGTTCTGACCATGCTGGTCCTCTCCTGGCACAGCCCTTTCTCTCTTGTCTCCTGCTCTCTCATACTTTTAAAAGTCACCTGAAGCTTTTGTTGCCTTCTCTCATCTCCACCCTCCAACTCTCCCTACCCCTAACCTTCAGGATATCCCGGATCCCCTTTCCTGATGGCTTATTAGCATATTTCTCTTTTTACTCCAGCATTTGTCACCCTGTATAACAACTCTGAGTTTGCTTTCTGTCTCTCCCATCAAATTATGAACCCTTGAGGGCAGAACTGTGGTTCAGCACTGTCTGTATCCTGAGCTCCTAACATGTATCTGACAGACAGGAGATGTTAGAGCAACATAAGCTGAATAAAGTAATGACATTTAATTGCATATTTCCCAAAATTGTGTTCTATATTTGTGGACATCTAAGAGAATCTCAGCTTTCAAAAATTAGTGAAAATATCAGGTTAATTCTCTGACTTATTCAATAAATATTTACAGGGCATACATGTGAGTGGAATCATTCTGAAGATTTTATAAAAAGTCCCCTCATATTATAAAGAACTAGGTCCATAATAATAACTGCATAGTTATCTTTCATCTTCTAATATCTCCTACATCATTAAGGCCAAGTATATGGAACGGCAAGAAAATGTGGTAAGTTTGTAGGAGGGAGGCTGTGGGCTGCAGAGGTCAGAGAAGTCACTGTTCAGGAGACAGAAACTCTGAGGCTGTGAAGAAGAGGAAGTAGCACCTCAAAGAGAAGGCCTTAGTCCAGGGAGTCTGTATTCCCCGGGATGATAAACTATCTTAATTCTCTGAAACCCAGAGATGCTCATCTGCTTAGTCTTCTGGGTTCAAAGCAAGCCTAGAGTAGAAACTGGCTACTCTTTCTTGGGCAGAAAAGGGGTTGGGACTTGATTCTACCACCAATTTAGGGAGAAAAATATGAATATATGGATGCACCTGCAGACTGCTCTTCTCTGGCGATTATGATGGCAGTCCGGGCAGCTTCTCGGTATTGTTTCAGAGCCATGTACAGGCGGAACAGGTACTTGGCATCCTGACATACAAACCATTAGAGAAACATCACTTTCTTCATTAGCTAAGGGGAGAAACACCTACACTTTTACATTTCAGTGAGAACCACATTTATCTGCCAATAACTGAGAAACGACATTGTTTTTAAAAACCCAGTAAATGATTAGTTTATTTATCAAACATTTATTCAGAGTTTAAGATGTGCCAGGTAGTGTTCTAAGTACTTGATAAATATTAACTCATTTAGATCCTAATACCAACCCTAGGAGGAAGGCACTATTATTATCCTAATTTCATAGGTGAGAAATTGAAACACTACAGGAGAGTGGCAGAGCCAGGATGTGAACCACAGGGATCTGGCTTCAGAGTCTGTGTTCCTGATGTGACTCCAAAGACTTCTCTCTCAAATGCTTGGAAACAAAACGTGTTCTTACACAATGTACCAACTTTGCAAAATTTCAAAAATTTTTACACCTAAATAAGTTCTTTCTGATCTATAAAATTTTCTTTGTCTTTTGACCATTTTCCATTCCTATTCCATCTCTGGATAATTTTATGTATTTAATAGTTGGTTTCCAGATTATTAGAGTAAGTGGACGTAATGGGAGGTGGTTTAGAATAGTTCAAGGAGCTGTGTCCTTTGGCAAGTTAAAGCCACAGAGACCCACAGAAGCTAAGTTATCTGTAAGACAAAAGAAATGGACTTAAGGATCGCTACAATCCTCTCCAGCTGTGACGTTCTACTATCCTCTCTTTAAATCAGTGACTTAAGTTCTTTGCTAGCAAAGCTCCTTGAACACTAAAGCAAAGGGGAAGAAGCAGGTCTGGAGCATCCTCAAAAGCCGCTGAGTCTCTCTTCATCAGGACTGAGAGAAGGGCGACTTCTGCAGGAACCCACAGTGAGTCACATGTTGTGAAAATATGCTCGCAACGATTTCTTTCTACTTTATATTTATAGCGAGGTACTTTAATGCTTAATATGATTTTTGTTAATTTCCATAATTTTTGAAGTATGAACAAAGCATATTCTGATTTCTAGGGATCAGTACTAATTCATAGTTTCAATAATAATTTTTCATAATTCCTAGAATAAACAAAACTATAACATTTGAGAAAAATTACAGGTGGTGAGGATTGTTATCTAGAGGGACATGGCTACTTCATAGGTGGCAATACCAATCTTAAAGAGTGAATATACATAATATCCTCTAAACCACAAGGTCTATGTAGATGATCTATAGCTACTTTCAGAGTGAAAATTTTACAAGTCTATGTTGCAAAAATATGATAGATAAAGATAGAGCAGAATAAAGTAACATCATAACTAAGATATAAAGAACCAAAGGAGGCAAACATTTGCAGTACCTTAGGCATACCATCGCTCTCCCCCATGAGATGGTCTATCAGTTGACTGGTCAGCAGTTCATCTTTGGCCTGACCAACCTATTTAATAAGAGAAAAAACCCAGCAAATTCAGCATCTTCAACCTAGCAAGATGTTGGTGGGGGTGTGTGGGGGGTGGCGGCAGGGACACGAGGGGGACGGGGGTGGGGAAGAGGCAAATAATCTTCTGCTAAGGAAAAACTCAGGGTCTTACTTCATTCATTTGTAGTGTCTTCACTGATAAAAATCCATCCTTACAAGCTATAGCTTTTCTCAGCTGCTATATCAAAACACCATATTTTTTTTGACATACACAAAGAATATATACATCTTGGATGTTTCAATAAAAGCTTTCTTAAGTGACTATGACACCTTGAGAATAGCATCTTGTGCACAAGAGCGCTGGGCCTTATACAACAACATCCTACCAAGTGCCCTCATCTGCAGTAGCTCCCTGGGGAAATGCGCTTGACACGGCTACTGCAATCCGAAGTGGAAAGAAAGGAGTGTCACTGCGGAGGAGCCCAGAAGAGGGCAGGCAGTGGGATGTGGTGTGGGGATCTGGAAAGGACGCTGGCTTAGAAATCACAGTTTCAAAGTCATCTCCATAAAGAGTTAAATTACTGAAGTGCTAGGTGATGTTGAACAGGAAAAACGATGTTCTGTATTGGATGATGGAAGTGTATGAGTTTTAGTTAGTAGGAATAGAATGTGTGGGGTCTGGAATTAGGGAATTACTGACAAAATTAGGAAGCTTAAGAGTGTTGTGTTTTTTAAAAAGAGGTGACTGAAGAACACAGCTGGCACTCAAGCAAGGGCAAGGAACACCCAACAGAATAGCACTGCCCTCTCGTCAGAGCAATGATGTACAGCAAGAAAAGCCACTGGGAAGTGAAGGAAGCTGTCCTCAGGGATGCAGCAGCACATGGCCTCACCTGCTACACCTCCAGGTTGGCGGGGGGAGGTGAAAGGAAAAGTCTGGAAGTTACTTGTGCAGAAGAGGAAGGATGAGATCAGTAGACTTGATCATGAAAGAGATCACACTGACCCGGTGGGGTGGAGGCTCTCGGCTTCAGGGTTTCTACACACTTCACCGACTGTGGTCATTGGCAGTGTAGAAAGCCAAGCTTTTAGGAATCTGTTGCCTCTGCTCTTGCCATGACAGTAAGGAAGGGTCTCTGGGACTGAGAAACGGTACAACTCATTCTCTTGATGGCTTTTGTGGATGCATTTGGGTGAATAAGCCAGTTCGATTAAAAGCATGGGCTCTGGAGTCAGCCTGCCTGAGGTCAATTATTAGCAATACCATTTACTGTCTGGGTGACCTGGGGCATGTTACTCTTGGTGCCTCAATGGGGATAACAACAGCACCCAACTCACAGAATTGTTGTGAGGATTAAATAAGATAACACATGTAAAGCCCTTGGATAGATGCCAAATAAATAGTGTTGCCACATATAGCAAATAAAAATACAGGATGCCAGTTAAATTTGAATTTCAGAGAAGCAATGAGGAATTATCAGTGTAAGTATGTTCCATGCAAAATTTGGCAGACCCACCAGCAGAGTCCGCACGCCAATAGGTGTGCACTATTATTTTTATTATCAGCAATGATGGCAGCTGCCACCAGGGAGAGATGAGCACACCCCAAGTGTTAGGATACACGGAAAGGAGAGCCAGCAGGGAACAGGTGTGGCCACTCAAAACGAACATGAACAGGAGGGTGCGGACAGAATGCTGAGGAACTACATTTAAGGGGCAGAGAAGCCAGTGAAGGAGGCTAAGAAGGGACCATCTGAGAATGGGAGAACCAGAAGCAGCAGTATTGCAAGGGAGTAAAAATTTAGAGAAAGACGTAGTGTAACAGTGTAAAACATAACATGGAGCAGGGTGAACAGGGGGAAGAGACTTCTGTGTTTAGCAAGTGAGAAATCAGTGGGGACCTTTTAGAGAAAGTTTATGGAGTGGTAAAGGCAGAAGCTGACAGCACGGAAGTAAAGAAGGCCCCCAACACCTCTCGGGGACACTGAACAGTGTCCATCTGTATCTTGGCTCCCTCAGGTAATGAGTCCCAACTAGGAGCCTAGTGCTCCCCTGCCCCCCACACACCAAGAAGGCCCTTCAGAATCTTGAGGTGTAGGAGATGGGGCAGATGAAGCATGATCATTTTGAAGATGTTCTCAAATAATGAAGGGGTAGGGCCTCTGGTTGAGAATCAGCAGGTGGAAGAGTGCACAAATGGTGAGAAAATCCAAGTCACAAGTAAAGGTAATTTTTTTTCATGGGAGGGGACTCAAGGTAGAAAGGAAAGAAAGGAATGCAGGATTGGGAAGGAAACATATCACCTATGTACTGCTTTCACCAGCTGGGGGCCAACATGTGTTCAATTCAACAAATACTGAGCACTGGCAATGTGCTCCACACTCTGTAAAGAGATGGGTCCCTCACCTTGAGGAACTTTTACCCTGACATGGATTAATGTAGTGGTAAGTGAGGTTCAAAGTACTCGCAGCATTCTAAGGAGGGTGAAGTTCCATCCGGAGGACAGTTCAGGAGAGGACAGTTCAGGAGAGGACAGTTCAGGAGAGGACAGTTCAGGAGAGGACAGTTCAGGAGAGGACAGTTCAGGAGAGGACAGTTCAGGAGAGGACAGTTCAGGAAGGGCTTCGTAGGGAGGTGGTGTGTGAAGTGTCTTAAAAGGCAGAGGTGCAGGAAGGGGCTTGTTTTAGGTACAGGTGTCGGCAAGAGTGAAGGAACAAAGGAAGGGGAAACCTGAACTATTCAAGTTAAGTGGCCAGTTTAGTTGTAGCACTGACCTGGAGGAGTGCGACAGGAAATTAGGCTGGAAAGAAGCCTTAGGTTTTAGTCCCAGCTCTATTACTCTGTTTGCGTATCTTTAGGTTAGTCATATCATCTTCTGGGACCTCAGTTTCGCCATCAGTAAAATGAGGGAGGTTAGACTGGATCACCGGCAGGTACAGCTAAGATTCTGTGATCCATGAAGGACAGTTTGGGTGTAAATTGTGGAGGCAATGGGGAGCCACTGAAGGTTTTGCAGCTAGAGAATAAAATAATTCGAACTGGACTTTAGAAAACTTATCCAGTAGTTAAGAATGGACTTGTCTGAATGAAGTAATCCAGAAATAGATGATAAATACAAAAATGTTAGTTTTATAGACTATATATATGTCCCTGACCTTAACAAAATTTAACAAAATACATTATATAGCACAACAACTGTAAGTGGATACTGTGGGATTAAAGAACTCCAGTGAAAGAAGAGGTTTTATAGCTGCAAGGAACATCTATAATTTTGTCTGATATTCATTCCTTCAACTCTTCTGAGAAATGTTCCTACCATGGGGTTCTAGTGGGACTTCCACGTCTTTGAGTACCCCATCTCCGTGGCCACAGAGCTGTGTTTAGAAGTGGGAATTTGACCCAATTTGCCCAAGTATGATATTCCATCCCTGTAGCCACCAGTTGATTGATCCTGCAAAATCCTCAACTACCCAAATCAGAGCCCTTCTGGATTTATGAATTTGGGACTAGAAGGCCAGTCCCTCTTTGGTCAGAAAGGTGGAAGATGTACTCTTGGGAGTTAATTTTGATTCTGGCTTCCTGAAGGAAGTAGGTCTCAGAAAATGTGGCTATGCAAAGAAAAGTGGAGAATAAGAGACTATTTTTACAATAGCCTTTTATGAATGGCCAGAGAATAATTTTCCTTCCTTAATTCCACTGTGCTTCAAATTCAGATACACTCATAGGCCATATCAGTCAATGATGGACTGCATATATAATTGTGGTCCCATAAGATTATAATGGCTATACCATATAGCCTCTGTGTGTAGCAAGCTATACCATCTAGGTTTGTGTACCGACACTATGATGTTCGCACAACGGCAAAATCATCTGATATATTTCTCAGAATGTGTCCATGTTGTTAAGCAATGCATGATTGTACTTTTAGAAAATTAAGATTAATTTTTATAAGTCACAATAAAAATGTCAACATTGTTACTAGGAAGGTTTAGAAACAGTGATCAACTCAGTAGCAGTGAATATTCCTAACTTGCAAATTGTGGTCTGTAAATAACATTTCTCACTAAAAGGACTGAGAACTCCTTGAGAGAAATAGTTGATTCCAGGTCTAGGACAAGAAACGGGATCTTTAAGATCTTGTCTATGAGTGCAAAGAAGCTATCAAAGATTAATGGGATTGTGTCAAAAGGAAATAACAGTCAATGTAAAGGGGCAATTTTGGGAATCAACAGTGATAACTGCAATGGATTGAAATACATCATAGATGCTAAAAATCCATGAGCTCATAATGGTATTAAAAAGAAAAGCACCTCACCGGTCACTTTTGGAGGATGCTAGAGAACCAACTTATTATTCTGAAAACTAGTAAACAAAGGGAAAAAAATCAAATATTTACCCTACCTTTCCTTTATCTCAGAGTAACCAAATTGCTGATGGAGGAAAACTTCTGTATAAGAGAATTATAGCTAATAAATGCAGAAGAAATGATAAAATGTGACCCTTTTGCAATCCTTAATGAAATAATGGATCTATATATTAATCATCAATGGCTGATTAAATCATTAGGTGGAAGGTGGATGAGAAACCTTATAATAGATGGATCAGGCTGACCATACCTACACCCAACAATCAGTCTTAACGCCACATAAGGAGAGACAATGAAAAATTATGGGCTGTTATAGACTGAATGTTTGCATCCCCCCCAAATTCATATGTTAAAGCCCTAACCTCCATGTAACAGTATTTGGGGATGGAGCCTTTGGCAGGTAATTAGTGTTAGATTAGGTCATGAGGTGGGGACTGCATGATGGGATTAGTGGCCTTAATAAGAAGAGGAAGGGAGAATGATCTCTTTTTCTCCCTGCATACATGCACTGAGGAAAGGTCATGTGAGAACATAGTGAGGAGGTGGCCTTCTGCAAGCCAGTAAGAGAGACCTCACCAGGAACCACATCACTAGCCCCTTGATCTTGGACTTCTCATACTCCAGAAATGTGGGAAATAAATTTCATTGCCACCCAGACTATGGTATTTTGTTATGGCAGCCTGAGCTGACTTAAGACATGGGCCTACTGATGTGATGAAATAGGAAGTACATGGTACCACCTATGAGATCATTTTTCCAAATATATCAAATTTACATCTGATCAAGTATCTAGATTTAACTTCTAGTTAGTGGGAAATACAGGAAAATTATACTAATAGGATGCAATCAGCTAAATCTAAGTGTCAGATATTCCACAGGACAAATGATCCATTTTCTTAACAAACAAATGGTAAGGCTGGGGGGTGGGGTGGTAGAAGATTAATAGATAGAGAGAGAGAGACAGAGAGACGCAGGGGAAGAGAGGGAGAAGGAGATTAAAAGGGACTTAAAGCACATATAAACTAGATGCAGTGCATGGACCTTGTTTAGATACTGATGTGAACTAACAAACTATAAAAAGAATTTATGTGACAGGGAAATTTGAACCCTAACTAGATATTTGGCAATATCAAAAAATCATTGTTGAAGAAATTAGACCTCTCACATAGTGCTGGTAGGCATGTAAAGTGCTGCAGCTGCTTTGAGAAACAGTTAAACAGTTTCTCAAAATGTTAAACATAGAGTTCATATATGGCCTAGCAATTCCACTCCTAAGCAATATACAAGAGAAATAAAAACACATGACCACATGAAAACCTGTACACAAATATTAACAGCAGCATTGTTCATTATATCCAAAAAGTGAAAACAACCTAAATGTCCATCAGCTGATGAACAGATAAATAAAATGTAGTATATTCATACAATGGGATATTATTCAGTAATAAGAAGTTATGAAGTCCTGATATTCATACTACAATGTGAATGAACCTTGAAAACATCAGAATGTTTTTCATTGAAATGAAAGAAGCCAGACAAAAAAGGCTACATAACTGTATGATTCCATTTATATAAAATGTCTAGAATAGGCAAATCCATGGAAACAGAAAGTAGATTGCAATATATAATACATGTAGTAATTAAGATAGCGTGGTATTTGTACAAGGATAGAAAACTAAATCAATGGAAGAGACTAAAGAATACAAAAACAGAATCACACATATATGGTCATTTCATCTATGGCAAGTGCTCCACGGTAAATTTCAGTGGGGAAAGGATTATATTTTGATATATAGTGCTAGGCCAACTGTACATCCACACGGAAAAGAAAGATTCTTGACCCCTACCTCACACCACACACAAAATTTAATTCAGGATGGGCATAACCCTAAATGAGAAAGCAAAAGCAATCAAACTTGTAGAAGAAAAAAGGAAAAATATCTTCACGACCATGGAATAGGCAAAGAATTCTTAAATTGTACTCAAAAGCACTAACAATAAAAGATTCATAAATTGGACTTTATTAAAACTTAAGAATTTCCATTCATGAAGACATCACTAGAGGATAACAAGTCAAAAATCTCTCCTTGAGAGATTTTCACAGTACATGTATCTAATGAAAGAGACTTGTATTCAGAACATATAATAAAATCCTACAGAAAAGAATAAGATGAAATGATACAATTCAAAATTGGAAAAGACTTGAAGAGCGCTTCATAAAAGAGGATATTCATATGGCCACTAAACATATAAAAAGGTGCTCAATATCATTAGTCATTAGAAAAATGAGTGAAAACCATGATGAGATACCAACCACTACACATTAGGATAGTTAAACTGAATTACAGTGATGAGTGCTGGTAAAGACGAGGAGTGACTAAAACTCTCTTACCTTGCTGTTAGAGTATAAATTGGTGCAATAACCTTGACAAAAATGTTTGGCAGTACCTACTATTGCTAAAAATGTGTATACCCTATGACCTAATAATTCTACTCCTGGATATACACCCAACAGAACTGAGTGATTATGCACACTAAAAGACGTGAACAGTTTTATGACGACTTTATTCATAATGTGCCTAAACTGGAGACAATCCAAATGTCCATTAACAGGGTAAGAAGTAAATAGATTGTGGTATAGACATATGGTAGAATACACAACAATGAATAAGAATAAACTATTACTACATGTAATAACACAGACGCATTTGCATTCATAATGCTGCCTGAAAGAAACTGACACAAAAGAGTATATATGCATGATTCTGTTTACATGAAGTTCATAAACAGGCAAAACCAATCTACAAGGCTAGAAGTCAGAATTGTGGTTACCCTTGGTGAGGGGTAGTGACTGGGAGGTGACATGAGGGAGCCTTCTGGGGAGTTGGAAATGTTCTACATCTTGGTAGTTAGAATGAAAAGGGACAGCTGTGAGATATTATGAAGGAAGATTGTGACTAGGTGTGGGAGGGAGAGGAAGATTTCAAAGTTGGTGCTGAGATTTCAAATCTGGGTGTTTAGAAGCATACTACCACTTACAAATACTTCTTATAATCATTCCTGTGGAGACCAGTGTATGTTTTCTTGGCAAATATCTTGGGGGGGGTATACATATATGAAAAAATTAATTGAGTTGTATACTTAAGATTTGTGAATTTTACTGTATGCAAGTTACACCTAAAAGAAAACCCAAAGATTCTTATTGTTCAGATAGATATTGTACCCACAAATGAAATGATGTGACTGTGATTTGCTTTAAAATACTGCCGAGAAAAAGGGTGGGGGGATGAAATAAAATAAGATTGTTTATGTGTTAATAGTTGTTAAAGTCAGATAATGGGTATGTGGTAGTTTGTTATACTGTTTGACTACTTTTGCATATATTTGGAAATTTCATCAAAACGTTTTTAAAAATATTGGCATTCTTGAAAGTTTCATTACAGAGTTTACTTACAGTTTCAATTGCCATTTCTATTGCCACATTATCTTCTGAGCTTGGGCATTTCAGGAAGTGTTTAAGTGCCTGAAATGAGAATTGTAGAGCAATTAAAAGTTTTCAGACTGCTTTCACACCGGGAAAAACAAAGTTTCACACACACAAAGGTTGTGAAAGTATCTTCATCTCAAACATAGGCTTGCACAGTGCTGGTTCTTAAATATATACTTACAAGGCTGGGTATAGTTTTAAAAATGGAAGTGTCCAATTTATCCTCTGAAGAATACAGTTCTGATTTCTGATCAAATGAAAATGCAAAATGTGCCCCCTTTCAGTAAGATTTCGTTATTTTCATTCATTTATTCTTTCAACAAATATTTACTGACAACCTGCTACTATGTATGTGAGACTCTGCTAGATCTTGTGAAGAATACCAGGAAGGGTATGATATGGCCCCTCCTTTCGTGGTATGTACAATCTAATTGGGGAGATCTGTGTGATGTGATGATAATATAAGGAACCAATTATTTTAAGTCAGAATTGTCTAATTCCTCAACACCACACCACCTTATCTGCTCTGTCTTATCTGTGGGAGGTGGTGAAGAGAGCAGAGAGGAATCTAGATGGAGAACAGGGATGAGTAAAGGCCTAGCTGTAATAGTTTAGTGTAGGATTATCCCATGGAAATAGGATGCCATATTAGGAAGTTCAAGCCAGAGGGTCTAATTGTGGAAATTCTCTTGAGTACCAGGTAAGGAGTTTGGAATTTAAGAGGCCAGATGCAACAAACTGATGGCCTGTAGGCTGAATTCACACACAGATATGTTTTCTTTGGTCAGTGAGGTATTATACAAATACCTGGGCCCATATTTTAAAACTGGGAGACCCAGACTTCAGTTTCTTTTGAAAAATCATATGATCGGGCACTACTGGGCCCAAACTCCTGAATGGCAATAATTTGCTGGAAGTAAGCAGCAGCTGTCCCCTTCAGATAAAACACATGCCATCTAGTAGTCCCTACCCTGCCACACAATCAACGCACAGCTTTATCCCACAGCTTCACTTACTATGTCCCCTGTTTGGACATTATAACCCCTGCCTTAGGCAAAAGGGCTCTTCAGGGCCGAGCCCGTGGCGCACTCGGTAGCGTGCGGCGCTGGGAGCGCGGTGACGCTCCCGCCGCGGGTTCGGATCCTATATAGGAATGACCAGTGCACTCACTGGCTGAGTGCCGGTCACGAAAAACGACACAAAAAAACAAAACAAAAAAACCAACAAAAAAAACCCAAAAGGGCTCTTCAACAATGAAAACAAGTACTATTTGGGGAACAAAATAAAGGATGAGTTACAGGCAGAGAAACTAAAAACTAGAAAATTGGAAACTATTGCAATAATCAGAAGCAAGGAAACCTGGGCTTGGATTGAGTTGATAGTAGTTACAATGAAAAGGGACTGACGTGAGAGATATTACAAAGGAAGATTGTGATTGGGTGTGGGAGGGAGAGGAAGATTTCAAAACTGGTGCTGAGATTTCAAATCTGGGTGTTTAGGAGAGTACTGGCATTTACAAATATTTCCAGTAATCATTCCTGCAGAGACCAGTGTATGTTTTCTTGGCAAATACTAACTCGTGAATATTGGCCACACAGCAAGAAGAATTTTCCAGCCTGAAAATGTCTTTTTTCTCCTTCAAAGTATAAGGCAATGCTTTGATAATCTTCATTTGTATTGTCTTCAGAACCTACGACAGAAGTTCATTGAATAAAATATCTGAGCAAAACTTGTTTACATTTTATTGCTAACTTAAAAATAAGACCTAAAAACAGGTGATCTAACAATAGGTGATTAAAAACACTTAACAGCAAACACCAATATTATTATTAGTGTCTGTTTTCATCCCCAAATATATTCATCATAATTACCCTAAATATTAACTCTGTTCCACCTTCTTTTTACTCAGAACAGGAATCAGAAGAGAAAATTATGAGGCTTTTCTGAGAATCTGGGTTACAGTTTGTCATTACCCTTTGAGACTTTTATCATTGGTTAAGAGTCTCAGTCTCATTTCTTAAAACAACAGGAACTATGACGATAACCTCGTGATTTGCCTAGAGTTTCAGAACAATCAGGCAAAGTTCATCACGATACAAACATAATCCATTTCCTTTACTCAACAGTGATTGATTTACACAAGTCTGTGTGTATTTGTCAGACAAGTAGGGAAGAGGATATTCAAATGTCCAGTAGATGTTAGTTTAAGATATGGAAGGCAGCTATGCTCACCACTATACCACCAACGCCTACTAAGATATGACTGGGTTTTTTTTTTGGTTTGAGGCTTAAATATGTTAAGCACAGAGTTAGAAGAACCCCAATACTGCTGGAGTCCCAATTCATTGCTTACATTTATCCACGGGAGTTGGGGGCCCAGCAGGCTACTAAAATACAACAACATCCCTGCGCCTCCAGCCCAAGGAAAATATGAAATTTATAAGAGAAAGGCATAAAGAAAGGTGAAGAAAAGTGTGTGTGTGATATATATATGTGTGTATATATGTAGAGATATATATTATATACATACACACACATATGTATTATATAGATAAGCCATAGCCTTATGAACGTAGAAAAACTTAAATGCTTTAGTGCAATGGTGATTTGTAATGTTAGGACAGAAATGTCATCTGTCAAGTTAAACATTGGTAATTCTAAGGTTGCTTTATCTGTACTTCCTTTTTTTCTTAGCTCTTTATTTTCTCTATCTTAATGACTTCCCAAGATATTAGAAGATGCTTTAACTAATTGGTTCACTTGAAAACTGAAACAAAAATTTTCTCATTAATCCTCTTATCAATTCTTATGGTCATTTTGTGAATTTTAAAAAACAAAATAACACAAAAGGACAAATATTTAAGATTCCACTTCTATGAAGTAACATTAATTAGTGAAATTCATAGAGACAGAAAGTAGAATAGTGGTCACTAGGGGCCTGGTGGGGACAGGAGAATGGGGAATTATTATTTAATGGGTACAGAACTTTAGTCCGGGATGATGAAAAAGTTCTAGAGATGAACGGCGGTGCTGGCTGCACAACGATGTGAATGTACATAGGCCACTGAACTGTACACCTTTAAATGGAAATTTTATGTATATTTTACCACAATAAAAAACAAAGCAAAATAATACAAATAATGGTATGCATGACCTATGAAATGAAAACCTGAAAATCGTTTCAGTAGTTTCTAAGAATAATTTCAAACATGGGAAGAAAACCTATAAGCAGGTATTCTCAGAATATAAAATTCTCCTTTAGACCTTCAAAGTCTTTAAAAGCCATATCTTGTACATATCACTCTTTGTCAAAGTAATCATATATTCCTAACTTATAACCAAATTTTCTTAATTTATAAAAATATTTACATTTTCAAAAAACATCCTGCATTCCCTATCACCTTCATTTTGAAATCATGCTTTACCACTACTGTTGGTAAATGGCAAGATTTGGGAAATCTTGGCCTCCCTTGGAACCCACCCCCCAAAAACCGTGATTTCTGGAAATAGTCCTTTTTATAATACCATCTCACCTTTAAGTAATAGGGATCTTGAAATCTAGCAAGTAACATATAGATAGGTGTATGCCTACATATAAATGGTATACATTTACACCAAGAGTGTTCTTGTGTGTACATCAATTTGATAATTAGATCTTAAAGTGTTTTATGATAAAAATATTTAAGAGAAATCTGGGAAAACAATGATATTTACCAATTATATCTGCATAGATTTCCATTTTGTTGTGTTGCTGAGCCAGTGTGAAAGCTTCGTTGTTACATTTGGACATGACAAGAAACTGAATGGCAGACCCATAGTCACCTAGCTGTAGAAAAAACCTAAAACGAAGTACTTTCATTAGCTTGATTCTTATATAAAACAAGTTTTTGATTTACAAAATTAAATCTTTTTCAGTCAGGAGAAGCCATATAAAAATTAAAATTTGGGCTGCCTGGTTTGCTCAGCTGGTTAGAACGCAGCCTTAAAACACTAAGGTCACAGGTTCGGATCCCCATATGGACCAGTTGCCAAAAAAACAAAACAAAAACCAAAACGCCCAAATATATAAAAATAAAAATTTATCAGTTATACTGCAGTTCTACATTATATGCATATACTTGAAAAAATACTCTCATAAGCTGACCACAACAGCCTATGAATTTAAACACCCGCACCTAATAAAAAAATCAAAAAGAATAAATATTCCTTTTGAATTTCTTTATTTGATGAGGGTAGATGGGGGCTTTCTTTTAAAGTTAGTTTTTGCAAGTCCAAAAATATGAATATATTATGTTACCTGGCTACCATTTTGGCTCCATCCAGAGACTGGGTTTCTCTGACAACACTGACAGCTTTTTCAGGATTATTGAGGTGATCCAGATAGATACGGATTACACTGTTCCATTGTTTTGCATTCTCATAAGCCACTATGGCTTCCTTGTATCTGTTAAGAAATACTTCATTCAAATAAACTTTCTTAGCACTGTCAATTTTGGGGGAAATGTCAATAAATGTTTGGAATACTTTTCTATTTTATTATGGTTGCTTATTTTTCTTGAACTTCTTTTTGCTTCATTAAAAATAATACTTGGAAACATCTCAGTAAAATACGTTCTTTTTAGGGGTTTGATAAACTAACAGTCAAATAAATACCAATACTGAATTATATTTTCTCATCTGAATCAAAGATATATAACTTTTTAACGTTTTACTGGTTCTTTTTTCCTTTTTGAGTGAGAAAATTATGAGAGCAATATAGGATTATTTTAGAAAACATAAAAATACAGATTTTTTTTCACAATTATACATGTAGATTAATGGTGACATATAAAATCTTCCCATATTCACCTCTAGATGGAGCTCAGGACTTCTTCTCAATTCTGACTAGCTCTCTAGCTCTTTCCATTTCAAAAAAACATTTAGTACGGATCTCTATTTCCTAAGCTTACTTTTCTAAAAGTAGAGGGTATTAACCTTTAAAAGTCTCTTAAAAGATATTTCCAAGTTATTTCACAAAGGCTATAGAAATTTATATTTCCATCAGTCACATATAAGAAAGGCATTTTGACAGTATGGTGATTAGATTAAAATAAATCTTTCCAAATATGATAGACTGCTTTAATTCAGTTATTATAGTGTGGTGGGGCTTTCTCATGTTTACATGAAATACAATTTCATAATTGTATTTCCTCCTCTGGGACTTGTTTTCTTGTCTTTAGCTCATTTTCCTATTAGTGTCTTCGAGTTTCTTGTATTAAGTTGCAGGAGATATTTGTATACTTAGGATAATACCCATCCATTCCTATATTTTAACACTGTTTTATGCCTTAAACAGTGCAGCCATTTGTGTGGAATTCACCTTTCCTCACTTTTCTTTCCCTCTGCACCCCCCTAAATTATCTTCCTTAATAAAATAATGATCACTCAACTTTATTTTCTTGCCATATTATATCAAAATTTCAACTACCAGTACTTAACTCTAAAATAAAAAGAGACAGTAGTCTATATTTGAATACATAAAGGAAGAACTGAGGTATAGGAAGATTTTAATAATCTGGCACTTCAGGCCAGTAAAGGGTATATTAAGATGGTTTCTGTCTTTCTCTGTTTTGCCTTTCTTAGAGGGGTGCAAATATCAACTGTTAATTTACAAAACTTACATTATTTTAAATTAGTCTAAATATGAAAAATTATACAAACCTTCCATCTGCTTCTTTAGCTTTGGCATACTGCAAGTGGATCTTGGGAGAAGAAACATGAGGCAGAAGCTCACCAACTTTTGCCCTATAAAAGTAGGTTCAGGAGAATAATATCAGTATTAAATTCACTCCAAAAGGAGCTTCCTACAATCAATACTAGTTTTTAGGATTAAAAAAAGTTATCATGATCTTTCAAAAATCTTGGCTCCTATAGGTAAAACCAGATTTAATTGCTTTTTCTCCTAACACCTACCCCCATGAGGGTGGTAAAATTAAAGTTTTAATTCATTAACTCTTTTGGGACAATAGGTTTTGTTTGTTTGCCTGTTTGTTCTTTTCCTGTAATTTATCTGATCAGGGATTTCCCCACACCAAACCAGCAGAACGTGGTGTTCTGTGGGAAAAGAACTATTACTATGAACTCATCTATGAAGAAAAAAACAGAGGTGGAGGGCAGGCCCAGATAGGAGGAACAGAATGGACAGGGTGGAAGAGCAGCAGGAGACAGCAGGAGCAGGGGAGGCTACTGGGCATGCTCATTTCCAAACGTGCTCAGAAACCAACTGTAGCCAACCCTTACCAGTTTTTACAGCGGATGTAAACAGACGCTGCTTTGTCATAGTAGAGACCTTTTTCATACAGTTGGGCTGCTTCTGAAAATTGCTAAAATAATATATGATTATTAAAATATTAAATTCATTGTGTACAAGACTACATGAATATTTATACACAGAAAACAATACCTTCATATTCTCCAATATGGCTCCACAGTCTCTCTTAAGGACCCTGCTGGGATGCTTGAGGGCTTGGTTAACCCCTCTGCGTATGTCTCCCATCCTTATGGACATCTGGGCCACTCCAGCCAGGCACACTTCATCATGTTCCTGCAATTGTAAGGTGAACACTAACAAATCAGACCCTAACTTAAAACAATGTATTTCACCCAAAACAGTTAACTTAAATCTAAAATGAGTCCAGAGGTTATGGTTTACTTTCATTTATCTTTTCAGGGAAGGATGTCTCATAATTTTGTTTGTTTTTTCTGTTTGTTTTTGGAGGCTGGCCCTGTATCAGGATCCAAACTGCTGACGTTGGTGTTATCAGTACCACACTCTAACCAACTGAGCTAACCTGCCAGCCAAAGTCTCATAATTTTAAAATAGCATTGAGTCTTTTCTTCAGAACCAGCTATCCCAAAGGTATATATTTTTCTTCAGAAGTCAAGATCTTTTATGCTTATGACCAAACTTTTATTACCCCATGTCATAATACCTTGTATGTCTTCTTGGTATGTATACAGTTTTATAGAAGAAGGAATATACTGGCTATCTAGCATAAATGTTATGAATAAAATTAGGGGGGAAAACCATTTATCAAACTGAATAATTCTCTATTAAGCATGATTAAACATAAAGTCTTTATTTAGAATTGTTTAATTCATTAAAAATAAAGACAGCTAAGTAATTTTTCAAATAACTAACCTGTACTACTAAAGTGTAATGTCAGATTACATTTTATCTGAAGCAGCATGTCTGGCAGAATTTTCTGTGATGATAGAAATGTTCTATATCTGCCCAGTCCTATATGGTAGCTAATAGTCAAAGTGGCTACTAGGCATTTGAAATATGGCTAGTGCGACAGAGGAACTAAATTTTAAACTTTACTTATTTTTAAACAATTTAAATAGCCACAAGTGGCTAGTGATTACTGTATTTGGCAGCACAGATAAAGAATGAACTAAAATAGATGTAGCCAACAAAGAAAATGTCAAAAATTCAAGAGATAAATGAGCAAAGAGTGGTCAGGCAATTCATAAAAAAATAGGACTGGCCAAGAAATAAATCAAAACATGCTCAGCACAGGCAACCAAAGGAAAAAATAAAGAAATGGGCTTATATCAAACTAAAAAGCTTCTGCACAGCAAAAGAAACAATTTACAGAGCAAAAAGACAACCAACAGAGTAGGAGAAAATATTTGCAAAATATACATCTGACAAAGGATTAATAACCAGAATATACAAGGAACTCAAACACTTAACAGCAAAAAAGCAAGTAACTCAACTAAAAAATGGGCAAAGGAGCTGAATAGGCATTTCTCAAAGGAAGACATATGAATGGCCAACGGACACATGAAAACATGCTCAACATCACTCAGCATTCGGGAAACGCAAATCAAAACCACTTTGAAATATCATCTCATTCCAGTTAGGATGGCTAATATCCAAAGGACAGAGAATGACAACAAATGCTGGCAAGGATGTGGAGAAAAAGGAACGCTCCTACACTGTTGGTGGGACTGCAAAATGGTGCAGCCTTTATGGAAAATGGTATGGAGGTTCCTCAAACAATTACAGATAGATCTACCATATGATCCACCTATTCTACCGCTGGGAATATACCCAAAGGAATGGAAATCATCATGTCAAAGGGATACCTGTACTGTCATGTTTATTGCAGCGCTATTTATAATAGCCTAGAGTTGGAACCAGCCTAAATGCACATCATCAGATGAGTGGATAAGGAAAATATGGTACATCTACACAATGAAATACGACTCTGCTATTAAAAAAATGAAATACTACCATTCGCAGCAACATGGATGGACTTAGGGAAAATAATATTAATTCAAATAAGCCAGGCACAGAAAGAGAAATACCGCATGTTCTCACTTATTTGTGGGAGTTAAAAAAAAAAAAAAAAAGTAAATATACAAACGAATGGGGGGAAGACACATCAATCACAATTCCTTGATTTTTTTAAGTAAACAGATATGATGTTGATGAGGGGAGGGGGGAGAGGGAGGGAGGAAAAGGAGGAATTGGTAAAAGGACACAAAAATCAACTATATTGTATACTGATAAAATAAAAAAATAAAAAAATGCTCAACTTCACTAATAATCAAATACGCATAAAATAAAATGAAATAACTTGTTTTTTTGCTTATCAAATTAGCAGTGATAAAACAACTGATAACATTCAGTGTTGCTGAGAATGAGGGAGAAATTGACATTATAATACACACAGTGTATATTAATTACTACAATTTCTTTTGGAGAGCAATTTAGCAATATCAAACATTAAAAGCTCAGTTTATGACCTAGAAATCCCACTTAGAAGAATATATTCTTCAGAAATACTATCGTAGGTAGCTAAAGATACAAACAGTAGACAGAATATTATTGCAGTGCTTTTGATAATACAAAAAAGACTGCACAACTACAATTCAATAAGGGAGTGAATAAAAAAATAATGCTACATTCAAACAATGGAATATTAGAAGCTCTTAAAAGATTAACACAGACTCATGGACTGACTTTGAAATGCCATGAACAAAGCAAAATGCTGCTTTGCACCGAGTGTATATTCAGTCAATCTTTGCTGAATGAATGGAAATGAATGATTTCATTTTCAGCAAAAATCCATATTACATACATATGTGTATGCTACTAAGAGATTCTGCATGGAGACATATAAAATCAGTAACAGTGGTTACCATTAAGGGGTGTGGATGGAGCAGAGAACATCGGATTCTCCCTTTTCACGGTAACATACTTTGGTGATTTTTAAAATTGGTTATAATGAGCTTGCATTACTTTTGTAATAAAAATGCCAGATGTAAAACAGAAAATAAAAAGATTTTCAACCTTTACAAGACATCACCTAACTTAACAACAACAATTTTCATTGTAAAACTTAGCTTTTGAACTAAAATTCTGGGACGGTAGAATGGGGTGGGTATGTGCCTTCCAGGTTCATCTTAAAAGATACAGCATGAGAGATGAAATGACAGAACAAACTTTTATGGATCGGGAATGCACTTTCAAAATGGTTATTGAAACTTTTTAAAAGAGCAAAAGGAAAAGACTTATGAAAATCATAGTGAGAAGGTATAAAAATCTTAATCAGAAGCTCATATTTAGGATGCAATGGAAAACATATTTTTTAAACTGACAAAAATATTGTCATCTTCAGTTTTTAGGAGTTTAAAGTGTTTTAAAATGATTTAACTATATCCTTGCAAAGTTAATAAACTGAAAAAAGGCTCAACTGCTAGATATCGAATAAATACAATGCAAATAAGACAATGATGTTTTAAAATGAAACTGAAAATAAACCCGAAGATAATTACGCCTATCTTTATTCAAGGTTACCTTATTATCACCTGTTATTCCTTTCTCATAATGAGCCAAAGCATTTACATAATCACCCCTGAAAGAAAAATCAGAGTGAATTTTGATACATATTTAAGAATTTTATTTACATATAAAATATATAAAAGATAATATTTGTCAATGAGTTGCTTAGGCTTACAAAAGATGAGATAACAACAGAGATGAATTCTTTCAAAGTGTAGTCTATATTTTGCTACATTAAAAATAATTATTAAGCTGGGTTATGCTACACTATAGATACTTTCTGTGTGCCATGCCATGCATTTTGGGGAGCTACATTAAATTTTATGGGCCACTTTTGGTTAATTATTTCCTTTGGGGCACTAAATGACAATCATACGACCATAAAAACCAATGTTTTTTTCCTAAGGCCTAATATTTATAAGAATATGTATTGCAAGAATCTGAGTTGCTCTCAATTTATTAGAGTAGAAACGGAGGAACACACTGGGAGGAACACACTGGGATTACAGTATTGAGGGTCCTGGTTTTTACTCTAAGAGAAAGTGTTATACATGATATAAATAGTAATACTCCTTACTCCCATGACTCATGCTAACACAGATCTGCATATCCAGAAGATATATTTATTATCTCAACTTGTTTTCATTATTTGGGAGAGAATGAGTCAGTGATTCGCCTAAGACCCTTTTTGAAATCCATTTTCTGCTAAGAAACCATCTCCTCCAGAATAAATAATCAGTTCTGAAAATGGCATTATTTGAGATCTATCTTATCTCTACTTTATCAGCTTAGGTAAGTTAGCATACCTTTCTAAGCCTCATTCAGTTTCATCATCTACTCATGTACAAGGAAATTTTTGGAAGAGAAGCTGTTCTGATGATTGAGAACTTTGCTTTGGTCAGCTCAGGGCTTCAGAGTCAGCAATGTTCCTTTCCTCAGTAGAAATTTCTAATAATTTTTAATAATTACTAATTACAGTAACTGAGCTAGAGTTGTCTGTCTCCTGACAATAGGAATGACAGTTCCTCCTGCAGGAGCCTGAGGTTTTCCTTCGGCAAGCTCAATTAGAAGATGCTAAATTAAGATTTTGGAACTCTCACTATTTTTACGTTATTTTAGCTCACTTACTTTGTTATATTTTATTTTGAAACTCTGATATGGATCTAGCTTATTAGTCTAATCCCAGACTGGAGGGTTAAATCTCTCCCAGACTTGTCAGACTGGCCCTGCTTTAACCTAATCGAGGTCTTGTATGCATAAATGAAACAGACTGTTGGAAGTGAGCACAAACTAAGTCCCTATGTGTAAAAATCAGTAGCTCATAGCTACTGGGGTATTGGAAGGTGATGAGATATAACTAACAAAGGGTTAAAAGAGGTCAGGATCATGAACACAGGTTATGAAAAGCAGTGTGTCACCCTGATGCTATGCATAATTGTTGATGGCCAAATGTGATTCAAAACAATATTCAGACTCTAAATGCAGAAAAGGATTAGACCCAAACTTAGATTTTGATGCTGACTATTAAAAGTGGATACATGCATGGATAAGACATCATTAGTCAGAGAAAACATTTTTTGGATGTATAATTAATACAGTTTTTTCCCCTAAAAAGCAGTTATTAAATCAATGGAGGGCCTTATCATTAATGGAAGTTTGGAACTGAAGATATGCAGTAATTAGCTACTGACTGAAACATATAAAAATGAGGACTTACGTGAATTCAAGCTGAATAGCATATTCTTTTGATATAAATGGTATTTGGTCTGGGGCCAAACGCTTTGCCAGTTGTAGAGCACTGTCCCAGTGCTGTAAATCCCTTCTCATCTGTTAAGAAGAGAAGGATCTGAATATCAAATGAGCAAATTACTTTGCAAAGTCACCATATAGTGCCATTTTCAATAAAACTGATTTCAAAAACTTTTTGTTTATATAATGAAATGATCTCTATAAGGATAGTATATCACTATAACATGCATTCTCTATGCAGGTGATAGAGCACTGAAGGGAGCAAAATTGATTCACTGGGGGTGGGGGTGGGGGGACAAAAAATCTTAGCTATGACAGTGGTTTGTGGCCCTCTGAAATTCCAATCCTACCTAACAAAATCTTATTACAAGGGTCCACAGCTAAATGCAGAAGAGCTAAGATGACATCTTTGCCCTCACTTATTGCAATTATTCCTGTTTCAATAAGTACCACTCCAAGTTTTGAAAACATCTCAGGGTGTCCCTAATTATCTCAAATAATATGGTAAAATTATCTAATTATTTCTTAAAATTAATGTGGTTCACTTAAAATTTAAAAACAAAAATCTTCTGTAGAACACTTTGAAAAGGGAAAGTTGTAAAATTAATAACAAGCATGTTTTCAAAACAACCTTTTATACTGTTGCAGAATAACATCAATAATTGCAATAGCTACCATTTCTGTGTCTTTACTATTGATCCGACACTGCGCTAAAAGCTCTAATTCTCATTTAAAAATCTTTATGACTACCCTGTGGGCTAGATGTTATTATCCTTACTTTAAAGAAGCAGGATCTAGGGCTCAGAAAGATTAAATAACTTGTCCAAGGTTACACAGAACTGAGGTTTGAACCCAGACATGTCCGACTCTAAAGTTCATACTCTCAAAAGCTATTCTATATTGCCATGTCTCCTTCCATGCCCTTGAATTAGGTCCTTCACCCTGTTCTAGGCCCTCTCGTGCAATACTCACCTCTGGGAAACTAGACCTTAGCTCACCTCAATACACAAGAGAATTTCACACAATAAGTAAAAGATAAATGTGCTTCAGTTTTCCCATCTGGAAAACAGAGAAAATAATAGTACTCTCACAGCATTGTTGTGAGCGTTAAATGAGTTAATAATATATGTCAAGTGCTTAGAAAAGTGCCCAGCTCATGAGAGCACTCAATAAATTGTGGCTAATTTTCTTTGAACATGGTTTTGCAAATGACACAATCTGTTCTCTTTGGACACATTTACATTTTAAACTATTTAGTAATGTTACAATACATGCCTTTTATGCTTCCACAGAACACAGAATGAAAACATTTTTGAAGTTAGTGAGTACTGAGGGGTTCTTAAAGCTGAAATGTTCAAATACTAGGAAGGGGAAGCTGTGTGGTATTTGGTACTGAGAAAGTTGAACTAGACATGGGGGTTGTCCTCCTTTGCGTGTTCCTGCCATCCCTCTTTGCTGCCGTACCTCCAGAGCAGCAACGGGACAGCTGGATGCCAGGTAGAGGTCCTGAGCCAGGTTGAAATCATTAATGAACATGGCGAGGTGTCCTGCCAAAAGACTGTAGTCCTCTATTCCCTACAAATATAAGCAGTTTTGATGAGAAGAAATACAAATGTTTAACTTTTAAAAAAAAAATACTTTGCTCAGTAAGAAGTGAAAATGTTCTATCAATTCACCTGTTTATAAGTTAGGTAAGATTAACTGCAGAAATTTAAAATGTTTGAATAAATAGCATTTAAATCTTAATCTGATAATTCTAATAAAATGCTGTTTACCTTTATTTGTTCCAAGGACATCACTATGCCAACATTTCCAATTGTCCGATAAATGCGGATTGCAAACTCCACTTCCATGTGGTGTAGACAAGCTCTGGCAAACTCATTCCAGGCAGCATGATCATTCAGAATCCTGCACATTTCCCAAGCATCAGAAAACCTGGGATTTGAGTACATAAGCTTAATTAGAGAGCTTTTCTTGCCACCTATTAGGAAATTTTCAGACTTGTACAATTTCATATCACGCCCTAGATGAATTTTAAAAAACATTTCTTAACCTGTAACTGTCATTAGCAAGTGATGAAAAAATACACGAACTTTCTTCCTTTTTTGTACAGATACATGTTCTTTCTTGAATTTCTTTTATTCATCTGAATCTACCCTTTTAACCAGCCTCCTTCCAGTTAACGAAACAGTTATTTCTATTTATTTATTTTTGTTTTATTTAACACATAGATGAAAATTATTGTTGTTCTCATATAAGTCTAGTAAAACTAGTACTCTATTCCTTATTTAGAAGTTAAAAACAGGGGTTTCCAAACTATGGCGAATGGGCCAAATTGAGTCAGCTGCCTATTTTTTATAAACAAAGTTTGAGTGGAACACAGTTACTTGTCAGCCCACTTGTTTATGGATTGTCTCTGGCTGCTTTCTTGTTACAACAGCTGGCTTGAATAGTTGCAACAGAAACTCAATGATCCTTAAAGCCTGAAATGTTTACCATTTGGTCCATGTTTACCATTCTATTATGGACCTTTTTAGCATTGGTCCATAATAGAAAAAGTTTGCTGACTTCTGGTTTAAAGCATGAACACAAATGCCAATTAAACTTTTTGTGTAACCACAACATCACTGTCTCTATTCATCCATCCATCCTTCTATTCACCTATCCATTTGCCCATCCAAAACACATTTACTGAGCATCATGTGACAGAAACTGTACATGGAACCAAGACACAAAGATCAAACAAATAGTTCTGTTCTTAAGACAGTCATAATTGGGGAAGGTGGAAAAGACAGATAAGTAAACGAGTAACTATAACACAGTATGACACAGGTAACTGGGCACTAACAAAATGTGAATCTTTGTGCTAAGTGTTTTGCAAAAATTCTCTTACCAATTACCCTAACAGCCCCACCCACTAAGTATCATTGTTATTTCTCTTTATAGGAAAATATATATTTCCTCTTTATAGAGGAAACTGAGGCTTAGAGACCTTAAAAGACTGGCCCAAGTCACCCAGTCATAAGTGCTTACTATGCATAAGCGCTCACTGCATCCTGGCCCTGAGGCAGCACGTCAGAAAGACTCTAACCGGGACTGCCTGCGGTGGTTGGGGGCCAGGGAAGATTTCCTGGAGTAGGAGAGGACTCCATGGAATGGTGAAGAATGAGGAGTTGGTACATTCAGAGTTAGGGGAAGGCCATTCCAGGAAGATGAAGAAGAATGTGCCAAGGCAAAGAATCATAAAACATATATAAATCAGGCAGCCAGTGGAATAGACAGGGAGTTGAGCAGTGGGATAGTTGTGGCTTGTATTATTAAATCATCAAATGCCTAGCATGTCATGCTGAGGTCCCCAGGGAGTTGGATTTTTCCCTAAAGGCAATGAGAAGCCTCTAAAAGATCTTCAGCAACAGAATGAGAGGATCAGATTCACATTTTCAAATGTGGGAGAAAATAGATTACACTGTTATGAGACTATTGGCAAAGAGAGCAGTTAGGAAGTGGTTGCATTATACATTATTCCAAGTGAGGAACTGAGTTAAGATGCAGGGAAACAGGAGGAGAAAAGGATCTGGAGAGTGTGTGTGTGTGCGTGTGTGTGCACGTGTGTGTGCTAGGGCATGTGCATGTATGATTAGTTAGGACAGGGGGTAAAAAGGGAGCTGGGGAAGATAATAGGTTCAGTTTTAGACAGGACAAGTTTGAGGAGCTCATGGACTTCCAAATGTGACTGGTAAGCAGTTGTAAATATGGGTTTAAATTGAAGACACAGATTTTGGAGTCAGCCTCATATGGATGGTATTGAAGCTATGTAAGTAGAGGAGATTCACCCAGGAAAAATAATTTTTTAAGTGGTAAGAGAAAAGAGGAGCTCATGGGTCTCTAAGGAATGGCAACATTTAAGAGACAGAAGAATTAGAACAAAGGAATTCACAGTGGCCCTAAGAGGGAAGAGAAAAAAGCAGGAAAAGAAAATCTCAAGCAAGGGAAATTCAAATTTCATTATGACAAAATCAAGATATTGTTGAAATAATTAGGTTTATTAGAATTTCACAATAATTGAGCTATTTGGGTGCTTAGAAAACTTTTTGTTCTGAAGGGCTTTTCTTGTGATAAAGCACTCAAAATAACACCTGACAATGTACTTCCTCTAGAATTTATATGCATTTTCATATCTATTATCTTATCTGAGCCTCAGATAATCCTGTGAAATAAACAAGGTAAGTACTATTATCTCCATCTGTTTAATAGGATTTGACCTTTAAAATCACAAAAGCAATGAGAAGTTCCAAGAGAAGTGTTTTCAATCCTACCTTTTTAGCATTAAAGTCTGGGGCAGCATCTGTCTCAGTTCATTAGGCCCCACAACTTTTAAACAGTTGAGGAAGTTGTGGGTACTAAGGTAGATGTTGTTTATTTTTCCACTTTGTGTCTGGCAGGTCAACTCTCCATTATATAATAGCAGAGGTTTATGAGAGAAGGGAACTTTGGTGCCACCAGCCAAAATAACCTTGGATCCTGTATTATAAAACAGACATTTTAATTAGCAGAAAGCTAATACTTAGTACAAACATCAGAAAGAAATGTTTAAATTTTACTGCAACAGAAATTCATTTATCAACAAATGTGCAAAAAAGTAAATACATACCTTGTATAGTATCCTTGTGAAAGACGTAAGTGTACACCTTATCATCATCGTAAGCAATAAATACACCTTTATCCATTGGCCAGTTTTCCCAAAGAACACCTTTAATGGTTGGTGAAAAATCTGGAATCTCATAGATAGCATCATTAACCTACAAAATAGGATTTACAGATTTGACCCATGTCTGTATTAAATCTTTACCATTTGCCTTGGTAGAAGCCTGTTTGAAACCTTCGCTGGTATAACTTACCAACTCATATTCAACCTAATATTAGTCCAATTACAACAGGAAGGTAAGTTTCTTCCCCATTCCTATACTAGGTCTGGCTTGAAGAAAACTGTAGTTATTTGGCAAATCAAGGGCTTGATCTAAAATTTGGTGAATCTGTAAGGAAAACTACAAATCTAGGTGCAATGCCTTCAGGTTAAGAAAAAAGGTTGAAGCTGCTCAAGATGACAGAAATTTAAACTATGAACACACTTGTGTTTTGAAAATTTTTAACAATACTGGGTATTAAGAAACAAAGTAATTCACATATAATTTGAAATTTCAATATATTATACTGGAGACATGTTATTTCAAAAAACTTCTCTATAATACATTCCAACAAACATAAATGTACTATTATAATAATATAAGCTATTTTAAAAACCAGTTCATATAATTCCTATGAACTCAGGCAGACAGCCTTAAAAATAACCTGAATGTAGAACTGAGAAATATCTGCCTTCCTACTCCATATTCCTCTCAAAATAGGAATGCAATATAAAATTCCTGCAAATAATAATACTATAGAGCCATGTTGCCTAATGTGGTAGTTGCTATTATAACATCCACATGTAACTACTGACCACTGAAATGTGCCTAATCTGAATTGAGACATGTTTAAGTGTAAACTACATAATGAATTTCAAAGAGTGTGCACGAAAAAAAGAATGTAAAATGTCTCATTAATAATTTTTATATCTGATTACATATTGAAATGATAATATTGGATTAAATTAAATATATTAAAATTAATTTCACTTTCTACCTTTTAAAAAAATGTGGTTAGTATAAAATTCAAAATTACGTATGTTATTATACTATATTTCTATTTCTTGTACAGTACTGCTTACAAGGTATTGTACTGACTATATATGTATAGTTAGTGCAATATGTATAGTTATAGTATATATGTATAGTTAGTACAATACCTTGTAAGCAGTACTTGTACCTTATATATATACACACCTTACATTTAATTCGAGCCTTATATTCTAGAAGACAGGTATTATTATCATCCCCATTTTCAGATGAAGAAACTGAGGCACAGAGAAATTTGCCCAAAGTCACACAGCTAATAAGTTGAGGAGCCAGGATGTGAACCCAGGCAGTCTGGCTCCAGAGTTTATGCTTATGTTATACTGACTCTCAGTTTGTATGGATGAACGCACCAATACCTCTGGACTGGTGGCAGATTTTTTTTAAAAGGATAAGCATTTGTTGAGTGCTTATTATGTGGCATACACTGTACTAAAAGCTTACATGCATCATTCCATTTAATTTCCATCCAACAACCCTATAAAGTAGGTACTAGAACTGTCTCCATTTTAGATAGACAGGGAAACTAGGAATCCAACCAAGGAGCTCTTTAGCAGAAATTATCAAGAAAAAGAGAATTATGAAAGGAGAAAGATAAATGGCATTAATGTGTTTAAGGCTGGTCATACTCCTTACCCTTTCCCTAGCAGTCACAGCCCAGTTCGCCCTTAACTGCTGACAGAGACCTGATATGCCCTCCTACCCACTTGTACATCCTGTCTAAACAGCAGTCTCCACCTGTGGGGAACCCGTAAGGGGAAAGCAAGGCAGCTCTAATTAGTACCCTGTTCCAGATAGGAAACGTGTACAAGATTGAATTTCCATATTAAGTAGAGGGAACTCAAGATTATCTGTATATTTATATTATTCTTCCTCATTTGTTTTGTGATTGGGAGAGGAGTGGTTGAGGAAGAACTCGCACATTAGGGATTGAGTATAAACACTACAGGCACTCCTGTGAAAGAAAGCGTGTTATATTTGTCAAAGAAAGAAAAGAAAAGGAAAAAGGCAGAGAAGAGAAAGGAAAGGAAGAAAGTAAGGGGTGGGGGATGGAGGGATCACGTACACCTTTATATCAGGTTAAGTTCAGTGGTGAAAGGAAACCTGTCTTCATTGAGTGGGCAGAGATGAAACACAGGCTCCTGGGGAACAGTTATCGAGGATGGGTCTAAGAGCACCTGTAGGCCACGTGAACTGTGACCAAGAGCATACTAAACCATTAATTAGATATCAAAAATAAATGAAAAATCCAAGTGCAGTAAATGATGCAAAGTACATTTTCTTTCTAAATCTGTATTCAAAAAAGTTAAGGATGTTTAAAACTAGGAATGACTGACTTTTAAACTGGGTCCACCCATTTTCGGTCATCTAATACAAAAATACCTATTCCTTATGTTCAGGATCTTTAAGAAAAGAGAAAAATCATCCGAGATGGGCAGAAAGGATGGAGTACAATCCCCACCCTCTGACGCTTACTGCATATCTGGAAAGAAAAGTTATACAGAAAGATACTATATTGTGCAGCAAATGATAATGTTAAAAGTGGTGTAGAATATAAAAACTATTTTTTCCATCAAAAAATGTCTCTGAGACTGACACTATAAAAAACTGCAGAATAATGAAACAAGTTTTCCTGACATAGTCATGAAAATTGATCACCAACATATCACAAAGTACTATATTCCTTGGTACTGTTTAAGAAAAAGTTTTATAGAAGATACACTTTAAAAACACTTTTCTTTTTCCTTGGGGGGCAGAGGGAGCTGGCCAGTACATGGACTGAACCCTGGACCTTGGTGTTATCAGCACCACACTCTAGCCAACCGATCTAACTGGCCAGCAACACTTTTCCTCTTATACTATAATGCATTTTTTAAAAAACAGGCATTTAAAAATTTTCTAGACTTACTGGACAGTAGACAAATCCATCGCTTTTTTCATCAATGAAAACCAATCTGGTTCCATTTGGGTCAGGAAAAATCTTTTTCACACTGACAGAGTGTCGATAATCATTAACGAACTGCCAGTCTTCAATGTAGAAATAATGAATGACACCAGTCTGAAAAAAATACAGTTATAGAAATATAAGATGGTCAAGAAAATACTGACTTTCAGCATTTAAAATAAACATACTTCTTAATTTTAAGATAAAGATGTTATATTTTTCATGTGGAAAGAATCTAAGAATAATATTTAGTATATGAGAAAGGTTCAGACCCAAGAAAATAAGTATAATAGGAATGTACACATGATTTAACAGTCTATTAATGCTAATCTTCTTAGTGATAATAAGGCATAATTGCTTTTAGGTTTCCTGCTTTCTGGAGATACCCTTACTATTTAAGAGTAACTTTCAAATCATGTTATTTCAAATATTTTTATGTTAATTAGTGGATAAATTATAAATTAATTTTATGATAAAAACTAACAGAAAACCACCTGATACAGTCAATTTTATTTCTATATATATTAGCAATGAACATATAGACACCATAATTAAAAATACAGTATCATTTATAATCACTCAAAAAATGAAATAGTTAGCTGTAAATTTAACAAACATACACAGGATTTGTATGCTGAAAACTACAAAACAATGATAAAAGAAATCAAAGATCTAAGTAAATGGAGAGGTATACTATGTTCATGGACTAGAAGACTCACCATAGCAAACATGTTAATTCTCCCTAAATGATATACAGGCTTAAGATCATTCCAATAAAAATCTCAAGATTTTTTGTAGATATAGGTAAAATTATTCTAAAATTTATATGACAGGCAAAGGAACAAGAATAGCTAAAACAATTTTGAAAATAAAGAATAAGGTGGGAAATTAGTCTACCCAGTTTCAAAGCTTTTTAAAATAGCTACAGTAATCAAGACTGTGTGATATTGGTGATAGACACATAGATCAATGGAACAGAATATAGAAGCCAGAAATAGATACAGATATGCCCAACGATTCTTTTTCCTGTTTTTAAGATGACTGAACTTTATTTTTTATTTTTAAATTAAAAATTTTTCTAAATATTTTTGGCACTGGCCAATACTGGAATCTGAACCCATGACCTTGGTGTTATAAGGCTGTGCTCTAACCAACTGAGATAACTGGCCAGACAAAATTTTTTTTTATTTTTTAATAATAGCTTATTGAAATATAATTCACATAATATACAATTCACCTGAATCTATGGAAGTGCATCAAAGCCAACCTAGTAGGTACCACTGAGCTACTTCTTGGGAATTGCCTGACCACTTGACAGCCTTCACTTGTGAATTCTATCAAACATTTAAGGAAAAATAATACTAATTCTAATAAACTCTTCCAGAAAACTAAAGATGACCAATTCAGTCTATAAGGCCAGCATTAACCTGACACCAAAACGAGACAAAGGTTTTGACTTCTAATAATTGAGAAAGAAAACAGTAGACAATATCTCTCATGAATACAGATGTAAAAACTCTAATCAAAATTTGAGCAAATGAATTTAATGATATATGAAAAGGAGAATATATCATGATCAAGTGGGGGTTATCCCAGGAATGCAGGGTTGGCTTAACATCTGAAAAGTAATCAATGCAATTCAAAAATATAAATAAACTAAAAAAGAAAAACTATGTGATCACTTCAATAGATGGAGAAAAAGCATTTGAGAAAATCTAACATCCATAAAAACTCTCAGCACACTAGGAATTGAAGAGAACTTTCTCAAACTGAAAACTGGCATTTGCAAAAAAATCTACAGCTAACACTGCAAGACAAGCTAAGGATATCCACTCTTATCACTCCTACTCAAGAATGTATTAGAACTTCTAGCCAGTGTAATCAGAGAAGGAAAAGAATAAAAAGCATTCAGATTGAAAGAAGTAAAACTATCTTTATTCAAAGATGACATGATCAACTATACAGAAAATCCAATGCAAACGACAAATAAGTTACTAGAACTAATAAGTGAATTTAGATAGGTTGCAGTATACAGGATCAATATAACAGAATCAGTTGCAATTATATGCTAAAAATGAGCAATCAGAAATTGAAATAAAAAAATTAATACCATGTACAATACTATCAAAAATATAAAATACTTAAGTATAAATTTGACAAAAGATATAAAAGATCTGTGCAAAGAAAACTCCAAAACACTGCTAAGAGAAATTAAAGAAAACCTAAGTAAGTGGAGAAATAAATGGGTGAGAAGGCTCAATATTGTTAAGATGGCAATTGATCTGTATAGTCAACATGATTTCGACAAAAATCACAACAGGCTTCTTGTAAAAGTTGACAAGCTTATTGTAAAATTTAGATGGAAATGCAAAGAACTGAGAAACAACCAAAGCCAAAACAACTTTGAAAAAGAAATACAAAGTTGGAGGGTTAACTCCACCTGATTTCCAGACTTATCATAAAGCTACAGTAATTAAAACAGTGTGATACTAGTTTATCAATAGATAAATAGATCAGTGGAATAGAACAGAGTCCAGTAAAAGACTCACACATATCGGGATAACTGACTTATCACAAAAGTACAAAAGGCAATTCAGTGGAAGAAGGATAGTCTTTTCAACAAATGGTACTGGAATGATTGCATATCATATGCAAAAAACTAAACTCTGATCTGTACCTCACAGCATAAACAAAAATTAACTCAAAAGTGATCACAGACCTAAATGTAAAACATAAAACTATAAAACTTCTAGAAGAAAACATAAGAGAAAGCCTTTGTGACCTTGGACGAGGCAAAGATTTCTTACATATGAAACCAAAAGCATGATCCATAAAAGAATAAATTGGTAAACTGGACTCCATCAAAATTTAAAAATTTTTTTCTCTTTGAAAGACAGTGTTAAGAGAATGAAAAGACAACCCATGCACTGGAAGAAAATACTTGCAAAGCATATATATCTGATAAAGGACTTGAATCTAGAATATATAAAGAATTCTCAAAATATAATAATAAGAAAACAAATGATCCAATTGAAAAATGGTAAAAAAAATTTGAACAGACACTTCACCAAAGATAAACAGGCAGCAAATAAGCATCTGAAAAGATGCTCCACGTCATTAGTCCATTAGGAATGCAAATTAAAATCACAATGAGATATTACGACACACCTATTACAGTAGCTAAAATGAAAATGACTGACCATGTCATGTGTTAATGAGAATGTAGAGGACGTAGAACATTCATATACGCTGCTGATGGGAATGTAAAATGGTAGAACCAGTTTAGAGAGTGATTTGCCTACTTCTTAAAAGGTTAACGTATCATACTAGGGTACTTCAAAAAGTTTATGGAAAGATGCATATTACTTTTTAACTGCATTTTTCCATGAACTTTTTGAAGTACCCTTGTACGTATAGCCATTCCACTTCTAGTTATTTATTGAAGAGGAAAGAAAACGTATGTCCATACATAGACTTGAACATAACTGTCTATAGCAATTTATTTGTAAATACCCCAAACTGGGAACAACTCAAATGCCCATCAATAGGTTCGTAGATAAGCAAATTATGATACATAATACTATGGAATACTACTCAGCAATAAACAGAAATGAACTCTTGGCATTCGTGGGATAAATCTCAAAATAATTATGTTGAATAAAAGAAGCTAAAAAAGAAGTACATGCAATATGAGTCCATTGATATAAAACTCTAGAGAATACAAACATTTATTATATTTGTAGTGACAGAAAGCACTAGGTGGGCAGGACAGGAGGAAGGGATCATAAAGGAGCATGAGAAAACTTGGATGATGGATATGTTCACTATTTTCATTGAGGTGATGGTGTTTCATGGTTGTATACATATGTCAAAACTTATCAGACTATATTTTAAGTAGTGCAATTTATTGAATATCAATTATAGTTCAATAAAGTTGCTAAAAAACACATATTTTCAATATCACTCAAGAATGAAATTGAGATAAATACTGCTTTAATGGCAGATTACAACATTTCTTTCTTATTTCAAAAGGTCCTGTGGCATAGTGGAAAGAATGAACTTTGCATCAGGAAATCTTGTTTAAGTTCCACTTCTGCTACTAACTTATTAACCTTTCAATTTTCAGTGTCCTCATTTTAAAATTTCCCTGCTTATTTTACAGAGCTATTGAATAAAATAAGTGAGATCAAGATTTTACAGACTGTTGTGTAATACAAATGTTATTTTATTTCCATTATTTACCATATCACTTACTAATTTATCTGATATTCAACACCCACCCTGCTGAGGTGAAATATTGCAAAAACTTTTATTTTATTACTTATTCATTTTATTATTGAAACATAATTGATTATACATATCTGTGGGGTACAGAGTTGAATATCAATACCTGTGTACAATATGTGATGTTCAAATCAGGATAATTAGCATATTCATCATTACAAAACGTAATCATTCTTTTTTATTTTTTTATTTTTTTTGTCTTTTTCGTGACCGGCACTCAGCCAGTGAGTGCACCAGCCATTCCTATATAGGATCCGAACCCGCGGCGGGAGCGTCGCTGTGCTCCCAGCACCACACTCTCCCGAGTGCGCCACAGGCCCGGCCCAACGTAATCATTCTTTATGTCCATTAACCAATTTTTCACTAACCCTTCTCCCCTGAGACATTTTTTTTTTTAGGTCAAACTTAAATTTAAAAGAGTCTCTCATATGGCAGTAGGCATGTTTTAAAATATGCTCTTTATAAAAAATAATTTAATGTGAGAAAAAGGAAACTTTTGAAGCAGTGAATAACTTTTTCTAATGTAGAAAACAATGCCTTTTCCACCAACTCTAAAGAATTCTTTTAGAGACTGATTAAGGTTACAGGTATTATATGCTTTGAAAAAATTGTGCAAAGTGTTTACAAATTTAAGATGCTATTACTATCACTATATTTTATGTCCATGTGGCTAATGTATCATTTAGAGATACAGGGTACTGATGGTTCAAAGGACCAACAGATTGAAGTGAGATTCTCAATATTCAATTAATTGTATTATTTACTGAGTAAATGTAGGCACTGGAGATCTGAATTTGAATGAGGTACCCATCTTCATCACCGAATTAAATCTTTAAAGCACCCACATGGATAAGGAAAGTGAGGCCTGGAGGAGTTCAGCAACAACTAGCAAGTAAGAGAACTAGAGTCGAGCCCAGACTTGCCAGACTCCAAAGTCTGCCCTTTCACTATGCCATCAAAATTGCTTAAAAATCACAAAAGCACTTGATACTAGCAAATCATGCCATCTATGTGTTCTATATAAGTATATAATTATTCACAGATAACTTCATTACTGGCATTAGATTCAATATAGAAACAAACAAACAAAAACTGGTAGGAAAAGGAATATGACCAAGATCACGAAGTACAAATCAGAAATTCCGTATGTTCTATGTTAAAGAAGACAATACGTACATCTGTACCATAGATGAGGAAATCACCAGTTAAGGCATGACATAAAATACGGCACTTATCATCCACTGCTGGGAAAAGTCGAGTCTCACGTTCTTCTTGAGCATCCAAGATTTCACTTTCTATCTAAAACGTAAAGAATAATAGTGGTTCACAGATTTGAGTAAACCTGGTGTATATCTGGGGAAGGGTGTTCTTTTTCTCATGTTCAACTAAACATTCAGACTCACAAGACTACTACAGGCCAGTTGACTCAGAAAGATTCAGACAGGAACCACAGCTTGCCAGCAGGGCAACATCAGATTGTCCCTCTTTAATGGGAACAGTCTTTGCAGCAGCAGGCTTTGCAGCTGCCTAGTTTCTAATCTCTTTGGCTTCTCAGATGCAAAGAGCCAAGAGACAGATGTGAGAGAAGGCCTGGTTTAGAAGCCCCATCTTCACAGGTGCTAACATCTTTTGAACAACTCAACAGGAATACTTTTGAGGATCCCCACACATGACGTGCCCAAATGTAAGAATCAATACATTCCAGGAAGCCCAGAGGTACGGCATCCCCATCAGGTTTTTATAGCTCATTTATAGTTCCTTCTAGATGTAATTTACCAACAGGGTCATTTTTACTGTAAGCAATGTTGTGAGTAGCACTGTTGATATTTATAAGGTTTCTGGGGAACAGAACTAGGAAGTCAACTCAACATCTCATATAGAAGGGGAAGAGTTTTGTTAATCCTTTACCCACACCTGGCTTTCCAGCTAGTCTGTACATACTTGCTTCCTGACCAAAGTTCTTGATAATCAGACATTAGGATGCATCATCATCACTTAACTTAGCAGGTTTCCAGGACATCAAAAGTATACTTACCAAGTGTAACTGGACTTTGCCTTCAAAAAGTGCAGCAGCATAGTCAGAATGAAGGCAAATACTGGCTACTGTCCCCAGATATTCCACATCTTTTAATTTTTTCACAGCTGTAGCAATTTTTAAAGAACCAAAACATTGAAATACAGGTAAAACTATCTCACATAAATATCTGCAAATAATCTTTAAATGTGTGTCTTTGTAAGAACAATATGAACTTAAAATTTTATTTTTGCCATTCTAAAGAAAAATCTTAGTTGCCATATAAATTTGCCTTCAGGAATTCAATAACAGTTCACATGAAACAAAGTAATAAGAAATAAAATCACATGCAAAATAACTAAGAATTAAACCTTAAGTGATAAGAAGCTTAATGGTGTTTTCTATTTAACAGGTTAATATTCGGATTTGTTTTATTCCTGAGGGTTGCTATCTGATATAGAGTTGGGGAAAGGGGGGAGGGGAAGTGTGAGGGGAATAAAAAACAAGATTTCCTTCACATGCTAATCACCATTATTCAAAGAATAAAAGAGGAGACGGAACTAACATTGATTAGGTACCTACCAGGTTTAGGAGTGCCTAGCAAAAAGTCATTGTGCAAAGTGAGATCACACATTTTATTTCATTAATCTTCCTTACAATCCCTTAAAAGTATCCTCAATTTTTAGATGAGTAAACCAAGGCTCACAAGGGTAAAATACTCTCTACAGTTACTTAGCTTATAGAGGCAGAAGAGGAAACTGAATCCAGAGCCTGTCTTATTCTAAAGCTCATAATCTCCTCACTATACCATGCTGTCTTCACTCCAAAGGTAAAGCATAAAATCTTTCTAAAGATCATGCAAACTTTTAGAAGATTCATAAAACCATTTAAACTAAGAAAGAGATGTCTAAACAACAACGACAAAAAAGAGTGAAAGAGATAGTCTTAAACGAAACTTCCATTGCTCTGCAAATAACAACAGAAATTACATGCCAGATAAAAGTACAACAGCCAGATTTAGACTTGCCATTCTCTCCAAGGATATAAAACCAAGCTCGATTATTCATTCCTACAGCCAGATGATAAAGACCTACTGCTACGAAGTTGGGTTCCACATCAACAGAAACTGTGATTGGTAGCTCCTATAATACAGAAAAGTAATAGTAGTAAATCAACTGCTAAAACTGTTTTGATTTTCTTAATAAATAAAGAAAAATAACACCATTTTCATACTCCTTCAACAGGGTTGGCTACGGTGACTTCAAGAAGGGAGGTGAGATATGCAATCCTTGTGCTGCAGGCATCCCCGAGTATGGGAAGCTTGGTCAGGAAAACATGGAGTGAGCCCCTTTGGGTAGATAATGCCAACAACTGGCCATCATCTGTCCAGGACAAGGTACCCAACCCTGAAATAATTGACAAAATAAATGATCGTTCAAAAGCAATATACTGTTGCAGGTAAGCAAGCAAATATTTTCATTAAGCTACCAGAGGCATAAAAGTCTTCAAATGTTTTCTTTACTAGTTTAAATAGTCTTTATTTAGACTTGGAAATTCACTACGGACTGGCATTAGAATATGAGCACTGACTCATTCAATATGGCTCAAAGAGAAAATATATAAGAATTTACATTTTACAATTGGAATTAAGGTACATCCTTTTCGTCAAGTAGTATGACAACATAATTACTAAAAAAAGGAGACTATTCTAGAGAACTCTGGTGAAAGGTGTTACTTTTATTCCTCCTGCAATGAATGCAAATCACACAATAACAAACACAATATTACTTTCTGTAACTGGAATAATAAAATGTCAATCTGGCTTCAGAAAAATCAGTACCTTTATTTTCATCATCTAGGTTGATTATAGCATACATGTCTTTTAATTCTGCCAAGTCATGAATTTTAATGCTGAAAAATAAAAAATGTATATATTTTAAATATATATAAGCCTTATATAAAATTGGTTTAGTTCACAAAAAATTATAAACTATAATTAGTCTCCAAAATGGTATGTACAGGATGATCTATTGGGTTAAGGTAAGAAAATTTTAGAATTTCTGTATTTAATTATATATACAGCCAGCTGCCAAAACAAACACACATTTTACACACACACACACACACACACACACACACATTTTTTTTTTCTGGTGGCTGGCCAGTACAGGGATCCAAACCCTTGACCTTGGTGCTTGTCGTTATCAGCCCTACACTCTAACCAAGTGAGCTAACTGACTACCCCTTGTACTTAGTTATGTTTTATCTTTTAAAATTTTCTTGGTTTTTCTGGTTTTGGTTTTTTAATGTGTGTGAGGGGGAGGGTTTTGTCCAGCTTAATTCTCTGTTTATAGCTTCAGGAACAAGAAGGTTAAAATTGTCCTGTAAAAGTTTGAATGGGAAAATATTCCCCTGAGCGGTATTCATGATTATAGATGATGCAGGTTTCTCTTTGCAATGTAATCTTTTCCCCCCAAAAAGGGGCATTTGATTTACAATCAGAAGGCCTAGACTGAAAGCTGTGAAAAATAGGGGCATGATATTACTTCATAAGGTTATTAGGAAGAAAGAGAATACTGCAAATGAAAGTTGTGTAGCACAATTTTAGGACCTAATAATTTTAACATTTCTTCTCTCCTTGTCTCCTTTTCTCCCTCCTACTCTTTCTTCCCAGTGTTTTCCTCTTACATTTTTTCCCTCATTGTTTTTGTTCAATTAAACATTTTATTTTGAGATAACTGCAGATCCACATGCAGTAATACAGAGAGATTCTGTGTATCCTTTTCCCTGCAATGGCAACATCCTGAAAAACTAGAGTATAATATCACAATCAGGATACTGACACTGATACAGTCCATGAATGTTATGCAGATATCCCCAGTTTTACTTGCTGTGTGTGTGTGTGTGTGTGTGTTTCTATGCGATTTTCTCACATGTCCATGAATGTTATGCAGATATCCCCAGTTTTACTTGCAGTGTGTGTGTGTGTGTGTGTGTGTGTGTGTGTGTGTGTGTGGTTCTATGCGATTTTCTCACATGTCCATGAATGTTATGCAGATATCCCCAGTTTTACTTGCAGTGTGTGTGTGTGTGTGTGTGTGTGTGTGTGTGTTTCTATGCGATTTTCTCACATGTCCATGAATGTTATGCAGATATCCCCAGTTTTACTTGCAGTGTGTGTGTGTGTGTGTGTGTGTGAGTGTGTGTGTGTGTGTGTGTTTCTATGCGATTTTCTCACATGTCCATGAATGTTATGCAGATATCCCCAGTTTTACTTGCTGTGTGTGTGTGTGTGTGTGTGTGTGTGTGTGTGTGTGGTTCTATGCGATTTTCTCACATGTGAGATTCCTGAGATCCAGAACCACAATCAGGATACAGACAGCTCCATAACCACAAAGATCCCTCATGTTGTTTACAAACACACTCACTTCCATCCTTCCCACACCAGCCCTGTCTTTAACCCCGGGCAATCACTACTTTGTTCTTCATTTCTTTACTTTTGTCATTTCAAGAACATTATATAAACGAAATCACACAGTATACAACCTTTTGAGATTGGCTTTTTTTTACTCAGCATAATCCTCTGGAAATTCATCCAAATTATGTGTCAATACTTTGTTCCTTCTTATTACTCAGTAGTATTTCACGGTATGGATGTACCACAGTTTGCTTAACCATTCACCCACTGAAGGACATCTGGGTTGTTTCCAGTTTTTGGCTATTATGAATAAAGCTGTTATAAACATTCATATATAGGTTTTTATGTGAACATGTGTTCATTTCTCTGGGATCAGTGGCCAGGAGTACAATTGCTGGGTCATATGGTAATTGCATGTTTAGTTTTTTAAGAAACTGCCAATATGTTTTCCAGAGTAGCTGTAACCACTTTACATTCCTACCAGCAAGGTAGGAGTAATCCAGTTTCTCCTCATCCTCACCAGTATTTGGCATTGTCACCATTTTTAATTTTAGCCATCTTGAGAGATGGGTAGTGATATCTTATTGTGGCTTTAATTTGCATTTCCCTAAAGGCAAATGATGTTGAACAAGTTTTCAGGTATTTGTCACCTGTATATGCTCTTTGGTGAAATGCATGTTTATGTCTTCTGCCCATTTTCTAATTGAATTGTTTCCTTTTTCACTATTGGGTTTTGAAATTCCTTCATGTATTCTAGATATTAGTCCTTTGTTGGATATGTGGTTTACAAATATTTTCTCTAATTTTGTAGCTTATCTTTTCATCCTCTAAACAGAACCTTTCACAGAAAGCAAGTTTTTAATTTTGATGAAATCTAATTTATCAGTTTTTCCTTTTAGAGATCATGCTTTGGGTTTCAAGTCTAAAAACTCTTTGCCTAGCCTCAGATCCAGAAGATTTTTTTACCTAAAAATTTTATAGTTTTACCTTTTCCATTCAAGCCCACGATCCATTTTGAGTTAATTTTTTATTACGGTGTGAGGTTTGGGTTGAGGTTGTTTTTTTTTTTTTTTTCTGCTTGTGGATGTCCAGTTGCTCCAGCACCATTTGTTGAAAAGGCCACCTTACTTCCACTGAATTGCTTTGGCACCTTTGTCAAGAACCAGTTGTGCATATTTGTGCAGGTTTATTTCTGGATTCTCTATTCTATTGCATTGATCTATGTGTCTTTCTCTCTGCCAATATTACATGGTCTTGAAACTTGTAGCTACATAGTAAGTTTTAATATCAGGTAGAATGATTCCTCCCATTTTACTGTTCTTTTTTAAGATTGTTTTTAACTAATTTAGGACCTGTGCCTTTCCATATATATTTTAGAATAATCTTGTCCATGTCTACCAAAAATCATGCTGGGGTTTTGATATGAACATCATTAAACTATAGATCAACTTGGGAGAACTGATATCTTTGCTATGTTGAGTTTTCCAATCTTTGAACATAGTATGTCTCATCTATTTGCATCTAATTGATTTCATTCATCAGCATTTTGTAATTTTCAGCATAGACCCTGTATATGTTTTGTTTGATGTATACCTAAAGTATTTCATTTTCTTTGGAGTGATTGAAAATGGTATTGTTTTAAATTTTGATGTCCACATGTTCGTTGTTAGTATATAGAAATGTGATTGATTTTTGTGTGTTGATCTTGTATCCTACAACCTTGCTCAACTCACTATTAGCTTTAGTTTTAGGAGTTTCTTTTTTGTAAGATTCCTTGGGATATTCTTCATAAGCAGTTCTGTCATCTGCAAATAGAGATAGTTTTACTTCTTCCTTTCCAATATGAGTGCTGTTTTTTTTTTCTTGCCTTGCTGCAGTGGCTAGGATTTCTAATAATTCTAGGTTGAATAAGAGCAGTGATAGCAGATATCCTTGCCTTTTTACCAATGATAGGGGACAAGCATTCAGTATTTCACCATTAAGCATGATGTTAGCTGTAGATTTTTTGTAGTTGCTCTTTATCAAGTTGAGGTAATTACTCTCTATTCCTAACTTGCTGAGTTTTTTTCTGTCATGAATGGGTTCTGAATTTTGTGAAATGCTTCTTCTGCCAATTGATGTGATCATATGGTTTGTCTTTTTTAGCTTTTGATATGGTGATTATATTGATTTTCAAATGTTGAACCAGCTTTGCATAGCACACCTGGAATAAATCATATTGGTCATGAGGTATAATTCTTCTTACACATTGCTGGATTCAGTTTGCTATATTTTGATGAGGATTTTTGTGCTCAAGCTCGTGAGCAATACTGATCTGTAGTATTCTTTTCTTTTCTTTTTAAATATTGCCTTTGTTTAGTTTTGTATAAGGGTAATACCAGACTTGTAAATAAGTTGAGAAGTGTTCTCTCCTCTTTTATTTTCTGAAAGAGATTCTGTAAAATTTGTGTTAATCCTTTTAAAACTGTTTGGTAGCATTCTGGGTTATTTGGGGAGACATATTTTGGGAACTCTGAGTTACTAATTCAATCTCTTTAATGGTAACTGGGCAAATTCAGATTATCTGTTTCATCTGGGTTGAACTTTGGTAGTGTGTGGTTTTCAAAGAATTGTTCCATTTCTCACAAGTTGTCAAATTTCTGAGTGTGAAGTTGTTTGTAGTATTCCATTATTATTCTTTTAATGGCTTTCAGATCTGCAGATACTCCTGTTTCATTCCTGAGATTGGTGATTTGTATTTATTCTCTTTTTATTTTTGTCAGTCTTGCTAGGGGTTTATCAATTTTATTTTTTTCAAAAAACTAGCTTTTTGTTTGATTTTTTCCTATGTTCTTATTTTTAATTTTACTAATTTCTGCTCTTTATTACTTTATCCCTTTTGCTTTGGGCTTATTTTGCTTTTCTCTTTCTAGTTTCTTGAGGTAGAAACTTAGATTATTGATTTGAGACTGTTTTCTTTCCTAATGTAAACACTTAGTGCTATGAAGTTTCTTCGCAGTACTGCTTTTGCTGTCTCCCACATATTCTGATATGTTGTATTTTCATTTTCCATCAATTCCATGTATTTTAAAATTTGCTTTGAGACTCTATGACCCACAAATTATTTAGAAATATGTTGTTTAATTCCTAAGAGTTTAGATATTTCCTTGCTATCTTTCTGTTATCGATTTCTAGTTTGAGAATACTATGCTCAGAGACATATTTTGTATGATTCAATTTAAATTTGTAGAGGCTTGTTTCATGGCCCAGGATATGGTCTATCTTGGTGAATGTTCCATGGGCACTGGAAAAAAAATGTATATTCTACTATTGTTGTGTAGGGTGTTCTATAAATGTCTATTAGGTCTAGCTGATTTATAGTGTTGTCCAAATTCTTTTATTTCTTTGTTGATCTTTTACCTACCTAGTTGGTTCTAAATATTTATTGGAATGGGGGTACTTAAGTCTCCAACTACTATTGTTAATTGTCTATTTCTCCTTTCAATTCTGCCAGTTTTTACATCATATAATTTGGGACTATGTTGTTAGGTGCATACACATCTAGGACTGTTATAGCTTCTTGGTGAACTGAGCCTTTAATCAATATGTAATATCCCTCTATACCCTGGTAATTTTCTTTACTCTTGCTTTGGTTTGAATGTGTCCCTCAAAGTTCATGTGTTGCAAATTAATCTCCAATGCAACAGTGTTAAGAGATGAGACCTATAAGAGGTGATTAGGTCATGAGGGCTCTGTCTTCAAGAATGGATTAATGCTGTTAATGCAGGAATGGGTTAGCTATCTTGGGAGAGAGTTCCTAATAAAGGGGTAAGTTTAGCACCCTTCTGCTCTCTCTCTATCATGCACACTCTCTTGCCCTTCCACCATGGGATGATGCAGCAAGAAGGCCATTGCCAGATGAGGGCCCCTCAACCTTGGACTTCCCAGCCTCCAGAACTGTAAAAAATAAACTTCTGTTCTTCATAAATTATCCAGTCTCAAGTATTCTGTTATGGCAGCATGAAATGACTAAGACAACTCTGAAGTCTACTTTGTTGGGTATCAATGTAGCTACCCACAGCTTTCTTTTGATTAGCATTTGCACTATTTTTTCCCATCCTTTTACTTTTAGTTATATCAGTGTATTTGAAGTGGGTTTCATATAGGCAGCATTATAATAAGGTCATTTGAAAAATCCATTTTAACTGTTTATGTCTAATAACTTTGTCATTTACATTTAATGTAGTTACTGATATATAATCTAGGTCTACTGTTTTATTATTTGTTTTCTGTTTGTTCCTCTATCTTTCGTCCTTCTGTTTTCCTTTCCTTTTCTTTGTTGAGATTATTTGAACATTTTTTAGTTTTTCATTTTAATTTACCCATTGTGTTTTTGTATACATCTCTCTGTATAGTTTTTATAGTGGCTATTCTAGATTACAACATACATAATTTAGTGTTTCAGTCTACTTAAAATAAAAATTTTACTATTTCAAGTGAAATGTAGAAATCTTATCACATATAGACCCTTTTACCCCCTCCCTTTTATATTGTAGTTGTCTTATGTACTGCATCTTCATGTACTGAATACCCTATCAGAAACTATTATAATTTTTGCTTTCAACTGTCACATATATATTAAAGATCTCAAAAGAAAAAAAAACAACCTTATACTTACTCAGATATTTACCATTTCTATTGTTCTCTCTTCATTCTTAAGGTCCCAAATTTCCTTCTGTCTTCAGTTCTCTTCTATCTGAAGAACTCCTGTTAGCAATTCTTACAGAGCAGGTCTGCTGGCAGGAAATTCTCATTTTCATTCATCTGAGAATGCTTTTATTTCGCCCTCATTACTAATGGATATTTTTACTGGATATAGAATTGCAGTTCTCAGTGCTTTTCCTTTTTTTTCCCCCTGGTGACTGGCTGGTATGGGGATCTGAACCCTTGACCTTGGGACAGTGCTTTATTTCAGCACTTTAAGAATGTTGTGACACTTCCTTCTGGGTGTTATCATTTATGGTGAGAAATCCAGTATCCTTCAAAATGTTATTCTCTGGCTGCTTTCAAGATTTTTTTCTTTATCTTTAGTTTTCAGCAGTTTGATTATGAAGTGCCTGGGCCTAGACTTCTTTGGGCTTATCTTTTTTGGGATTTGCTGAGCTTCTATAATATGTAGACTTATGTTTTTTGCCATAAAGAAGTTTCCAGCCATTATTTTTGGGATTCTGATGACACAGATGTTAGAACTTTTGGCATTGTCTCACAGGTCCCTGACTCTACTAACTTTTTTCTGTCTGTGTTCAGATTGAATATTTTCTATTAATCTATCTTCAAATTCACTGACTCTTTACTCTGTGATCTCCATTTGCTATTAAGTCCATTGTATTTACTGCATTTTTTTAGTTTTAAAATTTCCACTTGTTTCTTCTTTACAGGTTCTATTTCTTTTCTGAGACTTTCTATATTTCTATTTGTGTAAGGAGTATTAGCATTACTGCTTGGAGAATTTCTATAATAGCTGCTACCTGCATCATCTTGGCACTGGTGTCTTTTTATTGCCCTTTCCTAAGTCAGTTAAAATTTTCCTTATTCTTCATATTCCAAGTGATTTTAGGTTATATTTTGCACATTGTTAAAATTATACTATAAGACTCTGTCGAATCTAAATCCCACAGAGAAGGTTAATTTTTTTGTTTCGGCAGGCAATCAACCTAGTTGAGTTCAGGCCACAAGTTTCAAGCAGCCTTCTGTGGGTTATGGTTTCAGTGTTAGTTCCATTTTCAAAGCCTTTGCAGCAGTATTCAGATGTGTCTCTGTATGGTCCACTCAGTGGCCAGAATGGGACTTCGACTATGACCTATCCCTGAGTTCAGTTCTCAAAGTCTTTGGTGTATGTTTAGGGTAAGATCTACATATATAAGCTCAGGGGTAAACCCAGGAGTTCATAAATATCTTTACAAGGTTGCTTTCCTGAGTTCCTCCTTCTCTGTGATCAACTTGGTACTTTCTGGTTCCCTAGGGCTCCCCTTTTTGGGCCTTGGGGAATGCTGGGGCTCAGTTACCCTGTTCTATCTCGTATTTATCACAATTGCACCAGCACCTGTCGCCAAGTAGTGGGAGGACAGAGAAAAAAAATAAGCAACAGGGGTTTGCTCCACCTTCTTGGGACCACAACTCCTCTAATTGGAGAGAAAGATTACTCACTATCAGAGTTTTAGGTGCCTGGGGTCCTCATTGTCACTGCCATGGTGAGACTGCTTGGTGGCTGGGGCACGAGAGAAAAAATAACAAAAAAAGAAAATTGGGAGATTTTCCCAACTACCTCTGAGTGTTAGGAGTTCTCTTTCCTATAACCTGAGCCAGAACTAGAGGGCTTCTCTTAGAGCTTTCTCTGTGCTCTACTGCCAACTTCAGTTTTTAGGCTGCCTTGAGTCCTGACTGAGAGAGACAGAGGACAAATGGGAAATGGTTTGGTGGTATTTTGAATTCTGGTCTTCTTCAATCTGCCTGCTACTGTTTACTTTCCAGAGTCCTTGAATAGCTGCTTGATGCATTCTGTCCAGGTTTTGTAGCTGTATTCAGTGAGAGAGACAGGGTGGAATTTGCTTACTCCATGTTACCCAGAATTGCCTATTTCATTTTTAAGATTGCCTTTCAAGCATACTCTGTGTATTAGTCTGTTCTGTGTTGCTGTAACAGAATAACTGAGACTGGGTAATTTATAAACTAAAAATGAAATTTATTGCTTACAGTTTCTGAGCCTGGGAAGTCCAAAGTCCATCTGGTGGTGGTAACAGTGACCCAGGGGTCTCACATTACAATATGGTGGAAGCAGAGAGAGCACAGAGAGAGAGATATCTTCTCATTCACTTTCTTTTTAAAGCCCTCAGAACCATGCCCCTGACCACCATTTTTAATCCATTCACTATGGCGTGGTCCTACAAACTAACCACCTCTTCCAGGCTCCATCTTTCGATTACCATAATAGGATTTCCCACCCTCCTAACAGTCACAGTGGGGGCCAAGTTTCTAATATATAAAGCTTGGGGGACACAATTCAAATTTCAGTGAGTTTTGGGGGGACATAAATCAATCCACTACACTCTGTTTTATATTTTTGCCCTGAGTTTTAAAGGCAAGAGTAAAGGAGTCTTAGAAATTTTCAATTGCAAACATGTTTTAAGAGTATAAGAAAGTAGGATTGCCAGATTCATATTACTTACCAGTCTTGTTGATTCTCTTGGGAATCCTCTAAATAAACTTTCCTAGAAATATGTAAATATAACTTACCAGTTATCTCCACACGTAGCAGCTTTGTTAAGAGTTTGTGATACTGCAATACTGGTTAGATTATCTTTATGATCATGAGCCTGAAATATCTCTTTACCAGTCTCTCGAGTATGAGTAGAAATGACGATAAAAATTCCACGTGAAAAACCAATCATGATGTAGCCATCACCATACCTACAGGGACATAGGCAACCATATGGTAAAAGAAGGACATTAACTATCATTGGCAATACAGTAAACTAGCAAATACCTTAAAACTAAGGAATTACAGAATATAATTTATCTTGGGCTTACTATGTGTCATATAATATGCTAAGCAGTTGCACATAATAAATCACAGACTATTATTCAGAAAATATTATATATAGAATTGAATGTTACAGACAAAAATTAAATATAATTAGTAAGGAAAAACATGTGGATATCTTCCTGTAATGAGCTTCTTGTACATACCAACTATAGCAGACAATGTTGCCATAGCGCTGTTGAAATTCCAGATCAATTGGGTTATCTGGTTCATTCATATTAAAAAGACGCAAAGTTTTCTTGCCAATCACCACACTTATCTGCCAGAAAAGATTAGGAGATTATGAAATGAATTACTCAATACTTTGTGAAAAGACCAATAAGCAAATCCAAACAGCTGGACTTAATTTATGAAAACAACAAGCCAAATTTAGATGTGCTAAATGCTATAATTAGTACAATGATGTGGCTAACTTAAAAAATGCATTTACTAATATATATTCTAGTAAGGGTCCTTCGCTTTACATATCATGAATATACCCTCTGTTTCTATCACCTGCAGGTCAGTGTGGCTAAACTAGTGTGCCTCTACTACTCATGCAAGTAAATACTTAATTTCCTGTGGAGAGTGTAATTGTGTTGTGGAGAGAAAAGAGTATATTACTTATTTGGGCTCATTAAAGATGACATTTTGACAGATTTCCTTGTTTCTAAGATGTTATCAATTGTAAGTCACTATCAATTTAATAATAGCATTTTAGGAAACAAAGAAATATTACTTCATTAAATATATTCATGTCGATTGTAAAAATCATCTGGATTTTGGAATGATAAAATGTGACAGGAAAAATGCATTTAAGTATTAAAGAAACAAAAGTTACAATTTCCAGAACTCTGGTCACATTTGACAGAGTGAAAATTGAAAAATCATATAGAAATCAATACTTCTGTTCTTAAAGGTACCCCACTGTTTTTGCTACCATGAGAATGAAAAGAGCTACACCGACTGCAACAGGAAACTGTCCTCATTTGCTGTGATACCAGGTGGTCAGCAGAAGCAAAAACAACTTTTAGGCCTAAGAGACTAAGCCCTGCCTTGATTTAATAAGAATTGGACATAATTTATTTACCACTATCTGAACCATCTGAGAAAAGGAAATGGTAAATTCTACAAAATTTTCAAAATAATTTGGGAATAGATTTGACTTAGAATTCTTACTGTGCTTTTTGCAGCAGAGGTTCGGTCATCAGTCTTCATCATGGAAAACTGCATATTGCTAGGCTCTGAACTCACTGATGTCTGCAGGGGTAAAAATATCATCACTGTGAACAAACCCAATATTCAAATTCACTAAATATCAACAAAACAGGTAACTTGCTTTCATCTCTGATTAATGTTGGACTAAGAACCGGGAAATCCTACAAATATCTAGCTAAAAATAACTAGAAATTCTGGATGAAACAGAACACATACCTTATTAAATGGATATATAAGCTTGAAAGAAGAAAAGGGAAATTTACTGGGACCATCAACAATGATCAAACTAAAACCAAACTGTGTGCAGAAACTGATGCTGTAGCTATCAAGAGCAGCTGGTAAAGGGAGACAATAGGGAAGCCCATTTGTCTTAGCCTGAGCTCTGAGTCAGAAAAAAACAAAGTTAGTTCATTTCAAGAATTTGTAATCAAAGTTCTGCCACCCTATCCTCATTATAGTCTGAGGTTTAATTTTTTTTTTTTTTTTTTTTTTTTTAACCAGTAAGGGGATCGCAACCCTCTGCACATGGTGTCGTCTGCACCACGCTCAGCCAGTGAGCACACCGGCCATCCCTATATAGGATCTGAACCCGCGGCCTCGGTGCTACCAGTGCCGCACTCGTGAGCCACGGGGCTGGCCCCTGATGTTCAAATTTATACGCTGAGTGATCTGGGAGCTCGCAAGGTGAGAAATTAATATAAAAAGTAGAAGGATCCAGGTTCAGAATATCTCTGCAGTGCTTGGCAAAAGCTAATCCAGAGCATTTTCCAATGTTGCAAAAAAATTCCATAGAAAAACCCTGCTGAAGATGAGTACAATTCTTTTTTTTCTTTTCTTTTTTCCCCAAAGTATAACACATCAAAATTTATAGGATGCAGGCCTCATGCAGTACTTAGAGGAAAAGTTATGCTTGTAAACACCTTTATTAAAAATAAGAAAAATCTCAAATCAGTAATGTAAACCTCTACCTTAAGAAAACAGAAAAAGTAGAAGCAAACTAAAACAAAAACAAATATAAGTAGTAAATAACAAGGATTACAACAGGAATATATGAAATAGGAAATTAAAAAACAATAGAGAAAATCAACAAAACCAAAAGTTGATTCTTTAAAAAGATCAACAAAATTTGCAAGCCTTTATCTAGGCTGAAAAGAAAAAAAGAGAGAAGACTGAAATTACTAAAATCAGAAGCAAAGCAGGGGTATTATTACACCGTCTTTATCGTTTTTCGTGGTAGTTAAGATTTAGTTTCTTTTTCTTTCTCATTTGCATTTTTGTTTAACCAGTGAGTTTTGCTCTTTCTTGTGTATTCGTGGTAGTGATTATCAATTTTCGGATTCCAGATGCAGGATTTCCTTCAGGATTTCTTGTAGGGCTCGTTGTGTGGTGCTGAACTCCCACAGTTTTTGTCTTTCTGGAAAATACAATATTTTTCTGTTATTTCTGAAGGACAGCATGATGGATATATTATCTTCGGCTGGCAGTTTTTTTCTTTTAGTATTTTGAATATATCATCTCATTTTCTTCTGGCCTGTAGAGTTTCTGTTGACAAGTTTGCTGTTAATCTGATAGGGGCTCCCTTATAGATGACTTGACACTTTTCTCTTGCTTCTTTTAAGATTCTTTGTCTTTGAGCTTTGCCAGTTTGACTATAATGTGTCTTGGAGAGGTTCTTTTTGGGTTAAATCTGTTTGGGGATCATTGAGCCTCCTGGATCTGAAAGTCATTGTCTCTCCCTGTACCTGAGAAGTTTCCATTATTATTTTGTTGAATAGGTTCTCCATGCCTTTTCCTTTCTTGTTCCCTACCAGAACACCCATAATTTGAATATTTGTGCGCTTAAGATTGTCTGCTAGCTCTCTTAGGTTTTCTTCATTTGAAAAATTTTTTTTCGTTTTTTTGGTCTGCCTGGTTTATTTCAAAAAGACTATCTTCAACCTCAGACATTCTTTCTTCTGCTTGTTCTAGCCTGCTGCTTAAGCTATCGGTTGTGTTTATTTTGTTGCGTGAATCTTTCAGTTCCATGAGTTCTGCTACATTCTTTTTTAAGTTATTAATCTCTTTATAAACTTCCTCCTGCATATCCTGGATTTTTATTTCTTGTTTCATTATGTTGTCTAACTGAGTCTTCTCATATCTCAGTGAGTTTCCTTAAGACTATTTCTTGGAATTCCTTTCCAGTCATTTCAAGTGTTTCCTGCTCTACTGGATCTGGTATTTGAGAATTACTGTATTCTTTTGGTGGTGTCATATTTTCTTGGGTTTTCATATTTCTAGTCTCTCTGTTGATGTCTGGTTATCTGGTAGAGTAGTTGCTTCTTCTATTATTTTGGAGTGGGCTTTGATGAAAGAGATGTCCTCTTCTTTTTCCAGTCTCCGCTGGTGACTCTCCTTGTATAAATTCAGTTGAGTCTCTGGCAGGACACCTGCATGGTGCCTATGGCTACAGCTGTGTCATCAAGCCACTTTTATAGCAGCCATGGCTGTGGTGGTGGCTGTGGTGAGCCACCCACATGGAAGTTGTGTTTTTGACATGTTCTCTTGCCTGCTTCTGTGTGTGGCATGCTGCCCTCGGCTCCTGCCTAGGACCCCAGGCATTGCCTTTTTGCCTGCTTCTAGGTGGAGGGCGCTGGCTTTGGGACCCTGGGCATTGCTCTCTTGCCTGCTTCTGGGCCAAGGGCAATGAGCACAATTCAAAATTACCAAACCAACAACAAAACAATGCATCAAGTGCAAGAGTCAGCAGATCTAAAAATAATATGAGGGTACTTCAAAAAAGTTCATGGAAAGATTTGTATTATCTTTTAATTCCATTTTTCCACGAACTTTTTGAAGTAACCCTGTACGGTTATCACAGAGAGATAATTAAGTACTTTTTAAATGATATAAAAGGACTCATAAATATGAGAAAAGACTTACTTTCAGGCAGATATTTTAAAAATTCATATGTTCTTTTATATTGTGGGAGGTGTATCTTCTGGGTAGAGTCCCAGAAATGATATTGCTGGGTTGAAAGGTAAGTGCATATATAGTTTTGTTAGCTATTTTCAAATTTCCCTTCAGAAGGGGCAATTTATCTCCAATTCCACCAACAGAATATGTAATCATATTATATATAATTTTGCCAGTCTGACAGGTGAAAAATGGTATTTTGGTGTGGTTTTAATTTGTAGTTCTTTACTTATGAGTTTGGCTTTTTTCATATGTATGACAGCCACTTATATATTTTTTTGACAGATTTTTTAATTGAAATATAATTGATTATACATATTTGTGGGGTACAGATTTGAATATCAATACCTGTGTACAGTATTTTTATATATCTTTATGTGAATTGTTTATGCATATATTTCAGGCAGATTTTTTAAAGAACTACAAAGTACTTTCTAAAAATAAAAAGTAAAGTCATTAAAATAAAAAAACTCAATTGGATAGACAGATGATTAGTCAAATGTGAGGAAAGAATAAGTGAACTAACTTGAGGAAATGATCCACAAGTGACAAAAATACAGAAAGTATGCAACAGAGATTAAGAGATATCATAAGACCCTACATATGTCTAACAGATGCTCAAGAAGGACAGAATAGAAAAGGCAAGAGGTAAAACCTAAAGAGATAATGACTAGAATTTTCCTGAATTTATGAAAGGTAGCAATCTTCAGATTCAGGAAGCAAGGCAAGTCTTGAGCAAAATCTTGATAAATAAAAATAAATCCTTACCAGTAACACTGTAGTGATCTGCAGAATACCAAAGTTTAAAACAATTGAAAGAAAATACAAAAGGAAGCAATATTTATAATGTATGCTTTGCTTATCACATGACAACTTAAATAGTGTTTGGAAGAAGATTTTTGAAGAAGTGGAAATGGGAAATAGTTATCTTGCATGTAAATAATGGCTGGATGGTAGTGACTTCCTGGGATACTATGCAGAAAAAATATTCTAAGGCCATGGCTTGATTCAGTGGAGAAAAAAAAAATCGAATATCCTATTGGTGTTGTCTGATATGGACACAAGAGGGGGGAGCTGTAGCATTTATACTGAATATCTACCATTTTATTTATAAAGGGCATCCAAAAATAGAAATTAAAGGTCTATTAAATTAAAAAGTCTCTAGAAACTATGTCATAGCAAGCAATTTTTTTATAATGCAAGATTAATCTTCCTTAAGAACCACTTTAATCATGCTATGGCTCTGTTCAACATGGTAGACTTACTTCTGCCTAACTTTCAAAGCTTTCCATATATAGGAACCAACTTTGTTCAGCCTTATTTTCTATAAATTCTCAATCAATGCCCCTACCTTCAGTTAGGCCAGGCTTGAAAAAGCCATGAACAAGCTGTAATAAGTTTTTACTCATATCTTTATTCATGCTGTTCTGCTTATACTGAATAATGGACACTACTGAATGTTTTGCATTATCCACTAAAACAATTTTGGCAGGTGCATGGTCACCTAGGTAGACTAAATTTATGGCTTCCTTAGTAGCAGTTAGGTGTGATCATATGACTAGGTTGCAGTCATACGATATGAATGGAAATAATAAATGCATCTTTCAGATCAGGTTCTTTACAGATTTCTTGTACCCCACTTCTCTTTCTCCCTTTCCTGGGGTTGAAATGCAGATGTAATCCTGGTGCAGTAGCTTCAACTCTGCAGATTAGGGCACAATACCCTAGAACATGGCAGAGCATAAGATGGAAGGACCCTGGAGCTCTGTATAATTTTGTAAAGCAGAAGTACCTAGATGACCTGCCTATCTCTCTATTGTTAAATGAGAGAGAGGGAGGAAAAAAAATATCCAAACTGTCATTTCTTACAGCCCCTATAATTTTGGGTCTCTCTGTTACGACAGATTAGCTTATACCCTGACTGATTCAGACTGCCTTCTGTTCTTTAAAGATTCACATTCCAACTTTCATTGATCTCCTCCATCTCCCAAATGCTATAGGACTTGGAAGCTGTACCACAAAATGTGATAATCATATAGGGCCATGTTTGTTTTGTAATGATTAGTAATACCTTATTGTTCTTTTTTGGTGGCTGGCTGTTACAAGGATTGAACCCCGGACCTTGTTGTTATCAGCTCCATGCTCTAATCAACTGAGCTAAGCAGCCAGCCAGTAATGCCTTCTTGAGAGTAGGGTCCAGTGGTTAGCAGCCTCTAAGATCCCTATCTCATGGTTCTATGCCTTGTATAATCCCCATCCCTGCCCCTTTGAGTGTGGGCTTGACCTAGTAATTCACTTCTAAAGAACAGAATATGATAAACTGTGGCTGAAGTCTTAAATGGCTGCCTCTCACATTCTCGCCAGCTGCTATTTTGTGAGGCACTCTATGGAGAGATCCATGTGGCTAGGAAATAAGGAAGGCTTCTGGTGAATAGCCAGAAAGGAACTGAGGTCCTAAGTCTAACAACCTGTAAAAAACTGAACCGTGTCAACAATCCACGAGTGAGCTTAGAGCAGATTTACCCCCAATCAAGCCTTCAGATGAGACATCAGCCCTGTCTGACAACATGATTGAAGCCTTGTGAGAGACCCTGAGGCAGAGGCACCCAGATAAGCTGCAGCTGAATTTGTCATCCACAAAACTATGAAATAATAAATGATGTTTTTAGCTGCTTTGTTGTGAGGTAATTTGTTAAGCAGCAATAGATGATTAATACACATTTCATGTTCCTACTATAGTACATAGCACAGTGCCATGTTCTTAGCAGGTATTCAAAGAATTTGTTAGTCAATATTGCTCCAGCAATATTAAATCATAAGCAGTAGTCCAAAGAGAAATTTTCCCACTGGTGAGATTATGCATCTACTGGCAACACAAATTGCCAATCTAACCAATCTTAGGAAATTTGAAGTTTACTACCAATAGAAGTAAACTTTAATCTTAAAATTAAATTTAATTAGGATTAGTTTGGAAGCAATTTAACATACCAGTTAAAGGTATGGGCTTTAGAATCAGGCAGACCTGACTGAGCCCAGGATCCACGAGTTACTAACATTTATATTGTAATTATATGTACATAAAATAAGAGTTATTTCACAAATATATTGTCTGACTATAACCACAGAGCTCATAATCTATGCTAATACCAGACAAAGGGAAATATACAAAGGAGGGTATTTGGATATGGTAAATGTTCTAATACATAAAGAAAAAGGTTTTTGATGTTTAGGATATGAAGCTATTGTATACATCTCACATAGAAATTTTTAAATTCTATAGATTAGTTTGATAGACAAACTATTTATCTGGGGGAAATTTTGAATATATCAGACCAAAGAGATGATGCTGTATTACCTGTTGTATCGTGTCACCTTCCTGATTACTAACTGTAATCATTTTATCTTCACCACCTAAAGCAAGCAGATTTTCTGCATTCCAACATCCACATGTGATTCTTTCAGTATGTTTTCCTGAAAAAGAGATGATTTTTGCACAGACACATGGATTTCTAAATAAATAAATAAAAAGTCTGTGATGCCAGCCTGAAAGTTTACATAATATATCACAGGATTAAACAGACAGGGTGTTTAGAATTTCATCAAAACAGTTAGTGTCTAAACATCTTTATTTAAAAGAGCTTATTACCAAGTTATAAATCAAGATAATGGTACACGTGGTCAATTATGTTTTCCAACTTCTCATTTGGATATAAGCACAGGCCCTAACATAAAAATATATTCTGTTCTTCAACAAGTTTTGTTTACCATATAATCATATCTGTAATGATAATGTCTTAAGAGAAGTAAATCCCAAAGCAGTGAAGTTATCTTTAGTTACATTCAGCTTCATGGTGTGGCAGACCTTTGACATAAGCAGATTTAACATTCACAGTTTTAACTGTTCATATATAAATAAAAGACATATAATAATTTGTGATAATACTGAGGTACAAATATGAATGCACCTAGCGAGACTTCTGTTAAGAACTCAGTCACTTAGCTAGTGATTAATATTAGATAACCACTAAGTATCAGAAAGCTTTTTCACTGAGCGTTCCAGCCAGTGCAAAAACTACATATTTGGAGGGAAATCACATGCTTGACACTGAACATTTGTGAAGGTCCTGGGATAGATAATTTCTCAAGAGTCCCAAGGTTAATTCTATTAACGAGAAGAATGGTTAAATGTATACATCTGAAGCCAGACTGCCTAGTTTTGCATCTTGGCTCCACTACTCACTGCAAAATGTTGGGTAAGTTTCTTAACCTTTATATTCCTTAGTCACCTCATTCATAAATTGTGGATGACAGTAGAATCTATCTCATAGGGTGGAGGGTCAAATGAATTAAGGCATATAGAAGAGTGCCATGCACATTGAAAGTGCTATATGAGTTAGTTATTTTAGATGCTATTGAGAGCAGAGACCACATTCATTTTATTCTTTGTACACCCTACAGAACCTAATACAGTACTTACGCAGGAAGGAGGTATTAAATAAATGGTTAAGTGAGTAGGCCTTGAGGCAGGAGTTTGCCTGGTGTGTTAGAGGCTCAGCAAGGAGGACAGTGTGACTGGCACAGAAGAAGTGAGGAGAGAAGGATATGAGAGAGGTTGCAGAGTCCAACAACCATGGAGAGTTTGCCTGGCCATTGTGAGAACTTTGGCTTTGATTCTGGGGAAACTGAAGAGTTCTGAGCAGAGGGCTCACTCTGTCCTCTAGGTTGAGAATATTCTATAGTGGGGCAAGAGTTGAAGCAGGGAGACTAGTTAGGAGGAGACTGCAGAAATTCAGGTGGAAAATGTGGGAGCCTGACACAATGGTGGTAGCAGCAGAAGTGGTGAGACAGGCTGTATTCTGGAGATATTTGGAGGTAGAACCTACAAGATTTTCTGACAAATTAGATATGCAGAGTATGAGAAAGAGAAGAGTGAAGGATGATGCTAAGGTTTGGCCAAAAGATTTGGAAAAATGGAACATCGTCAGTGGTGACAGGGAAAGCTGTGGGTTGAGAAGGTTTTAGAGATATTAAATTTGAAGTGTTTACTAGACATTTCATTGAAGATGTTGAGTAAGCATTGGTTGTACGAGTCTACAGTTTTGAAGAGATATAAATTTAGGAGTTTTCAGTATATTGATAGTTTTTCAAGTCAGGAGAGCACAAAGGTGAAGGGAATATTCAGAGAACAGACTGGTGATATAGAGATTTTGCTGATCACAGATTAAGAGACCTGGGTGGTACATGAGAACTGGGTGTCCAAAGAAAGAGGCATTTTGAAGGGAAAAAGAACCATGTGAAGAAGAGTAGAAAGATGCCAAAGACAAACTTCTTTCTATACCCAAGAAAGTGAGAAGAAAATCTTTTCTTCCTCTTTCTTCCTATATACCTCAAGGCCCTTTTGCTTCCAGCGCTCAGATTAGCCTCAACATCAGTAATAACAGTTAACATGGGTTGTGTGCCTACTTACAGGGTTCTGGGTATTTTACACGTAATGATTCATGTAATTAACATTAACTCACAGTTAATATACTATGGTAATGGAAACATGAACTGTGTTATTGGGAGCCCGGCATTATTTAATTAAATGGTGGCAACTACAAAATTCACACATATCAGAATCATGCAAAGCCAAAGCCAGAACTTCCTGTTTCTAGTCTAGTTCAAGGAAACAAATCAGTACAACATGAAACAAAGTAGCAGACAATTAGTTACTATAACTGACACCATGCAACCATGAGCTGCTTATCAGAAGTGGAATGGCTTGGTTTTATGAAAGTAAGTTAAGAGGAAAAAAGGCAGAGTCACAAATCACAACCAATTCTAAGGGAGGCTGGTACCTAATTAGCTAAAGGACCTATGATATACAATTAATCTGAATCTTTTCAGGCCCCTTTACACAGTTAATCAATAAGAATGTGAGCAGAATCAATATTCATATTAAATATGAAGATCACAAATAAAATCGTGTAAATAGGACAAATATCTGACACAAAAATAATCATGCGCTGACAAATTATTTTCTTATACCTCAAATGTCAAAATTTCTGGGGCTTATAAATTCACTGGTAAATATACCTACAGATGAAGTGGGGAACAGAAAATGCCTACTGGAGTCAAATAGACAAACTAATTCACATGGTGAAACCTGATTTTTGTAACTTAAAAATTTTTAGTTTAATTTTTTAAATAGATCAATGATATTACTGTATAGCTATAGCACTAAAAATTAACGTTAATATTAAAGAGATACATATATGTGAAAATCATTCGAAATGATTAAATGTCCTTAATGTAATTAAGTCCACTAGTTCCCACCACTCATCAGCACAATGTTACAGTAACTTAAAACAATAGACACTGTTTCTTCTTGGTTACTCAGGGGGGAAAAGGCCAAGTGACCCAAGGTTGGGGGAATCAAAGAGCCTGAACCAAGAAGGTCAGATAAGGAACACACACAAACACCCTCTAGCCCCATACCCTGAGGCAGATAGAATTCATAGTCCCTACCTAGATTCAATTGGTGTTTGGAGAGAGTGAGGGGTCAGAATTAGGAATGTGGATATACCCTTGTCCAAGCAGTCACCAAAGGTTTTAGTCCATCTACTATGCGAATTAAAATGATATTATAACACACCTAAATTAACTAAAATTAATAACTGAAATTAGCACTATTATCAATATGTGTATGAATATGAGCTCTTCTGTGTCTAGAGGTACAATCTAGGTGAGAAAGGGACAAATGGAAGCCATGCCATTAATGTCCTCATGCCCAATGTCATAGGTTGACCTTAGTCTATTCTATCTATCCTGAGAAATTCTTAGTAAGCAGTGAAGAGGGATGATCTTGTTTAGCTAAATGTGAGAATGGACCACGGGGCCTTAATACTGTAAAAATTTCCTTGCAATATCAGGGAAATCTGAGGCAGCAGAATTTACTTTAAGGTAAAGCATCTCAAATATTTAGCAGTGTTTCCAGCTATAACCTACCAAGGACAGGAATCTTTCGAGATGTCTGACGATTATAAATAAGCAAATTTCCTTTAATAGTTCCAACAGCCAGGAAACTTCCATCTTTTGACCAAAGAAGGAAAGACATTTGATCCCTGTAACATCAAGATAGAAATTACTAAACAATTCAGTCATAATCTCTAAAAAGTCTTTTTAAAAAGTACTTCGTGAGTAATTTTAATGCCTACGTAGAAGCTGAAATACAAAATTACAACTTAATGCTTTAGACAAAGAATAAGTGCTAAAAATATTTTGTAATCTCTATAAGTTGATCTTAGGGTCAGATAGATCTAAAATACACAGTATTATGAATATAGACTTCAATTTCGTTATGATAGGACCTCAAATTTCATTAGATGACTCATGAGATACTTATTAATTTGTCTACTACTCATAGTTTTAACTCTAAATGTGGTAAAAAATCTTAATGGATGTTGAAACCTGTTGCTTTAAAAAAAGTAGCATCCAATAAGATGATATATTAAATTGGAAAAATCATTGGGAATTCATGACCTTAAAAAGGACATATCTTTTCCAGCTCTGTCAATATCAAAAGTAGCTCAGAGCAGGTAGAAAGCACTTTTGCCTGCCAGTTCTTATGAGCATTCTAGGACTCACAGGCTGAACTTCAATAGCATTCCCTGGAGAAAGGAATCAGGACACCGTGGAGAGTGGCTGATTCCATACATTGAGAGAAGAAATCACAATTGATCTAGAAGAGTGGCTCTCAAAATTCAATTCCAGAACCAGCAGCATCACCTGAGAACCTGTTAGAAATGCCAGTTCTCAGATCCCAGCCCAAACCTACTGAATGAGAAACTCTGGGGCTGGCACCAACTTATTTGTGTTGTAATAAGACCTAGGTGATTCTGATGCAGCTAAACTGTGCACACCACCGAGACCATGCTACTGTTCTCAGAAGCAGCACTGCTTCCAAGAATGCTGAAGGCAGTAATAAAAGGGCAAAAGAGTGAGCTTAAAGAAGCTTCCTCTGGCTGAATTAGGAGAATGTGGGCATTAAAAATTACATATTTAATTACATATTTACATTGGGTTTATATAGCTTTTTTTTTTTGGAGGCTGGCCAGTAAGGGGATCTGAACCCTTGACCTTGGTGTTACATTGGGTTTATGAAAGGCCGTAAAACCATAATAATACTTGGAAGAGAAAAATTTAAGTATATGAAAAGTTGGTTGTAATAACAGGTAAATATAATAAAATGTTTAGTTAGAAGATTAATTTTAGTAATAAGGAAGTAGTAATACACCAGGCTACTGATTCTTCTATTAAGTATATGTTTCATAAAAGATGAATATGCATTTTTCTTTACCTGTTTAAGTAGGCATAGCAGCCATGTGCCTCTCGGATCTCCAACTGCAGAGAGTGTAGGACCAAGGACCCTGCTGCTAGGCACTGGAATCCACCACCTCAATGGGCTGGGCTACTGTGCCTTCCGTTGGGCTATTCCCAGACAATGACTGATGGTGGCAGGGATACTGCTGAGGCCCATTCCTGGGAGATGCAGGACTCCTCTGACAGGTAACTTTGGCTCAAAGACTCCCCATAGGTCTAGCTGAACTTTCTTAGAACTGTGCTATATAACCAAAGATGTTTCTATCCAACCTTTCTTCCTTTCCTCTTTCTTTCACAAGGGTCAGACATGCACTGGGGTCTGACAGCTCTTCCAATTTCTTCTCTTTCTCCCTCTGTGTTCCCTCACAGGCATTTCTTGTAATAAATTTCTTATACATTTAATCCTGCCTTGGAGTCTGCTTTTCAGAAAATATGAATAAAAATAATTGCAAGTGAGCTAAATTGTACCAGCGAAAAGAACTGTACGACCAGAACAAGGTCTGGTCAGCAACAGTGGTCATATATTATAAGAGTAGTGTAAGAACATTAGCCCATTCAATAGTTTATCAGCATTAACAGTTACACAACCACCAACTGGAAAGAGAGTTAAATAGAGTGTTCCAAGAAGATCAAGTAACCAAATGTCCTCAAAAGAAGAGCTAATTGAACAGACTCCATCCTTCTTCTCTTAGGACATAAGGCCTCTGGAAGGTCCTACAAATTACAGTAAGATACTAAGGCATACATAAGTTTCCATTAATGCTAACAGATCACATGTATCTCTCTCTGGCCAAGCAAAACTTAAAGAGTACATCATTCTGGGGACATGTACAGGCTACAAAAATATTGCATCCTATGTGAAAGGCATGGCCTTAAAAGAGTCTTACTAATATGATGACTGAAAATCAATTTAAAAAGAGGCTGAGTAGGATGACTAGTACTCAGGTCTGAATTGCCCTGGGAGAAGCAACCATGTCTCATGAATCTAACCAAGAATGAACTGATTGATGAAGCAGATGTTGTATAGAGAGTTTTCTCTGGAAGACTGCTGGATCCCAAGTTGCATAACTAAATGAATACTGCTGTAAATCTAGGCAGGATCAGAGTAAATACCACTACAATCCTAAGAAGGTGTAAAAACATATATAGTAAAAATGAAGAAATGAATTCAACCCATTGTATTAATATAATATTTTTAGTTAAGTGTCACCATAGTAAGATTCATAATAATTATATTCAGATATGTTTTATATACTATTTAAGGTGCTTGAAGTGCTCAAAAGAATCAATTCAGATTAAATTTATAAATGAAATCTAAATTGCTTATGGGCATTCAAGTTGCAAAATAAAAATGTTTAAGAAAAATTGATATTCAAAGTTTATTATCTTAGTATAATATATAGACTTTTAAATAAAGAACAAACAGTACTGGGTATACCGTCACATATACAAAAGTCCTTTAGGCATTAAATATTTTGTTTCCATTCTGTTTTATTTTGGCAGCTGGCCAGTACAGGGATTGAACCCTGGACAGTGGTGTTATGAGCCTCACACTCTAACCAACTGAGCTAAATGGCCAGCCCTAGACATTAAGTATTAACATCAACAGTAAGACACCTTTAATTTTATCTTAATGACAATTACATCTACCATTTACTCAAGTCTTAATTTCATGCCTGGCCATGACATACATTTAAACATCACAACAACCCTGAGATGATGTGGGGAAACAGACTCTGTGGGGAAAAAGACAGCTGGAGGCAGAGAAGCACCAGTTAGAAACACCTGGGGATTAATGCCTTTTTCTCTGGGTGAGAATGTGGCCTCAGTGATGCTGAATTTGGTTCAAAAACCAGTACTTGATGTTTACAAACGTTCTCTTGAATGGAAGCACAGTGTATAAAATCTTTCTGAAATGTGATGTAAACTTAACATGACAAAAGACAGAGCAAGAAATGAATGTTCTTAGACTTAGTAAGACTTTACATTAGGCAGACAGTATCTCCTGCAGCTATGTGCCTCAAGAGTCACTGTGGACGGTCAAGGATACTGCACTAAGGTTATGTCTGGTCCTGCTCTGAATAACCACGTTGCGTCCTCTGGGTTCAGTTATTCCTTAGTAAATAAACTGAAAATTTACAGACTAATTTTATAGTATTTGTGTGATTTCTACCTGCCTACTTGCAGGCCACACAAAGCCACAAAGTATATATCATCATACCAATCTCATACAGAAGAAGAAATTGAGGGTTAGGGAGAGGTTCAGCAACTTGTCCAAGGTCAAAGGTACAAAGTTTTAGTTGTAAATACGGATGTTTTTCTTTTCCACATGCTAAAAGGGTTTCTATTTTAGCAGAGATCTGTAATTTATTGTGTCTGCCCAGGATTTTTCCACTTGGGAATTGCCCCACCTTTCTCCCCACCCTTCACTTGCTGGGACTGCCTCCTCCTCCCATGGCCCTGCCTACTCCACTCAGAGACCTTTTGAGGAACTGAATGGGCACTGGTGATGTAAGGGGACATGCTCATTTCTCTGGCTTGCTGTGAAGAGTGATATAAGCTGATAGCCGATGGTGAGTCTCACTTAGAATGAAGTTGATATAGAGAAAAGAGCTGAGAGATTGAGAAAGAGTCTTGATTGAATCAACAGAATTCCTAGATCCAGCCATCCCTGCAGCCAATCCATCTTCAGATTTTCCCATCTATATTTTATCTCATTTTTGTAATTTTTAGTGTGTTCCATTGAAAGCAACGTTTTTAGAAGCTATTTATATTGCATAATTATAACACTTTTATTCTAATTAATTGTGCAAGATTAGTAAAGGAATATATATATAACAATACTAAAAGAAAAGAGTTTCTCTAAGAAAATAACTCATCAATGCATCTTTAAAATGAAAGTAGTTAAGTTCTGTTAGCATCAAACCTAATCATGTTTCTAAGTGAGGATTTAAACAAATGAAAAAGTTATCCTTACCTCATGCCACTGTCTAACCGGCTGGTTTTATTCGTGTTGGCATCCCACAGATAAATGTAACTACATTTCTCAGTAATCACTGCTAGGATATCTCCATCTTTATCCCAATCCATGGCAACACAGTTACTTTTAAAAAAGAGAGCAAAACATCACTATACATTTTTTAAAAGTAAAGGGAAAGAAACGTATATACTCACCTATTTGAATAGGTAATAAATTCTAAAATGAGAAACACACCCCACTATTCGCTGCTTGGATAATATTGACTTCAATTTTTTGCTGTTGTTGAGGGGATGGAAATATTTTAAATTTTATTTTTAATACTATCGTCATATATTATATTAAATATAATTATACTTAATTAATTAGCAGATTTTGTTGAATCCTATAAAGAACCTGGCCATTTGGTAAAACAAACTTATCAAGCACCTCTACAAATGAGTCACATCTGGAATCAAGAGGTAATTTGTACGGTCAAGTTTTGAAGGTTATTTCAGATATACAGAGAAGAAAAGAAGGTACTGACAAGAAACTAAGTTATAGCTACATAAATTGATGTAAAACAGATTAAGGCTTGGTAGATGTAGGATAACAAATAATGGAAAGACTGAGTTCTAAAGTGATGAGTAAGAAACGTTATTTTCATTTTACATCTTGAAGGAATAAGATTGCTTTGTTTAAGGTAACAACATAGCTATAAATAGAAAATGCTCGTTTTAACAAGATTCTTGTTATTTAAAATTATTCCAAAATGTTTATTATAATTTTAAAACTTTAAAATTTCTTAAATCCTTAAAGAAAAAGATCAACCTTTTCTTCCCTGATGCTATTTTTCCTTTTGAGACTTTTTCCTGGATATTGGCTAAGCCATACTTTGATCTACATTTATGACAGCTGGGAATGAATTCTATTATTTTATTCTTCAAAGTGTTAAAATATGTTGTGGGATATTCATTTTTCTATAATATTCTCAGAGATTGGAGGAGTATGAAACAAGGGAGCTTTCGAACTTTTGATAAAATCATCTGCCAATTAAAGATTTAATATATAACAGCATTTTATTTATCTGGAGATCCTTTGTAAGTCAAATTCAGCTATTAGGAATACAGCCAAATAATTCAGAAGAAATGAGGCCATTATATAACCAAAATAGATGTCACAGAAATCATGCAATAAAGCTCACATAATTTACTCAAAGAAGCTTTCTACTGAGTGCCTTCTTATTTTATTTTGGACATAATCATAACTACTTTGACCTCTGTTTCCCATAATATAGAAACCAGAAGCAACAATGAAGTAGCAGTAGGTGGGTGGGCAGAGCAGATGAGAAAGGCTGTTGGATACTGAGGAGAAAAACAGTCTGACTTGCAAAAATAATCAGTAAATTACAGGAAGCAGGCATGAATTTAAAAAGCATAGCAGCATAAAGCCATTTAGGTGAGGGACTCTACACATCATAATAACCACTGAGACTATCAGAAAAATAACTAATACAGGTAATGATTACACTGAATTATTAAAAACGCTTAAATTATGCTTAGTGTAATCTAGAATGATTTCCTGAAAATGGATAAAACAGTTTTTGTCCTTTAAGAAGTAAGTGGTAAGGAAGTATTTTCCAACAACTTATTAGAGAGGAAATACTAGATATAGGCTTGTCTTATCTGCCTATACATACACTAAGGCTTATTTAGACTTAAATAAGAATTCTTTCATATAGACCCATTTACCATCCTGTCTTAAAACTTCCCTGTGAATATAAGGGTGTTTATAGATAGAAACTCTAACTCATCTACATATTTCATGAACTACTTATGGCTTAAAAAAACAAATCCTTTCATAAATTGAGAAAGCAAAAGAGGAGATACAGATTACATACTTGTACATGTTATAAAATTCTATTTGATTATAGTTTTAAGACAAAACTTTTTATCTTTTTGGCAACAGATCTTGAAAGTTTTTGATCTACTTCTGTACTTACCCAGGTAAGTTAATTTCACTTCTTTTTTGACCATGGCGATCAAAGATTTTCAAAATATGATCAGCTCTAAAAGCAATTAGAATATAAAGATATGATTTAAATGTTACTTTTATTTATTTGTGTATGTATATAAAAATTTAAGCCGCCATCCAAGTGATTTCAGTGTTCTCTCATGACAGTTTCATAATTTGTATTTAAACAGTTATTACCAGGGAAAAGATTCTATGAACTGTTATGTTAATGAATATATTCCTTTTCCCACCATACAACTGTCACACAAGAACTTCTACTGAATAGATAGATGGTATGGTTATGTGGGCATACAACCATTACTTAAAACATTCACTGATATCTTACCCTGTGACTGCAAGGTAGTTTCCTGATGTTTTTTGCCAGGTAAACTGTATTGGTGTGCCAAGCCAAGTCTTTTCTAGCAGTGAGAAAACACGCTAAAAAATAAACACAATTTTTATATTTTCAAAACATACAATCAAGAGTTGGTCAGAAAAGATGTCAAAACATGATCATAAAAACAGTAAGATTTAGGATGGTGAAGGCTTATGTTAGAGCTTATCCAAAAGAAGTTAACAATAAAACAAACAAAACAAAACCAACCAACCAATAAAACATAACTGGTTGGTACAGTATGGACCTCAAGATATGACAGCCTTTATTACAAATCTTTTTGACTTTTGAATGTTTCTGAATATTACTTTTATAGAAATGTATAATGTTAGTGTTTTTAGATGTTAAAGATCAAAATAATTTAATCTTGAATTTAGTTTATTATCCGTGGCATGGATTTGGGGGGATTAAATTGAACAAAATTGCTATTTTAAAAATCTTAACAATGATAGAAATAAAAAATGTTTATAGTCCCTTCAAAATTACTTTCTTCCTTTTATTTACTTCACCATTATGTGTTTAACTTGGCAATTGGGTGACTGCGTGGACAGTGTATCAGTTGAAAAAAATCTTTCTTTTCATTTAGACAATCTAGAACAGTATGTCTAATATGGAAGCCACAAACCACATGTAGCTATTGAGGACTTGAAATATAGGTAATCCAAATTTAGATGTGCTGCAAATATAAAATACAAATTAGCTTTCCAAGACTACAGAAAAAAAAATGCAAGTTATCTCATTGATAATTTTCATATTGATTACATGTTGAAATGATAACATTTTGGATCTACTGGGTAAGATAAAATATATTATTAAAATTTTACCTGTTTCTTTAAAAAAATTTAATATGGCTACTAAATTTTGAAATTAGATTGGTTCACATGTATTTAATTTAATTGAAATTTTGCTTCTTACTTATTAGGTGTAGGGCTTAAAGCAAGTCACTTAAATTGCCTCAAGCACAGAATTCTCAACTGTAAATTGAGAATAATCAATCTCCTCACTTTTAATACTTCATAAATTGTGAAGAGCTTTAGAAATGTGAGTTATGATTACTGGTCTGTCAATTTCCATTTCCACACTTACAGCCACAAAGAAGCATTAGGACGTCTAAAATAATTTTAAAACTGAGTTTTCCATTTCTTTGCAAGCGCAGGGCGGGGAGGATTGTTGTGGTAAATAGGAAGGGTGCACCAGCCCCAGCCGGTACCGGGGAGTGGGGTTCACGAGAAGCCCAAGCCTAGAAACCAGGCGTGCAGGGGATGACGCGCCCCGAGCATGAGAACTGGGTGCGCGGGTGAAGGTTTCTCCGGCAATAACGTACGCTCGCTCCCAGGGGATCTGAAAATTGGACCTGTCAAGGCAGGGCACTTTGAGATGATCACTGAGGAGGCTTTGCATTCTGTTAGGGCGTCGGGCAGCTGCACGGCTTGCCCGGGGTTTAGCCGTCAGAGATGAGGCAGTTGGTGACACCGGATCGAGCCAGCTTCACCGGACCCTCCAAACGCATTCGCACGACCCGTTCTTTCCGCCGTGCGAAGCTCGGGTGTCTCAGATCCAGTCTGCTCATTTCTGGCCGCTTCTACCGCGTTAGAGGTCCCAGAGTTGAGAGGCCTCGCTCTCGGCCCTCTCTTCTATTTTCCTTCCTTTCCCTTCGTTCCTTCAACTTCGCCCGCGCCCTCCTCCTCCCTGGTCACCCCGCTCTCTTTCCTGCTCCTCATGCACTCGGGAGGAGGGTGAGGGGTATAGACCCTTTCCTCAAAGCGACGTTCGGCGGGCAGAGGGAAGGGGCAGGGGTCGCGTCTTCCCGCCCCCCGGGGACTTGTAGTTCTTTACCTTCATCTCTAGGCTCCAGCGGCCGCGCGATCTAGTAAGTGCGCAGGCGCACCGGGTCTCTTCGGAGAAGGCTACCGCGTTCCCGTCACCCAGGAGACCGCGCGGAGCAGCGACCAATCAGCGATCATCAGCTGAGGGGCGGTGCCTCACGGGGCTGGGACAAGCGCAGGGGAGCGCGGGAGGCGTGGACTGGGATCATGTGATGCGGGCAAAGCCCCTGGAAGTTGGGCGACGTGGGGCCTTGCCGAGCAGCGGCTTTCTGGGTGGGCTCTGATTGGATGATTCGTCGCGGGGAGCCCTGAAACGTGCCTGCCTAAATTTTGGCCCGTGGTGGCTAGAAGGAGCGCCGAGGAGTTCAAGGGAAAAAGGCGCAAAATGTTGGATGAAATGAGGCGGAAATTGGCTCATGGGCAAGCTCCTCCTACACAGTCCATGCAAAGAGGATTTGAATGAGCCCGTGTGTCATCTCTTTTTTTCCCTCCAGGTTTCTGGTCTAGACCGGATGAGGTGTGAGTGAGAGGTAGTTTCCTTCAAGGTTGTTTTTTCAGTTTAAATTGGCCAGCTAACGTGGGCAGGAAACTTTGCAGTTTGGGCTTGGCAGCTTGTCCCCTGGTACTATACCCTATCATAGTATTTGTGCCTCACTATTTACAGTATGAAAGTACCCCTTTTGCCCGGGCGTCCGAAAGTGTTCAAACAATCTACCTTTGGCTGCTACAGCTGCTGCTTCCCGACCCCCCCGCCCCAAACATCAGGTAGGAATCTGATTGGCTTAGAGAAAATTAAATAATTATTTAAAATAACTAATGATGGATGTTTGCAGATTCGTACGTAGGGTGCTGTTCTTCTGCACTGGGGTTTTCAGTTAGGTTAATTCCTTAAATTTTTACTGAAAGATTACTCTGCAGCCATTCAGGAGATACTAAAGTTGAAGACTGATCTCTGCTAGGTGCAAGACCTGCACAATGAAATGGATATGTCTTAACTAGGTGATTGGGTGAAAGGGAAAAAGGTTAGGGAAGTAGAAACTCAGAAGTTGTTCACTTAAGAGGTAGTATTTGGAACAGAGTGAATGGGAATTTTTAAGTCTGGGGGAAATCCACATATACAGAAGATTAGGCCAGAAAAGTGAGAATCAGGAGTGTGTGGAGTCCTGAAAGCCAGGGAGAAACAATTAAAAGGTTCAAAATAGATCCTATTTTCAAAAAAACTATGGAATGTGTCTTGGGAGAAGTTAATATAGAGTGATAGAGTAAGAATGGATATAAATTGAAAGAAGTCATCTTATTTAGTGATATTAAGCAATTGGGATTACTGGGCTTCTTTTTTGTGGAAAGTTTTTTTAGTTACTAATTTCATCTTTTGTTTTAGGTCTATTTAGATTTTCTATTTCTTCTTGAGTCTGGTTTTCTTTTCTTTTTTTTTTTTGTGAGTGTTTTTGAGATACAAAGCTGTCACCCCACCTGCCCATGATGTGAGGGCCAGATTCATACTGGCAGCATACCCATTACCAGAAATAACTTCTGTACACTGTGACCCCCACCCAATTATCCCCCAACCTTCCTCCCTCTCCCCCTTCCCCCGCACTCCACTTTGTAGCCCTAGGAATGTTCCCTCCCTCTGTAAGACAATGCACTACTGTGGTCTTTCTTTCCTTCCTTCTTTCCTTGAGTCTGTTTTGATAGTTTGTGTCTTTCTAAGAATTTGTCCATTTCATCTAGGTTATCCAATTTGTTGGCATACAGCTGTTCATACTATTCCCTTATACTCTATTTAAATTTATGTAAGGCCAATGGTGATAACTTCTCTTTTATTCCTGATTTTAGTAATTTGAGCCTTTTCTTGTTTGCCTTCATCAGTCTTGCTAAATATTTGTCAATTTTATCAGTCTTTTCTAAGACTAAATTTTGGTTTTGTTCATATTATGAGTTGAATTGTGTCCCCCTCAGAAGGTAATGTTGAAATCCTAACCCCCAGCACTTGTGAATGTGGCCTTATGTAGGAAGAGAGTCTTTGCAGATGTAATTAAATTGAAATTATTAGTGTGGGCCCTAATTCAACATGACTTATGTCCTGTAAGAAAGGGGAAATTTGGACACATGGATGAAACTTGAGGACATTATAAAGAGGCAGAGATTGGAGTGATGCAGCTGCAAGCCAAGGAATGGCAAGGATTGATGGTCGCACCAGGAAGAGGCAAGGAAGGATTCTCCCCATGTGTTTCAGAGAGAGTACATGGCCTTGCTGACATCTTGAAATTGGACTTTTAGCTTCCAGAACTGTGAGACAATAAACTTCTGTTGTTTTAAACCATCCAGTTTATTACAGCAGCCCTAGGAAATTGTAACAGATTTTAATACCAGGAAGTGGGGTGCTGCTATAACAAATAGCTAAAAATTTGGAAGTGGCTTTGCAGTTGGGTAATTCATAGAGGCTGGAAGAATTTGACGAACTTGACAGTAAAATCCTGGACTGGCTTGAAGACATAGTTGGTTGAAATATAGACATTAATGGTATTTCTGGTGAGGGTTACAAAAGGGGAGCTGTAGAAAAAGTTTCTTTTGTCTTGGATAATACATACATTGTCATTAAAGAACATTGCTAGACATATGAGTGTTGAAATATTTCACCATTCTCTTTCGTGGTTTCTGAGAAGTCAGATATAATTCTTATCTTAGCTCCTTCATTGATAATATTCCCTCCCCATGTGGATTCTTTCAAGATTGTTTTCTTTCTCTTTGGTCTCTTTGGTTTTCTGAAGTTTAAATATGATATGCCTAGGTTTAGTTTGTTGGGTATTTATCCTGCTTGGTGTTCTATGAGCTTCCAGGATCTGTTCACTATCTGTTGATTTGGGGAAATCGTCAGTCATTATTGCTTTAAATATTGTTTGTTTCTTTCTCTCTTTCTTCTACTTCTGGTATTCCCATTGTGTGCATATTACACCTGAAGTAATTGTCCCACAGTTTTTAGATGTTCTATGCTGTGGTGGTTTTTTTTTTTTGTGTGTGTGTGTGTGTGTGTGTGTGTGTGTGTGTGTGTGTCTTTTTTTCTCTCTGCTTTTTGGTTTTGGAAGTTTCTGTTATATCCTTAACCTTAGTGATTCTTTCCTCAGCCATATACATTCTACTAATGAAACCATCATAGGCATTCTTCATTTCTGTTACAGTGTTTTGATCTCTAGCATTTCTTTTTGATTCTTTCTTAGAATTTCCATCTCTCTGCTTATATTATCCATCTGTTCTTGCATGTTGTATTCTTTTTCCATGAAAGCCCTTAGCATATTAATCTAAGTTTTTAAAAATTCCTGGTCTGATAATTCCAACATTCCTGCCGTATATGGCTCCAGTTCTGATGCTTGTTCAGTCTCTTTGCACTGTTTTTTGCCTTTTAATATGCCTTGTAATTTTTTTGGAATCTGGACATGATGTACAGGGTGAAAGGATCTTGGGTGAATAGGCCTTTAATGGTATGTGGTAAGGGGTTGGCGGAGAGCAAGTATTCTTATGATTAGGTGTCAGTCTTTTAGTGAGCCTGTATTTCTGGACTGTGAACTTCACCAGTACTTCTCACTACCTCCACTTATGTGGGATAGGATGGCTAGAGTAGGCTGGAGTTGAATATTTTCCTTCCCCCAGGTAGGTTAGGCTCTGATAAAACCCCAACAGACATTGTGTACTGTTTTTGATTCATATGACTTTTAAAAATACTCATAGCAAGTAGTTTCAAAATTTCAAAACAAAAATTTTATGAGACATTTATCCCTACCATGTGTCAAATGTTATTAATTTGCTAGTAAGTGTACAACAATGTGGCATAAAAAGGTGCACATGTACAGAGAAGTTATGAAAATGGAAAGGTTCTATGGGGGGAAACTGAATGCTCACATAACAAGCAAATTTTTTTTTAAAGTATAAAAGAATATGGTTTCACTTCACAAAGTCATACAATTGCTGTGAGTTAAAGATGTCCTCCAAGAGTTTATGTATCGGAAACTTGATTCCCTATTGTAACAGTGTTAGGAGAGTGGAAAATCCAATTATGGTATTTGAAAGGTGGGGCCCTTAACAAGTGATTAGATTGTGAGGACTGTGCCCTTGTGAATAGATTGATCCATTCATGGAATAATGGGCATGGTTCTCATGGCTCAAAAAGGAGAGCAGGTGAGCAGGTTAGTGCTCTTGCTCAGCCCATTCTTGCCATTTGATACCTTGGTTGCCATTGGACCTTGTAGAGTTCCCAGAAGAAGACCCTCACCAGATGTGTTCCTTGGACCTAGGACCTCCCAGCCTCCAAAATTATAAGAAATAAATTTCATTTCCTTATAAATTACCCAGTTTCAGGTATTCTGTTATGAGCAAAAGAAATGGGCTAATACAATCATATTCATATCAGTTGATTTAAAAGGAAGTCTGTGGCAGGATAGACTGAGATAGCATGTGCTGTGTGTTGAATGTTTGTCCCCTCTATAGGTCATATTGGAACTTAATCCCTAATATAGTATTTGAAAGGTGGGGCCTTTAAGAGGTTATTGGACCATTGTGGTTATGGATTAATGGGTTAGTGGTTTAATGGATTATCAGGGATTTAGACTGAAGAGGAAGGAAGAAGGTAAAAATGCTCTTGCTCAGCCCTCGCTGTGTGACACCCTGTGTTGCCACAGGACTGTGTAGAGTCCCCACCAGAAAGAAGACCCTCACCAGAGGTGCCCCCTCAACTTTAGACTTCCCAGCCTCCAAACTGTAAGAAATAAATTTTGTTTCTTCATAAATAACACAGTTTTATGTATCCTGTTATAAGCAACTGGAAACAGAGTAATATAGCATGTGTGCTATCAGAAAAATTAAAATAGCACAATTAGGAAGCAAGTTATAAGCTTATATTTGTGGAACACTGGAAAACAAATTTTCATCCCCCAGTGGTGGTGTGCAGTAGGGCCAGCTAACATGAAAGCACGTAATAGTGTTTTTTTAAAATCTGTTCTTTCACAACAGCAAAATTTAATGCCCTGAAGCAGCAACCATTTTATTTACTTCACAGTTTTGTGGTTGATGGCTCTTCCCAGTGTCTCATTTCCTCTATGGGCTGCTGTCATTTGTGAGCTTGATTAGTTTGGAATATCCAATATGGCTCACTCAGAAGACTGACATTTGATGCTGGCTGTTGGCTGGGAGCCCACCTGGGGCTATTGACCATAGCATACTTACATGCAGCTACTTATATGTGCCCTCTCCATGTGGCTTGGACTCCTCAGAACATCGTGGCTAGATTCTCGGAGAATCCTGAGAGAGTGTTCTAAGAGGAAATATTGGAAGCCGTCAACTGGCCTGATACCACTTCTGCCACATTCTAATGGTTAAGTAGTTCTCAGGTCCAGCCCAGATTCAAAGCAAGGGGAAATATGAGGGAAAAAATTTCACGGAAAATGGAATTAAAAGGTAATATGTTACACCTCTTGCTTTGTAACAGATGCAAAAAAGATTACTCAAAGCAACATGAATGCAATGAGATGCCCTAAGGGACTGCACCTCAGCAACTCGTCTGTTAGAAGAAACTGGGTACAGCTCCAAGTCGGTTTTTGCTTTAGTTTTTATTGTAAAGACAAGGAAATTACAGGAAAAGAAGAGATGGTTAATCAATCAGAGTAAGAACATAAAGAAATTGGCTATGTAACAATCTTCATTCATGCATGCATGGCACAAAATAGTTTAAACAATATACCTTCAAAAGAGTCATAAATCTAAGCTATATGACATGTAAAAGAAACAAAAAGATAACAATTAAAGTGCCTGACTTTTTGAGAAACTCAAAGAAACAACTTAAAGCAAAATGTGGAACAACCCCCATGTACTAACTAATCTAGCAAACGTCCCTGGAAATCTTAACTCACGTATTTTCCCATCATTTAAGTTTTGTTGTGTTAAGGGTTATTGCCCTCAAAACAATCCCTGTTTTGCTTCAGTTCTCTTGTTTACATTAGGCTTTAGACCTATGTAAGTTTCCTTCTCACAAAATCTTCCAGTGAACCCATTATATTAACAATCAGTGTGTACAATCCCTTACCTAAACAGTGATTAGAATTGACTTGGTGGGCTCTTGCCTTCTAACTGTAGGCTTTTGTCTCCTATCTGAGGACTTTTGTCCTATACATGCATTACCTAAAACCCCTATACTAAAAATCAACTGAGAATCAACATATACTCGATGAGAATTCATTTGGTGGGCTCTTGCCCTCTAGCTGTAGGCTCTTGCCTCTTATCTGAGGACTTTTGTCTCATGCATACATTAGCTAAAAACCATATCTAATAACCAAATAGGAATCAAGATTGCTAACCCTCTACAATAATATGAATTTTTCCAGGCACTTTTTGAAGTCCTTTCATGTAGTCCACTTCTCAATGGGGAGAGTCTGAGAATTCATGGCCACCTTTAATCCGTCACAAGTGCCAACAGAGATCAGAAGCATGGCACAACGCAACCATCTAATTTTAAACAGATCATAACCAGTCCTTTCTCCCAAGCTGCAAAAATTCAAAATATGTAATTCACTCATTCTAAAGTTTTGAAGTCAGAGTTTTTCTTTGATGAAAGGTGTATTAAAAACAAATCATAAAATTACTATGTAGAGAGATCAGAGAAGAATCAATTTTGAACATAAACAGTATACAATATGGGTTTAATTTCAACAAAGAATTTAAAAAACTGATGACATTATTGTGCATAGTACATTTGTTTTCTTTTAAAATGCAAGAAAACAGAGTCTGTTAGCAATTACACGTCTAACATTTGCAGTTTCAGCTGTTTGCAAATGACTCTGAAAGGCCATGGAGGATGGCAGTGGATAATTTTGCTGAGCTTGGAATTTGAGTCATAAACTTTCAGGCTGGTGTGTGGCATCAAGTCATTTATCTAGTGAGAGAGCTTAGTTTTCTGTCTGGAATTTGCAACTCATTGGAATTTGTTTTATTGTATGTGTTATATATGCATTAATAAGTGAGTTAAATTTCTTTGTGGTAAATAGTTCTCACGTGGAAAAAAAAACCTTTATGTGTCAGTGGAAATGTGACTCAGTAGAAAGCCGTAAACATGTACAAATGTTGACATATTCATGAATATGAGTGTTCACAAAGGCCTCTGAAGTCAATAATGTCAAGAATCTAATGTACTATATTTCTGAATTTGGGATGGAGGGGGGTTATGGAATGTTGCAGTTGATAAGCAGTTTTAGGGTATGATTGAAGTTGATTTAAAAATGAGGAATGACCAAATTGATATTTGTGGGGGACTGTTTGGGAGTCAATATTCATTAAACTTTTTTTTTTTTTTTTAATTTTTATTTTGTTGATATACATTGTGGCTGATTATTGCTCCCCGTCACCAACACCTCCCTCCCTTCTCCCTCCCCCCCTCCCCCCCAACAATGTCCTTTCTGTTTGCTTGTCGTATCAACTTCAAATAATTGTGGTTGTTATATCTTCTTCCCCCCCCCCAGTTTTGTGTGTGTGTGTGTGTGTGTGTGTGTGTGAATTTATATATTAATTTTTAGCTCCCACCAATAAGTGAGAACATGTGGTATTTCTCTTTCTGTGCCTGACTTGTTTCACTTAATATAATTCTCTCGAGGTCCATCCATGTTGTTGCAAATGGCAGTATTTCATTCGTTTTTATAGCTGAGTAGTATTCCATTGTGTAGATGTACCACATTTTCCGTATCCACTCATCTGATGATGGGCATTTGGGCTGGTTCCAACTCTTCGCTATTGTAAAGAGTGCTGCGATAAACATTGGGGAACAGGTATACCTTCGACTTGATGATTTCCATTCCTCTGGGTATATTCCCAACAGTGGGATGGCTGGGTCGTATGGTAGATCTATTTGCAATTGTTTAAGGAACCTCCATACCATTTTCCATAGAGGCTGCACCATTTTGCAGTCCCACCAACAATGTATGAGAGTTCCTTTTTCTCCGCAGCCTCGCCAGCATTTATTGTTCATAGTCTTTTGGATTTTAGCCATCCTAACTGGGGTTAGATGGTATCTCAATGTGGTTTTGATTTGCATTTCCCGGATGCTGAGTGATGTTGAGCATTTTTTCATATGTCTGTTGGCCATTTGTATATCTTCCTTAGAGAAATGCCTACTTAGCTCTTTTGCCCATTTTTTAATTGGGTTGCTTGTTTTCTTCTTGTAAAGTTGTTTGAGTTCCTTATATATTCTGGATATTAATCCTTTGTCAGATGTATATTTTGCAAATATTTTCTCCCACTCTGTTGGTTGTCTTTTAACTCTTTTAATTGTTTCTTTTGCTGTGCAGAAGCTTTTTAGTTTGATATAATCCCATTTGTTTATTTTTCCTTTGGTTGTCATTAAACTTTTATATGGCAGATACTGCACCATGGCAGGTACAGAGATCAAAGGACACCGTATCAGTCTTCAGAAAGCTACATCCTTGCACAGACAATAAGCAAGACAAAACAAAATAAAAAATATATGAATCAAGCTGTACTCAGGTTTCTGGTTTATGCAGCTGAATGAATAGTTAGGGTGTACAGATAGATGAGATTTTGAGAATATCAGTTCAGTCTGGAGAATGATGAATAAGGAGGGGCTTGTGGGATATCAAGATGGAGATGTCTAAGTTGGAAATAGGCCTCAGGAGAGGTCAGAGATAGAAATGTTGAGTCCTTGGCATATAGTCATTGGCAGTTAAAGCCGTGGGAGTGAATAAAATGTTTTCCCAGAGAAAAGGAAAAAGGAGATAAGAATGTTTCATTTGTTTTGGTTTGGGGCAGGTTGTTATTTGTTTTCTTTTTAAACATTCGATGGAAGGCATGTAATAGAACTGAATAGCATGAGGAAATGAGACTGAATTCACCAAAATAGGATAGGTATAGGAGATTTTTGAATGAGGAAAGAGTCTTAGCCAGTGCAGGTTGGCTGGTTATTTAAGTTTCATGGGGCAGCTTCAAAGAGTGCACAGGAAAAATCCTTTCTGAGAGAGATACCAAAGGAGCTGTCAAGGACAATTTAGTTTGGGAGTAATAGTATATAGGTAGTGCGAGATTGTGAAAGATGCTGAATACAGTTAGAACTAGTTGGAACTAATGAAAGTTCAACAGTAGGTGACATTTTCCATTCTTGTGAAAAAGGATATGCTACTTTTTGTATTTAGAATTCTTAACAGGTTGGAGGAATGTGAGAATGAAGGTTTTTAGTCCACATGTTAAGACAGAAAGGAAAGTGGAGGACCTTGATTGTTTTGTTTTCTACAGTGCTTTGAGCAGTGTCTTGCACAGAATAGACAGTCACCTTATTTTTCTTAGTGAACTGATGGTATTTGTTACCTAAGAGTTTACCATCAAAATACATGAAATTCCTTATATCAATTAGCTAAAAAAATGAGAGTACACCTGATAATTTTGCTCTTTTCATACAAGAATTACTATCCTTTAACCTGTGTAGTTTTTTTTTTGGTTGCTTACTGTTTTTACAGCACTTATATTTCATGTTTCTCAATGGTAGACCACATTGAGCAGCACAGGGGAGAACAGGTCTGTCCTAGTCTGTTTTGTGTTGCTATAACAGAATACCTGAAGCTGGGTAATTTATAAAGAAAAGAGGTTTATTTGGCTCACAATTCTGGTGGCTGGAAAGTCCAAGAGCATGGCACAGGCATCTGCTCAGCTTCTGGTGAGGGCCAAGTGCTTGCACCACAACATGGCAGAAAAGCAGAAAGGCAAGCAGGCTCGTGTAAAAAAGGGACCAAACACAAGGAGAAGCCTCACTTTATAACAACCCACTCTTGCGGTAACTAACCCAGTCCCATGAGAAGGAGCACTCATTGACTCCCAAGAGATGACATTAATCTGTTCGTGATCTGCCCCCATCCCCCAAATGCTGGACATGTTTGGTCTCAGATCCCACCTCCCAAATCTGCCATATTGGGAATCAAATTTAAACATGAGTTTTGGAGGGGACAAACCATAGCAAGGGTGACAGTAAGATTTACTAGGAAGGTGTAATAATTTTTAGTGCAGCTTTTTTTTCTTCTTTTTATTTTTTGACCCTTCCTTCCCCTCCCTTCTTCCTTCTTATAAGCCCTTCCTGTCCCTGCAACAAAGTAACACGTTATCAACTTGAAATGAATTCTGTTGTGTTTTTCCTCCATGATCATGAGTCATAAACATGGCATGTGTATGTATATGTGTTTGTGTATCCATGTAGATAATGGTGTTTTTCTGCCACTGTTGGGCAGTGGTACTGTATATACATTTTTTTCTGTCACTTCTATGTTGGATTATTCGCTGTTCCCTCCTCTTAAACTCTGCATGGAACTAATTTGTTGTCCTTTGCTTACTTCTAAAATGGAGGAACTTCCTGTGGGGACCAGCACTCGAGCCCTGTGGTTGAGCTAAAAATTGCTGCTTTGCTGCTGATTCCCTGGAGAAGGCTTTTTGTGCAGCTCAGGTTTTAATTGTTGACCTTTTAAGTACTTCCAGTCTTGTGAGGTCTGATACACCTGGGTTGTGCAGAAACTCTGGTCTTGAGTCTTCTCAGTGAACTGTACCCGTGCAGATCTATGGTCCCAACCAGTCTCCATTGAGTGGGCCTGTGCTGATTGGAGGGCAGATCAGCTGTCCATGCTGTGCCCCAATGCTCCCCCAGTGGCCCATCTCCCCCACCGCCTGCACTCCAAACACTTCCCATGTGATGGGCCATGTGCCGATCCCTTGTGATTACTCACCGGCCTCTGAGTGGCTCCTTTTTTCAGTTGTCTATGGACCCTTCACTCCTATGTGGATCTACAGGAACCCTGTCAGTGGTTTTCACCAAGGCCCTCCTCTCCCCTGCAGTCTCCTAACAACTTCACACAAAAGGCACAGCTGTGGTTTTTGCCAGCTCTTGCCCTGTGTGCTCACTAGGGCCAGCCTTGAAATGGCCAGGGCTCAAAATGGTTGGAGTGGTCCTTTCTTTCACTCATCAAAGCTTCTCCCGCTTTCATGAACTCTGTAGGTCTCTCCGTCTCTTCCCCTGAGCCCTAGCAGCCCCAGCTTGGCAGTCGTTGGTTTTTTAATAGTTGTAAGTTGGTCGATTGTGGGAGAGAGTGATACTGGGGACTGTCTATTCTGCCATCTCGATTCTCTCCCCCACATTTTTTTCTGTGCCTTAGTTTTCTCATCCAACAATATCTTCTGGATATTTCTCCAGACCCAATTTAGTCATTCCCTTGTGAACATTCACTTTATGTCCACTGTTTTGCCTCTAGAACACTGAGGCACTAAACTTCTTTGTACATATTTTTTACATAATCATGCTTTTATTTCTCTGGAATAGTTTCTCAGGAGTAGGATTGTTGGGTTGGATAGTGCTGTGAATTGATTGGATTGTGTCCCCCAAAGTTCTTATATTAGAAGCTTAATTCCCACTGTAACCGTTGAGGGTGGGAAGTCCTATTATGGTAATTGAAAGGTGGGGCCTTGAAGAGGTGATTAGATTGTAGGACTGTGCTGTAGTGAATAGATTAGTAAAGGTGGTCAGCATGGTTCTGAGAGCTTTAAAAGGAGAGCACGTGAGAGTTTCTCTCTCAGTTCTCTACCATTTCTGCCATGTGAGACCCATGGGTCACTGTCACCACCACCAAGACCCTCATCAGATGTGTTCCCTGCACTGTGTACTTGCCAGCCTCCAAAACTGTAAGCAATAAATTTCATTTTTTTACAAAGTACTCAGTTCCATGTATTCTCTTAAAAACAACAGAAATGGACTAATACAGAAAATTGGTTCCAGAGAATTGGTGTGTTGCTTATAACAAATACTTAAAAATGTGAAAGCAGCTTTGGAACTGGGCATCGAGGAAAGGCTGGAAGAATTTGGAGGAACAGGCTAGAAAAACCCTAGCCACTGGTGGGAGTTTAGAAGACAAGAAAATCAGATAAAGTTTGGAATGTTTTAGATATTGGTTAAATGGTGGTGACAAGAATCTTATGGAAGTAGGGACTGTAAAGACCATTCTAAGGAGGTCTCAGATGTAATTGAGAAGGTACTCATTGGAAACTGGGGTAGAGATCAACCTTGCTATGAACTGGCAAGGAACTTGGCTGCATTCTCTTCATGCCCCAAAGTATTGTGGAATGTGGAACTTCCAGATGCTGAACAAGAGTATTTGGCAGGAGAAATTTCTAAGCAGCAAAGCATTAAGGAAGCTGCATGACTACTTTTAACGGCCTATGCTAAGTTATAGCAGCAAAGGAATGATGTAAAGCCAGAATTTAAAAGGGAAGCAGAGTGTTGTCTATCTTGGGGAATGTTTCATGTGGAGTGTACATTCTGTAGTTGGATGAAAAGTTCTGTTGATATCTCCTAAGTCCAGTTGGTCTAAAGTGTAGTTTAAATCCTGTGTTTCTCTGTTGAATTGTTGCCTAGATGATCAGTCCAATGTTGAAAGATGTATCAGTTCCCCAACTATTACCATATTGGGGTCTATCTCTTTCTTTAGGTCTAATAGTGTTTGTTTTATATATCTGGGTGTTCCAGTGTTAGGTGCATATATATTTATGATTATTATGTCTTCTTGCTGGGTAGATCCCTTTATCATTATATAGTGGCCTTCTTTGTCTCTTTTTATGGTTTTTGGTTTAAAGCCTGTTTTATCTGATATAAGAATAGCTACTTCTGCTCATTTTTGGTTTCCATGTGCATGGTATGTCTTTTTTCATCCTTTCACTCTTAGTCCATGTGTGTCTTTACAGGTGAGGTGAGTCTCTTGTAGACAGCATATAGTTGGGTCTAGTTTTTTAATCCAATCAGTCACTGTGTGTCTTTTGAATGGGGAATTTAATCTATTTACATTTAAGGTTGTTATTGAAAGGTATTGTTACTCCTGGCATTTTATTGATTTTTGTTTCGATGTTTTAAATATCTTTCTTTCCCTTTCTTTCCCTTTTATTGTTTGTCTTATGTGTTTGTTGGGTATTTTTTTTTGGGGGGGGAGATATAGTTTGTTTCCCTTTCTTGTTTTCATTTTTGTTCTACCAGTGGGTTTTGTTCTTTCTTTTGTATTTGTGGTAGTGATTATCATTTTTTGGATTCCAGATGCAGGACTCCCTTGAGGATTTCTTGTAGGGCTGGTTGTTTGGTGGCAAAGTCCTGCAGTTTTTCTTTGTCTGTGAAATATACTATTTCTCCTTCATTTCTGAATGAATGCCTTGCAGAGTGTAGTATTCTTGTCTAGCAGTTTTTTTCTTTTAGTATTTTGTATATATCATCCCATTCTCTTCTGGCCTATAGAGTTTCTGCTGAGAAGTCTGCTGTTAGTCTGATAGGGACTCCCTCATTGGTGAATTGACACTTTTTTTTTTTTTTTTTTTTTTTGCTGTTTTTAGGATTCTTTATTTGACTTTGGGTTTTGGCAGTTTGAGTATAATGTGTCTTGGAGAGGACCTTTTGAATCTGTTTGAGGATCTTGGAGCCTCCTAGATCTGAATGTCTGTGTCTCTCCCTATACCTGGGAAGTTTTCTGCTATTATTTCATTGAATAGGTTTGCAATGCCTTTTCCTTTCTCCTTGCCTTCCAGAACACCCTTGATTCACAAGTTTCTGTACTTAAGGTTGTCTGCTATCTCTCTTAGATTTTCTTCATTTTTAAAAATTGTTTTTTCTTTTTCTTTTGTCTGCTTGGGGTATTTTGAAAAGACTGTCCTGGGTGTCCTGTTGCTCTTTGGCTGGGGCGTGTGATCCTGGGTGGGCTTGTTGGCACCCTAGTTAATGTCTCATAACTCTGATGGGTGCACTGAGGTATACAGGAACTCAGTTTGACTGGGTGACTTTTGGCAGGGTTTCTCTTTCATCTTTCGTATAGGCAGAGGCTCCTCCTGGATGCTTGCTTCTCCTGGTTGGGAGATATGTTGGTGGAGATTGGGATTTTTTTTTTTTCCTTATTTGGCTGTCCTGGGTTTCTTCACTCTCTGAGGGTTCCATGTATGACTCTCTCCAGATCAAGACAGAAGCATGAGCTGTGTATGTACATCCTATGCCCAGGTGAGCTACCATGGGGGCAGCATAATTCCCACTCTGGGTTGGACTACTAGGTCACAGGTCTGTAATTGCTTACCTCTTGCCCCAGGCTCTGCTGGTGACCCTCCTTGTGTCAGTGCAGTTGAGTGGTCAGTGGGCCACCTGAATGGTGGTGGTGGCTGCTACTGTGGTGGTGGGCCCCCCTTGTAGTGACAGTGGTGGCAGGCCACCATTGCGGCAGTGTTTGGTGTGGTAGTGGCTGTGGCAGGCCACCACATGGTGGTGATGTCTGAAGGAGTAGCGGGCCACGCCCACACTGGCACCCTGTGTTCCTGCTAGTTGTTGGTGGGGCTGCCTCAGCTCCTGAAATTACTTGTACTCCTGCTGGCTGTTGGCAGGGGCTGCCCTGAAGGTCCCCAACTCCTGCCTTCTGTCAACTGGGGCTGCCCTTGACTCCAGAAGGTCCCTGCCCTCCTTTCTTCTACAAATTAATTAATAATTTGCTATCTAATTTTATAGAGTTGGCTTTTTTTGGTCAATTTATAAGAGTTCTTTTGCATGCTCTTCAGTGGTTAAATACATCTATTTTTAAAGTAGCTGCTGGTCTCTAGTATTGGTGTTGAAGTTCTCTCCTGCTTATAGACTTTTGAATGCTTTTAATTTTGATTTTTTATGTTTAAGTCTTTAGTGTGTGTGTGTGTGTGTGTGTATATATATATATATATATATGTATGTAGAATCCATTTTTACATAGCATGTAAAATTGGGTCTTCTTTTGCACTAAACCCAGCCAAGACTTCTCTCTAGACCTTCACACAGGGTAGAGCTTGCCATCTCCTGAGTATATAAAAATACCACATGTATTTTTTATTATATTCAAGAAGGGATCCTATAGCCAGGTCAATTTACAGTTATTTAGTTCAGTCTCAGAAGAAATCTTTCCATTTGGTCAAACTCCCACTATACTCGTGGCCCGCCATTCTGATGGTGGCAACAACATAAATATTCTGCGTTAGTATCCTCCTTATTTTGTCTGTGCTTTTTTGTTTTCTATAAAGTCTTGGTAACTTGCCATAATGCCTCTACTTTCACTGACTTTACTCATTCTACATTCATTAACTAACCTTATATCTTTCACTTCTCTAAATCTTATTTATTATTTTATAGACTTGTACTGTTATCTTAGCTTTTTATTTTTAATGTTCACTTTTACCTCATTTGATGAAAATTACATAATGATATAGTCAATTAAATATGTTTTCTAGAAAGTGGCTGAGATATTTTTCAGGCTTATGAACATAATAATTTTCTCAACATTGCTATAACCTAGTAACAAAACTGGTAGGTAATAGCCATTGCACATTTAATCTTTAAATAAGTATATTAAACACTGCATTTGGATTTTTTAAAAACTTTATTTTTGTGCATTGCCTCGTAGAATGTGTTTATATATTTAAATACTTTTCTATTGTAAGATGATATGACTTTCCTAAATACTGTACTGTGCAATAGCAAATTGAACTTGGCCATCAATTCCCAGCTTAAACCCAGTTCATGGCACTTATTACTTCTTTGACCTTGGAAAAATTACCTCCTCTGAATCGGTGCCCCCATGTCCAAAATAGGAATAACAATACTTACCTAATGTGGTTGTAGGGAGAATTTAAGTAGCTAAAAAGAAAGAGAAAGAAGAAAACATAAAATCAGACTATCAACATATATTAATTTTTTAAAAAATATTTTCTTCTACTTTTTGCCCATGTGTGTGTGGAATATACTTACATTTATAAAGCAAATATATTTCAGAGTCTAGTTCCCTGTAGTTTCAGGTTTAGCATAACTTCTTAAAAGTACATATAAAAATGTTAATCTTGCAAAGGACAGGATACTTTACCCAGGCTAAAAGTCTCCATTGTAAGATAAAGAATTGTAACACAGCAAGGTTGCTGGCTGAAGGACAGACAAGTTACTGATTGATATGTAAAGATACTGGGAAATGGCTGTAGGGAAAGAGAATGTTTGCTAAGATCAAGCTTTTTTGTTGTTGTTGGTGGTGGATCGACTTAACCTTTTGCAAATTGTGTTTATGGAATGTCACTTTGCTTGTTACCAGCCTCTATTGTTAAACTTTTACCCCACCTGTGTTCTTTTTCTGTAACTTCCTGGTCTGGAAAATAAATGTGGGGAGAGAACCCCAATTCATGGTTAATTTCCCAAGGAAGAAATGCCTTGCTCTTGAGGGTCCCGGGAGATTAACCCCTTTGGGGTCTCTCACTGCTTGGAAGAGATGGGCTTTGAGTAATCCTTTCGCAGCTCTGTTACCCAGGGGAAGAGAGGTGATAACGCTGTGTGAGGCAAAGCAACATATGTATACCTATTTTACTTTGTATTTATAATTATGATATATATTTGCATTTAACACATTTATTTATTTATGGCCAAATAGCAAATTTAACATACTTCTTAGGCTGCTCAGTATTGAGCAACAGAAAAGCATACAATCCTAATAAAATGGATTTTTCATTTCCTTCAAACCCAGTAGTAAGTCAACTCTCTCTTCTACTCTGTTCTGCTGAATCATTTAGATCTTTGGTTCTCTGACTTTAGTGTATATTTGACATTTTTTGTGTATATTGGAATCACCTGGAGGGTCTGGTAAAACAGATCACTTAGCCCCAGCCCAAGTCTCTAATTTTGTAGTCCTGGAGTGGATCTTGAGAATTTTCATTTTTAGCATGTTCCCAGCTGATGCTGATTGTGCTGGTCTGCATGCACACTTTGAGGTCACTGATCTTTGGGTAATTGTTTTCTAAATCCCCTTCACTTTTTGTCATATTTTTAACGTGTTATATTTAATATGTTATATTAATATGTACTCTTTTTCATATTGATTAAGTTTACAAAGCAATAAATCTTTTCCTTTTACATGCCTTCTGAAAAGTCACTTTTCGATTTGTTATTTTTAAGTTGCAGGAAGCATTTAGTTTTGTTATTATTTTATATAAATTAGGAGCCCTAATTAATGCCTAGTGTTCTGATTTTTATTATTTTTGTTTTTCACAGAATAGGTAGGATTTCAGTAGGTGGATAAAAGGAAAGGATATTTAGATGTAATGAGTTATAGTGGAAGATGCACACAAACTAATTTGAACCCAGTAATAACCCTTAGAAATTTATATAATGTACTTATCTTTCTCAGCTTCACTTTTCTTATCTGTAATGAAGCTAATAATACCTACCTTAGAGGGTTGTTAAAGATAACAAATACAAAAAAAAAAAAGAAAGAAAAAACAGAAAGAAAATAATTTTTTAAAAAAGATAACAAATATGATGGTCCTTAGCCATGCCTGGTATATAGTAGGCACTTGATAAGTAACAGGTATGGTATCATCACTGTTATTAAGCAATGAGGTTAAAATTAAAAGTTGTTTATTTCAACATTATAATTCATATATATCACAATAAATTCTGATGATAAAAGTAAAGGTATAGTACTTATCAAACTAATAAAGTTTCTAAGTTGAAAAATGACAGATACAATATGTATATAAAAGAAAATGTACAGAGGAGAATATTCAGATAGTGATGGCACTTAAGGAAACAGAAGATAAACAAGATGGGGTAAAATGTTGATAATTTTTTAAGCTGCAGGATGGTCACATGGGGATTTATTATGCTATATTATCAATTCTTATGTATGTTTGAAAGTTTCATACTAAAAAGCTATTTAAAAAATAATGATTTCATTCAATTCGACATTTTTAAAGTGTGCAATTCAGTGGTTTTTAGTATATTCTCAGAGTTGTGCATCCATCAATGCAATAGATTTTAATGCATTTTATCACCCCATTAGCAATCACTCCCATCCCCCCCACCACCACTGCAGTCCTAATTACCCACTAAGATATTTGTTCTCTCTTTGGATTTGCTTATTCTGGACACTTCATAAATTTGGAATTATATAATAAATGGTCTTTTGTTTTTGGCTTCTTTCCCTTTGCATAATGTCTTCAAGGTTCATCCGTGTTGTAGCATGTATCAGTACTTCATTCCTTTTAATTGCCAAATAATACCTCATTGGAATGAATATACCATATTTTATTTTTCCATTTATCAGTTGATGGATATTTGGGTTGTTTCCATTTCTTTGGCTATTATGAATAATACTGCTGTGAACATTAGTGTCATTAGTGTGCAGTTTTATTTATTTATTTTTTTGTGGACATATTTTCATTTCTCTTGAATAGATACCTGGGAGTGAAATTGCTGGGTATGGTAACCTTTTGAGGAACTGCCAGATGTTTTCCAAAATGGCTGCACCATTTTATAATCCCACCGTTGGTGTATAAAGGGTCCAATTATCCACATCTTTGTAACCACTTATTATCTGTCTGCTATGGTTTGAATGTCCCTCCAAAACTCATGTTGAAATTTAATTGCCAATGTAACAGTATTGGGAGGTAGGGTTTTTAAGAGGTGATTAGATCATGAGTGCTCTGCCTTCTTGAATAGATTAATGCTGTTACTACAGGAATGGGTTAGTTATCATAGAAGTGGTCTCCTGAAAGAAGGATAATTTCAGCTTCATTTCTCTCTGTCTCATGTCTCACTTGCCCTTCTGCCCTGTTATGATGCAGCACAAAGGCTGTCACCAGATGTGGCCACTAGATCTTGGACTTCCCAGGCTCCAGAACCATGAGCCAAATAAATCTTCTTTCTTTATAAATAACTGAGTCTGTGACATTCTGTTATAGCAGCAGAAAACAGTCTAAGACACTGTCCTTTTTATTATAGCCACCTTAGTGGGTATGATATGATATCTCATTGTGGTTTTGACTTGCATTTCCTTATGGCTAATGATGTTGTGCATCTTTTCGTGAGCTTATTTGTATATATTCTTTGGAGAAATGACTTTTCAGATCTTTTGTCTGTTTTTAAAATTGGGTTATCTTTTTATTGTTGAGTTGTAAGAGTTCTCTATGCATTCTAGGTACAAACCCATCCCTAATTAAATATATGATTGGCAAATATTTTCTCCCATTCTGTGAGTTGTCTTTTCAATTTCCTGATTGTGTCTTTTGCAGCACAGACATTTTTAAATTTTGATGAAGTCCAACTTATCTATTTTTTGTTTTGTTGCTGAACTTTTGGTGTCATATTTAAGAAACTATTGTCTGATCCATGGTTTTGCAGATTCATGCCTATGTTTTATATTTTTTTCTAAACGTTTTATAGTTTTAGCTCTTACATTTAGATCTTTGATCCATTTAAAGTTAATTTTGGTATGCTATATTTGGTAAGGATCCGTATTCATTCTTTTGAATGTGCATAGCACCACTTCTTGAAAAGACTTCTTTCCACATCAAATTTTTTGGTTTTATATTGAATTATGTTTTTAAAACATGCTTTTTCTCACTCAGCATTATGTTTTTGGGGACTCATCTCAATACAGATGAGTCCTCAAAGCATCTTCTTAACTGCTAAACAGTTTTCCATTGTATAGCTATGTCACAATTTACTTATACATTCTTCTTTTGATGAGTATTTAGTTTCAACCAAGTTTGTTTTTTTAAAAATCAGAAACAATGCTATCATAAGCATTCTTATTTATAGATGCAGCATAGAGGAGTGGTTAGGAGCCAGGGAACTGGCACAGTATTACCTGGGTTTGAATCCTGATACTAGCGCGTGGTAGCTGTGTCACTACAGGCAAATTACTTAACTTCTCTGGGCTTCTGTTTTGTGGCCTATTTCCTTTCAGTCATAAAAGCAATGAGGGGAGACAGAACTTGTTATATTATGGTTTCTGAATTATCCTTAATGAGCCCATCGTCAATGAAATGAGTAAACAACCTATTTAAGCCCTGCTTATCAGATTATGACACACATTAGAGAATTTAAATATCTCTGTACCAGGACAATGAAGGTAAATTGCAGGCTTTGTCTTGACTATCATATGGTGCTGAAATTTATTTATATTGAAGAGAATTTTTAAGTAAGATCAGTCATGGCATGCTATTCGAGGAGCATTTTAGAAAGATTTAAGGGAGAAGCTATGTCTGACACAACACTAGCCACAGCTAGAAAATCCCCATTTTCTTTTCTTTTTTTATTAATCACTTTTTATTATTTATTTAATTTTAAAGAAAATGTGATTTTTCTTAATATTATTTTTTACATTCTAAGATGTTGTAGAGTAGTTGGGAGGGAGGGGGAGAGGGAAAAGGGGAAGGAAATGGGGTGGAAGGAGGAGGAAGGAGGAGGGATGGGATTGAGGCCTGTGGCACCCCCTCATTCCCACAGGGGAGACCAGGGGGCTTCCAGCAGTGGCTTGGTCATTGCCGGGCTGGGTGCAGATGTCAGGGGGGTGTGGCAAAAGCCCCCGCCCCCCACTGTCCCAGCTTGGGAACCTGGGGCCCTTCTTGCTGTGGCTTGATGGTTGTCACTGGGTTGGCTTTGCATGTCAGGGGGGTGTGGCCAAGGCCTGAGGCCCCCCACTGCCCCCACTCAGGAGAGCCCGGGATGCTTCCTGTGGCAGCTTTGTGGTCGTTGCTGGGTTGGCCACATTGTCAGGGGGGCATGGCTGAGGCCCTCATCCTCCACCTTCAGGATTGGTTGCAGGTGTTGGCAGGTGTAGAGCTAGGGCTAGGTCTGACAGACCCCTCGAGCCTGTTCACAAACCCTTCACATGCAGGTCTACAAGCTAGGTAACAGGAAAAGGTCCTTGGAGACATGGGTGAAGAAATAATAGGCTTTATTTCTAGATGTGAGCTCTGCCGACCAGCAGTGCAGAGCTGCTGCCTTACATACTGAAGAGCACACAAAAATATCAATAAGCACAAGGATACATGGGTGCGCACGTGCACTAACTCTACTCCCACGCAACTTGTTTACAAAGGATGTGCTGCACCACACCCAGCAGGACCTGAGGTGAGGGGGCCTGACTAAACTACTCTGTTTTCCTCACAGGGGGCATTGCTGAGGTCCCTGGCCCTTCCCCTTTCTGGCTCAGTAGCCCAGGGGATTTCCAGTCCTTCTAGGTGTTCTAAGTGTTCTTTGGTGAAATGAGACCATTACTAGTTAATATGAAACATTGTCTCTGGTTGTGGGTACTTTATTTGTTCTTTCATTTCTGTGTTGGATTATTTGCTGTTGCCACCATTTAAACTCTGTGCTGGAACTAATTTATTGTCCTTTGCTTACTTCTAAAATGGGGGAACTAACTGTGGGAACTGGTACTTGAGCTCTGTGTTTGAATTAAATTGTTGCTTTGCTGCTGATTCCCTAGGGAAGGCTTTTGTGTGGCTCATGTATTAGTGGTTGGCTTTATAGGTACTTCCAGCTCTCGAGAGATCTGGTGAACCTGGGTTGTGTAGAAACTCTGGTCTGTGCCTGAGTCTTTTCATCAGACTGCACCCCATGCAATTCTGCATTCCTGACCAGTCTCCTCTGAGTGGTCCAGTCCTGATAGGGGGGCAGATAAGCTGTCTTGGCTGTGCCCCAGTGTTCTCCAGGAGGTCTCTAGTCTCTCCCACCACCCATGCTGCAAGCACGTCCCATGGGACAGACTGTGCTCTGGTGCTTTGCAATGACTCACCAGCCTCTGAGTGGCTCCTTTTTTCAGTTGTTGTGGCCCCTTGCTCCTATGTGGGTCCATGGGAACCCTATTAGTGGTCTTGCTGGCCTGGTGGTCACCAAGGCCCTCTTATCCCCTGCCGCCTCCAAGCAACTTCATCTGAAGGGCACAGCTGTGGCTTTTGCTGATTCCTGCTCCATGTGCTCAGCAGCTCCAGCCTAGAAATGGCCAGGATTCGAAATGGTTGGAGGAATTTTTTCTTTCTCTCATTGTGGCTTCTCCCACCTTCATGCACTCTGTAGGTCTCTCCTCCTCTTCTCCTGAGCTCTAGCGGCCCCTGCTTGGCTGTTATTGCTTTTTTATAGTTGTAAATTGGTTGATTTGTGGGAGAGAGTGACACTGGCAACTATCTATTCTGCCATCTTGACTGGAAGCCTCCCCATTTTATTTTCTATAATTCATATTTAATACTCTGGGATCTACTTGTCTTTTTGGACTTGATTGAAAGGGAGAAGTAATAGGTATATATAATTATGATTTTATTTACTGTTTCAAATTTATAGTTTCAGTGGGTTGGAGTGCCCATTTGACATATCAGAATGCATGCACTCAGCCCATTCAAGCAGAGCTCCTCTTTGCCCCAGGCTGGCCAAAAAAAAAAGAAAAATCAATTCCAATAACAGATTTAAGAAGAGGTACAACCATCATAGGAAATTTCTCTGATCCTCTATATTCAGTTTGTAATTTTAAAGCATAAACTGGCAACCCAAGGTGCTTTTTTCCCCCTTTGCATTCTCCAGTGGTTAAAGTTATCTCTTTTAGTAGAGCTAGCTTTTTGGAAATTAGTGTTACTTTTGATTCTGTATCTAAAGTGAAATTTTCGAATGTTGATTTTTGTCCAATAGAGTCCCTCCAAATAGGCAGATATAACAACTGATCAGGAGGGATTGGAGGTGGGGCTATTGTTTCCCCAGGAATGAATCCTCATCTTCAGAGCAAGAGTACTTAGGATTAGGATAAGGAAAAAGTTCAGGTCCTAGAATTTTAATGATTGTGTCATTGACTAGGTAGAGAGTTTCCCTTGCTTGTGTCAGTGCTTAGAGTTTGTTTGTGATGCTGCATTAATATTTTTGTAATTATATCAATTCATTGCTGTTATAGCAGTTTTTAAAAGCCACTTATTTATATGGGCTTATTTTACATGGATAAAAATAAACCAATATCTTATTTAAGCCACTGCTATTTAAACAGATCTTAACTGATACAAAGAGATTACATGATTCTGACTTTCTTTCTAGTTCTGACACATAATTTTAAGTATTTTTTGAGGGCCGGTACTATACCTGGTGCTTTGTTAATTGTTCACATTTCTTCTCTATCCTCATCCAAGATGAAGAACAAAGCCTCTTTGACCTGCATGCCTGAAATCCCATGTTGGCTAGCGTTCAGAGAAGTGGTGATGTGCATTCTTTCTACCTTCTGATAGTTGGCAATGATTATCAATACGTAGGTTCTGCCCATTTTTGCTAAAGGTTTCAATATCTTAGTTTCCAACCTCAGTATCCTAATCTTAAAGTCCAGCCTGACATCCCAAGGGTCTGCTCTTCATCCAAAAGCCCTGATAACCACCTCTCACCAGCCTGTGTCCACACTGTCGAGGTCAGGGGTTTGGGCCATAATCCCAGAAGACACAACCTTGAACAGCATAATCCTAAAAGTTGAAATCTCGAAAGATCAAAATCCCTAAGGTTTAAAATCCCCCAAATCCCAGTCCTGAAAGATCGAACTCTCAAAAATATTACTCTGAAAAAAATAATTTAAAATTCTTTGAAAGACATTTATTTACATTTTTAGAAGGGGATTTATTTGAGAAACATGTAAAAATGCAACAGAACACTTCATAGGCTACTTTAGACAGTAAAATCGGCAATGTCACCATACATACATATTTTTGCAGGCATAAACACTCAGGTACACTAACTCAGGTATACTAACTACAGTCGTACTGGTATAACAGTTTTGAGCAGGTGAACAGTATTCATAAAGAAATAGATCAAAAAGCAAAATATATAAACGAATATCACTAAGGTTGGTAATTGTGTGCATCAGCTTTATAACTGCTGTCATCTGAAATACTGTGATGGACAAGTATTTTGACAAGATTGACCAAAAACTGAGATGGGATCCCACTGCAATATGCAGTTGCCCAAAGAGCCAAGTTCTTGAGAAATTTTATCTTTCACAAATGCAAATGTATAAAAAGGACATCTCTTCGTGAGACAACAATTGAATCTACTTAATTATGCGATCCATGTTTTTTGTTTGTTTCATAAATAATTTTAGGTAGATTCTGAATACTCCTAAATTCTTACCTATATTCTTACCTAGATTCTTACCTATATTCTGAATATACCTAAAAATGTACTTTATCTGAAATTGAATTTTTTAAAAAACTGTGTTTAGATCTTCACTGAGAAGCATGTGAGGACCAAAGAGTATCCCTTTTCCCAATGATTCATGTTAGTGATCTCAAAACATCTGGCCCTATCCTCTAAAGCTAAAATATTGAAGATACTACTTACCTTTAAAGGCAGAGGAAGAGCATGCAAAAGGAGAGGAGAAATTAAGGAAGTAAGAAGAGACTAGGAAAACAGTGTAGTAGGATTGAGAGATGTGACTAGTGTCACAAGTAGCTACAGACTTCAAGTTTTTCTTGAAAGCACACCAGAAATCTGGATTTTTCTTCCAAAAAAATAAAGAATAAAAGGAATAGATAAAGATGCCCTTATGGTATTTTAAAATGCCAAGCAATGGGGTATATTTGGAACCTAGGAAAAAGTTGTTAGTGTTCAAGAAACAATCTTCCAAAAGAGTGAAACTGGTGGGCAAGTATTGTAACTGATACACTGCAATATTCTGTGATAAACACGCAGGATCAGACTTACGTGGGAGAAATGGTCAGAGGCTCTGAGACCTGCCCTTAGATTTCTTCTGGCTGGCACCCTTACCCTCAGGGGGACAGCAGGTATAACACAGAGCTGAGGCCTTTACACTTTCTGGTTACATCAGATCTTTCAAACCCTAACCGAGCCCTAAATACGGAACCCATTTTTATCTTCCTGGTTAATGTGTACAAAACATGCTACTTGTAGGACATGCTGCCACATTGCCATGGCTATTCATAGATGTAGCCTTGCTTAGCGACCACTGTATCATCATAACGAGACTCCCGTGATATATCCCCTTATAGCCACATTTATCCCTTCCCCACTATCTCTAACACTGGTAATCACTAAACTGTTCTTCATCTCTATAATTGTATTATTTTGGGGTTGTTACATAAATGGAACCATGTAGTATGTATCCTGTTGTGACTGGCTTTTTTCACTCAGCATAATTTCCTTGAGGTTCATCCAAGTTGTTACATGTATCACAAGCGTCTTCCTTTTTGTCGCTGGGTCGTATTCCATGGTGGTAGTATTCCATGGTATAGATGCACCACAGTTGGTTTAACCATTCACCAAATGCAGGGCTCTGGATCATTGATCTCAGGATCATTTCCAGTGCTGGGCTATTATGAATAAAGCTGCTGTGAACATTCATGTACAAGTCCTTGTGTGACAATGAGTCTTTGTTTCTCTGGGACACTATGAGTGGCACCAAGAGTGCCATTGCTGGGTAGCGTGGTTAGTCTATTTTCAGTTTTGGAAGGAACTGCAAAACTATGTTTCAGAGTGTACGTGGGTTTTTAAGAGAAGAAAATATTTTCTTTCAGAAATACTGACTTTCCCAAAGGAGAGCCCCCCCCCATTTCCCTAAATAAGTAACTTTTAAGAGAAAAGGGGAAGGGAATTCTTTTCCTAAAATGTAGAGTTTAAATATACTGTATTTAAAATTTTATTGGTGACTCAGACATTTTATTTTTCTAATTCCTCTGTAATGATTCATATGCTGCTGAAAAGCAGTCGATCTTGTGTGATCTTACAGAAGAACTAAGTGTAACGGAACAGTGGAGATGGCCGTGAGTGGTAATGGTTCAGGGATGAAAACAATTTATTTTAGGGTACTTTGGTTAAAGGAATCATGAAAATAGTATTTCCAAAGAAAGACTTAAAAGCATCGTAGTTTCTTTTCGTCCACTGAATTCTAAATGAGGTATGAATCGCTCATGATCCAGTAGAACAAAACCATGTAGTCAAATTGTAGCTGCTGCCTCAACACCATCTTAAGACTCAGAAATGACGAAGGAGAGAATGAAGGAGATAGAATATTTGGTATAGGTTGGAGATACAGACATATTTAAATGGGACAAGGTAGAAGATAGACTGAGGAAACAGTATTCAGTATAGATGAACATTTATGTTCCTGGTTTTCTTGATTTTTCTTTAAGTTTAAGCTTAAAAAGTTCTGTGCATCTCTCACCCCCTTTGACCCTGACTCCTTTTTACTTTTCCTCTGCCCTGGAAATCACAACTATCTGAAATATAAGCTTTTCCTTTCATTTGTCTCATCACTAACAAGATATTTTATTGTGAATATCACCTTAAACTTATAAAAATGGTAATTGCTAAAGTCCCAGACCTTCTTTCCATGTCTTCATTTATTTTCTCTTATCTCTTGCACAGGGAAGGGTATCAATTTGCTTCTAAGAATTTTTTGAAAGGAAGAAATAGAAAATAGAATTTTGTCTGCTTCATTTGCAATACCACAAATTTGAATCATTTTCACAAAATCTATCTCATACCCCCTGGGATGAAGGAGTTGATGGAGTATATGTGGAGAAGCTGTCATTGGCAATTCTGAGATTGGGTGAGCAGCTTTTCCTTCTTTCTTTCTTTCTTTCTTTCTTTTTTACTGTAGAACATATATAACATAAGAATTTTCATTTTAAGCATTTTAAAACTACAATTGCATGGAATTAATTACATTCAGAATGATGTGTAACTACTATGTCTATCTATTTCCAAAACTTTTTTGTCATCTTAAACTGTTTACCCATTAAGAAATAATTTCTCATTATTCCTTCTCCCTACTCTTCCCTCCCCCCACCTTTTCTGGTAACCTCTAATCTACTTCTGTCTCTGAATTTTTTTTCTTTTTAACTTATTTTTTCTTAATTGATCCATGATAATTCTATGTATTTATGGAGTACAATACGATATTTGGGTACATTCATACTGTGTACAATGACCATATGAGGGTGTTTAGCATATCCATCACCTCAAACATTTGTCACCTCTTTGTGTTGGGAACATTCAATATCATCTTGATTAGCTAATTGAAGTTATTCAATAATTTGTTGTTGGCTCTGTCTCCCTATATTGCTCTAGAACACTAGAACTTATTCTTCCTATCTCTCTCTGGTTTTGTATCCATGGACCATCCTCTTCCCCGCCCCCCCTTACTAGTCTCTAGTAACCACTCTTCAACTCTCTACTTCTATTAGGTCAACTTTTTTTGCCTCCACATATGAGTGAGAACATGTGGTATTTCTCTTTCTGTACCTAGTTTATTTCACTTAACATAATTTTCTCCAAGCTCATCCATGTTGCCGCGAATGGCAGAATTTCATTCTTTTATTTTCATTTATTTATTAATTTTTTTTTTTTTCAGATGACCAATAAGGGGATCTTAACCCTTGACTTGGTGTTGTCAGCACCACACTCACCCAGTGAGCTAACTGGCCATCCCTATATGGGATCCAAACTTGGGGCCTTGGTGTTATCAGCACCACACTCTCCCGAGTGAGCCACGGGCCGGCCCAGAATTTCATTCTTTTATATGGCTGAGTACTACTCCATTGTGTATGTATAACACATTTTCTTTATCCAATCATCCACTGATGGACATTTAAGTTGGTTCTGACTCTTGACTATTGTGAATAGAGCTGCAACAAACATGGTAGTGCAGGTATTCCTTTGACATGATGATTTCCATTCTGTTGGATATATACCCAATAGTGGGATTGCTGGATTGTGTGGTAGTTCCATCTGTAGTTGTTTGAGAAACGTCCATACTGTTTTCTACAATGGCTGTAATAATTTACATTCCCACCACCGATGTATGAGAATTCCCCTAGGCATCCTTGCCAGCATTTGTTATTTTTTGTCTTTTTAATAGTAGCCATTCTGAGGGTTAGATGGTATCTCATTGTTTTGATTTGCATTTCTCTGATGATTAGTGATGTTCAGTATTTTTTCATATATCTATTGGCCATCTGTATGTCTTCTTTTGGGAAATGTCTATTCAGCTCCTTTGCCCATTTTTTAATTGGATTATCATCAGTTTTACTATTATTATTTTACTATTTTGTTGTTTGAGTTCTTGGTATATTCTGGATATTAATTCCTTGTTGGATGCATAGTTTGCAAATATTTTCTCCCATTCTGCAGGTTATTTTTTGGCTCTGTTCATGGTTTCCTTTGCTGTGTAGAAGCTATTTAGTTTGAGGTAATCCCATTTGTTTATTTTTATTTGTTTATTTATTTATTTAAATTTTATTTTGTCTATATACATTGTGGCTGATTATTGTTCCCCATCACCAAAACCTCCCTCCCTCCCCCACTCCCCGTCCCCCCCACCAATGTCCCATCTGTTTGCTTGTCATATCAACTTCAAGTAATTGTGGTTGTTATATCTTCTTCCCCCCGCCAGGTTTTTTTTTTTTTTTTTGTGAGTGTGTGTGTGTGTGTGTGTGTGTGAATTATATATTAATTTTTATCTCCCACCAATAAGTGAGAACATGTGGTATTTCTCTTTCTGTGCCTGACTTGTTTCACTTAATATAATTCTCTCAAGGTCCATCCATGTTGTTGCAAATGGCAGTATTTCATTCGTTTTTATAGTTGAGTAGTATTCCACTGTGTAGATGTACCACATTTTCCATATCCACTCATCCGATGATGGACATTTGGGCTGCTTCCAACTCTTGGCTATTGTCAAGAGTGCTGCAATGAACATTGGGGAACAGGTATACCTTCAACTTGATGATTTCCATTCCTCTGGGTATATTCCCAACAGTGGGATAGCTGGGTCGTATGGTAGATCTATCTGCAATTGTTTGAGGGACCTCTATACCATTTTCCATAGAGGCTGCACCATTTTGCAGTCCCACCAACAATGTATGAGAGTTCCTTTTTCTCCGCAACCTCGCCAGCATTTATCGTTCACAGTCTTTTGGATTTTAGCCATCCTAACTGGGGTGAGATGGTATCTCAGTGTAGTTTTGATTTGCATTTCCCGGATGCTGAGTGATGTTGAGCATTTTTTCATATGTCTGTTGGCCATTTGTATATCTTCCTTAGAGAAATGCCTACTTAGCTCTTTTGCCCATTTTTTAATTGGGTTGCTTGTTTTTTTCTTGTAAAGTTGTTTGAGTTCCTTATATATTCTGGATATTAATCCTTTGTCAGATGTATATTTTGCAAATATTTTCTCCCACTCTGTTGGTTGTCTTTTAACTCTCTTAATTGTTTCTTTTGCTGTGCAGAAGCTTTTTAGTTTGATATAATCCCATTTGTTTATTTTTCCTTTGGTTGCCCGTGCTTTTGGGGTCGTATTCATGAAGTCTGTGTCCAGTCCTATTTCCTGAAGTGTTTCTCCTATGTTTTCTTTAAGAAGTTTTATTGTTTCAGGGTGTATATTTAAATCCTTAATCCATTTTGAGTTGATTTTAGTATACGGTGAGAGGTATGGATCTAGTTTCATTCTCCTGCATATGGATATCCAGTTATCCCAGCACCATTTGCTGAAGAGGCAGTCCCTTCCCCAGTGAATAGGCTTGGTGCCTTTGTCAAAGATCAGATGGCAGTAAGTGTGTGGGTTGATTTCTGGATTCTCTATTCTATTCCATTGATCAGTGTGTCTGTTTTTATGCCAGTACCATACTGTTTTGGTTATTATAGCTTTGTAGTATAGCTTAAAGTCAGGTAGTGTTATGCCTCCAGCTTTATTTTTTTTGCTCAGCATTGCTTTGGCTATGCGTGGTCTTTTATTATTCCATATAAATGTCTGGATAGTTCTTTCCATTTCTGAGAAAAATGTCTTTGGAATTTTGATGGGAATTGCATTGAATTTGTATATCACTTTGGGTAGTATGGACATTTTCACTATGTTGATTCTTCCAATCCAAGAGCATGGGATATCTTTCCATCTTCTTGTATCCTCTCTAATTTCTCTCAGCAGTGGTTTGTAGTTCTCATTATAGAGATTTTTCACCTCCTTGGTTAACTCAATTCCTAAGTATTTTATGTTTTTGGTGGCTATTGTAAATGGGCAGGCTTTCTTGATTTCTCCTTCTGCATGTTCACTACTGGAGAAAAGAAATGCTAGTGATTTTTGCGTGTTGATTTTGTATCCTGCTACTGTGCTGAAATCATTTATCAATTCCAAGAGTTTTTTTGTAGAGGTTTTAGGCTGTTCGATATATAGGATCATGTCATCTGCAAACAGGGACAGTTTGACTTCATCTTTTCCAATCTGGATGCCTTTTATTTCCTTCTCTTCTCTGATTGCTCTGGCTAGTACTTCCAACACTATGTTGAATAGGAGTGGTGAGAGTGGGCATCCTTGTCTAGTTCCTGTTCTTAAAGGAAAAGCTTTCAGCTTTTCCCCATTCAGGATGATATTGGCAGTGGGTTTGGCATATATGGCTTTAATTATGTTGGGATACTTTCCCTCTATACCTAACTTATAGAGGGTCTTTGTCATGAATGAGTGCTGAACTTTATCAAATGCTTTTTCAGCATCTATAGAGATGATCATATGGTCCTTGTGTTTGAGTTTATTAATATGGTGTATCACATTTATTGATTTGCGTATGTTGAACCAACCTTGCATCCCTGGGATGAATCCCACTTGATCGTGATGAATAATTTTACGTATGTGTTGCTGTATTTTGTTTGCTAGTATTTTAGTGAGGATTTTTGTATCTATATTCATTAAGGATATCGGCCTGTAGTTTTCTTTTTTGGTTATATCTTTACCTGGTTTTGGTATCAGGATGATGTTTGCTTCATAGAATGAGTTTGGGAGATTTGCGTCCGTTTCAATCTTTTGGAATAGTTTGTAAAGAATCGGTGTCAATTCCTCTTTGAATGTTTGGTAAAATTCTGCTGTGAATCCATCTGGTCCTGGGCTTTTCTTTGTTGGGAGCCTTCTGATAACAGCTTCAATCTCCTTTATTGTTATTGGTCTGTTCAAATTTCTTGTAAGGGTGGTCGTGTGGTAGTGAACTCCCGCAGTTTTTGTTTGTCTGAGAAATATACTATTTGCCCTTCATTTCGGAAGGATAGCCTTGCAGGGTAGAGTATTCTTGGCTGGCAATCTTTGTCTTTTAGTATTTTGAATATATCATCCCATTCCTTTCTAGCTTTTAGGGTTTGTGATGAAAAGTCTGATGTTAACCTGATTGGGGCTCCCTTATAGGTGATTGTACGCTTCTCTCTTGCAGCTTTTAAGATTCTCTCTTTGTCTCTGAGTTTTGCCAATTTGACTATAACATGTCTTGGAGAAGGCCTTTTTGGGTTGAATACGTTTGGAGATCGTTGAGCTTCCTGGATCTGAAGATCTGTGATTTTTCCTATACCTAGGAAGTTTTCTGCCACTATTTTGTTGAATATGTTTTCAATGCAATCTCCTTTTTCCTCCCCTTCTGGAATACCCATGACTCGGATATTTGAGCGCTTGAGGTTGTCTGATATCTCTCTCAGATTTTCTTCAATGTCTTTGATTCTTTTTTCTTTCTTTTTGTCTGCTTGTGTTATTTCAAACAGCCCATCTTCAAGTTCAGAGTTTCTCTCTTTAACTTTGACAAGCCTGCTGGTTAAACTCTCCGTTGTGTTTTTTATTTCGCTGAATAACTTCTTCAGTTCAGCAAGTTCTGCTACATTTTTTTTCAGGACATTGATTTCCTTGTACATTTCCTCTTTCAGGTCCTGTATACTTTTCCTCATTTCATCATGATGTCTAGCTGAGTTTTCTTGTATCTCATTCAGTTTCCTTAGAATTATCACTCGAAATTCCTTGTCAGTCATTTCAAGGGCTTCTTGTTCTATAGGATCTAGAGTTTGAGATTTATTAACTTTTGGTGGTGTACTTTCTTGATTTTTTGTATTTCTGGTATCTTTTTTTTGAATTTTATTCATTGTGGCAGGGGGTTTCACAGTCCACCGGTTTGAAACTATTGACTAACTAAGATGTTGCTGTGGTTGCCAATTTGGTATGGCTACCTCCGTGACTGCTCAGTTGGCCTCTAGTGCCTTGTATGTATGGTTGCCTTGGGTCTTGGGCCTCTCCGGGGAGCAACCTCTCTGGTCAGCTTGGACTCTGCTGGGCTGGTGGATCACGTACCACAGGGTGTGTGATCTCTGCTGAGCTTTCACTTCCCTTGCAGGACTTCTCCCTGTTCTGTGTGCTCTGGCCCAGGCCGTTGGATCGTGCAGTGGTGACCCCACAGGGTGTGTGATTTCTGTCACGTCTCCGCCTTCCTGGCCGGACGTCTCCCCGCTCTGTGTGCACTGGGCTAGGCTGGGACGTGTCTTCTGCAACCCTCGTCTATCAGCTGGGCCTTCAAGACCCTGCTCGGCACCGCCTTGCCCAGGAAGTCTCCCAGGTTTCTGCTAGGCACAGACGACTGGTCGCTCTGGGTGCCTTTGTAGCACTGTGTAGATCTTTCTGGGGACTTATCACCTACCTGCTGGTATCGCGGTTATTTGTGTACTTGTCTTATCTCCCTCACCAGAGTGTGAGCTCCTTGGGGGAGGACTCCGCAGCACACGGTTCACCTTTGTATCCCCCCGGCACGGACCGAGTCCGGTGCCCGCCTGCAGTCAGCTCTCCTGCAGTTTCAAGCGGACTTGGGAACTCTCCTACCACACTGTTCCTAACCAGAAATTGGTTAGGCGTTTTTCTGAACTGGTGGCCACAGAGATGGTATCTGCCTCCCAGTAACAGGAAGTTTATGGGGGGCCGGAGTCCAGGGTGTGGTGGAGTGACAGTCAGCCCCGCCCATACTTCCTTGCCCTCCCTACGCTGGCTGGGGATGCCCCACGCCACCAGCCCCGCCAGAGAACCGCAGAGGGAGTGGGAGGGGAGGCCAGCCCGCAGGCCCCGGGAAGCCCCGCGCCGGGGCAAGCAAGTGGGAAGGCTCAGTGAGGAGTCGAGCTGGGCAAGGAGGACAGGCTTGGCTGAGCCGGGCCGGAGCTGCCACCACCTGAGAAAATGGAGGCAGCCCCGGGGCAGTGAGTGGCCTGGTGATGCAGGCGGAAGCCAGGTGGGCGTCAGGCCCCCGAGCAGGGCCGGGTCGGGGGTCACTCACAGGGCTGTGCCAGGTCGGGCGCTCACTCTCTGCCTCTGGTTTGTCACCTTCCCCGTTCTCGGTTCCCGCCGCCTCGGGCTGCTCGCTCGGTCCCGCAGCGCGGCTCGGGCACTCCCAGGAATCTTCTTTTATGCCGGCCTGAAACCTCGAATCATGAATAGGGCAGCTGGCCACCTTCAGCGCGGCCCCGGCCTCTGGGATCCTGTCTGCATCCACAGCAGCCCTGGCGCCGTGTTCCCTGTTTAGAGACTCGCTTTTGCAGCTAAGAAACAGTTCTTTTACTGCTCCATACTTCAAAGCTGTTGCCTGTAAATGAGGCAGCCTCTCCTGCCAAGGGCAAAGTGGTGGTCAGCCCCCTCGACTGGCCACCAGCAGCGGTCCTCCCTTAAGAGATGGCCAGAGGAAGGTCCACAAGTTTCCTGGCTGCCTAAGGCCCAGTGGCTGCCTTTTCCACCTCAGCTACTCCGCGCCAACCGCTGCAGCCACCGCCATCTTGAAACCGCCCCTCCCATTTGTTTATTTTTGCTTTTGTTGCTGTGCTTCATAACTCTTATCCATTAACTCTTTGCCCAGTCTTTTGTCCTGAAATGTTTCTCTTACGTTTTCTTTTATAAGTTTTATATTTTTGGGTCTTATGTGTAAGTCTTTAATACATTTTGAGTTGATTTTGGTATATGATAAGAGGTATGGGTCTAGTTTCATTCTTCTGCATATGGATGTCCAGTTTTACCAGCACTATTTATTGAGGAGGCAGTCTTTTCCCCAACGTATGCTCTTGGTGCCTTTGTTGAAGATCAGTTGGCTATAAGTATATGGGTTGATTTCTGGGTTCTCTATTCTGTTCCATTGGTCTGAGTGTCTGTTTTCATGCCAGTACCATGCTGTTTGGGTTACTATACCTTTGCAGTATAATTTGAAGACAGGTAGTGTTATCCCTCCTGCTTAATATATATATATTTTTTTTGCTCAGGTTTACTTTGGCTATTTGAGGTCTTTTGTTGTTCCATATGAATGTTGGGATTGTTTTTCTATTTCTGTGAAGAATGTCATTGGTATTTTGATGGGGATTGCATTGAATCTGTAGATTGCTTTGTGTATTATGGACATTTTCAAAGTGTTGATTCTTCCAATCCAAGAGCATGGTATGTCTTTCTACCTTTTTGTGTCCTGTTTAATTTCTTTCAGTAGTGTTTTGTAGTTCTCACTGTAGAGATCTTTAACTTCCTTTGTTAAATTGATTCCAAGGTATTTTAGTTTTTTGGCAACTATTGTAAATGGGCTAGCTTTCTTGATTTCTTTTTCTGCTAGTTCATTATCGGAGTATTAAAACACTACAGATTTTTACACATTGATTTTGTATCCTGCAACATTACTGAAATTGTTAATCAGCTCTAAGAGTTTTTTTGTGGAGTCTTTAGGTTTTTCTATATATAGGATCATGTTGTCTGCAAACAGGGACTGTTTGACTTTGTCCTTTCCAATCTGGATGCCCTTTATTTCTTTCTCTTGCCTGATTGCTCTGGCTAGTACTTTCAACATTACGCTTAGATTTTTGTCATCTTAATCCTGAATATTTTGTCTGTACTTCAATGCTGTAAAGAAAATATATTTTATATTTTATATTTTATTCAGAATTTTTGGTTGCTTTAAGCAGGATGATTAAACTGAGTAATCTACTCAACCATATTATCTAGAAACCAAAGTCTGCTCTGAGTTGCCCATGTTTTTAAAAGATACTTTTTCATTTTAGACTATCACAAATATCTTCCTAAAGAAAATTTGATAAAAATATTCTATTTCTTTTCTAAAAATATTATTATACTTTACCCTTACTTATTTGGTATACTATTAGCCTCACTGATATGGTATAATTTGGGAAAAGCTCATCTAAATTAGTGGATACCTGTAAATGGTATGTTGTTTTAAAGTGAGTTATATTATCTTGCACATGCTTAATAAAACTAGTAAAGTATCTGGTAGTGGTCCTCAGAGAACTTGAGCAGTAAGAATGGTTTGTAATCTCATAATTATGTGAATACATGTCTCTCCTAAAAGTGCTTGAGGGTGCTTGAAAAGTTTGCTCTTGGAATAATACAGAGGGCCTTGATCTGAAGAAGATGGTAAGTTGTCTGAGAGGAGCATAAGCCACCATGTGTGGAGGTAGGTCATGGTTCTTAATTGTAGCTGCACATTAGAATCACCTGGGTCTTGGCTGAGATTGACTTCCCACGATATATACGGAGTGGAGTCCAGACATCTACATATTTTAAAATTCTTCAGGTAAGCCTAATTTGATGCCATGACTGAGAATCACTGGACTAGGTAGTTCGAGCAATGGGGTGGTAACTCCTGTAGCATTCTAGGTTCTGCTGGGATTGATAGCCAAACATGTCATAGCTGGTGGGTTGGGCTCACAAGAGAGAGTCACATGATATTCATCCTAAATTGTTGAATACTGGAGTTGGAAGGATCTTGAGCAATCATCTACTACAGTTTTTACAATGACTATTTTTTATTGTGGAGGATTTATGTAACATAGCGAAATTATTATAAAATTTCCACACCACCCAAATATTGATCACATCTCTGGCAATTATTATGACCATCTGCAGTATCACCATATATTTTGGAGTCATGTAAGATAGAAGGGATGACTTGGTATCCTTAATTTGAAAGAATAAATTACAAAATTTATTTAACAATATAATTAATTTATAAAACCATAAAGTAGCTGACAGTTTCCTCTATTTCTTCTCACATATTCAACGCTTCGGTCAGCCTGAGCTGCTCTCCCACCTCCATGCTCAAGCTCTCCACCCCTCTCCTAGACCACCCCCCTCCCTAATGTGAGAACAAGGAAACCTCATGAATTCTTTGTTCCATGCTTCAGAATCTGTTACACTGTAAACCCGCACTCTGATACCTCTGAGGTGCTTTACCTCAAAGACCAAATTAATTTCATATTTATATTCAGCATATAATTAGTGATAGCTTATTATGTGAAGGTAAAAACAGTAGATAAAATGCTAAGTGCTGCAGGAGATACAAAAATACACCCCAGTATGAACCCTCAAGGAACTAATATTCTCTCCCCTCCTTTGTTTTATTATCTATTATTGTTTAGGATTTTAGTTCCCTACTGTTTTGCTCAAGGCCTTATTGATCAGAAAGTTTCTGAGATAAAGGAATTCTCTATTGGATTAACTCACTCCCCCAGTCCTTCTCTGCAGCTTTGCTATTGGGTTTCTAATACAGAATAAAAAATAAGTAGGTCAGCTTTTGTCAAATTTATTACCCAGCATTTTTTTTCTCTGAAGTTCTACACAGCACAGCTATTCTTGTCACTGCACAGAGACAGCTTCTCCCTAACCTCGCTGCTCCAGCTACTACTGAGCAAGGACCTCTTTCCTTCCACAAAATATACTCCATCTACACCTTTTTTGAACTGCTCAGTTTATCACGTATTACAGATTAATAAGGATGCATAACTTTAAAGAAAACTATTTTAAAATTTTAGTTGGTTTCTTAATTTCAAGTAGAATGTTTTTACTCTCTTAAAAAGTGTCAATAAACCTTTTCCATGAGTAGAATTTATTCAGAAAAATAGGTGTTAAACAATCTGATAAGTTTTTAAACATAGTCATGATAACGTTAATACTTGAGCATGCCATCACTTACAGTCATAACTGAATGTTCTTTGAGTCATCATTGGCCTGCCTAAACTCTGTTATTGTCTAGTCACACGTCTATTACACAAGTAATATTTATTCAATAATATAAAACTATATAAAAATACCTCAATTAAATATAATTGTTTATTATCCACACACAAAAAATGTGATCAAATGGAACCAGCTTCAGCCTGGGCAAAGATGCAGGGCACTAAATTTCTTTCTTACCCTTTCCTGGTTTTGCTCTTTAGATTCCACCTCATACCCAGGGCTAGGGGGAGATAAAGGTGGCAGTTAAGTCTAGTCATGATGCTAATACCCACATCAGTAGATAATGCGTTTCTTCAAGGGATTCACAAGATGTCAGAGTTGTTCAGGCCCAGGCAGAGATACAAAATGTACATGGTACTCTCTCAGGCCTTAGGAGTGAGCACAGAGGCTTTGATGGGGAGAAGAAGGTATGTCCCTATAAATCTATAGCAGTGCTAAGACCCAGAAGGTGAAAATGCCAAAAGTGGGGTTTAATTTTTCATGGCATATAATTTTTTTTTTTACTCCAGTTAAAAATATATGTATAATAAAAATATTCTATAGGAATTTATGATCCAGTCATAGTAAAGTTAAATATCATTTTACTGAATATTTGTTTTTGAGTAAAAGTTATTACCAACAATTCCAAATATTATAGTTTATGGAAAGATATGTTTCAACTTTTAGAAAACATTTATGGAATGCCTGTTGTGTACCAGGCATCGGGGAAGAGCTCCCAATCAAACTTCACCCATATGTTTGTTGTGTTTCTTACTCTCTTCTTAGACTGGACTTAGATCTAAGCAGCCTTTCTGTCAGATTTTTAATAATCTGTTTATTTGTAAATTTCACTAAAAAGAAAATCCTCTTTGGGAAGCATATAAATCCAGAGTTTTAATTCTAGTGATCTGTATAGAATGCTACTGTTATGACATTTAAATGACACTTTGTAATGTACCTAATAAAGCTTTTTAAAAATTGTGGTAAAATATATATATAAAATTTACCATTATTGACATTTAGTACCTTCTCCATGGTGAGCAACTGTTACCGAGACCCCAAAGTTCCGTTTGCTCACCGCTCAATAGCCAATAATTGATAGACAAGTGTTGGTGTAAGGAAAGGGAGCCTTTAATCAGGAAGCCGGCAGCCTGGGAAATGGTGGACTCATGTCTCAAAGACCATCTCCGCTTTTCCCAGACTTGCCAAATGGTTTTATAGGGACAGGTGGTAGTCGGGGCAGATTCATGGTGCAGGCATAATCATAAAATTGCAGATAAACGTGAAAGAACTTCTTGGGTGGGAGGTGATCCATGTGACCATCCTGCATGAAGTCAAGTCACGGATTCAGTTTTTATTAACCTCAAAAAGATCTAGTTAGTGAGCTAGTAAAGAATGGCTACCTGGGTTAATAATTTCTTCTATCATTATTCTTTTTCTTTTTTTTTTTTTAAGATGACCGGTAAGGGGATCCTAACCCTTGGCTTGGTGGTGTCAGCACCACGCTCTCCAAGTGAGGCACGGGCCAGCCCTTCTGCTGTAATTACTCTATGCACAGTGTGAGCAGGAGTCATTTCGTTCTCGGAATCATGTGAACAAGAGTCATTGCACTCTACTGTCCAGCTGTAAGCTATGCGGCTCAGGTTACAAGAGTAAGAAAAAAAAACTTTTTAATTTAGAAGTTTAACAAAATGGAGTCACTTCTGTTCAGCCTGTTACACAATCATCACTAATAATTAGTTCCAAAACATTTTGTTCACCCCAAAAGGAAACTTTTTACTCATTAAACGTCACTCCTTACCCCACCTTCCCTTCAGCCCCTGACAATCACTAATCTGCTTTCTGTCTCTGTGGATTTGCCTATTATGGAAATTTAATATAAAGGGAATCATACTGTATGTGGTCTTTTGTGTCTGGTTTCTTTCACTTAGCATGATGTATTGAAGGCTCATCCATGTCTCAGTACTTCATTTTTCTTTATGGCTGAATAAACTCCATTTTTTGTATATGCCACAATTTGTCTGTCTATTCATCAGATAATGAACATTTGGGTTGTTTCCACCTTTTGGCTATTGAGACCAGTGTTGCTATGAATATTTGTGTGTCAGTTTTTGTTTGAACACCTGTTTTCAGTTCTTTTTGGTATATACCCAGGAGTGGAATTGCTGGGTCATATGGTAATTCTATATTTAATTTATTGAGGAACTGTCAAACTTTTTTACAGCAGCTGCACCATTTTACATTCCTACCAGCAATGAACGAAGGTTCTAATTTCTCTACATCCTCTCCAACAGCTATTTTATTTTCAAAATTATAGCCATTCTAGTGGGTGAAAAGTGGTATCTTATTGTAATGTTAATTTGCACAATGACTGATGATGTTGAACATCTTTTCATGTGCTTGTTGGCCATTTGTACATTGTCATTGGAGAAATGTCTAAGTCTTTTGCCCATTTTGAAATAGGGTTGTTTGTCTTTTTGTTGTTGAGAGTAGGAGTTCCTCATAGATTCTGGATTCTGGTCCCTTACCAGATATATGACTTGCAAATACTTGTATTTTCTCTCATTCTGTGGGTTATCTTTTCACTTTCTTCATATAGTCCTTTCACACACAGAAGCTTTTAATTTTGAAGAAGTCTAATTCATATATTTTATCTTTTGTTGCTTGTGTTTTTGTTGTCATATCTAAGAAACCATTGCCAAATCCAAAGTCATGAAGATTTATGCCTGTTTTCTTCTCAGAGTTTTAGCTCTTATGTTTAGGTCTTTGATCTATTTTGAACTAGTCTTTGTATGTGATGTGAAGTAAGGGTCCAACTGCATTCTTTTGTATGTGAATATCCAATTGTCTCAGCACCATTTGTTGAAGAGACTATCAATTCTGTCTCCACTGAAGGTCTTGGCAGCTTTGACAATAATCAGTGGACCATACTGTGTTAACCATAGTTTATATCTGGACTATTTATTCTATTCCATTGGTTTATATGTTTATTTTTATACCAGTACCACACCGATTGGGTTAATGTAGCTTTGTAGTAAATTCTGAAATCAGAAAGTGTGAGTCCTCTTTGTTCTTGTTCAAGATTGTTTGGGCCCTTTTGGGTCCCTTGCAAATACATTTGAATTTTGAGATCAGCTTTTCAATTTCTGCAGAAAGGCCACTGGAATTTTGATAGAGATTGCATTTAATCTGTAGACTAATACTGGGACTAATGCCATTTTAACAATGTTAAGTCTTCCAATCTGTGAACACAGGATGTCTTCCATTTGCTAAGGTCTTTTCTTTCTTCCAGCAGTGTTTTGTACTTTTCAGTGTACAAGTCTTGCATCTCTTTGGTTAAATTTATTCCCAAGTATTTTATTCTTTTTCATGTTATTATAAATGGAATTTTAAAAATTTCCGTCTTGAATTTTTGCTTGTGTATAGAAATATAACTGACTTTTGTGTGTTGATCTTACATGCTGCAGCATTACTGAATTTGTTTATTAGCTGTAAGAGCTTTTTTTGTGTGTGGATTCTTTATGATTTTTAATATATAGGATCAGGTTGTCTGTAAATAGAGATAGTTTTACTTCTTCCTTTCTAATTGGGGTTTCTTTTATTACTTTTTCTTGCCTAATTGCTCTGGCTAGAACTTCTAGTTCAATGTTGACTAGCAGTAGGGAAAGCAGGCATTTTCCTGATCTTAGAGGTAAAGTGTTCAATCTTTCACCATTGAATATGTTGTTAGCTGTGGGTTTTTATGAACGGCTTTTATTAGGTTAAGGAAGTTCCCATTTCTTCCTAGTCTGCTGAGTGTTTTTGCCATGAAAGGGTGTTGGGTTTTGTCAAATGCTTTTTCTTATCAATTGAGAGGATCATGTTGATTTCCCCCCCATTCATTCTATTAATGAGGTGTATTACTTTCATTGATTGATTTTTGCATGTCGAACTCCCTGTATTCCTGTGATAAATCTCATTTGGTCATGGTGTATAATCTTTTTAATGTATTGTTGTATTTGGCCTGCTAGTATTTTGCATCTACATTCATAAGGGATATTGGATTGAAGTTTTTTTTGTGATGTCTTTGTCTGGCTTTGGTATCAAGGCTGGCCTTATAGAATGAGTTACAGTGTTCTCTCCTCTTCCCGTTTCTTGGAAAGATTTGAGAAGGATTCATGTTAATTTTTCTTTATATGTGTGGTAGAGTTCACCAGTGAACTCATCTAGTCCTGGCTTTCTTTGTTGGGAAGTTTTTGATTACTGATTCAATCTCTTTACTGTTATAGGTCTGTTCAGATTTTTTATTTCCTCTTGAGTGAGTTTTGGTAACTCGTGTATTTCTAAGAATTTGTCCAATTCATTTAGGTTATCTAATTTGTTGGCAATAATGCTTATTTTTGATGAATAAACTTGTTTATAATTTAGTTACCCAAAATACCATGCAGCTTATCAAATATTTATAAAATTTTATAAATGTTTTCTTACATTTACTTCTCTTAAAGCCAATTGTATATAAAATTCTATAAGAAATTTAAACAAAAAACTTCCCCAAATGCTAAGGAACCAGAATTTTCTGATGGGGTGTGACTGGTATTAACTTTATTACTAAAGAGCATAACCCTCTTTTCTTTTTATTAAAATAAATCATTCCTCACATAAAATGAAACCTCTGTTTTTCTACCTAGAGGCAGGAATGGTAAGAGTGAAGACTCCTGAGTCAGACTACCTGCATTTGAATCCCCACTCTGCTACTTACTTGCTATATGTAATCTTAGGTTTACCTCTCTAAGCCCATTTCCTAACTGTAAAGAAGGGATTAATAATAGAACCTACCTCATAAGGTTGCTGAGAGGATTAAGTGCATTAATACATATAAAATACTTGGTTCCTACTTCATAATAAGCATTGAATAATTATTAGCAAATATTTTTTATAAGGTGGTCATTAATTGGGCTTAAAATAAAGAGGGTCTATCTAGATAGCTCAAGCGATAGGCTAATAGTAAAAGTCAAGGCAAAAATGTTGGATGGTAGATACAAGAAGAGCCATATTTTTATAGCTCTAGATTTATAAGACGCTGCACTGAGAGAGGAATGAAAGTCTTGGCAAATGCCCTGTCACTTGAAAAAAATGGTTCTCTTAATAGTATCCAGAAAAGCAGGTCCTATTGACTACAAAACTGTATCAGAGAGGCCCTTTATCAGAGTAGAAAATCCCGTAAAGGAAAGCAAGGTCCTTGGAGAGGAAAATCAATTCCTTTATTTTAATGTGAGTCTGGTCCCCAACTGTGGGCCATGGGGAACCAGAGAGTGGATAATGAATGTTCCAAGGCACAACCGCAGATCTAAGCCTCCACAAGGAGGAGACAATGTATTGACATTCTTTTTTAAAAATTTTTTTGTTTCTTATACCTTTTCCTTTTCTTTCCTCCCTTCCCCTAAGTATAATCCACAGCTGATCTCTCCTTGTCAGGAAAATAATTGAATTCATATCTATAATATATCGAATACATGAAATATTAATATGTGATAAATCACTGCCACCATTATTTTCTTAGAAAATTACTAAATGATTTGTTTGGAAATAGAAGGACTTGCTTTCTTGGGTTCTAAGGTAGAAATATTTTATGTGCATTCAAAATCAGATCATTAAAGAAAAAGTATTTTGTTTTAATTTTTAAAGACAGCAACTAAAATAAAGCCTACCCTGATATAAAATATAAGAACACATTAACCACAACAATGTATTTTAAAAGATGGGAATTTAGTTTATACTCATTTTATATTAAGATATAAGTTAATGACTTATACCTTATAGAGTTTATCACAAAATGTTACTGCCCAGTGCATTTTTGCAAACAATAAACAATTCACTGACAGTATTAACGTTCACATATATAATTAGAGTTTATAAATGTACAAAACTTTGGGTAACAAACACTTTAAACTTATTTTTCAAACATTCAGTAAGCCCTAAAACTGTTTGATTACAAAGAAGCACAATGGGTTATTAACTGTGGCAAAACATAGGCAGGGGAGGCTAATACAGACTTGAAAACATAAGAATAGCAAAACAATTTTGTCAATATCAAAAGACAAAATCAAAACATCTTTTATAATATAAAACAAATTCATATAATTAAATACTAGTTAGGTAAAAGAACATTATAGGGTATATAACATTTATTTTCTTTACACAAATTTGCATATCAAGTTTAATGTAAAATGCCATGTTTCATTGACAATTCAAGAATATCATAATATATAGTTCTTGGTGAAATCTAGATGTAATGGAATAAATATTTAAATGTACCCCAAAGATCATATCAAGTTTTTATTTGGTCACTGTTCTTTTAACTCAATGTTTTTCTCTATTCACTGGACTAAACCAATTCTACAAATAAAATCCACAACCAAAGCATACATAATGCAGGTGTTTCTGAAAAAAGTAAATAGTATAGTCTTTAGTATGTCATTAAAATAGTGGATGTAGTTAAACAAGCAAGCAAACAAATAAAAATTACTCCAACTCATGTATGTTAAACTTACAAAGCAATATTTTAGAATTTTTATCTGGTGTGTTTGCACTGTAATAAAATAAATCTGGTAATGTGAGTAAAATGTTCTTGGTTATGAATCCATGAAATTCTCAGTTAGCACTGGGTTGTGTTTCAGAGCAGCACATTTGTCCTCATATTTTATATCAGGAACATATGTTCACAATCCACCAGCTGTAGTTTTGATATACTAAGAAATGAAAGTATTTAATCCTGGTCCAACCACTCCTTCCCTCCTTTGTTTTAACATCTTCACTTTGGGATCAGGCACTTTGTGCCCAGGAATGTGGCACTGCACATTTACTAAAAATGTATCCACTGATAGAAGAATAACTGTACTAAGTTACTAAAGGAAGAGGATATCTTCATTTAGAAAACAAAGCACTAAGTTATAATTTTACAGTCACAACGCAAGCCCCAGCTCTTCCTAGGCACAGTGGAGCAACCTAAAAATGAAACAAAAAGAGATGTGTTGGATTTGTTAGGTAAAAATATCGATAATGCTACACCAGTTAGTGAAATACTGAAATTGTCTGTACTGTTGGCAAAGAGCTGCTTCCAACCCCCTGCTGCCCCAGCCTGTTGCTGGCCTGGTCCCTTCCCCAAGACCCCATCCTGATATCAAAGTTTTATAATCCAAATTGTTCTGGGTATATCACATGATTATGTAGTATTCACTCCTTTTTCAAGGTGATTTTTTTAATAGCTCAGGAATTAGTCTACATGAAACACTATGTTTTGGCCAAAATGATGTACAATATGCATATGAAAGCATGCTGCACACTTAAAGTAACTTTGTGACCAATATGGAGAAAATATCAAGTGTTATCTAGTGAGGTCCTCTAACAGCCGTGCTATCTCAGATAGTACACAAAATATACCACATGCCTGGGAATCTGCTTTTTCGAGGAACCAGAAACTTCACATTTATTGACTGCCTTCTATGTGCATGGCTGAAAACTTTAAACCCATTCTACTACTTTTTAGCAGAGTAAATAAATAAAAAATACCACCCATCTAACTCCCTAGCTGTGGAAACAATGAATGAGCTCTATGACAGCGAGATAGAAGTGGGGGGAAGAGATGCTAGGGGAAAGAATATAATCTTAATTTATGGATAAGGAACAATTGTTAAATCTTTCACTTACTGTATTTTTTTAAAGACCCTAGACACTGGACAATTCATAGTGGAAATAAAAGTGTGAACAAGGATAGTTTTTGAAGAACTACTCTGAACATGGTAAGAATCTATACATTTGATCCAAGAGAGTTAAAATGTTAGGAGTTGGGGTGGGGGTGGAGGTGACTAATACAAAGTACTAAGAAAGTTTGCTTTGTACTTATGTATGTTAGGGTATGTAATAAAGTGTTTTTGTCAAATTTACAATACCAAAATGACTTCCTAATCAGTTTGACTTCCCCCCAGACCAACAAGTGGATTTTATGAACAGACCAGACTTCAATTGTAAGAGAATTCTCCATCCGAACCAGTTGTTCTGATCACTGTTATATCTCGTTGAACAAATAACCTATTTTAAAACCGTATCATTTACAGTAGTGTAGAAGTGACCTCTCAGTCATTTACATCAAAATGTCAGTTTGTAATTAGCAGCTTTTCTCAAATCACCCAAGACACTAAGTCTCTACATTGTGAATAGTTGACACTGTCATGACAACCAGCTAGAAAGTTTAGCTTAGAGAATTTATTAAATACAAGGCAGTCACCTCTTGCTTTGGGTCAAGGCTGGCAATGGGATGGGTGGTGGCTTAAGACTTTGTAATCTCATTTCAGTCCCTATCCTCTTGTCTATTTGTCAGAATACTGAAAGGAAAACATTTATTTTTCAGATACTATGGTATTAAGTTTGCATTTTTAGGTGCTTTAAAATAGTAATACAGGTGACATGCAAACAAAATAGTTATGTGGTTGCAGATTATTAATTTTGATACAGAGTAATTCAACATAAAGTATTAATTATCTGTAATAACATGTCTAAAATACTGGCCAATAGAGGTTTCTTATAACTGGCCTAAGGACTCAAATCAAATACATCTCAGAAAAAGAAATTCTTTTATGTCTTTTTGGGCTACTTGGTTGTCATTCACAATTATTTCTGCCATAGTGGGAGGCTGATTCTAGGTAATCATGTAATTTCTAATGAAATCCTGTAGCTATAACTAAAGCCCGTAATCTTGTTTCTTCCTCCCTCCTTCCGCCAAGTGATCTCACTTAGTTAAAAAATAAGATCACGGTCACACAATCTAGGTCCTTTTTTCCCTGTCTTTCTCTTCACTTAAAAACTCCATGTACCTTTTTACACTCATCCTCATCTTTTCCTCAAGTCTTGGAAGATAAGATCTTTCCTCCCATTTGAGGATGACCAGTCTTTGCTCTCAATTCTGTTTCCTGCCCTTCTTTCAGGAAGGTGCCCTTCAGTTTTGCTCTTTCTTTCTAGCATTTGGAATCTCTCTTTACCCTCTTGTTGTCATATCTATTGTGAAAAAAATTCTTGGCTCAAATTCTAACTCCACCATTTATTGCTATGTGATCTTGGGTTAGCTATTCAACAGATTCCTCATCCTGTGCAGTGGGGAAATAACAGTACTTACCTTATATGGTTGCTGGAAGAATTAAACAAATTCTTTAATGTAAAGTGCTTAGAATAGAACTGGTACATAAAATGTGTTCAATAGATGTTAACTTTCTGTCATCATTTTAAAATTACATGCTCCTCTAGCTCCCACATTTTATTCTTCTCTTTACTTTTTAAACTGTGTGATAGCTTCTGCTTCTGTCACATTCTCAGAGAGCCCCACAATGTCATGAATGACAAATTATCTTCACTCTTCCTTATAGTATTGAAACTCCCTCTTCTCCCTTTAAATGCTCTATTCTATTATCTTGTAAGAACCTCTCTGATCATTCCTTTGCTGCTTTCTTCAGAGGCTATACCTCCCAATCTAACCCAATAAGTGTGAGTATATAAAGACTGACAGTACTTGGTAATATCTCTCGAGTCCATCTATATTTAACACTTAAAGCCTTGCAACTGAAGCAATCTTCTAAATGTTTTCCTTTTGTCCAGCTTTCACTTCCCCTGCCCCTAACCCTACTTACCCCGTACCCAACTGCATCACTCTCTTGGTTAAAAGTCTCTGCTGGCTTCTCATTACCAAACTCTTTGGCTTGGCCTTCATGGATCTCCATTCTGACCCCATCCTTCCTCTCCAATAAGAACTCCTACTTTTCTCAAGTGTGGATCCTTATATCCAGCCATATTTCCTCAACATGTCTATGTCTGCTTCAGTGACATTTTCTTACATTATTTCTCCTCTCTTTCCAACATTTTTGAATTGGATCAACTTACTAAGGCTTAGCTTAAATCCTTCTTTCTTACTAGAACCCTCCTAACAATGACTTTATTTTTTCTCTTTTATTTCCTATACCACTCACTGCCTATACCATGGGATACTTAATGCCAGTTGCTGTATATTGTGGGTTCTTCCCTTGCATGTGTAGATCTTACCTACCTAAGAAATTAAGTTCTGTGACAGCAGGGATTCTCCTAAATTTTGTTTCCTTGAGCAATACTTACCATTGCTCCTTGCGTGTAAGAAAACCTTGGCTCAATTAAACATTTATTGAGTTTCTTTTGTGTACCAGATACTGAATTGGGTGTTACAAGCACAAAATTCCTGAGTCTGTCATTGGTGAAGATGAAATAAAAGATCTCAAAAGATTATTTTTAGAAGTTCTAGGCCCTCCCAGAAATAGACATGGTGGAATTCTTTTGTTAATAAGCTTGCCAAGTCAAGTTTCTTATTTGTTAATGTAATTTAGGGTTGCCATCTTCGCTAGGTTATGACCAGAAATTTAATCTGCTCCCAAGTATCAGTGGCTTGAATATTTAAAAATTATTGTTCATGTATGGGTAAGTTGTTCAAAATTTTTTGATTACCATCCTTTTTCTTATTTTCCACAATTCCACCTCCCTTTGTTGTAGTCCTCCTGTTATCCTGTCAGCTCTATCAGTGCCATAACATTTCATCAAGCAAGTGGTGGCAGATCAATTAATAATTTATCTGAGTATTAACTTTATACTTCATAGATAATTTTGGATTTTAATTATGTTGTAAAATTAAGCATTGCCTCTTGTTTTCTCACATTTAATGAAGAGGTGACTTTATCATATTTATGCTATATATTTCAATAGTGAACAAAATATAGAGGATCTGTTTTACCAAATGAAATGTTTGAATAAAAAGAGAGTAAGTATAATAATGAAAAATGAAATGCCATACCTGGGTCCACTCATTTGTCTGGGGATCATAAGCCTCCACTGTATTAAGATAAGTTTGTCCATCATATCCTCCAACAGCATATAATTTATCACCAAGTAAACAGACCCCCACTGCATCTCTGCTAATGCTCATAGATGCCACCGAAGTCCACATATCTGTTTTGGGATCATATCTGAAATAAAATTTTACAATTGAAGCTGAATTGTTCTCAAAATATTTTACATAAAAATAGTTTTGTTCTTTAAGTCAACCTTCTGTCTTATTATCTGCTATGTTAAAAAAATTTTTTTGGACATATTTTACAGAAAAATAGAAATTTTTAACATTCTGTTATCTTTTAACTTACAGTATTATGGATTCATTTAGCAGATGTATAACACATTAAAGGAACTAATGTAAATACTGAAAACTGCTTTAAGGTTGCCTACTGAAAACTTGGGGAGATCAATATGCTAAGCTCTAGTAAAATGACTTATAGTCTCAGTCGTGGTATCTGCCCAGTTTTGGACCTTTTTGTTCCTTACATGAGGTATCTTAAATAGAACTGCATGCTAAGATGACCTATATTGCTTCTAATATCTCTTGTCAATGAACAGCTTTTCACTGGGTGCAGTACTATAGTGAGCCTATAATTTATGGGGCAAAGTGTATGAAGACTTCCATATTCCTTTCCCGGATTGCAACATGTAACAAGCATAGTCTGAATTGTTTTCTCCCCAATACAGATGAAATGCAGGTGTAACTTTCCTGCTTTCTCAGAAAACAACAACCATGTCTGCTTGTTATTTCACAGAAAGTGCTCATTATCAACAAACCTTGATTTTACTTTTTATCCTCCTTATCATGATTTACAACTTATTACATAAATCACACAGATCCTAAAATCTGACCATGTCCAACACACACACACACACACACACACACACACACACACACACACACACACACACACACACACAAAGAGGCACTGAACTTCCTATTCTTCTATAAAATCCAAAATACTTAATAATGCCTCAAGACTCTACAGGATCTGCCCCCACCCGCACCCTTTTTCCCCTCCTTTCTGGCCACTCTTTCCATCACTCTTTGTTTTCCAGTCACAATGGCTGCCTTTTACTTTGTTATATGAACCTTTCTGCTTTGGAGTGTTCATACATACTCCTATTGATTCTATCTCCTAAATCCATTCTCTCCATTCCTTGAACTAGATTGAACATAACAGATAGGAACCTGACCTACCATCCAAATTTTCCACTGCTATTAGGCTGTCTACCTGGCCCTATACTTGAGTTTTGTGAGGTAGTTTGGATGACTTGTTTAAGCCTTTAAGCCTTATCATGAGCCTTTTATTATTTTATATCAAAACGTGTCAGAAATGTCCCTAACATTTTCATTTCTTATGTAGCCACCAGCCCCTAATTCATTCTCATAAATCCATCAAGCATCTTATTAGGTCCAGTGTCCAGTACAGAATAGGTACACAATAACTGTTTGTCATATCATTCAATTAGTAAATTATGCAATCAATTCTAAGGTAAAGTTTAAGTAAGTAGGCAGTAATATGATGAGAAAAGAATCTGAGTAGGCCGTTGGGAGACAGATGGAGAGATGGCCAGAGCAGACATCTCAATGTTTACAAAGCTCCTACAGAACTTCCTGGCATGTGGTAAGTGCCCAATAAAGAGTTACAATCTTTTGTTTGTTTATTCCCCCTAGTTTTCCCTCACAGGAAGTTACCTCTCCACACAGTCTGAGAGTCTGGAAGTCAAGTTGGATGCAGGAGCATCGTGTCCTCCAATAGCATACAGCAATCCATTCCAGGTTGTTACTCCTACGCCGCCTCTCCTTTTTGACATCTGTGCACAAAGCGTCCATTTATTCGTATGAGGATCAAAACATTCTACTGATTTAAGACAAGAACTTCCATCACGACCACCAACTGCATAAAGTCTGTAAAAAGAACAAATGAAATGATAAATAAGAAATAGTGCTGTTATTATGCTTAAGACAAAGAGGCTATTCTTATAGTATTTCATTGAATTTAAGGTGCCATCAGTTATAAGACATACTGTCAATTTATGTGCCATTAAGAAAGAAGATATGCTACCAATTAAATGACACATGTATGTATCATATATCACTCGGCGTATACATGAAAAAGAAAAACTGCACATGAAGGCAATGACAAATATTTCACAGCTGCCATATGTTTCACAAGTCACCACTGACTGTAAGATGCATTGCAATTTTGGAGATGTTAAATTGTGTCTTAGAATAGATAAAAGATGGTGTATAAATATACACAACTTATTTTTAAAAATAGCTAAAATAGAACTTGGTTATAAAGGAAAGAAACTAACCTTTTCTTTGAGCACCTACTGAAGGCTAGGTACTTTACATGTATTAATTTAATCATCACAATGAAGCTATGAAAAACCATTTATATCCCTGCTTCACAGGTGAAGAAATAGGGAGGGTCTCATGGAGATGAAGAGAATTTTATAGGGTCACCCAGTAAGCAGCAGAATCAGTACACATAGTTATATAATTAAGCAGCTGTACAGTCAACAGTCACCTGGGATGTACTTGTAATAGTGAAACAGGAGAATAATAAAAATAAAGCTAGAAACAACAGCATATACATTAATATTTATTATATGTGAACAGTGTCCTTCATTAATTGAATTTTGTTGATTTTTTTCCTAGCAGTTGGCTGGCACAGGGATCTGAACCCATGACCATGGTGTTACAAGGTTGTGCTCTAACCAACTGAGCTAACCCGTCAACTTCTCATTAATTGAATTTACCACAGAAAAGGGTAAATTGTCTAAAATAAATATGGTATGTGAATGCCCTAAATGTTGACTAGTAGATCAGTTTTAATTTATTATCAGTCAATATACTGTACTTACTTGAAATAATCTTTCACTCTGAACTTATATATGTAAAATATTTTAAATATTTGAACCCTGCTTTTTATTAAGCATAAAATCATCTTGTACTTAATATTCATTTGAGAAGCTCTGTATATTTTTCTGTTAGTTTTTTTAAAGAGTAAATTTACTTCATTGTTTGCACAAAAGATCACACATTTTGAATTCACAGATACTCTAGTTAATATTCAACTATTTTTTATTCTTTTTCAAGACATAATATTTAAACTATACCAAATTTCTACACATTAGAACTAAGTATGTATATTTGGGTAAATATACATACTTTAAAGACAGATTTTATCATTAAAGTATGCCACTATGTCACTCAAACTTGTTCTTAAATAATAAAATGACCATATCTTAAATAGCAGCATATGGTTATAGTAATATTGTGTTCTAAACTTAAATTATATTAACAGTATGGAAATTGAAATTCATTTGAAACTTTTACCTGTTGAAGTTTTTTATCTGTTAAAAACTACTTGTGTTACTGTTCTTAATACTGAACTAGTCTCATCTTCAACTAATACTTGATAGAATATTATCTGAATATGGATCACAGATCATTAGAAGGCTTCAACAATTAGAGAATATCCCTAATTAAAAATAATTCATGTGTGCATATCTACACACACATTACCATAGACTTCAAGGCACACTACTCTCTTAATAGTGAATTCATGAGTCTTCTCTGTGAAAAATGGTATAGTGCAGTGATTATGAGCATAAACTCTGGAACCAGATTCTCAGGGTTTAAATTTTAGTTCCACCACTTACTGTGACTATTAACAAGTTATTTAACCTCCATCTGCCTGAATTTCATCTTCTGTAAGTTCTACCTCAGAGGATTATTGATAATTAAAGTACTTTGAAAAGTGCCTAGCACATGGTAAGCACAATATAAGCATTTAAGGAGAAAAACTAATTCTGTCTTTGTCTTCTTTTAGTAAATGACAGTATTAGGAGATCTTAAGTTATAAACAGTGCTTACAATGAGCTAATATTAAGGGTTAAAATATATTGGTAATTCTTCCTGAAGAATCATTATCTCAAGCAACGGTTTTCAAACTGTGTTCTAAGTAAGAATAAGATTCTGTGGAGGAATAGGCGGGCAGGGGGGGAGGGGGCAGGAGGTGTCCCAAAAATGGTTCATTTAAAATTCAAGTTTTTGGAGGTTCTTGAGCACTTTTCTCTCTTGCTCGGGCCCACTCCATTTTCTCTGGAGTGTACTCTTCCCTCTTCCTTTGGTAAATAAAACTCTTTACGTTTCAAAAAAAAAAAAATTCAAAATTTTAAAAGTATTTTTAGCTCAGTTAGATGCCATGTAAGACTCAGAACTCATCTCTCTTCCCCATGACAGTATCTATTACACTAAAAAGAAAAATATCATGTCAAGTTGTGATAGTATCATCCTATATATTTTTTAAAAAGATTTAGGTCTTGCTTGATTTTTAAAATTATGATCAAGAATGCAAGTAGTTGGCAGATACTCTTTGAGATTCAATTTAGAAAAAAAATTTCCTACTACTTTCAAACTATTTGAGCGATTTAATTGAAGAGTTTTCTGAGATTCAGATTAAATTGCTCTATTAGTTAAAATAATCATTATCCTTTCAGCATCTTATCTGTGAATCAGGATCTTCTTCGTATTGGACAACCAAAACAAAAGATAATAATAAATTTAAAATAAGTTTAGAATAAACTTGAACTTCCATTTGTCTTAAGTATTGAGGTTTTTGTAAGATTTAATTTGAAAGAGAGATTCTACCACTAAAAATATTTGCCAGCCAATGGCTTAACAGTGGCCTGAGCAATCAGAAGTCTAAATGAAGCTTCTTTCTGTCAAACAAGGTGGAAAGAAAAATTTTAAGATGCAGAATGCAACTCAAATATAGAAATAGTTCTTTCCTAAAGAAACAACTATATTGGGCTGGCCCCATGGCTCACTCAGGAGAGTGTGGCGCTGGTAGTGCCGAGGCCGCGGGTTCAGATCCTATGTAGGGATGGCTGGTGCACTCACTGGCTGAGTGTGGTGCAGACAACACCATGCCAAGGGTTGCGATCCCCTTACCGGCCAAAAAAAAAAAAAAAAAGAAATAACTATATTTTGCTTCAGGAAACATTGTAAAATAAGTTAAAATAACAAAAACAGTAGTTAAGCTAGGCTCTTCATTTTACAGATTAAGAAAAGGCACACAGAAATGATTTGTTTTACATTACAAGGAATGGTACAGAGAAGATCACGATTAATTTTTTTCAACTACTTGCATTAATTGTTTTGAACTAACAACATAATTTTTCTTTATTCTAGATTCTGTATATATACTTTCAAAATAAAATTTCTTAATATTTAGTAGAGATCCTTAGCTTATGATATGATTATTATACTGTCTCAGAATTATATTCAATTAACTGTACTTCAGGTGAGTTAGTAGAGGGCAAGAAAAGGTAAGAAAGTAAGGTATTTCTGTGTCTAGAAGTCCAGGTAGGTCTGGAAATCAGGTTATGAGAAGGCAGTTATTCTTTTGTCCTTTATTGGAAATAAGGGCTAAGAAATATGCCACTGAATGAAATTTAGTCCAATGAACTAATAATCCCAAAAGTTTAAACCAAAGAGTCAAAACCAAGAAGATATTGTTTAGTTTTCTTTCTTTCTTCTCATTTACTAGATTCTTTGATGGCTAACTCTTCTATCACAGAGTTATGAAAGATATGTAGTGATGAATATTGAAGTTATTTCTTTAGCTAAAACAACTGAGGAGATGGGTGTGGAGATCAGATATACCTAAAAAATGGTTACCATTTGTCTATCACTTGTAATAATGCTAAAAAAACCAAAAAGTAGAACATGACTAGTAAGACTTGAGGAAACAAGATCTTAGGTCATAACATTGAAAAAAATTTTACTAGTAGTAACTTTGCTACTTTACTTAAAACTCTACTAGTATAATATTTTCTCATTTTTCTTATAATAATAACACAATTCTACAAATAATTTTATGTCTCTATTTTAACTTTTATTTCTTCCTCTTTCTGGAAATGATGATAAAGCATTTTAAGTGAGCAAAATGTATCAACAAACAATTTTTCTTTAACAACCTTAGAGGGCTTCATTTTATGGAAGAAGTAAGGATGGAAAAAGATACATATTTAGTCTCTGAATAACCAAGTGCTATTGGTGATAGCTCTACCTAAATCTGTTTATTTAGAGTGGACAAGAGGAAAGAGAGCACATTTTTCTAAATTCATTCTAGTTTTCAGTAGTTTACCAAGATAAGAAAGAAGAGGAGTAAAAGTAAAGATAAATCAGTAGAAAAGATGGAAGGAATTTTTAGGGAAACCTCGAGAGAGACCATACTACTTTCAAAAGACCATATACTTTTTTTTTTGCACCTGGCTGGTATGGGGATCTGAACCCTTGACCTTGGTGTTATCAGCACCATGCTCCAAAGATCATATATTTTTAAAGGTATATAAACCACCAGATTTTTTACTATATAATTAATTAATATTGAAGATGTATATAAAATTTCTTCACTCAAAATGATAACTAGAAATGTATAATATCTGCACATTAGAATGAAAGCCTAACAATGTTGAGCTACTTATACTTAGAACTATTATAAAAAGAGACATTATTTTAAAAGTTTCTCCAAATCACTCTTAAGATATTTATGTATATCTTTACTTTGGAAATGATACAGCTTAATAAATTTGCTTTATTGTGTTTTAAATGGAACTTTAAATATTTCCTTACTTTCCACTTAGTACTGCCACACCTACTGTGCTCCTGGGGGTGGACATAGTGGCGACAAAATTCCACTGGCGAGCCTGAGGGTCCCATCTTTCCACTGTATTCAGGTAGCTCCAGCCATCATGCCCTCCTACTGCATACATAGGACCTTCCAATACAGCCACACCTGCAAGGACACAGGAAAGAAGTGAGGACTTGAGATTTGCTGCTAAGTCTTAAAAATCACATTTTAATTGAAATATAAGTACAGTAAACCGTAAAATGCAAATTTAACCAAGCAAAAAGTTATGATATAGATATTTGGCCTCCTCAGTGCACTTCTTAGTGGGTAGATGGGTAGCTGGGGTTGAAATAGCACTGTAGTTCCAGTCTTACAAGTTTTAGAGGAGGGGCTGGCCAGTTAGCTCAATTGGTTAGGGTGTGGTGTTGATAACACAAAAGCCCAGGGTTCAATCCCTGTACCAGCCAGACACAGGAAAAAAAAAAAAATTTAGAGGTATTTTTTTTGAGGTACCTAAAAAAAAAAAAATTATTTTAAAGTTATTTTAAAACTGCACCAGATACATACACTGCTACTCTTTAAAACATTTTTTAATTATATGGATTTAGGATATATTTGAAAAAGCATTTTTATTCCTTTCTCCCTATTAATTCAAATTCATGAGATTTTACTATAGTTGGTTTTTGTTTTGTTTTGTTTTGTTTTGGCAGCTAGCTGGTTGGTATGGGGATCTGAACACATGAGTAGCTAGATTTGATACCATAATCTGTTGGTATGATTCATCACCATGGAGCCAAGCCAGATTCATCTGTTAATTTATTCAACAAATATCTATTGAGTTTATACTAAGAGCCAGGCACTCAATAGAACACAGCAGATAAGGGTTGTTCCCTGACAGACCTCATATTTCAGTCAGGAAACAAACAAATATATTTCAGAAGTTGATAAGTGGTACTAAAAAAAATGGAGCAGGGTAGAGGGGATCAGGGGAAATCTGATAGGTGACATTGAGCAGGAACATGAATGAAGTTAAGAAGTTAAGAAACAAGACATGGAAATTTCTGGGGCAAGAGAAAGTGAGGTAGAGGCATCAGCATGTGCAAAGGTCCAGAGGTATATTTAATATGTCTGAAGTATAGCAAGGTGGCCAGTTTGGCCGAGCAGGGTGAGTGAGTGGGAGAGTATAGATAAGGGAGAGTGGGGAGCCAGATCATGGAGGGCAATCAGAGAGAAGGACTCTGACCTTGTGTCTTGTAAGAACTTTTGATTTTATTCTGAATGAGATGGAAAGCCAGTAGTGTTTTGAGAAGAAGTGTGACATGATCATGGTCAGGTGAGATAGAAATACTCTTAAGGGCCAAATATCACTTGAGGGCCAAAAAACCCCTATAATACAAATATATTTTAATTTGTGAAATCATGGCCATATAAGATAAATATGAAAGCAATATATTATTCCACTCATTTGTTATATTATATACTGTGCCCCACTTTTTGTATGGCACCTAGACCTAATGATAGTATTTTATGTACAATGTAGTTTGCACAAAACACAGCTGGATCATAAGCAATCACATTCTATGTACTATAGTATAAGGATGTATGCTAAGTTAGAATTAAGTTTCTTTCTCCATGCTGGGGAAGGGGGAAGTATGGGGTTGAGTAACACCTTTGACTTTGGATTTTATGGTCAACCCAAATCTATAAGTCTCATTCATGCTTAAGATACATCTTATTCTGTGCCTCAAGAGTAATGTTTTATAGTATACTTTGTTAAATTTCATAAAGTTAATTTTAAGCCCTTTTTCTCTGTACCTTAGCCCTAACCCTCTGGTTTTACCTCCTTATCAAACTTGAAACTTAAGATCATATTTCATTGAGACCTAATTACAACTAGTAGAATCCCTTGTCTGTTTGCTTTATCCACCACCATACCAATCTTCATCCCTAGATAGTTTTCACTGGCTATTGGCTTTTTTGGGCAGCCTGTACTCTGGTGCTCAGTATTAACAGGATATAGTACAAACTACACTATTTAGACTCAGCTATACCTTCATTGCTACTCATCCATCTTTTAATTAATCTTTTAAGATGACCTATCAGATTCTTCAGTGCAACTATTTAAAACCCTTTCCAAACTGTGATAGGTTGAGAATATGGCCACAAATTCTTCCTTTCCTTTTTTCAGCATAACTCTACAGCTCTTCTCTTCAAGAAGAGGAGTCTATTTCTTTACCCTTTGAATCTGGGCTTGCCTGTCTGACTTGTTTTGGCCAGTGGGATGTTAGCAAACATGATGCAAGCAGAAGCCTGAAAAGTGTTTGAGCGCTGGGGTGACTGCCACTCAGTGGTTGCTATCATGTGAAGGAAGTCTTGGCTAGCCTGCTGAACGATTAGAGGCATGTGGCCTAGTTGCCTCTGTTGCCCTATCACCAGACATGTGAGTGAAGCCATCCTAGATCACACAGCCAACCAGCCAGCCCACTACAGATTCATGAAAATCCAGCAGAGATCATCCAAGGCAGCCCAGACCAGAACTACCCAGCTGACCCACATGTCCATTAGCTAAATAAATGGCTGTTATTTTAATCCTCCAATATTTGGAGTGGCTTGTTATGCAGCAAAAGCTGGGTGATACAGATACATTTCAAGCCCCTTCTAATTTTATTTCTACTCCTTCATTCTTATCAAAAATTTCTTTCTCCTATTTCACTGAGAAAAGAGAGGTCCCTTAATTCTCTTTCATGCATCTTAGCATAAGCCATCAGTTCCTTGAGGGTAAAGATTGTGTCTTCCTCATCTTTGTATACCTACAGAACAAAAAACGTGGCCAGTAAATGTCTGCTCAGTGAATTACTGAATGAAAGAATCACTATACTCTTGGTACCACCTTAAAAGCTTCCTGGGTTTTTATTCATTTCTTAAAAACTTAAAAACTGGAGTATATATATGAAAAACAATAATGCTAAAGATTTAAAAATAAGCATTTCAGTTAGTCTAGATAACAATAATTGTCAACACAGAACACATATGTAAAAAGATTGCTTGTCAGATCATCACGCTGCACTAAAATCCTTAGATATCCAAATTTTACTTGTACTTGTTGCTGCCACATTTATGTATATGCTTGTTTTCTCTACTTTTATTTCTCAGATAACAGGGAGTATGTGAAGGAATGTTTGGTGACATTGCTGCTGACGTAGCAGTGCCACACCGGTCATCTTCTGCCTGGTACAGAATGTAAAAATGCTATGTAAGGGAGCATAATATATGACATTTTGAGTGAATTTGCATAGTTATACTTACCAAGGCCATGCCTATGTGTGGACATAGGAGGCATCACACTCCAAGTTTTTGTTTTGGGGTTGTAGCATTCTACAGTATTCAAAGTCTTCAGTCCATCTCTCCCTCCAACCACATACAGTTTGTCATCTAACACTGCAACACCGAACTGTAGCCTCCTCCCATTCATATTTGCTACAGGAGTCCACATATTTGTACGGAGGTCATACTTTTCAATGCTTGTTGCTCCTTAACAGTAACACATAGAAGTTATGTGAATAAAAATTGCACTATGGTTGACTATTTTATGAAATTATACATATAAAAGTATAATTTTATTAGCATTGACAATAATAATTTTATTATATTCCATGAAACCCCTGCATGATCTGGCCTCTGCCTATATCTGTGACCTCATTTCCTCTTCTTCTCCAGTGCATACACCAGGCCCCAGTATTAAAAAGGTCCAATGGGCAAGGATTATCTGTCAAAGGAGGCTGAGAAACAACATCTAGAAGTGGGAGGAAAAGTAGGGGAGTTTAGTGTCATAGAAGCTAAGTTTATAGCAGGTAGGTCTATTAATGGCATCAAATGCTAATGAGAGGATGAAGTAAGATGAAGATTAAAAAGTACTAGATTTAGCTACATGGAAGTCATTGTGACTTTTGGGAGTGTTCCTTATTTGAGTGGTTGAGACATGAATGGGAAGTAAAGAATGGAGATGGTGAGCATAGAGGTTCTTCTGAGAAGCCTGGCTATAAAAGGGAGGAGAGAGTTTTAATTACTAGTAATTGAGGGAGGTTTAGTTTTGCTTTGCTTTTAAAATTGGAAAACCTTGAGTTTGCTTAAATGTTAACGGGAAGGATCTAACTGAGAAGAAAGAAGCTGAAAATATAGGAGATGAAAGGATCATAATTAATAGTGTGAGGTTCTGAGGAGGTAGGAAAGGGCAATATCCAGAGCACAGGCACAGGGGCTAGTTTTCATAGGAAGAGGGTGGGGATATACATTCTTTTGCAATGAGGAAGAACAAGAGAATAAATGCAGGTCAGGTACTCTGGGTACATGATGATGTGTGGGAAGTTTAGGGAGCTATTTGCCTGATGGTGTCTACAATTTTTTTTTCAAGATTTAGAAGATTCCAGAACTCTTTTGATGAGGTGAGACCAGTGGAGGTGAAACCAAAAAACAGAAAAAGAGAACGACCCCTCTTAAAGACCCAACCCCCAATTATGAAGAGTTCAATTAGAGTCTACTTCTCTCTTCTAAGCTTCTAATACAACATGTCATCAGTGCTAGCCTTGTAGTATTATGACCACGACTAATATTTACTTTAAATTATTCGTTACAATTATGTAATTAGAGCACTAGTACTATTGATAATCTACTAAAATTTAGAAATAGTTTTGTTATACATATGGATATTTTCTCATATGTTGCAGTTTTAATTTTTTTAATTTACCCTTCAAAATTCTAATTTATTCTAAATTCTTATTTATTCTACCCCTTGTACACAGTAGCTGCTCAAAAATATTTCTGAATTTGAATAATCTTTATAATTTTTAGCTCTAGTGAGATTTTACTCATATGCTTAAATTACTTGATGTAATAGTATACTCGATTCATCACTCTCAATTTGATCTTAAAATCTTCTTCCTTCCCTCAAATAAACCAAATCAAATAAAAACTTCCTTCCATGAGATAAAAAGCTAATAATCTCACTAATGAATTTAAGGAATATTTTTCTTTTGAATTTTAAGTTATTTCTTTTATATCTAGTTTACTAAGCAGTATCATAGTCTTATGAATTGGTAACTAGAAGTTCTTTTGCTAATTTCAAACATAATTCTTAAAACATAAAGTATTAAAACAGTGTCTCAAATATATATCTTTTAAAAAATCTAAATATCCCAAACCAACAAAATCCTAATAAATGTAAAATTCTCTGTAAAAGCTTGGAACTTCAGTAATTTATACTGAAGAACTGACCTTAAAAAAATAAATTCTAACATTTTCTTAGTGGTTTTTAGAACCATTACCAGCTTATTTGTTGGGCCCCATACTAAACAGATGTATGAAGGGACCAAGAGCCCAACGATCAGACTACCATCCAATTAATGCAAATTGCTCTTCCTTATAAAGATAAACTAAGGCCAGAGGAGATAACTTGAACAGGATAGGTCAGAGTATTTGATTATTAAAAAAGACTCAGAGGCTGGTTAGCTCAGCTGGTTAGAGTGTGGTGCTGATAATGCTGGGATTTGATCCCTGTACTGGCCAGCCACCAAAAAAGAAAAAGAAAAAGGAGAGAAAATTGGTCAAGCAGCAAAGGCCAGATTACAGAAAGTCTTGGAAGCCAGAATGAGGAATTTACATCTTGTGTGGCAAGACTAAAGATTGCTGGAGTTGTTATGCAGAATAATGGCATATTAACTAAAGAGTTAAGCGAGCAGAGAGTATTGTCTCCAGAGACAAAATGCCTGTTTGAATTCCGATCCCATTATTAATTAGTTGTGTGATCCTGGGAAAGTTACTTAATTTCTCTAAGTCTTTGTATTCTCATCTATAAAAGAGAGCAAGAATAACATTCAGCTTTTAGAGCTGTTATGAAGATGAAATGAAATAATATAGATCAAGTGCTTAGCGTAATGCCTGGAACATATTAACAACATAATGAATGCTATTACCCCTAAATTACCATGATCAAAATATGTAGGCTGATAGGAGGGCTAACTGGAACTATAAAGATGGCAGTAGAAATTTGAAAGAATTAGATATAAAACATATTTGAAAGAAGACTTGGTGACTGTTAGAATATAAGGGGAGGGGGAGAGAGAGAGACAGAGAGACAGACAGACAGACAGACAGACAGACAGACACAGACAGACAATATTGTTTACTTTGGGTACTTCGTATTGGAGTTCCCTTTCCATGATTGGGGAATTTTCCACTGTATGTAGGAGCCATGAAAAGAGGCAGGAACCTTTCCCCCAGAAACAAAAACACAGATATTCATTCTCCTTGCCCTGGAATTTTAGGGCCCAGGACTGACCTAAAGTTTGTCACTTGGATGCTTGCACCTAGGATTTAAAAGCTAAAGCAGGTATTATTAAGAAGCAGAGGCAGTGGGGTAGTTTCTTGCCATTTCTCAGTAGCCTTCCAATAAATTCCTAACCTGCCTAAATGAGCCAAAGTTGATGTCCATTGAAGAATACTGTATCAGTCTGTTTCTGTTGCTTATAACAGAATATCTGAAACTGGGTAATATATAATGAAATGGAATTTATTTCTTACAGTTTTGGAGGCTATGAAGTCCAAAGTCCAGGGAACACATCTGGTGAGGGCGTTTTCCTACAGCAATGCAGGCTATCGCACGGCAAATGGCTGAGCAAGAGACAGCTAAGCTTTTCATTTGCTCTACTTATAAAGCCATCATAATCATGCTCATGACCACCCATTAAACCATCAATGGATTAATCCATTCACAAGGGTTCAGTCATCACAATCTAATCACTTCTTAAAGACCCCACTTTTCAGTTATAATTATTGGATTTCCCACCCTCTTGGTGTTGTTATAATTGGGGGTCAAGGTTCAATGAGTTTTGTGGGGACATTCAATCCATAGCAAACAATAAATCATGATTCCAAGTTCTCAAGTTTGGGAGACATGATCAGAGAAGATTTGGACACATCAAGTTTGAGATGAAAGCTGACTATCAAATAGATATTTTATACAAGTTGGAAATACAGATTAATACAGAGAAAGAGTATCTAGTAATAACAACAAAGCTAGCACCAGTTCCAGACACATAGTAGATACTTAAGTATTTTTAGTTATCTGGACCATGAAAATCTCTAAAAATATCCAAATATTTGTACTATAACTCTAATCAGTTATCTTTATGTATTTCTGTACCATCCAGTCATCAAGCCTCTATATAGAATTTAAGCATTTATAAATACATAGCACTATGTTAAATGTTACTGGGATAAAATATAGACAGAGATCTTATAGTCTTTGCTTCCATGAACATAAAAGTTAAGTAATAATACAGCACTTTCAATTAGAGCTCATTTTATATTCTTTTAAAGATGCCACATCGGAGAGAAACCTTTCAACATAATTAATGCATCATGGGCTTTAGTCATACATATAATTCAAGAGATGGCAAAAGAGAACCTTCATTCATTTGACAAATACTTATTGATGCTGTCTATGTGCAAGGCACTGTTCTAGGCTTTGGGAATATATTCATGAACAAACCAAATTCCTTGCTTTTCTGAAGATTACTTGATGTGGGATGGGGGAGATAGGCCATAAATAAATGTATCAGGAGACAGAAAGAGATAGGAAAAAGGTTAGAAAGTGGTGGGCAAGAGGTTGCTACTGAATGGTCATGGAGGGCCTCTTTGGTAAATTGACATTTGAGAGGAGATCTGAGTGAATAATTTCTGCTAGGCCTTTCAATATCAGGGGCGGAGCATTCCAGTGAGAGGGAACAGCTAATGTAGTATCTCTGATGCTGATAAAAAGTTTGGCATGTTACATGAACAAGAAGGCGGGAATAGAAGGATCAGTGAGGGGAGAAGTAAAATTAGCTGAGATCAGAGAGGTAGCCAGAAGTCAAAGAGGTATTGTCAGGGGATTGCAGACCATTAGTACTAAGAATTCAGAGAAAGGCACGATCAATGTACACTGAGAGGGAATACACAGAAAGCTTCTAGCATAATACCTGGCACCCAGTAGGCACTATGTATGGTGTTCATTGCTATTATTTTTAATATTAGTAAGAACTGTTGCAAGAATGGTACAAAGAATTCCAGGATACCCTTGATCCATATTTCCCAAATGTTTACATTTTACTACAGTTGCTTTCCATGTATGTATGTATGTATGCATGCATGTATTTTTTTCCCCTGAGCTGTTTAAGAGTAAATTGCAGAAATGATGACATTATACCCCTAAATAATTCAGTGTATCTTCCTCAAAACAAGAATTTCTCTTATAAAACCAAAATATAATAATGAGAAATGGAAATTAACATTTATACAATGCTATGATCTAATCTACGAACCTTTTTGGATTTTGTTTTTTGTCCCAGTTATGTCCTTTATATAGCAAAAGAAAATCCAAGATGATACCTTATAATAACTATGATATCTCTTTAATTACCTGTAATCTGGGACAATTCCTGAATCTTTTTTATATTTCATGACATTAACACTTTTGAATACTACAGAAAGACAAGTTACTTTGTTGACTATCTTTCAACTTAGATTTGTTTTTTCCTCATGATTAAATTCAGGTTATACCCTTTTGGCAAGGATACCACAGATGCACTGCTGAGTTCTTCTCAGGGCATCCTATCAGAGGCACATGCTGTCATTAATGGCAGCATTACCCGGTTAGTGGTAAATGGATCAATTTTTTTTTTTTTTTTTGCCTTCTACATTCTTGTATGTTTTGTATTTTCTAAAATTTGCTTGTATTAGGAATATAATGTGAAAAACAATTTCTGTCTTTTAAAAATAAAATTTTCTATCCTTTGTAATTTAGTAGAGCTAAGATTTCGTGGTTTTACAAATGCATAAGTTGTACATAATGATTTCCAATGGTACAGCTACAGTTTTCCAAGCTTCAGATATTTGTTTGGGTATTTAATAGCAAATGAAATGCTGTATTTACAGATCCATCAGTGTTCTTAACCATTCTCCTAGTAAAACATTTTCCTTGAGGGAAAAAAATGGCAAAATTACATATGGTCAAGGTGCTGTGTGCTGGGTTTCTCCACTGTAAAGATACTGTTGTACCCTTTAACTAATAAGCATGTGGCTGGGAGATACTTTGAGACTAAATATCCTGTTCTCCTCAAACTTTCACTCACTAGAGCCAGCATCCATTGATAATTCTTGACTGAATCAGTTATTATTATGATGGTTGCCAAATGGTACTTTTTCTAATCCCATCTTTCCTTCTACATTTGTTAGTTGGCACTCTACTATAAGAAACAGCTTTTCCTCTCCCTTCTTTATTTGTATCAGTATGAACTCATGGATACTTACTGATTTAATAGGTTATAATCTTCTACTACCATTATTTATTTTAACATTCAAATTATCCAAGATTTAGACAGATTTTTAAGCAGCCTACAAGCTGCTTCCTGTGTCGTTTGATGTGTATCCATCATTCTTTGAGCACTTCCTTACTTTCTGGCACTAGGGGATGTTCCAGGCTTATCTTGTACTTTTCTTGCCCCTGTTCTGCAACCAGCCATTTCTCCAAAGAGCTCTTTGGCCATATTTATTACTGATTAAAATTCCTTTTTTTCTGTTCTCCCAAATAGAAGCCTATTCAATACCTTTTGTTGAATCCATTCCTCCAACTGCAAATAATGTACCAACAGTTGACTTCCTAGGTTTTGTCCGAGGACTTTGTAACATGGGTCGTCTCTCTGGTAATAAATGATATTTCATTGCTTCCATAATGAGTTTCTGACATTCTATATCATCCCGAAAAAGTGCATTATTTTCCATGTCGGCTAGGAACTAGAAGAAAATAGTGAATGACTAAGAAAACAGTAAGGTAAAAGAATAAATAACATAGTTCTCAAATGGAAATTATCTCATATTTTTAAAAAATTCAAGTCTGGAGACATACATTTTAAATTTCATTGAAAAATAAACTGAAGAGTATACATGGTACACTCTAAACTTAAATAAGTAGTTTTGGATATTTCTTCTTCAACTGTAAGAGAATTAAAGGTGTCAAGAGCTTTGGAAACATGACTCTCTCAAGTCCTTCCCCACCCCCAAATTTAGCTCTTCAGCCTATATTCCTTGTCTCAATTGAGACAGCACTTTCATTAACCTAGTTGTAAAAATCAGAATTGTTCTGGACCCCTCTTTCTTTTTGTACCATTCACCATCCAGTCATTAAGTTGTGTCAATTTGACCTCCTCAGTACCTCTGAGCCTGGTAATTTCTCTCCGCCTCTACCACCAGAGAGTACCTAATTCACTTGTCTGACTTCCAATAGACTTCCTAATGGGTTTCTAGTTTCTATCCCTCCAATCCATTCTCTGCAATGCAATATAGTAACCTTTCTAAAATAAAATTATGATTATGCCATTCCCCTGTTAAAAATCCTTTAGTGCTTCCTCATTGCTTTTAGGATAAAATCCAGACTCCTTGGCATGAGTAGAGGTTCTTCATGATCTGGCTCATTTCTTTTTTCAGCCTCATTTCTTGACATGGCCCCCTTGCATTTCCACACTCTAGCCATGCAAACTATCTTCAAATTCCAGAACGTGATATGTTCACTCATGATTTGCTCTTTTGGGTGGCTAACTCATAATGTAGATCAAGTGACACTTCAAGAACTTCTCCCTGCTTTCCTGCCATCAGTTTGGGTAGGCTACTCCTATTATTTTCATAGTGTTCATCTATCTATCAGAGCCTTCATTTCATTATATTAATAATCACTGACTTTTTAATCTATTTCTTTCTCCACCTGATAGCCTGCCCCCCATTCAGCAATTTTACACAGAGTATATTCAAGAGGCAGAATAGTCTATTGGAAAAGGCACAGAACTGTACTTGGGTTCAAGTCCTATCTGTGCCTCTCATTAGCTCTGTGGTGTTAGCCAAATAGCAAAGCCAAATAAAACCACAATGCAGAAGGACAAAAACGTATGCAATCACTTTGTGATTTTGAACATATGGTTTTACTTTATTGGTTTGTTACTTCTTTTGTATAACAGAGTGTTATACAAAATGATCTCCAGAGTGTTTTCAACTCTAAGAACTTATGGCTATGATTATCATTGGTATCATGGATAACAGAAATTTTAAGTCTCTGAGAATCGTGCAAAATATTTGAAACTACAGAACTGAAGTAAATTGTCCGGTTACTTAATTGCACAGATTCTTTTCAAACTATGGTAGGATTTTTCAGGTTTTATTTTCTTTAATCTAGAAAAGAATAAGAAAAACATTCTGCTAGGCAGCAGTAAGAATATAACTACTTTCTTTAAATCTGATTTCAACAGAAACATTTTATTATGTTATTTTTCCTGAATTTTCATCAGTTCATGCAATTTCACTCCTATGTATTCATACAATATTCTACCTCTAAGGAAGGAGGTCTTTCTTATAAAGCATCAGTATTGATTTCTGTCTCTGTAAGGCAGACAGTAAACGGTAACTTTCACTCACAACAGCAGGAAATAAAATACATTATCCTCAAGATAAATACAAATAAGATAACATTTATGGCACTTTAAATAAAAAAGAAAAGACAGTCTGACCTTGAACAGTAACAGCTCATTCTTTCTCTGCTTTCAAAGGCCTCTCTCCATTTGAGGCCTTGAGATAGGCAGCAAAGTATGCAGGGGGAATTTTTGTATATTCCAGTGAAAATTATAAAAATGGAAAACTATGCATATACATATTTTATGACTGATTGCCTAAATGTACCACCTAGACAGCTCTCAACTATTAAATAATGATAAAAATAATAACAGTATAATTTACAGCACATTTTATTTTGCAGAGCACGTTTCTGACCCTCATAATAATCCTGTAAGATAGTCAGAGAGAATGTTATGTCTCCTTGACAGATGAAGAAACTGAGGTATGTGAATGTGCCAAGTCACAGTTTTAAAATGTCAGAGCGGAACTACTATCATATCTTATTAATCTCTAATCCCCAGAATCCAGTATTTAGTGGATACTTAATAAACATGTGGCAAATGAATTAATCTAAATTTTCCAGTTCCTAGAGTCTAATGTTCCTTTTATTAGCAGCTTTACTAATTCCCCTTCAATTGGGAGGACAGGTTTATAGTTGAATCAAATAAAATTACTAACCCTGAATCAAGAATGCTAATTGATACCATTTAGGAGCCAGACCTTCTGGATTGAAAACAAGCAGAATTTTGTTAGCTTACTATCTTTTCACCTACACATTTCATAGAAATATATGTAAATTTTTTGATATAACAGGCAAAGAAAAAAACCTATAAACAAATACCTACTAATTACCTGAGGTGCAAGAAGAGGTAGCCTAATATAAGCCAAAAGCTTACTGAGATCTTTCCGTCTCTGTTCTAAATCATGACGGACCCAAGTAAGAAGTGCATTCAATATTGTCTCCTCATTAGGAATGTTCATGTCATCACTGGCCAAGAGCTTGGCAATTTCATTGGCTGGTAGTAATACAAATTCCTGGTTTCTGATTACTTCCATGAAATGCTCCTAGGCAGGAAAAAATAGCAAATAAACAATATCGTTCCTTCTGGCCATCACAGTTTATATAAAAGAAACTAAAAGTTTTTTGTATTAGATGCCAAACACAATTTATACCTTAGACCTTACAATGTATTACCACTTACTAGGAAAAAAACACAACAGAAACAAATATTTAAACTGCAATTATGTTCTTAAACGTATATAAGTAGAATTAAAATGTCATATCACTTATTACATTTTTTAAATGGACCTGGGACATTCAGGTATTGCTTTGTCCAAGTTAGGAAATCATTTTGGCAAGTCTTTTGAAGGAAGATAGAAAAATGACACTGAGTTGTATGACACTTTAACATCGGAAGCTAGTTTGGAGTTGTGATTGCTGAATAATTTGGCCAACAGTGGAGCCAAATACCTGGGTGAGCATGAAGTTATTTCTCTTACCCAGAAATGGCCTCTAGGCTGGCTATATTTCCCAGTACCATTTTTGACCACAGAAGTCTTCTCAGACCCCACCCAGGAAGAGTATTGCCCCGTAAAGCTATTTTAATGTTATTTGTAAGACCACCCAGGATTTTAGGTCTGTTTTGAAATTTTTAATCTCTTCTAATATGATTTATGTACAAAATTCTTTTGGTCTCATAAGAAAAAGCAAAAGTGTTGACCTAGAATATACTGGGACCAGGATCTTAGACTGAAGATAACTCAGTCCTGGCCTTATACTAGAATCAAACCCTCTATAATTTAAAATGAGAGAGAGGGAGATGACTTTAGGTGTGAGGTGACTTTTACAGGCCATTATGCTAAATAATCTAGAGAGAAGGAAAACTTACCCTCTGATTTGAAAGGTTACAAGTCTTAATGCATGGAGAGTTTACATTGCTATAAATGCAAATGCTAGATATATTGTCCCTTAATGTACGTACACTTCCTTAATGTATTATCCCTGTCCCAGCATGCAGTCTTAGTAAAATAGCTAAGGCTGTTTAAATTAGAGCTAGAGATAAGGGCTATCAATAACTATCTTCTATATTAAAATGAGAATTATATTTTCTATATAGCCTGTGGTAACCTGAGTGAGATACTGATCTAAAATATATCTTGGGTTGACATTCTTTTCAGCAGAAATTCTTAACAGGGAAAGCATTCATGAATAATCAACTAAATTAAATTGCTTCAATTCATCATAATGTGTTAAAAGATGCCCAAATGAGTCTATTTTAAATGACTGATTATTATTTTCAGAATATTTTAATAAAACCTCAATGTTGGAAAGGTTTCAAGCAAACTGTTCTACTCAATGGTATACTGACATTACAAAATGATTTGGAAACACATAGCAACAGCTATTAAAATGTTGAAACTCTCAATCCAGTTATCTCACTTGTAGTTTAATAAATAATTCGTAAGCAGAAAACAAAGCTGAATGTGTACCAATGATTCTCTGTATTTTTATTTAATAATAGTAAAAAATGGGAAATAGCCTAAATGTCCAGCTATAGGGGCTTGTAACTCAACGAATTATTAAACAGGCATTAAAAATTTCAGGGACAGAGATCACATAGCTTCACAGATATTTGATATAAAGTGTTAAGTGAGATTGTGAACCAATCTAAATAAAATACATTTCTAATTGCCTAAATACATAGTGTAGAGAATAATCAACACAGTTATACACCACTGGTATAACTATTGCCATACTTTTAAGTGGTATTGAAATTACATTTCATCAGTAAGAAAAGGACTATTATATAAATATTCATTTGGTGAATTTGTTGATATATCTATTTCAAAATAATGCCCATTCCATTCCAGTATAATTTATATTAAGTGAAAACAGTTTTTCAACAACTTATGAAATACTACTAAACTCAAGGTTTAACAAAGTTCTGAAAGTATTAATTTAATTTTGAAGCAGCTATTTTAGCAGAATTCAATGTTTTTATAAGTTTTCTAGATTGAGAAATAACTTTTGAATTTTAAAATTAAATGTTTATATTTGTTTCATAAATCCATTAATGATATTAAATAGTTGTAATAATATAATCAGTCTTAGGCTTTTTTTAGGAGTTAAAGACTTGCTCCAGATCATGTTCAGTGGTAATCAGAATGAAAAAAAAAGTTTCCAGATTCTAGGATCCTAAGGAGGAACTCCTCATCCTTTCCTACCTGTATTTGTGCAGGACAGTGAACACCCCCAGTCACATGTACCCAGTGACTGAACTCACTGGGGGGGCAGTATGCTTACTTCATGTGTTAAATCCATTTTATGATACAAACAACTATCACACTACCAAACACTTGCTAGCATTGTGCCCTTTCCCCCTTTGGAATAGTTTTTAAGCAAATAAAATTACTGAGAGATTTATTTAAATTGAAGATTGAATTATGTTACACATTTTCTTTCAGTTCCCATAGCAATAATTCGAATCAGACAATCTGCCTCAAAATTACTTATTGTTATTAGAATTCAATTTCATGTCTCTATTGAAACTTAATAACATTAAATAATGACCTTGAGAAAAAAAATCTACCACAACTAATTGGCTATGAAAATAGCTTTAAAAAATCCAGCTAATTTAAATTTCATTTATGTCTAAGCCTTAAAGCAGCAATTGTGCCTCTACTGTAAACAACAGGAGTGACCTAAATGCATACAAATGTTTTCACATGAATAAAACTACTTCCTAAGAAAGAGATATTACTTAAATTATGAACTTATTATGAAGAAAAAAAATCCAGCTTTGTTTTATTTATTTATATTCATCGTATTCCAAAAAATATTTGAAACAGCAGGTATAAGATTAAAATGAGAAATCTACAAAGAAGAATAAAGACTGAGGGGGAAAAATCTTTCAAAGGACTTAATTTTTAAATTATTAACCTAATACATGCTAGGTCTGTATATGATTATCCTATTGCACAATCTCTTACTTTTTTCACTTGAGGCCCAGTGACAATCATAAGAAACATTCCTGAGAAGTGATTACACCACAGGGAGAAAAACCAATCACAAAGGTTGTGGTTTTGTATGAGTGTTTTTTTCCCTCACATAAATCCCTACTGTGTTGAACAGGGTAAATCTATACAATGATGATGACAATGATGTGATGATGATATCATTTATTAACTGTGATGTGTGAATCACTGTTTTGAGTGTTAAACTTTTATTAACTCATTTAATCCTTACATCAAGCTTATGAAGTAGGTAGAATTAATCTTCCCACTAGTTTGTAAATACCTATTACATTTTTTTTCCAAATCTCTATTTCTCTAATGAAAGATTCCTAAAAAGCACTGTTGATCTCTTCACAGACAAACCAACTCAGTGGAAGGATGGAGAATGGAAGAGATGGTAGACAAAGTAACATTTCCTAAACATTGATAAAATTAATAATATAGATAACTGTATACATGAACATGAATGTTTACATTCTTTTCTTAAAGGCTGTATTGCCCTGATTGAAGCATTTAAAGCAATAGCCTTTAATCATTGACCAGGGGTGAAGAACCAACTGCTGTGGTATGGCAAGATGGTCATTGCTTAATAATCTACACACCTTCCCTTCTTTGTACCCCTCCATTGTTAAGAACATGAAGGCTGGTCCTAACAACCATGCCCTCAACATGCTCTCATTTTCTTGCTATCAAGAATCAATCTGTATTCCATTATCCTTCAGGTACTGAATCAGAATCTCCACTATGATTTATTTTGAACACATAATTTGCTACAATTAATAAGAACATTGTTCTACATGGCTACAAACAGTTCTTATATATAATCATATTTATCCTTAATAAAAAGTCTCCCATTCATCTTTTTATCCTCTGTATTAGCACTATACTAATACACTTCTACAACCACTGTCACCAATTTTCATCAACGAACATATGAACAATTCTGAGATTCATCCATGTGCTTCAAAGTAAAGTATTTGGAAAAGTCCTGCTTTAAAAAGCAGCAGATCTGCAAATCCTGAATGGAACAGTCCTAGGCCATTGCTCTGCTTCATAGTGACTGGAATAATTTAGGGGTTGACCCATATATCCAGGAGAAATATAAGGGTACTTAAAAAACTTGTCAAAAAATAGAATTAAAAGATAATATGAATCTTTCCATAAACTTTTTGAAGTACCCTTGTATTACTTGGTGTTTACCCCTCATAACTCAACGAAAATATGACACACTAGGCAGTGAACGTGAATTTCAAGACATGTGGCAAAGCCACGGGAAAACAGCAACATGTAGATAAGACTGAAACAATAAGGAATGAGAACAATAAGGCAGAGAATATGCCTTCTCGCTTTTCAAAAACTACATACCATAGTGTAATTGTGAGCCACTTTATTCAAATCTGTACAACCCTGGGCATCAGCAAAAGAACGGATTCCAAGACAGTTGGATGGGTGAAGCTGTTTCATTAAAAACTTACAGCATGCTTCCACAACCTGCGAAAGCTGAAGAAGGCAAGCTGTAGATAACAGGCACTCAATATTATCTTCCTTTAATTCAAGGCGGCCTTAATGATAAAAAAGAAATTCCATTAGCTTTGGAACTACATTAATCTTATTGTATAAAATAACTGATGTTAACAGTTATATTTCTAAATAAGAGCTCATTACGTTTATTACAGACCTGGATGGTTTAAGACATTCCAAAAAGAAAAAAAAAAGTACTAAATGTAGAAAAAAATTGGCTCTTTTTGACCTCTTCTAAAATAAAAAACTAATGGCTTATTTTCAGAATTTAAAATTTATGCATTAGTTAGTAATTTATATGTACTGTGTATAACTCTCAAATTTTAAATGCTGAAATTCATCTATTATATTAATATTTAAAAATACCATTCAAAAGAATAATTATGACAACCATTTTAAAGGTTTTAATATGTAGATTTTAAACTGTACAGGTATCACCAAGGGTGGTGATGACAATGGCAGAATTAACTGTTAACTATGGCATGCTTTATTAAAATCTAAAGTCTAATAATACAACATAACCCTGGCGAGGTGTTTTTTTGTTGTTTTTGGTGGCTGGCTGGTAGGGGGATTTTTTATTTTTAATACTTACTTGTACACATTTGTGGAGTACAGTGTGTTGTTTCAATACATGCATATACCGCACAATGATTCACTTAGGGTATGCATAGTTTTGTACCCATTAGTCCACCATTAACTCTGTGAAGTTTTAATTTACATTTTCAGACTTATTACCTGTATATGCATACTGAATCAAGGACCATAATGAATTTGGTTCTACACCTTCCATTTTTATTTCTTCCTGTCTTGCTTCTCTGACATCATTAGTAAACATGGCAGCAAAATAATCTGAGACAGAGGAGAGCACCAATCTGAGAACATATTAGAAAAAAAAAAATCAATGAACACATTAAAGTTGATGTTCATTAATAAATGCTGCTGCTTCTTTTTTTTATTTGTTACCCCATAGTAAGTGCATGGTACTGGGAAATGCTTTTTAAGTCTGACAAATTGCTTTATGCTCTACTTCCTTCCTTTGAATATTAAATTACCATTACTGAAAATGTTCTGCTGAGGTAAATGGTACCCACTCACTACTCAAATATCACTTTATAACATCTAGAAAACAAGCTATAAGCCCATAGCATTAAATCCTATTTCTGATTTTTTTGAAAAAGGAAAAAAATGTAAGGGTTATTTTCTGTTTATTATTTTTGAAAATAACCTGTTTTTTTCAAAAAACTTAATCACAGAGTAATGAATATATAGGAGACATTTGAAAATGGTTTTAGCAAGTTATTTTTAGCTTTTATAATACTTTTTATTATTTTACTATATTATGTTTATGTTTTGTTATAAAATTATGTTTATGTTACAATAACACTACAGAACTATATTTTGTTATAAAACATTGTAATATATATTAGCTATCTCTCTGTCCAGATTTTTGATAGTCACACATAAATAAAAAGTTATATGTTTTTGATACATGCATTTTTTCACTTGATAATGTCTTGAAGATATTTCCATGTCAGCACACATATATGGGTTTACTTTATTCATTTTTTTAAAGAAATAAAAATCATGATACAGATAGTATCATAACTGAAGATCATGAAGGTCCATTTGTGTCCTTCTCTAATTCCATTTTTCTCTCCCCCCAGGAGAGGCAGTGCTGAGTCATAAAGTTTACCAAACTGCTCTCCTAAGTACTGTACTAATTTAGATCCTCACCAGCATTGTATAATAGCCAGCATTTCCCCACAATATTGTCAGATGGTAAAATCTTTTGGCCATCTGCAAACTGTTAAATGGTATCCCATGGTCTTAGTTTTCATTCACCTGATTGCTAGTGAGGTTAAAGATCTTTTCAAATGTTTATTGGCTATTCAGATTCTTTCTTCAGAAAATTGCCTGAATTCATTTATTCATTCACTGAACAAACACTGATGTGAGCTAATAAGTACTGGGCATTGGTGTAGATACATCAACACTGTTGCTGAGATACATTAATGTACAAAACAGACAAAAGATCCCTTTCCTCATGGAGTCTTACATCTTAGAAGGAAGTAAATTCTATAGTATCATAAAAGGTGATAAAGTGGTGCGGGGGAAAAAAGTAGGGTAAAGGCAATGAGGAGTGGGTGGTGAGTTTAAATAGGTGGTCTCATTGGAAGGTGGCATTTGGGCAAAGATTTGAAGGAGATGTAGAATTTAGTCATGCAGTTTTCTGGGAACAGCATTCAGACGGAGCAGCATGTCTAGGATGTAAAAGGAACTACAAGGGGGTTTGTGTGGCTTATACAGAATGAGTAAGAAGGAGAGCAGTAGGACAGAAGATTAGAGAGGTAATGGCAGGCTGGATCAGATAGGCTGTTGTATGTACTTTGGCTTTAACACTCAGTGACATGAGGAGTCAATGAAAAGTTTCGTCAGAGAAGTGACTGGATCTGAGTCCCCATTTGAAAGGATCACTCAGGTGGCTGTGTGGAAAACAGAATGTATGTGGAAAGAGTGAAAGCAGGGAGACCAGTTAGGAGGTTCTTGCATTAGTAATCTAAGTGAGATGGTGATTTATCACACAAGTATGGCAGGTAAGGTAATGAGTTCAGTTTTGGAAATATAGAATTTGAAATGCCTGTATAAAATTCAGATTGAACTATCTTTTTCAATAAATCCATGCTCATAACATGGATTTTTTGTCACAGCATGTAATAGTATCTCAATAAATGTGTGCTAATTGAGTCATTGGACCAAGCCCGTTCTTCCTAATGATTTTACTTCCACATTGAAGGGTTTTTAAAAAACTTTGGGATGTAGTGTTAATTAGTTTTGAAGGATACAAAAAAAACCTTTGGAAATTACAGTGGTCATTAACAACGAACAATTGAATACAGAATTATCGGAAGAAAATGAATTAATCTTTATTAAACAGCTCTCTTCCTTTTCTTACTTCAAATAATAATACACCTTTCACGTTAAAGGCTTTTTTCCTTAGCACTGTTTTTCATACCTCTTGGAGTCAGCAAACAGAAGCTGAGATAGATATGGTTATTTTAAAACTCTTAAGACTTTTTGCTACTCCCTTCCATCAGCTTTTTTGCTTCTAAATACCCACAAGCTCTAATTTTCATTGAGTTTATTTAAAGTATTTAATAGGCAGAATGTAGTGTGAAAGCTGCTCATACTAATAAGCAGTTTGGTATAGAAATCTACATCAAACAATATTGACTTATCTGAGGCCAGTGTGTTTTGTTTTTGTGCTTCTACAGAGGGAAAATGACCCTTTTAGGATCATTTAATGTGTAATAATTTCATATGCACTATTTTCTTTGTGGAAATTCCATAAAATATACCCCTTCCCAAAAGCATAATAATCAATTGAAGTTACCTCAACAGATATAACTAAACTATCAAGGAAATATTTCACACATATGGCAATTTAGAAAACAATTACCTGTGAGCTGGAATTCTGCGATCACCAGCAACTAAAATTACATCACACAACTGTTTATGTCTCAAATAGTTTTCCATTTTTTTAAATGTTTGCTCAGCATGATTAAGGGCTTGGAAAAATTCATCTGATGAGCATGGCTCCATAGTATGGCAGGATGATAATGTCTGACTACTATTGGAAGTCCTGAAAAGAAAGAAAACATACATTTTGAAATATCATGATTACATGAAAAAGATCTTTCCTATTAAGTCCTTTCAAAGCATTCAAATGTAAGAGAAGAAATCAATACTACCTATCAATATTAATGTATGGTCACTTATCATTTTTGTCTTTTAAGACCAGTGATGGTATATGTGTGTCTTGTAACTGTGAGTGAATGTAACATCTGTGAGTTAATAGTAACTACACATTCTTTGTAGTGCCTTTTTTTGAGGTCTCTTCTCTGATAAACCCAATGTCTCTGCTGAAAAAGAACCAAGCTATATTCATATTGATGGCTATATCTCCTAATGTTATATTTAAGGGTGTAAGAGATCATTCTATTCTCATCTTTGAAGGTAGGAAGGCAATTAAAGTATTTTGGAGACATAACTCCAAGTCATCCTTTCTTAAAAATGGGTTATGTTCCACAGTTAATTTATAAAATATATTGTCATAAAAAGTGTTATAAATAATTCTTTTGGTTCTCTAACCAGTCCTCAAAAGTCCAGGTAGCCTTATATTACAGGTTAAAGCAACTTAATGGCCTAATCCAGGTGCCTAAAAAATTATTTGAAATTTCCCGATTATGAGTTCTATGTTTTCATCTGATTTACTGGTGAAAAAGTGAAAAGGTTAGGACTGAGGATAAGGTCTGAATCCCCACCCCCCAACATCCCCCCTGATCTCTTCTCTAGGATCACTTAAATCAAGTAGTCAGCATGTGTTGATTATGCACTTAACTGCAAAGACACCAACTGTCCCATAACTTAGCTTTCATTTCTCATCAGCTCTTCTTTTAAGGATATTATGATTCTGACAAATGCTTTGTTGAATCATGCCTCACCAGATCTTAAGAGAGTCTTTTTAATATTAATATCTAATAACCTCATCAAAAAAGTTGGTGGATCTCTTAATTTTAAAGTAAAGGGAACTGAAGTCAAAGAGATTAAATGCCTTGCCAAGAGTCAGAGTCTGTTCATGGTGGAGATAGGGCTGTCATAGAGACTGCTGTGTTTCACCAAAAGCCTTTTTCTTTTTCTCCTGGCAATACAGTTACACTACATTTCCCCGCCTCTCTTGCAGATAGGTGTGATCTTATGATGGAAATGAACTGTGTTATCTCACAAAATTCACCTTAGCTAAAGTGGCTAAGAGCAGGTATGGCTTTCCCATACTTTGTTTCCCTATCCGTGGGTTGAATGGAGAGTACTGCAGACTTAGATGAGGGAAGAGGTAAAATACATGAAAAGTTACTCAAGCAAGAACACACACATTGGACTGAGATTTATCTGTTTCAGTAGTTAGCAGTGCCTTGACTAATAAATATCCCTACCTAAATCCTACCAGCCCAATGCAATTTCAGTGCCATACAAATATGAAGGGTTTTCAAAAAGTTCATGGAAAGATTCGTATTATCTTTTAATTCCATTTTCCCATAAACTTTTTGAAGTACCCTCGCGTGAACACTAAAAAAATGCTGTTGGAGGATAATTATCAATAATGACAATAGAAGTGAAATATATATTATCTAGAAGGGATGTGTTGTATGCTATGAATATTACTGGTGTAATGACTTGTAAAATCTAGTATAATATACTCAACTTCACATTTAAAATCCTTTTTATAAACAAGTATTGAGTACTTTGTAATTATATAAATGAGAATTAGAAACTATTTTAAAATCTAGGAGAAAGCATAACATAAGCAAAAAAAACCCCAATGGTTTTGAAGATTTAAAACATTTTTCAATAAAATGAAGTTTTATCTGTCAAAGTACTGACAGATGAAGATAAGAGCATTAGTGATCTAAGGATGAGAGAAAATTATAATATCTAATTTTCATAATCCATAAATTCTTTCAAGAATAAGATAAATCAAGTACTTCTTTCTTTGAGTTCCTATATTTTGTATCATATTTCTTATACTTCATATTAAATTATCAGTAATGACTACACAATGAGTTAGTTGAATTATGAATTGAATTATGAATGAGGAATGAATTGCCATCATCCAATGATGAAGCATAACAATGCTAATCAATGTTAAATACTGGAAGAATAACAGAACTTTATAATACTATCATCACTAAGTTAATACAGGCTACCTTTGATGTTGGTGTAAGCCCAATTAATAAATAGACTCTCTTTTCTTGTCAACAACTTTCAGGGTGTTTGGGTTCACACCCTGAAATAAAGCAGGATAATCTGGAGAACATTTCAGCATCCATGCTCAGGACCTGAGACTGATTCACTAGGACTGAGGTGAGATTTGAACATCGTATTTTTTAAAAGCCCTTCAGGTGATCCTAATATATATCACAGGCTGAAGACCACTGGTGTACACTTCGGTCAATAGATAGATGTAGTACAAAAATCAGCATGTGGTGAACTTACAGTATAGAACATTGATTTACACAATTAGATACATTACTTCAAATATATGTAAACTGAATTTATTTGAATAAAATATTTTAAATAAACTAGTAGAACTTAATGGAATACTTGTTATTTTCAAAATGAGCATAAAAGTGAAATATCAAAATTGTTTATAGACATATACATTAACAAAAAACTTATGCTTCTAAAATAACATTTTGAATGTCTTTATTTGCTTTCAAGTCTTTAACTGCCATCACTTGATAAATGAACACAGTACTTCAATGTGACAATTAATTCACTGAGATTTCTGGGTGTAGTAGCAACCATTTCCACTGCTCCAAGTGAAGGATCAAAAGAAGAGCAAGTGGGCTTTTGATTTGTAGCCTATTGAAAAGTGAAGCCATCGTTCACAAAAAGGGCATGAAAAAGGAAGGAACAGAGCTGCTCAACAGAGTTGAAGAGCTGCAAAGCTTTCTAGCAAATCTTGGTGGTTTTTTGGAAGACATTTGGGACTTTGTATATACAATTTTAACACCACAAAAATTTACCATAAAAAAAAAATTTACTGCACATCCATACTACTACAGGACCATAGGCACTAAAACAATTAGATTTTTTACACCTAGAAGGAACCTATTCAGTTATTTAATTCAACTCCCTTATATTGCAGGTGAGAAAATTTGAGGCCCCAAATGGCCAAGGTGACCAAGCATGGCCAAAAAGGGAGTCAGTTACAAAGCCAAAATCAGGTTTTCAGAGTTGGTCAAATCATCCATAAAGGAATGAGAATTCTTGCTTACCTTTACACTAAGGCATCAGTGAGTGCAAGGATCAAAGGTATGAAGACAGAATGATAGTACAATATGAATGAGGATAATTCAACAGGGAAAAAAAGACATTAGAATTAAGGATCTTACACTATCTCACCCCAGTTAGACTGGCTCTAATAAAAAATATGATGAATAATAAATGCTGGCAAGGGTGTGGAGAGAAGGGAATACTCCTGCACTGTTTGTGCGACTGTAAATTAGTACAACCACTATGGAAAACAGTATGGAGGTTTCTCAAACAACTACAGATAGATCTTCCATATGAACTAGCAATCCCACTTCTGGGTATATACCCAGAGGAATGGAAATCATCATGTTGAAGGGATACCTGCACTCCCATGTTCACTGCAGCTTCGTTTACAATATCCAAGACATGGAACCAACCTAAATGTCCATTGATGGATGACTGGGTAAGGAAACTGTGGTATATAATACACCATGGAATACTACTCTGCTATAAAAAAGAATGAAATTCCCCCATTTGCAATAACATGGATGAGCCTGGAGAAACATGTTGAGTGAAATAAGCAAAGCACAGAAGGATAAATACTACATGTACTCACTCATAAGTGGGAGCTGAGTGAGAAAGCAGGAAGGAAAGAAAGACCACAGTAGTGCATTGGACTTGGAGAGGGAGAGAACATACCTCGGGATACAAAGTGGAGGGGGGGGGAGGCTGGGGATAATTGAGTGGGGGGCATGGAGTACAAACACAATTTGTGGTAATGGGCATGCTGCCAGTATGATTCTGGTCTTCACATCTTAGGCACGGGGGCGACAATCAGCTTTGTATCTCATGAATATTCATAACAACAACAAAAATAATTAAAATTCATATCCCCAAAGTGTTATTTTCAATAGACATTCTCTTATCTGATACGAAGTGAGGTAGCCACTAGCCATGTATGGCTGTTTACCTTTAAATTTAAATAAATAAATAAAAGAATTAAGGATTTAGACCAAAGTCCTCAGCTGTGTGACTGCTTCTTAGCTAGGTATGAGAGAACAAGAGTCTCTTGGGTTTCCATGGGACAGAGATCACATCCCCATTCCCAGATAATCAAACTGCTTTCTGGCACTGTGTATTTGACAATGTTAAAACTTCTTTACCGTTTCTCTATCATGTGTTTTAATTTGGAAGGTTGAATTGGAGAAGTATTGGTAAGTGATTAAGAGCAATTTAGGAACGTTCTAGAGCTGTGTTGTCCAATACTAGCCACTAGTCCCATGGGGCTATTTTAATTTAGTTAAAACTAAATAAAACAAAATAATTTAGTTCTTCAGTTGGACCAGTAATATTTAAAATGCTTAATAGTCCTATGGAGCTAGTAGTTAGCAAATTGGATGGTGCAGAAACAGAACATTTCCATCCATGCAGACTGTTCTACTTCTGGTCCAGAGTTCTACAGACCTGGGTTCAACTCTCACTCTGTCACTCACTATATATCACTCTGGATAAATCATTATTATTATTATTATTGGTTATGAATATTCATGGAGTACAAAGCTGACTGTCACCACTCATGCCTAAGATGTGATGGCCAGATCAATACTTGCAGCATGCCCATTACCACAAATTGCTATTATAACCTGTGTCCCCCACCCAATTAATCCCTGACCTCCCTCCCTAGTGGATAAATTATTTAACTTCCCTAAGCCTTACTTTCTTCAATAGCAAAACAGGAATAAGTAATATGTGGTATTTTAGGGGATCCCTCATGGGAGAATTATTAAATGAAATTAATGCATGAATAGCTCTAGCATAGAATACCACAATCAAGGTAAGCTACTGTTAGTAGAATCTCGCTTTTCAGTGGCCAGCAGGAAGACTTGTAATCTGTCTCTTGTCTTTATACAAGATTGGTTGGTTGTCTTTTTAAAAAATGATCCCCAGCATTATCAATTTTTGTAACGAAATTTCATACTTCCTATTTAAAATGGCATTTAGTAAACCCAGTAGACATCCTAATCCACAATACAAACATCTGGAAATAGACCATTTCTGCTGCATTTAAAATATATTTCTCTCTGATTTGTACTTGATCTTTTATATGATAATACAGGAAATACATCTAACATCTCTGCTTAGTTTTATTTACATGATATTACTAAAATGGTAAATCATATTGCAAAGAGTTGAATGAGGTCATTCAAATTTTTTGGAGTGGAGAGGCTGGCTGGTATGGGGATCTGAACCTTTGACCTTGGTGTTATAGCACCATGCTGTGACCAATCATTCAAATCTTTCACCACAAGGAACTATATGCTGCTGAAAATTTCCAGGCTACAGGGAAACATTTAGTTTTTGGCTTATGTCTCTCTCTGCAGTAGGCAATGAAATTATAAGTCACAAAAATACCTAAATATAGAAAAGACGCAAGTATCAAACAGAATCAAGTTATCAACTATTTACAGAGTAACTCCTAACATGCAGCACTGTACCAGTTTGAAACAGGGGGGATGCCAAGAAAGAGATGATTCCTTAGTGAAGGGAATTTGATATGAAGAATCAAGTTTCATAAATTGGAAAAAATTAAATAGCGACATTGACTAACCCTTGTAATTCCCCAGATTTCACACACGTGCTCTCATGTGCATACACAATACGCACCATGACCAATATACTTTTTTATTATAAACTACTTAGATTTCTTTACTTCTAGCACCAGAATTTGTACTAGGATTTCTTAATGGAGAAATGTTTCAAAAAAAGTGCTAAAAATTCATAAGAATTACACTATGTGATTTTGAGTAGGAAGAAAGCTGCTTTGAAACTCTAAATGGTCTGTAGGGCTCACTCCCTAGGTAGGTGACCTACTCCTAGCCACCTGTGTCATAGCTTGTGGCATTCAGAATTTGCCTTTGCAAAAGTGCAATTACTACATCATGAATCTTTTGCATCTTTTACAAATATTCAAAACCACAAATATAAAGTAAAAAATGCAAATTTCTTAGTATAGGCTAACAGTTTCTAATTTTTTTTGATGCAAACCCTTTTCATCAGCACACTTTTTATTTTATTTTATTTTATAAGATGACCGGTAAGGGAATCTTAATACTTGATTTGGTGTTGTCAGCACTACACTCTCCCAAGTGAGCTAACTGGCCATCCCTATATAGGGATCCGAACCCATGACCTTGGCGTTATCAGCACCACACTCTCCCAAGTGAGCCATGGGGTGGCCCTACTTTTTTTTTTTGGTGACTGGCCAGTATGGGGATCTGATCTTTTCAGTATACTTTTAAGTATGTGCACAAATATAGGATATTATTTTATAAACAATATACAGATACCATTGTACAATTATTATTTATTTTATAAAATACAGACAAAATAGAGATTTAAAAGATAAAATATAAATAGAAATTCTAATATATATATTTTTGCCATTATTCCAGTCAATCATCTTGTGCATTCCCAATTGGAGTATAATTGCTACTGGAATATAAGAGAAGAGGAAGATCAGTATAGGCTAGTGTTTAGAAAAGCAACAAGTATCAGGTGAGATCTGAAATATGTATTGGAGTTTAGATGGGTGAGGAATAAGAGGAGTTGAGGTTGTCCCCTTTAAGGAAGTGGTCCCCTTTAAGGAAGTGGTCCCCTCTAAGGACAGGACAAGGCAATTATATAAAAAGAAATGACAAGAGCTAAAGAAAAAGAGTATCTTCACCCCTTTCCCTTCTCAAGACAAATATATTTTAATTCAGGAATTTAAGGATTTTTTTCCCCCTGGCACATTGGCCAGAATATCTTGGTAAAAAATTAAATGCTGTTTATAAGAATCAAACTTTCTTAAATAATAACTGGTATGAAGGGGAAGGGCCATGGGCACTCTCATACAATGCTGGTGAGAATTAAAATAGTAGTAATATTCCCGAAATGACTTTGGGAATACCAAACAAAAACCCTAAAAATGTGCATACTCTTGGGACTTTGTTCAGAAAAAATAATCATGGTATACTTACAGAGATCCAGCTACTGGGAGGATTTATCACAGGTTTTTTCTAAAAAAATACATTGGAAACAATCTAAATTCAAAACAATAGAATATTAGTTAAATAAGTAAAAGGTATATCCATAGATGGAAGAATGGTTCATTCATTTAAAAAGATATACGAGAATATTCAACGGAAATATGGAAAGCTGTTTTTTAGTGGACATAATTGTTTTTTCCTATCCAGGATTCCTTCATATGGTGACAGAACCTATCTTTACCTTTTGGGAAACCATATATTCCTCACCTCCGTCCACATAGCTTGGGCAGAAGTAAGCAAGCAACTGAGGCCTGGCCAATAAGAGTATCCTATCTCCTGGCAACAATGACTGGTTTGGGTTGGCACATGATCCAAACAAGGCCAATCATAGTCTCAATTTCACGATGTTTGTTGGCACTCTTGGAAAAGAGTCACTCTCTTTCTAGTAGGTTGCTAAGCTGATAAAAAGTAAACTTGCTTTTTTTGCTATCACACTGAGAGTTTACCTAAGATAATGGGATCACAAAGGAAAACAGAATCTAGAAAGAGAGAAAAATAGATTACTGGTGTTACTTATCTTGATCCAGCCATGTCCAAAGGTAGGCTCTATCCTTGGACTTTTTGTTTATGTATGTGAACCAAAATTTTCTAGTTTTCACTTGAGTCAGATTGATTTGGGCTTCTGTCTTTTGCAACCAAAAGCATTCTCATTTTAAAATTTATATTAGGTAAAAAAGCAGGTTATGAAACAGTATGTATAATAATATTGAGATTTTTATTTTTAAAGCACATGTTATTATTATACATGCATAGAAAATATACCAGAAAGACATTTCCCCAAATTAAGTTGTTATTTTGGGCTAGCTGGGTAATTACTGATTTTTTTTCCTCCCAATTTTGCTTATCTCTATTTTCTGATAGCTCTATGGTAAAAATATATTATGTAATGTGGAAAAGATTCATTAAAAAAAGAACACTGAACAGTTCTATTCAGCTGTCTTCACTTCTTGCAGTGATGATTATAACCCCAAATCCATTCTTTACTTCTACCATAGTAATGAATTTTAGTAGGAGATATGGTTGCCCAGGTAGTGACTACATTTCTGAGCCTCCCATGTAACTAGTTGTAGCCACGTGATTAAGTTTTCACCAATGGAATATGAGCAGAACTGATATAGACAACTTGTGTCACTTGCTTAATGTCCTCCCTTTCATCTCTTTGGTCCTTTCCACAGGCTGGGATGTAGATGGAGAACTGAGTAAGCTTAAACTATGCAGAAAGGATAATACTCTACAGGATGGAGAAACAATACGGAAGGAACCTGGGTCTCTGAATGGACTTGTGAAACAGAGCTACCTATTTGCCACGGGCCACTTGCCCACCTGTCCAGTGACAGAGAAATAACCTTTGATCCTATTTAAACCATTGTGTTTCTGAATCTCCTTGTTACATCATTTTAGCCAGTGCCCTACAATATATTTCCTAAAGTTAAGTGACCAAATTATATGGTTATGTTTTTATGTATTGTGTGTGCTTGTGTATGTGTGTGCCACTACTTTCATGCCTAATGTATCTTACTCTAAAAAACTACAAAACTCAAAATCCAGTTCCAAATGGAATACAAGTAAAATAAAACGTGAGTAATAAATGACATAAAGACAGGTTCTTCTGCTTTAAAAAACTGGAGTTAAAAAGGCCAGCTGTACAATTGTAGTGCTGATCCTCTTCCTAAGCTGATTCTTCAGCTTTCCCAGCAGTTCTGGGAACTAATATGATTTCAACAAATTCCTATTCTGTTTAAATCACCATGTCAATTTCATTTGCTTAAAGCTAAGAACTTGACTGATACAACATACAGCTAGGCTTTGGGGGTGGGGGGGTCCATGAACTCCTTGAACTGTATACAAAATATTTACTATGCGCCCCCCCCAACTGTTTTCTAGGGAAAGGTAACATAATTTATGTCATATTCTAAAGGGAGTCCATAATGTGACGGAGGCACATGTGTAAAGAGCAACAATGCAATTTATCCTTCCCAGATACAAGTACATTATACTTGAACTTCTTTGCCACCTCTGGTAACAAAAGTTTTTTCATTTGGAAATGTAGAGAATTTTAGTTTAAAACTGAATCAGAATTAAGAGACTGGATCAAACAATGAGGTCCAGAGACAACATAAAGAAGGCCAAGAAAAAGGAGACAGCCATTGAGGAAAGATGATATTATAAAGATAACCCCTTGTTGGGAGAAGGAGGACCTAAATGCCTTCAAGATGAGTCAAAGAGCAGTGAGTCAATTGATAAAGAAATAGAAGACTTCAGTGTATCTGCAGTTGAAACAGAGTAGCAAGCAACCAGTAAAAAGGGTGAGAAGACTATAGGTAAAGAGTTGTGGCTGGGTCAAGAGATTATACTTGTAACCCAGCCAGCCTTGGCATTCTCAAGAAACAGGCAAAGAGAATTAGCTGGGGAAAGAAGGTGAAATTGAAGGTTAGAATGGATAATTAGCTATATGTTAATCCAAGCTGAACTCTGATTAAATGAACAGTAACAGGGAACTGCCTACTTGTATGTAGGCAGTACAGTGTTTGGTTAAGAGCATGAAATCTACATTGTGATTGTTTGGATTCAAAATGCAGCTATTTCCAAGTGGTCAAGGTCAATATCAACAGTGATAAGTCAGGTTAATAGTATGTACCCTTGATATAATGAAAATGGCACTTTATCTCTGGTATTCCTTCCCCAAGCCCATAACCCCAGTCTAATCATGAGAAAAACATCAGACAAATCCCAATTAAGACATTCTACAACACCTGACCAGCACTCCCCAAACTGCCAAAGTCATCAAAAACAAGGAAAGACTGAGAAACTGCTGCAACCAAGAGGAACCTAAGAAGACATGATAACTTAATGTATTATGGTATCTTTGATAGGATCCTGGAACAGGTAAAGGATATTAGGTAAGAAACTAAGGAACTCTGAATAAAGTTTGGACTTTGGTTAGCAATAATGTATCAATGCTGGTTTGTTAACAGTAACCAATACACCATATTAATGTAAGATATAATAATAGGGGAAACTTGGTATGGGATACATAGGAACTCTCTGTACTATCTTTGCAATTTTCCTGTAAATCTGAAACTATTCTTTAAAAAAAAGTTTATTTTTAAAAAATGCAGCTATTTTACTTACTGGCCTTGAGCAAGTTACCTAGCTTTTCTATGCCTCATTTGCCTTATCTGTAAAATTAGAATTAGGTTAGCTTGATAATAGGAGCAGCCTAACTAAAAAATTTGTTGTGAAGACTAAATGAGCTAATATAGTAAAGTGCTTAGAACACTGCCTCAGAGTTAGGAAGCACCGATGAGCATAAGCTAATGATTCATTTTGAATATTTGTAAATTGCAGTAGCATTTATGCAAACTGACTAAAAAATTGCCCAATGTATAAAAAATTAAGCTCTAGCTTCGTAAACAAAATTTGAAATAATGAAATTCCCCCAGTTAAAAATGTCAAAAATTACATAATTTCAAAGTGAGTATATCAAGTGAAGTATAAACTGTGATTATACTATGGTCATATAATGGGCCACCATATAAACCTTGCTAGTCCTGGTAAGAATTTATCTTGAATTAAGGTCTTAGGAACCTATTGCTCACATAAAAGGTGACAACCCTGTCACTTAGGGTCTAAAATTCCTCATGGTGTAAGAAAACATAGTTTGCATTTTAATACCAAAGTAATGGCTTAGATGATGTAATGTCTTAGTAATGGCTACAATGGTAAAAAAGGTGAATAGGCTACAGACCCAAGATCCAAGTTAAAATGTAAGAAGCTTTTATTTATTTTATTTTATTTTTTGACTGGTAAGGGGATTGCAACCCTTGGCACGGTATGTTCTGCACCATGCTCAGCCAGTGAGCGCACCAGCCATCCCTATATAATAGGATCCAAACCCGTGGCCTTGGCGCTACAGCGCTGCACTCTCCTGAGTGAGCCACGGGGCCGGTCCAAAATGTGAGAAACTTTTAAATCACTTAGATGGATGGCAGTGGAAATTACCAGAAGTCTAAGGCTCAGGCAGACATTTCTCCTAGCTGGAATGCAACTGATAAAATATATTACCAATGTATGATGCCTCTAACTCCTGCTTTAAATTGTCCAGATCCTCTGTGGGTATTGTGATTCAGAGTATGGAAAACCACTCAGCTGTCTTCCCCTTTTTCTAATAACTCAAAATTTCAGTTTAAGTTCTGAGATCTATGTAAATATTGCCTGTTTAAATATGAAATTAGTATACCATATGTATTTCCCCATTGTGTTAATATTTTAAGATATCTATAACAGGCTCAAAATGTTTACTATATATTTCATTATTTGCAAATATTATATAAGAAAAAGAATAGTTCCCAAGTTATACACAAAAATTTGATGAATGTCAGTGTAGCTTCTTTTGACATTAACAGTGATAAGCTTTGATTTGTTTACAGCAGAAGGGCAACCACTTAGAGAAGTCTGACTGCTCACTTAATCAAAAAGGCTGAGGGCAAATAAATGTATCCTACGACAAGGGCCAAAGACTCAGAGCCAGAGGATTGCAGGAAGATGTAAAAATCAGATATATTTCATTTAGAAAAAAATGGAGAAGCAAAAGTATACACACACAAAAATTTCTAAAATCTACAATGTTTGTTTTTTCCTTTTTTTGCAATAAGATGTCAAGACTGAAATTTCAAACCATCACGAAAATTAAATTGCTTTGACATATTTCTCCTCATATCTAAAAATCAGATATTTTCTTTCAAGTACATTTTATTTTTGAAATAATATTTTAGGAATAGTTTGGTCACTGAAGATGTGAACTGTCTACTCCCATCTTACTTTGATCAATCTTGTTGATTAACATTTTAAAAACAACTATTTACTTTAGATTCTTTTAAATTATTTTATTTTTGTATCTCCTATAACTAAAAGTCACTTTTGTATTCTTGAAGAATGAACATAGCCATCTCTGTCAAAAAAGGATTTTTTCTTTCATAATGAATATCCCACCAAAATCATATTTCAGTATGCAAACTAAAGAACAGATATACTTTCAGCAATCTTCAGCTATGCAAACTACCTTTGTAATAATGAAGTAAATTATAGCGATCAATGTGTGTATATAAACTTTATACTCACATTATAAGTTTTATAAATGGTAAATGTTCGTAATTCTGGTAAATGAATGAATGCTTTGTTTTTTCTAATTTTGTTAAAATATTCTTGATATGTTGTATTGATTTTCAAATGGAGCAATGATTACTCTTTGGTTTCTCACAAAAACAATAAACCATGAAGCTCTTATTATATAAATTATTCTCTTTATGGCAACAAGTCTCTAATATAAATACAAAACAATCAAAAGACATCAGCTCAATTGATCTCCATTTTAAAAAATTTAGTGGTTCCTATTCCTTTAAGATAAGGACAAGTCCTGAACAAATTTTAAAAATGTTTACTTAATTTACCTATGAGTATGAACCTACGTAAAGATATTCCCTTCTCTCCATTACACAAATGATTACAGATGACTGGTCTATATTTTTTATCATTCCAATACCACAGTTCAGAATTCCATGTTCTGAAGGTTAGAAGAGGAGAAGGTGGTAAATATCTCCAAGTAGGAGATAGTTGAATATATGAACTTATTTTATCTCAATCCCTTATGATGCCTACATAAATAATAACCAACTCACAAATTACAAGTGTTATCAAAATCTGCAAAGAAATTTTAAAAGAAAATGAATACAGTAATCACACTAGACAAATGGTAAACTATTTGTGCCTTTGAATATTTAGAAATATTTTTGAGTGAAGATGAATCTGAAAGATGACTTCCAAGATCTAACTTGTTACATAATACGTTATAGTAATTTAAACTGATTTAATGAGAAAATCCATTTCAAAGATAAAGCCATATTCCAAGGCTGAAGATGGATAAAGTCATTATGAAATCATCAATTTTTTTCTTTCTTTCTTCTAACTCATTTCCCCTTCTTCTTGCTCCCTTTTTACCAGTTGACCACATCTACCCCCTTTATGTTCCCTTAAACTCTCCTGAAGGAATATCCTTCATTTCCCTAAATAGCACAAATTTCAGTGAAAATGAAGGTAACAGGAATTAGTAGCTGTCCTCTTAGAAAGAGACATGTTATTTAGTATTCTCTGTATTAGTCTGAAGAGCTGCAACATAGTCAGGACAAAGGGAAATAACCATAAGAAAAATATTATTGACAACTATGATGATGTAAAAAAAAAACTGGCAACTACAATGTGTATCTCTTTGTAAAACCTTTCATTTTCATTAAATTAAAAAAATGGCTCTGTTGTAAACTGTCACATAAAATTTTGTACTATAGATATGTCTTCTATAGTTTTGCATGAATGTAGAAGGTAAATGAAAACTGTAAGGCAATGATGCATAAAATTGCTACTATATATTATTTTCAAAGCAGAACCAGATCTATATAAAGAACACAAGATATTTCAAAATGAATGCTATTTGTTATCTTTATAATTTTACAGAATACGAGAACATTTTAAAAAATCTTAGCAAAAGTATCCCATGTTTAAACCAAAATATTACATGTGCCTGTATGCAGATGCACATACATAATGTCAGATTTTAAATAATAAATACTAAATTATTTTAAAACATTATAGAGAATTAATCCCCACACCCCATTTCTAACAGTAAGAAAATAATCAACCTGCATGAACTGGAATCAGATTCATTTTCTTCTTCACTAGTGCCATCATCCACTTCTGGTCTATTCAGCCAGTGTGCACTGCCACAATCTTCTGTTGTAAACTCAAATGCAGGGACTTCAGAGGTGGATGCCATTGGCCAAGAAGGTGAATCCTGAAAATCCAGTTGGCTGGACCTTCGGTAACCAAATGAAGCCAAAGGCAATTGTAGGCTACATGGATCTAAAAACTTTCTCCCACCGTTTGCTCCAGTCTGTCCTCGATTCCAAAATTCTCCCTGCTGGCTGTCAACTGTAGAATTAGGAGACGATGCTTGATGGCCAAACCACCTCCATCTGATTTTCAAAATCTGTTTCACATCAAACTCTTTACGAGAACCAGACATCCTCAGAGAAACCAAGTGATCGTCTAGGCAACGGGCAAAAAGCACTGCACACAGATTTGTGCATCCAACCAAGACAAGAGAAGTATATGCCCTGCTGTACACAACAAACAGATTTAAAGGAAAATAAATCACATTTGTATATATATCTATCTATCTACATTTACTATTATGCCAATATATAAGATTATAAAGAACAAAGGATAATGAATAAAGATGAAACACGGTGGAACATTCCGTTCAATCAGAGCAAACTCTCATCCACCTATCCTGAAGCAGTGAGACGACTTTCCCTGCTCTCTTTTCCCATACTGACCATTAGGCTCTCACAAACACTGACAGCATTCATTAAAGTCCTTTCAATGCGGAACACCACCCCCTTTTCTTAAACTACAAATGACAGAGACAGAAAGCACTATCCCCTTGCAGTATCTCACTCTCTACTGCAGAGTATATTAACTCTTTTATTGCTGAAACAAGAAATGTACTCCAAAGCATTTTCTTTTACACTTAAATATCACTTTAAAACTAAAATGTTTCTATTTTTAAACTAAATTCCTAAAGGAAATATCACAAAACAAGTTTATTAAAAAGCATTTTTTAGTTAGATGAGTTATTTTTCAAGTTGTACTCTTTGGATGGGAGGTGAAGAGGAAGGAGGAGTACAAAGGTAGGAGTACAAATTGTTGCCTTCCACCTCTATCTTCTCCTTCAGAGAAGAAGTGTATCAAATTAAATAGTAAGATCCTGGGTAAGATTTCATTTGAACAAAGAATAATGAGAATAAGAAGAAAAAGTCAAAACTACAAAGGATCAAAATACAACAGTACTTACTCTTTTCCAAATAAATTACCTGAAGTCAATATTGCTTTATAATTAGGACTGGGCCACTTCCATCTGGTATAATATTCAAATTTCTATGACACTACTTGGGAAAAGGAAAGTATATCTCAAGACAGCTACCAAGGGCTGGGATAGGACTATTTCATGGGTATACAAATACTCTGATGGTGCCCTCTGTTGCTAGCAAAACAAAACAATGGTCCAAACATGGTTGCAGTTAAAGCAAATTGATGAAGCAAATAATAAAATCAATCAAATTTTAAAATACTGAATAATAATTGTGAGCAATGCACTCTAGTAAGTATTGTGGGGACACATAGATTTACACATCCTGGTTCCTAACCCCTAAAATAAATAAATCTAGTATCAAAACAAAAAAAATTTAGGAAGTTAAATTAAGAAACATTGTAATACAGCAATATTAAAATTTTGTGATCTACAAAAGCAGAATTTGAGTTTTCAGGGTGCTCAATATCTACTCCTATCTCAAATAATTTCACACAAACAGCAATGTCTATATCAACTGACCAAAAAAAAACCCCCAAACCAACAAAAAGCTGCTTTAGAGGCTTACAAAAATATTGTGAGGCATAGATCTTAACTTCACTCATTTCTTCAGGAGAATAAAATTACTCAGAGAAACAAGAATAAGAAGCATGAAAAGCCACGTACAATGTTGTGTTAAATACTGCGGGAAAAACCATAAAAACTTCAAGAAAGAGAAAAGACGGTGTGGAGTGGTACGGGTCAGTTTCATTTGGGAAAAGCCTTCTAAGAATAGTAAGAAGTTGTGTAGGCAGAATGATGAGAGATTCATATAATGTAAGAAAGATATTAATAAAAGCCTGAAGTGAGCATATTGACAAGGAAGGATGGGGATACCAACTTGATCAGCCATACTTAATTAATTTTAAGGAGCATTAAGAGATAAAGCTAGATCAATACAATGAGATGGTATGCCTTGAGCATGAAGCAAAGGCATTATTAAGTGCACTGTTGAATAGGATAATGTTTTAGAAAATTAATTTGACGGTAGTATGCCAGATGCATTAGACAGTGAAATGACACTTTTCCCTCTCCTCCCATATCTGTCAGACTCCTTCCTATCAGCACCCTTCTAACTCCACTCTACCTATCCAACTTTATTTCTATTTTCCAGCACACACAGCTTCATCAGTCAAGATTGTCTACGTTACGTTGTTCCCTCTTTTATAATGCTGTTTGTGTCCCAATTCCTCTGGTTTTAAAATCCTACTCATCCATCAGGGTTTTGCTCAGGTACTACCACCCTTATGAACACTTCTTCAATTAGTCTAGCCTTGTGGTTCTCAAAGGTAGCAATTTCCTTCCCCCCAACACAAGGCTTCTGGAAATTGGGGGAGGGGTAGATTTTTAGTTGTTGGAATGACCAGAGAGTGCTACAGGCATTGAGAGGGCAGAGGCCAGAGATGATAAATATCTTGCAATGCATGGTACAGACCCACACAATGAAAAATTGTCACTGCAGTAGCTATAATAAGCTAAGATAATGATCTTGCTGTCACTCTCTTCATTCAAATAAGTACTTACCAAGTATTTATAGGTACAAGGCACCACAAGAGATAGAGGAATCCCAGATCTTGCTTTTGGGAAGATTTAAACTTACACTCAGAGGAAAGGATAATTAAATATTACAAAAGAAAACAAAATTTTAATAAACATAATTTTATATAAATATTAAATTGGATTTAATTAAATTAATATTAAATTGGATTTAATTGATCAATGTGAGAGCACTTACCAGAGATTCTAGTTACAATATGTGCCAGCTCCAATAGCAAGAAGTGATTTTAATTGGTTCTTTGGTTGACTGACGCCTTTAATGAAGGCCACTGAGATGTCAGTTATTTATCAACATAATTCTCTATAAAATGAAATTCAATGACTTAAGGAGATGTGAATGTTAAAGTCTTAAATCATGCCCTCACTCCTAAAAGGGTCCACAAAATCATGAAGATTTTGAGATATACTCATACAATGAATGTATACCTCCTTGTTGTAGTAGCTGTTTCCAGTAGGTTGGAGATGTGGGTGGGAGATTAGCCATGGAAAGAGGCTCCCTGATTTAAAGGGATACCAGGCTCGTTGCCAAAGGCCAGGTAGCCATATTTAACCAACACTGTCATGATAAAGGATTTAATTATATGCATACGTGTGTGTGTATATGTATATACATATGTGTGTGTATGTATGTACACACAAAAAAAGAGAAAAAACCAAAAATCCTTTTATATCAGTGGGCGTGTATCACGTGCTTTTTTCACTGATCTCTTTGTCAATCCTCCTCCACTCATTCTGTCCAGTAAACAATATTGACAGCTTGGTGTATAACTTTTTATGCCTCTCTCCATGTTTCTATAATCATATACAAACTTATATACACATATATAGGAGTTTTTTGCTATTGTTAGGACAGAGATCATATTGTAGACATCTTTTTGGCATTTTGCTTTTTTCACCTAATCTTATATATACATGGAAATATAAACCAATTATATTTTTAGCAGTTGCATGACATTTCATAACTGTAAAACACAGTCCATTAAACTCTCTCCTTGCTAATGGGCATTTGGGTTGATATCAGGTTTTGTTTTTAGGTTTTTTTGCTAGTAAGATAATGTTGAAATAAACCTCCTTGTGAAGCTTTTGTGTCTATGTTATTTATTCCCAAGAATGGAATTGCTGGCTTGAAGGCATATATTTTTAAATATTTCCTAAAATTCACATTTTCAAAAGCAAAATGAGTGTACCCTTCACATCTATTTTCATAGGCCCATCAGTTAACTATAGTATTATAATTCTTTTAACTGCAGACGATTCTTTTAACTGCAGATGACTAGTGGCCTTAAGCATATTTTCATAGGTTTATCGGCCATTTTGACTTCTAGTTTTCTGTTACCGATTTATATTCTTTGCCTATTTGTCTTTTCCTTATGACCAAGTAAAAGCTCTTTGTATAGTACAGATATTAACTCTTTGTTTTGCATGGAAATATTTTTTCTAATGTATTTTCCAGATGGATAGCAACTAATGCCTATACCTTTAAAAAAACTTTTTTAAAATTAAAGTTTGACCTAGAAAGTGTGCACATCACCAGTGGAGAGCTCAGTGAATTACACTATGAACCCAACCATGTAATCTTCACCCAGGTTCAGAAACAGAACCATTGCCTGCACTTAAGAAGTCTTCGTTATGCTCCTTCCCAAAGGTAACCTCCATCCTTAGCATACTTATATCTGCTTTTGAACATCATATAAATGTATTCTTCTGTTCACCACTGTTTTGAAATTAATCCATTGTCTGTAGCAGCTGATGGGTGTCTTTTATGGCTATATAGTATTCCACTGTATATATACAATCATCAAAATCCATTCTATTGATGACAGACATTTGACTTTTTTCTAGGTTTAGACTTTTGCAATATAATGCTGCTATAAACATTCTTGTACATGTTGTCTGATGCATGTGTATATGCATTACAGTTGTGTGTATATATAGAAATATCCAGAAATGAAATTGCTAGGCCATAAGGTATGCATGTGTTCAACTGCAATTGATGTTACAAATTTACACTCCACAAGCAGCATGAGCACTCCAGTTACTCCACATCCAGCCAACACTGGTCTTGTCAGTCTTTCTAATTTTAGTCATTCTGATCAGTGTGCAGTGGTATCCCATTTGGTTTTACTTTACATTTCCTTTATAATTAATGTGGTTGAGTAACTTCTCAGTTTATTGGTCGCTTGGATATCCTCTGTGAAATGGCTGTTGAGGTCTCTTGCTCCTTTTTTCTATTAAATTATCTATTGTTATCTTCTTGATTTGTAGGAGTCCTCATGTTTCTGATATTTTCTTTATGAAAAATATGTAGTAAGCATAAGCACTAATGCTTTTATGGCATGAAATTCAGCATTTTTTTTAAATAACACTTTTTCTTGTTTTGCCAATCAATATAAAATTGTTTCATCCAAAAATTTACTCAGTTCTGATGAGAAGTACTTCCCAGGGCAATTACTTATAAAAGAGCATTACATGTTAAAAGTCATTACATTGCTAAATTATCAAAATGGTCTTCACTCACTACTCTGTGTAAATTAGATCCCTCATCATTCTCTATCCCCCAACCTTCTTAATTTTTTTCATAGCATTTACCACCACCTGAAATATTAGATGTTTATTTGCTTATTGTCTTTATCCTCACTACAAAGCAAGCTTCAGTAGAGCTTTGTTTGAGTTTATTGCTGTAATCCCAGCCTTTGGAATAGCACCTGGCAGATAGGAGGTGCTCAATAAATATTTCTCTAATAAATGGATGAATCCAACAATTACAAGAGCAATAATAAAAAGTATATACTTATACTAAACATTTTTCAAATTATAAAATAAATTAAGAGCCTAATGTTTTATAAAACATATTAGAAAAACATTTACCTCTGGTGACAAAATATTTTCAGTGTTTTTCCAACTTAAGAGAAAAATCACAATACGTTATTCCAATAATTTCTTTTTTTATTTCATTCTTAAGGCATAAAATTCTATCACTCTGAAGTTCAGTGGCTAAATAGCAGATGTCTTTTCAAACTGATACAACACTTTCTTCAAACTGATTATAAAAGTATATTCTGTACCTCTCTTTTATTTTAATAACCTTGCTTTACTTCAAGTTAAACTTGAGATATAAAAGCTCATGCATTATTTAAAATAGTCAAATATGCCAATTAATACAATTTTCAAATTGTAATTAAGGGACCCACATGTAATTTCTGTTTCAAATCTGCTCAACTGTGAATTTAAAACATGGCACTATTCAGCATACAACAGAAACACTGAAATGTCATTAAGATAGACTGCAGATGAGCTCACTTCAAAGTGTGGCTTTTAAAGCTATGGCTTCACTCAACAATTTAAATCACAGCCATGTGGTAACTTGTTTATATTTGTAGTTATTACTAAACAAACCTCTCTTCACATAGAGTTTTTTAGATAACAGTATTTATAAGTAATCCATTTTAATGGATCTATTAGTATAGTTTTAAGTGTGTAATACATATTACATTAAAAAAAAAAACCAAGAACTAACTTTACTATACTAACCCAGCAGCACTCATCTCCCTAAATTTTTCAACTATAAAAAGAATGAGTTACACATTATGTCATTTCAAAGAGTCCTCTAAAGTTTAGTAATTCTGGATACTTCTATAACTTTGTAAAATTAGGTCTTCTACCAGAATTTGGCTTACTTAAAAAATTTGAATATTAGTATAATTGCACTAACATTTATATTCCACTAACACTTAAAAACACACAAAGGCAGAAAATGTCAGTTAATTATTTACCCAGATTAGAAAAGATTTGAGATTTACCTATTTTAACTTTAATTTTAGTATGCCAGATATTCTGTACCTCTTCTTCAACCTCATAAAAAGTGCAACAACAACAAAAAATCCTGTATTTATATAAATTCAACAAACATTTGTTCTGTCTACAGAACAAGAAGATGAGAAAAGAGACTATAAAATCCATCTAGGCAGGTACCACTATATCCTTAACAACTTGTATAGTGCATTGAAATATTTACTGAATTTAAGTTTAAAAAATTAATGAATAAATTAATGGCATAGAACATGACTTGAAGGATCTTAAAATCCAGCAGAAGATGGTCTTGAATGAAACTCTTACTGAATTACCAAGGAGTCAGTATGTCCTTTATATGGAGAATGAGCTTCTTGAGGTGAAGATTTAGAGGTATATCTCGAGGAGATTAATTTGGCAGTGGTGAAAAATGGATTTGTGAGGGATGATACCATCAGTAGGGATACTAATTATAAAACTCTTTAGTGTGAGAGGTACAGTTTAAACTTGGCTGGGAGTACCGAAGGGGGATGAAAGTTAAAGATATTACAGAGACAGACCTTATAGGGTGTTTGTGGCAAATGGACAGGAAGAAGTCAAATGACAGCATTTTCAAACCCAGGTGACTGGAAGAATGGTAACAATAACATAAACAAGGAAGAGAGAATATAGTTCCTGGAAGATTAAGTGTAGCTTTAGACAAGTTTAGTTTTAATTTTATATCTAGAAACCAAATAGCTAGAAATAGGGGTGTACAACTATAATTAGCTTATACTTAAAAATCAATCTATTTAAGAAATCATAAATTTTAAGTGGCTAGATGAACTCTGCGCAGTTAACACTGGTTATCTTTGCATTCTTTTCACTAGTTACCACAAACACATGGCACCAAAATTTCTTTTGTAATTAAAAAGTTTAGAATATACTTTGAAACCCAAAATGAAGATTTCTAGCACAATGTTAAATCTTTTACTTTGTTAAAAATAATTTGGAAATATTTATGACTTAATCAGTAAATAAAAATTAAAAATAAATATCAAATTTAAGTTCAGCTGCAACAAGCAAAGATATTTGGCTTTGTAAGCCTCCTGGTGGATTGAAAACTCAGCAGTCAAGAACTCCGACATACACTGAAAACTGAAGTACGGTTTCATAATAAAAGCCATCTACTGTAGGGATTTTACTTCTTTCCATACGTTAAATAAAAGCACTGTGATATAAACCTGTAAGATCAAGGTAAAAAAAAGTAAGTGAAGTAAATTTTAACCTTTAAACTAGATTATGTCTCCTTAACATATGATCATACAGCATCCCAAACTACTTGCTCAGATAACTCAAAAATTTTATTGAAATTACTTACTTAACATCTTCTCCCACAGATAGGACAACTCTATGAAGGTTACAAAAAGGACTGTGGCTTTCTAGGCACTTATGGACAGGAACTCACATTTAATTTAAACAGTGCAACACAGCATGACAAAGGTATCCAAGGCATGCATATGATGCTAAGATAGCTGCAGAGGTCAAAGATATATTTCCAGTCAACCTAGAACTCTGAGTACAGTAGAAGCCCCCTTGTCAGATGAAACCTATAATTGGTCCACTAAGTGAATAAGTCAGTAATCATACAAATATATTTATATACCCTTAATGATTTTAACTTGAAAATATAAATGCACATTCATTCACACGTCTTTTCATACAGGGTTAATGCCATATATCTGATATGGCTCTCCTACTCAGTATAGATCCTCTTTTTTGCATAAGCCATGCCCATAATGATCTATCATCTATAATTTCCACTTATGGTTTCCATAAATGAAAAGAGAACTTAAAAGCACTTTGGAAAGAATATGAATAAAGAATCCATTAGATCAGTGGTCTGTCCACCCTGGGAAAAAACTTGTGCCAGAATGTAAATTAATGCACTGCTTCCTTCAAGGAGAAAGTCTTACCATAAAAAAAATAAAATAAAAAATGTCATTTGAACCCAATAGTGTACTTAGTTATGTAATTAATTTACATTCTGGTGTGAATTCTTTATTTCCTGAGGACCACTAATAGTGTAAAGACGAGGTAGCTGGTCCATGGGCTTTGAGGGGCACTTCTTTAGACTTTGATGACTTTTCCTCTAGTCCTTTATACTTATCCAGCCTTCATCCAATTTGATAACAAAATTTTTAAAAACTCATTTATATTGAGATGTCCCAAAGCATTCAACTTAATTTTCACAGAAAGAATTCTTTTCTTTATATTCTCATTAATTTACATGTTTACTACTGTTTTATAATTACTATAACAAGTATAACTGTTAAAAACAGGTTTGTGAATAAACACAACTAACTTTTGGTAAGTACCCAATTCAGCAGGTAAGCACAAATGTGCAGCTCTGTTACAGAGCAGCCTACTTAGCCATGAGTATTCAGCTGGCCCTTGGGATCAGAAAAGAGAGTGCATTGGGTTAAAGCTACTAGTCAGTTCAGAGGTAGGTTGTCAACAGTGCTTCTGCTATTATTCTTTCACATTATCACTTATTAATAGTAGCCTAAGTGATATAGCAGAAAGAGCGTGAATCGATAGCTAAGCTACTCCCCAGCTAGCTGTATAATCTGTGCAAATCACTTCGCCTCCTGGATCTTCACTTTTCTCTTTAGTAAAATAGGATTAAGTAGCATGTGTAAGTATTGAGTAAGGGTCTGGAATTGTAACAGCAGCTACTATTTCCTAAATGCCTAAATGTGCACGATAATATGTGAAATACTTTACATTGAATATAGTTTTGAGAAAAACTGGCTAAGAGGGGTCATTCTCCTTCTCCCCTTACAGATAAAGACACTGAGGGAAAGTAAGGTTAACTGACTTGCTTAATACATATATCTGGTAAGTAGCAGGGCTAATTTGAATCCAGGACCAACTCTAAAGACCATATACTTTTAAGTACATCACACTGCTTCTTGCTTTCAAAATATTCTGATTTGCTAATCACAACTACCTAGTGAGGCAGGTAGAATAGGTGTTACCCCCATTGTACGAATAAGGAAGCAGATTCAGAGTATAATTGACTTGTACAAGGTTTGATGTCTAGTAGAGAGTAGTAGAGCAGACTTAAATTCCTTGCTAATAAAATTTGACCAAACTAAAGGCAAATAAGACACAAAAAGAGAAAAAACAGAGCACTTGAAGAACACATCATTCCTTATAATAAAAAAATTAAGTTCATCATAATTACAATTAAATACCAAAATGGCATTTGTTCACCAAGTACAAGTGCCTCTCAGATTTCTCCCCACTTGCCTCTCTCCCAATCTTTGTTGCTGTTTCTTACAGAGCAAAGTGCTGATCCATAATAACATCAAAAGTATCTTTTCATCCCTCAACTACCTATCAGTACTATCTGGTAGTAAAACAAGGAAAATTTTTTAAATAAGTAACTTAATATTATATAGCCTTTTTAAAAGCTTAATTATAAAAGTTATATTATACTATAATATAATGATTATAGTATGATTATAACAAAATATTTACTTTTGAAAATATTGATGACTGTTAATAAATAAATATTTCCTTGCCATCCACTCCTTAGATTTTGCTGTGGCAAAAGGATGAAAACTGTAATACCATAAAGATGATGGGAAACTACTGCTAAATTGTTCCCTGATCCATTATGTTTGGCATGTGCTGAGACACCCAACTATCTTGTATGCCATAAAAAGTAACAATCTGAATAACCATAATTTTGTCTTTTACTGACCTGAACCAAATCCAGGAGTGTTTCAGCCTTCCATGTAGCTTTATGGTGAAGGAGGTGAAAAAGCAATCAATCAGTTCTCTCTAGACACAAATATAACGAATCCAAAGTTGCTTAGGCTCTCTGAACATGTAATGAGCCAATCACAGATTAACCAATCAGACTTCATAAATTATATACTTACGTTAGAGAGAACAGCATAAGTTGGGTAAGAAAAGGGTAGTAAAGGGCCATGTAAGCAATACAGAGGAGAAAATGTGAAGCACTCTTGTTTCTCAGCTGCTCATAATTAGAAATGGGTATTTGCTACAAATGTTAATTAAACCAGTAAAGAGACTCTCTGGCTTGCCCTAGAACTAGACGTAAAAAAAAAAAAAGGGCCACTAATAATCTGTACTATACTATAATTTAACTGAAGCAAAAAGCAAAATGAGGCATACAAGTGAGTCAAATGGAGATCAGTGAAGCTAGAATTTCTTCATCTTAGTTGGGCATTACATTAAATCCAAGGTTTTTAGGCAATTCAGGGTAGTCCTTCCAAGCACTGACGGGTGAGGGGGACAACAAATAAATTTAGAAGGACAAACTGGTCCAGGCCCCTCCAAAGGACCATGCTGAATCTGTTCAGCAGTTCCAAACTTCTGTAGAACACAGAATTGATTGTATTTCTTCTTTTTTTGAATGAACCACCCAGTCTCAATTCTAAATGCCCTCATTAACTCTCCAAACTACAAACAAAGTAACCTCCTAAAGTGCAATTCTTGACCATATCACTCTACTTAACACTTTTATTCATTTAGTTGGTTCTCGATCACCTACAAAATAAATAAAAGCCAAGATCTTTAGTATGGAATTCAGGGCATTTAATGATCTAGTAGTCCTTGTCTACCTCTAGAGCCTCACCTTCCTCTCACTTTATCTGTAATAAAAAAGACTTAAAACATACTACATCAAAATAAGCAAAATAAATATTATCGAATACTTTCCAAATGAAAGGCACTGTGTAATGCAAATGTGAGTAGAGTTAACAAAACCTATTTCTCTTCTCCATTTAACCTTCAGTTAACTCTCTTAGCTCTTCCCTGACAATCTATAGAATTAGGCATGTCAACTGTTCCTAGGCAACACTGCTTATAGTAAAAATGATCCCCCTGACTAGTAAATTTGCATTGGAACTCAGGAACTACAAATAGGAAGCTATAGCTTTGACTTCCCTGTGCTGGCTCTTTTAAAGAATTGGCACATCCCTTGAGGGAACCCTGGAAGTGAAGTCAATGGAGTTATATAAGAGATACTGGCTGTTGCAGGACAAGGATTTTTTTAAGCCAAGGTGGCTCCTGCACCCAAATGATGTGAGCTTCTTCGAAGATATCGCCCAGATGGCTATAGGAACTGCTGGCACAGACTGCTGTGAAGATCATTCCCACTGATGAGGAACATCTGATGCTGCCCTGATGACAAGCTGTGATTCCTGATAGCCTTCTGAATAAACAAGCCAATGGTAGTTTTCTGAATTTAAATGTTTAGTAGAACCTAAGAAGACCCTTTCATTTACATAGCAAGAAGAGTATAAGAACATCTTAGAGTGGCATTCCAGATCTTCTACAATCTGAACCCAAACCCTTTTGCTCTTTTGCCTGCTCCTTTAGCCTAACGTATATCCCTGACAAATTCCCACCTAATCTCATACACAGCTTTTACTCACCTTCCTGTTATTCTTTTTCTCGGGATCCCCTCTTCCAGGTAACATATAATACCTTCCCACAGTTCATTCCTTCAGCCATCTTCTGAGGTGAAGCTATGGATATTTTTCAACCAGGAAGGAAGGAGATATTGCATAGGTAAAGAGTGCAAGGGAACTTTGCAAAAGAGGCTAAGTACACACAGTTTACAGAAAAAGAATGGAAAGGTACTGAGAATAAAAACAGATTAAGCTGGTGAAGACATATGACAATAGTACATTAACTGTAAAAGGTCCAGATAAAGAGTGTCTAGGAGACTAGTTTGGATGGTAGAAAAGAGCAGAGCAAGGCAGTATATTAAGTGCTCCCTTCTTCCTGCATTATCAGCCATGAGGATAAGACAAGCATCCCTTCATGGATTAAAGCAGATGATTTATAAGAGACAATTCAGTAATCTGTACCTTGGGAGAGAAAAAAGGGAACGGTGAAGGGATTACAATGGAAATGGCACTTGCCAATTTCAAGGAGGGAATATTGTAGCTACAAGTCAGCTCCAGTTCTGCCTCTTATCCTGGTTATGTATTCAGCCTGTCCCACTAGAATTCGCAAGCTGATGTTAGTTGTGTAAAACTTTCTATGGCATCTCAGTTTCTTTAATCTCAGGTTTCTTTGATCTCAAGCTATTAGAACTGCCTCCTTCCTTAGTATAAAGATGCCCACTACCCTAACTTGTTATACCTTTGGGCAAACTCCATTATTTCCAAACTCTGATAGTGGTTAATTTAAGAGCTAACCAAGATGTGGCACTTAGAAAAATGTCAGGTCTTCTGGAATTGCTAAAGGCTCTAGTTAAGTTTCAAGGGTGTGAACTCTTAGGTTAAAACACCCATGCAACAGCAAAATAAAGAAAAATTAACCAACAGAAAAAAAAAAAAGAAGAAAGTATATGTGCAGAGAGAGACACCAGCAAAAACCCATACAGACTTGGAGAAGAAGGAGCCCTAGCTCCTAACTTTCTGTTATCGATGTCATTTGCCTCTGAGGCCCAGCTGCACACCTTGCCTTTGGACTCTGTGACATAAAGCTATATTCCTTTATAGATTTTCTAATAAAACACTCTTTGTGCTTAAGCTAGTTTAAGTAATCTTCTGTAACTTGTCATGAAATAATCCTTAAGACTGTGGACTGAAATCAAGGCTGTTGAGGCAGAAATAATTTTCAGCACCACGCTCTCTGAAGTGAGCTAACCGGCCATCCCTATATAGGAGCCGAACCTGTGGCCTTGGTGTTATCAGCACCACACTCTCCTGAGTGAGCCACGGGCCGGCCCTTGAGGCAGAAATAATTTTATAAAGGTTTATTGAAAGCCAAGCTTGAGGATTAACCCAGGAAACACAAGCCAACAGAGTTGGAAAGTGCTCTGAAATCTACTAAACGCAAAGGCATATTATAAGGGAGTTTCAAAAGGGAGAGGGAAAGTTCCAAGAACAGTTGTCCCTTTCTCACAGAACACAAGAATCACAATTGGTTACTGATTACAACATGAGAAACAAAAACATCTATGTGCAACCTAAATCAGAAGCTTCATGCTTCAGCTATTCTTAATATCTAGATGGCTTATTCAAAACCAGCAGTTTATACATTATTTAATAAATCAGCAGTTCTAATCACATGCATTGTTTATCTTAAGAAGAAGATGTTGACATCGAGTTCATGAAACTTATCCCAAGGCAGTGAGTTTTGGTAAACCTGCTTCATTTTGAGTATTTTCTTCATCAAGACCAAAAGAGGAGAGAGGGAAAAAAAGTGTAACTACAAATATATTGTGTTATATACATATATATATATATATATACACACACACACGTAATCAAGTTTATCATATTGAAAAATTCTGTTAATGTTGCCTTAAAGAGATAGGAAGGGAGAAGTCAATGATAGCTATTTTCTATTGGAATCATAAACTCTCCATTCATCTTCATAGGACCTAACACAGGGCCTTATACAAATATTTATTGAATGGACATACAATTCAAAAAGAATGAAATTCACTTGGTCAAAATAGTACAAAAATAGTGTCTAATTGTGGAGTTTTCAAAAGTACGTCACTTCAAATTAATAAAACATGTTCTTTATAATTCTCAGTAGTATAATTCTGTTCAAATGCATATACATAAAGAAATGCTGTTTTCTGTCTTCTAAATAGAAGACTGAAAATATAATTTGGATTTGATTTCTTCAGATTTTGTATTAACTCATGGTACTATGAGGCCTGCTTAATGTTGTAGTTATTAAGACTGTTTGTAAACTATTCAGTTCTCCTCCTTCTGGGTACAGGGTCGAACTGCATTTTCCCACCTCCTTGAAGTTAGGTGTAGTCGTATGACTTGTTTGGCCAATGAAATGGCAGTGGAAGTTAAATGTGTCACTTCCAGATAGAGCCAGTGTGCTATTCATCACACCCTTTCCCCTGTCCTAACAATTGTGGAAGCAGATATTGAGATGGAGACTCTGACAACCTGGGCTCCAAATGACTACCTGTTACAAAGCTCTCCTGATGACCTTCATTGGACATGTAGTGTGGCAGAAATAAACTCTTGGTGTTTTAAATCACTAGGATGTGGGGGTCTTTGGCTACCATCACCTATCCTGTCTGATACACTCAACAAACCCTCTTCTCATAAATGGAATAAAGACAGTCAATAGCTCTGGCCCTCAATTTATCTTTAGAATGATAACAATTTATATAGCTCTATATCAGTTAGAGAGTATCTTTGTATATAAGTGTCCCTCATTATCCAAACTCTCATAATCCAGACACAGGAACTGAATAGATTCAGAAATATTTTTGGACCAATTCCTTATTCTCTCAACTCTCAGTACTTGCCATCTGAAACTCAGGAACCAAATACATTCGGAAAGTGATATTCCCTGCCCTCCAAACTCTTGTCAACTTCAATCAGGAGTGGAACAGACTTAGACAGTGAAGGATTCACTGTCTAATGAATAATGTCTAATAATGTACTGTCTAATAATGAATTACAATATTTCATTTGCACTATTAAAGCTGTTTTTATACTGCCCACTACCTAGAAGACTCTCAGCATTTATTCCATGAATTAATTATGTGCTGTCATCACTCTAATCTTACAAATAACGAACCAGATTCAGAGAGGTTCATAAACTTGCTGGAAACAACCCTCCACATTAATGACACAATTCCAGATTTTTTGACTCCAAATCTCTTGCTCTTTCTACTATACACCATGCTTCCTAATGTTTCTTATGGGTATAGAATTTAGGATTTGACAGCAAATTAATAGTACAAATAGTGTTTGTGATTAAAAAAAACCATGTCAATCACATATTTGCATCCAAGAATAATTAATTAAAGTCATTTGTCTTCAAGGACTTCTACTTGCCTAAACCTAGTCTAGTTCATAGACACTAAGGACCCTGATGCACAGAATAGGAAGATGCCCTAGATATTATTTGGTCCAACAGGCAACCTGCAGGAAAACAATGAAGTTGTGTAAGAATTGGGGGAAAGAAGCCTTTTCCTTTGACACCTAGTACAGTCATGCGTCACTGGATGAGGATATGTTTTGAGAAATATGATGTTAGGGGATTTCATTGTTGTGCAAATGTCAGAGTGTACTTACACAAGCCCATATGGTATAGTCTACTAAATACCTCCAACCCCACTATAATTTTATGAACCACCATCGTATATGTGGTCCATTGTTGACCAAAACGTCATTAACCAGGCACATGACTGTACTTTAAAATCCTGACTTTTAGGGCCGGCCCCGTGTTGCACTCGGGAGAGTGCAGCGCTTGGGCTCCCGCCGCAGTTCAGATCCTATATGGGAATGGCCAGTGCGCTCACTGGCTGAGCGCGGCGCAGGCGACATCAAGCCAAGGGTTGCGATCCCCTTACCGGTCACAAAAAAAAAAATTAAAAAATCCTGACTTTTAGATTATCTTCACATTGGTCCTTACCATACTGGCCGACTTTAAACTCTTTGCTGTCCAATTCTTATCAAACCCCAGTTGTAAGAAGTACTCACCCAACTGCCTGAAGGATAGACATAATATCCATTTCTATAGGTTCAATTTGTGTTCCACAGTTCCAATTTATTTAAATTGGAAAAGGACAGAATATATATATATATTCCCCTTTAAAAAAGCAAAATTGAATGTTAGAACAGTAAACCTCCAAGAAATGCTGTAGTAAAAACTATTGAAATCTGTCTAACCCAGCTATGTCAAACTCATTTGAGCTCAGAATCTTATTTCAAAAATAAAATATTAATTTCTCATTCTTTAGAATGCAGTTTTAGATTTTAGATCATTCTAAATGTTACGAATGGATTAAATGAAGCCTTCAGAGAATTTATCCCTAGAGTTTTACTACTGCCCTATATTGAAGAATACTGGAGAATACTCTTGTGAAAAATTCACTATTTTCCGTAGGGATATTTTAAAGATGTTTTCAAATATATCACACAATCTCCCTTCTTATTAGGACCCATGAGAAAATGTTCCTCTTAGTCTCATTACTAGGAAACGTCTTGCATAGGGCAGAAGAACTGGTTTGTTTTTATCTTGGAATTAGAAACACACCGACACTTTGTTCCTCTCTCTTTTTTCCTGGCTCCTAGAAAGCCCAGAGGCCAAACTGTGACTCATCTCCAGTACAGGATCTTATAGCATACATTGGACTTGTATTCCTTTTTTCCTTTCCTGCTCTACCTCAATTTTCTCATTTAGTTTGTTTTACTCTATCTTACTATGTGGACAGTAAATTCCTTCAAATCATTTTTTTGTAACTATATATTGTATATATTTAGTCCTCTCTTCTTACAATTTCATATTTCTCCCTCCCTGCCCCATTACCCAAAATATCATTGTATTCACCTTTGTGTAAAAGTATTCACATGAGTCATAACAAGCCAATAGAACGTACACAATCACAATGTAATCAAACCTGTAAATGCTTAAAACCAGGGGAAAAAAGTCATCACTGGTTTTTCCCCCCCCCCCCAGTGGTCTAATATCCAAAAAGACTTAATAAACTGTTTCCTAAGAGGAAAAAGAATTAACATTTATTGTGCAACAGTAAGCGCTAGGCACTTAATAACAGCAGCTCCACTTTCCATAGAAAGTAAGAGGGGAATTTGTATATATAATCTCTGGAAGGATGCACAAAAAACATAATATCCTGGGGGTGCAGGGTGGGTAGGGAGAGAGACTTTGTATATACATTCTGGATCTTTTGAATTTCGTGAATGTATCAGCTATTCGAGAATATTTTAAAAATCAAATGGAACGATAATAAAGTCGATAATGCTTTATTCTTTGACACAGCAAACTTTTTTTCTGCCAGCTTCTGATCCCAGAGTATGCACCGAAATAAAGGCCTAAATGCAAAAGTTTCTACCAGGAAAGCCAGAACTTATTAAAATAAAGTCCCTGTCATTTTCCACATTCCGAGGGTGAGGCCATTATTTAAAAGTAAAACTTAAACACTGAGGTTATGATAGCCTGTACGTAACGATGAGGGAAAAAAACATTCCGAGATGGTTTCCAGTTTATTAGTAGGAACAGTTCGAAAACAGCAATGACTGTGACCAGCAGTCGGCTCCTCACCGGCCGCGCTCACAACTTTGAACAACTCGAGTGCGGCCCGGGCCGCGGTTCCCGGGCTCTGGGCAACTCGGCAGAGAGACCAGACCCGGGTTCGAGCCCCACGCCCGGCCCACCCCCTCCGGGAAAGGGTGCCTCACAGCCGCCTCCCGGAGGGGCCAAGCCCGGCGTAGGGGTCGCGTGGGGCGGCAAACGGGCCCAGTCGCGCGGTCCGGCCCGTGGCAGCCCCCTCCCAGACACCGAGGAGGAAGCCGCACTTACCGCGTCGGGCTCCGGAGGCGGCCGGGGGTCACGGCAGGGCGGGCGGCGAGGAGGGAGGCGGAGGGGAGGCGGGGGGCGGGCGGCCGGCGAGCGGAGGAGAGGGATGCTCGTCCCCTCGCGCGCCCCCAACTCCTTCCCGGCAGCCTCACCCCCGGCGCCGGCCGGCCGGGAGCGAACCACTCCCCCTCCGTCAGGCCGCACCAGGCCGGTTAGTGAGGTGAAGCGGGTGTCCAACTGTCTGGCAGCCGCCGAGGGGGGCGGGCGGGCGAGTGGGTGGGGGTCGGGAACCTGCTTGCGCGTCAGTCGGTCCCGGCGCGAGCGGCTGCCCGCCCCGCCCCCTCCTGCGAGGCCCCGCCCCCCGCCGGGCCGCGTGCCGCGGAAGACCGTTGCCCCCGCCCAGTTGGCGGTTTGTCGTCCCCCCCCAAGCGGCGCGCGCAGACGGCCCGAGCCGGAGGAGGGCGAGCGGGGCGCGGGCTGCGGCGAGGGGGGCTCGTGAGGAGAGGGGACGTCCGGCTGGGCGGGGCTCTGGCGAAGAGAGGGTGGGGAGCGGCGGACCTGACAAAGATTCCGGTTGTTCCCAGCCCCTTGTTGGAACTGGGATGAGGGGAATTCCTGGGGGTGGAAGTTTAGGAAGAGGTCCCTCTGCAGGACTGGAAGGCCATCAGAGCGCCGGCCTGTGTCGTCCTAGAGCTTTCAGGGAACTCACAGAGTTGCCTCTCTTCTCCGTCCTCTGCACCCTTTCCCTTTGCAATAATCTGATCATTATTGTGCTCTGGGAAGTGGGTTTTTGCCATCGCGATTATGGTCTTTGACACTGTGACCACAGCCAGTGTTTTCCAATGATGGGATAAGAAGAATCTGAAAAAGTAGGTTCCTTATTCATTTCTCTAGCGAACGTATTGAACTCCTATTGCTAGGTGCTTGAGAATAACTATTACTAATTTATCCAGCGCTTATATGCCAAACACTGAAGCGCTTTACATATGTTAGCTCATCATCAGGTTTGAGCAAAACAGGTATGGTCCCTCCCCGCGTGGAGCTCACAGTGGGTAAGGGAGGGAAGGGGTTTCTTTTGTTCATCTCAGAGTGACCTGTAAAGGAAATACCCACCTGCTTTTGGTTCTCAAAGTAACTCATATGGTCATTATTTGCAGATTCGGTGTTTACTACTCTGAGCTCACTGTATATTGCCCGTAAAGGTTGAATATGGTCATTCCACTCAAATGACATTTGCTCAGGAGATCATGAGTATGTCTTTATATGCAAGCAAGTGGTCCAGAAGACTGATAATCGGATAACATAACCAAATTGTGGTAGCAGCCTGGGGTGGCTGGGAGATCTATTTAGGGACGTTTTGTGCGTTCCCACTGGGAAAAGTGGTTAGAAAAAGCAACATAATGTAAAATAATGAAGCATTGACATATACTGCTAGGTCAAAGGGAAGCGGATGGGACGATTTAATTTTGTTAAAATTAAGGAAGAGCTACATTACAAACTCTACCAAGGAGGGGTCGAACCACAAAGCACAGGATACATTTTTTATCAGAGCCATGTGGAACAGACCTCCCCCCGCCGCCCTATATAATGATACCTACACACATAGATAAAAATTCTTCATTGTCTTTAAGTACAAAAGACAGTTGTGTAAACCCATAGCCTGAATTTTTGGAAGTCGGTTCAGCTTTTCAGCACTCATTTGATTTTTCAGTATTAACATTTGTTCACATTAACAGCAAATGACATTCTTCTCATAGTTCCCCCCCCCCTTCCTGTTTATAGTTACTTGTTCAGTTTTGGAGTTTTAATTCAGTATTTTTCTTTTGGGTTTATAATGAGAAAGATTAGAAAAGCATTGCAATCCAATCAGATTACAATTGCAGTAAAAAATGAATCCTAAGTTAAGAAATAGGAATTCTCATTACATCCTCTCTTTTTTTCCTGTTAAATATATTTTTTGTTCTGTTCTGACACCTATTTCCTTTGGTTTACTAATCTGTATTTTTCAGCTTATTTGCTCCATCACCGCAGTGCAAGAAATCACATAAAACTTCCATTGTGATCTTGCTCCCTGCTGCAAGCATTGGCTCCCACCACTTGCTCTCAAACTGCCCCCGACCACCACCATTGATTCCTCTCTCTTCTGCCAACATGCCAAGTGCTCATCCATGAAGCCTTCACATGTCTCTCTGTCTGGCTGGCTCTTAGCTATACACACAACTGACTCCTTCCTTCATGTCACCTTTCCTGGCTATCCTATGTAAACCTGCAACACGTTCCCCCACCCCATCTCCTCACTTCTCAGCATTTAGCACCACTTGACATATCTGTCTCTCTACTTCCACTGAAATGTAAGCTCCATGAGAGCAGAACTTTGTTTAGTTCACACCTCCAGTGTCTATTACTGCACCTGTCACATAGTAGATACTCAAATATTTTTTGAAGGAGTGAAGGAATGACTCCACATAGGAGAGAGAGCTTGTAGTCCTTTTTTGTAATGGCCAAAGAGCCTTCATGCAATTTATCTTATAACTGAGTCATATGACTTAGACATATTAATAAGGTCTAAAACACATCCCAGTTTTACCCTATTTACAATTAGAATTTGAAAAGGCTGTTTTTCTCATTCTGGCAATACTAAGGAACAGGATTTGAGGAAGCTTTCTCAGCGGAAAATTTATGCTGAGATCTTACAACTTGGCTCATAAATGGATCCATAGAATCAGAGAGTAATGATGGATCAATAAATGCCGTGAAAGTCTTAATATTTTTCTCTGAGGAGAAATAGCAGTGATTAGAGTGGAATATTTGAACCTAAAATTTGACTACTTATAACTGATAACTTGATAGATGGTGTCAACCCCATGTCCTCTGTGGGCACTTGAATAATTTTAATTGACACTAATCATGATGGTTGAGGTTAACAATTAATGTTTTAATCTGGTTAAAGTGTAGTACTGAAAGATAGTAAACAGACCTTAACTCTAGTGTGTAGTTGCCCTTAAGAAAAAAATGGTTTTACTTTTCACATTCTGTTCTAATTACTGGTTATATGGGTGGGGAGGATTAAGAGATTAAACTATGATTATATACAGTATATATGTTCAAAATCTGGATTCCAGGAATGGGATTCTTTTAGAGGATTTAGGATTTCTTTTAGCTATCCATCTTTTGGTATGAACAGCCTCATATCAAAACAGTCTCATTAAAACACAAAGCTATATAAGGTATGAACAGATCATACTCCTGGAATGAAGATCTCCAGTTTGGGAGAGACAGGTGACCAAGTAAAATACAACCAAAAGTTTGTCCCCTTGAAGTTCACCTCGAATTCTCATTCTGGTTTCTCTTGGTTCCCCAGGGTAATTTATTCCCCGTGTCAACTTGGCCCAAATACTATACACACACAGAAGTTTCCTTGGCTCTCTCTTTACCACAGCCAAGCCAATCCTGAATTTTCAAAATGACCTTTACTAAAATCTAAAGGAGAATAAAAATGAAATTGTTATGGAAAACATAAGCACATCAATAACTTCATCTATTTGTTCAGCTAGTCTTCTACAGTTCCCATTCTTCCAGGAACAAACTTCCATCCCCAAAGACCAAGTATAGATTTGCCCACACAATCTGCCTGGTTTCCTTCCCTCTAGGCTCTCTTTCACCACATGTTGAAGTCATTTTTCTGTCTGTCACTTGAGAGCCATCAAGCTTGTCCTAATCACAGCAAAGGCTAAAAGCTCCACTTGTACTCCCACTCAGTTCTTCTGGTCAGAGGCATATGGCACAGTCCCAGCCAAATTGCAGGACTGTGGTGGCTGACACAATACACAGCTCCCTCTTCGTGTGAGACTCACTATTTACACGTGGAGGGAAGTTTATTATGAGCCCATTGTCAGGCCATTTTGTATAGTCCCCAGATAACTGCCCGACACAGTCCTGGGGACATGGGGAAGGAATGTGCATTCTCTCACGCGTGTGTTTCCATTCACCCATTCACAGGTAGGTTCTCCTGTAATCAGGACACACTTTCTGACTGGAAAAAAAGGCTTTTGTAAAACAACTTCAAATACTTTCCACCAGTCTCCCTAACCTTTCTAAAATACAAACCTAATCCTGCCCATCCCCTAGCCCCTGCTTAACATGCTTCAATGACTATTGCCTTCAGGGTAAGGTTCAAACACCTTAGTCTGGTTGTAAGGTCCTTCATAATCTAACCCCTGTATACTTCTCCAGCCTTGTGCCTATTCTGAATAATTGTAGTATCTAAAATATATCATTTCTCCTGTAATTGTGCCTTTAAATGTTTCTTCCATCTGGAATACCCTGCCTTTCAAATGACCCTCAAGACTCAACTCCAACATGGATGAGATTGGAGAAACTTATGTTGAGTGAAATAAGCAAAGCACTGAGGGATAAATACCGCATGCATTCACTCATAAGTGGGAGCTAAGAGAGAAAGAAGGGAGGAAAGAAAGACCACAGTGGTGTGTTGGACTTGCAGAAGGAAAGAACATACCTTGAGCTACAAAGTGGGGTGGGTAGGAGAAGGAGAAGGGGAAGGGGAGGGAGGGTGGGTATTACTGGGTGGGGAACACAGGGTACAACTGCAATTTGTGGTAACGGGCATGCTGCCAGTATGGATCTGGCCTTCATATCTTGGGCACGTAGGGTGACAGTCAGCTTTGTATCTTATGAATATTCATAACCAATTTAAAAAAAAGACTCAACTCCAGGTCACCTCGTCTGGCAATCTTTATCTGAACTTTCCAGGCTGAGTGTGTTCCTCTTCCATGCTCTTATAGTACCCTGGGGCCCCTCTGTTGTAGCAGTTACTCAATGGGCTGTGAACTTGTCTGTCTCTCTGACTAGCTGAGAGGTCTTTGAGGGCAGGCACTCATAAATATTTTCTGAATGAATGAATAAATGAACAAACACCTCTTGTCTACAAAGCCTTGAAAAATAGCAACCTAGTACAGCTACTTTTTCCCTGAGTGTTCTAACATACACAGAGAGGAAGTTTCCTTCAATTTATAGTCTTTTACTATCAGTTTCATGAAACTTCAGAAGGTCTTTAGGATTCTATAAACTTACAAGGCCAAGGGAATGAACGTGAGTTACTTGTATTTATTTTCATACGTCAAAAAAAAAAAAAAAAAAAATCCAACATCTCCATATACTTGTTTTACATTTTAAAAATAACAGTTGCAAGATTACCAATTGATGTTGATTTCTCATGAGTTAAAAAATGTTCCAGGATGTAACCTTGTATTTGATATATTACTTCCTGATTCACTAACAGACGGGAACCACTCAGTCTGGCTTCTATTTTCATGTTGTCAGAGAACAAGTTCATAACTGCTGTGCAAGTTTAAGCATTTAGGTTTCTTACTGTGAAGAGACCTACAGCATAGAGGACACTGTGCTACTTGTTATGGGGGAGAAAATGAATAAAGATGAATTAGATATGTAAATTGAAAAGTTTTTTTCAATCATTACTCTTCCTCTTGCACCTCCATTTTGTTCCTCTTTTTAAAAGCACACATTCTCTGTGTTCACACTTGCATCCTATATTCAGTGACTATACTTAGCACAGAATTCATGGTGAAAGATTCTGGCTGAGTAACAAGCAGCTGACCTGAGAAACAAAATCAGAGGTTGAATAGAAGGTGGCACGCATTATACACATTTGAAAATGTTCAGAGTCAGTGGTCTAAGCAATACAAAGAGGGAAGAAAAACATTTCATTCTCCTCTGCTCCATCCCCAAGAAAATCAAGTAATAGTATTGCTTAGACTTATAAGGGCTCTCCTGTTATAGCCAGTTCTTTTTATCTGAGACTGGACCTGTTGGACCTGATACTTTCAGACTCTAAGCAATAGATTCTATTCTATTTCCTAAAGAGTCAAAGTTTGTGTGGAGCCACAACTAAGCTATGGCTAAAGTCTGGAATCTTGTCAACATCGCCAACCGTGGCACTCTTAATCCTGTTTGTGATGCCAATTGCAAAGCTAGGCGACCACACCAATTGACGGGCTCTTTTACCTGCTGGTAATCCTGTACCAACTGGGCCAACTGCCAAGCTAGGGCTGGGTCTGGAGCTCATGGACCCCTCAAGCCCATTCGCAGACTGGGTCACAAACCCTTCATACACCAGGCTGGGTCACCAGACCCCTTACACGCAGGTCTATGAGCTAGGTAACCGGCCAAAAAGGTCCTTGGAGCCATAGGTTGGAAAGCATGGCTGTGCCAGGTGGACACCCGAGGCAGATGCCTGCCCGCCCGCTTCACCCTTGCATTTTTCTCCTGCTCTCCACTTTTCTACCACATGGCCAGGCTGCAAATTTTCCAAATCTTTACACTCTGCTTCCCTTTTAAATTCTGGCTTTTGAATTACTTCAATCAGCTTGGCTTACAAGGGCTATTAACTTAGTCCCAGGCAGTTTTTTGCAGCATTTGCCCACAGTTCAAGTAGATGCATTTGCCCAGGCCATCAAGGAGTGGCTGCCTTGCCCTTGTACATATCTGTGGCTCTTTTGCAGCTGCTGCCTCAGAGACAGGTGCATAGTAACAGAAACTAACTATTCCACCTTTTCACCAGGTGAAAACATATTTGAAATTCTGCAAGGGCACCTGTCCTTGGGTCATCTGCCCATCTGCATGTGGCACTCTTTCTCAGGTTTTACAGCACCCAGCCAGCCATTGGGTTTAAGTGGCACCCTCTGAGCCTTTTGCCTTCAGACAAATGCAACATGCGTTTACTACATAGTCTCTATAGCACGTTACACCATCCACCCCTAGATTTCATAGCTGGAGCCACCAGGGGCTCTCCCTGTTTCTGCTGCTTTACTGTCTCAATTTCTCATGCACAACAGGTCAGGCCTGGAGATGCACAGTTTCCCCAACTCACCACTGGGTTGGTCCTCTTCCCTGGTGTGAGAGGCAGGAGTGGCCAGTTGCTGCACGCCATCCTCCAGGATAATCATCCTTGCTTTCAACAACTCTGCTTTCTGCCACAAATCTTGATCAGTTTGCAGCATAGTGATCAGCAGCCAGGCTCCGGTCAGCAGAAAAGTGGCCACCGGGCACCACATGCTCAAGGACAGCCACATTTCCTCCCCCTCCAAGGGGTTTTGCATTGTAGTACCTGGTCTATGCTGCCTTGCAGTACACTGTGCAGTAACCAGATCTTGGTCAATAGGAAGGTGGCCATAGGGCACAGCACATTCAAAAGTAGCCACATTTCCTCCTTCCAAGGGCTTTCAGCTCCTGTACCTGTTCAGAATCCTGCCAACTACGCCAATTGTAGCACTCTTAATCCTGTTCATGATGCCAGTTGTAAAGCTAGGCGACCACACTAGTTGTTGAGCTCTTTTACCTGCCAGCAATCCTGCCGACTGGGTCGATTATTGAGCTGGGGCTGGGTCTGGAGCTCCCAGACCCTTCAAGCCTATTCACAGACTGGGTCACAAACCCTTCATATGCCAGGCTGGGTCACCAAACCCTTTACATGCAGGTCTATGAGCTAGGTAACTGGCCAAAAAGGACCGTGGAGCCATAGGTTGGAAAGCATGGCTGCGCTGGGCAGATGCCTGAGGCAGACGTCCACCCACCTGCTTCACAAACTCTCTACCACTCTCTCTCTCTCTATCTCTCTCTGAAGAACACAAGAATAGCAACAAACTAAAAAGATACATTGGTGCACATGTGCACTAACTACACACACACACACACACACACACACACACACGATTTGCTCACAAAGAATGCTGAAACACACCCAGCTGGACCCAAGGTGAGGGCACTGACCAAACTATTTTCCCAACAGGTTGTTATATTCTAGCATCATGAAGAATGTTTTGATTATGCTTTTCTATCTCTATGCATGTAGTTAACAAGATTATAATGCATTTCACTGTCAAGTTGCAGCCTGTGTTCTCAGAGGCTGAAATACTATAGTGGTCCTAGGAATCCATGCCAGGGTGATTTCCTCTTCTTGCCTTCCTTCTCTGAGTGCACCGGCTGGGCATGCATGCCTGACTCATAGACCTTTTAAGGAAAGTGGCTCCAACAGGTTCTTTCCTGCATAAGCTATCGCAGTGGAGTGGATTTTGTTAGTGAAAACAAACTCTCTTTCCAGATGCAGGTGACTGGGAGGGACAGTGTGGGCAAAGCAGCCACTTAGGGGCTGGGTGTGAGAAGGCCAGCCACCTCTCAGGAGGAGGTCTGAACATGAAGGCCTGGGGTGGACTCTGCCCTGTTCTGAACATTCTAAGCACAGTGGTGGCAGATCAAACCAGATTTTCCCCTCTGTGGAAGAAATGCACTAAGTGAACAAAGAGAAAGCAGCTCAATGAACCGCAGCCTGTGGACTGAGCAATGCTGAGCACCTTTTATGGTTCTCCAAGGGGGTAGTTGTACTTCCCAGGTCAGCCTGGCTGACTCAACCTGGTTGCTGAAGGGGTGACCCCCTGGGTGCCCTCATGCCCTGGGTTTCTTTGCAACAACCTCACCACAGCCTCTGAAAGTAACAAGCAAGCAGAGGCATCACTGTTGTCTCCTGCCTGCTCTGAGGTGCTCTCTAGATTTCTCTTCTACTAAGTTCATGCTTGGGCCCAGGGGAGAGCCACAAGCCTCTGAAACATCACTGTAGCCCCTTTCTCAATAATCACTGTCTTTAAAATAGCAAAGAGGCTATGTGAGTGGAGAGAGAGAGAGAGAGAGAAAGAAAGAGAGAGAGAGAGAGAATTGTGCTTACTGAGTTATAATTTATGTGTAGTAAAATCTACCATTTTAAGGGTAGAGTTCTAGAATTTTGTCTAACACACAAGTATATAATCACCACCATAATCAAGACATAGAACATTTCCATCACCCTAAAAATTCCCATGTGCCCCTTTGTCATCAGCCATTTCCTCTACCTGCAGCCTCTGGCAACCACTGATCTGTCCCTGTAGTTTTGCCTTTTCCCCCATGTCATATAAATGGAATCATACAAGGCCTTATTAGTGTCCTTGTTTAAACCAACATGTACCCTGCCCAACTCTCTGCAAGCACATCTCACTCTCGTACTTTGCCTGACTTTTTCCAGAGCACCTAACATTAACTGAAAATGAATGATTTCATTATTTACTTGATACGTGTCTCATTTGAATGTACACTCCCACTAGAATGTGAGGACAAGGACTTTGCCTGTTTGCTACCACATCTCCAGGGTTCAGGGTGCTGACTGACATTTTGTAAGTATCCATTTGCTGAATGAACTGCAAAATAAATAAGGAGATGGGAACTTCCTAGGATCTTCTCCATACTCAGGGAGACCTCATTAAAAAGTGATTATTTTTCCCTACGAAATGTGTTAATCTAAGCATTACTGTGTTGCCAAAGTAGATAACACAATTTTAAATTCACTTTCTGGATGATTAGATTACCTAGAATAGAACTGGCCTGAAGTGAGTAAAATGGGAATGATGATTGTAACTATTTCATTGGGTTGTTATGAGGATTGAATGTCTTAATGTAAGTGTTTAGACAGTGTTTCTGAACTGAGAGCTATTTTGACTCTCCAGGGACATCTGGAAATGTCTGGAGACATTTTTGTTGTTGTTAAAACTGGGGTAGGGAGGGCTGCTACTGGCAATCTGCTGCTGAACATTCTACAATGTATAGGATTAGCCCCCCACAACAGAGAATTACCTGGCCCCAATTGTCAATGGTGCCACTGGTGAGAAACCCTGGTACAGTGTCAGGCACACACTAAGGGCTATGTTTGTGTTTGCTATTACTATTATTTTATAAGTGACCCTTCTTGACAAATGTTCTCACACCACCTGAGGGTGGAGGTGTAACACAGTACTGGGTTGAGAGCACTGTCTGCAGCTGGACTCTCTGGGTTTGAAACCTAGCTCTACTCTTTATTAACTATGTTATTCTGAGCACATTACTTGACTTCTCTATACCTCATATTCTTTGTCTGTAAAATTGGAAAAACAGTAACTCCCTCAGAGAGTTGCCGGGGGATTGAATAAAATAATCCATATACAACACTCAACACTGTGCAGTTGCACATAGTAAATGTCCAATAAAGGTCATTGGTCATTGCTGCTGTTGTTATTGACCCCAAAAAGATCTTTCAACAGAATATAGTGAAGGAATTGAGGATAGTTTCAACCAGGACAAAAAAAGAAAAGAAAAGAAAATATATTGCTCATATAAACTGTGTACAAGGGTATATTTTATATAATAATAGATAACTATAGAGAAGTTAAATTTAAACTATTCTTTTTATGGCTGTTATTTATTATTTTTTTAAAAGTATGTTGCTTTTATTTTCCTGGTAGAGAAGCTCCTTGAAATAAAAGATTCTTTCATTTTTAAAATTTGTATCTAGAGCAAAATATACAATTATTTAATTAATACTTTCAGTCTCAATTAGAAGTATAAACACATTAAAGTATTTTGAGAATCTGGATCTCATATATGAAATATAAAAATTGGGAAAGTTAAACACTAATGCAGTAGCAATAATCTTTTGTGTTTTAGATTTATTCATTTCTTATTCCTTCATCGAGATAGGAGGGAGAAGCTCACAGTGGGTGAGTAATTGCAGATTTGTAGGCATGATTAGCAATTTCTAGATTCTCCTTTTATAATCCAATATTTGTGAAGGTGCTCCAGAAATGGTAAAAACAAAATTTTGGAAATGTGCGCCATTAGCATTATCATCCACTCTAACAAGTTATTAGAGGCAGAGAGCCAGGGGTTTTATGTTTCTTAGTATGCATTCCAGGCAGTCAAAATCAGGCTGCAAGTAAATTTTGTATTTAAGAAAAAACAACTAAGGCTGGCTGGTTAGCTCAGTTGATAAGAGCCTGGTGTTGATAACACCAGTGTCAAGGGTTCAGATCCATGTACTGGCCAGCTGCCACAAAAAATAAGATAAAATAAAACAAGCCCCCCAAAACAAAAAAGAATAAACTACTTAATAAACTATAATTTATTTGTTATAATATTGTAAATATAATGAAGAATAAATATGTTTCTCAGCATAAAACCTTTAGGTACGTAAACAGCCATATTTTATAATCTGTTACAAAATAGTTTGGTGGAAAAAACCCTACTGTACACAAAATGAAAAAGCAAATAAGAACCTGGGAAAAATGTTTGAAGTATATATACAAAGGATACATTTCCCAATAGAGAAAAAGGCCTACAAACCCACAAGAAAGGTATAAATGCTCCAATAAAAGACATGAATAGGTAATTCACAAAAGAAGAAATTGAAATTGACAGGAATATGAAAAATGTGAACATAATCAAAGAAATGCAAATTAAAACAACACTTTTTTGCCAAATTGGCAAACGTTACAAGACTAAACTGACTGCATTGAAGTTTAGGCACTTGTACATAGTTGATAGTGTGTATGTAGAAACAGCTTTTGTGGAAGACAATTGGCTGTATGCATTAAGAACTTAAGTATAGATCAAAAATCTATACTCTTTGTCTCAGTAATTCTCTATAATCTAGACCCACACAAAGATATATGTGAATGTTCACATTGTGGTGTTATATCTAACATTTAAAAAATGACATAATTAGAATAAGGTTAAATGAATTATGATCCATCTGTGGACCATTAAAATTTGAATGTGGTCTTTAAAAACAACTTCTGAAGCTTTTTCAAGTTTGGGCGACTGAGAGGTTATTGTACAGGTAACAGAAGTTATGAGAGAACACAGATGTAAGGGGATAAACCAAAAGAGGAGAACCCTGACCACTTCTCAAGCTCTGGGAGATTCTTACAACTCCTCAAGGTAAATATGTGCGTTAAATTCTAAAAATAACCCAGAGTCATACACTTAAAGGCATAGCGCTTACTACTATTCTGACCTTCACAGTATAACTCAAAGCCACCAATAACATTGTTGTTTTGTACAACGGTAACCTTGTAAAGAAAGATTCTTACCTACCTCAATGCTTGTCTACTTCAGGTTTGTTTATGTTTCTGTTGCTTCAGTTCTATCTTCAAAATAAAATAAAAAATTAAATAAAAGTCAAGAGTTAGCACAACCTATGTTTATTGATTTCTGAGGCACTGTCATTTTAAGTTGGATTACCTACAAGAAACCGAAGCTTAATTCTTAAATTTTAGTGATTGCTGGTGTTTAAAATGCACATATTTAATCATGTATTTTATGTATTTAGCAATTTCAGTTATAAAACATTTTAGTGTATGAATTATGGCAGTCAGAAACAGCAAGATATTTTGATTCTTTAATTTTAATGTTTGCCATTGAATCCTGAAGGATATGACCCAGGGATATTTAGAACTTGTCTTTATGGCTATTGTTCTGCTAAAAATTTACTTTAAGCAGTTACTAACTGGGCAGAATGATCAAAAGTAAGGTATTTATAAAAATTTGATTAGCACTGCCTAGAACAATTGTGGACAATGAAAAATTCCTGGAATATCTTAGGGTATATCATAATTTTCTCATGATTTGCTAAATCAGAGGTGATATACCTATGTCCAGTAAGTGGATTACAGGCTGGCTGGGAGATACTGATCACTATATCCTCAGAGCAGCCAGATTGCGGCCTAGGATTTAGGGTCTCTGGCCTTTTCTCCTGATATCCACCATCTGGACATCACCAGAGAAACCAGTTGCAGAGCTCATGGGTCAGCCCATCAAGGACAACAGGCCCATTGAGCTGCTAGAGAAATTTGTCTTCCAGGTGCCCAAGAACAGAATAACGAGCCCGATGGCAGAACGGCAAGATATGTGTGGGCAGGTGCAGGTCTGGAAGAAATACTACCACCAAAAAAACCCCTCACAAGTCAATAAAATTTGATATGGACTAAAGAATTAATAAATGGACCAAAGCGTTAACCTAAAATTTACATGGAAAATAATAGGTAATAAACAAAATAATTATCAAAATGAATAAAAATCAATTAAAAATTAATTTAAAACACTAAGTAATTAAAATTAAAGAAAAAAATAGAAGTGGTTTAACTGCCTATTGGGGAAAATTTATCAAGGGATAAACTGATTTAATACTGTTATATCAAGTAAGTACTTTTTTGATAATTTTATTTCCATTGGTAAAATTATGGTTGGAATGTTTGTATTAAAAAATAAGAATCAGAATGTCTGGGGAAACAAAACAGGGTCAAAACAGGGGAGTAGATTGTTCACTGACCATTTAGTGACACCTGTAAGATGGGGAAGAATTAAGGGACAATGCCTCCCACCCCTCTCCACAAGCATCTCTGTTGAAGACTGCTGCCTGATCTGTAGTCCAATATCTCTCAGTCCACCATATGGTGCAAGCCATGACTCTCATCATTTCTTTCCTTCCTTAGAATGATCCCTGATGCTGTTCTTAAAATAAATCATACGTTTGAAGTCCTACTCCCATTCTGAGTGTGCTTAAACTCAGGTCCTAAGGTCTCCTAACTCATGATTCCCATCTGTCTATCAAATTATCACTTCTTCCCATCAGAAGAAAAGACAGTTAATTCATACTGACAGTATATTCACAGCATGGTCTTTATTACCTGCCTTCTACTCCCTACTCATCCATTGTTATATAAAGCTCAGGGCTGAGTGGGAGAGAACAAGGAATAGGATAAATGGAAATGGATTGGTGGTGGGTGTACAGGAGGGAATGGGCAGGGAGAAAATGATTGGAGATATTTAGTACCACTTAAAAAGAAAAAACCAAGAATGATAGAAATATTGGATACCTGGATTTTCTTTTTTATTATTAGCATATTCATTATTACAAATCACGATTTTTCTTTATGCCCTTTACCCAACCTATGACTCCCCAAACCCCGTCCCTACCTCCCAATATTTGGATTTTCTAAGTAAAAATATTTGTTTGCACATCTGCTTTATTCACCATGATTTCCCTACCTTGCATTTACATTCTAAGACAAAATATTTTATTTCACTGGGATTATCATAATGAAAAATCATTTTTTTAAAAATTGGAACTGAAAATGTGAAAACAATAACCGCAGTGTAAGTGAGTTCCTTTCTACTGCTTGTATGCATACTGTATAGAACCAAAATTTTACATGTATCTTCAGTTAATCTTTACATTTTGTACTGTTTACTGTCTTCCAGACATGCTATTTTCTGAGTACCAGAATCCAGCACAGTGCCTGGCACTTAAAAGGGATCAACAATAATTTAATAAGTAAATGAATGAATGATGTCCATACAATCTGGACATGATTGACAGTCATCATTTTATTTTTGGTAAGTATATTGTGGATTTATATTTACTCACACACATTGGTAAACATGGTAAAATAGTTTCAAATTTAGATGAGGACAAGACCCCTTTGCTTCTTGAGATCATTTATTTATCTTTGTTGTTTAGAAGATAGTTTGAAAGTGCTTGTTAGAGGGTAATTTTCTTAACAGAAAGTGGCTCAAAATGAGGAAGTCTCAGTTCAAGGCCATTTTTTTTTTTTTTTTAAAGTCTTACCCACAAGGAAGTAAGTATGAAGTGAATTGCATTAACTTAAAGTACTGCAGAAATGAAACTTAAATCAGGAAGCAATATACCATCAATGTACTAGACGGGAACACATTTGGGTTATGTGAATAGACATGACAAAAACAGCCCTCCTTAAATTATTTGTGGTAATAGTGATCATGTTCATTTTAATTTTGCCAGAATATTTCAAGACACCAGAAGGTGAGTATATAATTATAATCTAGCTCTCCTTTCTTAATTTTTAAAAATTGTCAGTTAGTGGTTTCAGAAAAGATCTTCTTTTTGGATACATGCTGCCTGGGCTGGAGTTATGTGCCTGAAAACACTAATAAAATGAAAGGAGATTGCAATTTTAGTTGACTGTTACATAGTACAGTAAGCTTATTCATAGTACTTAATTATTGTAGCATACATAAATATGAAAAGAAATATTTAAAATCTGTAGTCTAGATTTCAAACATGGAGTTCACAATAATCTCTTCACAGGATTTTGCTCTTTGAAACAATTTCCTTCAAAACAGTTTTAAGTTTGCTTTTACATTCTGGAAATATTTTAATAAAGAAAGTGACATTTATTATGTTAAAAATGTTTGAATTCCCTCCATCACAACAATTTCATGCAAATAACTTATGGTTGCTTTTTGAAAAATAAGGGTATTTAGATATTTTCAAAATGTAATAAAATAATACGGGTACAAATTTAAGCAGGTGTATGTGTATTTGTGACTAGAGAAAAATGGAAGAAAATGAACTCTGTTAACATTTCAGAGAATTGTTATATGATTGCTGAAACCTAGATTAGGAAAATAAATAGATGTAAATTTAAACTATTTTTATATGTTAGTAAAAGATTTGAAATTGTATTAATATGATTGTTTAGATGGTAATTGCGCTCCCTAGCATTTAATAAGAAAATGCTATATTCTATCATTAAATAGTTATCATATGAATTTGATTAAAATCAGAGAAAAACTTATATTTGATGACTCATTGCAATGTATATTTATTGTTCTATATATGTGATGCTAAGTAGCTGGATAAACATATTTTTGCTAATTATATTTGATAACATATTCCAATGATTATTTAGTCTTGCACATACATGATACTAAGTAGCCAGATAAAAAATATTTGTGAGATAAACACTATGACTGCAATTTTGTGAATGACTGAAGTTTTCAAATTTCTTATCATTTTCTGGCATCGTGCTGTTTAGATTAAACAATTATAGATGTATTTGTAATGCTTGATTTCACTGGGTAAAAATGTGTTATAAAGAGAATAGTTAGAAGTTATAAAGTAGTTATAAAGACAATCTATTTGTAAGCTATTCTGGGCTGAGAGTAGGCTCATTTAATAGTTATCTAAGATGGGTCCTATATATATATACCTAGTACCTCCTAAAAAATCATGTTGGAGCTAATAAAAACCAGATGAAAACCAGGTAATCAGCCGACAAAAGATTGAATAAAATTATTTGTTAACTATTGGCTTGTATTTTCTGAGAACTGGTGACTACAAGGGCATGTTAAAGTTTCTTTCTTTGGGGGAGAAGCTTTGTTCTTTTAGTCTTTCTCATAGTGTGAGGGTGGCCTTCTGGGGCAATGGTGAGCAGAAAGAACACTGGTGAAGCACAGAGAAATTCAAAGAGAGGAACAGATTGGAGTTTTAGTGCTGCCTCGTATTGGTGGGTAGTAGAAAGGGCTCTTCTAAAATCCATCTTAGCACAACTTTCTTGTCCTAATAGTAATGTGTCAGTTGTTCATCTTGACAACAATCAACTACCATTTAAATGTTTGTTCTCTTACTTTCATAACTGATTACATCAGCTCCCAACATCACCTTTGCTGTTTCACCAAACTTACAATAGCTGTTTCTCTTTTCCTGGTTCAAGAACAGCATAGGTATTTCTTTAAACTCTTTTTGGGGTGATGTATTTATTTGGAAATTTTGTTTCAGAGGAATTGTACTTTGGGCCAACAAGCAAAAATGTTTAAAAACCACTGTCTTATCCTGATGTCGTTTAGTGGTAGAAGGTATTTTGCATAGACACATTATAAACAAAAAGGTGATTATTAAGCAAAATGTTTTACATGCAATTGCATAATAACAATGCTTTATCTTTTTATAATGGTTTATGGATCACCAGGAACATGTTCCTGTGGTCTCATTTAATGTAGTCCTATTTGATTAAACTAAGGAGACTTGAAAATAATTGTTTTGCTTTTTTAAATTAGTTTTTAATCACAATATTAGTTGGACTATAAAATGAGTTGAATTGTCAACCAGTGTAATTCATAAAAGAAAGTATCTGGTAAAATTATTTGATGATAAACTAAGAGTGTTCTAGAAGTACTAAAATTAACCTTGTGAAATTCCCCTGTGTAGCCTTACCCTATCAGTTACTTGTGTCTTTTTTTCTTCATTTTTTCTTATGCTCTATTCACTTTAATTTCTAAGATAAATATTATAAAATGATTTTTACTTATAAATTATTCAGCGATACCCTCTTTAACACATCAAATGAATTCAAAAGGAATCTTAATGAGGAATAATGTATTCATGAGGTTTAATAGATTTGATTTCAAAATAATAAATCCTCTGAAGTCCTAAGTTAAAAATAGAGCACCATGTTTGATCATTTTTCATCACGAATGTATCTGAGTCTCTGAATAATCATTAGTAAGAATATTTAATTATCACAATTACACAGTGTAAGTTATTTAGTTGCACTTTACCAAAGAAGGGCAACTTCTTCAGCTCTGTTTAAGACTTAATGAGTTTGCATTGGGTGTGCACTGGTAAAGTAGCCTATTCTACAGCAGTGTTTCTAACCTTTCAGTTTATTTGAAAGGCAGCTAAGATACAGTAGTTAATATAAAGATTTGATACACTTACATTGCTTGTAGATAATGGAGATTCAAATGGGAATGGATCTATTTTGATCCAGAGCTTCTTGTTATTAAGCAAACTAGGTGGCTCCCAAGTAAGAGACTTCACCAACCTGCTTTTGTTGGACTTAAAGTGTTTAAGAGAGAGACTTGGTTAACTTTCATATAAATCCCAGTAGACTTTATTTATTTATTCTTTCAAGTATCAATACAGTCTACATGTGCTAGGAACATGGGCTACAAAAATGAAAGGCAAGTCTTTCTTCAAGAAGTTTTCAGTTAGGGGGAGGACTGACTAGCACACAATTAAAAACAATACTGTAGTTACTAAAATAGGGATGTGAAAAAGGTGCACAGTAACATCAGTGTTGCTTCCAGGCCTACCTTGGGGAAGATGTTCCTTCTATTTCCGTTTGCAAAGAGAAATAACAATTGTCAGATTTCAAATGATCATCTAGTATTCCTTCTTACCGGCTTGCAGAAGCACGTGCAAAGAAAAGCAAGATTATTAATGTTGATTTTCAAATAAAATGTTTTCATATCAATATCTCAAAAAAACTCCCCAAACCAGAAATTGTAGTGAGTTGTACAAGTGTATTCCCAGTGATTTGTGATGCTGCAGGATAGGAATGGCACAGGTGAAAACACCCCAAACCTATTTTTATCTAGCTCTTTTGACTTTTTCACTTAAAGAGTCAAACTGACATAAAATATGTTTACCAGTTTTCATTTCCTCTTCCATTTCACACCTTCTGATAAAAATGGTAGTATAATGAACAATGAAATTGAAGAAAACAAAGGGTAAAAGGAACTTTAAATACTTACAAACTATAGGGTAAAACCTGATATATATGAGCATAGGAGGGTATTTCAAAAAGTTCATGGAAAAATAGGATTAAAAGATGATACAAATACTTCCATGAACTTTCTGAAGTACTCTTGTATGTCCCCGTGGCTTATGTCTGTATCATAAAGACTAGCATATCAAGGGTAACTGCAGTTTATTTTCTGAAAGTGTTAGTTTCATAGCTCTTCAAAATGGCACTGTATTTTCTTCTTATTGGCTGGTTCATAAAGATTTAATCAGTAATCCTCAATTAGATTTGGGATATAGCCTTATGACTATTTAAACATTAAAAGTACCCTCATATTTACATGTACCAGGCATCAGGTAATATGCCAAGTATTTTTACATATAATAGCTCATTAGATATTTCAGCTCACTCATGGTAAAGCATTATTCTCAAGAGAGAATATTCAGAAAGTTTTCAGAAAGAAGGAATGAAACTAGATGTATAAATTTACTTTGTTGTAAGACTTCTTACTGAATTTTCTGAATCATTATAATTTTGTAATGGCTACCAATGGACACAATGTTGTTATGTATATATTTTGGACAATATGTGCTGGCAAAAATATGTGCTGAATATATTGCTTTTTATTGCTTTGGCAGAACTGGACTTATTCTCTCATCTATTAGGGTTCCAGGACTTAAGATGTGGACATCTTTGGGAGACCATTATTCTGCCTGCCAAACTGAATAATCAAAACAAATGAGAGAAGGCACAAGTAACTAATGTTAGGAATGAAAAGGGGATACAACTACAGACATTGAAGGAATTAAAAATATAATAAGAGGATATTATGAATAACTTATATCAATAAATTTAAAACATAAGGGCAGTTCTAGAAAAATATAACTTACCAAAACTTAGGAGGAAATGGAAAACCCAAGAATTGTACAATAATTAAAGAAATTGAGCCAATGGTTTAATCTTTCCTGAAAGATGCAAGGTTCAGGTGCTCTTACATGCAAGTTCTGCCAAACTTTCAAGCAACAAACTGAACAGATAAATGTAATTTTACCTAAATCTTTTAAGAACGTAAAAAAGGGGAAACACATTCCAATTTACTTTTTAAGGACAGTATATCTTGGTATGAAAACTCAACGAAAATGGTACAAAAAGAAAAATTGACAAGCCAATCTCACTTAAAAACATAGATACAAAACTTTTAAACAAGACATTAAGAATCCAAATGCAATAATGTAGAAAAATGATCAAAGTAGATTTGTTCCTAGAGTGCAAGATTTAGTTAGCATTAGAAAATCTAATAATGTAATTCACTACATTAACAGATTAAAGAAGAAAGGCCATATAATCATCTTAATAGTTGATGAAAGAGCATTCAATTATATTCAACAGCCCTCCTAATTAAAAGTTTTAGCAAACTAGGAATAGAAAAAAATTTCTTTAAACTGATAAAGGGTATCTAAAAATGACAATAGGAAATACCATTCTCAATGATGAAACATTACAAGTATTATTCTTAAAATAAGGAGCAAACAAGGATGCCAACTTTCATCATTTCTACTCAACGTGCTACTGGAGGTCCTAGTCAGTGCAATAAGACAAGTAAAAGATAAAAAGTATAAGAATTGGAAAGTAAGAAATAAAATTGTCATTATTTGCAGCCAATATGCATAACTACATAGAAAGCCCAAAAACTATATAGGAAAAATATTAAAATTAATAACGAAGTATAACAAAGTGGCAAGAAATAAGGTTGATATTCAAAAGTCAGTTGCATTTCCATACACCAGCAACAAACAGAAGACACATTTCTTAAAAGATGCTATTGGCAATAGCAACAATAAGTACCTAGGAGGAAATATAACCAAGTATATATAAGACCATAGTGGAGGAAATTTGGAAACTTTATTGGAAGATATTAAAGAAAACCCATATAGAGAGAAAGAAGAAAAAGGAAAATGATAGGAGAAACTCAGTTTCATATCTTTCTTCTCCAATTGATTTCTAGAATCAAGTCAGAATCACAACTGGGTTTTTCACTTAACAAGCTGATTCTAAAATTTATTAGGAAAAGCAAAAGGCCAAGAATCACAAAGACACTCCAGAGCAAAAGAACAGGTGTGGGGACTTTGCCTAGATATGAAAGCTTTTATAAAGCAAAAGTAATTAAGTCAATACGATATCTTGGCAAAGATAGAAAAGTGGACTCATGGAACAAAATTGAGGACCCAGAAACACACTCCTATATACATGGAAATTTTATATACAGAGGTGTCATTAAAGATAAGTGAGAAAAAGATAGGCAACTCAATAAATGGTGGTATAATTGATTATCCATAAGGAAAAAATAAATTTGGTTCCCTACTTCACACAAATCCAGGTGGATTAAGAACTTAAACATGAAAGACAAAACTTTAACACTTTTAGAAGAAAGTATAGGTGAAGATCTTTTTAATCTTAGTGGAGAAGGATTACTTAGACAAGACATGAAGTGCACATTATAAAGAAAATGATTGATAAATTCACTACACTAAATTTAAGAGCTTCCTTTAACTAAAAGATCACAAAGAAAATGAATAGACAAGGTACAAACTGTGAGAAGATATCCCCATAAAAAATTTAAAGAACTCCTTAAAATTTTAAACACAAAATTTACAGAACTTCTAAACTTTAATAATTTTTTAAAAGCCTAACAGAAAAATGTAAAAATAGAAAAAAATAGAGAAAATTAGGAAAATAGACATTTATTTATTATTTATTTTAATTTATCAATATACAATGTAGTAATATAGTTGATTTTAATGTCCCTTTATCAATTCCTCCTTTTCTTCCCTCTCTCCCTTCCTCCCATCAACGTCATATCTGTTCACATGTCTTAACAAAATCAAGGAGTTGTTGTGAATGTTGTGTCTTCTTCCCTCCCCCACCCTGTTCATTTGTTTATTTACTTATTTATTTTTATTAGCTCCCACAAATAAGTGAGAACATGTGGTAGTTCTTTTTCTGTGCCTGGCTTATTTCACTTAATATTATTTTCTCTAAGTTCCATCCATGTTGCTGCAAACGGTAGTATTTCATTTTTTTTAGTAGCAGAGTAGTATTCCACTGTGTAGATATACCAAACCTTTAAAGAAGAATTAATACCAATTCTCTACAAACTATTCCAAAAAATTGAAACAGAGGCCACTCTCCCAAACTCATTTTATTAGGCAAACATCACCCTGATACCAAAACCAGACAAAGATAGAACAAAAAAAGAAAACCACAGGTCAATATCATTGGTGAATATAAATGCAAAAATCCTCAATAAAATACTAGCTAGTAGAATAGAGCAACACATACATAAAACTATACACCATGATCAAGTGGGATTCATCCCAGGGATGCAAGCTTGGTTCGGCATACAAAAATCAATGTGATACACCACATCAATAAAATCAAGACAAAAACCATATGATAATCTCTATAGATGCTGAATAAGCATTTGGAAAATAGACATTTAAACCATGATGAAATTCTATTTAACACTCAGCAAACTGGCAAAACTTGAAAAGCATTGGCTAGGGTATGTGCCAATGAAAACCTTTATACATTGCAGGTGGGAGTATAAATTGATATAACCAGTTTGTATAATGATTTGGCACTTTCTAGTAAAATTGAAGATACACATATTAAATACTCATCAATTTCACTCTTAGTGTGTATGCTATAGATACATTCATGAATATTCATAGTAGCGTTATTTTAAAATCAACTTTATTGAGATATAATTTATACATAATATAATGTTTCATTTTAAGTGGATAGTTTGATAAGTTTTGAGAAATATATACACCAATGTAATTACCACCACAATTAAGATTACTTAACTTCCCATTACCCCTGAAAGTTTCCTCTTTCTCCATTACAGAAGAGCCTTTCTCCCACTGTCAATATTGTCAATACAGTTTTACATTTTTTTGAATTTCATGTAAATGGAATCATTCACTATGTAGTCACTTGTATCTGGCTTCTTTCCTTTTTTCACTTGGCATAATGCCTGTGAGATTCACTCATGTTGTCGCTTGTAGTTTCTTCCTTTTTGTGCTGACTGATATTCCATTACATGGATATGTCAGGAGTTGTATGTACATACATTCACTCGTTGTTGGACGTTTGGATTGTTTTCAGTTCTTTGCTATTATAAATTTTAAAACTGCTATAGAATCCATATATGGGTCTTTGTGTAGACATATGCTTTAATTTATCTTGTACAGGAAATTCCTAGGAGTGCAATTTTTGGGTATTATCAGTTTTCTAAAGTGGTTGTACTATTTTACATTCCTACCAACGATGTATGAAAGTCACAGTTCATAGCAACTGCTATGGGTTAAATGTGTCCCTCCAAAAGATCATGTATTGGAAACTTGACCTCCATTATAAGAGTGTTAAGAGAGTGGGAACTCTAATTATAGTATTTGAAAGGTGGAGCCTGCAAGAGGTGTGAGGACTATGCCCTTGTGAATGGATTAATCCATTTATGGAGTAAAGGGCATAGTTCTGATGGCTTTATAAGGAGAGCAAGTGAGATGTTAGCTCTCCCTTCTCAGTCCATTTTTGCCATGTGACACCCTCCTTTGCTGTAGACAGTAACCACCAAAAAGAAGGCCCTCACCATATGTGTTCTCTGGACCTTGGACTTCTCAGCCTCCAATTTTTAAGAAATAAATTTCATTTCTTTATACATTACCCAGTTTTAGGTATTGTGTTGTAAGCAATAGAAATGGACCAATACAGCAACATTATTTCTAACAGCAAAAAATGGAAACAACCCAAATGCTCACTGTCAGAAGAGTAAAAAAATAAATTGTGACATATTCATTCATAACAATATCACAAATAATTAACTACAGCTGTATACATCAACGTGACTAAAACATATTAAGAAAAAAATGAAATTGCACAAGAATACATATAGTATATTCCATATATTTGTATACATTTCTAAAATATGCCATGGTATAGGGGTGGGAAGAAATAGGGTGTTTCAAAGATGTTGGTAATATCCTGTTTTCTAATTTGGGTGATAGGTCCACGGGTGTTCGTTAATTTTTATTATTCTTTAGATGGCACAATACATTTTATATATACATATGTGTGATATATTTTTATAATAAAAGTTAAAAAAGAAAATAAAGATAGTTGATGTTTCTTTAGTCTTACTGTTTGCTTTTCCTTAAAAAGAGAAAGTAATTGACTTGGGCATTTGTCTTATATTGTTACGTATTTTCCTAATTCTATTTAGTATTCTAAATACTTCCTCTGAGAGGTTGCAGTCTTAGCACTAGAGTAATTCTGGAATGTATTTCCATCTCTGAGAGAGAATTTAGCTGTCTGACTCTCAGCAATGCTAATGGCAGTAGTTAAATTCACAAATACTTGTTTACAGAGATGAGAATATAGCCCACCTGATAATAAAAGTAATTGAGTAGAATTTATTTTTAAAAATTATTCCAGGGGACGTCCACTGCCCCAAAATTATACCAGGGAAGGATGTATCCTGTCCTCTATTTCTTTTCCAACTGAATTATTTAAAACTGAAGTTTAAAAACCATCATAAAATACCCTCATAGTCAAATATAAAGGATATATCATCAATTCTAGAAATCCCAGTTGGTCACTTATTAGATAAGAAGACTGCAATATTGACAGTAATAATTTTTCTATCTCCTTTCTAGGTCATATCACAGGAATATAAATTCAAGAAGTTAAAATTTTCATAAGATGAATAGTGCTAGTGAAGAAAATGGAAAGATGGCAAGAAATAAGTTTTTTGTGTGTTTTAGTAATATAAAAAAGCTTTAGAATCTAGAGTTCCATCAGATGGTGCATTTCCATCTCCTTCCTGGGACATTATTACTGAGTCAATATTTTTTATTACAGCTACAATTTGATTTCAACTTTGATTATAGATATAGTAAGACATAATAAAATTGTGTACTTGAGGAAAATTTCATCCCACCCCAAGAAAAACTTTATAGCAACTGAAGTATGAAATTTTTTATAGCTGGAAATTAAATGTGAATTATTATCAAAGCAATTTCGAATATAGAAAGTTAGTAAGTGAGCTGTTAATTTATTAAATGACACCAGTAATTAAACACTTATGGAATTACTATTATAATACAAATCTCACAAATTTAAAAAATGCTTTAATATCAATCATTAGTTTGATTTTGTCATTAGTTTGAACCAAAATGTATGACTAGAAGTAATCATTCAAAAAATTAAAGAAATACTTTCATTGTTCTTCATCTTATTTAGAAATCTTAAAAAATATATTTTGCCCCATATAGTTAAACAAGAGATGGTAAAGAACCACATAAAGATGGAATTGATCATGTCAATTATTGTCTCATGCTAAAAAATGATTGTCAGACTGGGAATTTCTGAAAAATAAGTTGCCTATTCCTTAGATGATCATTACTGCCAAATAAGGATTCCTAATTTTTACATAGTGATCTTTGATTATTTGTGTGAATTAAATCACAGATAATCCTATTGTAAATGAAGGATGAATTTCTAAATTTTGCTTTGGAATATGGGTTTGCATTTTAAACAATATTCATCTGTACAAGTTTCAACAGTGTTTTCATATGTTGTATACCACTTCATGCTGCTATAACCCCATGAGTTTAGCAGGATCCAGAATTATCATCCCTATTTTGCTGATTAGAAAATTAGACTTACGGAGATTAAGCAAATTGTCCAAGTGTCTCGGCTAATGACATATATAGAATTAGAGTCTTTGTCTTCTCTTTCTGAACTCACTGTTATTGTTTTTTTTAGGTTTTTTAAAAAAATTTTATCAATATTCAATGTAGTTGATTTTCTTGTCCCTTTATCAGTTAGTCTTATTTCTACTATACTGTCATTTCCATATCTGATAGTTGTCTTCAGACAAAAATAAAAATTATGATGTCAACTTGTTAAATTTCATCTTTGGAGATTCTGATAGGCTGAATAAATGGTCACCCAAAGATATCGGGTGCTAATCCTTGAACCTGGGAACATTACCTTATAAGGAAAAAAGGTCTTTATAGATGTAATTAAATTAAGGATCTTGAAATGAGGAGATTATGCTGGTGAGCCCTAAATCCAATTACAAATGCCCCTATAAGAGAGGAGCAGAGGGAGATTTGACACAGACAGAAGAGTAGAAAACAGAGACACAGAGGAGAATGCAATATGACCAAAAAGACCCATCATTGGGGTCATGCAGCTGTTAAGTCCAGGAACGCCAGCAGCCACTAGAATTTGGAAAAGGGACAAGGAACATGTTCTTCCCTAGAGCCTTCGGAAGGAGCACTATCTTCTGGACATTTTGTTTTCGGATTATTGAAATTGATGTTGAACATCTGGCCTCTAGAACTGCGAGAGAATGAATTTCTTGTTTTAAACTGCCAAGGTCGCAGTAATTTGTTACATCAGCCCTAGAGAACTAACACAGAGATATTGTTCGAGTAGCCCCTGTTCAACTCCATGCAATTGATTTGAGTCTCTATTTTGGAACAGATGAATTCAGAAGAACCTAAGGTTTGTTCATTAAAATTTTCCTGGAATAGAGAATGGTTAAAATGCTAGGGTTTCCAAGCGCTTCTGTCCAAGGACATCTGTTCTCTGAAAATTAATAGGGAATGTTGACAAGTTTAAAAAACAAATTAAGTGGAGTAGATATTGTTAATTTATTTAAAAGGAAGTCTTGTCACTGAGAAGCTGAAATGTACTGAATTTGCCAAAGAAAATCTTATCGTGTATTTGTCTGAATGCCTGAAACTCAAAATTTCACAGTAAAGAAAGTTTTTTGTTTTTTGTTTCCTTTTAACAGGAAGAATGTTGGAGCTATCATGTCTGGAAGTGTGCTTACAATCTAATTTCACCTATTCGCTCTCCTCCTTAAATTTTTCTGTTGTGACTTCTCTGCAACCAATAACAGAAACTCAGATGATTATGGGAATCATTCTAAATCACTCCAATTTTCAAAACTTGACGAGGATTTGCCAGGGCATCACAGATGAACTTAAAACTTGCTCCTTTTGTTTGGCTTGTGAGCCCAAAGGAAACATGGATTTTATTTCTCAGGAGCAAATATCAAAAGGTAAACACAAAATGAAAGTGAGAATAAAATTTATCAAGTATAAATGAATTTATTCTGTTAAAATAGTATTAATAATTTATTGCATTTTTAAATCCAGTGGCATTGGAGCACTCAGTTGTGTGGCTCTTGATGAATAACTTAGTGGGATTTGGGATATAACTCATTTTTGGTTTACTTTGATTTATCGAAAACAAAATATCTTTTCTTAAAGTACATCAAATGTCACTGTAATTTGCATACATTTGATGGTTAAAGAATTATTTAGCAAGCTGTCTTCAATGGTAGTGAATTTAAAGAAAAATTTCTAAGTAGTTTCTCATAGTAAAATCAAACTTTGACTACCCAAGGAGTAAGGAATCCTTGATACATTTGTATCTACTCCTGCCTAATGTTTATCCATATATATCATTGTCATTTTACTTGTCTGCTCTTGACAGCATGGCCTTTGTCTTAGTTTACTACTGTATCTTCAGTTTTTAGCATAATGCCTGACATAATACATAGCAGGCACTCAATAAATATTTGTTGTACGAATGAATGAACAAATAAAAGAATAACTAGGTATTATCTGCAGTGCCTAACTGAACCTTGCACCTATTATGATATCAATATATCTTACTTAAATAAATTGAATCGAATTGGGTTATTTAGAAATTAAATAATTCATTTAGTCATAAAATATGCCAGTAGCCTCAAGCCCAAGCTTCAAATTTATTGCTTATACCTATGCAGCGAGATTGCCTCCTGTATCACTAGATATTGGCATTTTCCCCATTCTTCCAGAATGGGAACAAGATTTCTTGGCATTGTTTTGTACGAAGTTCTTACTCAAGTAATGCTCTAACTATTCCAGGGTTTTGGGTTGAATTCACCAGAAAGCAAATAGGGAAATGCCTCTATAATGACAGAGAACTAGGAAGTATTTTAAGATTGGTAGCCCAGGGGGGAGGGGAAGAGGGAGGAAGGAAAAGGAGGAATTGGTAAAGGGACATGGAAATCAATTATATTGTATATTGATAAATTGAAATAAAAAAATATATAATACATGCAAAAAAAAAAAAAAAAAAGAAAAGATTGGTAGCCCACAGATGTGACATCTCTGCTTCCTTGAAAAGTGAAAACTGTGTTGACAAGTTGTCCCAGTTGCTATGGCTGTGTAAAAAGTCACCCCCAAACTCAATGACTTAAAGCAATAGTAATCACTTTATTATTATTCTTTTTTGAGGGACAGAAATTCAGAATGGGCATAGCTGGGCATTTCTGGCGTGGGGTGTTCCATACTGTTGGAATCAGACAGTGACTGTAGCTAACACAGAGGAGGGCTGGACAGCTAGAGGCAGGTGGGCATCTCTCTCTTCATGTAGTCTCAGAGTTTTTCTATGTGGTCTTTTACTATTATTAGTAGTAGTATTATAAGAAACTTAACATGAGATTTACCCTGATAGCAAATTTTACATGTACAATACATTATTGTTAACCATAGACACTATGTTGTTCAGCAGATCTCTAGAACTTATTTATTTTGTATAACTGAAACTTTATACCTGCTATATGACAATTCCCTGTTTCCCTCTCTCCCCAGCCCCTGGCAAGCACCATTCTTTTCTCTGTTTCTAATAGTTTGACTATTTTAGATACCTAAGATAAGTGGAATCATCCAGTATTTGTTCTTCTGTTACTGGTTTATTTCACTTAGCATAATGTCCTCCAGATTCATCCATGTTGTTGCATATGGCAGAATTTCCTTCTTTTTAAAGGCTGAATAATATTCTGGTGTGTGTGTGTACACGTACACTACATTAAAAAAATCCATTCATCTTTCAATGGACATGTAAGTTGTTTCCATATTTTGGCTATTGTGAGTAATGCTGCAATGGATATGCAAGTGCAGGTATCTTTTCCAGATCCTGATTTTGATTCCTGTGGATATATACCAAGAAGTGGGATGGCTGGATCATGTGATAGTTCCATTTTTAATTTTTTAAGGTGCCTCCATACTATTTTCCATAGTGACTGGACCATTTTATATTCCCATCAACAGTGAGCAAGAGCTCCAATTTCTCCACATTCTTGACATAATTATCTTTTGTTTTGTTTTATATTTTGATAATAGCTATCTTGACAGGTGTGAGATGATATCTCATTGTGGTTTTAATTTGCATTTCCCTGATGATTAGTGATGTTGAGCACCTTTTCACATACCAGTTGGCCATTTGTATGTCTTCGCTGTAGAAATGTCTATTCAAGTCCTTTGCCCATTTTTTAATCAAGTTGTTGTTTTGTGTTGCTATTGAGCTGTAGGAGTTCCTTATATATTTTGGATATTAACTTTTTATCTCATATATGGTTTGCAAATATTTTCTCCCATTCTTTAGGTCGCTTTTTCACTTGGTTGATTGTTTTCTTTATGTGATCTTTCCACTTGGGCTAGTTTGTGCTTCCTCACAGCATGGTGGCCTTAACTTGTTGGACTTTTACATAGTGTTTCAAGGCTCCAGTGTTAGTGTTCCAGAGAGTGAGGTGGAAATTGCTCTGACTTTCATGGCTTAGTCATGCAGTGTCACTTCCTCTGCATTTAATTGGTTGTAAGCAAGTCATCCCCCAACCCCAGATTCAAGGGGAAAGGAATGAAACACCACCTATTTATGAGGGAGTGGCCAATTTTAGGATTACACGTGTGCTATGGATTGAATTGTGTTCTCCCGAAATCCATATATTGAAGTCCTAAACTTTAATCACTCAGAACATGGCATTATTTGGGAATAGGGTCATTGTAGATGTAATTAGTTAAGATAAGGTCATTAGGGTAGGCTCTAATCAATATGACTGGTGTCTTTATAAAAAAGGGAGATTTGGGACAAAGACATGCACATAGGAGAACACCATGTGAAGATAAAGGCAGAGATCGGGTGATGCTTCTACAAGCCAAAAAATGCCAAATATTGCCAGCAAACTGTCAGAGGCTAAGAGAGAGGCATGGAACAGATTCTTACTCACAACCCTCAGAAGGAACAGACTCTTCCAACTCCTTGATCTCACACTTCTCGACTCTAGAACTGTGAGACAAATTTCTGTCCTTTAAGCCACCCAGTCTATGGTACTTTGTTGCAGCAGCCCTAGAAAATTGGTATAATGTGGGATGGGAAATAATTGTAATGCTCACTTTAGAAAATGCAGTCTGTCTCACAAGTCATCAGGGAAATGTCTGTAATTATTTCTGAGGTACTCCAATTCTATTTCAACTCCACTGACACTTGGCTTTCACAATCTTAAAAAATGTGATCACTTTAATAATTATTTTTAGAGCAGGTAACTTCTTGTTTCTACTTTCTTGTATAGGAATGAGGAAATGTAGTTTTAAATTGTATGTGTTTTCTTACTATGTGTTACTATTTTGCAAATAACATTTAAAAAAATCTCTTTCTAGTTCTTATCATGAGAGGATCAATGGAAGTGAAAGTGAATGATTTTCATTCGCCCTGTGAACATCTTAACTTCACTGTAGCTCCTATAGTTGACCACTTGGAGGAATATAATACGATCTGTGATCTAAAAACCCACACTAGAAAGTCAACCACCATGGAGGAAGATCCATCCAAGGAAAAGTCTATAAACCATACTTGGGGAATTGTGGAATACCCGACTAATTGTATACACATATCTTTGCGTCAAGAAATGGATGTAAAAAGTAAGTTTTTAAGGAAATTAGAAGGAAGAGTAGAAATCAAATATAGACATGTAAAATTAAGTAAGGGTGGCCACGTTAACTGAAAGTCAAATAGTTGAAGAATTCTGTTGATAAAATAATACGGCCTGAAAGGATGTTAGTCTTTTCATCTGTTTATTTTTCTTTCAAAATGTGCTTTTTATGGAGCCCAACTGTAACCTGAGGCAGAAGAGGTAGCTATGGGTCATGATTTGAGGGGCACTAGAAAGACCCTCTGCTCCAGAATAATTTCTGGACATGCCCGTTAATCGTTCTTGAAGTAATACTCCACACTTGGGTGCTAAAGGGTGAGATTTCTTTTCAAATGTAAATATCTGTATGCATTATGATGTACTATTATTTTATTTATTTATTTTTTTGAATTGATTTGATACATCCTCTCCTAGGGCTGAGAACCAGGCCTGGATGAAATGGGATTTTTGATGTAACATTGTGAAGAGAGGTTGAGGTACAGATCAGGCACTTAGGGTCAGCTCATTATGCTGAGGGAAAAATAGGAGGCCAAAAGAGAAATCTTGCATATATCTTAATTCTGTTTAAGGCTGATTAACTTCCTAGTCAAGTTATTTTGAATTATAATTAATCCTTTCTACTAATCAGTTTGCCCCCACATTATTCATAAAATCTACTCTTAGAGAACATTTTATGATCTATTAATTTAATGAATGCCTGCTGTATACCAGGCAGTGTGCCAGGCATTGGGGACCCAGACTTAGATGAATGTAAACCAACCTAGAAGAGGGAGACAACACATAAACAAGCAAGCGCATTCCAGTGCTATAAGTGCTCTTATAGAGTAATTTGCTGTGTTTTTAGATAGTCCAGACATATGGAAACCTTTCAGATTGCTTTAGAATGCTTTTCTAAAGTTTTAATTATTTTAAAGGTAATTATTTAAAAAATATTATCCTTACTTTAAAGCAAACACAAATATACAATGTGTGTGTATTTTTAAGGTGAAATATGACTTCAGAGAAATTTGTTGTGTGAGTTAGTTTGCCCAGGACCCTATAGTTTCTGCAATTAGGGATCATTTCAAGGTGTGGGGGATATAGAAGAGGATCTAAGAAGATCTCAACAGAAGGGTCAGTTCCTTCTGGTTTAGGAATGAGGTTGGAAGGTGGATTCTGGAGAGATTTCATACAGAAGGTAACTAGAGCAAAATCTGAAAGATAAAGAGGTCTAGATTATAAATATTAAAAACGTATTTATTTCAATGTACATTTGTTTATCCATCTAATTGCCTTTTATATTTTTCTAAATATAAAGGAAAAATAAGCACCTTCATAATTATGATTTTTTTTTTTTTTTTTTTAGAAAAATTCATAAACATTTTATTTTTATTTTTATTTTTATTTTTTATTTTTTATTTTTTATTTTTTTTTAAATTTTATTTTGTCGATATACATTGTAGCTGATTAATGCTCCCCATCACCAAAACCTCCCTCCCTCCTCCCACCCCCCCTCCCCCCAACAATGTCCTTTCTGTTTGCTTGTTGTATCAACTTCAAATAATTGTGGTTGTTATATCTTCTTCCCCCCCCCCCCCCGGTTTGTGTGTGTGTGTGTGTATGTGTGTGTGTGAATTTATATATTAATTTTTAGCTCCCTCCAATAAGTGAGAACATGTGGTATTTCTCTTTCTGTGCCTGACTTGTTTCACTTAATATGATTCTCTCAAGGTCCATCCATGTTGTTGCAAATGGCAGTATTTCATTCGTTTTTATAGCTGAGTAGTATTCCATTGTGTAGATGTACCACATTTTCCGTATCCACTCATCTGATGATGGGCATTTGGGCTGGTTCCAACTCTTGGCTATTGTAAAGAGTGCTGCGATGAACATTGGGGAACAGGTATACCTTCGACTTGATGATTTCCATTCCTCTGGGTATATTCCCAACAGTGGGATGGCTGGGTCGTATGGTAGATCTATTTGCAATTGTTTAAGGAACCTCCATACCATTTTCCATAGAGGCTGCACCATTTTGCAGTCCCACCAACAATGTATGAGAGTTCCTTTTTCTCCGCAGCCTCGCCAGCATTTATCGTTCATAGTCTTTTGGATTTTAGCCATCCTAACTGGGGTTAGATGGTATCTCAATGTGGTTTTGATTTGCATTTCCCGGATGCTGAGTGATGTTGAGCATTTTTTCATATGTCTGTTGGCCATTTGGATATCTTCCTTAGAGAAATGCCTACTTAGCTCTTTTGCCCATGTTTTAATTGGGTTGCTTGTTTTCTTCTTGTAAAGTTGTTTGAGTTCCTTATATATTCTGGATATTAATCCTTTGTCAGATGTATATTTTGCAAATATTTTCTCCCACTCTGTTGGTTGTCTTTTAACTCTGTTAATTGTTTCTTTTGCTGTGCAGAAGCTTTTTAGTTTGATATAATCCCATTTGTTTATTTTTCCTTTGGTTGCCCGTGCTTTTGGGGTCGTATTCATGAAGTCTGTGCCCAGTCCTATTTCCTGAAGTGTTTCTCCTATGTTTTCTTTAAGAAGTTTTATTGTCTCAGGGTGTATATTTAAATCCTTAATCCATTTTGAGTTGATTTTAGTATACGGTGAGAGGTATGGATCTAGTTTCATTCTCCTGCATATCGATATCCAGTTATCCCAGCACCACTTGCTGAAGAGGCAGTCCCTTCCCCAGTGAATAGGCTTGGTGCCTTTGTCAAAGATCAGATGGCAGTAAGTGTGTGGGTTGATTTCTGGATTCTCTATTCTATTCCATTGGTCAGTGTGTCTGTTTTTATGCCAGTACCATACTGTTTTGGTTATTATAGCTTTGTAGTATAGCTGAAAGTCAGGTAGTGTTATGCCTCCAGCTTTATTTTTTTTGCTGAGCATTGCTTTGGCTATTCGTGGTCTTTTATTGTTCCATATAAATGTCTGAATAGTTTTTTCCATTTCTGAGAAAAATGTCTTTGGAATTTTGATGGGGATTGCATTGAATTTGTATATCACTTTGGGTAGTATGGACATTTTCACTATGTTGATTCTTCCAATCCAAGAGCATGGAATATCTTTCCATCTTCTTGTATCCTCTCTAATTTCTCTCAGCAGTGGTTTGTAGTTCTCATTATAGAGATTTTTCACCTCCTTGGTTAACTCAATTCCTAAGTATTTTATCTTTTTGGTGGCTATTGTAAATGGGCAGGCTTTCTTGATTTCTCCTTCTGCATGTTCACTATTGGAGAAAAGAAATGCTACTGATTTTTGTGTGTTGATTTTGTATCCTGCTACTGTGCTGAAATCATTTATCAATTCCAACAGTTTTTTTGTAGAGGTTTTAGGCTGTTCGATATATAGGATCATGTCATCTGCAAACAGGGACAGTTTGACTTCATCTTTTCCAATCTGGATGCCCTTTATTTCCTTCTCTTCTCTGATTGCTCTGGCTAGTACTTCCAACACTATGTTGAATAGGAGTGGTGAGAGTGGGCATCCTTGTCTAGTGCCTGTTCTTAAAGGAAAAGCTTTCAGCTTTTCCCCATTCAGGATGATATTGGCAGTGGGTTTGTCATATATGGCTTTAATTATGTTGAGATACTTTCCCTCTATACCTAACTTATAGAGGGTCTTTGTCATGAATGAGTGCTGAACTTTATCAAATGCTTTTTCAGCATCTATAGAGATGATCATCTGGTCCTTGTGTTTGAGTTTATTAATATGGTGTATCACATTTATTGATTTGCGTATGTTGAACCAACCTTGCATCCCTGGGATGAATCCCACTTGATCGTGATGAATAATTTTTCGTATGTGTTGCTGTATTCTGTTTGCTAGTATTTTAGTGAGGATTTTTGCATCTATATTCATCAAGGATATCGGCCTGTAGTTTTCTTTTTTGGTTATATCTTTACCTGGTTTTGGTATCAGGATGATGTTTGCTTCATAGAATGAGTTTGGGAGATTTGCGTCCGTTTCAATCTTTTGGAATAGTTTGTAAAGAATCGGTGTCAATTCCTCTTTGAATGTTTGGTAAAATTCTGCTGTGAATCCATCTGGTCCTGGGCTTTTCTTTGTTGGGAGCCTTCTGATAACAGCTTCAATCTCCTTTATTGTTATTGGTCTGTTCAAATTTTCTACATCTTCACGGTTCAGTTTTGGGAGCTTGTGTGTGTCCAGAAATTTATCCATTTCCTCCAGATTTTCAAATTTGTTGGCGTATAGTTGTTTATAGTAGTCTCGAATGATTCCTTGTATTTCAGATGAATCAGTTGTAATATCGCCTTTTTCATTTCTAATTTTTGTTATTTGAGTCTTCTCTCTTCTTTTTTTTGTTAGCCATGCTAATGGTTTGTCAATTTTATTTATCTTTTCAAAAAACCAACTTTTTGATTCGTTGATCTTTTGAATTGTTTTTTGGTTTTCAATTTCATTCAGTTCTGCTCTGATCTTAATGATTTCTTTCCGTCTGCTAACTTTAGGATTGGATTGTTCTTGTTTTTCTAGTTCTTTAAGGTGAATTGTTAGGTTGTTCACTTGCCATCTTTCCATTCTTCTGAAGTGAGCATTTAATGCAATAAATTTTCCCCTCAATACTGCTTTTGCAGTATCCCACAGGTTTTGGTATGATGTATCATTGTTTTCATTAGTTTCAATAAACTTTTTGATTTCCTGCTTGATTTCTTCTTGGACCCATATGTCATTAAGTAGAATGCTGTTTAATTTCCATGTGTTTGTATAGTTTCCAGAGTTTTGTTTGTTATTAATTTCTAGTTTTAATCCATTGTGGTCTGAGAAGATACATGGGATAATTCCAATTTTTTTGAATTTATTGAGACTTGATTTGTGACCTAATATGTGATCTATCCTGGAGAATGATCCATGTACTGATGAGAAGAATGAATATTCTGAGGTTGTTGGGTGGAATGTTCTGTAGATATCTGCCAATTCCAATTGGTCTAGAGTCTTGTTTAGATCTTGTGTTTCTCTACTGATTCTTTGCCTAGATGATCTGTCTAATATTGACAGTGGAGTGTTCAGGTCCCCTGCTATTATGGTATTAGTGTCTATTTCCTTCTTTAGGTCTAATAGAGTTTGTTTTATAAATCTGGCTGCTCCAACATTGGGTGCGTACATATTTATGATTGTTATGTCTTCTTGATGGATCAGTCCTTTTATCATTAAGTAGTGTCCCTCATTGTCTCTTTTTATGGTTTTTAGTTTAAAGTCTATTTTGTCAGATATAAGAATAGCCACTCCAGCTCGTTTTTCTTTTCTGTTTGCATGGTAAATCTTTTTCCATCCTTTCACTCTTAGTCTGTGTGAATCTTTGTGGGTGAGGTGGGTCTCTTGTAGGCAGCATATAGTTGGGTCCTGCTTTTTGATCCAGTCAGCCAGTCTGTGTCTTTTAATTGGGGAATTTAAGCCTTTAACATTAAGAGTTGTTATTGAAAGGTGTTGATTTATTCCTAGCATTTTATTGGTTGTTTGGTTGTCTTAGGTGTCTTTTGTTCCTTGCTTTCTGATTTACTGTTTCGTTTCTTTGTTTGTTGGTTCCTTAGGTTGTAGATAGTGTTTTTGTTAGCTTGTTTTCTCTTCATGAATGCCATTTTTATTGTACTAGCGGGTTTAGATTTTTCTTAGGTTTTTATGGCAGTGGTAGTTATTTTTCAGGAACCAAACCCAGTACTCCCTTGAGGATTTCTTGTAAGGGTGGTCTTGTGGTAGTGAACTCCCGCAGTTTTTGTTTGTCTGAGAAATATACTATTTGCCCCTCATTTCGGAAGGATAGCCTTGCAGGGTAGAGTATTCTTGGCTGGCAATCTTTGTCTTTTAGTATTTTGAAAATATCATCCCATTCCTTTCTAGCTTTTAGGGTTTGTGATGAAAAGTCTGATGTTAACCTGATTGGGGCTCCCTTATAGGTGATTTGACGCTTCTCTCTTGCAGCTTTTAAGATTCTCTCTTTGTCTCTGAGTTTTGCCAATTTGACTATGACATGTCTTGGAGAAGGCCTTTTTGGGTTGAATACGTTTGGAGATCGTTGAGCTTCCTGGATCTGAAGATCTGTGGTTTTTCCTATACCTGGGAAGTTTTCTGCCACTATTTTGTTGAATATGTTTTCAATGGAATCTCCATTTTCCTCCCCTTCTGGAATACCCATGACTCGGATATTTGAGCGCTTGAGGTTGTCTGATATCTCTCTCAGATTTTCTTCCATGTCCTTGATTCTTTTTTCTTTCTTTTTGTCTGCTTGTGTTATTTCAAACAGCCCATCTTCAAGTTCAGAGGTTCTCTCTTCAACTTCGACAAGCCTGCTGGTTAAACTCTCCGTTGTGTTTTTTATTTCGCTGAATAACTTCTTCAGTTCAGCAAGTTCTGCTACATTTTTTTTCAGGACATTGATTTCCTTGTATATTTCCTCTTTCAGATCCTGTATACTTTTCCTCATTTCATCATGATGTCTAGCTGAGTTTTCTTGTATCTCATTCAGTTTCCTTAGAATTATCACTCGAAATTCCTTGTCAGTTATTTCAAGGGCTTCTTGTTCTATAGGATCTAGAGTATGAGATTTATTAACTTTTGGTGGTGTACTTTCTTGATTTTTTGTATTTCTGGTGTCTTTTTTTTGGTGTTTATTCATTGTGGCAGGGGGTTTCACAGTCCACCGGTTTGAGACTAATGACTAACTAGGATGTTGCTGTGGTTGCCAATTTGGTATGGCTCCCGCCGTGACTGCTCAGTTGGCCTCTAGTGTCTTGTGTGTGTGGTTGCCTCGGGTCTTGGGCTTCTCCAGGGATCCACCTTTCTGGTCAGCTTGGACTCTGCTGGGCTGGTGGATCACGTACCACAGGGTGTGTGATCTCTGTTGAGCTTTCACTTTCTGTACAGGACTTCTCCCCGTTCCGTGTGTTCTGGCCCAGGCTGTTAGATCGTGCAGTGGCGACCCCACCGGGTGTGTGGTTTCTGTCGAGTCTCCGCCTCCCTGGCCGCACGTCTCCCCCCTCTGTGCACACTGTGCTGGGCTGGGGTGTGTCTTCTGCAACCCTCGTCTATCAGCTGGGCCTTCAAGACCCTGCTCAGCACCGCCTCGCCCAGGAAGTCTACCAGGTTTCTGCTAGGCACAGACGACCGGTCTCTCTGGGTGCCTTTGTAGCACTGTGTAGATCTTTCTCGGGTCTTGTTCACCTTTGTATCCCCCCGGTATAAACCGAGTCTAGTGCCCGCCTGCAGCCTGCTCTCCGGCAGGTTCAAGCAGACCTGGGAACTCTCCTACCACACTATTCCCAACCAGAAATTCGTTAGGCTTTTTTCCAAACTGGTGGTCGCAGAGATGGTATCTGCCTCCCAGTAACAGGAAGTTTACCGGGCCGGAGTCCAGGGTGTGGTGGAGTGACAGTCGGCCTGCCCGTACTTCCTAGCCCTCCCAACACTGGTCGGGACGCCCCACACCCCCAGCCCCGCCAGAGAACCGCGGAGGGAGTGGGAGAGGAGGCCGGCCCGCAGGGTCCGGAAAGCCCCGCGCCAGGCCAAGCAAATGGGCTCAGTGATGGCCGAGCCAGGCGGAGCTGCCCGCACCTGGGAAAATGGAGGCAGCACCGGGGCAGTGAGTGGCCTGGTGGTGCAGGCGGGAGCCGCGTGGTCATCCACCCCCCGAACAGAGCTGTGCCAGGGATCACTCACAGTGCTGTGCCAGGTCGGGTGCTCGCTCTGTCTCTGGTTTGTTGCCTTCCGTGTTCTCGGCGCGGCCGCCTCGGGCTGTTCAGTCGCGGCGCCGCTCGGGCGCTCCCAGGAATCTTCTTTAATGCCGGCCTGAAACCTCGAATCCTGAATAGGGCAGCTGGTCGCCTTCAGCGCAGCCCCAGCCTCCGGGATCCTGGCTGCATCCACAGCAGCCCTGGCGCCGCGTTCCCTGTTTCAAGACTCGCTTTTGCAGCTAAGAATCAGTTCTTTTCCTGCTCCACACTTCAAAGCTGTTGCCTGTAAATGAGGCAGCCTCTCCTGCCGGGGGCAAAGTGGCGTTGAGCCCCCACGACCGGCCAGCAGCAGCGGTCCTCCCTTAAGAGATGGCCAGAGGAAGGTCCACAAGTTTCCCGGCTGCCTGAGGCCCAGTGGCCACCTTTTCCACCTCAGCTACTCCGCGCCAGCCGCCGCAGCCGCCGCCATCTTGAAAACCTCCATAATTATGATTTTTAAGACAATTTATTTTTGTGTTAATGGAAAAAAATCCATAAATCCTGGATTCAAAGTGAAATGATAGTTAACAGCTTTTTGGGGGTCCATAATGAAGAAAGATAATAGTGGTGCACAAATATGTACTCTTGTATTCTGGAAAAAGTATATCCATTTTGTCATGGGTAGAAAGTTAAAGATTTATTTTTATTCTACTCTGCTGTGCAAAGACAAATTTGATCTCCCTTAAAAGCCTTCTCCATAAGGGGGTGAAAATAAATTTAGCCTAACCTGGTAAATTTACTCTGAAACAATAATTTAAACTGTCCTTTTAGATTTTTTTCAGATTTCTTTCTGTTTCCCCTTGCTCCTGTTCAAGACAGCTGCAGGGATGCAGGGGTGGGTAGGAAGCGTGGGATGTTGGGGGACACACTCTTCTGAGTTTGTGCTGGTGCTTTGGTGGATGCACTGGCTGGTCTGCCCCAATCATGCACGTTCTCCTATTGCATTGGTGAGTTGGTGAATGCATGGTTCTTTTTTTTTTTCATAGTTTGACCTTGGCTCTGCAAATCTTCTTTGGCTTTTAACCACATGCTTTTATTTTGCTGAGTGAAGAATGCAAGTTTGGCAGCTGAATAGCATGGAATAATGTGGAGGAGGCTAAGTGCTGCCATCCGTCAACCTTTGCCCTTCCTCTGTTCAGCTTCTTCTCTAAATAAACATTGAATGCCTATTTAGTGTACATCTGGGATCCTGTGAAGGGAATACCCAGATCATGAACCCCATAAAGGCAGTCATCCAAGGGTGTAAATAAGTTATATATTCTGCTAAATTGAATAGGTACTAACTGTGTTTTGTGTGCAAGGAAGAGGGCACATGGGGGGCTTAGAAAGTCAGTAGATAGTTGTGTCTTGAACAATTTGAGGTCGCCCTTGTTTAAATCACAGATTCTTTGGTCTGCTAGCCAGTGTGTCTTTGTGGGATCAAGAGAGACGGTGCTAAGCTACTGCTGGATGGTGACCATCCTTTCCATGTTGCCTCACTGAATGGACAAGTTTATATCTGTATCCACGTTAGGCCAGGGCAATTGTAAGTTTAATTAACACAAGTACTTGATCTGGCCATTGGCGTGCAAGCCACTGAACTGCCTATTACCAGGTGGAAGGAGAGTCTGATTATTCATTTTCCCTGACCACTTACATGCCTCAGCTGAGCCCTTTCTCTTTGCCTGCCTTTCCTTTCTTCCCCATCCTTCTGGTACTCACTGCATCTTTGTTGATTTGAGGACATATTTTTGGACTGCTTGGCCCAGGGCCAAAATTGTTGATTACAAATGGCTCTGATTCTGGGACTCTGCTATGTTGTGTTCTTAACCTAGTGACAGAAATGATAGTGAAACTAATATCAGCATAACCCGTAAATTAAATTAATCCTAGAATTTTGGAACTAATCGGATCCCTTGAAGTTACTGGATCAAGTTTCCCATGTAATACCCTCACTTAGTACATCAGGAAAGATTCAAGAGAGCAAGTGACCCTGTACAGTTATGGGTATGCATTCAGCTTTTCAGTTAAGGGCTAGATATGTTATAGAACTCAGTTACACTAACTCATTGCCCCTTATCTGTTGCATCATTTAATTGTATTTTTAGAGTATTTTTTCTTTACAGATGTCACTTGTTCCATGAAGATCACTTGGTACATTTTAGTTCTATTAGTTTTTGTATTTTTGATCATCCTCATTATCCACAAAATACTTGAAGGCCACAGGAGAGTGCAGAAATGGCAGAGTAAGTACCGAGAAATAAATCCATCATTTAGGGTGATCCATTTAGTGTCAAGGAACTCTTAATCTTATCTATGCGTTTAATTTCCTCTTTAGTTTAATTTACCATTTATTATGCACCCACTGTGTTTAAGTGGTGATTCTGGGCACCCAAGGAATAAAAGCATAAATAAGACACAGGCCAGCATTCGAGGAGCTTCATGCATCTTTCTCCTACCCAGAGAAGTACGTAGGAGGGGAAGAAAGACTGAGTGAATAGGAAGAAGCTGATGGGCTGGAGGTTGAGCAGGGGCTTAGTGGAAGTGAGGGCGGAGAGAGGTAGAAGAACAGGAAGTGGTAATAAAGAATTTCGGAGGTGGAGATCTTGAGCAGAGTGGCTTGAGGTAGTGAGGGTGAGCCAGAGTCAATCTTTAATAAGTGTGGGAGTGTCAGTAGATTTTTGGCAGGGCAGAGCTAAAAGGCATAATTGGAAGTCAGGACAATAGGGGTGATGTTAAAAATATTTAACAACTAGCATGACACAGGCACCCACCTATTCGGATGGACATTGATTGTAAACTGCTGGCATGGCGCTACTGATGTGTACCATGCATATGCTGGCTGAATATCAGGCCTGATGGACATTTATAGTATCGAATAGTTAGCCTCTTAAAGACAGTATAAAATGTATCACTATGAGAATAGTTTTAAAAGACAGATGGACTTATGTTAGAGTCATAGAAGTTTAACAGTATCCAGTGTATAATTAGTTTTCAATAAAGGGTAGTAGTATTGGGTGGTTGTATTTATTTCCCAAGATCTTATGTTCTTTACCAGGTAAGTCTGTGTTGGTCATTTCAGAATGAACATAGGCAGAAAAAGTGCTTCCCTCTAGGTTTGAGTAAAGTTGCCATTAATTCTTTTGACTAAGTATTTGTTGCAGATATTTCTGAGAGCAGTTTTTTGTCAAGTCCTGTCATTGATACCTCAGTAATAAAGGCCCTTAATGCAGTACTTAATAATATCATCAATACTGTATATTTGTAGAATAACCATTTTCAGAGCATTTTCACTACACCCTCAAAGTGTGTAAACAGGGTATATGCTATTATTTTCATTTTATAGATGAAAAAAATTCCTGAGACTCAGAGAGGTTAAGTGTTTGTCTAAATCTATACAGCTAGTAAAAGGGCAGAACTAAGGCCTGGAGTCTTTCTAGTTTTGAAAATTATGTTATTTTAAATAAATGTGTGTTATTTGCAAATTGTGCATAGTTCTGAGTTTCTTGACCCATTTTTCCATATGAATACGTACTAGGAAAGATAGATAGAAGTGAAATAGGAAGAATGTCTAGAAAGAGATCATTAGCGGGGAGTCACATTAAATTCCTATGAACATCTACCCAAATGACAGACAGTGGCATTCAAAGACTTGCCTTGCAAATCGAAGCATTTAAGTAATAAAAAATGTCACAGTACTTAGGATATTAAATATTATTGAATATTAAATATACATTAAATATTCTGTACATCATATCTATGTATTAATAATATAAATAATATAACATTTTGTACATAAGAGCTGGTGCTTTTCATTAGAGGAGGTGTCATAATGGCATTTATGGTAGTGGGGAAGCCACTGGTTTTAGAAAGAACCTGTATTTGTTAATAAAAAAGAACTTACTAAGGAAAAGCCATTAATGCATTGTTACTACAGACCCTGTTGTGAATGACCTATTCTCCTTGGTAAACCTTTGAAGAAACATGAGGCAAATATATTAAGAATGTGCTTGTTTATAATCTAAATATTTAATTTCTTCTCTTGGAATAGGTCATAAAAACAATCCTCCATCTGTTCTCTTAAGAGGAAATGATTCTCAGAAACTGAGAGCATTGAATGTGCGGGTTATTTCAGGTGAGTTCTGTGGCATGCGAACAGAACACCACTCAGGAAATTCCAAAGCTGCACCGTTTCACTGCAGAGTAAACTCAAGATCTGAGATCTGAGCTCATTTAAATTAGCCTCGTATCTGGAATAAAGGGGCTATGGGCAAATGAAATCCTGTTTAATATGTCTTATTATCAAGGGACAGTTACGATCAAAACTACCTCCTTAAATAATGGAAAGTTTGCTTAATTGGCAAGAAGAAATTCATGTGAGTAGGCAGAGGAGAAAAAGCAGTAGGAAATAAGCCTTAGATTTATTTTTAAATGAGACAAGATACCATTATTCCTCAGAATTGCAAGAAGTAATTACACAGTGGGCATGGCTTTTAGTGGAGCCTTCACTTAGCAGAGGGTGTCACTGTGTAAAGAGAACTTCTAATAGCCCCAATGAAAATAGCCCCCTGTCCTCTTCTGAGAAATAGAGATGGGATAAGGGAATCCTAATTAGAGCAGGTAAAGGAGCTGTTAGCACAGATGCTGTGGTTCCATCTCCTTCTTCTAATTGTGAGGTCTCCTTTTGAATTCAAGCTGTCAAATCACATTAAAAAGAAAGAGAGGGAGAACGTGACATGGACAAAGGCCTCCATCAAAGAGAAATAATATCCCTGACTCTTTGAAAACTACAGAATTATGAGTGATATTATGAAAGCTCTTTTGCACATAGTTAGTGAGCAGGCCCCTTCATGCTTTGTGAGATGTTAGAAAAGAAAGCTTCAAGTCTGGTGTGTAAACAGTTTTCAAGAATGAGAGGAAACTGATCCAACCATCAGTCTCCCACCGCAGCTGCAACTGTAGCTACATAGAGATTTGCACAGTATATCGTTGGGGACTATGTGTTTGAGGCTTTTGTTAGCTATTTCATTTAGCAGGTACTCAGGCCTCTAGCTTGAAGAAAAATTAGATTGGGTGCACCTAAAGAGCTCAAATTTTTTAAAAATTTAGACTTTCTACTTAGCGTTAGCTGTGAAATTATTAAGTTATGGCTAAAAATAAGCATTAGTTAAAGAATCATTTGATGCAAGTTAAATGTGGAGTAAGTTGATGGAAATTCTGTGTGGCCAATGAAAATTTTATTTGATTAATAAAAACCACAAAGTCATTTTAAATGGCAAAATGAATTTTAAAAGAAGGAAATGGTGTTTTCCCTGTTTGCCCCTCTTATCTCCTGCCCATATACTAGGAATGTTTTAACCCAGTTCTGCTGTGTTTTTTTGTTGCCTTAGGAATCATGATCATTTCTGTCTTTAAGTCATAATTTTGAGCACTGCAGTGTTATCTGAGAAAAAGTCAGCAGTTTTCCTGTCAACCCATATAATTGAGGGAACCACAAATTTTTAAGTACTAGCTAACCACAAGACTAACTTCACAAGTTGTATTTATGTGCCTGTGATTTTCATTCACCAAGGAAACACATCTCAGCCATCCTTTTTCTTTAATAGCTCTCACTAAAAATCCTCTAGGTTTATTATCAGGTACATAATATTAATGTTTAGTTCAGGCCAAGGGGTGATGGCCTATTGTAAAACCAAGAATCCTTTTGAGGTTTAGCATTTTAAAGGGAGGGGAAAAAAAGCAGATTCTTTCTTATTTATATTTCTTTAACCTAAATGCAATTTTTCCCTCCCCACTATAAGTTGCCCTTTCTAAGAGAGAGATGGATAGGAGGTAATGTCCTCCTTGAGTGCCATTTTTAAGGCCTCTCTTTGTGATGACAGATTATAGGCAGTGGTGAGAAGGTAAGGAAAGAATGTGCCAGCATGGTTCTCTGGATGCAATAATATGAGTAAAAAAAAGCAGTTCAAAGCAGCAGTGACTGTGTGTCACACTCAGCAGAACATCTTGTTGTCAACTCTTGCTATACATTCCAGAATGTCTCTCCAGTTGTTTAAGTCTTACAAAGGAGGTATTGTTACAGACATACACCCAGATATAGGTAGGCTCACACCCTCCAAAAGAAATGCATTATCCTCAAGAGAGAAATGAGAGATTACTGGGACACTAGCATCACACAGTGCATGTACTAGGGGCACAGTGAACACTGATAGAGTCAACACATCTCACTGCTGTAGAAAGACATAACATACAGAATGAAATCCCAGCCTTCTATATGTCTCTAATGCTTTCTTCTTGCTTTGATAAGCATGATGGCTTATGTTGCCTGTTGTGGCATTAATCTACTTTACATCTTATCCATTCAACTGTCATCTTCATGCAGGCGACGACTCTGTTTTATTAATCTTTGTATCCTTGTCCCTAGCATAATATCTGGCACTCAGTTTGTGCATGATAAAAGCTTATTGAATCTCACAAACCCTAAGGGGAAATGAGTATAGAGTAAAAAGAGCAGATGAGCAAGAAATAAATCTTGAGGATTGGGAAAGTTTAAAAACAAATGAAGAGACAAAAAGTAATTAGGGGGAACATAATTCCACTTCATTGAAGAACATGTAACACACTTTATAGAATTGCTTGGGATATCAAAAAATAATGAAAAACATTTAGCATCCTCAAGAAGGGATTATGAGAACTATGCAAAAGTAACTTTAAAATGTATACTTAATGGGGTGATAAGATTGGGAAACCAAGAGCAGGGGCAGGAGGTGTGGACTAGGATCTGAATCATGGGATGCAAACAATAGAAACCAACTTGGCTTATTGCAGAAAGGAAATTTATAGGAAAACTGGTAGGTAACCCATAGAAGCAACAAATAGGAGTTAAGGGCCGGCAGGAAGCCAAAAATACAGCTCAAGTCACACCACAGGAATGGTCTGGTGAGAATGTCCCTGCTGGTGTCACCACCACTTGATACTCCCTCAGAGCTGCTGGGGCTACCCTTTGGCCACCTTGCAGTTTTGAGTCTCTCCCCAGAGTTTCAAGCCCGAAGGAGGAGTATCTGATTGATTGAGTGTAGGCCACAGAGTGGTACTCTGGGTGCCAGGAAGCAGGGAGAGAGAATATCTGCCTCTGTAACCTTGAGATGTCCACATGCTGGACAGCCAATAAATAAATATCTACAACACCAGGTTTCTAGAATTAGAGCTTCCACACACTTCTGTTGCGTGGGTCAGTGAAGGGGTCATTTCACATCTCCCCTCTATGTCCATCAAAAATGGCAAAATCCTTAAAACTTGAAATTCTTCACCTTTAAATATTCAACCAAAATTTATTGAACACTGATTGTGGGCCAGCCGTTATACTAAGGATTGGCAATACGGTGGCTCACTCCATAGGCACAGTTCCTGCCTTCACAGAACTTCCAACATAGTCAAGGAGATTCTACTTCTGGTTGCCTTAGGAGAAGGGAAACTGATATCTCACTGAGGGCTTTCCATATATATGCACTGTACTTTCACACATATCGTTTCACAAGCTGAGATAGTTGGAGGAACTGGTTCACAGCCAGTTCCTAGCAGAGTAAGGGTTCAAACTCCTTTCTGTCCAATTGATGCACTTTCTAGCACACCACTTAAATGCAATAGTGAACTGGGGATCTGCTGGTTCAAGGCACAGATCAAAACTCTTCTTGTTCCTTTACATCTAACACTGGAAACTGAGATGAAACATTTTCTCTGTATAAGGTTGTACGAGCTTGTGTGTGACAATGTGAGTCACCTGCAAAGAAACATTTCAGCATTGGCCAGTGCTGAAATGATTTTGCAGTTAATGTGGGTGGGCTCTAAGGGAACACGAAGCAAAGAAAATGAAATTTTATTGTGCAAGAAAATTACTAAATGTCAAAAGTAAGTGGATGACCCAGTAATTTACATCACCCCCAAATAAAACTAATGGCAATGTAAAATTATAACTTGCAACATGTTTATGGCCGGTAAAATAAAGAGCAGGTGATTTCAATTTCCTGCAGAAGAGAAGATAAATTTCTGGTGCCAGATGTCTTGCAACCAAGCAAGATAACATAAAAATTTAATTTTTACTTGCTTAACTATCATATTTATGACTCTTAAAATACAGATTTGGGTTCATAAAATGGGAAAGGTTACAGCCATCTGCTTGGTTATAGAATAGATCAAAATGCAGAAGATGCCTCTCTTTTGCAGGAAGAAATTCACAGTGTGAAGAATCTATACGCAGAATAGGATGATTTATTCTATTCATTCATTGAATACCTTTATGTGACAGCCACTATGCCAGGTCTGGAAGAACTGATGATAAGAAACATATGTACATAAATATCTCCTCCATCTTTACACAGATTGTCCTTGCCTCAACCATCCTTCCTCCCTTCCTCCCACCCTGATATTGTCTAGATAACTCCAACCCTTCCCTTCTGATCTTGGCTTAACTAATACATCCTCAGGGAAATTGTCTCACACCTTCTGGATCAGGTCAATTCCCTTTATTGCACACCCTCATGACACCACAAATCTCTCTTTGTGGCAATTATCACTGTTGCTATTTTGTATTTTGTGTTATTACTTGATTACTGTCTTTCCCAAGAGCCAGCTGGCTCCTTGGGGTTAGGGACACTATCTGATGATACTCACCACTGCATCCTGACTGCATCCCCAGCTCTTAGCATAGTGTACATATAAGGGCGCATAGTAGGTACCCAGTAAATGTCTGCCAAGAATTTACAACTCTACATTGACTATGTTGAAAGAATGGCTGCTGCTGTCTTACAAAGACCTTTCAAATACTTCCCCACCACCCAATTATAACTTTTGATAATGCCTATACAAAACGATGAAAGGAAAATGGCTAAACATTTCATCAGTTTCATTCTTTGATGTGTTAAATATATCTGCAGTGTGAACTAGACAAAACTGAGTCAATGTCTCAGAATATTGGCAGCTGTCAGTTCAAGGAGATTGGGGTGTTTTTTGTTTCCCCCCCTCTTTAGTTGTTAATTATAGATAATTTTGCAGCCATTTACTTTTCCACCTTCATTTGATTTTCACATTTACCATATTTGGAGCAGATGAGTAGTTTTAGGATCGCTTTTAATAACAGATGGAGCTTTGAACATAGTAGGGGGTTAGCACTCTGGTTAACGGAAATCTATTGTAAGCTGCCATAGTTGGTTCTTTTAGTCCTGAAAAGTTCCTAGCCATCTTTGGCTTCTACAAAAGTGCCTATTTTTTTATGTGATGAAATTTCGGAATGATGTATAGTGATATTGAAGTCCTTCATTCCTAAGACAATAAGAAGAAATAATTAAGACTGGAATGTTTTTTGAAGTCAGATTAGAGCTGAATAAGAATCACCAAATAGTCTGAAAATGTCCACAGCAGTCTTGACCAAAATAATCTGTGAAGATTAACCTGAATTCCTTCATTTTTGGAGAAGTTCTTGGGAGGAAACCAAATATTTGTGGGTAACAGTTTAGACGTTTATTGTAACTGTCTCCACAAAGAATCATGATGGCTGAATCTCCCAAAGCATGAAGGAGAAGAAGGAAGGAGGGTTATCAATTCCTTATTATATCAATATATGGGTCCTACTAAATATATATGTCCTACTCAATTCTGAGCAGACCCCTTGAGAGGGCGTACGAAGAGCAAAAATAAAGGTAAAAATAAAATGAGGCGATAACGATGTATTTTGACATATTTTGAAAAATAGAAAGCACTACCAAGCGCAAATCAGAATTTTTTTACTGTGGGCTCAGCGTCCAGCAATGTCAGCACATCGAGAATGATCCACTGTGTAATTTTCCTCACATCACTATGTTTATAGAACCTGAAGGCCAAAGAATAATATGATTGAGAGAAATACAGACCAAAACACTTCTGACAGCAAACTCACATGTTCTCTCTCCTTAGACAGAACCACGTGGGAAGTCAGATCACAGCCAAAGGTTGTTTTGGTAGGTCTTAAGATGCAGTCCTTGGCCAGATATCTTGAGAGCTTCTTCCCCACTTTAGCGGTAGCCTGACTAGTTCATTTAACACAGCACTTTTAACATTTAACAGGTTTGGCTCGGGAATAATTTTTTAAAGATGACTTTGGGTGTTTGTGTTCTGTTCATGGGTTGATTTTGTAGATTACCTTTCGGAGGACAGTCTTATTTTCCTTACTCCCAAATTTCTGGGCAGTGCTCCAGAGTTGCCACTTTATACTGCTTGAACCCATGCCATTTTATCAGGAAAAATGAGGCACAGTGGAGTTAACATTCTTTTAGTCATTCAATACATATGTATTGAATACCTCTTATGTATCATGCTCTAGGGTGGGTTCAGGGGAATAAAACAGTGCACAAAACACAATCTTTGTACTCAAGGAGGCAGATAAACGAGTAGTTACAACAAAGTTGGAAAGTCCACCACTGGGGAAGTAGAGGGCACAAGGGGACATATATTATATGATCACCTAACCCTGTTTACTACTCCTTGTTTTGTTAGCTGATTTCGGCTTTCCAATTTAATAAACAAGTAAAATGTAGCTGAACAAGTAGTTGTGGAGATAAAAACATACAAAATTGATGGGCAAATTCCCTTAGCAGCCTTGAGAAGCTGGCTAGGATGAGGAAGTTTTAGATGTGTGCTCAAGGTTGGAGATGTAACTTGTTCTTGACATGAAAATCATCAGGAACAAAGTGATGAAAACACCTTGCAAGTTCCCATTGCATGGTGGGAAGAGAAAATTACTGTGGAAAGATGAATTGAGGTTAGCTACCAGACATCGCAGATATAAAGCGCCTTTGAAAGGTGATTGAAATCTTTTTAAAAAAGAAGAGAAAGAAGCAGCATCAGAGGGCAACCTGGACATTGTCACAGACAGTGTGTTAGGGGCTTTATTCAAAAACATAAAGCATGGAGTTTTATTTTTAATCGAAGTTTCTACTGCTGAAAATCCATTTTGTTTGCTAGATTCAGCCAGGTCAAAATTCAGACTGGGATTCTCTCTAATTTTTTGACTCTTCTTAGTTTGCTGAAAAAAGTCAAAAAATGTTTGGTTCAGAGATTTGACAAATTCATGTGAAGACTTCTGTGAAGTTTTAAAACTTTTCTGACTGCTTCTACTGCCTTAACTAGTGTTGATGAATTAATATTATGTAAATGAAACTCTTTTCCAGTGTAGAACTAGAAAAAAATTCTACCCATTGTAGCATTCTTGAAGAAGGTATTAAAATGACACATATCCTACCTTTTTGCCTTTTTATCAATTTGTTTTAGAAGTTTTTCTATTATCATATAAGTTACATGACTTTGGGTACTAGGAAAAACCAAAAATATTGCAGCACTAGAGAGTTACTTCAGACTGGCCGTCATTTGACAGGTAATAGCTTTCTACAGTAAATTATGGTTGTATTGTGCTATAATACATCAGGAAATTGAATGATGAACTGTTTGCCTTTTCAACCAAAAGAACTCTGTTAATTTTCTTTGAAAATTATTTAGTTTCATGAATAGGCTCTTTTGATATTTTAGCCTTTTAAAAGAATGATCTCCAAATCTCAAATTCTGTAAATTACAAGACGCTTTGTCAAAATTGTCTGAACAATTATGGTAAGTTCATTCTGAATTTCATTCAACTTGGATGTCTATAAAAACTCAGGCTCCCCGGTCTCCATGAAGGGTGATTCTAATTCAATAGATCTGGGACAGGGCCCAAGAATCTGCATTTTAAATTACTATCTTTGGTGATTTCAGGCCAAGGATCTGTTGTTGATCACTTTGTTAGTTTTCTATTGTTGTGTGACCAATTACCACAAACTTAGTGGCTTAAAACCACAAACATTTATTATCTTACAGTTTCTGTGGGTTGGAAGTCTGGGTATGGCTTAACTGTCTTACAGGGTCTCATGGAGCTGACATCAAGGTGTCAGCTGGAATGCATTCCCATCTGGAGGCTCTGCTTCCAAGCTCATTAAGGTTGTTGGCAGAATTAATTTCCTTGCAGCTGTATACTGAGGGTTTTAGCTTCTTACTGGCTGTCCACTGGAGGCTGCTCAGGTCCTAGTGGCCACCTGCATGAGGCCCTCTCCATAGGCAGTTCACAATGTAGCAGTTTGCTTCATTAAGCCCAGCAGGAGAGTTTCTCTTTTAAGGGCTTTTAGCTCATTAAGTCAGGCCCACCCTTGATGTCTCCCTTTTCATTAGCTCAAAATCAGCTGATTTAGGATGTTAACTACACCTGTAAAATCCCTTCATCTCTGCCTTGTCATATAATCTATCACAGAAGTGAAATCCCATCCTATTCCCAGTCCTGTCCATGCTCTAGGAGAGGAGATTATGCAGAGACTGCACTCCAGATATTGGGAATTTGGGGGGCCATATTAGAATTCTGTCTACTACAACCATCATTTGAGAAACACAGGTTTCAAAAGACAAAAATCACAGACTGCTACAAACTTTCAGTGTGAGACTGGGCTGACAGAGCTAGCCCTATAGAGATGTGGTTGGTACTTACTGAGAATAAAATAAAAGTAAAGGATGCTAAGGGGCTCAGATGCAATGGATCTGTGAGGAAGAGCTCAGAAGAGGGGAGCTCTAGCCTTTGTTCTCACCAGTCAGGGAAGTTCTGTCATTTACCCTTTAGATGCCTAAATGCTTTGAGAGAAGGAATTTTAACTTTAGTGGTGATTTTAGCATTTCCATAGACATGGAAGGGCTCTCAATATCTGCTGGAAATAGCCTCGAAAAAGCATCTATCTATTCCTGCCTCCTACAGCATAGTTACTGTATTAGTCTGTTTCCATTGTTTATAACAAAATACACAGAACTGGGTGATTTATAAAGAAAACACAGTTTATTACTTACAGTTTTGGAGGCTGGGAAGTCCAAAGTCCAGGGAACACACTTGGTGAAGGGCTTGGTGGTGGTTACAGCAACCCAGGGGTTTCACATGGCAGAAAATGGCAGAGCAGAGAGAGATAAACCTCTCATGTGTTCTCCTTTTAAAGCCCTCAGAACCACACCCTTGACCACCATTATTAATCCATTCACTACAGCATGGTCCTACAATCTAATCACCTCTTCAAGGTCCCACCTTTCAATTACCGTAATAGGATTTCTCACCCTCAACAGTTACAGTGGGAATTAAGCTTCTAATATATGAACTTTGGGGACACAATTCAATCAATCCACAGTTACTTACTTAATTTTTAAAATCTTTAGTTAAAATGAGCAATTGTCTGGGAAAATTTACAAAATGCGACACTAGAAGAAATAAAAAAAATCAAAACAAACCAATTGTCATAGAAGAAACAGAAAATTTATCAGCTATCCTTAAAAGGAAGTAACGGGAAGAATTCACAGGTGAATTTTACCAATCTCTAAGAAATAGATATTTCCAGGGTTACTTAATCTATTATAGAAAATAGAAAACAAATGTTCTCTAATTCTGTTTTGAAATAAAGATTCGTAATAATATCCAAACTCAAGAAAGATTGAGTCTAAAATGAAACTGTTGAACAATTTATTTATGTATATCCATGCAAAAATCCTAAACAAAATATTAGCAAAAGCACCAAGTAAGCACAGTTTAAAAATAATATGTACACACACACACACCACCACGATCAAGTGGGCCTTATTTCAAGAATACAAGAAAGTTTAGAATTAGGAAATCTGTTAATGTCACTCATCATATTTATAGATCTAATGGTGGTTTGATTATCTCTATAGGTGTTAAAAATGTATTTGATAAAAAACAATGCCCATTCTTCATTAAAACTTCTAATAAAAGTAAGATAAAAAGATACTTCCTTAACATGATAAAATACATTTGTCTCAAAAACTAAAAATCTCAGAAATATGTTTAATGGGGAGATATGAAAGGCATATCTAGCTAAAGCCAGAAATTTTCAAAGATGTCACTATTGCCACTTTATATGCATTGTATTGGAGGTACTCCTTAACACAATTAGGTAGTAAGAGATAGAAATACGAGGTTTCATAATTCAAAAGAATAGGTAAAATGATCACTTATTTTGTAGATGAGGTAACTGTGTGCCTGGAAAATCTAATATAATTCCCCCAAAACCATAAAAAAGATGTTAGTAAGGGCTAGGGCACAAATGTACATAAAAATCAATAGGATTCATATATTTAAATAACAACCTGTTGGAAGATACACTGCATTTGAAATAATTATAAAAAGGTAAAATGACTAGGAATGAACCTAATAAGAAACGTGCAACATCTTTCTGAAGAAAACTTCAGAAAATGCTCCTGAAGGACATAAAAATGACTTGAACAAAAGGAAAAGTGTACCATGTTCTTGAATAGGAAGATGAATATGTAAAGAGGCCAATTGTTTATATTATGTATATACACACACTGATATACAGAAGACTAACAACCTTGCTTCCCTGTAGCAGAGGAAGAGAAGAGAGGAAGGAGCAGTGTGATGTGATTGTCTGGAACCGGGAAACATATATACTCAGACAATTTGCTGAATATTCCTTTACAGTTTTTAAACTTTTAATCATGGGAATGTATTCGTTATAGAGAAGATTAAAGTTTTTATTATTAAAAGAAATCTAGTTAAAAGAAAAATTTCCAAGAGAAGATCTACAGTATTGCAATTTGGGCAACCTGTACTAGGTTCAATCATCTTCAAGGACAAGAAGCATCATATTCTTGAATACACTTAAATCCTCCCCTTTTGATTTCTCTTTTTAAGAAGCAACCCAAACTTCTCTTTAAATTGTAGGTCACCTCATTTCCACCTATGTTCAGGGCTTTGTATTAAATTAGAGATGTCTGTGAAACAAAAACCACATATAGTATGTAGAATTCAAGTCTCAATATAAAAACTAGAAAAGCAAGATCCCAGATCTCAGAGGAGTAAAGAGATGCCGTGGTGTAGAACATGAAGTTTCATCTCCTACTATGAAGTCAGCTGAAGGCAATATTAGAAGAATTTTATAAAGCAAGAAGACAGATTAGAATTCATCTAATTTGTGACTTTCCTTCTTGGTAAAACCGTCCCTGAAATTAAGGATGTCATTAATATTCTCCTTAGGTACATAGGTCAACAAAATGTGATAGAAGGAAATGGTGACAGTCAGTTTCCAAACTAAGATTCTTTTCCTGCTACTTGACATTGTACTTCAAAATTTTGTCTGTATTCCTCCTCCTTAACTGTGCTTCAGGCCTTGTGCTCAGGAATTGGGGTGAGAAGTTGAGGGAAAGAATAAAGGGAAGGAAACATAGTTGAGAGAAATGCGTTAAAGGTGTCAGAATTGTAGGCAGGAAATTTAGTGAGAGGTGGAAACTGCCCAAATCCTTTCTAGATGTAGAGCATGGTTCTCTTATGACACATACTACGTTAGAGTACATTGTGTCTCTTTTTGCATTGCTATTGACTAAAGATAGACTAAAAGAGTTCTTCTTATATAATAGAGACCACAAAGAGGCTGCCCTTGGCTCAGGTCAATGGAGATCTTCCCCCAATACCAGAACTAGAAGTTACTTCCACAGTACAACAGTGAGATCAATATGCTTGGTGAGTGATGATTCAGCTTCATTGACTATTTGACTCCATTCATTATAAACATGAATAGATTCAAGGAAGAACAGTTTACCCCCAACTACATTTCTGTCTGGGTGTTGGAGGTAGAAAGGGCTGAACTTGCAAAGTCAGTTCATTTAATTAGATGATGAGATAAAATCACTATTTTCTCCAAGATCTAGGAAGGATCAGTAAACTGATCTCTTAGTCTGTTAAACTGATCTCTTAGTCTGTTAAACTGCCCCTGGGATGTCAGCTTATCCTTGGCACTGTTTTTTCTGGAGTTGAGCCTGAGCATTCAGTCAGAGCATGAGAAAAGAGAGAATGAGATTTGTAAAGCAGAACCACCTTCCTCCCCCAAATTATTGAAATAAAAAGTGTTTCTAAATTTAATATCCGAAAATCTAGATTAATGCACATTGATTTCCATATATTTGAATCTAAAACTGTGGTCAGAAGTGTCTTAGAAATTTTTTCATTCATTCAACAAATATTTATTAAGTAGCTATTATACTAAAGGCACTCTATAACCATTGTAGGAGATATAAAAATTAAAATGGGGAAGAGGAGGGAAACTAGCATTTATTGGTACCCTCTTATTGTGCTTGCTGGTGATTGGCTATATCATTTTCTCTTCATAATCCTTGGGTGTCTGTACGTCAAGTGTTCTAGCAGGAAATGTATACTCAAACAATAATTTGAGGAGAGTTTAATAAAGGGCCTATTAATCAGGATGTGGGAAAACTAAGAAGAGTGCAGTACCCTGGAACTACTAATAGTGGGGCACTGCTACTGTCCTTAAGACTAAAGGGGCAAGGAACAAAGAGTGACAGAGGCACATGTGTGCACGCTCACACACACACACACACACACACAATGAATCTGTGGGAAGGGCTGTGTGACAGGAGCTGTGACCTTGGTCAAGGGACACTAGACCCTGTGGTTGCCTTGAAGAGAGAGAGTAAGTATCCCAACTTTGCTATTCTCCCTTTCTCTGATGTACTAGTACTGCCCACTGGCCAAACCCAACCAGAGCCAAAGGGCACTGGATCCCAGTTGGGGCAGTTCACATAGGTTGGATTCCCAGGGCACCAAGCAGGGTAGAAACAAGCAGAGGGCAGATCTGGGGAGGCAACTGAAAGATTCAGCAAGACGGCACAATACACCAAACTAAGCGCCAAGGGTATGTTTGTGTTCAGGACTAAAGAGAGACCGGTCTTGGTGCAGTTAGGGTCTGCTGTTGGCTCAGAAATTCCTAGGTAGAGTATGATGTAGTCATATGCTTGTGTCTGGATATTATGCTGGACACCTTTCATTCTTGTCCTCATTCTGGGATGCTCGACCTTGCATATGAAGAGCTCCCCTTGGCTCTTTACCAGATGCTTTTCGAGCACCTACTGTGTGTCAAGACTTCTTCTACTTATTGGCAAAAATAACAATGCAGCCCTAATTCCAATAGAGTGCCAAGTCACATGATAGAAGTAGTCACAGGATTAGGAGAGCAGACTAGAGAGAAGGATGCCTAGCAGTTAATAGATGTTCAATAAATATTTGTTGAGTGAATGAATAAATCCCAACTTCTATGTCTCTCTACCAGAATCAAGGAGTGTTACAACTGAAAGAAACTTGTGTGGACACTTATACTTTCATTTAATAGATGCAGAAAATGAGCCAAACATACTGTAGTAGAGCAGACTCTACAGTTTCCCAGGTCCTAGGCTGAGAAGTTTATCATTAACCACACTGTCTTCTTAGGTACATAATGGTGGCTCCACTTTATAACAGGGGATTGGAAAGAACCCTTAATCAGTGACTTGAGGAGGTTTCTTAGTGTTCTTATAAGACACAATTTTAATAAGGGTTTTAAAATTGTTTTCTGTCAATTCTAATTCAGTAATACTTATATTTTTTGTGTCAATAATATTTACTTTTTTTTTTTTTAATATTCAGAATATCCCTTGGCAAGTTGAACTGAACTCTTTTGAAGAATACTCATAATTTTATTTTGGGAATGAGTAGGCTGGTGAATGTTTGGGTCCAGCTGAGGAGGCACAGTAGGAATGCTCACTGGTTGATGAAAACTCGCTCAAGAGCATTCATTGGACCCATGAGATCAAGGGAAGGAGAGTTTTTTTCAAGAAGTCATTATGAGTCATGGAAAACAAGCTGATGAAACCGGTGGAAACAGCAACAGAATGTTTACTCTCTTTTTTATTCATCACTATGCAGCCTAGAATAAACCCAAGATTTTAATTTTGAGCAGTGTCAGGGATGAAAATCCTCACTCTCATTGTGCCACATTGCTGATGCTGCTTTGATGGTTTTTCCTATACAGGTGGATTGTTTCTATTTTGCAAATTACTTAAGAGGTCCTCATTGTTTGTTTATATGTTTGTTTGCATTTATAAATCTTGCCTTCTTTTGGCACCAGGATGTTTAAAAAAGAATTCAAAAATACCAAAATAAAATGATTTAAATAAAATAGTTGAGTGTTTAATAGCAAAATGTTTCCTCTGATTCTTTTGGCTTTCATATTTATTATAGTCATCCTTGATGTCAAGAATAATCAAAGGTATCAGTTATAATTAAAAGCACATATAGACAGGAGGGCAGCTCTTAACATAGAAAAATATAAAAACTTTTCTAGAGTTAAGGTGGAACTTAATCTCTTGGTATCATTATAGGGTTAAAATTGCTTATCTGAGTAGATTTCCAGAGCTTAAATTCAGGGTCAGATTTAATACTAAGTAATGGGGTTCAGGACATGCTACCCCAATATATGGCACCTTGGCATATTGAATATTTTAAGCTGAAGGAATTTGAGAAAACAGTAGAAGCAAGAAGGTCCCTCTGACCTGCTCCAGCCACCCTTCTCCTCTCTGAAACAGAGCATAAGAGCCTCATGTGAGAGGTCCCTTCCCTATGCTCAGGAAAGGAGCATCCTTTTCTCTGAAGGCACAGGGACAGAAAGATTCTGAACGAATCGAACCAGCCTTGCTACACTTCCCCCAATTTATTACCATTAGATCATACTCTTTTTGCTCTATTATTTTTCTCCATGACTCTCCAGTTTTCATCAAACCAACTATTAAAAAGCATTCAAGTTTAGCTGTTTCTTTGGGCCTTCATTTCCTTATGAAGGCTCTTGTGTCATGTAAAACTTATTTAAATAAATTAGTATGTTTTCCTCTTGTTAATCTTTGTTATAGAGGACTCAGCCATGAACTTAGGAGGATAGAAAGAAAAGATGTTTTTCCTTGCCTACCTAAGCAGCCTACTGGGAATGCATGTTCCAGCACACAGAGGTTTTTCTGGTATGCTTTTTCTTTTTTTTCCTAGATCACAAACTGAGATTCCGATTGTGAAATGTAGGGAGTGAAGATTTGGCCAATAGAATTCTACTAGTCTCACTTTTTCTTGTCTGTGAGTCAAGCTTAGGTCTGGGATTTTTCAGCAGGAGTGTAGGAGTGTAACAGTCTATGAGGTAGAGATATTATACAATTTCTGAGAAGCCAAATTATTGTTTCCCCACACATCATCTATTATGTTCTGACAAATGACTTAGAAATCAATGAGAACTTGGCTTTCAAAAGGAATAAATCAAGCTTCAAACTCTGTTAGATTATGGCAGCTTTCAGGAAGTTAATTTCACTTACTTATTACAATAATAGATTTTAACATACTGTGAAACACACAAAGATGAAGATGGCCGGCCTGGTCTCTGAGACAGAGAGCTTACAAACTGGGAGAGGGGACAGGATATGCACACCACTAGTGAAAATACTAGTTAAAATACAATAGGGTAAGATAAGTGTCATTTACGGGGTACACACTTCCTGCAGGGATTTTACAGGCCAACAGCATCGTTTCCAGTTGGGAGTTATCAGGGCGGGCTTCTCTGAGAAAGCGGCTGTATCACAGGAACCCCAAATCCAAGAGGCCACTCGCATAGTGTTTGCCTATTCCAAAGAACTCATCTGGTCCAATAGATAGAGACACTGGTTTATTGGACTTACAGGAGTTGCTGGCAGTGGCCAGCCGGCTAGCTAGAAATTGGCACCTCCACAGGGTACATACGACAGTCATATAATGAAGAGATCAAAGTAGAGGTATAAACCATTTGCATGCTTATGCACAAACCCTCACCCAACTCAGAGTGCTCCGTTGAGTAGATAAGTTAATCTAATTGCTACTCTTCTGGTGCCAGAGTAGTTTAATACCAGCGTCCCTGCTTCCTCCAGTCTTCCATTTGTCTTAAAGGGGACATTTGTCTTAAAGGAGACGTGCCTTTCCTTGAGTAACTACCTTGGCCAGGGGTAGTTTCCCAGGGGGGAGGGGGAACTCTGATATGCACAGGAAGGGGGAATAGGTCTATGTCCAGCATTTACCCTACAGTGACTTGAAGATGGCTTCTCCTGACTTCTCAGAATCATCAAACCTCCCAAGTATATCCTTTCTCAGTCCCCATATCCCTTTTCATATGTATTATTTCAATTATTTTCATGGTTACTAATTAATGTCTGTCTCCCTCTCTAGACTGGAAGCTGCACGGGGGCAAGGAACACGTCTGGTTCTGCTCACCGTGGGTGTTTGGCTGGGAGGGTGTGTGGCTTACAGTAGGGTCTTCCTGACGTTTGTTGGATGAAGGACTACTTGTTAAGGCCCCTGATGCACATCTGGCATGTGCTGTGTGTGCTCTCATTTCTTTGCTCCTACTGCCCCACTGGGGGATAGAGACTGGCAAAGGTGCAGACAGTGAAGAAGATGCCTGACGGAAGGGGCTGCTCTCTTCTGGGAGTGTGAGGAGGCTGCACTAACTGTGCCCTTGAAGAAGACATCTGACTGGAATTGGTGCTTGGTCGCTGGCCCTGTGGGTCTCCCTTAGCCTGGCAGTTCTGTCTCCTCCCACACAACTGGCCCCAATAACACAGAACCTGTGGTTCTTGGTGCTAGGCATGATTCATGGCTTTCAGTCTACACCATGGACCCTGCTTTTAATGTACCTACTTTTCAACTGGTTCCAAATCTGACTTGACCCATCTTGCACCCCCTCCCCATGACTTATAGCTTAGTTCTGTGTCCATGGCCCTCACTGCAGGCCCTTCTCACCAGCGGGGACCCAGACTCACCTCCTTGACCCCAGTGTCATGCTGGGCAGGCAGGACCCCAGTCCTCCATTCAAGGAATTCAGGTGTGGATTGGGGAGGGGAGAGAGGAAACACAATACCATGACAGGAAGCTGCCACAGTTGTTTGGCCACTGGGTGACACAGTGGAATTAGAGTGGCAGAAAGAGGGACAGACAGAGGAGAGGATGTGGAGGGAGAACTGGTGCTTGGTCAATGAGTTGCTGCAGGGGTGAAAGGGAGGGTGGGCAGGGAGAACAGGAGCGAAGTCACAGGCGGCAACACTCCAGACATCCACATGCAGAAAATGGTATCGCCCAAATGCATAGCTGCTAGTTTTGGTTTCTGGAGGAGTATTCACCTTCCAGAGGAGTCCCTCCAAGCTCTGTCCTTTCATTCTAGCCTTTATTCAACTCTCTCCTCTCATCATGCAGACAACCTTCTCTTCCCTGCCTTTTTTTTTTTTTTCTGATTATTACATTTGCCCTTTTCTTCCCTCTTTAAAAATTCTCTCTACCCTCCAAGGACAGATAGGTTACCTTGTCAATGAAATGTCCCTTGCTCACCTCAGTTGGCATAATGTCTCTTTTTTCCTGTGTTTTCCTAGGATTTAGTCCCCCTGTCGTAGTACTTCTCACATCTTGTCTTGGATCACAGCTGGTTGTATTCATGTCTGTTTCCCTGCCAGACCGTGAGTGAGAGTGGGAGCCACGTCTTCTCCAGCTTCTGAGTCTCCAGCGACAGGTGCTCACTTCTCTGTAGACTGCTCCTCCCTTGCAATACTTGTCTTGGTTAATAGAGTTTGACAGATGCTGGCTGGAAATTCAGGACAGTGGTTACATCTAAGGGGATGGAATTGAGGATCCACACACCAGGGCCTTTTAGCACAATGATAATTCTAAACTTGGTAGTGGGTCTCTGAGTGTTCATTGTGTCACAATTCTATATAGCTTACGCATATGTTTAAATATACTTTTGTACCTATAATATTTAATAAAATCAAATTAAAAAAGACAAGTAGTGCATTAATTTGCATCCTTCCTTCCTTTCTCCCTCTGTCAGCAGATAACTTCTGTCTATCTCTTTCCCAACTATGTTTCTTTCCCTTCCTGTAAGACATGGTAGAATAAAGACTTGGACTCCATTTTCTGGCACAGTTTATTCTCATAATTTGACCATATTCACTTCTTTCTCTGTCTCGTTTATTTTACCTCTCCTTTCTTCTTTTTTGTCTACATATTTCTTAACCATCTCCAACTATTGGTTCTATTCTGATGGGTGGCAATCTTAGGATAATGAGTGGAAGGGAATTCTCACATTAAAAAAATCTAAATAAGATAAATTATCAGGTTAATCTAGAAGCATAACAATTCAAAGACACGTTTAAAAAGTCCTCTGTGGACTGAGAGTTATGTTCTTTAGTAAAGACAGAGTAGCAAGTCTAGAAGCTTCCATGGTGTGAAGGACAAGATGAAGTGGGCATGCAAGGCAGGGGGAACATTTTGGCAAAAAATACTTCACAAAATTATCCAGATGAATTCTTTCTCCCCACCGAGAGTTAAGTCTCTCATCAGAGGGGAATATGGAGATAATATTGCTGCTGACTGCAAGAATATAGTTTCGTGGGCTATCAGTTAAGATACTATCATCTGCAAATAACAGAAGGTGCAAGTCAAAGTGACTTAAATGAAGAGAAGATTTATCATCTTACCTAATGGGAAATTCTGAATAGGGTGCTTCTAGGGTTGGTTAATTCAAAACTCATATAATCAAATACTCAAGTTCTATTTGCCACCTTCAGCTTGTTGGTTTTCATTTTCAGGCTTCCCCTCTCATGATTTCAAGAACAGATTGTATTAAATGGTGCCACAGCACCAATAATCATCACATCCTTATACCACAACGTCCTTCTTAAGAATAAAGAAACCTTTGCAAGAAGCTTCCTCCACCCCCAGCAGATCTCTTCTCAGGTCAGGGCATCTAGCGCTGGGTCACAGACCCACCCTTAAGCTACCCAGTGGCAGTGGGTGTGGGACCATTATGACTAGTTTAGACCAATCAGGATTGACCTGATTCTCAAGTGGGAGAGGGGAATTGACCATCAGAATAAAAACAGGGCTCTGTAGATATGGAAAGAGGAAAATGACTACTGGGTGCCTTTGTGAATGTTCCTCCTCAATTCCAAGGAGATGGGCAAAGAGAGAAATTGATTTAAAACAAAATGCAGTCTTGGTTTCCACGCCCCCCTCCCTGTCTCTTGGGACACTTTAAGGCTGTTCCGTAAGCATGTGTCACTGCCCAACATTTCACAATGGGTGTCCACATCTATGTGTGGAGACAATGTTGTCACGGGGCCATTATCTCTATACAAAATTACACCTGTTTTCAGATGGGCTTTGAAAATAGTCCATTTTCACTTAGGAAAGCGACGTCAGTGTGTGGCATCACAAAGACAGACACAACATTTGTAGCTAAGAGCTGCGTAGTAGTCATTACCTTTCTTTCATAACCCTGCTCCCCTGTCTTCTTAAGGGAATTACCTCTTGCCTATTGAAGGATGTCTTGGTGGGACTGTAAATTAAGCTTTCTTGCCCATTCGCTAAGGGGTGGCATGTGACTCGAGCTAGACCAATTTGGCATTCTGTTTCAGGACTTTGAACGGATGCAGTGACATGAGGGTGGAAGAAATGATTGAAGCTTATTCATTCCAGTAGCAAAGATGAGTCATTCCTGCTTCTAGACACGCAGGACATCCCCTTCCCCACACAGCCGCCTCGATTCTGAGCCTAGTTCTCCAGCCTTCCCTTTTTTTTTTGTCCTTTTTTTGTGACCACGCTCAACCGGCCAGCCCTATATAGGATCCGAACCTGCGGCGGGAGCGCTGCTGTGCTCCCAGCGCCGCACTCTCCCGAGTGAGCCACGGGGTCGGCCCCTCCAGCCTTCCCTTTGACCCTGTGAGCTACCAGTAATATCTTTGCAGAAAGATCTTTTTCCTGCTTAAGTTTCCAGAGTTGGTTTTGTTGCCTGCTGGATGCAACGTCTGACGTGTATTTTATTTTATAAAGTCATAGGATGTCTGAGATGTAAGAAATCTTACAGATCATCTATATCAGCTCCTTCATTTTACAGCTGAGGAAACTGAAGCCCTCTGAGGTTGAGGGCTCCACCCAAGGTCACATCACAGAGCTCATTAGTGACAGAACTTGTAACAAAGACAAGGTCACCTTCCCCCAGGGTAGTGCGGGTGGATCTTTTTTTTTTTTAAATTTTATAATCCCTTTTTAGTATAAAGCACAGACTCTCTCCCTCCTCTATCTCTCTCCCTCTCTCCCTCTCTCTCTCTCCTCTGTGTGTCTCTCTGTGTGTGTAACTATAATATTTAATAGAGGATAGTGACTTAGAAATCCTCATTTCCCCCCCCAAACTGATAGATTGCTTTGTGTAGTTTAAAGACTTATTTTATAGACAGTCCTTTCAGGGATTTGGCATCTGGTAAAGACAGGCATCAGTTTATAACCTTATATGGGGACTTGCTTCTTTCCAGCTCTCTGTAAATATTTATTCTCTTACATGAAATTCATGTTTGGAAAGGAAGTGGTTTGCTCTAAGGAAACATATGGGCCAGGGTTCTGAAAGTGATTATTTACCATTTCTAAATCTGCCTCTTCCAGCTGTGTGTATTTGGGGAGGACTTTCCTCCACTCACACTAAAAGGTATATATCTGCTCTAATTTTTCAGTTGCTTTAGGGCAGTCATAGCTCATGCAGCCACTGCCAAAATAGCCCAAGGTTGGGGTAGGAGTTGAGAAGGGAATTAAAAACAGTACTGATTCTGTCTGTGCCAGGCATTATTTGAAACGCTTCACATGTAGGAATTAATTCATTTTCTTCCTTCACAAGCCTGGAAGGTAAGTACTATTACCATTACCCCTTTTTAAGACAAAGAGAGGTTAAATAACTTGTTCAAGGTCACATAGATTTTAAGTGACAGAGTTGAGATTTGAACCCAGGCAGTCTGGTTTCAAAGCCCATGCTCTCAACTCTCTACTCTGTTGCTTCTTAATCATTGGATCTCTTCCTTTGGAGGTAGAAGTGAATCCTTCTTCTTAGGGAAAAAAAGATTGTCCAATAGAGACAAATGCTTTTCCATAAATACTTCTAATAGGGAGTTTGGCATGGCGAATCTCTTTTGTCCCAGCAGTGTAGGTACTTACAAACAATTCTCTGCCAAAGTACCCCTATACAACTAATGCTTCTCTTGTCTCTACCCATGTACCAAAGGACCTCAAAGAACTCAGTTAGTTGGTAGTTGTGAAAGAATTGAACAGAATGAAGCTTTCTGCTCTGGATGCTCATAAAAGAGGATCAATAAGTAATGTGTTAATTGGTTTAGAAATTTTAAAAAAATACATCTCAAGATCCTCTGTGGTGAAAAATATTTATTACAATGCAAAAACACCCAACCAATGAGAAGAAAAGGCCATGAATTGAATACATGGAAAGTCCCCTTTCTTCTTGCTGGGATCAAAACACATTTTTCTACTTGAAATTTGTTACAGAGAAACAGGAAATCATCTCTATGTCATTCTTATTTTGGCGAACAGATCATGTAGGTTGTTTTTTAAAAAGCAATTTGTCATTATTAAGTTCCACCATGTCAAAACAAAACAATAGTGCTTAGTTATTACATCATAGTGATATTTTTTTCTTGTATGAGTCTTTATTTGGAGTGGAAAATTCAGTAGGAAAAAAAGGGGTATTTAATAAAATTGTCTACTTTATTTCTATCTGCTATCGAAATAATAGTCTAATACTAGAAGGAAAGTTCTCCAGGATTCAGTAATTGTTGCTGTTTTACAGAATAATTAGACCAATGTGAGCAAAAAGGACTTCTTTTAATGCTGTGCTTTAGTGCCAGAAATGTCATCAAAGACAGAAATCACACAGGCTACATGCTAGGGACTCTCTGCTGGTTGGGTTGGGATGGATGGGTGTGGAGGAGCAGTAGGGAGGCGAGAGAAGAAAGAAGAGGTTATCCAGCTTCTTTGGGGAACCAGCTGTAGGAGCCCTGGGTGTGTAGGTCTCCCTCCCTCGGGACCCACGTTGGCCTACCTGGGCCCCAAACAAGCCAGTGCTGAGACTGTCCTTTCCTTCCTTTTCGATCACCAACACCACAGCAGTTGAGCAGTGTGGAACCTCCTTCATCATCTCAGAATCCACACCTAGTTTATTAGCAGTTTTTTCAGTGAAATTTAATTGAAGCTCATTGCATATTAAAGCCCCAGATGAGCTCCCTTTTGATTTTTAACATATTGCTGGAAGGTCTTTTCAGAAGTGGAGGGCTTTTATTTATCCATGCATTTGTTAACATCACACCTGCCATATGCCAGGTGCAGTCTGATACCGGACAGGTAACCCAAACAATTACAATGCAGTCTGCACAGGGGCAGGCTGGGTCTTAACTCCTTGAGGGGCTAGTTTTACCCACCTCTGAATTCCCAGTACCAAGCCAGGTACCTGACATAGAGATTATCTAAGAGAAGTGTTGACTAAATGAATGGGAGCCCAAATAAGGGATACCTAAATCAGGTTAGAAGGTGGCAATGAGAGAAGACTTCCTGGAGGAGGGGACACAATCTGATAAGGACAAGTTAAAGGATCCTTAAAGGATAAGTTAAAGGATAAATTGGCCAGAGTGAAAGGAACACATATAAAGGCACCTGTGCAGTGGTGTACAAAAAAGGGGGCCCTAATTCAAGGTCTGCAAGTTCTCTACTCCACACACACACACACACACACACACACACACACACACACACACACACACACACACACACACACACACACACACACGGTGTGCACACGTGTGAGCTCCTCACATTCAGGAGATGTGCTCTCTTTGCAAATATTAACTATGCTATTCTCTATTTTAAGTACATTGCAGTAATTCATGTGTGTGTGAGAGAGAGGTGGGCTTTGTTAAGCTCGAGAATGTCAGAGTTCTGTGGGGAAAATTGACAATACTGTGATCTATCGCAATATTTTTTACTCTATATAATTTGAGCTTGTAACTGCTTAACAAAGATTAAGCAGGTAGGCCTTAAATGCTACTACACAGCTGAGAGAATGATTTATCACACCAAATGTTTTTGGAATACAGGGAAGCCAGACTGCATTCAGAGGAACACCACTATAGGTAGCTGAGAGTTGGTGCTCCGGAACTAGGCTTTCCTGTTCAACCCGGAGGAAAGCTGCTCCTTAAATCGCCCTCTTGAAGAAATCCAATGCACAGTAGCAAACTAAAGCGAAGTCTTGATGGTAAAGGAAAGATAAGTTTATTAATGTTAAATTAAACACTCTTCTTAGAAAAATCCTTTCTTTTTTTTCTTTCCAGTTTCCCCTAAATACCAATTCTTGAACCATCATGGCAAGAATATTGAGACACTGGAGGACTTATGGAACTTCATTTTTTGGAAATGAAATTCCATCTTATGAAATTTACACTTTTGGGATTATACTATAGCTAGATATAAAAGAAATCCTGTTAATGATAAATTTCATTAAAGCACAATTTCATTTGTGCTAATGATGCTAAACTAATTTTAGGAATGAATTGTGGTCTATAACATCAACACTTTTGCATCTTTCGATTCACATGGATCCCTCCTAGGCTCTAATCGATGCATGGTGGCAGCTGCATGAGTTAAATTGTCATTACATATGATTTATTACACCAAAGAGGTGAGAGGGACCATGGTACAAGGGATAACCCACAAGGATTTCTGCAGGTTTTACACTTGAATCTTGTGGGAGGAATTGATGATCGTGCCTGAAAAGATAGGAAAGGCCCAGACTAGAAAAGCCTTATTTCGGCATTTTCCTGAATGCTGGGGTGAGCCAATGAAGGTTTTAATCAGAGGAATAACCAGATTTGCACTCTTAGAGAGACTATGCTGACACTACTGTCATGGATGGATGAGAAGGGGACTGAGACCTGCACTGAGACCAGGCTGGTATCTATTACACTAGTTCACTGGAAGGATGAGACCAAAGCGAAGCAAGACTGAGGCAATGGGGTGGAGGAAGATATTCAAAGAAGGCGTAATTAATAGCACTTGGAAATAGGTTGGGTGTTGAGGGTGAGGAAAAGCAGGCAGAGGTAATGCATTCAACTAGGACAAGAGAGCGTAGGAGGAGGGGGAAAGACAATAAATTTAATTTGGACATGTTTAGATTAAGTTTAGTGGGACACCCAAATACTGCTGTATACAAGTCTGGTAGGAAGTTGATGGTAAGACTGGAATTCAAAAGTGATGTCTGGGCTCCAGGTATAAATCTGGGTGTCATGAGCACATGGGTGGGTGGTTGCAGAAGCCACAGATACATCTAGTGGATTTCTTTGCTCAAACTGATACATTCTTTTGGACAAAAGAAGTGCAGAGTGAATTTCAAATTGGACCCTATTTTACTGGGAGACTGCACAACAGCTGCAGTAAATGTTTTGTGGGCTGACTGCGTGGATATACGAATGGATAGATGATTAAATGAAGAGTATGGGTATGTGAAAATCAACAGATGTTCTCTTTTACTTTATCTCACAATATGTTTCAATTTTAGTCCTGGTATGAAAGAAGCAAAAAGGCAACATTTGGATGCAATATATGGAGGACTTTATTCCTGCTTCTAAAAATCAATGATCCTTTTATTTTTAAACCTACTAATTTCAGACCACTTGATGTATATTATTCCCATTTGGTACTGATGCCCTAGCAATGACTGACCAACTGCTGCCTTTGCAGCAAACCCAGATGGAGATGACCAGCTGAGTGACAGACTGAGACCCATTCAGCAAGCAACATGTCATTTTTCACATGACTTCCTTGAGTAAATGTGAATCTTCAATCTACATTTCTTGCCAGAGACCAAGTGGTTTTAAAGGGAACAGAGACATGGGATACCAGGCATTGGCTTGTAACACCATATCTTGTATAAATGGCTACACTCTGGTCCCCAGGGCTGCAGAGCAGACCAAGACTCCTTAGTAATCAGTCATGAACAGGGCAAGTTAGAAACATGTCCTCCACTGTCATTGATGGATAATTTTACCTTGTCAGGGGAAGGTAGTTCAGACCCTTCATGAATTGTTGCGGAAATGCTTAAAATGCATGGTCGTGGCCCAAAATGGCCAAAAAGTTTTAATACCTCGCTACAGACAACAAGTAGTTTGGGCAATGCCAAGTAAATTACAAACCCATTTTGTAGTTGAGAAAGGTCATTAGGATTCAGATTCATTTTCTGCTGAGACTTTCTTTCTTTCCATTTATTACTCTCCTTTGAGTGAAATGGAGCTGTGAGAGCAGGGCAGAGACCTCAGTTCATTCAACCCTGACACATTATTTGTGTCTACAATTTCACCATAAATTTGGAGAGGGAGAGACAGAAATTGCAAATGCAGGGATTTAAATCCCCTTGTGCTAAATTTGTCTAGATGAGCAGATTGTAAACTGCCTCTTGCAAATATGATATGCATCTGGGCAGCAAGCTAATAACTCTGAACCACAGACTCATTCGTGTTTCCCTCAAGAAGTTTCTGAAATTGCTTCTGTAGACATTATGTATCCCAGAGCTGTTCAGGTTTAGTAGGAAGATTAGAGAGACTATCTAGCTAAGGAAGTTGGAGGCCTTTTCCAATGAGATGGAAATGATAAATTTGCCTGTTTACGTCATAACAATCTTTATGAATTATTCATTGGAATACTTGGTTTGGGCTTTTGCAAGCAAAGCAGGAGAGATTTGTAGAGTCATCAACATTGTCTTAGAAACTTATTGGAACAGTGACGACAAAAAAATTCAAATCATGCAGACGTTTTCACTGACACTTCTGGCTCTTCTATTGAAAAATAATCTGTGTATTTTACACTTTCCCTTTCTGTTAAAGTCCTACCCTCTTATCTCCCTATTAAAGCAATTTCTTTTGCTTCTTGTTTTGATTTTTAAAAAGTTAGTTCTATAAGTCATCCATTAATACATTTTCATTATAAAAAATTTAAATATTGCAAACAACACTGGAGTACCCTTTGATTACTGTGTCAAATTCTAATGTTCTTCCCCACCTATCACATTCCCTTCCACCTCTGGTTACAAACACTGTTAATAGTTTTGTGTGTATTCTTCCAGATCTTCTAGGTGTGTGTGTGTCTGTGTGCACGCACGTGCGTGTGTGGCATTTTTGTGTGTATGTGCACATGTTATTTTAGGTAAATAACATACTGTAGTTTCTTTTCTCATTCAACAATACTTGAAGCTCTGTCAGTACAGGAATCGATTCCATACTTTATTCTTTTTTACTGTTGTATAAATATTCCCTGTTACTGGTATACCACAGCTAACTTATTTAGGTGGTTCTGATTTTTAATTTAAAAAAAAAAATTGTTCTTCATTGACACATAATATACATATTTATGGGTTATAGTGTGATGTTTCAATATATGTATACATTACGTAATGATCAAACCATGGCATTCAACATATTCATTGCCTCAGAAGTTTATCTTTTTTTGTGTGTATGGTGATAACATTCAGAATCCTTTCTTCTAGTTATTTCAAAATATACATCACAATATCGTTTACTATAGTCACCCTACTGTGCTATAGAACACCAGAACCCATGCCTCTTATCTAACTGGAATTTTGTACCTGTTGACCAATCTCTCTTGGTCATCCACTCTCGCCTACCCTCCCCAGCCTCTGGTTACCACTGTTCTTCTCTATACATCTATGAAATCAGCTTTTTCAGATTCCACAAACGTGTGAGATCATGTGGCATTTGTCTTTCTGTGTCTGGCTTATTTCACTTAATATAATGTTCTCCAGGTTCATCTACGTTACCACAAATGACAGGATTTCAATCTTTTTTGTGGCTGAGTAGTATGCTATTGTATATAGATGCCACATTTTCTTTATTCATTCATTTTTGATGGACAATTAGGTTGATTCCATATCTTGGCTATTGTGAATAGTGCTGCAATAAACATCGGAATACATATATCTCTTTAACATACTGATTTCTTTTCCTTTGGGTAAATACCCAGTAGTGGAATTGCTGGATCATATTCTTGATTTTTTGAGGAAACTCCATACTGTTTTCCACAATGGTTGTACCAATTTACATTCTCACCAACAGTGTATAAGTTTTCCCTCTTCTCAACATCCATACTGGCATCTGTTTTTTGTCTTTTTGGTAATAGCCATTCTAATCAGAGTAAGGTGACATCTCAATATAGTTTTGATTTGTACTTTTCTGACGAGGAGTGATGCTGAGCATTTCTTTCATATACATGTTGGCTATTTGTAAGTCTTCTTTTAAGAAATGTCTATTCAAGTAGGAGGTTCTGATTTTTCACTACAGTGCACCCTACCTTAAAAAGTCTTGAAAGACCCCTCAGAGATGGAATTCTTCAAAATAAAAAAAGTAAATTCCATTCATTTTAATGGAAGTTCATGCAGTTCGAAGCCCTCAAATCACACCATTTATGCTATAACACTAAATACCATTAAAATGGACACAATTACTTTCATTAATTCCATAGTTAACATTTCATACTATAACTCAGTCAGACTTTTTCCCATCATTAATTACCCTGTGATATAGCTGCTTCCATTCTCTTGTTCACCATTTACAGATTGTCCACTTAAGACTTTGATGTATTTTTTCACTTGACAAACACAGGTGTGCCTCATTTTATTGCACTTCACTGACACTGCATTTCTTACAAGTCAAAGGTTTGTGGCAACCCTGAATGGAGCAAGTCTTTTGGCACCATTTTCCTAACAGCATGTGCTAACTTCATATTTCTGTATTACATTTTGATAATTCTCACACTATTTCAAACTTTTTCATTAGTATTATATCTATTATGTGATCTGTGATCAATGATCTTTGATGTTACTATTGTAATTGTTTTGGGGCTCCATGAACCTTGCCCATATAAGATGGCAAACTTAATCGATAAATGTTGTGTGTGTTTTGGCTGCTCCACTGACCGGCTGTTTCCGTCTCTCCCTTTCCTTGGGCTTCCCTATTCCCTGAGACACAGCAGTATTGAAATTAGGCCAATCAATACAATGGTCTCTAAGTGTTCAAGTGAAAGGAAGAGTCCGATGTCTCTCACTTTAAATCAAAAGGTAGAAACAATTAAGCTCAGGGAGGAAGGCATGTTGAAAGATGAAATAGGCTGAAAGCTAGGCCTCTTGCACCAAACAGTTAGCTAAGGTGTGAATGCAAAGGAAAACTTATTGAAGGAAATTAAAAGTGCTGCTCCAGTGAACACATGAATGTTAAGAAAGTGAAACTGCCTTATTGCCGGTAGGGAGAAAGTTTTAGTGGTCTAGATAGAAGATCAAACCAGCACAACACTCCCTGAAGCCAAAGCCTAATCTAGAGCAAGTCCCTAACTCTCTTCAATTCCATGAAGGCTGGGAGAGGAGAGGAAGCTGCAGAAGAAAAGTTTGAAGCTAGCAGAGGTTGGTTCATAAAGTTAAGGAAAGAAGCCGTCTCCTTAGCATAAAAGTTCAAGGTGAAGCAGCAAGTGCTGATGTAGAAGCTGTAATAAGTTATCCAAAAGATTTAACTAAGATCATTGATGAGTGTGGCGACACTAAACCACAGATTTTCAGTGTAGATGAAACAGTCTTATATTGGAAGAAGATGCTGTCTGGAACTTTCTTAGCTAGAAAGGAGAAGTCAATGCCTGGCTTCAAAGCTTCAAGGGACAGGCTGACTCTCTTGTTAGGGGCTAATGCAGCAGATGACTTTAAGTTGAGGCCAATGCTCATTCACCATTCCAAAAACCTAGCATCCTTAAGAGTGATAAGTCTACTCTGCCTGTGCTCTATAAATGGAACAACAAAGCCTGCATGACAGCACATCTGTTGACAGCAGGGTTTACTGAATATTTAAGCCCACTGGAGACCTACTGCTCAGGAAAAAAGATTCCTTTCCAAATATTAGTGCTCACTGGCAATGCACGTCGTCACCCAAAGGCTCTGATGAAGATGTACAAGGATGTCATTTTCGTGCCTGCTAACACAACATCCATTCTGCAGCCCATGGACCAAGGAATAATTTCAACTTGCAAGTCTTATTTAAGAAATACATTTTGTAAGGCTTTGCTGCCATAGGTAGTGATTCCTATGAAGGATCTGAACAAAGTAAATTGAAAACCTTCTGGAAAAGATTCACCATTCTAGATGCCATTAAGAGCATTCATGATTCATGGGAGGAGGTCAAAATATCAACATTAACAGGAGTTTGGAAGAGTGGATTCCAACCCTCACAGATCACTTGAGAGGCTCGAGACTTCAGTGGAGGTAACTGTAGATGTGGTGGAAATGGCACGAGAGCTTGAATCAGGTGTGGAGCCTGAAGACATGACTGAATTGCTGAAATCTCATGATAATACTTGAACAGATGAGAAGGTGCTTCTTATGAATGAGCAAAGAAAGTGGTTTCTTGAGATGGAAACTACTCCTGGTGAAGATACTGTGAACATTGTTGACATGACAACAAAGGATTTAGAATATTACCTATACTTAGTTGATAAAGCAAGGTTTGAGGGGTCTGACTCTAATTTTGAAAGAAGTTCCACTGTGGGTAAAATGCTATCAAACAGCATGGCATGCTGCAGAGAAATCTTTTGTGAAAGGAAGAATCAATCAATGTAGCAAACTTCATTGTTGTCTTATTTTAAGACATTGTCACAGCCACCCCAACCTTCAGTGACCACCACCGAGATTGGTCAGCAGCCATCAATGTCGAGATGAGACCCTCCACCAGCCAAAAGATTACAACTCACCGAAGGCTCATATGACCAATAGCATTTTTTAGCAATAAAATATTTTAAAATTAAGGTATGTACATTGTTTTTCAGACACAATGCTATTATTGCACACTTAATAGACTATGTTATAGTGTAAACATAACTTTTATATGTACTGGGAAACCAAAAAATTCATGACTTTATTGTGATATTGGCTTTATTGCGGTGGTCTGAAACTGACCCGCAATATCTCCGAGGTATGCCTGCAATTACTGAGCACTTACTGTGTGCCAAGCACTGCTTTGGGTGCTGGGAATATGGTAAGGAACCAAATGGAGAAATCCTTGTTCTCATAAAACTTACATCTTAGTGCAAGACAGGCAATAGACAAACAAGTAAGACGTAAAGGATGTTAGATAGTGACGTCTTGAAGAGAAAAAAGCAAAGCAGGCAAAGGTGCTTTCTTCAAAAGGTGGCTTTTGAATAAAGACCTGAAAGAAGAGAGGGAGTTGTGAGGGTGTCTGGGAGAAAAGCACAGCTAAGGTGCTCTCTAGGACCAAAAGATCTTTTTCTGACAAAGAAATGGCCAGAGTCTGTGTGTTCTGTAGTTCATCATTTGGTTTCTTGTCCTTTATCACTTCAACAGCAGTTTTTTCCCAAAGACAGTAGACTAGAGCTTTCCCGCAGAAATGTCAGAAGGCAGTTGTAATTTCAGTAAGAAATGAATCACTCAACACATATGGTTTATAACATGAGGGAGAATGGAGCATATAGGCTACCCACCTTCTCCTGGGATCTGAGGCACTGGCAGGAAAAATGTGGTTAGCCCTCGACAGGGAGATTTGTGGAGCAATTTGTGTCTGCTTGAGGCCATAGGACACAGACAGGGGAGCCCAGGTATTAGCCAGAAGAGAAGAACTCAGAACAAGGGAAAAATGAGCAAGTTTTCTTTTTTTTACGACCAGGTATCTGCTTGTCTGGGGCCTCTGTTTAGCATTTTATATACTGCCTGGATATAAGTCCTTGCTCTTCTTAGTTGGATAATCATAGGCAGATTTTTTAAATCTCTCTGAGCTTTATTTTCCATCTGCAAAATGGGTAGAATAATGATAGTAACGCTCTCATAAAGTTGATGTGGGGAGTAAATCGGATCATAGAGATAAATTACTTGTATTATATGTCTGACATAGTAAGTACTCAATCAATCAGTATGCTGTTATTGTTGTCATCAATGTCACTGCTACCAGCAGCACCGCCATCACCATCGCCACCGCCACCATCATTTCCTGGGCTTAACAGGGAACAGCACCAAGTTCAGGGATCAGACGTCATTATTCAGTACTTCTTTAAAACATTTATCAGTAGCTCACAGAACTTGGTACTGAAGATTCAGTTTAAAGGCTGTCTTTAAGGCAGGGAAAACATAAAAAACCCCATACTCCAGGAAGGTAGTAGAGGGTTAAGAATTTTCAGGAATGGTGGTGATTTACAAAGGGGCTTCTCTGGCACCAGAGACGGAGGAAACAGAGATGTTTTAGTGATATCAAAGGCACCTGTGAGACAGGATGCTGTGCTGATGACGACCAGGAAGCTGCTCGATGTAAATGTCTGTGAAATGATGAAGAGGCTTGTGCGGAGAACAACCCAGGGGCCAAATGACCTCACATTGCTTCATTCTGTGTCTCCTTAGTCCCAGTTTGTTCTCAGTTGCAGGGAAATACCCTCGCTGACAACCAAATCTTTCAGCTACAAATCTACCTCACAACTTAAAGAAAGCTAAAATATAAATCTGAGTGTTCAGATCACACGTTACATTTCTCTTTTGCTGGGAGGCTCTGTTTAATAGTTTAAAATGCTAGCTAGTCAGGTCATACTGACAAGGGTTTGAATCCTGGCTCTGTTTACTGGTTGTCTAACTCTGGAAGAGTCACATGGCTTCTCTGGGTCTCAATGTTCACATTTGTGCAGCAGAGATTGTAACAGTGTCTACTCCCAAGGGTGATTATAAAGATTAAATGGGAAAATGCACATAAAACACTCAGCACAGTATCCAGCTCAGAGTAAATCCATATTAATTATTATGATGGAAATCTTTTGTATGGATTGTTTTCTGGTAAACGAGCAAAGAAGAATACAGATGTAGAGAAATAGGAGAACAAGAGATATGAAAAAGAGAGGCAGGATGTTAAAAGCTGATTCTGGAAAAACAGGTACTTAGTGACTGTCAAAAAAACAAAACAAAAAATCCTCAGACAGAAAAAGGATAAAGATGGCAGGGACTCACAGGCAGAAGCTTAGCTTTGGTGTTTTGCCAAGGTTTCATCCATCTGGCCTTGGTGTTTACGCTGGCAGCTTACAAGCCTGCTGCTGAAACCCTGGGCACGGAGACAGACCATCTCTGAATCACCCTAAACTGCTGTACTCAGTGAAGGCATTTAAGAAATATACATATTATTGCTCTGCAGTACAGAATTCCTTTGAGACTAATAGAAAAGACAGGTCTGTCAAATGAGTCAGCAGGGACCACAGACTGACATAATCCTATTGCTTTTTGACTTACAGCTCATGCAGAGGAAAATCTCCTCTGACCCAGGCAAAGGTAAATGCAGTCTAAATCCCAACACAAAATTTTGAGCTACCACAATCAGCTTCTATTCCATCGATGATGACCCTAGACACCAGAAATAGCAAAAACCCCATTAATACATTTCTTACTGTTTGGGTTGTAGTAATTTAATCATTGCTAAAGGCTAAAATGTTCAAAGGGTAGAATAACTCAATTATTTTCAGTCTTAAAAAAATGAATAGAATGGTGTCTTTTCTCAGATTTGTTTAATAGCAGATATTCTAGTAGAGTGTCTCCTATGAGCGAACATACAGAAAATGAACATAAATCTGCATAAGTCATGAGATATCTAGAAAAATAAAACACACCGTTAACTACATCAGTTTTTTCTTTTCTGTGAAGAATGGCTGGTCTAAATCCACTCCCATGGCACGATGAATTCTAATCAACTACAAAACCAGAGTGAAATTGTAGTTCTAAGTCAGATTTTCAGTATGATCTCTTCTGATGTGCCTTTACAAACACGGTAATTTAAGATACCGGGTTGAAGCCTGGATCTGAATATCAGAATGTAGGGCACGATTAAGAGGAAGATCAAAGGGCAGTTTCTATATTATACAAAAAACCCAGCTTGGCACTGAAGAATAATTGCTTTTATAAAATGAAATACCATTTGAAGTTATGTATTATGATCAACTCCATCTGTTCAGTGCATGTGTGAGCACACGTGCACACACACATCTTTTTTTTTTTTTTTTTTAGGAAAGAAGAGAAATAAAATGTTTATTTCAGTTTTTTTGCTAAGCTGCTGCCCTGAGATATTATGTCCTGGACCTCTGGGATGGCTGTGATTGAAATCTGTCTGCCTTTGTTTCTGACATAAGCACACCATGGCCAGCCAGTGTAGAAGGTGACTTCCCAGATAAATGAGCACCTTGGGGCAGCTGGTTTCTACAAAGCACAGGAAAAGCTCTCATTTCTGTGGTCAGGCCTCTACCCTGTATTTAGCACTTTCCTTTAGCCTGCCCGGAGCTGGTGTTCTCTTCAGTCCTTTTGAGCTCTGCTGCTGAGGTCCACACTTCCTTAGCTGGTCTTGCTGAGGCTGGTGCATATCTTCACTTATTCCTGCCATGGCCTCGGCTGGTCACACCACTCATCAGTTAATCATTCCCTAGACTTAACTATGAGCTTGATGTGCAGTCCAGAGTGAGACCCAGAAAAAAGAGACGTCTGCTCTCACTGGGATAGACTATTTAAACTTAGGCCTATGTTTTGAGATTTGTGACTCCTTTTTTCCCCTAGATCTGTATGTATCAATACCCAAAAGCAATTTTTCTTGAACACATTTTACTTTGAATTTAAAATATGCTTTTGACGCGTTTTACTTAAGAAGGCACAGACACAGTACTACATTCATTATTTAGACTAGAACTTATTTTGCACTTGATGTAAGAAAAAAAAAAAAAAACCTGGCACACTTGTTCAGGATAATTGCATGGAGTGAAATGAATCCAATTTATGTAAAGGATTATTGAAGGAATAGAAAACCTCCAAAGTAAGAGTGCTAAATCATTCATTCAGTGACTGATTGACATTTGCCCAGATCTGGATCCTGTGCTTTGCCAGGTTTTAAAGCAAAGCAAAGAAGCAATTATTTAAAAGTGATGGTGAAAAACAGTATTAAAAGAGAAATCCTGGAGGGTGAATATATTTTAAGTGATTATTCTCTCAGCCTGTGTCTCCACCTGGGAACCTTCGACATTCTATCATTGAAAGATAAATGCAATGTCAATAATGTCCACCACTTCTTTTTGAATAATTATCTCTCTTATTCTTTTAACAATTTCTATTTTATTCTATGATTAAACATTTTGCTATGTACTAAATGGGTGCAGTTAGGCTTACAGTCTAAGTCCAGGAATTAGGCTCTTTTGAGAATATTTATTCTGAATCTTTTACATTTCCGGTTAATGTCTAAATCCATCTGATGCTTAAAAAACCCTGATGTGAAGAAATCATAAATCTAAATCTTTCCCTCTCCTCTATTCACAAAAAGTCTAAAATTTATAAAGAGGGAAATGCAACATTTTCATCAGTTAATCATTCGCTAGATTTAATAACAGAAACACTTCAGGAAATCAAAAAAGGAGGAAAAAAAGCATCTTTAGTTGATTCCTCAGTGACTTTCCCCCCCAGATTGTAAAAACCTTGCTCTTATGTTTTCCATTTGGCTGTTTCAGGAGATACACACATGAAATCCAGGACATAGACACATGAAATGCTAATAAGTAGGATGATATTAAAATATCCCTACTTTGCCAGTATGGGACAAAGGCAGTCTATCAGGGGAATAAACGCAAATGTGAATAAGGGATTTTCAGCTTTGCAAAACTTACAGACTTTATTTGCCTTGGAGAGAGCCCCTGGGCAAGGCTTCCTGAGACAGTGCCTGTTGGGATGTTGATGGGGCTTCGAAACAGGAGTGTTATGCAGAACCCCCACCTGTAGTAAATGTGTGGTGCTCGGGGGAGAAGTGCTCATGGAGAATGTGCCTCCTAGCTGCAGGGTCTTCTGTGCAGCCTCCCATGGATCAATATACCAGTTAGTCAAAACACATGGGTCCTTTTGAACCAGTGATAGTATTTGCCACCAGTGAGTGTGATCTGTGTAGTACATTTTTAAAATGTAGTCCTGGAATTCTATTGGGTTGAAATCCCCTTAACTTTCTATTTGAATACTTCCAAGCTTTCTAATTATGTCATCATGTGTTTATGATTGTTAAGAAGTCAATTTTAAACTAACCACTCTTCAACAACCCTTTTCATGAATATTTTCACCCCATATATAAAATTTAGGGTAAAAAAGATCAAAGAGTGTAGAAAAATATAATAAATTGAAGGGAAGAATAATTTTGAAACCCACAATTTACCTTGATCTTCAAGTTTTTTAAGGTTTAGGAAATTTATTAGTATTTTTTAAGCATTTTAAGAATTTTTATGAACCCTCTTTCAGCATATCTGTTTCTACTGGGGTGAGATCAAGTTCCTTTATTGTGAGCACTCAGTAGGTGCTCAATAAATGCTTATTGCAAGAATGAATAACTACAAAGAGATATTTAGGCTCCTTTTTTTTTTTTTCACTATAGGAGGTAAAGTCTTACGTAGTGTTATTTTTCCCCACGACATTTACGTAATAAAAAGTTCAGTATGAGAATTAATTTAAAGTAATACTATAAAAATGGTACATTTAAGGGTAGAAATTTAAAGAATTAAAAAAAAAAGCTAAGGTGTGCCCATGAAATTTCTAATAATAGCATGCTTGACCAGGAAAATGGATATGAATATTCATGAATGAATTTCAGATGAAAGGAAATTTTCAATGTAAGCCATGCAAGTTTAAATTAACATAAAGAAAACACAATTATTTGTAAAAACAACCATATACATTAAGAGAAATGATAACTCTCTTTAAATTTGCATTTTCAATACTGTCTGTGCAAAATTGCTTGTAGTGTCCTCAAATGGGGTCTGTGGCCAGATGCGTAGAAAACATCCCCTCAACTGGTATACAGTGAAGCAGCATGGCCTGCCATTTCCTTTAACTAGATGGAGTCTGGCAAGGTCACGGCTGTGCTTTCGAGCAACTGGCCTGGATATGTGAAACCTGCAGAATGGGCAGTAGTAGCTGGAATGCATCCTGCACATACGTCGTGCTATTGCAGCCCTGCAAGAGGGGAAAAATGTGGTTGAAGGGTTATTTTCAGAGTTCAATCTCAACAATTCTTCCAATTTGATAATGTTCCCTCTCCTCAAATTCCACAATATTGGATTGTATTTTTCTTGTAATATTGGTGCTTAAAACAAATGTAAACACATTCTTTTGGATGGAGTGTATCCTACTTGCAATTATACTAACAGAGAGAAGAATTCACTCCAAATGAGGCAAATTGTTTCCATGGGTTTTTAGGGTACATCAGCGTGTGTATATTCATGACCCAATATGTCTAGTCTTTTCTATCCTTTTCATAGATCAACCCTACTGCCCTGGAATAATACAAAAGTATGAAGGAGGACAGTTTGTCCTATCATGAAGCTAACTGGAGATATTACTGTGCAATTATTCATGGCAAATCCTTGAACACTGTCATCCTTCCATGCATGTGGGTACCTTCTGATTGTTTTGGATAGCTGATATTACTATTCATGTTCTGTGGTGCACTAACAAACAGTATTAGACAGAGAGGCCATTTAAAGGCGAGGGTAATGAAAACACATGAAAGCTTCCACTGGAGAAATGAGAAAATATTTGACTTCATATTCTTCATGGTTGACATGGTAAATTAATCTGCTAATGCCTTCTGGGTGTCCAGAGAAGAGATATTCTTGTACTATATTCTGCCTTTTACTGCTAGGGTTTCCTCTAGGCTGTGTCTCTCCCTCCAGGACCTGCCCCAACAGCTCCTGCCCTCTCTCGACTCTGTTCCACTGTGTGGCTAGGTTCTAAACAATAACCCTCAGAGCCACGACTTTGTTATTTTTGTACCTTGGTAATTTTCCTGAACAGCAAGGCACAATTCCCAAAAACATTAATATAAATATACAGGTAGCTCTCTTGAAGTTTTATAATTTCCAAATTTTGCAATTGACAGCTACTTCAGAAAGCAAAAAACTACTGTATGAGTACATGTGTTTTCCATGTTCAAACTTAGCTGGTTAACACCTGTGGCTTCAGCTGAGTGCCCTGTGGCTACAGATGTTCCCATTTCTTATAGTTTGTCCCCTATTGGAAGATTTTCCTCCATCAACCACAGGTAGAACACAGTGCCTATGACCCAAGAATGAGAAAGCTTCCTGGTTCTCTTCTCTCTCATATCACTGTTTCTGGCAAAGCCACGGCAGTGTTAGGGCAGCACCATATCTGTGCAATTGATGCTACAAAGTCCTGGTGAGTGGACAGGCCACAGAGTGAGCCATCACAGAGAATGGTGCCTTTGTCACTGAATGCGTATAGGCTAAACATTCTACTTGTCATTTTTGCCAGCCTGGAACTTAGACCCCCCCTAAACCAAAGGTTACTGTGAATGGAGGAAAGTGCCCATTTTGACCAAAATCACCACTGAGCAATAATACCTCATTGCAGCCAATAACAATAGTGTTAAATCTAGTGTCAAACTTGGCAGCAGAGATCAGCTTCTGCCGGAGGAATCAGTGACAGAAATAACGTGCCATCTTGGCGTTTCTTTTTATAATCAGGAAATCTTGAAAATTAGGTATTGTTGCTTCACCAGAGGGTTTACAGCTGGTTGAGCTACACAAATATACTCAAAAAAGGCTGTTGATGATAAGATTTAGAATTGCAGTAACACTTGCTGCCTGGGAGAAAGACACACACACAAAAATGTAGCTCTAACATTTGCTCTGATTTGGGAGCACTTTCTCTCTGGGGGCTGCTTACCTCTAATAATACGCTGTTGATCATGGGGGTAAGGACCTCGGCCTTCTTGTTGCTCTGTGGAATCAAAAGTATGAAATCGACAGATTAGGTGCTCATACTACAAGGCTTGCTACATAAAACGTAATGCACTGGCTTTGTTAAGGGATCTCTCAGAGAGCAAGGGGAGGAGAAGTGAAATGCTTACTACAGACCAGGCTTTGTATTTGGTGCTTCACCTACATGATCTCATTTAATATTGAAAGAGATTTTAGGAGGCAGGATGAGAACCACAATTTAAAAAAGAGCAAATGGGGATCAAAAAGGTTGAGCAACTTCTTTAAGGTCACACAGCCTTAAATTGAAACTCAGACCTTTTTAACTAAAGTTTGTAGCAGATCTGGCAATAGGGTGAGGTGAGTGAGGCCGAGTTGTGCAAGTGCAGAGATGGATTCTGTCTTTACTTAAAATTTGATACTTTGTTCATCATGTGTTTTTTTTTTACATTTTTATTTTTAAAAATATTGCATTAAAATATCTAATTACTGAGGGTTTTTTTTTTTTCCTTTTTGGGTCCCCTTAAGTTTTGCAGGTGAGTTAAGTCCCTCACTCACCTCCCCTAGTCCAAGCCCTGTTCTAGTCTTTTTTTCTTTCTTCTTTTAAATGCAAACATGGGTACTTCATTAAAGGGTACTTCATTATAGGGTGTGCAATATACTATGAAGCATATGTACTTCACAGGGCCTGGTTTTCCAAAGCCCTGCAGTTTCAAATGTTGACCTTGCAGAGGACTGGAAATTTTCCTCAGGCTATAAATGTCTGGTATAAGATAAAGATTTGTGGCACAGCAAGGTTACTGCCTCAAGGACAGACTAGTTACTGATTGTTATGTAAAGATACTGAGAAATTGCTATAAGAAGGAATGTTTGCTAAGATCAAGCTTTTGTTGCTAGCCTTACTGGAATGTCATCTGACTTGTTTCACTGAAAGTTATCAGCCTATATTGTTAAAATATAACCCCACCTATGTCTCTTCCTGTAACTTCCTGGTCTGGAAAAAAATGCAGGAAGAGAACCCCAATTTGGGGTTAATTTCCCAAGGAAGGGTTGCCTCTCGCTCGAGCATTCCCAAGGGAAGTTAACCACTTCAGGGTCTCTCACTGCTCAGAAGAGATGGGCTTTGAGTAATCCTTTGCATCTCTGTCACCCAGGGTAAGTGGGGTGACAAATCTGTGGGGGGCGAAGCAACACAAAGCAACAATAGGGTGTCTTCCAGAATAGCAGCAAAATTAAAACATTCTCAAATATAACTTGCAAACAGGTCTGCAGATCCAAGTTTGAAAAACATGAATACATGTAAAGCACAGAGGACAGGGACTGATATAAAGCAGGTGCTCAAAAAGTGAAAGTTAACGTTAGTATCATTATCCTTCTTTATGCTATTGGTGTATCCATCAACAGTCTTCTCTATCTAAAATGTTCGTAAATCATTAAAGGGATTGGACAGAGAGGGCAATCTTAATAGGTCGGTTTCCCTTACTGTGCCTGGAAGAGTTTATGATAAACCAAAGTTTACAAATTAAATATATCTTCCCAGAGCAACCCACTTTCATTGACATTACTCTACTCAGAGTGAAGTAATATCTTACCTGGGAAACCAAAACAGAGTCTTGGGAAAAAACTCTTTAAAACCCTGTCATTTTAGTAAGTAACCAAAAAATCCATTATGGTGTTTGCTTTCATGTTTATTTGATTATCAATAAACCTCTAAAATATAATCAAAACAAGGGCGATAAAATGATGTTGGTTTTCAAAATCAATGAGATGTGCAAGCAGTTTAGATAGAGTCTGGAGAGCAATATACAATCATTAACTTCAAGTTATGAACAATGGCTGTTTTAAAGAACAGAAACAATGATTTGATGTAAATGATTCATCACAGCACAAGATTAGGGGTATTGTTATGGTGAGATGGCATTTCAGTAAACTCTATTTTAGATTCTGCTTTTTCTTTCTCCAAAATGACATGCGTGTTCCTGATTTTGTGCATGCAAACATTTGTACACATATATGTTCAAGTACACACCTATCTGCTAAAGCCTTGCTTCATAAAATGTGGACTGTGGATTAGGAACATTGTAATCACCTGAGAGTTTATGAGAAATGCTTGGACACAGACATGCATGGAGGGAAGACAATGTGAGGACACACAGGGAGAAAAGAGCCATGTGAGGACAGAGAGAGGGACTGGAGTTTTGCAGACGCAAGACATCCTTGGGGCTGCCAGAAGCTGGAAGAAGGAAGGAAGCATCCACCCTTGGAGGCTTCAGAGGGAGCACAGCCCTGCTGACACTTTGATTTCAGACTTCCAATCTCCAGAACTGTGGGAGAATAAATTTCTGCTGTTTAAGTCACCCAGTGTGTGGCTCTTTGTTATGGCAGCCCTAGGAGACTCATACACTTGTAGCCAAAAAGCACCATAACTAAAACAGGAAGTAAAAACTTCTGTTTCTCATGGAAAGAAACATCAGAGTTTGCATCCAGGGCCTTAAAAGAAAAAGTAGAAAGGTTAAAAGAGAATATTTTACACTTGTCTTCTTATGTCCCTCTAAGGTGGGGTTGTATAAAGTGACTGATTTCTAAAGAAAATAACCAGAAACCATACCTCCACGTGAATTCTCAGCCTTTCAAAGTTATAGAAATACTTATGCCAATAGGTAACATTTTTGCCTTTTGGTTAAAGTCGAAGTGTGACAATAAAGCAAAGAAACTTCTCGTCTTGTGTGGCTTTTAAAATAGGTTCTGAAGGCAACAGTGAAGAAAATATTCAAAATTATTTTAATGGGGATTCTTAAATTATATATGCCAGAGATACTAAGTGATGGAAGGAAACTTCACGTGACACTTAAAAAAAAAAAAAAACAAATGAAGAAAACTAGGCCCATAGAGGTTTGAAAACTCACCCAATGTCTCGCATGTCTGAGATGGCAGACTCAGGCTTGAACCCAGAGGAGAACTCTAAGCTGCCTGTCATCAGGGAAAGTGCTCTCGGCCTGACTTTGGCATACATTAGGGCACAGCTTCTGTTTTATGAAGCTTTCAAAGAAGGTGCTGTATCCTCCACTTTTCCTCATACACCCACTTCCCTTAAAAAGCTGAAAAAAAAAAATCAATATTGTACTCTTACCCCAACAGTGGTTAGAGAATTCGTAAACTTCTTTGATAAGGAAGCCACTTCGTTGCACATTGCAGTAGTTAATCTGAAACAGACAAAAAGAGGTTTGGGAGGTTCTCAATAAAGCAAAACAATTTAACTGTCAGGACAATTAATGATACAGTATTACATTTAAAAGAACAGCACACAAGTTTGAAGATGCTGTATTGAAATGTTCAATCAAACAATTTTCCTAATCTCCTGTGATTCACAATCATAGTTTTAATCTAATCCTGATTTTCTCTCCATGCTTTAAAAAAAAAAATTAATTGACACATTGCAATTATACATACTTATGGGGTACAATCTGATTCTCCATGCTTAATTAAAGAATAACCAACTATCTCACTTGACCTCTTTTTAGAATCCAAACCACGTGCAGGAAAATACCAGGCTTGAGCGCCACATATACGGGGGTATAAACTCTTGCCAGGTGACCTTTTTCCAAATTTTGGTCATTTTATTTAATAATAATAAAAAACACTCACTGAACACTATGTTAAGTACTTTTGTACGCCTAATCATATTTAATCCTCATAGTAGCTTATGGATTATATAACTATTCCCATTTTATATAGATGAAGGAAATGGCATTTAAGAAGGTTAAGTAACCTGGTTAGGACATGCAGTAGTAAGTGAGAGAGGTGGGATTCAAACTTAGCTGCCTCTGGATAGTTTGATTATGTGTTTCAATGCCTCAAAATAAAGATCCTATAGAATATGTTCTTGAGACTTACATCAAAATTCCAAGTTTATTCTAGTCCATTCTAGTACTTTATGCCAAGAAAATAATGCAAGACAGACACAAATATTTAACCAAAGCAATGTCTAGACTAATGTTATGGATGATGACAAAAACTGAAAACAATCTAATTACCTTACAATGTGGGTATTGTCTAATTTTTTTTCCTAACAGTGTATATGACTTTTATGGACAAGGATTAAAATGCTATTGGAAAAACAATAATCCCAAGTTAAGAATATTATATGTTAAAAGATCTGGTGAAGTCACTAAAGTTTTGTTTTGATAAATAGGGGCCCTATCTAACCTATGCATTCAGATTTGAAGAGCTATATCCATCTATCCATCCATCCATCCAAAACTTGTCTGCAGAAAGGGTCAAGAGTAAGGCCAAGAGATAGCCGAAAGCCATTCTATCTACAGGCAAATCAGGGACTTGGTGGGGCTTAGGAAGTTTGGGGTGATCCGGGCTGAGAATCAGAAAGGAACTAAGAGTGAGGTCCTGCCATCCACACTCAAGGACTTCGGAACTTCAACCCTCGCATTCTCCTCTTTCAAATTAGTACTGCAAAAATCAAATAGTACCTAGGTATTGTCCTCAATGTCTTAAACTTTTCCTAATTTGTCCTTTCCCCTTCTTTCTTAATGTTGAGGTAAGTACATATTCTTTCTAGGAATATTAAGGGAAAGGGGGTTATGTGGTTCTTATAATATCTTTGATTTTTACATGTTTAGATATGAAAATCTAGACTAGATGGGAAATCTTTACGAGTGAGGAAAAATGTCACCAGTATAAAGACACTAATATTGACTTTTTGGAAGGTCCTTCAACTAAAAAGTTACTCCCTAACCTAGGATGTCAATTGCCATAATAAACAAAGAGTAATTAGCCGGCAAAGTGAATGAGAGTGCTGAGATATGTGTGTATGTGTGTGTCCCCCTACCAGTATATTTTCAGGGGGGCTCCTATTTTGCCTCCTGTGTGTCTTAATGATAATGAGAGGGAGTTTGGACCTGTGCTAATTTTCTATACACAATATACAATTATGTGCATAAAAGTTAATGACTTATTTTCCAGCTCCAATTATTTTCATAAACACTCTATATCAACTATTTTCATGTATATCTATCTAGTTATATAGCTATATATAGCTCATATATGCACATTTTTATCTCACTAGATAAACTGTTAATAGGTAATATTAATAGATAATAACTAGATAAACTAATAGCTACTATTTATTGAAGAACATAATACCATGACAACACATATACACATGTGAACTCCACAGTCAACTAACTGGCTTACACATTAGTAACCATCATCAGCAGAGTTCAGAACATGCAGAGGTAGTATAAGTCCCTACAAATAGTGGAGTGTGTTTGCACATTTTTGTGAAACTAGTTGAGAAGTTACATTAGAGTGCCCTTGCTCTATTCGTGTGGTATGTTGAAAGTGTAATTACCCTCAAAGGTCTGTACTTCTGAGAGTTTGATCTATTAAAATAAACACCATCATAGTTCTGAATGATTTAGTGTATCTTCCCTTAAATATATCTAAATAATTCCTAAAATGTCTAGTTAATCCTTCTTCTTCTTGCTAACATAATGTATTTCTTAAGGGAGTCCTTATTTTTTAAGATAACCATAGAACAATGGAATTAGTTGACTTGAAATCTGAATCTTTAGTGGCATAGGGTATATATGTGAGTGTGTGTATTCAAATTATACATATACATAAAATTACAAATATAAGAATGAAGAGTAATATTTATCAGAAACAAATTAGCATTATTTACTTTATCAGAACTTTTGCTTGATCCTGAGCTGGTTTTTCCTCTTCTTGTCCATGAAGAATTAATTCTGCTACTTTATGAAGCTGCTCGATACAGCGTGCTGTTACTTCTGCCAGACTTTCAATGGACAACAGGTATACCTCCTGAAATGAATGAATACCAATAAGAAAATTACTCAGTGAGCACATGCTTTTTTAAAACTCTGTGACATTAAAAAATGTTATAACTCAAAAAAAAAAAATCCAAATATAACATGAAAAGGTTGACCCAAAGGTCAATGGACAACAGGTATACCTCCTGAAATGAATGAATACCAATAAGAAAATTACTCAGTGAGCACATGCTTTTTTAAAACTCTGTGACATTAAAAAATGGTATAACTCAAAGAAAAAAAATCCAAATATAACATGAAAAGGTTGACCCAAAGGTCATGGATATGTCTAAGACTTTTCTAAGTGGAATGCTGCAGTAAAATGGAAGTGCCACCAAGTCCCCAGGGATGTGGCAGGCCTATTTCCAGCAGTGTTTCCAGTACTTAGAGCAAAGCTGGGCACACTACAGGTAGGTGCTCAAGAAGGCATGTGGAAAGATGGCTGAATGAATAGAATCTCAATGGGCATTTTTCCTTAGCATGATCTAATCAAAAAGTTACTTTCCTTGAAATTAAAATTCAATGTAAGATGAAGTTATTGCAAACTCCTTTTTTGAACATAGGCAGAATATAATTTGTGCACACATAAATTTATTAAACTACAGCATAAAAACTGTGGCAATAAATTTTTTTAAAAAAGCTTCAATTACTTCATTAGTTATGGGGCATGAAAACATTTTATAGTAACACATTTGCATAAAGATGGAATTTTACCTTAAAGATAAATCGACTATGTTCTTAAAGATTTTTTTCCTTTAAATTATAATTATGAAGCTATGGAGAAAAGCTACAAAATCTATGCTAAGTCATGACTTGTCTTGGCATAGAGAAATTTTAGTGTTTATTACATTTCTACTCATATTTCTATAATGTGGAACAGGGTACAAATGGAAAAAAGTGGCCTTTCCTCACTTAAAATTAGGCTGCAAATAAAATTACTATAATATTACTTTGTGGATAATCTAGAATAAATTTACCTCTATGGTCTTAGTTCTCCTTTCTTCCTTGTTTTCTTCTTGAGGGTCTTCAGGTTTATTTTCTTTTTCTTCCTTCTCAATTTCCTCCTCTGATTCTTTTGCCACATCTACTGACACCATATTTTGATCCTCTTCCACCCAGTCATGAGCTTTTTTCATGGCCTGCAAAGGGTCCCAACCAAATGAAACATTTATTGTGCAAATATGGAAACTAAGTAATTCTAATCCCAAGGCTAGAATCAAGTTGCTCTGAAGGGTGGATCTTCAAGGGTGGATCTCTATGTTTAAAGAGTGATAGGGGAATTCTTTAACCCCCCTAAAACAAACTTGTTGTTGCTTTCTGGTAAATATAAAGTAGGAAAAGGGGACAGAATAGAAAGGAAGTAAGGGGAGAACATCGCAGGGCCTAAGGCCTTTTAAAAAAGCATTTAAAAATGATATTAGAGTAAGAATAAAAATGACAGTCACGTTGAAAGATCTATAGCATATTTTTCACTTTTCATGACCAACTATAAAAGAATAACAGTACTTTTTTTGTATATAGGTTAGAAATTTATCCCGGGCCATGGCTAAAGCAAATTTCCTCATCCAATATGTCTCATGAAGCTCTTAATGTTTCATGAACCTGATAATGTATCATGTGGGGAAGATGAAGGATGGAGTTGCTCTTCTTGATTCATGACAGATCTTCCAACCTCAAGGGGGAGAAGAGCTGTTGGAAAGACCTGGCGCTGCTCTGTGACTAGTTTAATATCACATGGGTGCAGCTTAAGCAACCCGTGGCCTTAAAAATCATGGCTACATTAAACAAGCAGGAACCACCTCTCCTATCCATTTTTCCCTGAATTTAGAGAAGACAGACTCATCCAGATTTTTTACTTTAAGCTGTTTGTTTAAGTAAAAATCGTTTCTGAGCTTATGCTAAAATGACTTCTCACTTTAAAGCTTATACATCAAAGCTTAATATGTCAGAGTGTAGAATAGCAAGTTAACAGCAAGATGTGGGAAGAGAAAACACAACAAAACTATCCTTGGTGCATCCTCTTTTAGGGACAAAGGTTTACTCTGACTATGTAAATACACCAGTGGAATTTTGCAGGCACCACACATGCCCCCTCCAAGTAGTGGCAGGTGCTGCAGGCAGATGAATGAGGCAATTTCCCACTGTGTTCAAGTCACTGACCTGCCGCATTCGGTGACCCCTATCGAAGATACAGAAATTACTCATCTCACCACCTCACTGTCTCATTCTGCCCTTTCCTCACCCGCCTTGATAACCGAGTGCCCATGGAAGCCTCTGCTCGCTAAAAAGAAGAAAGGACAGAAGAGAGAGGGAGGATGGAAAAAACATCTCCCAGTTTTAAGTAATTAATGATCAGTGTCCCAGTGTCTTCTTAAGAAACTTCACAGCAAGACCTTGTGCTAACTTGTAAAACATACTGCAGTTCTGGTAGAGGAGCGCAGACTGTTAAATCTGGAATGTTCTTAGACATGATGCAGCGCCAGCATTCCAGGTGGGCGAGGACGTACCTGGCTGATGTGCCTCACTGCCTAATTCTGCATGTCTCTTTAAAAGGGGTGGGAGGTGGAATTTGAAAAAGCCTCAGTGATTCTGCACCCTCTTCCTTCCCTTATCCTGAAGATAACCACTGCTCTGATATAACATTCTATTTGGCCACAAGAGGTCAAATGACTTATTCAAGGTCACAATGCAATTACCAGTGAAACTGCAACTAAAATGCAGGTCTCATGACACAGTCTAGCATGTTCTCTACCATGATGTATCATGTCGCCTCCTCAAATCTTAAATACTGACCTCCAACTCCCTTCCCCCCACTGTTTCATATGGGGTTTGGGCTTTTTCTACTTCAGGAGGATCTCTGGAATTTTACAACTGAGACCCTTTAAAACACACACACACACACACACACACACACACACACACACACACACACACTCTCACTCTCTCTCTCTCTCTCTCTCTCTCTCTCTCTCAGAATCAGATGGTGCTGACCTTATTGAGTTTGTCAGGCGTGGCCGCGACATGTAATTCAAAGAGAAGCTCTGTAAGCATGCTAGCAAATTCTTCTCCCTTTTCCTCTAAGCCTAGAAATAGAACATGACAGAAGTAAGAAGCGTGATTTATTTTTTATCCTTCAGAACGTGGAAGCTCCCCCAACTTTCCAGCCTGCAGTAAGGGTAGACTAAGCGGAGGCTGCAGCAGCCTGCCTGCCAGCCACCAGGCAAAGACGAATGTCATGCATTTGTGAGCACAGCAGTGAGGGGGCAGCAGGCTGCCCAGGGAAGGGGCTGCTAAAGCCTTGCTGCAGGCGGCAGCTCCAGCTGGGATACCCCTGGGCTCGCCTGAAGGCAACAGGAGGGCAGGAAGGGTCCTTGTCTGTCTTGTCCACAGCTATAGCTGGTCAACAGCTATTTGCTGAAAGAATGATTGAATGAACAAATGAATGACCTTCCTCAGGCCTGAGAGACCTGGGACAACAGCATACTTATGACAAGAATATTGTTATGCTTAGCACTGCAACCCTAATGATACCCAGGGCACCTGTCTATGTCCACAGAGCCAGTGGTGGGCAGGCAGAATTGGGCTCAATGGCTCTTTGATAGAGTTTAGAAGTGTTGTCCCCCTAAAACTCATGTGGAAACCTGATCCCCAATGTGGCAGTGCTGGAAGCTGTTCGAATGGATTAATGCTCCCTTGCGGGGAGAGAGGTAGTGAGTGAGTTCTCCCTCTGTTAGTTCCTGAGAGAGCTGGTTGTTTAAAAGACCCTGGCACCTCCTCTCTCTCTCTCTCTCTCTTGCTTCCTCTTGCCATGTGATCTGCTTGCACCTGCCAGCTGCCTGCTGCTTTCTGCAATGAGTAGACGCAGCCTGAGGCCCACACCAGATGCAGCTGTCCCAGAATTGTGAGCCAAATAAACCTCTGTTCTTTTTAAGTTACCCAGTCTTGGGTATTCTGTTAGAGCAACACAAAATGGACTAATACAGTACTGTACTATCTGATGTAACATCGTAACATCATCATCTCTCTGGAGAAATTTCCCACAGTTGCCTAGGACATCTGTCTTGTCCTGAAATATTTCTTAATGATTTTTCTTCCTTTCAGACTGGAAGCTACCTAAGGCCAGAGACATATTTATTTTGCTCACTCTTGAATCCAGCGCATCTAACATAGTGCCTGGAACATAACAGGTGAATAAATAATTTATTAATAAATTACCTAATATATAATACAATAATTTATTAGTTATATATAACTCAAATATTACATGTAATATATCAGTATATCATACATTAGAAAATAAAAATGTTAGTATCATTGGTAGACAACAAAAAGAGATCTTTAAAAGCTACAATATTATTTCTCTCATTTGTATCTATGAGACAATGCTATTTTTAGTTTCTGATGGTTGCTAAAGAATTGATTCCACAATAGGCTTACTACCAGTTTGGGGGAGAATAAAAGCATCATTAATCCGGCCAAATTTTCTTTGAGAAGAAAATACACTGGCTTATTCCAATGGGTGAAGGTAGTCCTTCAGGGAGGACTAAAACACATGACAAATGTTGTAGCTAACACCTGTCTGGATATGCTGTTTTCTGTTTTGTAGACAAAATGGTTAATCAGCAGCTCACGAAGGCAGTGAGGCTAGCTTGCAGGTCTTTGTTCAAAACACTTGGGTTAGTTCAGTTTATTATTACCTATAATTCATATATTCTCACATGAGGGAGGCAGATCAATAAACAAAACAGATCAGTAAAACATACATGTCAAGTGATAAGTTTTATGGAAAAGTATAAACCAAGGAAGAGGAGTAGGAGCAGCTGAGTCTTAGGAATTTTACACAGGAGGTGCTATGGTCTGAATGTTTATGTCCCCCCCAAATTCTTATGTTGAAACCTAACCACCAAGGTGATGGTATTTGGAGGTGGAGGCTTTGGGGGGTGATTGAGTCAGGAGGGTAGAGGGCTCATGAATAGAATTAGTGCCCCTGCAAAAGAGATTCCAGAGAGCTAGCTGGCCACCTCCACCATGTGAGGACACAGTTAGAAGGTGCCATCTATGAACCAGAGAGCAGGAGCCCTCACTAGACACTGAATCTGTCAGCACTTTGATCTTGAGCTTCCAGCCTCCAGAACTGTGAGAAATGAATTTCTGTTGCTTATAAGCTACCCAGTCTATGGTATTTTGTTATAGCAGTCCCAATGGACTAAGACAGGAGGGGAGCTGAGAAGGTGACATTTGAGTAATGACCTGGAGGAGGAGAGCGAGGAGACAAGAAATGTCAGGGGGAAGAGTCTTCCAGCAGTGGCGCAGCAAGAGCCAAGTCCAGGGGGGATGTGCCTGGCAAGTCAGGGGACAGCAGGAGGCCAGTGTGGCTGCGGCAGAGCAACGGAGGTGTATGCATCAGGAGTAGAGAGAAGCGACTGTCTCTGCTTGTGATGAAGCCACAACAAGCAAATCATTTTAACTCAAAGAGGTAAGGGCTCTGACTGAAAGGGCTTTTGCAGCACTTCTCCAGTGTTCAGAGGTGTGTTAAGAAGGCTTCCCGGAGGAGGTGACACCTGAACAGAGCCTTCAAGAATGAGAATGCATGAGCCACACAAACGGAGAGCTGGGGGACTAAACAGTCAGAGAGAGAGAGAGAGAGAGAAAGAGAGAGAGAGAGAGCGAGAGAGAGAGAGAGAGAGAGGGATCCATCAAAAGCTGAGCTTCTCTCTTTGCTGGGCAGAGGTCTTGGTCCTGTCCTCTCTAGGTAGGCAGAGTTAGAGGGGCAGGGGCAGGGTCTCATTATGTATGAGGCAGTGCTGCAGGGCAGAAAATGCCCTGGACTGAAACTTGGAGGGCGTGGGTTCTACCCCAGCTCCTGACTTTGGTGGCTCTGTGGCCTGGGGCCAGTCATAGGGCTTCCTCAGCTTCCATTTCCTCCTCTGTAAATTGAGGAAAATAAAACCCACCCATCTCCTCTTTAGAGTTGTATGCAGAAGTGTTCTATAAACATGAACGTATTATGTAAATACACTGTTATGTGCTACATAGATACAAACATAGGGAGATTTAAAATAATTGGGAGGAATCAACACTAAATTAGGACACAAGTACTTTGTGTAGCTCCAGCTTTTAAATGTGCGTTTGTTCTATGAAACATACACCAATGACTTTTAGCAAATATTTTAGGAAAAAAAAAATCAGAGAGAAAAACGGAAGTAGATAAAAACAGATGATAATAAATGGTGCAACAAAGAATACTTATTACTACAACTCTTGGTTTATACATGTGGCAAAGAATATCTTTACCAAGGCAATAAAAACAGGAAATGGCCTTTTAAAATCTCTTTGCAGCTGTGGTAAACCAAATTAGAGACCCACGGCAGTGTTATAACATTACCTCTGCAGGAAAGACAAACATGCAAATCATTAGCTAACAATATTAAATGCAGAGGAGCTTGACATTAAACTTATCTAAAAATAACAGTTTATTACATTCTTGTGAGACTACCCGATAAATTATTTAGTTGTTAGGAGGCTTTTAGAAATATAAGAGCTTACAAGAAAAAACTTTGATAGAAATACTCTGGTTTCTCTCAGAATTTTGTTCCTGGATTTTCTGCTCACCTGCATTGATAAGATTCCTCTCTATAGCTTTTGGGTAATCCCTCAACCTTTCTGGAGTTGTAACACTCCATTATAATAGGATTGATTCAATGACAACACCTCTATTCTTTTCTCCCAGTTCTTCATTGAAGGTCTGAATGACATTTATTTATTAAATTAAGTTAATTAAAATTAATAGTGTTTTGATAATCTGAAGATGCCCTTTGGGAAAATGCATATATTATGGGAGGTAACAGGTTTTGTCACTTAAGGAGAGACAACCTACCATTTCTTAAAGCATGGTGTTGAGCACTTCAATTCTGTGTGTATGTGTGTGGGTGTGTGGGTGTGTGTGTCATATTCAAAAATCTCAATTCACTGGAGCTCCCCACTAAGACTGGAACACATCACCTGTAGTAACACTTTCAACTTAACAGTATTGAATCGAGTTTCCTCTCCAAGGACCAGCACCAGTTGGGGATGCAGTACCGCTTTAACCTGCACTGGCAATAACATCTCTTTGATGTTAGGGGGAATTTGGGATCTCCTTTTTATCCTTTCTGAATGACACACCCCCAACAGGACCAAGGTCTACCTCAGGCATCATGAAACTTGAAGAGAAACAGCCTGACTCTTTTTGGTGAGAGTTAGTGTCAGAAAGGGGCATCTATTAGCTCATCTTGGTCCACAATGTGAGCTGCACGACTTTTGACAGCTAGTGTTCTAGTCTCTTCACCAGGAAAACAAAGACAAGGTTGTCATCCTTAGTGACTGTTGTAGATACAAACAAATGCTCAAACACATTACCCCCCAACTGTCTCTTTGATATAGGCCTCTTTCTATGCTTCAGTATAATCGATTCTTTTATTTTGATGCAATGGGCATAGATCTCATTAAGCTGAACACACATAAGGTCAGCATACGGAGCTAAAGAGGGCAATGGTGTTTAAATGACAGTTTATGAGTGCTTCAAATAATTTTGCCCTGAGCATTGAGGCTCAAGCATTTGAGCTCTCGTGTGTGAGCTTTGATGAAAGCTATATAACACACTGTGCACAAATCAAGTCCGGCAATTCAAAGGTATGAACACACATTATCATTGCTCTGCATGGGCGACAATAACAACAAGGACCAAAATAAATAAAGGCTGCAATTTATTGCACTTTTACTATTTTCCTGGCATTGTGTTAGGAGCCTCAATAATAACAGCAGTTCTGTGTGCTGGGCACTGTAGTAACTTTTTACATACGAGGGTACTTCAGAAAGTTCATGGAAAGATTTGTATTATCTTTTAATTCCACTTTTCTATGAACTTTTTGAAGTGCCCACATTTATTATCTAATTTGATCCTTACAACAACCCTTGGGAACGTGTATCATTGCCTCCGTTTTACAGGTGAAGATACTGAGTTTCAGAAAGTTTATATAACCTGTTCAAGGCCGTACAGCAAGGAAATGGTGAAAATGTTTCACATGGGACCCTTCAGATGGTTCTAGGAGAAGCCAGCCTTGTGTCTGTGGTTGCTTGACCTTTCAGCACAACCTACACAAAACACCTGTGAGATGGTACTTGTTTATGACATCTGGAGGAAATCACTCCCCAGGCAATGGCAAATGTTTTACTCTGTTCTATTCCCAAATGGACAACCTAAAGTAATCATTAAGCATGCCCAACTTTGAGAATAACTTTTCCCTCCTAAGAAAGTCTTGCTTCTCATAAAATAGGTTCTAGTCTCCTTGGAATCAAGTCATATCTGGCTGGAAGATTATCAGGAAGTATGCACCTGGGTCACTTCAGTGACTGACCACCTTACACACATGCCCTGGTGCACTGTAGGACAATGAGACAGCCTATGTCAGGAGTGTACTTTTTAGGGGGTGTGGGACGCTTACAAATGCCCCTTAACTCCTACACATATAAATTAAAAGGAATAAGAGAAATATGCAAAGAAATCCATTGAAAGATCTGCCCACCACCCACACTAATCACATCAAACAACTTCCACATGCAGATAAAAATGAGAAGTGGGAGCATAAATTCTAATCATCAGGGCCCTGTAGCACATTGTGCTCTTGGTTCATTCAGCCGTATGCATTTATTGTGTGCCTGTGATGTACCATGGATTGCACTGGAGACCAGAGAAATAATAGGAGCTCCCGCCCAGCGAAAGACAGGATTACTAACCAACATGACCAGCTCCTGTAACAAGAGCAGAAGCACAGGGTATTCCAGAAGCATGGAGGAGAAGCACTTGAATTAATAATTCCACCCTGTTCAAAGAGCTGTTTATTAACAGCAGTTTCACAAGGATTATGCCAACAGTCTGTCTTGCTATTTAACTTGTTATTTTCCATTACCTTGTTCTTCTTGATTCTCTTCAGTCTCGAATTCTTTGGCTGCAAAGATGTCTTTAATGGAAACTAGGTCATTTTTTAAGAGTTCCAGCTTCTCCCCATCAAGTGATGCTAAAAATGACTGCACCTGAAAAAAGAAATAGGTCAGCATAACTGTCATCTTTTCTTCTCATTAATAACATTTACGTACGGCTGTCCCCAGTTTTCCCAGGGCTGAGGTGCCTCGTGGTTTGGGAGGTAATGCTGGGTTGAATGTGGGCTCTACTGTCTATCAACTGTGCAACACTGAGCAAGTTACATGAGCTCTCTGAGCCTCAGTTTTCTCATTTTTAATGAGTGTTTTCAGTGTCTTCAGAACCACTCTTTTAAAACTGTCCTCTGTACTCACTTAAAAATTACATGTACAGATGGCCAGTCAGCCTCTGAAGATTAATCTGAATTTCCAAAATGGTCAAAAGGCATGGCGAACTATATAAAAAGAGAGGGACGACTGTAAAGTAGTAAGGTTTTTGTTTGTTCATTCTGTAGGTCAGACACTTGCTCTGGAGGGACAGCCGGCAGAGGCGCTGCCATCCTCTTTGGAATATGTTTTAATGTTCATTCTGGTAGTCAGTGAGCACATCGGGATATGCGAGAGAGTGAGAGAGGGCATCCAGGGTTCCAGGACACCATTTTCCTACAGGTTGCTAATGCACATCACCCTGGCATAATGCAACTGGTGTCGAGGAAGTCATCAACACGAAACCCATTAGCCTCCATGGGGTTCAGCAGGAGGAAGCAAGTGCACCTCCTTTTTGCCCTGACCTTCTCAGAGTCTTCATTTCAGTTCACACACTCATGTTGAGGTCTCAGGGTCCTAGATGTGTGCACATCATATTCCTACGCTTCTAATGTGTTTTCTAACAGTAAAAAAAAAAAAAAAAAAAAAAGGTAATTATTGAAAAATGTGTTTGAATACCATGCTTAGCGAAAATGTAAGCAGACCTGTGGGACATTCTGGTTTCCCATTTCTTCTTGTGGGTGGCAATCCTCCTGGAGGGAATGCAGTGCAGTTTTATGTTTGGGCATCAGGGGTTCTTTTCAGTGAAGGACTCTTTGGTCAGAATCTTTCCACTACAGCATCTCTTTTGTGTTCTTTTAGTGCAATCCATTATGCCCAGGTGATGTGCACGGCATCTTTAGTTCAATCCAATAATAAATAAATAACCCCACACTCCTCAATAAATATTTGTGGAATGCTGACTAGATGCTTGGCACTGTGCTAAGTGCCATCCAGGACACAAAGGTAGACAGTCTGCCTTATAAATCTATTCCTTGAAAGGAGGTATGGGGTACCAGTTTGAAGACTGTTTACTATTTTTGTTAACTATTGAGTATAATGGCAATGAAAATGACTAGTTTTTCTGTCACATTTATCAAACACCATATTGCCATGCCTGTTTGCCCGTTGCCATCCCAGGATCAATCTAGTAGAGTCGTAAAGATAATCATTCCTTATATTTCCATCACCGTGTCTGAGTTTTAGTCAATGGAATGTCAGCAGAGATGATGTGCATTAAAAAATCAGAGTGTCCCTTATACATTCTTTCTCTCTCTATGCTGATGCAATTCGGAAGATCATAAGACCCGAGAGGATGGTGAAATCAAATACTGCCTTTAGACCTGGACACAGGGGAGTCCGCAGGGTCCAGATATGTGCCCTCCAGAGCCCGCACCCCCTTTCTAGAACACTCTCCAAGTTACTGAAGGTTCCCTTCCATGGCCTGCATGGCCTCTTCTGCAGGCTATGCTCCTTACACGGGACCACACCAATGGTACATGCATCCCCAGCCCAAGGGATGTTATGGCCAAGGAACAGCTATTTGCAGGAGGTGAGGGTGGAGCTTGAATTAGGGCATCCTCCTGTGTGCACGTAACGTTTGGTGAAGTGAGACACAGAGGATGGGGGAGGGGCGGGCTGGAAGGCAGTGCGGAAATTTGAGGAGTCTGAGAATTCTAAATGAAAACCTGGCCTTCCGGGTCATTATGAAAGTCTATTTGCAAGAGGAAAGAATACATTTTCTTCAACAGTTTGTTTCAAAAGTTCTTTAACTTTTACATATTTGGTATGTGCAGGGTTGCCAGATAAAATATAGGACTCCTAGCTAACTTTGAATTTCAGAAAAACAACAAATATTTTCTTAGTATAAGTGTGTGCCCCAAATATTGCATGGGACATATTTATAGTAAAAGGTATTCATTGTCTAAAATTAAAATTGAGCTAGTCATCCTATACTTTTACTTGTTAAATCTGCAACTCCACTATGGGTCTGTATTCTCCCAGAGGCCTATGGACATTAGGCTGGGTCTAGTGAGGCCACAAGAGGGACAGAGCCTGGTTCCTAAATCCTTAAATGCAAGAAAGCTGCCAGCTGACTGGGCACCCCAATCTTGGTGTGCTTTAGGAGTGAAGAATAACTTCCATGGTTTCTGACCCACACAATTTTAGAACTCTTTTACTATAGTTCCCGGTAGCCATCATTACATCATAAGAAAAAATTCTGCATTCCTTACTATGAATACCACAAAAATTTCCAGGCTGGGGACAGAAAGCAGAGCTTGGGGAAGCAGCGTTTAAACAGACAGAAATGGACCCCTCCAAGGACCAACCCTCTTTTCTAGCAGTACAAGTCCTTTGTGGCTCTTTCCCAGGGGCCTGGGGCTGTTTCACAGCTGAGACATGTGATGGAACCAGCCAGATGGAATCTCTCTCTATAGCCGTGATAGCTTGCAGTGTTTTTACAGGGGGCTATGCTGCCCCGTAATGTTTTTAATAAGAACAACAAATATATACAACAGAAGAATGCATATAAAAATGATATGTCATCAACATTATACATATAAGTACATATGTATGAAGTGGCAGCTAACATTTATTGAGTGCTTCTTATGTATTAGGCATGCTGCTGCTAGCTTCACAAGGGTTATCTCATTTAATTCTTTTGTAATCCTATGAGGTGGGTTTTATGATTATTTCCATTTCACAGATACGGAGGTTGAGGAAAGAGGGTTCCAAAATCATACAGCTACTGAGTGGTGTCTAATCATATAACATCTGACTCCAGATCCAGCTTTCGTAGGGAAAAATTTGTGCTTTAGTGGAAAACTGCATTTTCTAGAGTACACCTTACCAGATGATTGGATTCTGAATCTATGGGAGCAATTTTATAACTCTGTAAATTACAGACAGATGACAGCAATGCAAAATCATTCTTGTCTACAGACATGTGAATGGATCCTCTCCAGTGGAGGGACAGACTCCCCTAGTGTGGGAAAACCAGGTGTGTGTCTATTTTCACATTCATGTCAACATTCCTTTACTCCATATAAATTTGTGCTTCTTTGGCTTTTCCTTTGAACCAGTTATAACATCTGCCTGGTTCTCTCATTTAATGAATAAGCTAAGTAAATTCTTTAATGTGTTCATTTTGATTCTGTATGAGATTCACAATTTTGCCTTTTTTGAAAATTACCTTTGAACAGTTTTAACCACAAGACTTTCATTGAAGGCTCATGGATAACAAAAAAGGAAATAAACACAGAAGTAAAATGTCACTGGATGATCTGGGTGGGGCAGGATGTCTCCATCCTGTTTGGGTCTTGGCAGTCTGTGACATGGCAGAGGCTGTCTTTCCCTGATTAAGGAGACGTCGAGAAAGGCTTGGCCGCCTCAAAGTCCAAACAGAAGGGGACAAGGCCTACAGGGAGTCAAAAATTACTTCTTCATTCTAAGGCTCACTTTCAAGTTCAGCTTCCTGTCTGAGTGAATGTCCTCAGTGAATGTCACCAGGGGCCCATGGCCCCTCCCTCACAGGAGACCCAGAGGGTACTGGCCTGTGGCCTCCAGTGGGAAACCACCTCAGAGTACAGTCAGCCTGGCAGCCACACAAGACAGCCATATAGATACAATTAAATGAGTTGATAGTTCTACAATATTTAGAAAAGTGACTATTACAGTGTCACGTAAGTGCTTGCTCAGTGCAAACACACACACACACACACACACACACACACACACACACACACACACATTACTGTAGATCCTTTAAGAAAAAAAAACACCAAACCCTGCTGCCTTCTGTTATTCCTGTTTAGTTTTCTTGGGGTCAGAGTAGGGGAGTGTGGGTAGGCTGGTTGGCCCAGGTGTCTGCATGGGAGCACTCCCAAACAGAACTTTAACCCTCAGTGGGATAATCCCACCCTGGGTGACCCAGGCATTCTGACAAGAAGACTGAATACATAACCATACAACCCATATAACAAATTACATCAAAACCCTGCAGTCCAAAAAAATAAATCAGTTGTTTTCCGTGGGCAGGCATGAAGATGGGGGCTGACAGGGCATCTCTGATCTGGGTGCTATGTCACCAAAGGGAAGCAGAGGGCCAGAAGCCTGACAGCCAAGTTTCTGAGCAGCCTTTTACACCATGAGGCGGGGGCAGTGGTGACTCCAATTGTGCTGGTCCTCTTGGGGCTGGGTAGGGTAATAGCTTTGCACAGGTCAGAGAGGAATTTTTTTTTTTAATTGAAACGTAATTGATTATACATATTTATGGGGTACAGAGTTGAGTATCAGTACCTGTGTACCACGTGTGATGATCAAGTCAGAATAACTAGCATATTCATCATTATAAAACGTAATATCTTTGAGTTGAGGACATTTGATCTCCTCTCTTCTAGTCATTTGATAACACGCAGTAAATTAATGTTAATTATAGGTGCCTACTTCAACTGTACATCAATAGAACCTATTTTTCCTAACTAGCTGTTTTGTGTCTATGAACCCATTTCTTGCTGTCCCCCTCGCCCTTTCCTGCCTCAGAGAGGAAATTATATGGAGCTTGAGGGGCCGTCTAGCTGTACAGTATTTATAGCTTGAGTACAGAAATAATGAGACATACTAATGGCAGATTTTCCAGTTTCTTTCATGTTGAAGAAAACACATTACTAAACATGCTGTTTCCAATAACCAATGCAGACATACCTTGCTTTCACTTTCATTAGACAGAATTTCCAGGGCTTCCAGGTGTGACAAGCCTTGATATTCGTCGAATAGCAGCCCGTAGTGTGCGGTTCTCTCCACCGTGAGCTGCTGGGCCAGTCTCTGCTTCTCTTTCTCCTTGGCTTCCCTTAACATCTGCAGAAATACACAATGTTTGAACACTGCATGTAAGCTTAAGAGCCCCATTTTCTGCATAAGACATGGGGGAGGACTGACTTTGTATTTGAGAAGGGTAGATTTTGGCCACTTTGGGATTTATAAAAAATGACTTTTTGATGGATGTTATTTATAATTTTTACATAATATTGCACTTTGAATCTTACATGTTCATTATGTACAAGGCGAAACAAAGCAAAAATTCTCTGCCCAGGAATCAGATTGGTGAGGAGCACAGCAGAAACATAACAGAGGTTTCCACCAAAGTGTTCCCCGTGTGTGATTAAATTCCTTATTTTCTAAAATGTCCAAATTCTCCATAATGAGTGAGATTTATGTACACTGGTAAAGTTCAATCTCTCATGATAGGATTAATTGCAACTTCAGTACCTAGGCAGAGTTCAAAGCAGAAGTAAGCTGGTCTGATTTGATCAGACTTATGTTATTTAAAAAATTTTGTGTGTGGTTAGTAAACATCTTCAATGGAAAATTTTAATAAATAAAAATTCACAAGACGTAGAAAATTTGAACAGACCAATAACAATAAAGGAGATTGAAGGTGTTATCAGAAAGCTTCCAACAAAGAAAAGCCCAGGACCAGATGGATTCACAGCAGAATTTTACCAAACATTCAAAGAGGAATTGACACCGATTCTTTACAAACTATTCCAAAAGATTGAAACGGACGCAAATCTCCCAAACTCATTCTATGAAGCAAACATCATCCTGATACCAAAACCAGGTAAAGATATAACCAAAAAAGAAAACTACAGGCCGATATCCTTGATGAATATAGATGCAAAAATCCTCACTAAAATACTAGCAAACAGAATACAGCAACACATACGAAATATTATTCACCACGATCAACTGGGATTCATCCCAGGGATGCAAGGTTGTTCAACATATGCAAATCAATAAATGTGATACACCATATTAATAAACTCAAAAACAAGGACCATATGATCATCTCTATAGATGCTGAAAAAGCATTTGATAAAATTCAGCACTCATTCATGACAAAGACCCTCTATAAGTTAGGCATAGAGGGAAAGTATCTCAACATAATTAAAGCCATATATGACAAACCCACTGCCAATATCATCCTGAATGGGGAAAAGCTGAAAGCTTTTCCTTTAAGAACAGGAACTAGACAAGGATGCCCACTCTCACCACTCCTATTCAACATAGTGTTGGAAGTACTAGCCAGAGCAATCAGAGAAGAGAAGGAAATAAAGGGCATCCAGATTGGAAGAGAGGAAGTCAAACTGTCCCTGTTTGCAGATGACATGATCCTATATATCGAACAGCCTAAAACCTCTACAAAAAAACTGCTGGAATTGATAAATGATTTCAGCACAGTAGCAGGATACAAAATCAATACACAAAAATCAGTAGCATTTCTTTTCTCCAATAGTGAACATGCAGAACGAGAAATCAAGAAAGCCTGCCCATTTACAATAGCCACCAAAAAAATAAAATACTTAGGAATTGAGTTAACCAAGGAGGTGAAAAATCTCTATAATGAGAACTACAAACCACTGCTGAGAGAAATTAGAGAGGATACAAGAAGATGGAAAGATATCCCATGCTCTTGGATTGGAAGAATCAACATAGTGAAAATGTCCATACTACCCAAAGTCATAAACAAATTCAATGCAATCCCCATCAAAATTCCAAAGACATTTTTCTCAGAAATGGAAAGAACTATCCAGACATTTATATGGAATAATAAAAGACTACACGTAGCCAAAGCAATGCTGAGCAAAAAAAAAATAAAGCTCGAGGCATAACACTACCCGACTTTAAGCTATACTACAAAGCTATAATAACCAAAATAGTATGGTACTGGCATAAAAACAGACACACTGATCAATGGAATAGAATAGAGAATCCAGAAATCAACCCACACACTTATTGCCATCTGATCTTTGACAAAGGCACCAAGCCTATTCACTGGGGAAGGGACTGCCTCTTCAGCAAATGGTGCTGGGATAACTGGATATCCATATGCAGGAGAATGAAACTAGACCCATACCTCTCACCATATACTAAAATCAACTCAAAATGGATTAAGGATTTAAATATACACCCTGAAACAATAAAACTTCTTAAAGAAAACATAGGAGAAACACTTCAGGAAATAGGACTGGGCACAGACTTCATGAATACGACCCCAAAAGCATGGACAACCAAAGGAAAAAAAAACAAATGGGATTATATCAAACTAAAAAGCTTCTGCACAGCAAAAGAAACAATTAACAGAGTTAAAAGACAACCAACAGAGGGGGAGAAAATATTTGCAAAATATACATCTGACAAAGGATTAATATCCAGAATATATAAGGAACTCAAACAACTTTACAAGAAAAAACCAAGCAACCCAATTAAAAAATGGGCAAAAGAGCTAAGCAGGCATTTCTCTAAGGAAGATATACAAATGGCCAACAGACATATGAAAAAATGCTCAACATCACTCAGCATCCGGGAAATGCAAATCAAAACCACATTGAGATACCATCTAACCCCAGTTAGGATGGCTAAAATCCAAAAGACTCTGAACGATAAATGCTGGCGAGGTTGCGGAGAAAAAGGAACTCTCATACATTGTTGGTGGGACTGCAAAATGGTGCAGCCTCTATGGAAAATGGTATGGAAGTTCCTCAAACAATTGCAGATAGATCTACCATATGACCCAGCTATCCCACTGCTGGGAATATACCCAGAGGAATGGAAATCATCAAGTCGAAGGTATACCTGTTCCCCAATGTTCATTGCAGCACTCTTGACAATAGCCAAGAGTTGGAACCAGCCCAAATGTCCATCATCAGATGAGTGGATACGGAAAATGTGGTACATCTACACAATGGAATACTACTCAGCTATAAAAGCGAATGAAATACTGCCATTTGCAACAACATGGATGGACCTTGAAAGAATTATATTAAGTGAAACGAGTCAGGGACAGAAAGAGAAATATCACATGTTCTCACTTATTGGTGAGAGCTAAAAATTAATCTATAAATTCCCACACACACACACACACACACACACACACACAAACACACAAAAGCGGGGGGTGGGTGGGGAAGAAGACATAACAACTACAATTACTTGAAGTTGATATGACAAGCAAACAGAAAGGACATTGTTGGGGTGGAGGGAGGAGAGGGAGAAGGGAGGGAGGTTTTGGTAAGGGGCAACAATAATCAACCACAATGTATATCAACAAAATAAAATTAAAAAAAAAATTCACAATGTGTTTGTCATCACCTAATTACTATAAATAAGAATACTATTATGGGCTGGCTGGTTAGTTCAGTTGGTTAGAGCATGGTGTTGATAATGCCAAGGTTCAGGGTTCAATTCCTGTATTGTCCAGCTGCACCCCCACCTCCCAAAACACAAAACCAAAACCAAACAAACCAAAAAAGAATATGAGCTTATAGATTATCATCCTGGTCTACAGAAGTAGGACTGTCAACCAAGTTCCTCTGTAGGTTAATAATTTTTCTTTAGTTATTTTTGTTGATTAAATAAAAAGGTAACAAAACGAATGCAGGTCCATCAGTCACTCCCAATTTTCTGCACTTGCTTTCTTTGATGCTAAGCATCTTTTATTTGATTCCTCATTAAGTTTGCAGGGGCATTAAGTTTACAGGGCTCTTCAATATCTGTGGAGAGCACCATAAACACACTGGCCACCACCACAATGTCAGAAGGGGAAGAGCACTGAAGAATACATCCTGGTTTTTATTGTGTGCCAATAAAACAATCAGCCTCGTTATCCTTCTGGGTTCTTGAGGTTGTTAGCCAAGAAACCACTGGGCTGCAGAGAAAATTCTCTCTCTTGGCTGTCATTAAGACTAAATTAGTACAGGCTTTTAATTTTAAAGTTTTCCAAACACTTGCAATAAAATCCAACTATCCCCACTGATCTCAGGGCTTGGTGGTGGTAAAATAAAAAAGTGACATTGAAATTGCTTCCTTTCTCTGTGCCAGCTTCTAGTTCTAAATTCGTGCTTTGGGGTAGAAGGAAGAAGGGACGAAATGGAACGCACTCTGGAATGATTTGGATTCACTCAAACTGCCTAAAGGACAACCAGCTTGACAAAGCATGCTGGTTCGGTTTTCCCTCTGAAAAAGAAAAGGAGACGGATTTGAATAGTAGTGAGTGACGTTGGCATGGAAGAATTCCTGACAGAGGGAAGCTGTGGAGGACGGCTCTGTCCCCGCAGTGTTCTGTGTGCTACTGGGATGGAACTCGTGAGCAATTTAGGTAGTGCGTGTATGCACATTTCTCGTTTCTGTAGTTACTTATTTCTTTAGTGTGCAAAGGAAACGTTACAACAGACTTCTCTATCTCAGTTGACGGCAGCTTGAGCCAGTCTTGACCACTCCTTTTATCCCACATCCCACATTCACTCCATCAGGAAAGCTGATCTATCTTCACATTATACCCAGAAGCAGCCATTCACCACTCCCTGCATGGAGCCACTGGTACCTCTTGTTTCGATAATGGCAATTGCCTCCTGGGGAGGGTGTGATCACCGGTGCAGCAGGGACGCTAAGGGACGCTAAGGCAGACCTGCTCCTGGGAGGCTCCTTTGTCAGCAGACTTGGACGGAGGGACTCTCCCACGGCTCTGCCCGACCTTCCTTAGGCTGCACAGCAGTGCAGGATGCTTCTGCTCATCTTCTCTCCATCTCCCCTTCACTGGGGTCAGAACCGCACCTTGGTTGCATGGTTCTCCCAGCTTTTCTGGGCTTTCTCCCCATTTCTCTCACACAGGCATTTCCCTTAATAAAATCCTCACATGTTTAAGCCCACTTGGCATCTGCTTCTGAGAGGACCTAGATTGATTCAAACTCTAACCAGTCCTCCCCTACCACCCAGTCTATTTTCAGTATAGTAACTACAGCGATCCTTTTGAAGCACAAGTCTGTTCCTGTTACTCCTCTTCTCCAAATGCTGCAATGGTTTCCCATTTCACTAACAGCAAAACCCAAGGTCCTTACAAATGCCCTCTGTGCCATCCCCATTACCACTCTGGCCTCATCCTCAACAACTGTCAGCCTGGCTCACTCTTCTCTGTCGTGTAGTATCCTTGCTGTTCCTCATTCATACCACAGGGCCTTTGCACGAGCTTCTTCCTCTTCCTAGAATGTGTTCCACCCATATTTCTGCATGGTCAAGCCCCTCAGATGTCATTATCTCCATGAAGCCCACTCATCATCCTGTTTAATATACAACCTGCCCCTCACCCCCACATTCTGGATCACCCTGATCACCCTCTTCCTGCTCTATTTTGTCTTTTCTTCCCCCAGTACTCATCACCTTCTAAAATACTAGATAATGTTTAGTGCTTGTTTGTTTCTCCTCACTAGGATGAAAGCTTCTTAAGGACAAGGATTTTTATTCATTTGGGCTACTGATGTATTCAAGTGCTTGGAACAGTGCCTGGCAGAGGGTGGACATCCAAAATGCATTTGTGCAATGAATGAATGAATAGATGGATGAAAAAGTACTATTTGGAAGGTGGTTAAAATCTGTAGTGTTGTGGTGATGTGGCTTAAGCAGGCTGTGTGAATTATAGGTGCAATGCTCAGGTGTGTCCCAGAATGTTCTGTCCCGCACCTTCTGCCATAATGGTCCAGATGTGTGATAGGAACAAATGCTGCAGATGGCTAATGTGGTCCTTGAGTGGTATATGTCTAGGAGCATTGCTACTTTTAGCAGTAGATTAATGCAGATGTGATAAAAATTGTGAAGGTGGCTCAAAAACTACAGTAATCTGGGAAATTGACCTAGTTTAATTCTTCATTTTATAGGCAAGTCAACTTAAGCCAAAAAAGCCACAGAGTTAGCCATTTCTGGACTCAGTCTCATGTCTTAGCTAAAATAACATAAATACACACATACACACATATATGTATATACATGTATGTTTGTATGTATGTATATGTGTGTATGCACACACATATATGCGGCTAAGTAAAATCTTATGGCAAAAATATTCTCTTGTGCTCACAAAATATCTTTTTCCTACTAGACACATAGCTAACCTATATTTCTCAGCCCCCTTGAGTTGAGTGAGGTAACTGATAAATTTTGGCCAAAGGAATGAAGGTAAAAGTGATTTATGCCACTTCCAGGGCTGGTCCTCAGTTGTCCCATTCAGCCCTCAACATCTTTCTCTCCCTGCCTTGTGGTGCTGGAAGTAAAGGATTTCGAGATGGCGGAGCTATAAGATGTGGGCTCAGAAGAGACTGCCCAGGAGAGCCCCCGAACAGGAATATTCACGCTGTACTTTGTGGGAGAGAGAGGCAAACTTTTTGTTTGTTCTAAGCTCCATTGATACTTGGCGGGGGGTGTTGTTGTTTTTACAACATCTAGTGTTAATTACCCAATTCATCCTAGTCTATTTTCTTTTTGAAGGAGCAATAGGGTGATTTTCTAGATGATCCTGCAAAGACTCTACCTGGGCTATAACATCAGAGTGGTCATGCTTGGGCTATTATTGAAGAGACAAGAAGAAATAGCCTAAAACAAAAGATTTTGAGGCACTGCCATGAACATGTTCTCAGTTCTCAGTTCATGGGTTCTAGTACTAAGCCATGAGAAGATATGTCTGTCCTGCCTGTGATATTTACGAAATCTGCTGCTCCTGACTTTAGTAAGGCACAGGGAGACCTGGTGTATCAGTGTCTTAAGGAGAAAGGGGACAGGGGTATGCCTGTACTGTGGGATGTGAGCTGGGCATGTGCTGTATGAAAGAGCAAGTTCAATATTAGAGCTTCATATTTGGAAAATAAGATAAATATTATTTTTAACCTTCTTGACTATTGTAAGTAAGCAAACATAGATTAAATTCTTCACATTTATGTTTCTCAAGGAGAGCTGGAAAACTTTAGAGCTGCAAGTGTGAGAGAAACCCATGCTTGCACATGTTAAGAAAAACATCAATTAAAATTCCAGTGAGATACCATTCCCACCTGCTATACTGACACATAATAACAACATTTCTGAGTGCTTGATATTAGTTAGTTTTGACTCTAACTCATTTAACGCTTACCATGAAATTTTCAGTAGATATTAACATTATTACCAGTGTACAGATGAGTAAACTGAGGCACAGACGGTTTAATAACCTGCTCAGGGCCATGCAGCTAGTAAGTGGTAGAGCTGGGATACATACAATGGCATAAATGGAACAGTCTTCAAGAAATTATTAAGTGAATAAAGCGAGGTACAACACAGTATGATTCGTATGCTACCATTTGATTGAAAAAGTATATGTATATATGTGCATTTGTATATATATGTATACGTATAGCTACATCTATATGTACCTACATCTATATGATGTGATATCTTTGATAGAATCCATAAAAAGCTGTTAACAGTGGTTGCCTCCCATGAGGAATTAAGTGGCTGGGGAAAGGGGTGTATTACAAACTCAATTTTCACTCTCTACTTATTCAAAAAAAGAAATAAAAATGAATTTACTTTATTGGATGAAACAAAGAAAATTGCAAAAATACATAATCCAACCTGAGACAAGGAAACGGTTCTCTCCATGAGAGTCTTGGTCCGCTTAAAGCCTGGGTCACTTTCTGCAAGGACATTCATGGTTTTCTTGCCAATGAATTCCAAAGCATCAAGACCTCCGGTTAAAACGCTTTTACCCTGCAGATGAGATAACTGCATGAGATTAGGTTTTTACATTTTGCTGTTTTGCAGCAGTCAGCAACTCCCAGGTAAATGGCACCATCTTCAAATATTAAAATCAATAACAAATCACATTTTTTTCTTATCAGGAGATTTATCATCCATTTAGTCCTGTTTTCTTCTCCTTAGAAGAGCATATGTCACATAATTTGTAAGACATGTGATGTTTTTAAAAAATGATGTTTACAAAAAACCAAAGCACATTAGGGATTAATTTTACTGGCTCTGTGTGTATGAATAGATAACTAAGACATAAAATTAACAGGTGACCCAATTGCTGTTTTTGTTTGAAAAATTTTTAACCCAAGTAACAATTATTTGGAGCAGTCTATTCAAACGCCAAATATTCTTGCCAATTTAGAGAATTCTTTAATCTAGGGCCATGGAGTGTAGGACCCTCAAGCTGTTTCAGATGGCTCTTGCATACTTTCAGAAACTAGCAATAATCACCTATAATTAGAATATTTATGAAATAAGACAAGTTGATTTTTATGTACTTCTGGCTTTAGAGACTGTTCTATTATACAGTTATCCCTCCACCAATCCCTTTGTTAGCCAGTTTTCCTTTAAAAAAAATTAAAGCAACCAAGACTTATTCCCATAAACTGTTCAAGTGAACAGAATTGTCTACATTTCTTTGCAACCTCTTCTATACATACACCCCAACTATACTATAGTATGTAATTACAGTATGCATGCATCTGTGTTTTTTCTACTTTATATGAATTGATATAAATTGTATATTTTGTAACTTTGTAAATTGTATAATCTATTTTCATTTTTCCAATCTTCATAATTATCATCTAAATAGCAATATTCAAGTTCACTGAATGAATATACTTTATTAGTTATCTCAATTTGGACATTTAGACTTTGTTTTGAGATTTGGGAGCCAATGAATAATCATGCTATGAAACAGATTTGAAAATACACATACTTTGGGAGGATGATGGAACATCAGCAAATCATACTTTCACATAAGTTGATTTACTGCCTCCTAATGTCCTATGAGAGTTTATTTTCATAGAGAATAAAATGGAAGAAGCAAGGACATAGGGACTTTGAGTAAGGGCAGACCTGCGTGGCAGGGGTGGAGGGAGTGGGCAGTGGGGAGGTGTGGAACTTGGGAAAAGGGGGACAAGAAGGCTGGAGAGAACACACAGAGAAAGGAATGTGAGGGTGCTGAAGACAGACTCAGAGAGGCCATGAATTCTTTTCTCATATCGCAGATGTTGAAAGAGCTCTCTCCATCCCCAGTCCTACAAACCCTCCCGGGGTCTGAGTCCTCAAACAGATTTGCTGCTCCTCCTTCACCTACCCAGCCTAAAAGTCCTTAAGTAGCAAGGAGACCAGCTGTCATCCTTTGTATTTCTGGCATGCCCTAACCCAAAGTCTGGGTAAGTTACCCTCATGTTTGTCCACAGCCCCTTTTTCTTCCCATATGACATTGTATTTGCCTGTTGAGATGTGGCTACTTTCCAGGATATTGTGCCCTCTTGTTTGCCAGCATACGCTGAGCATCTAGCATAGCTCCCCTGGTACATAGTGAGGGCTAATCATCTTTTTGGTTTTTTTTTTAATGAATGAATGAATAAATGGGACATGAGCCATATTTCTAGATAAACTAGTTAGCTGGTGATATATAGCAGAAAATATACATTTTCTTCCTGACCTTATGGACCAGCTAGCTGCCTCATCGCAGTTGGGGTGTTTCCCCCTTTTTTCATTATTCATCAGTGTTTTGTTGTCAATAACAAGCTTCCTTTAAGAGGCAGGCAGGAACCTGGGAGGATAAATTTAGGGTTATGCAAGGAAGGGGCAGAATGGGAATTAGGAGGTAGAAATGTGGGGAGAATATGGATCTTATTTGTCAGGAAACACATCAATAACACCTCTGGACTTTTATTCCTGACCCATTATTGGGACTTTTTCATTTCGATGGTTTTATAATTTTTCAAACTGGGGATTGAGAGAGACAGACTTAGGAAAAAACAGCTGTCCCAGCTCTAACAAAGAGTTCTCTCTCCCCCGACCAGAGGCTGTCCTTGCAGCGTTTGAAAGGACACTGTTAAATCAGACTGAAAAATGTTCCTTCTCACCAGCTCCTTTCTTTTAAACATAAAATATATTTCATTTTGTCCTTATTATTTTGGATCCAAGGTTACGCCTACTCTGTAGCATAAAGCACAACAAAACCATAATCCAAAGTTACGATCCAGGCCATCTTTTCTCTGATGTATCTAGGTCACTGGTAAACAGAAATATCAAAAGAAAGCCCTGGGAGACACAAGGGAAAGAGGAAGCAGCTGAGCACTCACTGTGTTCTGAACCGCACTGGAGATGGCTGACAGCATGCCCCGAGAACCCGACGTGGGAGAAGTGGGTGGGCTTCCTGCAGGGCCCTGATCTGTGGCCGCATCTGTTACTAAAGAGAGAGAAAAAATCCTTCTAGTGTTCCTTTTGCTGATCCGAACTTGAAAACCTTCTAATTGTGCACATAGTGTAAAAAAGCCGAAGTCCAAGAAGACTTGAAGTAAACACATCACTCACTTTCAGGGACTCTGTTCTCAGTATCAAGTTGGGCCCCTTCGGAAGATCCAGAATTTACACTATGAATCCGTAGGGTGGCCCCTGCTTTTTCCTTAACTGCTGTCAATCCGTGGCCTGTCAAAAAAATTAAAATATCGTTCATGGGTACATTAGAAATCCACTGTCTGCAAATCTTCTCGCTAGTCTTACAAAGCTGTTTTAAGTTGTAGATGTACATTGTGATGGAAAGTAAGTGGTTAAAAATGGCAGAGTCTTTGAAACCCCTCGGATGTGCATTCCAATATGAGTTCAGCTTCACCAGTGCCTGGCTGAGTGACCTTGGAGAAGGTCATTCCTTCAGGTATGGAGAGTGGAGTGTCTGGAGCTGACAGATGTCCCAACATCAAAAGGCAAATCAGGGGAATACCAGGGAGGCCACCCAACAGCTCTGACAGTTGTCTTAAGCAGTAACGGTTCAAACAAGCTTTAACAGTAGTCAGCCAGGCTGCGGGGCACTGGTTTTACTCCATCTGAGCAGGAATGATACCTGTATTCCCCAGAGCCCACCCAGCACATGGATAGTCAGCAAGTATTTGACGAAAGCAGAGCTGAACTTTCCACCCACTCAGAAGAAAGCCCACCCTTGACTACTTGTCTATCGTCTTGTCTACATTTTATTCTGGAAAGATTTTTCCTCCTTTGAGGCCCCCAAGATGAGTTACAGTTTTTTTGAGTTCCCAAACCTGATGAAGGAATTAACAGCCTCCTGATGGTCCTAAGTGGCTGTTTTTCTGGAAGGAGAAACAGCAAGGCTGCCAACATCACTATTCCCCTGAGTAGTCAGGAAGAAAATGAAAGATTTCTCCAGGGATGTGGGCAACCTCAGGTTGTTAAAACACAAGGCAGCAACGATATTCATACGTGGGGAAAAAGTCCCAAGTCACAGCAGGACTTGAGAGCTAAATAGAACCACCTGGTCCTAGAAGGCACTGTTAAAATGACCAGTTGTTCCTCTCCTGAATGAGAGGAAGACAGGGATGAATCCCACACACAAAGAGTAGTATTTTACCAATTGTAACTTTATTTAACAGAGCAATCTTAACACAAACTAGGCACAGATAGTTACCAAACAAATATAGAAGTAAATATATCCAATGGAAATCACCTGTCATTGTATACTACTTATAAAACCCTGAAACTTAGGAAACATTATTTACAACTTTAATTATGTATAGAAATATGTGTCTACATTCATGTGCATCATTAGACACAGTTCAGACTCACTACTGTTACTTGAAAAAATAAAGATGTACTATAACTGCTAAAACTAAGACTTGAATTAATTCTCTCTAGCTTCCAATGAATTCCAGGCATTTCAATGGAAACTTATTGAAGTTTCAGTAACACATTTAAGTTACAGGATAAAATCATCTAATTTGCTTACAAATATTCCTTGCCTTTTTCAAAAGGAAGTAATGTACATCCAAATCTCAACCCATGATTCTCCTTCAGATTTCTGAAAGCCAAAATCAAGGAATGAATGAGTCAGGAAGGTGGGAGGCACCACCTGCTCCATCGTCTTTGCTTAAGCCATACAAGAAAGACGATTCCACATCCTTCCCTGGGACCATTTCAGGGCTTAATAAACCAACTTTTTCATCTTCTCCACCCTTTGCAAGTAAGGGCTATGTTTGGTTCTTCTTGCAGGGAAGAAAACTTCTCACCATCTCCGAACGCAAATGATCACAGATATGCAGGCATAAACTGCCTCTAGAAAAATCACTTTGTTTCTGGAAGAAAATACCATTTTTATGTGCATATAAATAAGATGTGTTTGTTTAACAGACATGACGATAGCACTCCAACTATATGTATTTTCTCATTAACAATTCTTTTTCTGACTTTTTTATTAGCAAAAGTACATCTTTGCTGCATTCTACTAGAAATATAAAGTTAAGCTTTATATTTATGTATAAGCTGTAATTTTTTGTATCTAAGGCATAGATGCTAAGCCACACCCTACTTTGAAGAGTAACTTCTAAAACTTTACTTAGTCTGACATCTAGTGCCCAGAAAAAGTCAATAATAACATAGTCACTGTCTCCTTTTGATCGGGAGTGATTCATTTCCAGTTACTTGTTGGGTTCTACCAATAAGAGAAAAACAACTGTGAATAATGCTATAGGATATAGTTCATGGGTTAATTTCTTCACATGTCATCATGAATCCTAAATCTCCACAAAAAATGAAACTCCTCTAAATTCCATGGCTCTAAAGATGGAATATCCTCTACGTGACTTTTTGCAATAAAAGAAGGTAAGCACTACAAAGAAGATAAGAATGTTGTATAAATGTTGTGATACTATATGGTCTTAAAACAAATGTTAAGTGACTGGCTGGTATTTAACTGATCACCTATACTCTAGTGGAAAATATCTAAACTCAGGAGTCGGGAGTCATGTGAAGGAATTCTGGTCCCATCATTTAGTAGCTGTGTGATGCTGGTGAGCTACTTAACCTCTCTGAGTCTCTGCTGCTGTGTCTTCTCTGAAAGGAAGATTATAACACCTGCCTCCAGGATTTTGTGAGAGCACTGAAGACAAACATGTGAAACCTCTGCTCTGACCAACCTTTACTGAGCACTTACTACGTCCCAGGCACTGTACTAAACATTTTTGGTACAGTAAATTATCTCATTTTTCTCAACAATTTCATGTGGTGATGGATACTATTATACCCATTTTACAACTGAGAAAACTGAGACCTCAAGAGGTAAAATCACTTGCACAAGGTCTCAAAGTCAATAAGCGGCAGAGGCAGGATTCCAACCCAGTTCTTCTGACTTTAGAACCTCCACGTGTAATCACCTTGTTTTATTAAGAAAGTTTTATATGTCATTTATAGTTGATTAAATGGCCTTTTAGTCCCACTTTTTATAACTCCCTGGAAATCACATTCTTGGCAAGAATGCTTCTTCCTTTTAAAAACATTGTTTTATGCTAAAATGAGCTTGACTGAACTTACCTTGACCAAACATCAAGGTGAAGGTCACCTCCACAGGGAAACCTTACTCTCACCCTGCCCCTATCACGTGTGCTTTGGGAGGCATAGCTTGATGTTTTTAGGATCATCCCTGTGCTGTGCAGGCTGAGTTCTCAAGACACTGTGTAGTGCTCTCTTACACACCCAGTTTAATTTTTTTCTCAAAAAGCACTGTGATTTCACTAAGCCCTCTTCTTGTGAGTTCCGCCGAGATCAAAAACCCATTGAAGGGAAGTTTCTCCTCTTTCTGAAAGATGAAATAATTTGCTGGTGGTGGGAGTTTCTCTCTGACCAAGTGATAACTTAGAGGGGCAATAGCAGTTCTATGCAGATCCCTGGGTGACTGGGTAGCTCAATGGGTATTTTCTATTGGTCCCATATGCTAAAGGACTCCAAGAAGGGCACCAGCTAACACATTAGAAGGGCTTCCCCCTTTTAGATTGCTTTATTTTCTAATACAACTTTTCCTTCTTTTTCTTTTCTTTACTTTCTCTTTTTTCTCCTTTTTAAAAAATGGATATTATATACATATGTACATAAAACTTTAAAAAAACCCATAATATCACTTCCCTGATATATCTGGTTGAATTTTTTCCTCAATTGTTTTTTTGTGGTAAAATGCACATAACAAAACCATCTTAACTATTCCTAAGTGTATAGTTCAGTAATACCAAATATATTCATAATATATAGCCATCACTACCGTCCATCTTAAGAACACTTTCCATCTTGTAAAACTGAAACTGTATACCATTAAACAATAACTCCTCATTCCCCCTTCCACCAGCCGCTGGCAACCATCACTCTACTTTCTGTCTCTGTGATTTGGACTACTGTAAGTACTTTATACAAGTTATCCCCCCTTATCTACGGGGGATACGTTCCAACACCCCCAGTGGATGCCTGAAAGCGCTGGTTCTGCTGAACCCTATATATACACTATGTTTCTTCCTATACATATATACCTCTGGTGAAGCTTAATTTATAAATTGGGAACAGTAAGAGGTTAACAACAATAACTAATAATTAAGTTATTATTAGTAAAGTATTATTAAGTAAAATAAGGGTTCCTTGAATGCAAGCACTGTAATACCACCCAATTGATCTGATAACCGAGATGGCTACAGGCAGGAAGCACATACAGTCAGAAAGGAGTGGGATGGTGTGAGATTTAAAAGTTACAAATAGCTTATTTCTGGAATTTTCTATTTAATATTTTCAGAGTGTGGTAACCAAAACTGCGAGAAGCAAAACCGTGGATGAGGGGGGACTGCTGTAAGTGTAATCATACAGTATTTGTCTTTTTGTGACTGGCTTATTTCACTTGGCATGTCCTCACGGCTTGGCTTATCTGTGTGGTAGCATGTGTCAGAATTGCCTTCCTTTTTAAGGCTTAATGGTATTCCAGTGTATGTTTATACCTCATTTTGCTTATCCACTCATCTGTCGATGGACGCTTGGGTTGCTTCCATGTTTTGGTTATTACTGTGAATAACACTGCTATAAACATGGGTGTACAAATTTCTCTCTGAGACCATGCTTTCAATTCTTTTGGTTATATACCCATAAGTAGAATTGCTGCATCATATGATAATTCTATTTTTAATATTTTAAGGAACTTCCATATTGTTTTCCACAGTGGCTGGATCATCTTATATTCCCACCAACAACACACAAGGATTCCAATTTCTCCACATCCTCACCAGCACTTATATTGTTTTTCTGATAGTAATTACCCTAATGGGTTTGAGGTGGTATCTCATTGTAGTTCTGATTAGCATTTTTCTAATAATTAGTGATGCTGGGCATCATCTCATGTGCTGATTTTTAAAATAAAAGCATTGATACTATTAGCAAATCCAAAGAGTACACAAACATAGACAACAGAAGGTGGACCAGCTTCTTTCTGCTTAAACAGCTTCCAGTGACATAATAGGAAATCGGGTCTAGGAGCTTTTAAGGGCCAATAGAAATAATTAAGCCTTGAAAAAACTTGCTGGCTTTGAAAGAAAAAAAAATTAGAAAATTAGAAATTAGTTAATATTTACTTAAATGTACTCAAAATGTAATATTAGGTCATTTAAAAAATATATTTGCTTTGATACAGAAGGGACTTCCAAAAGGAGGAGTGCTTGGAACTTTTAAAAGACTTTAAAGGGCTCTGTCTCTCCCCTCAACCCCTTCCTTCTAAAGATAACAACTTTAATTTATTTCTTATGATTCTTTTCAAGAAAAAAAAAAAGCACATACATATAAGTGTTCTGGACCAGAGGGTTGTCTACTGACAGCTCTCAACTGAATGACCCCTTACAATAGCCCTTGGCCAAAGACAGTTGGTTCCCCTAAGACTGTATACTACAATGACTGGTCAATGGGAGGCTGGTGATACAAAGGCCCTGCCCTTTGCATTAGTAAGGAACATCTCTGAAGAGTCATCCCAAACCCCAAGCTCCCTATGGGATTGACTGACCCTCTGCTGCAGCTGCACCGTGGTTCAACCTCTACCTTGGCTCAGTTCTGCTTCTTGGTCCTGCACTTTTTTGTAAGGCTTTTCCTGAGAGCAGTTCACAGTAAAATGCAATCTCTGCCTCAGTCTCTCTCCTGGGCATTCAACTTAGAATGCTAATCTACCTCACTCTTTTTCATGGTTGCAAAGTATTCCACTGAATGTATATATCATATTTTAGCAGTTCTTTATTGATGGATACTTTAGATGCTTCAAGTTTTTCATATGTGCCTGGAGAACTCCCTCACCTCCTTCATTTGTTCAAATATCACCTCACCAAGGCCCACCTCTTACCAGCCTCTTTAAAGGTGCACTCCTGACCTCTCTTCTCCTGCATTCCTGACCTCTCTTCTCCTGCATTCCTGACCTTTCTTATCCTGCACTCCTGACCTCTCTTATCCTGCACTCCTGACCTCTCTTATCCTGTTCCACATTGTATTTTTTCATAGACGTACCACCTCTGGCTCTCTACATCATTTCCCTATTCGTTAGGTGTGTTGTTCATTGTCTATCTCCTACTAGCATCTGAACTGTTTCTAGGGCAGGGCTTTTGTCTTGTTTGTTCACTGCTTATTCTTAAGTGCCTAGAATAGAGCCTGGCACAATAGGTCTTTGCTAAGTGGATTCCATATCGAACATCTTTGTGTGTGTGTGTGTGTGTGTGTGTGTGTGTGTATTTTTTTAAATAACATTTTGCAAAGGACCAACAGTGAAACTGCTGGGCTAAAAAGGTATCAGCATTTAAAATTTTATAGATAGTGCTAATTGCTCTTCTCAAAGTTGCACCAACTTAGAATTTTCTTTGAATTTTAGAGAAATAGAACAATACTGACTGCATTTCAGACTCTTCTATCAATGAATTCAAGATATTATAAAAAGTTGTGTGTGAAGAGCAGCTGCTTAGAAAAACATAATCGATATTGCCACACTCAATTAAAGCAAACTACAGTGCAGCAGAAAGAGGAGTCAATCAACCTTCCTTGTGGAGAAATCTTTCCGCTCCATAATGATAGTTGATGTCTACTCTGTAGTCAGATGCTCACTTCCCTTTGGGTTTGAAATTGACAAGTAGTGTTACTAAACTGGTAAAGTTTGCTAGCAGGCCAACAGAAATTCATTAACCCCTGTGCCTTATTTCTAGATTATAAAGGATTATGGACAAATTCCAAGCCTTAATCCTATTTTCTTTTGTATCAATAATACTTGAGAATTTTCACATCAGCAATGTCACCTTCAAAAATGAATCCACGTGCTATTGACAATGACTTACACAGTGAAGAGTTCTCATTCTAGTACCATTTTGACAGGTTTGCCATTCTCTGTAATAAACACTGTCATTATTTCTGACAGGGCTGGTAGAAGGGTTTCATTAAAATGTGCCAAAGGAAAAATTGTGTAACTTGGGAGAAGATGGGGAAGGGGAACGATGGTAATTTTGAAAAAGTAGATTTACACAGATCAAATATATTCCATACACACCACCCCCTTCCCCCAGCCTCAGGTACTCTTGCATAAAGTGTTTAGACTCATAAAAGTGTTAAAACCAGAATTTCAAATAAACACGTCAGCCTTTGGTAGTATCTAGAACTAGAGTGCTCTATTCTACTATACAGCTTTTACTTTGTATACTAGTATACATTTCAGCATTGTCAATTTTCATTTTGATTACTGGTCTACCTCTCTTAGCTTAGCAATGTATTTTAGGAATAAGTCAGGTCTATAAGATGCTTGTGGGAAATAATACCTGGTTCTTACAACAACATTATCACTTTGAAATTGCCATCAAAATCCTTTATTTTTTTTCACATTTTCATACATTTTTTATATTTCCCACTCTGACTTCTGCCTGGAAATAATAAACATTTTTATCGCATTTTATGAACTTTTCCAAAGGCAGGAGTGGAAAGTGATCAAGTCTTCTTACAATGTGATGTTACTGCAGTTGTGGAGGAACCTAATGCAAGAGTTCAGGCCTCCTCAAAAAGAACTTCAGGCTGAGAAATGTTTGATTTCATATGTGCATGAGAAGGTTGCTTTTTTTCGTTTTCCATTAAACTTAGGGTCAAAGTAGTGAGATGAGACAAAATATAAAAATACAGAGTAGCAAAATGTCGATGAATTTTTTGTATTTTCCCACTTAGCACAGTGATTACAAATATCTTTCTCCTTATATAGTCACAGAATACGGAATCATCATATTCTGGAAGTTGGAAGGGACCTTAGAATTCCTCAAGGTCCTTCACCCATACTTTTCCATACACAGGACCTGAGTCTCAGAGAGGTTAAGTGCATAGTGTAGCTAGTTAATGGCAATCCCTTGTGAATCACAAGTTAATATCACTCAGGACCTGGTCTCAGGTCTTATGACTCGTGGTACAGTGCTCACTTCAAGAGAGTACCACCTTCCAAATGTTTCTGTTCTCCAATTACTCTCCTGGCAACTGAACATTTCTAGCTATTGTGACTGCAGTTTTTGAACAACTGTAAGAAGTATTGGTTTCTATTTCTAGTGTTCAATTGACAGCTCTGTATTTTGTTAAGGACTATGTGTTTTTGCACTCCCTTCCGCAACAGGAATTACCCCGGGGGGAACATGAGATTTCTAAGTGGAAATCAATTGCAATTGAACATGCAGTTATTTTCTTTCTTTATTTTCCACAGGCAATTCACAAACCTTCAGGAGCTTGTCTACTGCTGTAAGTGCTCTGTTTTCCAATAAGTTTCTTTGCCCTGTGATAATAAACAGTTTGCCACAAAGCCCTGGGGCTGATATTAGTCTGTACATAATCGAAGTTGTGCCTAGCTCGCCTCTCTCAATCCCAATGTAGCAGCTCAGTATAGGCCACAGTCCAGGAAGGCATCCACAACTTTTTAAAGTCTCTGTCCTCCGATGGTTGAGCCCCATTCCAACCCCTGTTTCAGGCTGTGAGCCCAGCTGTGATATATCTCCATCTGTGGGATACTCGTGATCCCTACTATCTTTTGGGAGTCAAACTCCCAACCACCATGCCTGTTGCCAGCCTTGGAACCCATGACTTTGGCCTCTTCTTATGTTACATGTTTAGTTCTGTATCAGGTCCACACAGACATTTATCTAGTTTTAAAGTATATATTGCTATTATTTTAGTTACTATGACCATGTAAAGTCACGGCATGTCTTGACCAGAAGTCTCCAAAATATGCCTTAGGAGCAATTTAGGGGTAGTATTCAGTTATATTTCCACTGCATTCTTTGGGGTAGTGATGACCAGTGGTGATGAACAATTTTAGCACCCGCTTTTCTAAAAATAACTCTAAAATTTGTCCAAAAGGATTTTTAGAATGAGCATCAATATTTCAAAATTCTTATGATTTTCCTCATGTGCCCTTTGCTGTTGTTTGCCATTGCAAACAAGAGAAAAATGCCAAGATTCACTCCTTTTTCAAAATTCCAGCATGTAGGCTAGATGTCAGAGGAAGAGGAGGAGAGACCTATGGAGTACATGAGGGCAGGAAAAGCTGCGACAAGAAAGAAAAAACTGCTCTGACCATTTTGAATCCTGGCTGCTTCCAGGCTGGAGCTGCTGAGTGCACGGAGCAGGAACCGACATAAGCCACAGATGTGCCCTTCAGATAGAGTTGCTTGGAGGCTGCAGGGGAGAAGAGGGCCTTGGTGGCCCCCAGGCCAGCAAGACTACTAATAGGGTTCCCATGGACCCACATAGGAGAGAGGAGCCACACAGAGGCTGGTGAGTCACTGCCAGAGACCAGTGTACCACTTTCCCCATAGGAAGTGTTTGGAGCACAGGTGGTGGCGGAGATAGGCCCACTGGGGGATCACTGGGGCACAGCAAGGACAGCTGATCTATCCTCCCAATTAGTCATGGACCACTCAGAGGAGACTGGTCAGGAATGCAGAACTGCAGAGGGTGCAGTCGGCTGAAAAGACTTGGGTCCAGACCAGAGTTTCTGCACAACCCAGGTGTACTAGATCTCATGAGTGCTGGAAGTACCTATAAAGTCAACAATTATATTGAACTGCACCAAAAGCCTTCCCCAGGGAATCACATCAAAGCAACAATTTAGCTCAACCGTACAGCTCAAGTGTTGGTCCCCACAAGAAATTCCCCCATTTTAGAAGTAAGCAAAGGACAACAAATTAGTTCCAGTGCAGAGTTTAAGTGGTGGGGGTAGCTAATAATCCAAAACAGAACTGGAAGAAAACTAACTAGTAAAGGTCTCACATCACCAAAGAACACCTATAAAACCTAGAAAGACTGGAATTCCCCCGGGCTATCAAACCAGGGAGGAGGGAAGGTTGGGGGCCTCAGCCATGTCCCCAACACCCGCAACCAGCCCAGCGATGACCAATGAGCCACTGCAGGAAGTGCCCTGGGCTCTCTGGAGCTGAGGTGTGTGGGGGCCAAAGGCCTCAGCCATGTCCCACCCAACGGCTGCAACCAGCTCAGTGATTCACTCAGACCACTGAGTCACCACAGGAAGCGCTCCAGGCTCTCCCAAGCTGGGGTGGTAGGGGGCAGAGGGCCTTGGCCACACATACCCGATACCTGTAACCAGTCCAGTGATGACCACCAAGCTGCTGCAGGAAGTGCCCCTGGCTCTCCTGAGCTGGGGCAGTGGGGGATTGAGGGCCTTGGCCATGTCCACCCAACACCTGCAACCAGCCCAGCAACAATCATCAAGCTGCTTCAGGAAGCATTCCAGGCTCTCCTGAACTGGGGTAATGGGGGACCGTGGGCCTTGGCCATGCCCCCCCATCTCCTTCAACTAGACCAGTGATGATCACTGATCTGCTGCAGGAAGTGTCCTGGGCTCTCCTGAGCTGAGGCAGTGGGGGGCTGAGGGCCTCAGCCATGCCCCACCGACACCCTCAACCAGCCCAGCAACAACTGCCAAGCCGCTGCAGGAAGTGCCTGGGCTCCAGAGCTGGGGTAGTGGGGGGACAAGGACTTCAGCCACCCCCCCCGACACCTACACCCAGCCCAGCAATGACCAAGCCACTGCTGGAAGCCCCCGGTCTCCCCTGCAGGAATGCAGGGGGTACCACAGGCCTCAACACCACCCCTCCCCCTTCCTACTTCTCTCATTCTATTTCCTTCCCCTTTCTCTCTCCCTCGCCCCAACTGCTCCACAACAACATCATAGAATGTAAAAAAAATAATATTAATAAATGAATAAACTTAACTAAAATTTAAAAAATAAATATATAAAAGTTCAAACACTTTCCCAAGGAAAGAGGATGCCCACAGGTGCTTGTCTTATCCTTGTGAAGAGACTGTCCTGTTTAGAAAACAAAACAGCCTCCTCTCTTTTAATTAGGTTAATTTTGCCATCAGCATTGGTGGTACCCATGGTATACCTGGCACTTACAATTAGTGATAGAGAAGATCTGTTGCCAGCCTCTCACCAGAAAGGTCAACATTTATTTGTCCACTGTCTGCTTCTTGCTAGTACCCTCCTCAGAAGACTGATACCTGACAAAGATGGGATTAGGGGAATGCGATCTATCCATTCTTCCAGGCAGTCTAAGTTCTATCAGGTTAGATAACTGGCTTTAAACTGTTTGTGACCATGGTCCATTTGGGTGAAGCAAAAGACGTAAAGGCCTTCCTGGACTTCCTGGTTTTAGGAGTAACAATGAATTGGACAATTCATGGCCCATCACAAGATACTCATGGTCATGGACTGTTCCTTGAGGATACCTGCGTTAGATGACCTGAAAGCTATGCTACCTGAGGCTTTCCTTGTGTCTTAGTCCATTTTATACTATAACAGAACACTACGGACTGGGTAATTTATAATGTACAGAAATTTATTTGGCTCATGGTTCTAGAGGCTGGGAAGTCCAAGAGCATGGCGCCAGTATCTGGTGAGGGCCTTTGTGCTGCATCACCCCCAAGGAAGAAGGAGGAAGGGCAAGACAGAGCAAGAAAGCAAGAGGGTACCCAACTCGCTTTTATAACAAACCCGCTCTGGTGATGACAAACCCACTCTCATGATGATAAACCCACTCCCATGATGACGAACCCAATCCCGTGATAATGACATTAATCCATTCAGAAAGGCAGAGCTCTCATGACCTATCACCTCTTAAAGATCCACCTCTTGACACTGCTGCACTGTGGATTAAGTTTCCAACACATGAACTGTGGGTGACACATTTAAACCACAGCACCTTGTCCTTTTCCTTACCCTCTACCTTCAAGATGAAATGCCTTGGCTAAATTATCTTAGATATGTTAATGTTATACCTTCAGTTTTCACCAAAAGTAGATACAAGAAGTAACACGAAGAATATCTTCACAAACCTGCACTGATGAAGATGTTGTCTATTATACTGTCTCCTTGTACAGGAACCCGTACACGAAATTTCTTTAAAAATTTAATACCAAGAAAATAAATTTATTAAAATAAGTTTTATTAGTCAATGAGAAATAAATAATGTACTGGCAGCCAAGAAGCTTAGAGTTAAGGTCAGTGCTCAACTACAGTGAATCTATTAGCCATGGGAGATACAGAATACATAACCTTCATTCCTGCATATTTTTATCAATTGTATTTCAATGCCCTGATGATGAAGTGCCTTTTATCGAGATACCTCAAATCCTTTTAGGAAGTAGGTGAATTGCACATTTAAAAAAATTCAAGTGGGATGGTAAGCACAAAGATTTAAGAATACATTATAAAAGCCCAAATCTTATATTTTAAGAGGCAATATAATACAGTGGTTAAAAGCTATATTCTGGGTTTTCAAATCCCAACCCAGGCACTCCTCACTTTGGACAAGGTCTGAGTCCCTCATAATTCAGTTTCCTTATCCATAAAATGGAGAAAATAAGAGTACCTTCTTATAGGGTCATTTTGAAGAATAAATGTACTGATATATATGAAGCACTTAGAATAGTGAACATTAAAAACGGTTTGCTTTTATGATGTCACGGGCTAATATTAAACTCTCAGTATATGGTATAATCGAAATGTCATATCCTATTAAGCTTCTGAACTTTACCTCCTATTCAAATGCAACATATAATGCTTACCTACTGTGACAGATGCTGATGAGAGCAGAGATTTTCCCCAGGAGCCCCATCCTGCCCATCCTCCTCCACGTGGAGGGGAATCCACAGCCTGTAGAAAAACAGATTAGCCACAAGGTCAGCAATTCAGTTTATCCCTGAATGGAAAAACACCCACTTGTTTGAAACCACAACAAAAAAAGATGAAAAAAAAAAATCATCAACAACCATATCTCATTGGCTTATAGTTTATACGGGCCATAAAAGACCGTCCTAACCCACATTGCAATGTGTTCTTAGAAACCGAATTGATTAGTGGTGGTGCTGGCTTCTGAGGGCTGGATTTGAAGTGAGAAGGCAGTTTGATGTTAACTAAGCCTCAATTCTCCTATTATCTGGGAGTCAAGGGACAAGGGCTGTGTGAGGAAAAGATGTTAACACATTAGGGCACAGGGTGATTTGAAAAAGTTCAGAACAACCTTGACCCAGACAATTCTTACAGAGCTAAACAAACGTGCTCTTCAAGGTAGAATTAACTTTCAAACGTGCGGGAGCGGTAGGCAGGAGCTGTGGTGTGGATGAGGGGCATAGTGTCTCAAAAAGCACCCATAAGCCTGGAGACGGGTAGCAGCAACAGCAAGCCTTGTGAGGTAGACACCTTTTGATTTGAGGTGTCTGCTCCACTCTCCATGACCCCGGTAACTACATCTATTACCACAGGGTTAAGACTGCTCCTGGCCTCAAGGGATTCAAATTCCTTCATCTAGGTTTTTGAGATCAGGACTGAGAGATCGTGGCTCAGCGTGAGCTGACTGCTCGAATAGAAGATGGAAACACAGGCTGTGTGGGGTGGCCGTATTCTACCCACATGCAGACTAAAAATTAAGAGAAAGCAGAGCAGATCAAAGGAGACAATGCTAAGAGGAGCTGTCTGGGTTCCTGACAGCTTGTCAGCCCTGATGCATTCCTATTTTTGGGTTCTACGAGATTCCCTCATATTCTTGCTTACTCTTTTCGAAAAAAAATGTTTTGTTCACTGTTATATCCCAGAGCCTAGAAGAGTGCCTGGAATATAATGAGTGCTTAATAAACACTTGTTCAATAAATAACTGAAATTCATCCATTTTCTCATTTAGGTGTGGGATAGTTTCTGTCACTTGCAACCAATGAGTCCTGACTCAGTGGAACCACAGCTTTTTCTTACTGTCTGGGAACACATTCTAGAAAACAACTCGTTCGGAGTTCACTATATAGAGAACCACAGCTCTTTCATTGAAAAAAATAAAGAAAAAAAAAGAAAAAGAAAAAAAGAAGGAAGTTAAGTACAACATGAAAAATTCCTACAGAGCTTATAGATTCTGTAACTTTTGACCCAAGGCTGGTCCTAACTCCTTTCTCCCTTGCTGTCTTCCACTCTTGCAGACCAGGTTGGTCATGTGAAACAGTTTTTGGCTGATGAGATGTACAAATGGAAAGGTTTTTGCTTTCATGATAAATTACACCATTACAGTTTGTGTCAACTCTTTCTGCCTCCCCTTTTCCTGCTCTGAATGAACATGATGCTTGAAACTGAAGCAGTCATTTTAGCTGCCATGAAGAAAAGACCATGGAATCACAGAGTCACTGGTCCTGGCACTGCTGAACTTTTAAACCAATGTGAGTAGCTGCCTATCTCCATCCTTTCTATTAAGTAAGAAAAAAATAAATTGCTATTTTGTAAACTACAGACAATCCCCAACTTATAATGATTCGACTTAGGAGTTTTCAACGTTACCATGGTGCAAAAGTGATAGGCATTCAGTACACTACTCGACTGACTTACAATGGGGCTATGTCTGGATAAACCCACTGTAAATTGAAAATATTATAAATTTGTGATTGATTTATCTGGCCATAACTCCACTGTAAGTTGAAGAACATCTGTACTATATGTTGAATTTCAGTTACTTGTACCCAAATGCATTCCTACCTGACCCACCTAGTAAATATCAAACACCATTTATCAGCATAGAGTACTAGTCAAGAGAACAAGCTATAGAATTAAATTGCTGGGTTTAACTCCAGGCTCTGCCGTTTTGGGCAACAAATTACTCAAGTTCTTTTAAGCCTTCAATTTCCTCATTACAAAATATGAGGTACAGTGCTACAAGAACCAGAGATATAAGGACCAATAGCCTCACGGTGTTATTTTAAACATTAAAAAAACCCAACATATAAAGTGTGAGCATAGTCCTGGCATATAATAAATACTTTAAAAATGTTAGCTAGTAATAATAAGAAACTACGTTTTTAAAACTAAGAAGCAAAAAGCTTTGAAAGTTGGCTGTCATTTTTTTGCTTTCTGTATGAAAACAATGAGAAGCTTGTTAACATGAATGGAAATACTCATGACTCAAGACTGTCTGCTTTCATTTTTGGTGTCTATGTTGATTTACTTCATTTCAGAAAAGAAACCCAGTGGCAATTTTATACCATCATGAAGACAGATGTAAGTTGGTGATTAATATCATTCTTTCACAAGACAAATCACTACCTAAGATTAAGGAGAATTAATACACTCAGGGGTGACAGCTTCTGACTCAAATTTATAATATTTAATATGCTCTGACAGCTGGTAATTGACTAGCAAATGGAAATAAATGTTTAATGAGTCTAAAATTTTTTGCCATATAATAAGTGACTACTTCAATTGCTTTAGCCTTTTGACATTGAGCTGTGACTTCTTGATCAGCTACAAAGAATACTTATCAATGGCAAATACGCAAATAACTAAATATACACATTTAACACAGACATGTATAAAATAATGTTAAACATGAATTATAAATATATCTCATCATGAATATTGTCTCCACTTTACATGGTCTTAATGTCACACACCTATGCAGACTAAAAAATAGGCAGCATGGATTGACTCAGATCTCCAATGATCAAATAGTTATTTTAAAGCTTTTTCTCACCTCCCCCCCCATGTAACTCCCACCTCCTTTGTTTTTTTTTTTTTTTGCTGGCCAGTACCCACCTCCTTTAATCACAACTTCACATCCTAATTTACAGAAATCAGTGGCCATCAGATGAGAACTCTCCTCCCCTGTCCCCATAAACCCGCAGAAGAATGACCTCATATTGTAACAGCAAAACGGACTTTACTTGAATCAAAGGGAGTATCTAAAATTCAACTGGTGATCATTTAAACATCTGTAATCATGTGTGGTTCCAAGAATACGAAAGAATGTATGTTCCCATCACATTCAAAGTTTTTTAAATAAAAAAAGACATTTACATATCTATAATCTCATTTAAATGTCTTTATCATTAAATAGAAAATACGATTATTTATTTTAGGCTATCAAGTTCAAAGATACCATTAGACAGAAAAAAGATTTACAAATCTTAGAATTCCATCAAATTTGAAGTTGTTTAACAGTTAGATGGAAAATATATACGCCTGTCTTAAAGATCAAAGATCAACCTGGTTGTCCTATTTCCTTGAGTCGATCGAGACTCAGGTACTGTGTATAACTTGCATCCAGGGATGTGGATGATGGAGCCTATGAGACCAAACCCTTTCTAAGTTTTGTAACTGGTGACACAACTACTCTTAAAAGGGCTCAGTATGGCAGTCAGAAGGATGTAAATTGTTCTGGGTGCCTGCAGCTCTGTCAAAATATCTGGTTGAAAATGGCCTCAGTTATTTCTAAATAATTTTCTTGCTTGGTGAGTGTGCATCATTCAGCTCTGGAAAGATTTAAAAATTAAATATAGAAAGATTTAAAGCATCAAAGTCATGCTACTAATATTTTTGTGCATATTTGGTCCTTTCTGCACTACTATTTAGGGAATTTGACCTATCAGAGTGATGATTTTTGAAAACCAATTTAAAATGAATAATTGAATTATTAGACTTCTGCTTTTAAGCTGAAATCTTTCTAAATTTATGCATACTATTACAGCATCTAAGAGGTCTTTAAGTCCACTCAATAAATTTAATTTAATAGCTTTATAACAATTATTAAGTACTCAGCAAGGTTTTGTATCAGTAGATAAATGAGGTCCTTAAAAAGGAAATAGAATATATTACACTTATAAATACAGTTTAAAATATCTGAACGTGTTTAAGTTGGTAAAAAGGACCCAATATTAATCCAAAGTCCCTTGAAAGTGACTGTTTAATTTTGCTAGACTTCTAAATAGAGTAAGATTTGTGAGATGAAGGTAAAGCCTAAGGAAGAATATAGTTTTTTAATTTGTAACCTTAATAAATTGAATACTAATTGTTTAAACCAAATTATACATCTGAGTAGTTCTTTTTATGCACGAAACACACACTGGCCTGCACCAAAACCCCATCTAAACACAGCTCTGTGCTACACCCTGATTCATAACTACTTCTTTCCTTCTGTTGTCCTGGAAAGGATGTCTTCCTCTCAGTTACCATGAGCACCTCCACTTGAATTCCTCTGGCCCTGGGTAGGTTGGTTATCCCCTCTCTTTGTTTTTCAGCCTTTCTTTTTCCTTCACTCCTCTACCTACCACAGCGAGACTCCCACGGCCACTACTTCATGAAACCATTCTCATCAACGTTACAATGGCTTCTTTGTTGTCAAAGCCATAGACTCATTTTAGCCTTTTTATTACTTGACCTCTCAGGAGGACCCAAAGCTTAACCACTTTTATTCTATTCTGATGATGTCCATGCCCTTTCTTCTAATTCTTTTTTGCCCATCCTGTAGTATCATGATCTCTGTTATTTACTTAGAATGTTTCTACATGCATATCGTGGTATTATGGGTGCTTCTTAGATTAAGCTACAATCCAAGTGCTGTCAGCATTCCAATAAAATATGCACAGTCCAGGGTAGTCAGCTGGCTTTCTAATCAGGAAAGCCATACTGCAGAGGCAGTTATAATGAGTGATTCTATTATCTGTATCTCTATTAACACCTGATGCTTTGCTAATTAGCATACTGAATTGCAGAAATGGGTTTTGATTGGTAAACATGGTGCGCTACTTACTAGCATTTTGAATATCTGAAAGGGATTCTAGATGGGGAAATTAAAAATATTCAAGATTTGTAGATGATTAAGTATATTTTAGAGACTCTTCCTACCTTTACATGAATAAGGTATAAGGAAGGATTTTGCCCTGTGTAAATGGTCTTCCACTCAGCTTTGAACTCTGGGGAATTATGTTTGATGCCAGCTATCAGGGAGGAAACCCTTCCTCTGAAATCCAGGCAGCTGCCTTCAGTCAACCTTTCACTCAAGGTGGTGGTCAAAGTACCTAAAAGAACAGAACAATGGGACATTCTCAAGCCTTACATTAGTGTTAATTTAAAACACCATTGTGGTAAAATGTGATCTGAGACTTGATTTCACTTATAGAATGTGGTGGTGGTGAGATTGTACAAGGAAGAGGCAACTCTCAGCAATTCATCTTCTTTGCTCGCTACCACAATCTAGCCAAAAAATCTATGAGCTGTGCATGACCAAGTTGGCTTAGAGACAGAAGCCTTCCAAGGACAGAGTCCTTGGCTTCTGTTCTTCTTCACTTGTATTTTACATATGGGCAATCTTACCTACTTCCTTTACTTAAATAACCATCCAGATAACCATTGGATGTCATATGACATGTTTAATACTGAACTTACCATTTTCTCAATTCTTCCCTATCCCCCAAGTAGCTCTTTCTGTGTCTAAGTATTAGTGGTTCCCAAACTCTGGTCCACAGACTGACTGCAAGAGTATCATCTGAGGGAACTCATTAAAGATACAGAGTCTCAGCTTCCACTATGATCTTTTGAATAAGAATCTCTTAGGGAAGCACCCAGGAATGTGAATTTTAGCAAGCACCCCAGCTGATTCCCATATACCACCAGATTGGGAAGCACTGCCCTATCTGGCCAAAAGGGACCACCATCCACCTGGTTGCCCAAGCCAAAAACTGGGCTGTCATCAAGTAGAACAGGCTTAAAAGGGGAAATACTCAAACAAAACTGGAGCAAACTCTATCTATCCAGTTTATGAGGCAAAAATCTGCCATTAGCATGTCTTGGCTTGTGTTACTTGGCCTCTTAACTCCCTTGACCCCAATTTTATGGGTCTTAAACATTCTGCTTTTCCTTTTCTAGGGAGAGAACTATCCAGCGGTAACCCACAGTCTAATGTTGTCCTTTGAGAGTACTTTTACTGGTAACGTTGGAATTCTTTACCTTCTCCATCATTGACCATTGGTGTTGGACAGTAGGGATGACATTTTTTTACTCTGGGTAACATTTCTGGCTGTTAAGAATTTAGAGAAATTTAATCAAGATTGGGTCTTTTAAGGGTCAATTGGCTAGTATATACTAAGGTCCCACAAGATCTCTGGGAACAAATGTCACTCCTAGCCAGTACCTATGCCAAACAGCTCAGAATTGAGGATGAAGACTTTTCTGATTCTTTAAGATTGATTTAAGTGTTCGATCTAAGGCTTCCTTGTGCTTGTCCTACCTAATACGACAGGACTTGCTATAATTGCTTTTATATACCATTACTTTCCCCACCTAGACTGTAGGCATCCTGAAGATAGCCATACCACTCAGATTCCTGGACATAACGCATGGTGCCATGGGGCTGGTAGAAGCCTTAGAGAATCCAGCCCAAACTTAAGTGAGGCTGGGAACCATTTCTCAGGGATGTTGCAGGAAGGCTCAATTCAATGGCTTCTGAGACTGTATGTCAGAAAGGACAAGAAAGAAAAGGAGCCCCAAAGACAGACAGTTTCCCTGAGTGCATTTCTGTTGTGGGGAGCTGTGGTTCCCAATTTTTATAAGTGCTACCATTAATAAATATCTTGGTACAGTAAAAAAATATAACTTAACCACACCATTCTGAGATAACTTAAAGAAACTACACAAGCTCCATTAATATAAAATCCATATGCTGCTGATAGATACACTATACATTCCAATTTCAGACTTCTAATAATTCTAACAGGATTGTTCATTAAGATAGTACAGTAAAAAATCAGTATGCTCCTGCCACATCTGCCTTCTTAAATTTTTTGAGCAAACTGAATGAATCCTCCTTTGAAAACACCTTATAAACCTTGTTAATGCTACAGGAATAGAGCTGACTGGAAAAAAACACCATTGTCCCTTCACCCCCATGCACAACACTGACAGCATTTCAAGGACTTTGGGAAGGTAGGTGAGCATTTCTTCATAATGAAGTGTCACATAAGTATTTGGATGGAAGTGCAAACACTGGCTGCACAGCTGGGTCTGTGGCTCTGGATGTAGGTGAGAGGCATTACATCAGGAGCTCAGAAAGAAGAACCACAGCATGGGGGCAATACCTGTGTGTGTTTGCTCTAAGACAGGCTGAAAGCCTATGTGGCTGGCTGAAATGGCCTTGAGGGGAGAGGATATCTCTCTCACCCAGGTCATATTTAAACCCTTCTATGTAGGTACAAATTTAATCTCTTTTTAAGGATTATCAGAAAAGAAGATATACTAACTCTTTTAGTAACTTATTCTTTTATCTTAAGTCAATGTAAAAGAAGTCAATTTTGTGCCAAGTCTTCAAGTATTGTTTATTTATTCTATTATATTTGCCCTTTGTTGGACTCTTATATAAAGTCTTTTTGCAGTGATGAAAACAACTCTTTCTCTTTTGATCCAGAAGAGAATGAATTCTAAAAAAAAAATCTTGAATCAAAAGTTCATTTACAAGTTGGTTGTTTGGATCTCATCTTGCCCAAAATAACAGAGCTAATGTTAGATTGAAGGATGTAAGCCCGGGCCCCCTGATTTCCTGTTTAGTTCCTGTCCCTGACATCATGTTGCAGTTACTTCAAGGAAATTATCTGTGGTGGCACACTTCAGGATGAACAGGGCTGGGCTTGGCTGGGGGCAGACTCCAATCCCCCTGTCCTGTACCACTGCTCTAGAAGGCAGTCCAACTGGACGGGGTAGAGGACAGCGGCCTGTCCCCTCCTTCTGCACTGAGTGCCTCCCACCCCTGCCTGTCCCCAAATGCCTGGAGGGGAAGGCTCCAGGAAAACCCAGCTTGGACGGTTGTATTGGTGTGGTACAAGGTACCAACAGAGAGACGTTGGCCTATCCTATCCCTCAGAGAGACAGGTGCAGGAACTGAGGGGAAAAGACAATGAGTGTGATCTGCCCCTGGCCCCCAGGTGATGTGTGATGATCAAAAAGCGATCTGAATGGGCCGGCCCCGTGGCGCACTCGGGAGAGTGCGGTGCTGGGAGTGTAGCAGCGCTCCCGCCACGGGTTCAGATCCTATATAGGGATGGCCAGTGCGCTCACTGGCTGAGCGCGGTGCGGCCAGTCACAAAAAAGACAAAAAAAAACCCCAACCAACCAACCAACCAACCAAACAAACAAACAAAAAAAAAGTGATCTGAATGTTGGTCTCCACAGTGGATTTGTAAACATGCATCAGAATTTAAGTGGTCTTAGGGAAACATTGACTTGTTTAGGGTGAAATCAGGCTTGTTAATCACCTGGAGTCATTATGTCCGTTATCACATTCCATTTACTACTGAGTAGCCCAGGACAAGCTGATATCTGAATCTGGATGCCTCATCGATAAATTGGAGTTAATAATATTCAGCTTTGAACAGTTATGTGGAGTGAATTACATAACATATAAAGTGGCCAGTAGAGGGTCTGGTACAGTGGATGTATTCAATAATTGGTGGCTGTTACTATTATTAAAAATATAATTATTTATTTATTTTAAATTTCATTTTATTTTTTGGCAGCTGGCTGGTATAGGGATTGAACCCTGGACCCTGGCGTTACCAGCACCATGCTCTCACCAACTGAGCTAACCAGACAGCCCAATAACATAATTATCAAAATGCAAATATCGGGCTGTCCAGTTTCTCAGTTACTTATAGTGCAGTGTTATAACACCAAGCTCAAGGGTTCAGATCCCTGTACCAGCCTGCTGCAAAAAAAAAAAAAAAAAAAAAAAAAAAAGCAAATATCATAATGACAAATTATTCTCATATATGTTTTATGTTACCATGCAACACATTTTTGACAACAGAGGTATATTTTGAACTCCCAATTCCCACTGCAGAGCCTGACACAAGCTCTGCACATGGTAGGTATCAGTAAGAACTTATGTTGAAAGGAAACAAATGAACCACTCTTACCAGATCATTTTGTTCTTTCAGGGGTATTTCAGATCCAGGTTCTGTCTCGAGGCTGACAGAATCATTGCATTCGGCAAGTGTATCCTCAGTCACTTCTCCATTAGGGGCGGGCTCCATGGCACTGGAGTCTTTGGGTTGCTCAAGGTGCCCAGTGGCAGCAGTCTTTGCACCCTGGACAGGCGCATTTTCACACGCATTTCCTCTGGGGTCAGCCGGCGTTGGCTCTTTTGAAATTGTAGCTGAATCACAGTGTACTTCTGCATCTTCCGGTAAAGAATCATTGTTGGGCATCTCAGTAATTTCTGCTTTGTCCCCAGGGGCTAGGATGTTACCAGCATCATCAGACATTTTAATATCTGTCAACATGATTACAAACAAGCACTTTATGGTTTAATCTGAATCGTTAAACTTTAATTCAAAGCCCTGAATAATTAAATTAAACTGGGTAGGGGTAAACTTTCTTCTACTAATAAGACACTTTATGTAACTTTGTGATAGGGTGAATAATGGCCCCCAATGATATCCACATCCCAATCCCTGGAACCTGTGAATGTCACCTTACATGGCAAAAGGGGCTTTGCAGATGTGATTAAATTAAGGATATATTTCCCCCCCTTTGTTTCTTTATTTTTATAGCAATTCTGGCTTTACAGAGAAATTGAGCAGAAGGTAATTCTTATATCCTCCCCACACACATACACACAATTTTTCCTATTACTGACTTAGACTAGTGTGCTACATTTGTAACAATTATGGATCAATATTGACATATTATTATTAATTTAATTTTACATAAGTTCCTTCTTTGTATTGTACAGTTCTGTGGTTTCACCAAATGCATAAGGTCATGTATTCACCATGACTGTACCATGCAGAACAGTTTCATTGCCCTAAACACCCTCTATGCTCCATCTGCTCATCCCCTGAAACCCTGGCAACCAGTCATTTTTAAATTAAGGATCTTGAGGTGAGGAGATTATCTTGGCTTATCTGGGTGGGCCCTAAATGTAATCACAAGTGTTCTTAAGAGAGAGCACCGGGAGATGTGACTAGACAGAGGAAAATGTGTAACGGAAGCAGAGACTGGAGTGATGCACCCTGAACGTAAAGGAAGGGGCCACGAGCCGAGGAAGACGGGTGGCCACTAGAAGCTGAAAAAGACAAGGAAACCATTCTCCCCTCGGAGACTCTAGATGAGAACCAGCCCTGCCAGTACCTTGACATTAGCCCAGTGAAACTGACTTCAGACTTCTCACCTTCAGCACTGCAAGAGAATAAATTTGTATTGGTATAAGCCACTAAGCTTGTTGTAATTTGTTATAGCAGCAATGGGTAACTAATACAAACCTACAATACTATGTTTACACTTTCATGGATCTCTTACCTAGCATGAAGGGATATGCATATGGGAACTAAAAGTATTCTCAAATATCTACTTCTGTTCCACAGTAGCAGAAAATAGAAGAGTGGTTTCAGGAGCCGAAGGGAGGGGGATGAGGAGCGACTGCTAATGGATGTGGGGTTTCTTTTGGGGGCGATAAAAATATTCTAAAATTATATGGCAGTAATGGCTGTACAATCCTGTAAATACACTGAAAACCACTAAACTGTATACTTTAAAAGAGTAAATTTTGTAGTAAGTGAATTTTGTGGTATATGAAGTATACCTCAATAATGGTGTTATTAAAAAAAAATTACCTCCAGACAAGTAGTTCTAATGGCCAGAGCTGGGCATCTCTTCCTGTCTCAAAGGCAACCTGTTGTCTTAATACCAGATTTTCTTCTTAAATTTTGTGTTTCTTTTAATGTCAACTAGATTTCCCCAATAACTCAACGTTAAAACCTCAGAGCTGTCGTTGACTAAACCTTCACCCTCTCTAGAACAGACAGTATCAGCAGCTACCACTGATTGAGTGCCTATTCCTTCCAAGCTCGTTAAATGTATTATTTCCTGTGAGTTAGATATTATGAGCTTCATTTTACAGGTGAGGGAGCTGGGATCAGAGGTCACACTTTTAGTAAATAGCAGATATGAAATTTGAACCCTCTCCTGACTATTTTTTTCCCCTTCTTCCTTTTTTTTAAAATTGAAACATAACTGATTGTACATATCTATGGGGTACAGCTTTGGATATGAATACCCGTGTGCAATATGTGATGCTCCCACATCTGACTTTGAGATTGAACCACATCACAGCCCTATCTGCAATGCCACCTGCCTCTTCTCTTACATTCAACCAGGAGCCAAATCCTAGAGGCTCTTTATTTAGAATCGTCCATCCTTTTACTTCTGTGCTCACTGCTAGTTCCTCATTATGGTTCACATCGACTATATCAATATCGGGTTCACCCCCTCCACACTCACCCTCCCCCCCCACTTCCCATCACTTCACCTCACGGCTCTAATCACATTGCCCTCCTGCTCATCTACCCTCAGGACCTCCCCCTTCCTCTCCCTGCTGAGATGAGGCCACACGCTTCAGCTGGCATCCAGGGACCTCTGTGCTCTGATCCCACTAGGCTCCCCTCCCCTACTCCCTCCCCAGATCCTAAATGGGACAATGTGAGTATCTGTACAATGCCTGACACATTCACGATAAACCCTCAGATGGCTGTTGGATCAATTTGTTGCTTTTTTTTTTTAAGTCCCAGTTAAAGTAACCACCTCTTCCATTCTTTCTTCCTCCCAATTGGATATCATTTTTCATCTTTTGAACCTCCAGAGTGTCTTGCATGTATCTCATCTTGCAGTTACAATCCTTTGATTAGAGTTGCTCGAGGTTTTTTCTATTATAGTGTAAATTCTATGAAGATAAGGATCTTCCTTGTTTTGTTTTCATATTTTACATAGCACTTAACATGGTTTCTTGTACACAGTGCGAAGCTCAATAAATATGCCTGTTGAGTTATATTAATATTTGTGTAGAGATACTCGCAAGCTCTCTTACAACAGGTGGTTCCAAATGACTCTACATTGCCATAGTTTTTTTATTGTTGTTCTCACACCTCCCAGTTAACTGATTTAGAATGTCTCTTTTTAAACAAAAATACCTCCCAGACCTTGAATTCAGTAACAACACTCCCATAAACAAGTCTACGAGTGAGAAAGGAATGCACACTTCCCTCCGGCTGGTATATTAAGTTTAGGTTATTCAAGGTTGATCCTGGGCTATCAAGGAGTCTGGTCAAAACCCAGTTGAAACAGTAAAGAATGATACAAGGCCACTGTACAGAAAAGGTGTACTTACTGTGGTTTATGGGAAGACAGTGGAATTGTCAGGGGGAACTGAAATTTGAAAGCTTATAAAATCTTTGTGAAAACGTCTCTCTGAGTCAGAGCTGGACTAGCGTAGGAGGTTGGCAAACTACAACCTGCTGGCCAAATCTTGCCCTCTGCCCGTTTTGGTAAATAAAATTTTACTGGAGCAGGGTCACACCCTTTTGCTCACATACTGTGGTAGCTCTTCTAGCACCGCAACCACAGAGTTGAGAGCTGAGTAGCAACACAGACCCTATGGCCTGCAAAGTCACAAAGCCTAAAATATTTACCATCTGGCTCGTTACAGAAAATGTTTGCTGACCCATGGCCCAGAATATTGCTTGATTGCCATGGCTTAAAGATTTCTCTGTCTTAATTTATCCTATCCTTGCCTGGGCCCAAGAGGCATGACCATAAGGGGAATGGGTCCATGAATTAATGATACTTCAACATCCCTTTTATTCTCATTTTCTTCATTAGTAGCTGGTCATAGACATTGTCTGATTTTTTATTTCTTTATAAGGTAATCTGAAGATCCTTATTATTAACCTAGATTATTAAGAAGCTCTAAACGATTTCACTTTCCTATAAGCAGGAACACAAGAATAAAGCTGGCTATGAGAAACATTCACAGGCACTTTGATGTATATGCTTTGTCTTAAACATGTTGTTATACTGTTCATAATGAGGCTGGTTGGTTAACTCAGTTGGTTAGAGCACGGTGTTGGTAACACCAAGGTCAATGGTTCCGATCCCTATATCGGCCAGCCACCACCAAAACAAAACGAGAGTAATTAATACTGTTCATAACGTATTCTAAAATCCTTCAGCATATATATACCACATGACATATGTGCATGTTAATTACTTTTAATTTACACCCTAGAGGGGGTTGGTTAACATCTGAAGTGCCCTATTCAGGAATGTACTCTCCAGGGTCTTTATGAGCATTTCAAAACCTGTAATTGAGTGTCTACCTCTTGAGAGGGTTTATCTACTGTCCTCTCCTATTGGCACTCTGGGGTGTGCTAATTAGCGTAAGGGATATTAGAAATTATTTTTCACTGATGAAAGGGAAGGTGCTTAAAATATGTGGTTCAGCAAGAAATAATGTACTCGTGCCTTCTGCCCTTCTCTGACTTTCTCTGACCAGGGCCAGTATAAGATTATATTAAGCCCAGCAGCCTATTGCTCTTTGGAGTAGGGTTTTTCTAGTGCTTCCAGCTGACTGCAGAACTCCAAAGCCTGATGCTGACTGGGAGGTTAACTGAGTCCTGCATCTTGAATAGAGGCCTGAAAGGACAACAAGCAAGGAGTTCATCAAGCTGTGAGAACAGGCTGTGTAATTAAGCCTGGTTGCTTATCTACGTGTGAGTATGTGGCAGAATTCCATCAGAGAACTTGGATTCATGATAATATAGCTCTTGGTAGGGAGTTTACAGAGGAGGTAGCCCTCACCTACCTCTAATGGACAAATTGCCTTAGGTCAGTTTATCTCAAGTGTAGAAAAATTGCTGCAATAAAACTTATCTTCTCTGTATTCAACCAGCACATGAAGCATGCCTCAGAAAGACCCAGAAAATCAGCTGGAAGGTGTTGAACTGATTTTGTTAGAAAATATTTATGGATAACTTATAAATATCAGAAAGACTGGATTTTTACATCTATTTAAATAATAAAAATGGTCACCATTAGACCAGCCCTGTTTCATCTTCTAATTGTACCTCTAATCCGTACTTACTTTACTTGTTACAGGTCTAAATTTCCCTAAGCCAAACCAAAACAAATCTTTTTTGAATGTTTGTTCTGGTACACCATTATCAACTCTGGATGCCATTATGATGGGGGAAATGTAATCATTTTTAAGGCTTGTGCCCTTTGGTCTGAACATTAGAAACTGTGTGTTCTAAATACACAGCTGTTTCTGATCAGGGACTGTTGGGGTCCACCAGGTCTGCAGCCACGATTCACACTGTTTCCTGGGACAATCCCCATCGCTGCCTGGGTGTCCCATCAGCACAGTCAGACGTAGAAGCATTTCCTGATTTATGGTTTGGAACGCTGATCACTGCAGTCCTGTCCCCTGGCTTTGATGCTAGGGAGACTCATCGCACAGACACAAGGAGGCTGCTTCAGGCAACTGCTAGGAGAGGAAGGGTAATGTATAAAGAAGCCTCTGTGGGCTGGGAGTAAGTCAGTTTTTCACGAGTAAATTCATCACCTAAAATGCTCCCAGAACTATGCAAGGTATCGGAGCAGTAACATCACAGCTTCCCAGATACAAAACAGAAGACATGGTTGCTGTCCTTTAAATATGAATAATGTTTGAGGAGCTAACACGAAACAGTTAAAAAGTGATACAAAACAGCACATCAAATAAAGGAAAGATGCACCTGAACTAGACTGACCTTGTGCAAGGGAGAATCTTGAAGGTGGCTTCGATATGGTTATTCGGGCACATGTGCAAATGCCCGGCATCGGGAATGAATTCTAGATATTCAGGACGGAAGTCTGTGTGGCTGGGATAAGAGGCTGCATGGAGGAATCGTGAGGGGCGGGAGGGGTGGTATCCTGACATGGAAAGAGCAGTGCCTGGGGGCGGGGAGTCAAGAGCTGTGGCCTCTAGTCCCACTGTCCCTTCGTTGGCATACAACTCATTCATTCTTGCTGGGCTTCCTAACTTCCTCCTGTGTAAAGTAAGCATGGACAAAATAACCTGGATACCTTGTTCCCAAACTCTCACTGCAGGACTGTGGCCAGTCTATGATGACAGAGAAAAATGAGGACAAGATTGCCAGTTTTTCACAAATCTAAATTTATTAAATAAATGTAAAGCACTGCCTTCATCTTGCAAATTTAGCCTTCGTGCTTTTCTATGTATTAAAATGTCCTTCATTTTATGAAATAGTAGTGACAGTGGATGGATTTCTTTTTTTTAAATGGCCTCACTTGGTAAAACAAAAATTTAGTTACACCATATCCTATGTGAGATCATCTCCTCCAATTAAAAGAAGTGTTGGTTAGTGAAGGACCAGGAATGAACACTGGATGAGAGGCTCTTAGTCAGGCTGTAACAGTCCCTACCTAAACGTGACAAGTACATGTGCCTGCTCCAGTCTAGGCTCTACGTGTCTGCCAGACATTTTTCTGAAACACAATGAGACAGATTTTGCTCCCTGTGTAACCATTCTATGTAAACACCTTCACATGGCATGGGTGGCCCCTCCTAATCCAGCTCCCATTTCTCTGTCCAGCAACTCTGAACACACCCTACACTCTGCCCTCCCCAGAATTTTCATCATTTCTCAGACAGCTCATAAACCTTCACACCTTCCGCCTTGGCTTATGCTGGTTCCTCTGCCCAGGCTGCCCTGCCTCCAACTGCCTGGCAAACCCCTATTGCTTTAGAAACCCACTGTCTAATGTCGACTTCTATGTGGAATTTTTCCTTCATCTGTCCCACTCCTTCCAGAAAATTAATTGCTCCTTTTATGTTATTGTTACTTTGCATGGACTTCTAATATGGTATTATAAGGCGTACTTGTTTCCACGTCATTCTCTCATCCAATGGACTGTGACCATCAGCACCTAGCTTGGTTTCTAACCCTTAAATATTTACTGAACTGAGATATATTGTGTTTGATATTAATGAAAGAGAAACAATGTTTGATATAAGCCCGGTCTTATAAATAAATAAATCGTCAGGAAGGCCCCCTGCCACCCTCAAATTCCTTCTGCACTGGCTCACTTCTGTTTCAAATTCCACCCCTAAAGTTTCATTACTTTGCTTAAAGCTTACAGTGCAAGAAGATTCTTTCCTGAGCTCAGGTTTGATGAAGAAAGGAGGGAGAGAACATAGCAATATAGGTGGGGTGTAGGAAAGGGCCAGGAGGAGGAAGACAGGGCAAAAAGAGGCCTCTGAGGAGAAAGCCACCTCATTCTGTTACCTCAGGTTGGCTGAGGTCTTCGGAGTTCAAGAACACTTATTTACAGAGCACCTGCTTGTATCCTTCAAGATGTTTAGGATGGGAATTGATGGGATCAGTGCGGCACAGATAATGCCCCTACAGGCTATAGAGAGATGTCTTCCCACTCTAGGAAAAGGCCGTGAAGCTTAGGCGCCCGATCTGAGATGGCTGGAAATACTCACCAGATTCCAGGGAGAAGACAGACGGGTGCGGGGAGGGGTTGTGGGGTTGGGGTAAGAAGCGGGACCCAGGCCGGGTGCTGTGGGTCTGTGGGTCGAGGTGGCGCACCTGAGCGTGTGGGCTGGGGTGCAAGAGCAGGCAGGGTGCAGGTCTGCAAGGGGAGGGGTGATGCGCTTGGGAGGGAGGTGAAGGGTCGGCGCACCCCGGGGACGGAGGCCTTTGCCTTTCAGGGATCTGCCCCCTCCGTGCCCCCGGGGTGCGGCTGCGGGGACCCTGTCGCCTGCCTCTGCCTTGGACCCGGGAAGTGGGGAAACTTTTTCAGACTCGCTTGGTGCCAGCACTGGATACTTTGGGCGGACCAGGCAGGCTCCGCGGAGGTTCGCGCCGGCCGAGGGGGCAGACCCGGCGTGCGGGCGTGTGGGTGTGTGCATGAGCGTGGACCCGGAGCGACACACACTCACACACACACACTCACACTCCCGCACCCACGCAGGGCCCTCGGCCGCGCCGCCCGCGCCGCCCCGGACCTTCACCCCCAGGCCGGGTCCTGCCGGGTCGCGCGCCCCGTGCCAAGGCCCTACCGATGGCTTCTCCCTAACGCAGAGGGCAGGATTCGGTGACTGGGACTAGGAGCGACGGCAGGGTCTCCCCACCCGCCCGCCCGGGGAAGGGGATGGGGAGAGGGTGCCGGGGCTCTTACCGCTCCGGCGGCCGAGTGCGCGCGGGAGCGCCCGGCGGGTCCCGCCCCGCCACGTCGGCAGGGCCGGCGGGGACGCGGCCGGAGGGCGGGCAGCGCGGACGGTGGGGGCCGGCTCGAGCGGCCCCGCCCCTTGGCCGGCCCGAGCGGCCCCGCCCCGCGCGCCCCGTCCCATGGGGACCGAAGGGCCGCGGGCTGCGCGCTTTCTGACCCTCCTGGGGGTGTTTGCTTGTCCCAGCTCGGGGCAGCGGGGAGAGCCCGAGGGCGCCCACCCCCACCCGGGGCGGGTCTCGGGTTCGCCGGATCCTGTTCTTCCTTCCAAAACGCCCGGAAAACCCCGCAGTTTCACCGGGAAGGTGTCGCTCAAGTTCAGCGACAGTTTGTGATCTCCCGATTCCGCGTTAAACAGCAGGATCGGTAGGAGCGCAAAGTGATTTAAAACAACAAACAACAGAAAAGCACTTTCTAGAAAAAAAGCCAGTTTGGAAAAGTGGATCAGAACCCAAATGGATTAGCTTTGGCTCGGGAATTCCACATTTGCGAATTCGTTCACATCTGTGCAGTCAAATGTGCAAATATGAACGTACAAGGACGTTTATTGTTTGTGCTGGGGAAACCGGAAACAGTCTAAACGTTCCACAGTGAGGGACTGGTGAAGTAAACTCCAGTAACCTCAAACGGTTGGATATGTGTAGCCATGAAAAATGATAATTTGTTGACATGGTAGGAGGGCCATATGCTAAGACCTTCAATACATGGCTAAGTATTAAGCTGGGACGGGAAAGTTTGCTAAGTGTATGTATATTAGGAACCATTTTTGTAAATATGTATGTGTACATATACTTTATATAAAAGTCGAGGAAAATATAATTTAAAAACAATAAGTCTTTCTAAGTGATGTGTTTAAGGCAAATTTTCTCTTCTTTCTCTTGCTCCACTCATTCTTTTAAAAAAATTATTAATTCAAAATTGAAAAAATGGTAATAGCCTTGCTCTCTCCCCTTCCATATCACTACCATTTTTTATAGTGTGGATCCTACCATAATTTTTCTAAACTTATATAAACACAGATATTCACAGACAGTTTTTTGTTTGCTTTTTATAAAAATGGCAAGATATTGACATATTTTGTAAATTTTTTCCTACTTATATATTATGATTATCTTGGTTGATACAATTCAATGTTAGATATTCTAATATTCTAAGACCTGAATTATGTTCTGTAATATGTTTGTATCATATTTATTCAATCATTCTCCTATTGATGGGCAATTGAGTCATTTCCAGTTGTTCCTTATATTTTCCATATGAAATAAAAAATTTTAAGCTAATAAATATTTGTTATTTTTATATTCATAGACAAACCGGGAAGTTATCTTAGTGTGAGGGTGGGTGGAAATTGCTTTAAATTGAGATCAACCTTTTTGAATTGAGCCAGAACTTGGAACTCTAACTAACACTTGGCTTCTGTACTCGTTTTTCCACTTATAACGTAGAAAGCATTGCTCTGCACCATCCTTTCCAGTTCTGAAATTGCGAGTGTTATCAAATTGTGCTCCAGGTGTAACTGGTGGGTTTTGGTGTACCATAGACCAAACATCCGTGCCTGTGACTCCTGCAGCTGCCTAGAGACAGCCAGCACCTTTGCTACACCTGCCCTCCCTGCTCTGTGAAGTGGCAACAGCCCAATCGTACATTCCCTTTTTAAAGGATTGGTTTCCTTTTCTTCTTTGACCCAAACCACACCTATCCAATAAAGAATATCAGGCCTGGCCAGTTAGCTCAGTTGGTTAGAGTGTGGTGTTATAACACCAAGGTCAAGGGTTTGGGTCCCCAAACTGGCCAGCTTCCACAAACAAAAATAAACACAGTAAAGAATATCAACAAAGCAATCCTAGCAACAAGTTGTGTTTTTTTTGCCGACCACAAATATGCTCTTTGACTCATAGGTAGCTGCTTCCAAGCCTACCAGGTCTTAAATCAGACATGTAATTTTTTGCAACTTTAATTTTTTTAATTCATTAAAAAAATTCCTGAGCATTTAAAACATATAGAAGAGTAGAGAATGATATGACAAATATTTGCGTAAAAAAGCAGAGAATACTAGGCAATACCTAATAATAAATTTTAGTTTTTTCCATATTTACTTTAGAAACTTCTTTTAAAAAAAGTGTTACAGATATGTTGGAAACCTGTCCCTCCCATTCTCCACTTTTCCTGGAGGTAAACATTGTCCTGAGGTTGTTGTATATCCCTCACACCCATATTTCTGTACATTTACTGCATACCTCCTCACACATAAGCACATATAGAATTGTTTTTCAGTGTTTTAAAATTTTATAAATAATATCCTGTACAATTGTTTGCTCAACATTATATTTTTGAGAATCATTCATATTTATAAATGTAGTTCTAGTAACTTATTTCAAAGTCTTCATACGATTGCATTGTGTGGATATGCCACAATTTATTCATTTCCCAAGTGATGGACATTTAGTGTGTTTCATATTTTACTCAATTACATATAATGCTGCAATGGCCATCTTTGTATATATTTTCTTGTAACCCAGGCTAGAAATGGAATAACTGGGTTGCCTTTACTAGGCATTGGCAAATTGCCCTTCAGTGTGGTTCAACTATTTATTCAACACAGTTTTTAAAGCATGTATTATATGCTAAGTACTGATCTAGGTGCTGGGAATACAGTAAGGAGCAGAGCAAAGTCCTGCCTTCAAAGAACTTAAATTCTATGGGAAGGGAGATAGACCCTAACTAGAAAATATATCAGGTGGTGGAATAAAGCAAGATATAGAATCTGTACAGTCTAGAGAATGACGGGTGGGAGCAGCTGTGGTCAGGGAAGGCCTTACTGATAAGGTGACATTTCAGTGTAGACTTTTAGGAAGTAAGGGAGTGAAGACTGATGGTATCTGCAAGGGTAGTGTGGGCACATGGTTGGTGCAATCACGGAAAGGTAAGGTGGCCAGTGTGGCTGGAACAGAGGAAGGATGGGGGAGAGGCAAGGAGACGTGGCCAGAGAGGCAGTGGAGTCTGAGAGATGCGGCAGACCAGGCAGTGCCTTGCAAACCACAGAAGGGATTTTGGTTTATACTTTGAGTGAAAGGGGAATCCCTACAGCTTTTGATTCTAGTGTCTGACTCTAGTCAAGCTGGGATGGGTGGGTGGGGGAAGGTGGAGGCAGGGAAACCAGTTAGCAGGCCACTGCAGGTACCGATGTGAGAGACTATGATGGTTTTGGCTGCCATGGGAATGATGGAGGGCATGAGAGGTGTTTTGCTTATGGATATATTTCAAAGAAAAATCCAACAAAATTTGCTTATGGATTGGATATAGAATTTGAGCAAAAGAGAAAGGAATCACCAATCCCTCCAGGGATTTTTGCTTGATCTACTGGAAGAGTAGAAATATCACTTACTGAGATAAGGAAGGATGCAAAAGGGGCAGGTTTGGATTTTGAAGTAGTGATGATTCAAGCACTGAGTTTTCAGCAAGAATGGTTTTAGCAAGACTTTAGCAGGCAGTTGGATGTGAGACGGCGAGAAGTTGGAGCTGGAGGTAGTGACTTGGGAGTCACCAGAAAACAGATGGTTTTAAGCCATGAATTTGGATGAGAGTTCATGGAATTAAAGAAGAGAATCCAAGACTGAGTCTTAGGTGTTCCATGTCAGAGAGATAAGGAGGACCCAGAAGGAGACTGGGAAGAAATGCCAGTGAGTTAGCAGGAAATTCAGGGCAGGGGGAGTGGGGAGGAGGAGTATGGGGCCCAAGAAGCCAAGTAAGAAAACGTTTAAACATCTTTCAACTGTGTTAAATGATGCTAATAGTTCAAATGAGATGAACATTGAGCATTGACTGTTGGATTTGGCAATGTGGCAGTTATTAGTAACCTTGAAAAGAGCTACATCTCTTCAGTGGTGGAGAAAAAACCTGACTGGAATGGGTTTGAGAGAATGGGAGGAGAGTAATTAGTGACAATGAGCAAAACAACGCTTTCAAGGAGTTCTGGTATAAAGAGGAGCAAGGAGGAAGATGTTGTGGGTTCAAAGAAAGGGATTTTTTCTAAGGAAGTAAGAAATTGTAGTGTTATATGTTGTTGGAATAATACATTATAACTCAGAAAAATGTTGTTGCATTAGAAAGAGGATAATTACAGGGGTAATTTCCATGAATAGACAAGTAGGCAAGGGGTTCAGTGCTCAATGGGGAGGGACTGTATCTGTACATAGAGAGTTCATTCAGAAGGACAGAGGAAAGTGCAGGTAGAACAGGTGCAGGTAGCTGCACCTTGGTTTTCTTCACTTAATAGTATAAACTGAAATCTTTCCACTTCCGCGTATAAAAATATGTGACTTGCCTAGAACCCCAAACTCCTTTCTATTATTACTTCTCTTCAGTGTCAATCACTATTCCAGCCACTTTATATTTATTATCTTCCCTAAAAATCACAAGTACTCCCATTTTGTGGATGAATAAATGGAGTTTCAGTGAAGTTAAGCAACTTGTCTAAAGTTATAAGTGGTTGAGTGAGAACTTGAGCCCATACTGTGTTTCTTTATTCCTCTGCCATGCTCTCTTCCATATTACCTGATTTTTGTGTTTTTTGTATTTCCTTTAAAGACATTTCTCAGAGTTATGACAGCCTCAACAAGAATAGTCTCCTTGTCCTTGAATGCCAGCGTCATTATGCAATATCGCAATGAGATGTGTGCAATGTGGCCAAATCTGCAGTGATATGTGTGTGTCTGTGTGTGTGTGCGCGTGCATTTGCTTAAGACTTTAGTCCAGTGTTGTTTGAAATTCCCTCAAAGCCACAGCTGGCTCATTTCTTTTCTGCCTGTTTCACAAATCTGGTTTCCCATTGTCACGGGGAACTGCTGCTTTCTAGCTGTTTCCTTTTGCACCCACCCTCTCTTTGCGGAGCCTCTCCAGGCCTGAGAAGACTTCCAGTTATGTTTGATGAGTAAGGATGAATAGTAAGGAGCTGACCGTTCCCCTCCTTCTGAAAGCAGAAGTGATTCTTACCCAGATGGCCATTGTTGTCATTGGCCAAACTGCAGGGTCATCTCTTGTTTTTGTAAAGATGACCTGATACCAGTCAGTGGGATTCATTGTAGAATACTTAGCTCATGTGTTCAGTTCTTTAGAGAATCTCAATCAGGTGAAAAGTTTGGGAAACAGGGTAACCTGGCTACCTGAAGCATCTGGTTAACCAGACACCCTCCTTTTGTATCAACCTTTGTTGATATCATTCTAAAATTATTCTAAATGGTCTTCAGAAAGTTGATTTTTACATTAGTGTTGCAGGATCTCAGTGTTATATATTATTCGAGAACTTAAAATTGAAACATCTAATACTACTAAATGCAGATCAGAATGTGGGGAAACAGGATGCAGTTCCTCTTAGGTATGGCCAAATATGTATCCACTACTAAACTTTCCTCGAAAGTTGATTAAAAAAACAACAAATCGTGGACCTAAGCTTATTTTATTTTAAAGTAGCTCATTGAGCAAAAATAATGCTCAGGAATTGCTTGATAATGGTCGTTGCAATTATTTTGGAAAAGTTCAAATAATGATAATAGAAAACAGGCAAAGTTCATTAACTTTCCACTCTGATGACAATTTAATACTCAGTCTGCAAACTCTTACAAATAAATAATACCTTAGAAAAATACTTCCTTTCACACTGAAATCTTCATAAGGTGCCTGCTCACAAAAATTTGAAAAACTTGATTACTGGTTTAGTGTGTAGCCCAGAAAAACCTGCTGACCTGCCCACATTCTTTGCTGTGCCCTTTGCGACATTTCTGTGTAGGAGTAATTCCAGTAAAGGCCAACAGATGGCATCAAACCATTTCTAAGGCATCGGTTTATTTAAATTTATACTAAGGACTTGAAGTTAGTCAAGCACGTATTTTCCCGTACATTTAGAAGTTATTTCCTCTTCTTCTGAAAAAGAGATCTTGGTAAGTAAGAAGGCTTTTGTGGCTTTTTCAAATTATAGCACAAGAACTTCAAATAAGCGAAATAATGCTAGCAATTATATAGGAAGTAGGTCCTGTTACTTTGAAATTTTTGCAAAATGATTTTGTGTTGTGTTTTAAAATGTTGTGAGTGTCTTTTAAATTGTACAAGAAAGATAAAAAGTAGCGTGTCTTTATGGCTATCTCAAAACATATCAAACAGCTAGTACTTGTAGTGATAGTTAATGATTAAAACTAACTCATGTTATTTCTTCTGCTTTGCACTGCTACGTTTTCTCTTTCTACCTCTTTCTAGTTCCATGTTTTCAGTAACGTGTAATTTACGGTAGTTTATCCTGCTGATACAGCACCGTTCGCGCTATATGTTTTTATAGTAGTCAAGTGTGTTTGACCTTCTCTGCCACATGGTACTATAACAGTTTATGGGTCTATACCTGTCACTAATTCATAAGCTTTTTGAAAAGAGAAATTATGTCAGATCTATTCCTGTTTACAAGTATATTCCCAGCACCTAGGTAGACCTGGAATAAACATTATTAAATGGAGGAAGTGGCACAGACCAAGCTCCTCATAACTCTGAATCCCCTGCAGGGCCTAGCAGCAGCATTCCTCCAGGTCTCTCACCTTGTCTGCCAAATGCAGCAATGCTTCTCTTCCATATTTGTTGACTTGATCCTGGACTCCTTCCTACACTTACCTCACTTAATGGTTTTTTCTGGTCTTTACTTTTTTTGTAGTTTTAATTTTTATGGGTCCCATCCACCACTGTTCCTTCTGAAATAGAGCTTATTTCATCTTTTTTCCTCCCCCTTTTCACTTGATTCATTAAAACAAAGCAATACTTTTACTTGTTATCTCTTTTTACTTCCTTTAAAAAAAAAAAACCTCTTGAACTCTCTAATCTTCCACTCTCATCTTCCCTTCTCTCTCTCTCTCTTTTTTCTCTTAAATATAAAAGTTCCTGGCTTGTTCATTAAATGTATATACCCTAGGAACTACGTGAGGATATGAACACCCCTAGAAGAAGATTTGCGGTTTTGTGACAGGGCGCAAAAGTACAGCTGATCAATTTTCCCATGGGGTGGCTGAATTTCAGTTCCCTAAACACAGACAACATGGGAGGTGGGGTGGGGGGGACCTGTAGGGTGAGCCCTCATCCATGAATATCAATTATCTACCATCAGGCAGAGAAAGTTCTCTTTATATATTGATACTGCAAATAATACAAGCATGCTTCTTTAAATATAAAATATTTTTACATTAGCTGTATTTAAAGACAACTCGAATTGTTTTAAGATAACTTTTACAGATTATGAAAGATGTTCAAAATTAGAAATTTTAGAAATATTTGAAAGTATAAGAAAAATTAATCTATGACTCAGATTCAGAGATAATCACTATTTTGGTATATTTCTTCACATCTTTTTTTCCCCTAGGCTTTGTGTATCTAAGTTTTAGTCATATTTTACAAAATTAGAGTCCTACTACATATGCAATTTTGTATTCTTTTATTCACTTAACAGTATATTGTAGGTTTTTTTTCAAAGCACAATATTTGATGCTGCACATTATTCCATGTTATTGGTGTACCATAATTGATTTAACCATTTTCTACACTAGATATTCTGATTTTTTCAATTTTTCATCAAGTTGTGAGAATCTTTCTACTCATATTTTTCAGTGTATCTCCTACTATTCCTTTAGAAAATTCCCAGAAGTGGAATTGCTAAAATGAGGGGAAGCATATTTTTAATGAATTTATATAAATTAGCAAATTCTCCTTTAGAAAGGTTGTATTAATTTTTCATTCCTGCCTAAGTAGTAAATGAGAGTTCTTGTTTTACCTACCAACAGTGGGTATCATATTTTTGAATTTTTCCATGTTGGTAGGTGAAAAAAACACCTTTTAAGAAAATTTTTTTAAGAAACAAATTATCATTTGACTCACTTTATCTTTTATGCTTAAATATCCTGAAGTAAATTATAGACATTCTAATATTCTATATCTCTAAAAAAAGAATATGTTCCTATATAGCCAAATAACATTATCAAAACTAACATTTAGTTCTTAATAGTGTCTAACACCTGGTCTATCTTAGTATTCCATGCCCTCCCAACTCAAATATCTTCTACAGTGGGTCTGTCCAAACTGAGTTATAACCTCAGATCATGAGTTTCATCTATATGTTATGTGCTATTTTGTTTCAGTACATATTTTTAGTTTTTGTGAGATTGAACATTATTCATACTATTGGCAATTGATATTTTTGTAAATTATCTAAGCACATAATATGTTTTACTTAATTTTGAATATTGAAAATTTGAACAATACGGGTAAAAACTAAGAGGAAAGCCAAACTGCCTTATGATCTTACCATATAGAAATAATCACTGTTAATATCTTGGTATGTATCTTACTAATTTTTCCACATGTATGTGTACATATTTACTTTAGTACTTTTTTTATATACTGCTTTTTGTCACATATATAGACAGTGAGCATTTTTTCATGGACTTAGATTTTTATAATTTTTAAAGGCCACATGGAAAATACCATCATATATCTGACAACCTGCTATTTTTGGACAATTAAATTTCTTTTTCAAAAAATAATTTATTTTGTGCTGGCTACTTTATTGTACTCTTTTACTGGTACTAACAGTTTTTCAATTGCTTCTCTTGGATTTTCCACATTGACAATCATATAATCTAAACATAGTGATAATTTCATTTCTTCATTCCAATATTTCTTCCTCTCATTTGACCCCCGTTATTACAGTGGCTAGAACTTCTAGAAAAAAACAGTGTTAAATAGTAGTGTGCATCCTTAAAACTGACTTTAACATAATGCCTTGGGGTGGGATATTTGTTGAAGTTAGATATTTGAGATACTCGTTTATCAAGTTTGCAAAGTATCTTTTAAATATCTAGTTTAATTAAGATTGTGTTTTTAGTCAGTGATGAGTGCTGAGTTTTATCAAGAAAAGTTTTAACATCTAGGGAGATGCTCATCTGTTTTTCTCCTTTGACCTATTGATGTATTATTGTCACAGATTTACTTATAGACCATTTTTACAATCCCAGGAACATCCTAATTGTTCATTGTGTCTTATTCCTTCAGGACACAGCTAGATTGACTGGGGTTTCTTCATTCTGAGCTTCTACCATTCCCCCCAACAACTGGAATTTATCCTTTTAATTTGTATTTTCTAATAATTACTCTAATTCTATAATATACATACTTAAACTGATATTTTAAAATGACGTCTTGGTTGATTGATATCTACAGCTTTCTCTCAATCACTCAAGGATCTTAACATGCATTTAGTGCACTCTCTCCCTTTCCCTTACCATCTGCCAACTTCCCTTGTTATCATTGGCAATTTTAGCTTCAGATTCTTATTAAAATTTTTGTCATCAATATTTATTGGGACTTTGCAGTAAATGTTACTACTTTCTTTGCTGTGTATTCCTTCTTGCATCCCATTTTTCTTCTTTTTTTTTTTGTAGTCAGTTTCTTTTTCAGAGGATGGAGTCCATCTTCTGGGAATTCAAATACGGACCTGTCTTCCATGTCTTTTAGCATTTTTTGGGTATATTTTGTCTCTTTGGCCTCCTGTGCTGAGTTTTGGGGAAATCCCTCTTCTTGGTCTTCTCTCTCACTCATTTTCTTACCAGTGGTGCCATTTTGCAATTCAACTCATCCAATGAATTTTCCATTTTAATAAGTAAGTTTTTAATTGCCATGATTCCCACTCTATTCTTTATTTAGGGTCTTACCTCTTTCTGAGGATATCTATTTATTATAAATGCCCATTCCACTCTTTTATCTGTTTCCTGGGGTGTTAACTTCTCTCATACCTTGAGTTTGGTTCCTTTCTACCCCAGTGCTTGCTTTCTGCAGTGTCATGCTTTTTGATTGTGCAACCCAAATTGTGTTTAAGGCTCCTTGTAAAAGTGTTCATTGATCTATTTTCATAACCTGCTTGTTGGGAGGGTGGATCCAATTAATCTGTACTAATTTTATACTGCTTTTTTTTTTTTTTTGGTCTTTTTCTGACCGGCTGTACCGCGCTCAGCCAGTGAGTGCATGGGCCATCCTTATATAGGATCTGAACCCGCGGCGGGAGCACTGCTGTGCTCCCAGTGCCGCACTCTCTCCAGTGCGCCACGGGGTCGGCTCTATACTGCTGATGTTACAGATTACTACAAGCCTAGGGGCTTAAAACAATATACATTTGTTACCTTATAGTTCTGTAGTACAGAAGTCTGACACTGGTTGTGTTAGGGCTCAAATCAAGGGGTTGCAAGGTTGCATTCTTTCTGGAGGCTCCAGGGGAAAATCTGTTTACTTGTCTTTTTGAGGTTTTAGAAGCTGCCCGCATTACTTGGCTTGTGACCCCCTTCTTCCATCTTCAAAGCCAGCAATGGTGGGTCAAGTCCTCATATCACGTCACTCTGATGTCCTCTTCTGCCTCCCTCTTCCACTTTTAAAGATACTTGTGATTCCATTGGGTCCACCCAAATAATCCAAAGAGAATCTTCCTATTTTAAGGTTAGCCAATCAGCAACCATAATTCTACCTGCAATGTTAATTCCCCTTTTCTACATAACATAGCATATTTACAAGGTCTGGGGATTAGGAAGTGGACATCTTTGGAAGGCCAGTGTCCTCTCTTTCATACTCTGATTTCTTCTAGATTTCAGAGTTTTCTTTTGGTTTCAGTCCCCTAAGGCTTCCCTTCTTTCTTTTCAGTGAATTACGGAAATATATATGTATATATATATATACACATGTATGCATATACACATATTACATACAGTGCAATAGTCAAGAGATGAGTAGGATTTCTTTCCTTTTTTAAATATGTTTTTATTATTTTTATTAGCGTATTCATTATTGCAAGTCATACTTATTCTTTATACCCCTTATCCAATCTTTCCCCATCTTCCTTCCCCTCCCCCCTCTAATAATCATGGAGTTGTTCTCTCCTTCTGATAGATAAACTGTTTCTCTGTTGATTTGTTGCCTAGGTGATCTGTTCAGTACTGAGAGAGGTGTGTTCAGGTCTTCCCCTATTATCATATAGCAGACGCTTCTGTTACTCTGGAGTGTGCTCTGTGGAAAGAGAGAAGCTCTTCTTTTTTTTTTTGGCCTCCACTGGTGACTCACCTTGTGTCAGTGCAGTCATGTGTGTGGCGGACCATCTGCACAGTGGTTGTGACTGCTGCTATAGAGACTAGCCACTCTTGTGGCAGTCTTGGCAATTGCAGTGGCTGTGATGGGCTACCCGTGTGGAAATGGTTTTTTTGGTGTGCTCTTTATCTGTTTGTGGCTGGGTTGGGCTTCCCCTGGCTACAGATCAAAGTCATTGTGGGGCCTGGGGCAGCAGTGGCAGCGTGCCTGGTGGCTGAGATAAGTAGAATTTCAACCAACCATTCTTTAGAGAAGCAAAAACTCTTAAAAAAAAAAAAATTCTGTGTTGGGAAACTTTCATTACAAAATGGCATATATATATATATAAACAAAAATAATAAATTATGCATATATATTTTTTTGGTCATCTCAGGGCAAAAGGAGAAGGCTGGAGCGTGTGTACACCACCTTCTTGACTCATAATTTTCAGCGTTTATATTTGAAAATGTGATTTTCTTGATCCAGAAGTTATTTAGAACATTTTAATCAGTAGTTTTAAAAGTTTCTTTTGTAGTCAGAAGTATGACTTCACAACTTCTGTTTTGAGATATTTATTTAAAAAGGCATTTCACCTAATAATCAATTTTAGTAAATGCTCTATGAACCCTAGGGACTTGGATATACAATATTCTCTTTTTTGTAGGGTACAAAGTTTATAATTCTCTATTAAATCATGTATTAATCACTTTATTCAAATTATCCATGTATGTTTATTTTTTGCTACTTGATTTAACAATGGCCCAGAAAAATATACTAAACACTTTCACTATCAATGTCTTCTTGCATGTTTAACATTTTTTACTCTGTAAATTTTGATGAAATATTATTTACTGTGTAAGTGTTCTCACCAGTTATATCTTTATTGTGAGCTGTTTGTTTTGATGGTATAGCCAGTATGAAGTAGTAGCTCCTTCTATCTGCATTACACAATTCTCTGGTACTTTGACCTAATGGTGTATTATATATACAAGCTGCAATTCATAATAAATACAGCCACCAGTGTCCTTGTCACTGCCCCTATCTACAAACATTGGTGTATGAGTTACACATATCAGAATGTAGCATGCTCCGTCAAGTGTCTCTCTACCTCTTGCCCAGGTCTTACCTGGAAATGTCCATCATTGACAAAGTATAGGAATTTTGGGGGGATTGGAGGATGGTAGCCTCTAGAAGGAAAACTCCGTATTCTGATCCACTCATATCGGTACCATTAGAGTAAAAGGAGTGCTGCTTAATTACCTGGTTGGTACTCGTCCTTGGTGTTTGAATTAGAGACAGAGAGAGAGAGACAAAATTCCTTCCTGCCTTTCCTCAGGGAGTCTGTTTTCCTGAGACAAAGCTTGAGTATGCTAGGCTCTCCTTCACACAGCTGCAGTTCCTTTTTCATGAGAGGAGATGGTTCTGGATTCTGCCATTAGTTTTCCATCCTTCTTTGTTTTGGCTGCAAGGTGGGTTTTCAAATATTTACCTTCATGTGTGTTTTGGTTGGCAATTGAGAGAAGTTATATGGGAGGAGTGGTGAGAAACATTTAACCATATGCCATTCTGTAATGAAATTCTCCCAACACAGAAGAGTTTTTGCTTTTCCAAAGAATGTTGTTTGAAACTCTGCTCATCTCTTGACTATGTTATTATTTCTAGTAATATCCTCTGGTGATGAAAAGTAGATCCTTTTGTAAATAAAACTGACAACAATGAGCAGTAAAAATCTGCTCTCGATTATTCCTGCAACACAAGCCCCTATTTAAGAAATGTTGTTGCCTGCTTTTATCCTCCTGGAGCTCATAGATGCTTTTCGGTGCAGAACAGAGCCTGAAAGGGGTCTGTCTGAGCCAGTCTGGCAGTTCCAACCCTTTGTCCCAGTGCCAGACATGGGGTCTGTGGGCTCATGCACCTTCCTGCGTACCTTAGCCAGGTAATCTCTGCTCATTCACTTAGCATCATTTCTAGGAACATCAATATCTATAATCTGGGGTAATACAGCTGTCTCTTACATTCAGCAGTTTTAGCCTGACATACCTTCTGAGTTCTTCAGTGTATTTTCTAATATTTTTCTGTTTTCTCCCACTTTGTCAGTGTGTCAGATGTAGAAACGTGATATTTTCAGATAATCGAGTGCTGAATTTGGTCTCTCTGAATTTGTTGCTTCTGGTCTAGTGTAGGTTGAAAAAATACTTATCTATTTTTATGGGAATTGTGTCAAAAAATGAGATCCTGTATGTGTATTAGTCCATTTCTGTTGCTTCTAACAAAATACCTGAAACTGGGTAATGTATAAAGAATTATTTATTTATTACAGTTTCAGAGGCTGGGAAGTCCAAAGTCCAGGGAAAACATCTGGTGAGAGACTTGTTGGTAGGTACTGATTCTTCACAGCCAAAGCAGGGTATCACATGGCAGATGGTGGAAGCAGAGAGAGAGAGCTAACTCCTCACTTCTCCTTTTAAAGCCCTCAGCACCATATCCATAACCACCATTAAGCTATCAATGGACTAATCCATTTACTTGTGCATGGTCTTCACAATCTAATCACCTCTTCAAGGCCCCACCTTTCAATTACCATAATAGGACTTCCTACCCTCTTAACATTGTCACAGTGGAGATTAAGTTTTGGGGGACATTCAATCCACAGCATTGTGACTAAAACAATTTCCTGGAATTAAAAACAGTGGAGTGTATGTGTCATTGCTATGGTCCCAATGTTTGTGTCCCCTTGGGCCCCAAATTCATATGTTGAAACCTAATCATTCAATGTGATGGTATTAGGAGATGGGACCATTGGAAGGTGACTATATCACGATGGTGGGAGGTCATGATGCAACTGTGAGAGTTAGGTGGCCATGGAGCCTTTTCTGGCCTTGTGGGCTGGCACATAGAAGCTTGCCAGCTTTTGTCCCCTGTGGGGGCTCATAGATGCTTTTCTGTGCAGATCAGAGTCTGAATGGTGTAGGCTCTAGAGTGTATGTCTGAGTTTCCGGGGCTGGCTCCTTGCTTTCTCTTTTGCACAATTTTAGTCTCTCCTTTTTGTCCCAGTCACAAGCATGGGGTCTATGGGCTTGTGCACCTGCTATCACTCCTCAGCCGGTCATAAATACCTGGCTTGGCCTGTATTAATTGTATCTCCTCAAATTGGTCCGTGCATGGTAGTATCCTTTCTGCTGGGCCACTACAGCTAGTTTTGGTCAGATCCAGTTCCTGGAGGTGATGGGAGTAGATGGTTCTTACTTGTGAGATGAGTTTGGCCTCGTTCTAATCAGCATCTTCCCTCACAAAAGGATTTACCTCCTGTCATATGCTGCAGAGCTTTAGCCATCAAGCCACAGGTGGGTCGTCCCCCTAAACAGGCCTCAGTTTCCTGTCAACCACCTTCCTCCCCATCCTTTCATCTCCTCTTACCTTGCCCAAATTGATTTGAGGATCTGAGAGTCTATTCCATGGCTGGCACCTCTCTGCAGTGCCCACCAGGAGGTCTTCTCAGGCTCAACTAAACCTTCAGACTCAAAAATCCCAAATAAGCCACACTTGGAAGCCCAGGTTTCCTTCCTGGTATTTATAGTTCATATATAGTTCTTGCAGCCTGGATGCAATTTACCGTTCAAGAGTCATTTTTACCATAAGAAATGTTGCCTGGTAACACAGCTGACATTCTACTTGTATCATATTTTCAGAACAGACCTAGGAAGTTAACTCAAGGGCAGATTAGTTCCTGGAGAACAGAAATGAGCTTGTTAATTTTTCTACCACGAAGGGGTCACAGATTACAGCAGACGGTGGAGTTTAGTGACAGATTTGATACTGGTATAGATTTCTGAGTATGTCTTATAGTTTCTGGGACTGGCTCCTTGCCTAGTCTACAGTACAGTTTTAGACTACCAAACTGGCTGGCCTAACATTTAGGGAAGATAAAAGGATTGCCCTTTTGAAAGAGAATAAAGTATTCTCTGAATCTAATCAAATGAGATCATGGTCATGTAGTTGACTTTTAAGATAATTGATTGAAAGTCTTCATCTAGTCAGTCCAATGTCTGTCTGTGCTTCTTCAGGGACCATTTCTATCAATTTCTTTTTGCTTTTTTAAATTAATGGACTTTATATTTTAGAGACGTTTCAAGTTTACAGAAAAACTGACAAATAGTACAGAGTTCCTTTATACCCACATTCCATGACAGTTTTCCCTATTATAACATCTGACATTATCATGGTACATTTGTTACAATTAGTGAACCAATATTGATACATTACTATTAACGAATGTCCATACTTTACATTAGGATTCAGTCTTTGTTTTGTATGGGTTTTGACAAACGCGTAATGTCATGTATTTACTTTTACACTGTCATTTGGAATAGTTTCACTGCCTAAAAAAATCCCCTTTCTCCATCTATTTATCTCTCTCGTCTGCTTCAGAACCCTTGACAATCTCTGATCTTTTTACTGTCTCTTTAGTTTTGCCTTTTCCAGAATATCATATAGTTGGAATCATGCACTGTGTAGCCTTTTCAAACTTGCTTCCGTCACTCAGCAATATGCATTTAAGGTTCTTCCATTTCTTCTTATGGCTTTATAGCTCATTTCTTTTTATTGTTGAAAAATATTTGATTGTTTGGATGTACCACAATTTGTTTATCTTTCCATCTATTGAAGGACATCTTGTTGCTTCTAGGTTTGGGCAGTTATGCATAAAGCTGCTATAAACACTTACATGCAGATTTTTTGTGTGGACATAAGTTTTCAATTCATCTGGATAAGTAACCAGGAGTGAGATTGGTGAGTCATATGGTAACATCATGTTTAGCATCGTAAGAAACTGTCAGACTGTCTTCCAAAGTGGCTGTGCTGTTCTTCGTTCCCACCAGCATTGAATGAGAGTTCCTGTTGCTCTGCATCCTCACCAACATTTGATGTTGTTTTTGGATTTTAGCCATTCTAATATGTGTGCAGTGGTATCTCACTGTTGTTTTAATTTGCAATTTCCTGATGACATGTGACGTTGAGTATCTTTTCAGAGGCGTATTTACTGTTTGTATATCTTCATTGGTGAGGTGTCTATTCAGGACTTTTATCCATTTTTAAGTTGGGTTGTTTGTTTTCTTATTGTTGAGTTTGAGAGTTCTTTGTATATTTTAGATACCATGGCTGTATCAGATATATGCTTTGCAAATATTTCCTCCCAGTCTGTGGCTTGTCTTTTCATTCTCTCAATGGTGTATTTTGCAAAGCAGAAAAATTTCATTTTAATGAAGTCCAACTTAACAATTTTTTATTTCATGGATTGTGCTTTTGATGTTATATCTAAAAAGTCACCACCAAACCCAAAGTAACCTAGATTTTCTCCTACATTAACTTCTAGAAGTTTTATAGTTTTGCATTTTACATTTAGGTCTACGATCCATTTTGAGCTATTTTGTGTGAAAAGTGTAAGATCTGTGTCTACATTCTTTCTTTTTTTTTTTTTTTAACATGTGGATACCTAGTTGGTCTGGCACCACTGATTGAAAAGACTATCCTTTCTCCGTTGAATTGCCTTTGCTCCTTTGTTAAAGATCAGTTGACTATATCTGGATGGGTCTATTCCTGAGCTCCCTATTCCGGTCCACTGATGTATTTGTCTAGTCTCTTGCCAATACCATACTGTCTTAATTACTATAGTTTGATATTGGATAGTGTCAGTTCTCTGACTTTGTTCTTTTTATTTCTTTTTCTTTTTTCCAGTGAATGGGCAATACTTTCTTGTTTTTTGGCATGGCTAATAATTTTTTGTTTGTTTGTTTTAAGACAACAATTTTATAGGATTATGAATGTTATAACCTCAAAGAAATGATAAACATTTAGGTGATAGGTATGCTAACTATTCTGATTAGATCATTATACAATATATGCGAGTATTGAAACAACAAGTTTTATCTGATAAACACGTACAATAAAAAAATAAAGAAATAAAGCCAGACATTTTGACTATTATAATGGGATAACTCTGAAAATCAGATTCTTCCACTTCCCCAGGGCTTGTTATTGCTGTTTGTTGTGGGTTGTAGTCATTTGTTTAGTGACATTTAAAACCATTTTTATAAAGACTGTATTCTTTGTTATGCATGGCCACTGAATTCTCTGTTCTGTTAGCTAAGTGGTCAGCTAGTGACTTGAGATTTTCTTAAACATCTGGAACAAAAACAAAAACAAAACAAAATATTAAAAACAAAAACCAAAAGTCTCCTGATATTTGCAGATTGGCTCTGTGTTGGAGCTCTTCTTCAATGCTTTTCCAGGCTGTTCACAACTCTGCCTTAGCCTTCATTTTCTGCTTGCATGGAGCCTAAAGGTCAGCCTTTAGAGGTGGAAGTTTAGGATTTTCTCAGGTCTCCACTGAGCATGTGTCCAGCCCTAGGCATGTGTGTGGTCTTCCAGATTCCCTAGTATATGTGAAGCTTTCCAAAACCTTCCCCCCCCCATGTATCTCCTTTCCTAGCCTCTTCCTTCCCTGACTTCTTGGTGTGTCTGCTACTTGTCCCATCTGTTATTTCTTGTCCCTGGTGACTGCAGCTAGTATATTTGTCTTTAAATGTTGTCAACAAAGGAGGCTGCTCAAGCCCTGATAGGGTTCTGAGGTGCATGAAACAAAGGCAAGCCCCCTGAGAGGATGCTTCAGGGATCCACCAGACAGGTCAAGTCACAACCACAATTTTTTGATAACAAGGTCTGTGTTGCTCCTCTGGTACCAGCAAGCTGTATAACTGGGGAAAATATCACATTAATTTACAAGGATAGAAATGACTGTGATAGTGAATGAAGAAATCATTGGGATTTTATGTTTAGTAAGTGGAGGTTTGAGAGAAATCATCCAATCTTTATTCATCTTAATGTAAATTATATTTCTAGAATTTGGACTCATATTGAGATGCTCTGGAGAACAACTACAACCTTTCAGGATAGCCACTGCAACATCATGATCCAAGACATACAACCTATTGTCAGAAACTTTCGTTTTATTTGCATCGTGATCATAATAGCTGGAACCATAATCCAGTTCTCTGATGAAAGTGAATTTGTAGTAGACATGTCAAAATTAGGCCTTGTTCATGTTCCGAAAGACCTACCACCAAAAACCGAAATCTTAGATATGTCTCAAAACTATATATCTGAGCTTCAGTTATCTGACATCAGCTTTCTGTCAAGGCTGAAAGTTTTGAGACTTTCCCATAATAGAATCCAGCAACTTGATTTTAGTGTTTTCAAGTTCAACCAGGATTTGGAATATTTGGATTTATCTCACAATCAATTGCAAAAACTGTCCTGCCACCCTATTGTGAGTTTCAAGCATTTAGACCTATCATTCAATGACTTCGATGCCCTGCCCATCTGTAAGGAATTTGGCAACTTGACCCAACTAAATTTCTTGGGATTAAGTGCTACGAAGTTACAACAATTAGATCTGCTACCTATTTCTCACTTGCATCTAAGTTACATCCTTCTGGATTTAGGAGGTTATTATGTGAAAGAAAATGAGACAGAAAGCCTTCAGATTCTGAATATGAAAACACTTCACTTTGTTTTTCATCCAGATAGATTATTCTCTGTCCAAGTGAACATATCAGTTAATACCTTAGGGTGCTTACAACTGACTAATATTAAACTAAATAATAAGAACTGTCAAGTTTTAATTACATTTTTATCAGAACTCACTAGAGGTCCAACTTTACTGAATTTTACCCTCAACAATGTGGAAACAACTTGGAAATGCTTGGTTGGGGTTTTTCAATTCCTTTGGCCCAAACCTGTGGAATTTCTCAGTATTTACAATTTAACAATAGTTGAAGACATTAGTGAAGAAAAATTTACTTATTCTAAAACGGCATTGAAAGCATTGAAAATAGAACATGTTACGAACGAAGTTTTTCTTTTTTCACAGACGGCATTATACACGGTGTTTTCTGAGATGAACATTATCATGTTAACCATATCAGACTCATCTTTTGTACACATGCTTTGTCCTCAGGCACCAAGCACATTTAAGTTTTTGAACTTTACCCGAAATGTTCTCACAGATAGTATTTTTCAAAAATGTTCTACTTTAGTTAGATTGGAGACACTTATCTTACAAAAGAATGCATTAAAAGACTTTTACAAAGTAGGTCTCATGACTAAGGAAATGCCATCTTTGGAAATACTGGACGTTAGCTGGAATTCTTTGGAATCTCCCAGACATGAGGAAAACTGCCCTTGGGTTGAGAGTATAGTTATTTTGAATTTGTCTTCAAATATACTTACTGACTCTGTTTTCAGATGTTTACCTCCTAGGGTCAAGGTACTTGATCTTCACAATAATCGAATAAGGAGCATTCCTAAAGAAGTCATGAAACTAGAGGCTTTGCAAGAACTCAATGTTGCTTTCAATTCTTTAACCGACCTTCCTGGATGTGGTGCTTTTAGCAGCCTTTCTGTACTGATCATTCACCATAATTCAGTTTCTCACCCATCAGCTGATTTCTTCCAGAACTGCCACAAGATTAGGTCGATACAAGCAGGCAACAATCCATTCCAATGTACATGTGAGCTAAGAGAATTTGTTAAAAATATAGGCCAAGCATCAAGTGAAGTGGTAGAAGGCTGGCCTGATTCTTATAAGTGTCACTACCCAGAAAGCTATAAGGGAACGCTGCTCAAGGACTTTCACGTGTCTCAATTATCCTGCAACACAGCTCTGCTGATGGTCACCATTGGGGCTGCTGTGCTGGTGCTGGCTGTCTCTGTGACCTTCCTCTGCATGTACTTGGATCTGCCCTGGTATCTCAGGATGGTGTGTCAGTGGACCCAGACCCGGCGCAGGGCTAGGAACATACCCTTAGAGGAACTCCAAAGAACTCTCCAGTTCCATGCTTTTATTTCGTACAGTGAACATGATTCTGCCTGGGTGAAGAATGAACTGGTACCTTGCCTAGAAAAAGAAAATATACGGATTTGTCTTCACGAGAGAAACTTTGTTCCTGGCAAGAGCATTGTGGAAAATATCATAAACTGCATTGAGAAAAGTTACAAGTCCATCTTCGTTTTGTCTCCCAACTTTGTTCAGAGTGAGTGGTGCCATTACGAACTCTACTTTGCCCACCACAACCTGTTTCATGAAGGATCTGATAACTTAATCCTGATCTTGCTGGAACCCATTCCACAGAATAGCATTCCTAGCAAGTATCACAAGCTGAGGGCTCTCATGACACAGAGGACTTATTTAGAATGGCCCACAGAGAAGAGCAAACATGGACTTTTTTGGGCTAACATTAGAGCTGCTTTTAATATGAAATTAATACTAGCCACTGAAAACAATGATATGCAAACTTAAAAAAAAGTCAGGAAATCCAACTTAAGAAACCATCATTAATTTGGATTCTGATGAACTCCATGGTTATAAATTACCATCTGGAGGTGCCTCTATTATCCCCATGCCTTCAGGAAAGACTTAATGAAAACTCATTAAGGAAACTCAGTGTTAAACTGAGCTGGGGAATTAAGCTGGGGGCGAGGTGGTGCTCAACTTGCGGATTAGAGACAACTCAGTCTGTGGTTTAACTATTCTTTTTCAGATTGAAACAGATCTTTCCTCTACCCTCTCCTTTTCCCAGTGGATTCTGTGTGAGCAGGAGTTTTTGTGGCTTCATGGCAGCAAGAAAACAGTCAACCTCAGGATTGTATGTGCTGGTCCTTGTTGTGTCCTATGGATACTCATTGGTCTTGGGGTGAGCTTTATCATCCTGTTCAATCCTGGGGCTTGAGAAAAAACAGACCAGTTATGGAACATAAAAAAAGTATTTTTTTTTTTTTTGTATCTGTGTAATAGTGTATTTAATTTTTGACCCTGCTACACAAATATGTAATTAACCAGTGGGGATTCATGGCATAATAATGTATGTTTATAAAAGGGAAATATGGCCTTAGTCATAGGCTGTTGAGGTGAAAGACATGGATTAACCTTCTTGCCAAGGAAACGGAGAGCCAAGTTTATTTGTAGCTGGATATTGAATGGAAATTTCTGGTTGTTTTAAAATTTTGGCTAAAGCCCTAAAGCTGAGAAAAAGCAGTAAATGCTCCCACATTTTAAACAGAGATACTAGACACAGCCAGGGTAGACTTACTAATCAGAGAGTGATTATTGGAGGTTCCAGTCCATGGGGAGATTGCTTTGAATTTCCTCCAAAGCCAAGCAAGAGGGGCTCTACACATCGTAGAAAAGTAGTCTGGCATCCCACTTTCAGACTGAAAGCATGCAGAGTAACAGGATGCACAGGTTCAGTGCAACAAATGAGGTGTGGTGGGAGAGCTCTTGGAAGAACTTGATGAGTATTCCCTGGAGTTTGAGAGTGGGGGTAGGCATCGTGAACACAGAGACTGGGAAATAGTGTTTGGCAAATATAGGTGCTTAATAAATATTTCTTGAATGAACAGATCAGTGATTTTTCACCTGGAGAATTCAGAAGGTGAGTGGTTAGCTTGGACAGTTCCTAGATGGCACGATGAGAGAAGGCAAGCAGAGACTGCAACTTGCCCTTCTGTTATCGGCATGGCAAAGATGTGAATTTCCTGCAGACCATGTTGACCATGGAATGGTAGCTGAGCTTGAGTTGTTATGATGCTATGTCAACCAACAGGGCAGCCTGTTGTGCAAGGAAACTACAGCAGTAAGAGGCCATGGAGTTGAGCGGAAGAGATGTATTGCAGGGGGTGGGTGGGAGAAGATTACTGCAAGAGGTCAGCCAGATAATGTCCCCCTTGCATCAAGGAACTGTGCAATGTAGGGTCCATTCACGGTCTCCCAAGAACCCACAGATTGCCCCACGAAAGAGGCAACATTTGGATTCTGCCATAATAGGAGGCAGGAGCACGATGGCCTATCTGCCTTATCTAATAGTTAACTGCTGGGAGATTTGTTCCTTTTTGTGTAATGCTGTCATGCTCGGGCTACACAACTATGCCAGTTGTAAAGCTAGGCTAATGTCAGAATCCTGCTGACGTCGCCAATTATGGTGCTCTTTTACCTGCCCGTAATCCTTCTGACTGGGCCAATTGTCTAGCTAGGGCTAGGTCTGGAGCTCACAAATCCCTCAAACCCATTGTCCAGACTTGGTCACAAACCCTTCGCATGCCAGACTTGGTCAGCAGACCCTTCACATGCAGGTCTATGATCTAGGTAACTACAAACAGGTCCTTGGAAGCTGTAGGTTGGAAAGCATGGCTGTGTGAAGCGGTGTCTGCCCAAGGCAGACTCCAGCCAAACCGTGGCACCGTGCCTACACACCAACTTTGCCCCCCCCCCACACACAATTTGTTTCCTGAACCACCCCCAACTGGCCCTGAGGTGAGAGATCTGACTAAACTATTCTATTTTCCCAACAATCCACCCCTTCGGGGTCTCTCACCATACAATCCATGTGTTCAGAACCTTCCGTGATGTTCCCTCAGCAAGGAAAAATGACCCTTACATTCACATATTACACATTCTATCCCAGACCTAAAAGTCTTCAGCTTGTTGCAGCACCAACTCAAAAATCCAAAGTCCAAAGTCTCATCTGAAACAAAAAGGCAAAACTCCTTTCAGCCATGAACCTGTAAAGAGAGTCAAAAACAAGTTTATCTACTTCCAAGGTACAGTGGGACCGACACTGGGTATACATTCCCATTCCAGAAGGGAGGAAAAGAAAGAAAAACAGTCCCCAAACAAATCCGAAACCCAAACAGGACGAACATTAAACATGCTGGGGTACCTGGATCCCCAAGGTGTTAGGCAATCTCGCTCTTATAGCTCCACCAGGTGCAGCCCATTGAGCTACTCTGGTGCCTGTGGCTTTTCCACTAGCAGCCCCATGGTTCTGGGTTTCTGGTGACAGTCCTACCATCCTGGCTCCACTAGACATTTCCTCAGTTGCGGTTCTCTGTGGGGGCTCCAACCCCACCCCTACGGCAGGTCTCCGCCTGAGTCCCCTGTCTTTTTCATACATCTTCCAAAATCTAGGTGGAGGCTGCCATGCCTCCTCTGCTCTCACATGCTGCTGGCCTGCAAACTTAACACAATGTGAATGCCACCAAGGTTTTTGACTTTTGCTCTTTGGAGGTGTTGAGGCAGGATTGCTCCAGCCGGAGCTGCTGGGATGCAGGGAGCGGTTTGCCAAGGGCAGCAGTGCCTCAGGTCTGTCCTCTGGGACAACTCAGTCCTTCTAGGCCTCTGTGATGGGAGGGGCACTCTCCCAAACTTTTGAAATGCCCTCAGGGCCTGTGATGGGTGGGGCACCCATCCAGACTTCTCAAATACCTTTAGGGTATTTTCCCCATTGTCCTGGTTTTTAGCATCTGGCTGCCTCACCGCCAAGATAATGTCTTTACTGAACAGTTTATCTGCTTCACCCTTGCATTTTTCTCCTGCTCTCCACTTTTCTATCATGGCCAGGCTGCAAATTTTCAAAATCTTTGTGCTCTGCTTCCCTTTTACATTCTAGCTTTTGAATTACTCCAATCAGCTTGGCTTACACCAGCTACTCACTCAGTCTCAGGCAGTTCAGCAGCATTTGCCCACACAGTTCAAACAGCTGCATTTGCCCAGTCCATTAAGGAGTGGCTGCCCTGGCCCTGTGTATATCTGTGGCTCTCCTGTAACTGCTGCTGCTGAGACCAGTGCATAGTAATGGAGACTAACTTTTCCACCTTTCACCAGGTGAAAACATACTTGAAATTCTGCAGGGGCACCCATCCTTGGGTCATCTGCCCACCTGCATGTGGCACTCTTTTCTCAGGTTTATACAGCACCCATCCAGCCGTTGGGTTTAAGTGGCACCCTCTGAGCCTTTTGCCTTCAGACAGACACAACATGCATTTACTATATCGTCTCCAGAGCATGTTACACTATTCACCCCTAGATCTCATAGTTGCAGCAGCCGGGGGCTCTCCCTTTTTCTGCTGCTTTACTGTCTCAATTTCTTGTGCACAACAGGTCATGCCTGGAGATGCATGGTTTTCCCCAACTCACAACTGGGTTGGTCATCCTCCCCAGTGTGAGAAGCAGGAGTGGCTAGTTGCTACACGTCATCCTCCAGGACATTTATCTGTGCTTCCAGAAACCGTTTTCTGCCACAAATCTCAATCAGTTTGCAGTGTAGTGATCAGCAGCCAGGCTCTGGTCAGCAGAAAAGTGGCTACCGGGCACCACATGCTCAAGGACAGCTACATTTCCTCCCCTTTCCAAGGGGTCTTCTGCCTTAGTGCCTGGTCTATGCTGCCTTGCAGTACAGTGTGCAGCAACCAGATCCCGGCCAACAGGAAGGCGGCCACAGTGCACAACATATTCAAAAGTAGCCACATTTCCTCCTCCTTTCAAGGGCTTTCAGCTCCCGTACCTGTTCAGAATCCTGTCACAGACTACACCAATTGTGGTGCTTTGGCTCTGTCGGAACCCTGCTGACATTGCCAATTGTAAAGCTAGGCTAATGTTGGAATCTTGCTGGTGTCGCCAGTCGTGGCACTCTTTTACCTGCCCGTAATCCTGCTGACTGGGCTAATTATTGAGCTAGGGCTGGATCCGGAGCTCACAAACCCCTCAAACCCATTGTCCAGACTGGGTTACAAACCCTTCACATGCCAGGCTGGGTCCCCAGACCCCTCACACGCCAGGCTGGGTCACCAGTCCCTTCAGACGCAGGTCTATGAGCTAGGTAAGTGGCAAACAGGTCCTTGGAAGCTGTAGATTGGAATGCATGGCTGCATGGAGCGGCGTCCACCCGAGGCAGACACCAGCCAAACCACGGCACAACACCCGCACACCAACTCTGCCCCCTGCCCACAATTTGTTTACTAAACTACTCCCAACCAGCCCTGAGGCGAGAGGCCTGACTAAACTATTCTATTTTTCCAACAAATGCCCTCTTCCTTTGTAGTGGCCTGGGGACATCCAGTATACAGAGAAGGCAGAGAAGGTGGAGGAAGAGTAAAGAAACTGACCATATTCCTTCCCCACTTCACTGCAAGAAAGGCCTGAGCTAGGGCCAAGCAGAATTTTGAATTTAATGTGAGAGTGCCATTAAATTGGACTGGCCTGAACGTTTTAATGTCTGAAATATAGGTGCAGTTACTAAAATGAGACTTGTCACTAAAACTTATGGAGTCTACCCAAGATTCATGAGCTATGGAGGGAGATATGACAGAACCTGGTTGTGAGGCAGTGATTAGAGAAAAATAAAGCCCTTTCCTTCCAGACATAGCTCATTCAATAAACCAGTTTCATAATGAGTAATTGCAAAGGCATAAACCTTAACAAGGTTTTATTAGAGTCATCTTCTGTCTGCATTAGCACTTCCTTGCTCTTCAGCAGAACACTTATTTTCCTTTCAAGGCCCTATCTCAGATGGTAAATTCTTCTACAGCCTCTGTTGCACTGTTTCCTAAACTAGAAACAACAACAGCAATGAAAACTATGTTACAGATTCTAAATGATCAAATGTTTTTAAGTGGTATCAATATTTCTCACAAAATATTGTTGACATTAAAAATATAGAATTTTTACATTAAAAAAAGAATTAAACAAAACCTATATTTTTGTCATGTGTGAACACACACATCTAAGACATATGAAGGTTTGATCATAAAAGATCCATTTCTTTTCTAGATGAAAGTTTTATCTCTTCAGGAATCCTCTATTTCCCCTGTTGAATTGTTCTGGTTGCAAGTAACAGATTCCAACTTAAGAAAGGGGGAGGGATATAGAGGTGTCTCACAGAACCCCAAAAGAGGGACACAGCTGAGCTCAAAGAAAGTTTAAAAGCAGGATGATAAACTGCCCAAACTTTCTCTCCACTTTTACTCTTTCCTGCCCAGACCCATTAGCTGTGGTGAGGTAGGTATTGGGGTGAAGGAGGGGGAAATGGGATTGTCCATCCCATGACCATCATTGAGAAGGATGATATATTAGTCTGCTCAGGCTACCATAACAGAATACCACAGACTGGGTGGCTTAAACAACAAATTTATTTTCTCACAGTTCTGGAGGATGGAAGTCCAAGATCAAGGTGCCAGCAGGGTCCTGAGGCCCCTCTCTTTGACTTGCATGTGGTTGCATTCTTGCTGTGTCTTCACATGGCTTTTTCTCTATGTGCGCACATCCAAGATGTCTTTTCCTTTTCTTATAAGGACACTGGTCATGCTGGATTAAGGCCCCATCCTTATGACTGCTTTTAACCTTAATGACCTCTTTAAAGGCCCTGTCTCCAAATACAGTCACATGCTAAGGTACTAGAGGTTAGAGCTTCAACATAGGAATTTATAGGGGAGTGAGGATAAAATTCAGTCCATAACAGATGGCTATGCAGATAAATTAAAAAATATTGTGATTGAGATCGTTAAATGTCATCAATATCCATTCTCCCTTTATGTAATACTAGAATCTTATCAAATCTAGAGTCTTATCAAGGCATCTGACCATGCGGCTAGAGATTACATTTTCCAGCCTCCCTTGCAGCTTGATGTGGACATGGGACTAAATTCTTGGTGATGGAATGTAACTGGAGCCTATGCGCCACTCTGGGCCATGTCTCTAAGAAAGATGAGTGTGAATTCCTTTGTCCCTTCCACTTTTCCACTGAATGAGAGACAGAATTGGAGGAACATCTAGAACCTGGAGATGGAAGCCACACGTTGAGGACATGCTCCTCATTGCACCATTTTGTGCTGCCCAAGCCAGCCTCTCAGCATGTCCTGGACTGCTCACCTCTGTTACATGAGGAGGAAGCAAACTTCACCTTGTTTAAGCCACTGTACTTTTAGATCACTTGGATAGAGCATCTTAGTCTAAAGAACACAGACATCTACCGCACACAGTAGTCGTACAGCCGTCTCAGATTGCCTACCAATGCACGTGTATTACAAGAGGACGGTGTGCATGCTCCACTCTGCCACCTGGAGCAGAGCTGCCACCAGCTTGACCACGAGCGAACCCCCAATATCTCTCACCTGTCCTCCAGCAACAGCCTCCTAACTGGGCTCCTTGCTTTTACTCTTGCCTGATACATTCTTCAAAGAGCAATTGGAGTGATTACTTTAAAAATGTAAATTACATGATGCATTCCTCTGCTTACAACCGCATGACCACTCCTTGCACTCAGAACAAAAGTCAAATTCCTCATCAGGACCTACAAAACTGTCACGATCTGCCTTCCTCCCCCTCTAAACTTACCTCTCAATCTCCTTCACTCCCCCACTTGCCCAGAACACTCCAACCACAGCTGCCCTTCTTGGCTGTTCCCCCAAATGCACCACATTGATTTTCACCTCTGTCACCTCTCCCCTGGACACTCGCCACTCCCCTGCTGGGATGAGTCCTTGACCAGAGCACACTTAGCTTGTTCCTGCTGCTGTTCATGTCATTCATGTCTCATTCAGTTCCAGCATTGCCCCGCTGAGGGACCTTTCATGCTGGTCTAAAGTGGTGTCCCCCTAGTTGCTCTCTGTCACATTTCTCCCACTTGTTTTCTTCACAGCACACATCACTCTCTGAAATTGTCTTGCTACTGAATTGTTTACCTGTTCTCTGTTTTCATCCACTAAAGCATAAGCTCCAGGAGAACCAGAACCTTCTCGACTTGTTCTCTGCTTCTCCCAGTGCTGAGTGGACGGTGTGTGGCCTGTTGTAGATACACAGTAGAAACTTGTGGGATGAACCAAGAGCTCTGAATGGCCACAAATGGGAAATACCTTTGAAGATCTCCATTGCATCTTAAGCACCCCCACAGACGTGGGCGTGGGGCCTGCGTCCCTTGGCCATGTCCACCTTCGTGGTGCCTGGTGAGAACAGTGGTGTCTCAGTGGAGGTCTCCTGGCTGCTTCTCTCCACTGGCCATGGGAAGAGGCTGGGGTGAGACAACCTTATGTTAAATGTGATGCTGGGTGGCAGGAACGTCTGTCCTTCAGAGGTTGGGTGAGCCCTTTCCTATTTCCCACCTCCGTGCCACTCCTCCCATGGCCAGGTGGAACCAGCGCTTTTGGTTTTAAGGTCATAAATCTTCCCCTCTATCCTTTCTCGCACAGGTAGAAATCGGACCCAGAAAGACCTAAAAAACAAACAAAACAAGAAACCTGTACAGATAAAGCAGCCCCTCCTTCCATGTTTGTGCTATGTCTTCACATGCCTGCAATCAACTGCTACAATTTAAGTGTGACTTAATATGTCTTCAGTTACTGAGACAGCGATGAGAATAAAGATTAGGTTCTTCAAAAAAGTGACAGGTGAGAAGGAATGGGACATGGTAAAGATGAGATTTGATGAGGAAAGGTGTCAGCCTGTTTGGGCTGGAAGCACCATAAACTGGCTGGCTTAAACCAACAGAAATTTATTTTACACACTTGGGGAGATCAGAAGTTGGATAACAGTGTGTCTGCAGGGTTGGTTCCTTCTGGAAGCTCTGAGGGAGAAATTGTCCCATGCCTCTCTGCTCCCTTCTGGTGGTTGCTGGCCATCTTTGGTGTTACTTGGCTTGTAGATGCACCACTTCAATCCATGCCTCTGTCTTCACATGGAGTTCTCCTCTGAGTCTATGTGTTTTTGCCTTTTCTGTCTCTCACAAGGACATTCTAGTTGGATTTGGGGCCTTCTTAATCCAGTGCAATCTCATCTTGATTCTTACCATAATTATATCTGCAAAGATTCTATTTCCTATAAGGTCACATTCTGAGGTTCCAGGTGGACATGAACTTTTGGGGCAGTGTGTGAGGGACATTATTCAACCGACTACCCTGATGTTGGCATGATTGTCTCTAAAGACCTAGAGTCTCAGGTGAGTGTGGCAGCAGAAAAAAAAAATGCTATCTTGGGGCAAGGGAAGAATCTGAAAGAAGCTGCTTGGGAAGTCAGAGGTACAAAGACGGGAGAATTAGGCAAATAAAATAAAATGGGTGGAGGTGAGAAAATAGGAAATAGAGAGTGGATGAAAGACTGAGATTTAAATGGGGAGAGTGTGTGAGTTTTAAAGAGAATGAGAACATAGAAAACAATACCAGGAAAGGTGGAAATATTAGTCTGGATTTCTAGAGACTGATTTGGTTAGAAAGGAATGAGAGTAAACTACCGGCAGTGTAAGAGACCTGAGGGTATTTCTAAAACTGCAGGGACTTTCTGAGGACTTTAAATTACAATTTATGAGGAATCTCAATATAGTCAAGCCGAAGAATGAAGTAGTTTTTATTTTTCCCCACTCATTCCATCAACTGGATTCTGAAATCCTCCCCTTGTCACTCCTTGGTGACATCTTGAACAGATTTCATACTTCTATAGTCCTTGTGGGGTGTTAATACTGCAAACTAGTTTAAAAATTTAGTCTCCAAATCCATCTAAAGCTTGTCTCCTTTCCCCATATCACAGGCTAGGCTTATAGCTCAACCTTGGTGTACGTATGGGGTGTGGGCATGACTTACCTGAGATCTGCACTTCCTGGGCCTCCCTCTCTCAGATCTCGCTTTTCCAATGTGGAGACCAGGAATGAAGGGTTTGGAAGACAGATATCTTCTTCTACAATTGTGTTGATTAAGGATAGGCTAAGCAGCAGGGCAGGAAGACCTCAAATACAGGGGCTTAACTAAGATAGAATTTTTTTTCTTTCTTAAATAATAGGTCAAGTATAGTCAAAAGGTCTAGGATAGGTAACTGTCTCTGCTCCACAAAGTCATTCAAGGGCCCAGGCTGGCCAGGTGGCTCTGTTTCCCATAGCTCTTGTCTTATGCTTTGGCTTCCATTCTTTTTACATGGAGTGCTGTGGATGAAGGGAAGCTGAGGTAGAGATATACCTTCTTTTTCAGATACGTGATACCACAGCCTCAAATTGCCTGTTGGCAAGAGTTATTCTAACAGAAACCTCCAGGTAAGTAGACCCCAGTCCCTTTATTAACTTATACTCCTGAACTCCAGGGGTACATGTAATGTTCTATAAGACTGCTTAGAGGGGAACCACCCTCTGAGGGTGATCCTACACATTTTTGCATCAAAGCAAGCATCCTCCTGAGAAGAGAGAAGCCTAGTCTGTTTGTCCAGTCTCTCTGAGTGATTCTAGTGACACTCCCTTCATTTGGCTTGGGAAGGAGATGTCACCTCTCCCATGGAGAGAAGAGGGCCCAGGCTTACATCGTAAACACTGGTATCCTGATGTTGCAGACTCTCTCACTGACTTCCCCAGCATTCTTAGGTGGACTGAGGAATGTAGGGTGGAGTGATGGTGGGGATGACACTAGCTTATTCAATTGCTTCTTAAAATGCCCTGGGGGAAGTGGTTGGCCCCAACTGTTGGCAGTTTTCTTTAGAATGTGGGGACTTCCTTGTCCTAGGTTTTGGACCCAGTCATAGGAAAAGTTTTAGTCAACACTCTATTACATAATCAGTAGAAACAACAGATGGGAAGGGAAGCCAACATTGTTGGTAGGCTATTGAAGTACATGGCAGATGAGCAATGTAAAAAAAGGTAAATGTGTTAGTGCTGCCCTTTCTCATTCCCAGCAAATTTTACAGAGCACAACTTGAAGTTCTAAGATCAGGTGGGTGAGAGGAGTTGTAGGATTGTGTGGGGAGAGTATGGAGGAAAGGAAAGAAAGGAACATTGCTGCCCTGCAGCAATGTGAGTATTAACGCCACTGTGAGAAGCACTTTACAGACTACAGCACTCACTCATAGCATCTGTTTTCTTCCTTATTGATTAAGAAATCATATTCTCTACCCCTTCCTGATAAAACACACTCAACAAGCTAGGAATAGAAGAAAATGTTCCTCAACCTGATAAAAGCATCTATGAAAAACTTACAGCTAACATCATACTTAATATTGAAATACTTAAAGCTTTCCCCTCTGACATGAAGAACAAGACAAGAATGTCTGCTCTTACCACTTCTATTCAACATTGTACTGGAGGTACTGGCCAGGCCAATTAGGCAATCAGGAATCCATATTGGAAAGGAGGAAGTAAAACTGCCTCTATTTGCAGCAGATACGATCTTGTTTATAAAAACTACTTAGGAATCCTGTTGTCTGAGTTCAGACTGCTATAACAAAGTACCATAGACTGGTTGGCTTATAAATAACATAAATTTATTTCTCACAGTTCTGGGGACTGGAAGGCCAAGATCAAGGTGCCAGCATGGTTGGGTTCTGGTGAGGGTCCTCTCTGGACTACTGTCTTCTTGTTGTATCCTCACATAGCAGAAAGAGGCCTAGAGAGCTCTCTTAGATCTCTTTTATAAGGGCACCAATCCCATTCATTAGGCTCCATTTTCATGACCTAATTACCTCCCAAAGGCCCCACCTCCTAATACAATCACATTGAGGATAAGGATTTCAACATGTAGATTTCAGGGAGACACAAACATTCATTTCATAACACTGCTAAAAAACTATTAGAACTAATAAACAACTTCAGCAAGGTTACAAGATACATGATCAGTATAGAAAAACCAATGATATTTCTATATAGCAGCAATAAACAAACCAAAAATAAAATTTTGAAAACAATGTCATTTACAGTAGCACCAAGAAATACTTTGGAATAAGTTTAACAAAAGAAGTACAAAACTTATATTCTGAAAACTCCAAAAGATTATCAAAAGAAACATAAATAAGACCAAAATAACTAAAAGACATCCCATGCCCATGGATAAGAAGGCTTAATGTGGTTAATATGGCGGTACTCCCCAAAGTGATCTATTGAATCAACATAGTCCCTGTCAAAATACCAACTGGCTCCTTTACAGAAATCGACAAACTGATACTAAAATTCATATGGAAATGGAAGGGACCCAGAATAACCAAAACAATCTTGAAAAGGAAGAACAAAGTTGGAGGACTCACACTTTCTGATTTCAAAACTTACTGCAAAGCTACAGTAAACAAGACAATATTGTCTGGCATAAGGACAGACAAATCAATCAATGGAATAGAATTTAGAGTCCAGAAACAAACCCATACATCTATGGTCAATTGACTTTCAACCAAGTGTGTCGAGACCATTTAATAGGGGAAATATAGTCTTTCCAGCATATGGTGCTGGGACAACTGGATATACATATGCAAAAAAATTAAGTGTGACCCCTACCTCACACCATATACAAGAATCAAAACAGACTGAAGACCTAAATGTAAGAGCTAAAACTATAAAACTGCTGGAAGAAAACAGGTGGAAATTTTTATAACCTTAGATTTGTTGATGGTTTCTTAGGTATAACAGCAAAAGTACAAACAACAAAAGAAAATATAGATAGATTGTACATCATCAAAATTAAAATATCTGTGCTTCAAGAAATGCCATCAAGAAAGTGAAAAGGCTCTCCCCCAAATAAGACAATTTTTTTGCAAGTCATATATCTGATAAGGAATTTGAATCTAGAATATAAGGAACTCTTACAATTCAATTATTAAAATGACAAGGAACCCAATTAAAGAATAAGCAAAGGATCTGAATAAACATTCTCCACAAAGATGTACAAATGGCCAATACACACAAGAAAAGATGCTCAACATCATTAGCCATCAGGGAAATGCAAATTAAAACCACAATGAGATACCACTTCATGCACAGTAGGATAGCCATAATGAGAGTCACATAATAACAAGCGTTAGCAAGGATGTGGAAAAATTAGACCCTTATGTACCGCTGGTGGGAATGTAAAATGGTGCAGCTGCTTTTAAACAATCTGGTAGTTCCCCAAAAGCTTACCATAGAATTACCATATTCAGCAATTCCACTGCTAGGTATATATCTAAGAGAAAATATGTCTACACAAAAACTTGTACATGAATGTTTATAGCAGCATTATTCATAAAAGTCATGATGTCCATCAAATGAGGAATGGATAAATAAAAAGTGATATATCCATACAATTGAAAATTATTTGGCAATAAAAATATGAAATACTGATTCATGCTACAACATGGATAAACCATTGTATTAGTCTGTTTTGTGTTGCTATAACAAAATACTTGGAACTGGGTAATTTATAAAGAAAATGAAATTTGTTGCTTACAGTTTCTGAGGTTAAGAAGTCCAAAGTCCATCTGGGGGTGGTGACAGTGACCCAGGGGTTTCACGTTGCAAGACAGTGGAAGCAGAGAGAGTAGAGAGAGAATAAGACAGACTCTCCTCTCCTTTTAAAGTCCTCAGAACCACGCCCCGACCACCATTTTTAATCCATTCACTACTGCTTTGTCCTATAATCCAGTCACTCCTTCAAGGCTCCACCTTTCAATTACCATAATAGGATTTCCCACCCTCTTAATGGGGGCTAAGTTTCTAATACATAAAACTTGGGAGACAATTGAAACTTCAATGAGTTTTGCAGGGGACATAATTCAATCCACTATAACCATGAAAACATTATGCTAAGTGAAAGTAGCCAGTCACAAAGGGCTACATACTGTGTGATTCTATTTATCTGCAATACCCAGAACAGGTAAATCTGTACAGATTAGTATAATCTGCAGAGTAGATTAGTGGTTACCTAGGGCTGGGCACATGGTGGAATGGAGGGTGATGGCCAAGGAGTGTAATGTTTCTTTTTAGGGTAACAAAAATGTCCTAAATTGATTGTGGTGGTGGTTGTACAACTCTGTGAATATACCTATAGCCATTAAATTGTATACTTCAAATGGGTGAAATATTTTTATGGTACATGAGTTATATTTCAAAGTTTTTGTTAAAAAACACAAAACCAAAAACACAGCTAAGTACAGATCACATCTAATTGGCAGGATATGTATACTGCACTGGGCTCATAAAGAAATGCCTGGGTATGGGATAAGTGTGGGCAGACAAATTGCTATTGAGAAAAGTACAGGGTTGCCTATGGTCTAAGATATGAAACCTTTTTTTTGAAATAGCTCTTTGGGTAGCTGTTACTGGATTTAGGCTCATACTTATTCACATGGCTGTGGTAATTCCATGTAGACCTGCATTATCCAATATCGTAGCCACCAGCCACATGAGACCACTGAGCACCTGAAATGTGGGTGGCTGAATTGAGCTGAGTGTAAGTGTAGAACACACACTGGATTTTGAAGACTTAGTGTAAGAACCCAAATGCCCCAAGGGATCACACCCTGATCACATAAGTCCTTCTCGGCCACACCCCATCATGGCGCTGGTTGCCCTCTAAGTAGGAATTGTATTTTAAGCCAATCAGCCTTCCCTAAAAGCCCTATATATATGTGTGTGTGCCGCCTAATAAACGAGCCCTCTCCGGTGGATCGTCAACTGGTGTCGACTCATCCTTTCATTTGGTGCCGAAACCCGGGACGGAGCTTCTCTCGAGCGGCGACACTTTTCGGATTGCAGCGGCAACATCTTCCAAGTTGCCCCTCAGGGCTCCCTCGAGCTGTAACACTTTTCGAATCGCAGCGGCAGCAAATCCAAGTCACCCCTCGGGAGCTCCGTCCCGCCAGGACCGGCCTCCCTTCCACCACTCACCATTGATGGTCCACCCTCGTCCATTCTTTTCGGCGCTGGCTCCTTCCACTCACCACCGGCTCATCATTAGGTAAGCCCCCTTTCCTAAAGGGCACCAGCCCTTTTTCAGGCTACCACAGGGAGTCTAGATCATCCGGAAGCCCCTAACGCCCATACCCCACCCCACCACGGTCTTCACGACCACCATAAATTCCCAAACTATAACAGGTTCCAAAGCCCCAGTAAACTTTTACTTTCATTTTTGGAGGTTAAAAGCCCCATTCTGTTCTCTCCTTCACCCTCCTGTCCACCACTCTCTTCTCTCCACTTCCCAGGTCCAGGACCCGACCAGAAAATCCTGGCGCTAGGTTCCTTCAGGCACCGGGCTTTTGCCCTAGAGAAGTGGAGGTCTGAGTGATGAACCACACCTCCCTTCTCTCCTCCTGGTTCGTACCTGAACCTGCCGGGACTGACGTGACCTACTGGGGACGCCCTCTAGGATCCCGCCTTTCCCAACTGGCCGAAGGATCTGTCCTATCACTAAATCTCTGTCTGATTTCTGTCTAAATTCCCATTAAGAGACCAGAATGGGCGCTTCCTCCTCCTCCCTAGGGGACTCTCCACTTCAATGTACACAAGATTGGCCTTATTATCCTCTAGATAATCAGAACACACGGCCCCCTGAGGGCACACTAGATCCTAACATTCTACGAGACCTCTTTAACTACTGCCAGCGCCTAAAAAAATGGAAGGAGATCCCCTACATCGAGGCTTTTCGCCTCTTGGCTCAGAACCCTTCCCTCTGCTCCTTCTGTGCTCCCTCTCAAGTCCTTTTAGCCTGTAAACCCTCTTCACAGTCACCCCTCGATTCTTCCACCTTTGACCCTGCTGATGAACCCCCACCCTACCGACCTCCTCCTCCCCCAGTGCCTCCGGCGTCCGCTCCTCCTCCCCCGTCATCCGCGTCACCTTCTGCACCTCCTGCGCCATCCACTCCCCCGTCTTTACCCTTCCGAGGACCTCCCCCCACCCCTTTAACAATCGCCCCACTACGTGAGGTAGCTGGGGCTGAAGGAGTAGTTAGGGTCCATGTTCCCTTTTCCCTAGCTGACCTTACAGAATTAGAAAAAAGACTAGGCTCTTTCTCTACCAACCCTACCACCTACATTAAAGAATTCCAATGGATCCTGCAGGCCTACAGCCTTACACATCATGACATCTTCATGCTCCTAGCCAATACCCTCCTCCCCAAGGAACACCGCAGGGTCTGGGATACAGCCCAAACCCATGCCACTGACACCCATCGTACCAATCCGGATCACCCGCCAGGCCCCCAAGCAGTCCCAGAACAGGAACCTAATTGGGTTATAACACAGCCCAGGGAATCCAGGCTCGAGACCATTTTGTCTCTTGCTTAATAATTGGCCTCAAAAAATCGGCTCGCAAGGTCGTCAATTTCCAAAAAATTCAAGAAATTGTCCAAAAAAAGGAGGAAACTCCCTCCGAGTTCCTCAATAGATTAACTCAGGCCTTTCAACAATACACTAACTTAGACCTCAACTCAGAAGATGGCTGGCATGTCCTTATGACCTATTTCCTGGCCCAATTCCTACCCTGACATTAAAACTAAACTTAAAAAATTAGAGCAGGGTCCTGCAACCCCTCAGACCGAAATCCTATCAGTGGCCTTCAAGGTTTTTCATAATCGGGAGGAGGAAAAGGAACGTCGAAAACAAAAGGCCGACCATGCCAACTTCCAGATGTTGGCCCGGCTTATCAAACCCCCTGGGCGCCCTCCCATAGCCTCCACCTCTAAGCCTCCACCTGGAGCCTGCTTTAAATGTGGGAGGGAAGGACATTGGGCCAAGGCTTGCCCCAACCCCAGGCCACCCACCACTCCTTGTCCAAAATGCAAAAAGAAGGGACATTGGGGATCTGATTGCCCCCTTGCCTGAAGGGGTGAGGGACCAACTGCCCCACAGTCCCCCGAACTGTGGACACCACCTATGGTGGGCCTCGCTGAGGAGGACTGAAGGAGACTTGGGCCCTTCCCGACCATCTCTATAACAAAGCAGGAGCCCAAGGTATCCATGGTTGTGGACGGCCACCCAATATCTTTCCTCCTGGACACTGGAGCCACCTTTTCGGTCTTAAGGGAATATAAAGGCCCCACCACCTCCAGCAGCTCTCCTATAGTCGGGGTAGGAGGTAAACAAATCTTTCCCCCCAAAACCCCTCTTTTAACCTGCTGCCTTCAAGGCACTCAATCCGTTTTCTCCCATTCCTTTCTAGTCATGCCACAATGCCCCGTCCCCTTGTTGGGTTGGGACATTCTATCACGGCTTCAAGTCTCCGTTACTTTGCCCCTGTCCTCTTCCTCTTCCCCTGTTTCCTTCCTCCAAGCGCTAGTTCAAGCCCAAGATCCTACTAATTCCACCCCTCCAAAGAAGTCCTTACCCATGCTAACGCACCCTGTTAACCCCACAGTGTGGGACACTGCCAGCCCCGCTCTGGCCCAGTGTTCCCCTGTACACATAAAACTAAAAGACCCTTCCAAATATATTTGTCAGGCTCAGTATCCATTAACCACAAAAGCCCTCCGCGGGTTAAGCCCCATCATTCAGGAAAATCCATACACTCTTCTCTCCAAGGTCCCAGCGACCTCTACTCATTTCTCTGTTCTTCGATAGGCCCTTCTAACAGCCCCTGCACTTCATCTCCCTGATCTAACTAAACCCTTTTTCCTCTATGTTCGTGCACCACATCACCTAAAAGACCTCCTTACCTATAAGGCTCTCCAATCCCTCCCACCTTCCAGAATCCTAACCCTCCTAGCCTCATTTCTGGAAAATCCTGCCCTATCCTTCACTACCTGCCCACCCCTAAATCCGGCTACCCTACTGCCTATACCAGATTCCCCCAACACCCCTTTGCACAGCTGCGTAGAAAGCCTTCAAAATTTTATACCTTACCGCTCTTCCATCACTGAGGGACCCCTATCTCATGCTGATCTCACATGGTTCATGGATGGGTCCTCATTCAAGGAAGGAAACACTCATTACGCAGGTTATGCCATAGTCTCCCTTGATTCGGTTATAGAGGCCCAACCTTTACCCAAAGGTACTACCAACCAGCAGGCTGAACTTATTGCCGCCACGTGAGCCTGCGTTCTAGCTGAAGGCCATACGGAAAGAACGCGGTCTGCTTAACACCAAGGGTAACACCATGACCTGTTTCACTCTAGCCCCCAAGCTTTATCCCAGTTTTTACAAGCCTTCTTCTCAATCACCCCATCTGGCCAGAGTACCAATCCTAACACCCCTCTCAAACCTGGGCCATACCCCTCCCACCAGGCCAGAGGTCTCAAACCTGCAGCCAACTGGCAAGTCGATTTTACGCACATGCCTTCTGTCCAGCGCCTCAAATACCTCTTGGTGTTTGTTGATACCTTTTCAGGATGGGTAGAGGCATTCCCAACATCCAATAAAAAGGCCTCCACCATAGCCCAGACTCTCCTTTCCCAAATCATCCCACGATTTGGGATGCCCACTTCCATTCAATCTGACAATGGACCTGAATTTACTGCCCAGATAATACAAAAACTCTCCCAGTCACTCTCTCTCCCCTGGCACCTACATTGCCCTTACCGACCTCAGGCATCTGGAAAGGTTGAGAGAACCAACAGAACCTTAAAGGACATACTAACTAAATTGTCTCTGGAATTACACCTTGATTGGGTCCATCTTCTACCTCTCGCTCTACTCAAGACCAGAGCTCTACCCTTGCTCTGCCACCTTCGCACCGAATTATGGAAGTACCAGGACTGGCTACTTCCAGATCCGTCACTTTCCAAAAATAACCTTTCACTCAGCCCAGGCCAATTAGTATTCTACACTTCCCTGGAACCCAACCCCCCCCTAACCCCTAAGTGGGAAGGCCTACGTCCTGTCATCCTTTGCACTCCAACTGCTGCTAAACTTGCCCTGCCAGGTAATCATGTTACTCCATGGATTCATATTTCCAGGCTGAAGCCTTACACTCAGGATCCGCCCTCGGCCACCGAGAACTCCAATAACAAGCTGCAAAAGAACTTAACACACCATTCTTTTAAGTGTATCCCTCATCCTACCGACCCTTTCAAACTCCGCCTATCCCGGACCTCAGCCTTACCCCCAATTCCGGAGACATGAACCTTCTCCTTGGCCTTCTCCTGTTCTTTTCATTTCACCCAGGGAGCTTTCAGGCCCCTCTGCTAGCTCCCCAGGGCCACCCATTTACACCTGGCAACAGATCATTTCTGAAACACTCATCTTTCTCTCTCTCTCCTGGAAATTGTTTTCTCTCATGCTACCACTCCTAGCAGCTGTCCCCTTAAACGCTTCCCTTCCTCAACCATTTGTAACCACACCGTCGCCCCACCAGGCTCTTTCTTCTGGTGCAATGGAACCCCCTCTACCTCCATCCTGCCTAATCTTACTGCCCCATGCCTTCTTGTCACCATCGTCCCTCAACTCACTCTGTACACCAGTTCAGAACTGTTCCATCTTCTTCATCCCCCCTCAAGGCAAAAAAAGGGCTGCCTTCCTCCCGATCATGGTTGGTATTTCCCTAACAACATCAGCTGTTGGAGCTGGTCTGTCGGGAGGAGCCTTAGGACACAGTTTATGGGCGGTCGAAGACATAAATGCTAAACTTGAAGGGGCTCTGACCTCCACTGCCGAATCTCTTTCCTCTCTACAGAGACAAATCACCTCTTTAGCTCAGGTCACCCTCCAAAACCGCAGAGCACTAGACCTCCTCACTGAAACAAACATCATCAAACTCACCGACTTAGCTTCCAGCCTACGAACCACATCCAGTTCTAACCCCTTTTCTTCTTTTATCTTAAACCCTATCCTAACTTGGATTTGGCCCATTTTTGGACCTCTAATCTTTATCCTCATAACCTGCCTTTTCTTGCCCTGCATCATTAGGTTTCTTCAAACCCAAGTGGGAAAAATCTCTAATCAGGCCTTTCACAAGCTTTTGCTTAGAAACTACCAGCTTCTAGGTACCGATGAACCCCCTGCCTCATCTCGTGAGTGCCTCAGCCGATGCTGAAGAGACACCACCTTACAGAGGAAACACATTCCTACACGCCCTTGCCACCAACGCCTGGCTGCTCCCTCGTCTCCAACTACGAACAATGGAACCGGTGCATATTCGACTTGTGGCTTCAAGGAACGTTTATGGACTTTTCCCCTTTTGAAATTACTTGTTTCTCCACCCTCCTTTGGGGTTTCATAATGGCTATTTATGTACCTTCCTCCCTTTGCCCCCCCCACAGCGCCCCAGTTCAGCAGGAAGTAGCTCGATGACTTCAACATCCCCTTTCCTAAAACAAGAAAAAGGGAGGAATGTAAGAACCCAAATGCCCCAAGGGATCACACCCTGATCACATAAGTCCTTCTCGGCCGCACCCCATCATGGCGCTGGTTGCCCTCTAAGTAGGGATTGTATTTTAAGCCAATCAGCCTTCCCTAAAAGCCCTATATATATGTGTGTGTGCCGCCTAATAAACGAGCTCTCGCCGGTGGATCGTCAACTGGTGTCGACTCATCCTTTCCCTTAGAATGAAAAAAACATAAAATACTCAATAGTAATGTTTTATATTGGTTGCATTTTGAAGTAATATTTTGGATCTATTTACTTAAATATAATATTAAACATTTTTTTTTAAAAAGCCATAATCTCTGAGAATTAAAGTTTCTCCTTGAGAGGTGTGGGAGTAGCAATGCATGGGTGTACATAATTCCAAGTGTTTGTTCAATGTGTTGTCTGCCACTGGACAACAGGGAAGAGAAGAGGCAGGTGGGCAACTCGGTGGGGATGAGCTTGTAGAAAAACACAGGACTTTAGGGTGATAAAGTGCCTCACTTACTGCCCTGCTGACGTCCCTCCGCAGGGCATTACTCCCTAGACTGGGTTCACAAAGTCAATGCCTTTGGGAGCCAGGAACTAAATTCTTAGTCAAAGACCCCTCATATCCAATTATGGGTCTAAGAGAAGAAATGGCAGGTGGGTGAGTGGGTGAGGGGATTCATTCTTTCAGTTTCAGAAATGTATTTATACAAATTTCGAGTTGGGGAAAACAGAGAGAAACAGAGAAAATATTACAAGTCAAAAAGATCCCAAGGTTCTCTGTTTCGGGAAGCTGGCTTTGTTTGCTGACTGCTGGAGAGAATTGTGGAAGGAGAGAAGGGGAAGAGTTTTGTCATCCCCACGTCCGGTTTGTCACTGGACACCACACAAGATGAGGCTGAGGACAAGTTCAGAGGCGGACGGTTGGCATTCTTTAGCTTTACTTGCCCGTTTGTTGTTTTGTTATTTTTGTTGTGGTGGTGGATGTTATTGTAACAGACAAGAGTGGAGCTATCAGAATGGCTTCCTTGAACACGTTGACAACTAACCCAAAGGAAGTGTCTTGACCTTATCTGAGAAAAGAGATTCTTAAATAGCATGTTTTTCACACAGAGTTTTAAAAAACCATGTTTTGAAGAAAGTTTGAAAACACCAATGGAGAAAAATTTCAGCACCAAATTCTCTCTGAAAATCAATTTGTCAAAAGAGACATGATTCACATCCATTCTGTAACTAGCACATGAATTCTCTTCTCTCTTTATAGATGTGTTTTAGCAAAACTTTGATCTTGACCCCTCCCTCTTTCTATGCTCAGTCACTTTTAATAGTGGACTGATCAAAAGGTGAGAGGAAAAGCAGAGCAGTGGAAACCCACGCACGGAGACCCACGCTCCCACCTCTGCCAGCACAGCCACAACGATAAACATTCTGAATTCAGCTCGTTATGACCTGTGGATTATTAACATCACCTCCTTTTTACTTCATTAGTGTAGACAATAGTGAGCTGACTGTAGTGAAATACACAATCATAAGAACATAATTCTATTTTAATACAGGTCTATAAATTAGCCCACAGACCCAATTCTATATATGAATAGGAGAAAATAAATTTATATTTATATTTACTAAGTAATGTAATTCCATGGGAATTCAGTAGATGGCATAAAAGAGCTTTTTTAAAGCACTTTTTTAGAGCTAATTTTGGTTACCAATGAAATAAACGTTCAGGGAAATGCTTGAATTTCCTATAGACTGTCAAATGGAACAGATGAGCAGATTGTCTTGGTAAGCAACATCTTATTTTATTCTGTAAAAGAAAATAGGGATATAGCTAGTTATTGGAAAAAGAAATCTTAAAAGTCTCTGTGAGTAAGTCCTGGGTGTTTTTCGAAGTGGGTTTTATTTCTGATATGTACATACTATGTGGTTTGAACTAGCATTTATCAGCTCTTAGTTCTAAATCAGAGAAAGTTTAGTTTTTTCTTTCTTTTTGAATAACACCTCACACATGATTTACTTGCAAGAGATATTTTTGAGTTGGGAGATGAAAATTTGGGTCACAAACACCTGGTTTTCATTGATTTCAGGTGGCATAGCTCTTCACCCTGTCCCACCTTCCATATTCTCTTCACAGTGAATGTTAAGGAAAATGGGGTATTAGTCAATTACTCCCAGAGTTAGTGCTGCTGTACAATTCTTCTGTTTTTACGAGCAGGTTTATTTTAATTTTTCTTCTGGGTCATTTCCTAGTAGCTCTTCTTTTCTGTTTTCTCAGACCTTTGAAACTGTTCTGGGGAACTAGAAGTCAGGTGGAAGTGCAGGTTTTGAAAATGTTTCTCAGGCTACACCCAATTTGGTCAAAAGACTTGAAAGTGAATGTCTTTACAACAAAAGGCAAAAGTTCACAAAACCACATAGGAAACAAAGCAGAAAGCCTTTGATCTTGTTCCAACCCTTTCAACCTTAGATTAATAGCTGGCTGGTCTGGTGCAGAGAAGACTCTTAGTGAATATTTGCAGGACTGAACTTAACAGGACAGATTGATTGTATACATATTATCCATTAAGATCAGTCAAAGCCCTGATGTGATGCCCCCCAAGTCTCCAAACAAAGGCAATTCAAATGTATTGATTCATTGTATCATGTAATGTGAGGCAAATCCTATCTCAATCACAGAAATAGACATACATCTAGAGATATTTTATACTTTCAAATTAAAGCATCCTTTTACTGTTCAACTTAGCAAGTAATCGTTTTATTTGATAGTAAAACAGGTTTGAGGTTCTAATATAGATGAGGTTCAGTGATGGTCATTAAGACTTTGATCAAAAAAATACCCTGGTCTAGGGAATTGAGACATTGATTTTCATTGGTTTAGGAAGTTTGGTACATAAAACTTAAAGATCCTATAAATACCTAAATACCAGTTCCTCATGTGTATAAAACTTTGATTTCTTAATTACAGAAATTAAAATGGTTTCATAAACTGAATATGTGAAATTAATGACTTTGAATGAAAGAGAAAAATGGGTATTGGGCAAATAGAAGATATTTGAGTCAATTAATTTACCTAGATATAAAACTGAAGCTGTGCTGTCATTAAATGCTTGGGGACAGGCAGTTGTATAAATTCAAAGCTTTTGTGGTGGTTGCTATTGTTAAGGGAACAAAGACAACTTTCGTCTTGCTCATGGGGTGCTCTGTGGGCCAAGCACTCATGTCCACACACAGGGTCCCGTCTGCCCTGTGTCTCTGTAGTCACTCTCTGCATACCAGACCTGGTGATGCTGGAGACTGCCTTCTTGAACTCTGGAGCTGGCCAGGAGGTAGAAGGAGCCCCTGACTTGGTGTCAGGCATAGGAATAAACAGGGAACCTCACTTTAGCCTCAAGCCCAAAACACTTGACTTCAGCCTAGCTTGGGTCTTATTCCAATGGTCTTAGTCAGTTTGGGCTGCCATAACAAAGTACCATAGACTGGGTGGCTTATAAACAACAGAAATTTATTCCTCACAGTTCTGGAGGCTGCAAGTTCAAGATCAGGGTGCCAACATCATTGGGTTCTAGTGAGGGCCCTCTTCTGGGCTGCAGATGTCTACCTTTTCCTTGTATCCTCACGTGTCAGAAAGAGAACCAGAGAGCTCTTTGGGGTCCCTTTTATAAAGGAACTAATTCCATGGTAGAGCCCTCATGACCTAATTATCTCCCAAAGGCACCATCTCTTAATTTCATCACCTAGGGGGTTAGGATTTCAACATATGAATTTTTGGAGACACAAACATTCAGACCATAACGTGCATTTAAGTATTGCTTCTTTTGTGTGTGTGTATGTTTTAGAGATACTTAAACCCTGCATTGATTTTTTTTTTTAATTGAAGCATAATTGATTATACAGATTTTTGGGGGTATAGTGTTGACTATCATTATTTGTGTACAATATGTGATGATGAAATCAATATTATTAGTATATTCATTATTACAAATCATAATTATCTTTGTGCCTCTTACCGGATTTCTCTCTAACCCCCTTCCCTCCCTCCTTCCAACCTCTAGTAACCATAGATTTGTTTTCTCCTTCTGAAAGTTCAACATGTTACTGTGTTGTTTGTTTGTTTCTTTCTTCTTTCCTTCTTTCTTAACACCTACTTATGAATGAGGATGTGGTATTTCTCTTTCTGTGTCTGGCTTATTTCACTTAACATAATTTTCTCCAAGCTCATCCATGTTGCTGCAAATGGCAGAATTTCATTCTTTTTTATGGCTGAGAAGTATTGTCTATATATACCATATTTTCCTAATCCAGTTATCTGTCAGTGGACATTTAGGTTGGTTCCATATCTTGGCCATTGTAAATAGAGCTGTGATGAACATGGCAGTGCAGGTATCCCTTTGACGGGATGATTTCCATTCCTTTGGGAATATACTCAGAAGTGGGATTCCTGGATCATATGGTAATTCTATCTGTAGTTGTTTGAGAAACTTCCATACTGTTTTTCATAGTGGCTTTGCTTTTTACAGTTCTACCAGCAATGTAGAAGAGTTCCCCTTTCTCCACATCCTCATCAGCATTTGTTATTGTTGTTTTAATAATGGCTAATCTAACTGAGGTGAGATGATATCTCAATGTGGTTTTAATTTGCATTTCCCTGATCGTTGGTGATGTTGAGCATTTTTTCATGTACCTATTGGCCATTTGTATATCTTCTTTTGAAAAATGTCTATTCAGCTCTTTTGCCCATTTTTTAATTGGATTATTTGTTTTTTCACTGTGAAGTTGTTTGAGTTCTTTGTATATTCTGGATATTAATCCTTTGTCGGAGGTATAGTTTGCAAATATTTTCTCACATTTGGTAGGTTGTCTTTTCACTCTATTCACTGTTTCCTTTGCTGTGCAGAAGTTCTTACTTTGATATAATCCCTTTTTTTCTTTTGTTTCTTATGCTTTTGTGGTCTTATTCATAATAAAGGAGTTGCCCAGTTCTACTTCCTGAAGTGTTTCACCTACATTTTCTTGTAAGATTTTTATGGTTTCTGATCTTACACTTAAGTCTTTTATCCATTTTGAGCTGATTTTGGTATATGGTGAGAGGTACAGGTCTAGTTTCATTCTTCTGCATATGAATGTCCAATTTTCCCAACACCATTTATTGAAGAGGCAGTCTTTTCCCCAGTGTATGTTCTTGTTGCCTTTGTCCAAGATCAGTTGGCTGTAAGTATGTGGGTTAATTTCCAGGTTCTCTATTCTGTTCCTTTGGTCCGAGTGTCCGTTTTCAAGCCAGCACCATGCTGTTTGGGTTGCTATAGCTTTGTAGTAAAATTTGAAGTTGGGTAGTGTTATGCCTCTGGCTTTATTTTTTTTTTTTCCTTAGGAATGCTTTGGTTATTTGGGGTCTTTTGTTGTTCCATATGAATGTTAGGATTGTTTTTTTTCTATTTCATTGGTATTTTGAGGGGGATTGCATTGAATCTGTAGATTGCTTTGGGTAGTACAGACATTTTCACAATGTTAATTTTTCCAGTCCAAGAGCATGGAATGTCTTTCCATCTTTTTGTGTCCTCTTAAATTTCTTTCAGTAGTGTTTTGTAGTTCTCATTGTAGAGATCTTTCTCCTCCTTGGTTAAATTGATTCCTAGGTATTTTATTTTCTTGATGACTATTGTAAATGGCCTTCTTTCTTGATTTCTTTTTCTGCAAGTTGTTATTGGAGTGTAAAGATGCTACTGATGTTTGTGTGTTGATTTTGTGTCCTGCAACATTAGTGAAATTATTTATCAGCTCTAAGAGTTTTTTGGTAGAGTATTTAGGTTTTTCTACATATAGAATCACGTCATCTGCAAACAGGGACAGTTTGACTTCGTCTTTTCCAATCTGAAGGCCCTTTATTTCTTTCTCTTGCCTGATTGCTCTGGGAAGTACTTCTAATAATATGTTAAACAGGAGTGGTGGAGTGGGCATCCTTGTCTAGTTCCTGTTCTCAAAGCAAAAGCTTTCAGCTTTTCCCCATTCAGGATGATATTGGTGATTGATTTGACATATATGGCTTTTATTGTGCTGAGATATTTTCCTTCTATACCTAACTTGCCGAGAGTCTTTGTCAGGAAGGTATGTTGAATTTTGTCAAATGCTTTTTCTGTCTATTGAGATAATCATGTCATTTTTGTCCTTGATCTTGTTGATGTGGTGTATCACATTTATTGACTTGTGTATGTTGAACCATCCCTGTATCACTGGGATGAATCCCACTTGATCATGGTGTATAATTTTTTTGATATGTTGCTGTATTCTGATTGCTAATATTTTGTTGAGGATTTTTTGCATATGTGTTCATCAGAGAAACTGGTCTTTAGTTTTCTTTTTTTGTTGTATCTTTGTCCAATTTTGGTATCAGGGTGATGCTGGCCTCATAGGATGAGTTTGGGAAAGTGGACTCTGTTTCAATTTTTTGGGATAGTTTGAAGGGAATTGGTATTAATTCCTCTTTAAAGGTTTGGTAGAGTTCAGCCCTAAATACATCTGGTCCTGGGCTTTTCTTTGTTAGGAGACTGCTGATTACTGCTTCAATCTTGTTGCTTGTTATTGGTCTGTTCAGGTTTTCTGTTTCTTCTTGATTGAGCCTTGGTAGGTTTTATGTGTACAGAAATTTATCCATTTTCTCAAGGTTTTCAAATTTGTTGGTGTATAACTGTTTTTTAATAGTCTAACAATTCTTTGTATTTCTGTGGCATCAGTTGTAATGTCTCCTTTTTCATTTCTGATTTTTGTTATTTGGGATTTGGGTCTTCTCTCTTCTCCTTCTCCTCTTTTGTTAACCTGGCTAATGGTTTGTCTATTTTATTTATCTTCTTAAAAAAACAACTTTTTGTTTCATTGATCTTTTGTATTGTTTTTTGGGTCTCTATTTCACTTATTTCTGCTCTGATCTTAGTTATTTCTTTCCATCTACTACTTTTAGGATTGGATTGTTCTTGTTTTTCTAGTTTTTTGAGGTGTAGTGTTAGGTCGTTTATTTAAAGTCTTTCTATTCTTTTGATGTAAGCATTTATCACAATAAACTTCTCTCTTAGTACTGCTTTTGTGATATCCTACAGGTTGTGGTATGAAGTCTCCTTATTTTCGTTAGTTACTATAACTTTTAAAATTTTCTGTTTAATGTCTTCTTGGACCCATAGGTCATTCATGAGCCTGTTGCTGAATTTCCATGTATTTGCATAGTTTCCAGAATTTTGCTTGTTATTGATTTCCAGTTTTAATCTGTTGTGGTCTGAAAAGATACTTGAATGATTTCAATTTTAAAAGAAATTTTGCTGAGACTTGATTTGTGACCTAACATGTGGTCTATTTGGGAGAATGCTCCATGTGCTGATGAGAAGAATGTATGTTCTGTAGTTGTTGATGAAATGTTCTGTAGATATCTGTCAGGTCTAATTGGTCTAAAGTATAGTTCAAATCTTGTGTTTCTCTATTGATTTGTTGCCTAGACAATCTGTCCAATGTTCAGGTCCTACACTATTATCATATTGGGATGTATCTCTTTTTTTAGGTCTAATAGTGTTTGCTTTATATATCTGGGTGCTCCAGTGTTGAGTTCATAGGTATTTATGATAGTTATGTCTTCTTGCTGGATAGATCCCTTTATCATTACACAGTGGCCTTCTTTGTCTTTTTTTATGCTTTAAGATCTATTTTATCCAATATAGGAATAGCCACTCCTACTTGTTTTGGGTTTCCATTTGTATGGTATATCTTTTTCCATCCTTTCACTTTTAGTTTATGTGTGTCTTTATGGGTGAGGTGAGTCTCTTGAAGACAGTATATAGTCGGGACTAGCTTTTTAATCCAATCAGTCAGTCTGTGTCTTTTGAATGAGGAGCTTAATCGGTTTATATTTACGGTTGTTATTGACAGGTATTGTCTTAATCCTGCCATTTTATTGCTTTTTGTTTAGATTTTTAAAATATCTTTTGTTCCTTTCTTCCCCTTTTATTATTCATCTTCAATGTCTGTTGGTTTTTTAAGATTTAGTTTCTTTCTCTTTCTCATTTGCATTTATGTTTTACCAGTGGGTTTTTTCTTTCTTTTGTATTCATGACAGTGATTATCATTTTTTGGATTCCAGATGCAGGACTCCCTTGAGAATTTCTTTTAGGGCTGGTCATGTGGTTGTGAACTCCTGCAGTTTTTGTCTGGGAAATACACTGTTTATCCCTCATTTCTGAAGGATAGCCTTGCTGGGTATAGTATTCTTGGCTGGCAATTTTTTTCCTTTAGTATTTTGGATGTATCATCTCATTTTTTTTGGCCTATACAGTTTCAGTTGAGAAGTCTGCTGTTAGTGTGATGGGGGCTCCCTTATAGGTGATGTGATGCTTTTGTCTTGCTGCTTTTAGAATTCCCTTGTTGTCTTTGATATTTGCCAGTTTGACTATAATATGTCTCAGAGAGGATCTTTTTGGATTGAATCTGTCTGGGGATCTTTGAGCTTCCTAGGTGTGAAGGCCCATGTCTCTCCCCATACCTGCGAAGTTTTCTGTTATTATTTCATTGAATCAGTTTTCAATGCTTTTTCCTTTCTCCTCCCTTTGTGGAATACCCATGATTTGGATGTTTGTGCACTTAAGGTTGTGTGCTAGCTCTCTTAGATTTTCTTCATTTTTAAAAAATTCTTTTTTTCTCCCACCTGGGTTATTTCAAAAAGACCATCTTTATGATCTGAAATTCTTTTTTCAACTCACTCTAACCTGTTGCTTAAGCTCTCAGTTGTGTTTTTTTTATTTCATTGAATGAATCCTTCAGTTCCAGGACTTCTACTGCATTCTTTTTTTAAGATATTAATCACCTTGTAAAATTCCTCCTTCATACCCTGGTTATTTTTTCTCATTTCATTGTGTTCTCTAATCTCTTTGAGTTTTCATAAGATTATTGCTTGGAACTCCTTTCCAGTCATTTCAAGGGTTTCCTTCTCTATGGGGCATGATACTTGAGAATTACCGTATTCCTTTGGTGGTGTCATATTTTCTTGTTTATTTGTTTTTCTGGTATCTCTATGTTTATGTCTGGTCATCTGGTAGAGCAGTTGTTTCTTCCGTCACTCTGGAGTGGGCTTTGAGGACAAGGACTTCCTCCTCTATTTGCAGGCTCCCTTGGTGACTCTCCTTGTGTCAATGCAGTTGAGAGTGCAGCGGGCTGACTACAGGGTGATCCCGGCTGCTACTGTGGTGATGAGCCATCCTTGTGGTAGTAGTAGTTGTGGCAGTGGCTGTTCTGGATCACCTGTGAGGAAGCAGTGTTTGTGGTGCACTCTTGCCTTCTGTTTATGTGGTCAAGTATTGCTTCTTGTGTGAGTAGTTCTTTCAGGACGCTGGAGAGGAAGAACTTGGAAATCTATGGGTCTTTTAGTCAAATACAATCAAAGCCATAAAAAGGCCACCTTTATTCTTAACATGAACTTCAATGTCTGTTCCATCTTCCTTGCTCAGAGTCTTCATGGGTGTAATGGAGGTTCCAGGTCCCCTTCTGTGTTAGAAGGAATCAGGATAACCAAGGCATCATCGGGCACCTCTACAAGAGGGTCAGTCCATGGAAAGGTTCAAAAAACAGATAATTTTGTATGTCTAACTTGGGGAAACTTTGTAACTCAGGGTTATTTCTGGGAGTTGAATTATGGGAGGGAACAGATGAAGAGGAATTTGGCACTTTGCTGATACTGATGGCTTGCTTGTCTAATGCAATTCTAGGGAATGTTGAATTTGTTTCTTGAAAGAACTGTGTAGCCATGCAGCCCCAGCCAAAAGGACCACTGGAGGTGAGGGGTGTACAGTCTCTAGGGTTCATCCTAATACACTCTGTTCTCATGTGCCACTGGAACGGTTATAACAAAATAGTATCTGAACTAGAATGGTTTGATAATTAGTTCAATAGGCATAATCTAGAACAATGTCTAGCACTTCACAGGGAATAAATACATATTTGATGAATGAATGAAAAATGTTTTCTGAATAAGAGAGAGGAGGAAACAACTCCCATCCTCAAAACCTCCTAGTGCTCATCACCCCCTAATCACTCTTGGGATAGAACCCAAGCTCTTTGCAATGATCTGCAAGGCCCTGTGTGATCTCGGCCCTAATTCATCTTACCTTTGCTCACTGCTTCCTAACAATGACCTCACTTTTCCTCAGACAAACCAACCTCAATTCCATGTCAGGATCTTTGCCTTTTCCTTTACCAGAAATGTTCTTCCCCCAGATCTTCCCATACGTTCTTCATTCACTCCTCTCTGATTTCTATCCCAGAGTCATCTTCTCAAACAGACCTTCTCTAATTAATCAGTCAAAAATAGTCCCCACCATCCGCTATCCCATACCTACGATTTATCCTGCTTTATTTTGCTATGTAGCACTTATTACTACATGAAATTAAATGTAGTCATTTGCTTATTTTCTATCTTCCTACTAGATAATAAGCTCCTTGAGAATTAGGACATTGTCTTGTTCACTCCTCTGTCTCCAGTTCCTAAAACATGGCCAGTAGGTGAGCAATAAATAGCAGTTGAATAAATAAACGGATGAATAAATGGATCTCCTCTGAGACCTTTTATCATGAATTACCTATTGAATGAGACCAAAGTTAGGCCCTACACCATGTTTCGGCAATATATTAGTCCATTTCTGTTGCTTACAGCAGAACACCTGAAACTGAATAATTTATAGGAAAACAAAATTGATTCCTTCCTGTTTGGAATCTGGGAAGTCCACAGTCCAAGGGGTGCATCTGGTGAGGGCCTTCTTCTTAGTGTGAACTCTCTACAGGGTTCAGTGGCAAGTGGGGTGTCACACGGTACAAACGGGTTGAGCGAAAGAGCTAACTTTTTAATTTGCTTGCCTTTTAAAGCCATCGGAACCATGCCCATTACTCCATGAATGGATGAATCCATCCACAAGGGCACAGTCCTCACAATCTAATCACCTCTTAAAGGCCCTGCCTTTCAAATACCATAATTGGATTTCCTACCCTCTAACACTGTTACAAGGGAGATTGAGTTTCCAATATATGAACTTTTGGGAGACACATTGACCCATAGCAGGCAATAAAAGATAATGCAAGAACAGTACCAAGTCCATCGCATGGGAGAACTCTTGAGGAAGTCACAGGGAGATGCATGTCAAAGTGTGAAGGTACACCAGGTGAATCGTAGCTGGAGTTTTAAATGATCTTGGGAGGTTTGGGGCCAAAGGACTGACTATGTATCATCTGTATTAGTTTCCTATGTCTTCTGTAACAAATTACCATAAACTTGGGGGTTTAAAACAACAGAAATTTATTCTCTCACTGTTCTGGAGGTCAGAGTCCAAAATCAAGGTGTCAAACTTGCCTTTTGGCTACATCACTCCAATCTCTGCCTCTGGCTTCACATGGCCATCCTCTGACTTTGCTGTCCTCTCTTTTGTGTTTGACAAATATCCTTCTGCATTTCTCTTATAAGGACGCTTGTCATTGGATTTAGGGACCATCTGGATAATTCAGAATGATCTCCCCATCTCAAGATCCTTAACTTTATTATCTCTGCAAAGACCCTTTTTCCAAATAAGCTAACATTCACAGTTTCTGGGATTTAGGACATGGTTAAGAGGTAGGTATATTTTGGGGGTCCACCCTTCAACCTATTACACTATCCATATTAAAACTTATTTGATTAGGGCTAGCGTAATTATTTATCAATATTTATATTTCCCTGGTTTTAGGCTGTGTAACACAAAAGAATGTAGCCTTCCTTTTATGGTTCTCTAGTAATAAATGTTTACTGTTAATGTTAACCATGCCTGATTTAATATAATCATTTAATGTGTGGGGGTTTTTTGTTTGTTTGTTTTGTTTTTATTTAGGATCTGTATCTGTACCAAGATACTCTGAAGAATAGTTCTACCCTTAGGAATGTCTAGTGTTACAAATGACTAGCACCTTCCATTTTGCCATCATCTTCATGTTAATACTTGAGAGAAGAATCCAATTATCTCATGAAAGTGAATTTTTAGTTGACAGGTCAAAAACAGGTCTCATCCATGTTCCCAAAGACCTATCCCCGGAAACAACAGTCTTAGATATATCACAAAATTATATATCTGAGCTTCAGACTTCTGACATCCTATCACTATCAAAGCTGAGGATTTTGATAATTTCTTATAATAGAATCCAGCATCTTGATATCAGTGTTTTCAAATTCAACCTGGAATTGGAATACTTGGATTTGTCTCGCAACAAGTTGGGGAAGATTTCTTGCTACCCTACTGTGAACCTCAAGCACTTAGACCTTTCATTTAATGCATTTGATGCCATGCCCATATGCAAAGAATTTGGTAGCATGTCTCAACTAAAATTTCTGGGGTTGAGTGCTACACAGTTACAAAAATCTAGTGTGTTGCCAATTGCTCATTTGAATATCAGTAAGGTTTTCCTGGTCTTAGGAGACACTTATGGGGAACAAGAGGACCCTGAGAGCCTTCAATACTTTAACACAAAGTGTCTGCAAATTGTTTTCCCCACAAACAAGAAATTCCATTTTATTTTGGATGTGTCAGCCAGCACTGCAGTAAGTCTGGAACTGTCTAATATCAAATGTGTACAAAGTGATAATGAATGTTCTTATTTCCTAGATGTTCTGTCAAAACTTCAGACAAACCCCAGGTTATCAAATCTTACTTTAAACAATTTTGAAACAACTTGGAATTCTTTCATTAGGATCCTCCAGTTGGTTTGGTATACAACCATAGATTATTTTCTCAATTTCAAATGTGAAACTACAGGGTCAACTTGATTTCAGAGATTTTAATTATTCTGACACCTCCCTGAAGGCCTTGTCTGTACACCAAATTGTCAGCAATGTGTTCACTTTTCCACAAAGTTCTATCTATAGAATCTTTTCAAATATGAATATCCAAAATTTAACAGTGTCTGGTACACACATGGTCCACATGCTTTGCCCATCCCAAATTAGCCCATTTCTGTATTTGGGTTTTTCCGATAATCTCTTAACAGACTTGGTTTTTGAAAACTGTGGAAGCCTGACTAAGTTGGAGACACTTTCTTTACAAATGAATAAATTAAAAGAACTTGAAAATATAGTTCATATGACCAAAGAGATGAAATCTCTACAAGAATTGGATATTAGCCAGAATTCTCTAAGTTATGATGAAAATAAAGAAGATTGCTCTTGGACCAGAAGCTTATTAAGTTTAAATATGTCTTCAAATATACTTACTGACTCTGTTTTCAGATGTTTACCTCCTAGGGTCAAGGTACTTGATCTTCACAATAATCGAATAAGGAGCATTCCTAAAGAAGTCATGAAACTAGAAGCTTTGCAAGAACTCAATGTTGCTTTCAATTCTTTAACCGACCTTCCTGGATGTGGTGTTTTTAGCAGCCTTTCTGTACTGATCATTCACCATAATTCAGTTTCTCACCCATCAGCTGATTTCTTCCAGAGCTGCCACAAGATTAGGTTGATACAAGCAGGCAACAATCCATTCCAATGTACATGTGAGCTAAGAGAATTTGTTAAAAATATAGGCCAAGCATCAAGTGAAGTGGTAGAAGGCTGGCCTGATTCTTATAAGTGTCACTACCCAGAAAGCTATAAGGGAACGCTGCTCAAGGACTTTCACGTGTCTCAATTATCCTGCAACACAGCTCTGCTGATGGTCACCATTGGGGCTGCTGTGCTGGTGCTGGCTGTCACTGTGACCTTCCTCTGCGTGTACTTGGATCTGCCCTGGTATCTCAGGATGGTGTGTCAGTGGACCCAGACCCGGCGCAGGGCTAGGAACATACCCTTAGAGGAACTCCAAAGAACTCTCTCCAGTTCCATGCTTTTATTTCATATAGTGGGCAGGATTCTGCCTGGGTGAAGAATGAGTTACTACCAAACCTAGAAAAAGAAAATATACGGATTTGTCTTCATGAGAGAGACTTTGTTCCTGGCAAGAGCATTGTGGAAAATATCATAAACTGCATTGAGAAGAGTTACAAGTCCATCTTCGTTTTGTCTCCCAACTTTGTTCAGAGTGAGTGGTGCCATTACGAACTCTACTTTGCCCACCATAATCTCTTTCAAGAAGCTTTTCATAACCTAATCCTGATCTTGCTGGAACCCATTCCACAGTACTCCATTCCTGGTAGCTATCACAAGCTCAAAAGTCTCATGGCACAGAGTACTTACTTAGAATGGCCCAAAGAGAAGAGCAAACATGGACTTTTTGGGGCCAGCTTAAGAGCCGCCATTAACATTAAGTTGAAGGAACAAGCAAAAGAAGTAGCTCACACATAGAGATAAAAATATTCCTCTTGTCAATGTTGCTGCTTTTGGAAGTTCCAACAATGACCTTATTTTGCATCAGCATGATTCTAAATATGATTTTGAGTTTATGATAGATATAAAGATCTGTACTTTCAGACCCCAGTTCATCACTTATATGTGGTAATAAAAATTAATGGAATAACAATTTTGATTTAAAGAGTAATTTCTAATGTATGAGGGATTCAGCTGTTTCTTGCTATCACTGAATGCATCGAATTTATCATGAAATCAAGAGAAGCACCTGCTTCTCTTCAGTGATGTGTGTTCCTGCGTGCTGGGGTCGATATTAGAAAAGTCCGTGACTTTTATGCCTGTAGCTGGGTTTCTGCAGAAGATTTCTTTAGCTGTTGGTGACCTACCATTTCCACACACACTTCACCGCTGCATGTTGAAGGCTGCTCATTGCTGTTGATGCAGACTCTACATCTGAAGGGGTTTTTCCTGGCCACGAGGCCCGCACAAAGGGCAATCAGAAGTGCCGGAGAGCTGTCCCGGGAAGCAGCCCTCAGCCACTGTTGGAAAGAATTGGTGGATAAATACCCCAATTTTCTCACCCAATTTTTTGAGATAAATCTTGGATGTAGTTTACACTCTCCCTGAGATACCAGCAGGGTAAAATTCTGGCTGTCCGCAGTAGAAATGGCTTGGTAAAGTATTCTCCATTGGATTTCTTCTTATTTTTTTCTCATCTGCTCTTTCCTCTATGGGTGTTTCCTGGGATCACTTCTGCAATAAACCACTTGCAGTGGAATACTTGTCTCAGAGTCTGCTCCTGGAGGAACCCAAACCAAGAGTGTGTTCCAGCTCAGTACCGATGGAAATTCTGAGTGCCGTTTTCTGTGGCTGGAGATCTTGCTGAGATTCTAGTTGTATGAACTGACATGCACAAGAGCCTTTGCTCTTTTGATCAGAAAGAAAAATAGAGTTATATGTCGTGTTTCTATACATAACATCCCTCTCTTGGGGGAACTATTAAAATAGGGCATAAGCAGATTGGGGCAGTGTAAGAAATGGGCTATACCAGATATTTTTCATAGTTATTAAACATCCTCACAGTCTACTTTTTACTCTGGCAGCCAGCTATTGGCAGGTGTAGCCCTACAGCACCTTGGCATAACTTCACTATGTATCTTTCACTTTATGCCCCATGACTTCACTAATACCACTCACTGCATGGGATGCTTGTAGAAGCCTGTCCAACCATTCCTATACACGCACAAACCTAGAATTGCCAGGAATACCCTCTGTGGCAATCTGTGACCACTACGGGATGGGAACCATTAGATAAATACTCCTCTCTTCTATTCTTGGGTAAAAAAATGAGACATAGTCTATATCCATTCCTTAAACAAGTCCCCAGCATTATTGAGCTTTACCTGCCAGCCACAAAAGTCTCGCCCTACAGAACTTAATGGTCAATCAGTGGACATTACGTGTGTCCAAATAACTAAAATAAAAATCAATGAAATAAAAATATATAATGGAAGTTCAAAGATTATTTAAACTAACAAAAAGTCTTAGAAATGATGTTTTTTTTTTTCTTTCCATTGGGTCTTGATGGAATAAACAGGCCCGTTTTGGGACTCACGTCCCAATTTGACTGGACAAGAGGTTTTTGAAAAACAACAGTTGGATACAAGTGTGGAAACTTACATAAAGACCATATTGTCAAAGATTTTGAAAGTCTACGTATGGAGATAGAACTTGGGGGTATATGAAAGTCACCATTTAAACCTCTGTGAAGTATAATAGTAAAAAGCAAATTCAAACCATAAAATGTATGCTAAAAAAGTACAAAAACTCTTGTTCTGTAGTGGAGTTGCAACAGTTGTCAGAACTGGATTTTCCCATTTTCTTTTGGAGGATTGCAGTTTCTGTATTGAATTTCAAGATTTCAGAATCAAGTTTCAACTGCTCAGCAAGCAGCTGTGTATTAGTTTTCAAGGGCTACTGTAAAAGGTACCACAAACAGGGCAGCCTAAACAACTGAAATTTATTGTCTCATAATTCTGGAGACTAGAAGTCCAAATTGAGGTACTGGCAGAGTTGGCTCCTTTTGAGAGGAGAGAGGGAAGGATCTGTTCCAGGCCCCTCTTCTCCTTGATGTATAGATGGCCGTCTTCTCCCTGTGTCTCTTCACGTTGTCTCCCTCTGTGTCTTTCTATCTCTATATCTAATTCCCCCCCCTTTTAAATAAGATAACCAGACCAGTTTTATTAGATTAAGGCACACTCTAATGATCTCATCTTAACTAATTATATCTACAACAACCCTATTTCCAAAAAGAGGTCACATTCTGAGGTACTGGGATTCAGGGCTTCCACATATACATTTTGGGGGATACAGTTCAACCCATAACACCCTGTAAATCTAACAAAAATCCCTGAAGGGAGGCATAAAGTCACTTAGAGTTTATCTAACAAACTCAAGATTTTGAGAAAATAGAACAATCCTATTCATAAATAGCTGATTTCATGAGTAGTTTTAAGGAGGCTGCTAGAGAGGTTGAATTAATATTGGTGGAGTCTCCTGCCAAAAAATTCCACGTTATGAAATGAAGAATTCAGGTCAAAATATGGATAAATATATAGTAAGAAAAATAAGAAAGATTTCACAGATAAATGAAAGAAAGTATTACAGAATGTGTAAATATGCAAGCTCTGAATCACGTTTGGGTTTCAAGTCTAGATTCACCACTTATTTGCAAATAACCTGGGACAAGTTACTTAAACTTACTAACCCTAGATGTCATTATTTGTAAAATGCATCCTTACAGTAGCTAGCCGAGACTCTTAGATTTCCAGGTATGAATTAAAGATTGGTCCAATATGTCCCCCAAACTACAGAGTTCACTCAGCAAGCTTTCCACGTGGTTCTGTTGAAGCCCTTTTTCCTAGGATTGAGGTAAGAGGGAGTACACCCCCACCTGTCCTTCTTGAAGGTAAATGGAACTCATAATACACCAAAACCTCTTTCCAAAATCCTCTTCTAATTCACAACTCTTCTCAGCCTCTCCAACCCCTTTTTTGGCTAGAGGTGGATGGGTGATCAGCAGTAGGTCACAAAACCAGTTGTCTAGGCTCACACCTCACTCGACAGAACTTCATGAAAATTGAGACCAACAGAATTCCATTTTATCAGCCTGTTGTATTAACGATACTGCAGGGGAATGGGCATTTTATATGGTGATAACAGGAGGGCATAGTAATTCGGCTATACATATTGAGAGCTTTAAAATATTCATGCTCTTTGACCTGGTAATTCTACTTCTAGGAATCTATCCTAAGGAAATAAGTTGAAATGTGGACAAATATTTATTCACAAGTATGTTAAATGCAGGGTCATTGGTAACAGTGAAAAATTTAAAACACTCCAGCTTTCCAACAATGGAGGAATGTGTTGTGCTCGTTAAATGACATATTTCACAACCATTTAAAATAACAGGTAAGGTTGCAAGGGTAAATTTTATATTGTGTGTTTTTTACCACAACTTAAAAATGTTTAAGAAGTCTTTTATTAACATAGAAGAATGCTTATATTACGATATAAATGAAAAGCATGGGATACAAAATTGATCCAATACGGTTCAACCATGTTAAATAAATGCATAGAAAAAGTCTAGATGAAATATACGAAACCATTATCACTGCTTGCCTGGCGTTGGTGTTTGTTTTTGTTTTTATACTTTTCTGTGTTGAAAAATTTACAACCAATAAATAAGAAAATGGGGCTTAGGAGATCAAAACTAGGTCTCCATCAGACATGGGACAATAGAGAATAAAGGTTGTAAAGCTGGGCTCTGCACACAGGCATTCCAGGACTAAATCCTGGCTCAATTTCTCTGTACTTCTGTGCCCTTGGATGGATTTCTTCTCCTCTCCCAGCATCCTTTTCTTCATCTGTAAATGGGCATAAAAATCATACCTCTCTCATATGGTTGTAAGAAGTCAGTGGTACAATGGACTTAGCTCAGGGTCTGGTCTAGAAGAGGAAGACACAGTGGGTAGAAGGAGCATCACGGGACAGAGCACTTCAGCCTGAATTGTGCCTATTCCATCTCTTTCTAGTGACCTTGGGTGGTTATGTACTTCCTCTCTGCTTTGTTATCCTGGATGTAAAATGAGGAGGATTTAATGAGTTGATATATGTAATGTCCGTAGAACAATGCCTGGCACAAAGCAAAGCTTCAATAAGTGTTAGCCATTATTACTATTATGTCATTATTATTATTATCCTTGTTATCTAACACATCCAAATGTGGAACTGCAGCCGAGTTGCTCATCATGTTCAATCTAGATTGTCCTGGGCTTTCTACGATTAAATGAAACCAGAAAAGAGACAAAATTTAACTACATAAAAACTGAAAACAGCTCTATGTTAAAAGAAACAAGCAGATGGGCAAACAAACTAATGAAACAACTAAAAATGGCAAATGTGGAAATATGAAATTGGGGAATGAACTGGCAGCAGACATCACAGATAAAATTCTCTTTATATCTATATATCTATATGGATAAAGAATTAGTAGAATAAAATAGAAAAGCACTAAGATCCCAACTGATACATTGGCAATGAGCATGAACAGCTCTAAACAGAATTCAGTCAGAAAACAAACATATGAAAAATTTTAGCCTCATTATTTCAGCCAAATGTCCCCAAGGTTTCTAGTTTTGGGCTACCACTCTCATTTCATTTTAAATAAAATCACTCGAGTCCCCAACCTGCATGGTTACAGGACAGCAGTCCCTCCTGAGGATTGCAGAGAAGAGCTGAATTTTCTGTCTGCCTCTCCCAGTGGCTCCCTGTCACTCTGGACCAGGTCACACTGCCTTCTTTGGCTGTTCCAGAGCTCTGTGGTAAACTTCATCCTCAACCTAGAACATGGTCGCTTCTCAAATTCCCAAAGTAAACAGCCATACAAGTGGATAACAAGCCTTAATAAAAATCCATTATCAAAAGTCATCAACAACTCAAGCTACATGTCTTTGAGAGTAAGAGGACAGGAGAGCTACCTGTTGGTAATATAGTCAAGGCAGGCCTACGAGCGTGTTCACCTCTTCCAAGACAACTTGAAGTTACAGATACTTCTTGGAACTTAATGTGGTAGCCTCCTCCCCCAAAGAAAATATGCTAAGGGAATTTCTAAGAAATTAGAACGAAATGATTAATTGCCAATGCAAGAGAAAATATAAGAAATAAGAGCCTAAGTCTGGGAGGTCCATATCTATCAAATAGGTGTCTCACAAAAAGAAAATAGAAAAAATGGAGGAGATGACATTATCAAAAAAATAATACAGGGAAATTCCACTGAAGGACATGAATCTCCTAACAGCTCCAGTGATGTGAGTGCAGGATGCAGCAGGACTCCATGGAAAGATTATGCAGACTTACAGCTCAAGGGCAGATCCAGGAGTTTGTTCATCTCTCCAATTATTTTGGATTATGGAGCCTTTTTCATTTTCCTGATTTCCGTATTGAAATGCAAAAAATCCATTAAATAGCTAAGTAGAACAAGCACTATTATCTAATTCCTGGACAGAGTCAAGAAGCTCTATTTGAGAATGAAGGCTTTAGGACTGGTACTGAAGGTAGAGGCAATTCCATAGGGAAATGCTTAGGAACCTGGGAAAAGAGGGGAGGAAAAATATATACAGTAGTCCTCCCTTATCCCCAAACCAAGGTATCTTCTCTTGGATACCTTGGACAAACCAAGGACAACAATCCTAAAAGCTCCCAGAAAGAGAGAAAGAAAAAAGAAGAAGAAAAAAACTAGGTCACATACAAAAGATCAGAAATCAAAATGGCATTGCACTTTTCAATACAATACTAGAAGCTAGAAAACAATAGAGCGATTTCTTTAAAATCACGTGGGAAAATTATTTGCAACTTAGAACTTTATATTTAGTCAAATAATTAATCAAACATAAGGCATGACATTTGAGTTCCCCCTCCAAATTAATCATCGGTGTACTCTTTCTCAGGAAGCTACTGGAGGAAGTGTTCCACTATAACAGACAAAAACCAAGAAAGAAGATGCTATGCATTCCAGGAAACAAGAGCTCCAATACAGGAGAGTGGAGCAAGGACTTTCTAGAATGGCAGCATGTAAAAGTAAGAGGATGTTAGCTCTGCTCTAGTCCTAGAAAGCATCCAATCCGTACTGGAGCAAGATGACAGAGGTCATTTGAAGGAGGCGATAGTTTACTTGATAAATTTGATTACCTAAAAATTTTGACTTGAGAGTACATACAAATTTTGGCTTGAGAGCTATTTGAGAATGTGGAGGAAATTGTCACAGGTACGTAGAAACTGAACGAAATAAAACACAAGGTAAATATTAACTAGAGAAAAAACAAACAGTTTAATCATGGACTGTAATCATAGTTCTTAATGTAGTTTTTAGCTATGCCCCAATATTTACATAGGTCATAATACTATAAACACTGAACAGTAGTTTAACCAGAAGTCGAAAAGAGTTTACGTAAATCTCTGCCAAAATATTGCTCTTAAAAAAAATGAGCCACTTAAATTAGAGAAATGCTTTCCTTTTTTTAAAAAAGTCAGTTTTAAATGACATCAAATGCAGTGGTGTGTTGGTAAATACTTAAAAACAGAATCTAAAAAAAAAAAAGCTCTGACAAAGTATTTACATTATCTCCTTTACTTTCATGAGTCTAGAAAATTAGCAAAACAATAAATAAAGGCCTGGTTTATAGTGTTCGCCAATTTCATGGAAACACCAGGGTCAGTTTCAGGGCACCAACGTGACATCACTGAAGGTGGAGCTGGAGGGAGATGTGCAGTAATATACCACTGTATAGTGCTTTCACCATACAGATACAGTGGATGTAAATAAACTCAATAGCATAATAACAGTAAATATATAGTAAAATAATTGGGAAGGAATGAGTTCTGAGTACTTACTACTTCTGTTTTAAATATAGTTAATTTAAGTGCAAGTATATGTAATTTAATTTTTGACAATAGTTGTTTTAAACAACGGGCTCACAATGTTCTTGAAAATTAAAAATTTGCTCTCACGAGCTGGTATAAGCTGGCTCTACCAGAGCACTGAATGTATTGAAAATATCTTAGTAAGCTTGATTCTGTGTGTAATTTTTTTCATATTCAATCAGAACAATGGCACATCGTTCAGATGCAGACAAGGAAATCCAAGGGAATTCCTCATTTGGACACGTCTTAAGGATGTTTATTATATAACTGAGCTGTGTGACTCTGCCTAAGATTAACACTAAACAACTCATTGATAAAGTTATAGTAACAACTACACCTGGATGAGAAATTCAGACTTGGCCCTTTTCCTCTCTTCTTGTTTCCCTTTGGCACTTCCTTGTTTAGCCTGTATATTTTATTTTCTCCCTTCTTTTTGTTTCCATTCCCTTCCTGTTCTGTCTTCCTTCCCAACTTTTTCCATGTTGTTATCCACATTCTTTCTTATATTTTTGATCCTCTACCCTTTCTGCTTTTCCCTTCCATTTCTCTCTTTTCCTCTTTAATTTTTCTTTAATATTTGTTTATTCTCCCTTTTCTCTCCCCCATCCCTAATATAGACATTTTTCCTTTCCTGTCTTTAAAGCCTTTGGGATAATTTCTGAGGACACAGGTCCTGAGAGATGTTTCTACAGCAGGATCATTCACCAAGTGAGCAGGGAGCAGGGGCTTAGTCGGAGCTAGCATGTTGGGAGATGAAAAATGAGAAAGATCAACATTTGACATAACTAGGGAAAATTGTATGGGTGAATTAGAGTTCCAGTTTTTGGGCTAATTGTAAGATGGTCATTTATTAACTTAAGGCTTTAATTCTACTTGTCCAGTATGGCAGCCACTAGCCGTATATGGCTATTGAGTTTGAAGTGTGGCAAGGCTGACTTGAAATGTGCTATAAATGTAAAACACCAAATTTCAAAGACATTGTAAGAAAAGAGAATGTAAAATATCTTAACAATTGTTTATAGTTAATATTTGTGAAATAATATTTTAATATAGAGGGTTACATAAAATATATTACAGCGGTCTCCTTATCTATGGTTTAGATTTCTGCAGTTTTAGTTACCTGCAGTCAACTGTGGCCTGAAAGTGTTAATATATTTTGAAAAAGAGAGAGACCACATTCACATAACTTTTATTACTGTATATTGTTTAATTATTCTATTTTATTATTAGCTATTTTTAATTTCTTACTGTGCCTCATTTATAAATTAAACTTTATTATAGTTAAATACGTATAGGAAAAAACAATATATAAGGGTTCAGTACTATCGGAGGCTTCAGGCATCCACTGGAGGTCTTGGAAAGTATCCCCTGTGGATAAGGGGGGACTACTGTATTAAAATTAGGTTCACATTTTTGGTCTTTTTAAATGTGGTTACTAGAAAATTTAAAGTTACTTACGTAGCTTGCATTATTTCTATATTCTAGAGGACAGTGCTGCATAATAAAGTATTTACTAAATCTCTTCAAAGTCTTTAGGTTCCCACTACATATTTAGGGCCATTTTAATTTATTTGTTTGAACTATAATTTTCTCCTTATGCTCAACGTCTGTAGTAAATGAATGATAAACTATTTGAATTTCCTAACCATGTGAGAATTTTTTTTGCCTCATTTATTTTTAAGCAATATGATTCAGAAAAAATAATCTCTGTCACCATTTTCATTTACAGATACCCATAATTAAAGTAGAGGAGGTTAATGCTATTAACACATGCTCCCGACTAGACCCTGAGTCAGCCCTCAGTGCCCTTGGGGAGAAAGCAGCCCTGGGTCAGGTGACTTTCCTACCTGCCTGGATCAGGGCCTTAGGCCCTATCAAGGGCAGGACATGAAATCAGCCAGCAGACTATCAAGAAGCCGCTGAGTCCTCTGGCTACAGAGATGCTCCATTTTGGATGGTGAAACAAAAAATCCAGTTATATTTCTCATCTTGGGGGAAGTGTCCCCAGGATGAGCCTCAGCCCTGACTGTAAGCCATGAGACTGAAAAAAGACTGTAAAAAGAAATAAGTAGAAGCAAAGGCAGCAATAAAGAGAGGCTGGGAATAGAAAGAGAAGCAAACTGAGGAAGAGTCAAAGGGAAACCGAGTCATAGCCGGCGTGGGGAACAGCCCACACCCACTTTAGCGGGTACAAGATGGCTTGACCACAGGGGCTGGTTCTGAGTCCCGAAAAGCTATTGTTCAAGGTCTCTGCGAGGCCTGGCTGTCCTGCTGCTGTGCTTGCTTGTTTGGCATCTTCAAAATAAACCTCCATCTGCTTGAGGTCACCCAAGGCTCTCCGTTTGTTGCAACTCATGTATGTAGGCAGAAATATGGAAGGCAGAAGTCCGGACTCATTGGAAGGCCTAAGGGAAGTGTGTGTGTGTGTGTGTGTGTGTGTGTGTGTGTGTGTGTGTGTGTGTGTGTGTGTGTGTGTGTGTGTGTATGCGTGAGAGAGACAGAGAAACAGAGAGAGAGAGAGACAGAGAGAGAGACAGAGAGAGAGAGGGAGGGAAAAATCTTTTACAGGAATAAAAAAATTACCTAAAGTTATCAGCACGTATGGTTCTGAGCATACTATTCTTGGTTGCTAATGTGAATAAGGATTTAAAAATTTTAGAAATATCCCAGGTGAAGACAGAGGGAGCAGTACCTAAACTCTTGGGCACCTGGAGTAGTGACAAAATTGTGGGCTTTGGAGCCAGACAGACTTGGTTTTGAATCTCTCACTGGATGATGACCTCGGGCAAGTTTCTTGCTCTCGCTCTCTCTCAAGCAGCTTCCTCATCTGTCGAATGGGAATAATGTCTGTGTTCTATAGGGGTTGTGGATTGGCCAGTACCTTGTTTGCAATACTTCCTGCACTTAGGGAGTAAAGGCAAGCTTTAGTGATGATGATGCAATGACACAGAACACTACTCCCTCACTTGGCTCAACTTGTTTTTGGTAAATAAATTTAAAAATAAGTAAAGAAAACTCCATTTACTGATAGCAAAGTGTTTAAACATGTTGGTCTCTGGGAAAAGGAAGACTATGTCTTTGGACAACAAAAACTTCAACTGATTATTTTTCCTTGAGAGTGCAATATACACTGTGAGTGGGCTGATCATAGTTGTTTGAGAATTTTTGACATAAAAAAGATTTTAGAGCTTAGTTTATCCAACAAGCTAGGAACACCCTCTCCAACACTCCTGATGGGTGTGCCCCCAGCCCCTGTTTTCACGTGTATGTGTAATATAAATATGTTTGTGTATGTTTAGGTGAGCAGTAGATCAGACTGATTTTGTTTGTTTTTATACAGTTTTTGTGTGTGTGTGTGGGATCCCCCTATAATATATGTAGAAATACATGCATTACACTTTTAATAAAAAAAACCAATCTGATTGTGAAAAAAAATTCTTATTTTAAGAACCCACACCTCTCCTCAATTTTACACTTACACACACCTATTGAAATTATTCATTTTTAAATTGACCATTTCTCCTGTGGACAAATCCATCTAGAAGTTTTCATCTCCAGTAGCATCACCTTAATCTTAAGTCAACTATAAAGAAGACTTCAAAAAGAGTTGCTTAAAAAAAAAATGATGTGTACTCTGCAATCGACATAAAAAGATACCATGCTTGTTTTATGACTTCACTTCAAGACAAGGCCTTTAGCTAACCCTTCCCACCCTCTCTCAGTGAGCTTGCTGAAATTATGAACCACGGTTCCTTTATTCCTTCTCATCACCTCTTGGCCACTTCACTGAATTTGATGGGTGGGATAATTGACCTGAGCCTTGAAGTAAGGCACCATCAAAGTGCTCTAAGATGCTGTGGAAAACCAGTATGCCAGATCTGCAAAAAATTAAACATGGAATTACCATATGATCCAGCAATTCCACTTGTAGGTATATCCAAAAGATTTGAAAGCAGGGACTCCAACAGATATTTGTACACCAATGTTCACAGCAACATTACTCACAAGAGCCAAAAGATGAAAACAACCCAGATGCCCACTGATGGATGAATGGATAAACAAAATGTGTATATACATACAATGGAATATTATTCAACCCTTAAAAGGAAGGAAATTCTGATACATGCTACAACATGGAAGAACCTTGGAAATGTTATGCTATGTATGTAAACTAAGCCAGTCAAAAAGAACAAATACTGTACGATTCCGCTTACATGAAGTACCTAGAGCAGTCAAATTCACAGAAACAGAAAATGGAATGGTCGTTACCAGGGAGGGGATGCGGGGAGCGGGGATGGGGAGTTGTATTTTAATGGATCCAGAGTTTCAGTTTGGGATGATCAAAAAGCTCTGAAGATGGATACTGGTGATGGTTGCCCAACAGCGTAAATGTACTTAATGCCACTGAATTGTACACTTAAAAATGGTTAATGTGGTACGTTGTATGATATGTATATTTTACCACAATTTTTAAAAAGTGCTCTAAGTTTATTGTGAATTTATGTACCCTGTAATGCCACTAGCATGCAGTAGAGGGAGAAGGGATTTAAACTTCACAGAAAAGCTTGATTCAATCCGCTCCTGCAGCCCATTCTGACTGTCAGTGAATCATCCCCACACCTGCAGCTCTGTGAGACGGTGCAAGCCCTGGGGTAAGAACTGTTAGCTTGCTTTGTTGTAACACTCATGAAAAAGAAAAGGGGTTACCGTGAGTCTTTTCTAAAGAGGAGATAATCTGAGCTATTATAGACTGGAGGAAAGTAGGCTTACTCAGATGTTTAGTATTTACTATTTTGCCTAAAGATTAATGATTAGAGACCTCGAGGCTATTGATCTGAAGAACTGTCTTGCCAGTGCTTGGGGGTTTGGGTTGCCTTTTGCTCGTTGTGGATTAAACCTGGTCAGCCCTTCCATCTGGAGTGGATGGCCCCAGGTATTGTGGTGAGTTTTCTCTAGCTTTTCTTTTCCCATAATACATGTTAACAGCATCAGCTGGATGAGATCTTGGCTATTTAAGGCATGTCTGTTGCTCCTTTACCCTGTTCAAGAGTTCTGCATTAGTGTTGCATGTTTAAAAGTAGAAGCAGATCTGACGGGTCTTGTACCGTGCAGTTCCTGCTCAGTTTTCCTCCGAAGTCCACACTGGCCAAAGGTGGCCTGTGGCTGCTGTAGAGTAGAGGCTGGTTAGCAGCATCCAGTCTTTTGATTCTTACCAGAGCTTTCTCCCAGACCACCTACACTGAGCTATTCATTAGTGTTGTGTGTGCCCTTCGAGTTTTATTTCAATTTTTGTGAACTTATAACTTTCTTAAGCATATATGTATATGTAGACAAAGTCTCTTGAACTTTGTGACATCTCGCAGAGTGTCCCATAGCAGCTTCATACCACTTCGGAGACAGTCATGTGGGGTGGGAAGGGAGGACGCGGTCACTGGGGCAGATAACCAGATCAATGGATTCGAACTCAGTAATCACCTCCTAAGCTACCTCATTTCAGGGTTTGAGATGCCTTCAACTTGGGTTTAACCATCCGGAAGGGAGCAGACAGGTCTGGGTTCAAATCCCTGCTCCACCACTTGTTCACTGGGTCATCTTAGGCAAGGTACTTAATCTCTGGGCATTAGCTCCTCCATCTGGAAAACAGGAATGACAACAGCCACCATTTTGTTGGGTTGTTGAGGGGATTGAATAAGATGTGTGGAAAGCACTTAGCTCCATGTTGGACACTCAAAAACATGTCACTCTCACTCTTTGTGTTGCAAAGGTCATTCAACGTTCAAAGGATTTTTAACCCTGTCTTCCTATCTTTGCATTACTGGGAAAACAGAAATTAGATGATGAAGTATTCTTTGGCAAACCATCAATTGTCATTTCCTGGTGTCTTCTGACTTGGGCTTTTAAGTCACAAGCTATTAAGGAAAATCATTCTCTGTTTTTCACCTTCTTTCTGCATAGTAGTAATAGCAATAGAAATATGATAATAATATATACTATTTATATTTATATACTATTTACTTTTCATCAAAGTTGATGTCCTACTTTTTAAAAAGTTTTAATGAAATGCTGTACTGCATATGCATTGCCTGAGGGATAGGGCCTTTTCATTTTATTATATTAAGAGATGTTCAAAAACAGTTAGTTCTTCTCCCATTATTGTTTGAGATAAGGTTGTGGTATTGGGTAGGGGGATGAGGTGGGGGAGAGATGGAAACTCTGTTGTCTCAACCCAGGGGATTCCAGATAAAGCAACTGGGTTAGATTCTGCTGCACTTGGCAAAGGCCATGACTCACAGATTTAGAAGCTTAAAATAAGTGGCTACAAATTAAAGTGGTCTGTGAGATGATGACGTTAAAAGCACTTTATTGGCTTAATCATTGTAACAGCCAGGGGTTTGCCAAGCCATAATGGAGCATGAGGCAAAAGAAAAATTCAGTAATACTGATCCTGTCTTTATGAAAAGTTTCCATATTTTATTCAACAAGGATTTTTGCATTAATTTTGATTTTTAAAAATATTTTATTAAAATGTTATTTATCTTAATTACCGAGTTCCTTGGCACCCCCTTAAAACTTGTGCCTTAGTTGCCTCCCCTGGTCTTGGCCCTGGTAACTACTACCACTTATTAAGTGTGAAATGCTAGGCATGATGCTAACTGATTTATATACATTATCTATTTTATGACTCTGCACAAACCTCATGTTACAGATGAGAAAACTGAAACTTTCAGAGGTTAAGTAAATGATCCAGGTTACATAATCAGTGATTGGTTAATATTGGGCTTGAACACAGATCTGTCAATCCCTAACACCAAACTCTTTCTTTAAACATCATGCACGGGGCCGGCCCGTGGCTCACTCAGGAGAGTGTGGTGCTGATAACACCATGGCCAAGGGTTCGGATCCCATATAGAGATGGCTGGTTCACTCACTTTGGAGAGCGTGGTGCTGACAACACCAAGTCAAGGGTTAGGATCCCCTTACCGGTCATCTTTTGAAAAAAAATAAATAAATAAAATAAACATCATGCACTACTACCATATCAGGAATTCAAACACAAATTCATTCATCCAACACATATTTTTGAGATCATATTACACACCATCTTGCGCTAGGGGATAAAATGTTGAGATCGTTCATTCATTCATACGTACATCTAACGAGTATTTACTAAGCACATGCCAGGTGCTAGGCACTACTCTACGTGCCAGGGATACGGAAGTGAACAAGACAACTCTCATGGGGCTGAGGGATGGGGTACCATCAATAAACAATGAACAAAAGTTCATCTACTAAGTAGTCATTCATAAGAAACAGTGAATTCATGGAAAATCATCTTCCACATCTAGTGGCACAAAAATTAAGATCTTCTGAAATTTAATGTGTAACACCAGGTGTTGTGGACATGATAATTTGAGCAGTAATTACTCCTCCAGGAAACAGTTGTAAACTGATTTTCTATTGGGAATATTTGAAAGTAGATATAGAAAACTCACTCCTAAATATATAACAGTTTGAAAATCTGTCAGGAACTTAATTAATTAAATAGAATTTTCACTTGTTGTTTTCTGATAACTCTACTATATTGTATTTACATATAATGCAGTATAATAGTTTAGTATATACTATACTCTAGGGAGTCTCTAAAATGTAAGCAAAGAAAAATACTACTGAAAGCATCTTAAATCATTTGAAGCCATGTTTTTTTTCGAATTCATGAAAAAGTTTTTAATTTTAGATGACTACAAAAATCACCTTAATGCTTTTAAAAAAAAGAAACACTTAATGTTAGCCCAGATTCTAAGCAACAGAATAACTCACTGTTCTGTCACAATAGGTAAGAGATATTTTCTCATTTAGTTTTTTAATTTTCAATTGACAGATAATAATTGTACATATTTATGGGGTACAATGTGATATTTTGATACATGTATATACGTGTAATGATCAAATCAGGATAATTAACATATCCATCACCTCAAACATTCATCATTTCTTTGTGTTGGGAAGATTCAAAATCCTCTCTTTTAGCTAATTGAAAGCATGCAATAAATTATTCTTAACTATGGTCACCCCACAGTGCTGTAGAACACTAGAACATATTCCTGTCTAGCTGTAATTTTGTATCTGTTAACCAACCTCCGCATCACCCTCCACCTGCTCCCCTTTCCAGCCTCTAGTAATGACTATTCTGTTCCCTACTTCTATTAGATCAACTTTTAAAACTTCCAGATATGAGTGAGAACATGCAGTAGTCATCTTTCTGTGCCTGACTTATTTCACTTAACATAATGTCCTCCTGAAGCCATGTTTTTAAAAATTGGTGTTCTGAGAAATCATCTAATAGTGCTGATCTCACCAATATCAATTTGTTTTTTCCCCAAGATATTTGAAGACACTTACCAGAAACAATAGTTTATAGAATATAAAAATTATATCATCAATGTGGGTAATTAATATATATTTTTAAAATAATAGGAATCCTCCAAGTGTACAATGTAGGGGAATTCACACAAAGGTACCGTGATGATGTGTGTTACCAACATCAGGAATAAGATGCTGGGTACACTCAACTGGTATTAATGGTTATATGGAAAATGCGGGAGTGGCTTTCTCTCTCTCTGTGTTATCCTCCCTGTGAAGATACAACAAAAAGGTGGCTGTCTGAAAACCAGGAAGAGGGCCCTCACCAGGAAATGCATAGAACAAGCTCCTTGATCTTGGACTTCCCGGTACCGAGAACTGGGAGAAATAAATGTCTGTTGTCTAAGGTGACAACACCCAGTCTGTGGTGATTTGTTAGCAACCCGAACTAAGATGAACAAAGCATTTTCTTTTTAAAGTTTTTTGGGAAATATCCACGTTTCCTAGAATTTTTTCACTTCAAGGAAAAAAATATTTGGGAAGCTCCCAGAAAAAGAGAAATCCATATGAGAGTAAGGTAATATTCTATATGGCTTTATGTTTTCGTTCTGCCAATTTTGCTACTCCACCATGTCTGCATGCATTGTGCACACACACACACACACCCTCTCAGAATAATGGGACAGCATGAAAAGTACAGAAAGCTCTATTCCATGTCCTTCCCATTGAGCATGGCTTTTGTTCCCACTGCTTGCTTATGGGAGTGACCAGCCTGAAGGAGACTGGAGCAGGAAATCTCTCAACACTGCTAATTTATTACCTTCCCTTGGTACTTTCAAAGTGCCTGGTGTGGGAGGACATAATGTTGAAGAGTTTACTAATCTGATATTAGAACCTAACCACCTCTCACCCCTCCGCCACTACGTTCTTTCTCACACGAGTTACTCTACAGTGTCCCCTGGGATCTTCCCTGCCAGCCTTGTGCTCTTCCAGTCATTTCCATCCAAGAAACAGAGGAATCCTTAAAATAAACAATAGGACTTACCCCTCCTCTACCCTAAATCCTCCACGGGTTTCTTATTTCAGTCAGAGGAAAATCTCATGTTCTTACATGATCTGACCTCTTCTCTTATCTGCTCCCCAACTCCTCTCCAGTCATTCCTCACATTTTCCAAGTTAAGTTCCCACATCAGGAGTTTTGAACTTGTATTTGCTGGGTTTTTTTGCTCCAAAATGCTCTTTTCCCGGACAAATGGCTTGCTCCCTCACTCCCCTTAGATCTCTGCACAAAGGTCACTGGTCACCATATCAGAGAAGATTTTTTTTTTTTTTTACCACTGTACACAAAAAAGTCACTCCCAGTCTCTCTCTGTTCTCCTCATCTATTTAGTTTTCTCTAGAGTCCTTATCACCCCCTAATATATAAATTTACTATTTCACTTACGATTTCTTTTCTTACCCCCTCACTAGAATGTAAGCTTTGTAGGAACAAAAATTTTTCTATTCTGTTTACTGTTATTTCCCCAGTGCCTAGAAAAGTTTCTGGCAGACTAGGTACTTAATTATCTGAATGATGAAGATTGTGAAAATCTTAGTTCTCTAACCACCTCTGTTCTGTGTCTAATCAAACAACTTGAAGCCTGACTATTCTCTCAAAGTCCTCAGAATTCTGCATCCATGAGTTTTCTCATCTGTAAAGTGGGGTAACAGTACTTCCCTCACACAGTATTCTGATAAAAAAGAAGATAATATATATAAAGCATGTAGTATGTATTTTGGCACATTGAAAGCCCCCAGTAAACTTTTTTTTATCATTATTCCTATTATTTGGCAGTGATCCAAAATGCTTTTGTCACCAACCTTAAGACATGTGGAGGTATAAGGACAGGAATTATTCTGTTTGTTTCTATGTTTTGGGCCTTCCAGATGCATGTGTAAGTGTAGTTGAAAATCAGTTGTTAGCTCCACAAATTTCTGTACCCACAAATATAGAAGCTGAGCAATAACTCCATGATATTAATTCAATGGCCCACAATATTTGATGATGAAAAAATCACTTTTCAATTTTCTTAAAACTTTCAGGCTATCAAAAGGAGATGTGAGGGCCAGCCTGTGGCTCACTCGGGAGAGTGTGGTGCTGATAACACCAAGGCTGCAGGTTCGAATCCTATATAGGGATGGCCGGTTAGCTCACTGGCTGAGCGTGGTGCTGACAACACCAAGTCAAGGGTTAAGATCCCCTTACTGGTCATCTTTTAAAAAAGAAAAAAAAAAGGAGATGTGAGACTTTTTCTCTCTGAAGACTCTGACTTGCCTCAGCAATAGGCACATGGCACAAAAACTGGCTTAGAGATCTATCAGCCAAGGCTCTGAGACCACATCAAAGACTCAATATACAGGTTGGGACTTTACTTCAACCTCTTTGTGAATACAGTCAGATGTTGACATTTAAAAAATATAAATAAAAATTCTACAGGATTTGACAAGCCAGACCTAATATTAAATGCTGTCTTTCTAGGGTTTTGAACTCATCTTCATCATTCATTTGAGGAAACTGGTGATAAAATCCTTGGAAACACAATGGGACTTATTAGGGACATTTGCATATTTTGTAGTATTGTTATGTCAGTAGAGGGCTGGGCTTCGAAAATGCCAGAGGAAAAGGAATTGACTACCAACTGCTCCAGCATGTCTCTAAGAAAGGTTCCTGCAGACTTGACCCCAACAACAACCATCCTGGATTTATCCTACAACCTCCTTTTTCAACTCCAGAGTTCAGATTTTCATTCTGTCTCCAAACTGAAAGTTCTGATTCTATGCCGTAACAGAATCCAAGAGCTGGATATGAAAATCTTTGAATTCAACAAGGAGTTGAGATATTTAGATTTGTCTTACAACAGACTGAAGATTGTAACTTGGTATTCACTGGCAGGTCTCAGACATTTAGATCTTTCTTTTAATGACTTTGACACCATTCCTATCTGTGAGGAAACTGGCAACATGTCACACCTGGAAATCCTAGGTTTGAGTGGAGCAAAAATACAAAAATCAGATTTCCAGAAAATTGCTCATTTGCACCTAAATACCGTCCTCTTAGGATTGAGGACTCTTTCTCATTATGAAGAAGGTAGCCTTCCCATCTTAAACACAACAAAACTTCACATTATTTTACCAATGAACGTAAATTTCTGGGTTCTTTTGCGTGATGGAATTAAAACTTCAAAAATATTAGAAATGACAAATATAGATGGCAAAAGCCAATTTGTAAGTTATGAAACTCAACAAAATCTTATTTTAGAGAATGCCAAGACATCTGTTCTGTTACTTAATAAAGTTGATTTACTCTGGGATGACCTTCTGCTTATCTTCCAATTTGTTTGGCATACATCAGTGGAATACTTCCAGATCCAAAATTTGATTTTTGGAGGTAAAGTTTATCTTGATCACAGTTCATTTGATTACTCAAATACTGTAATGAAAACTATAAAATTGGAGCACATACATTTCAGAATTTTTTATATTCCACAGGATAAAATCTATTTGCTATTTACCAAAATGGATATAGAAAACCTGACAATATCAGATGCACAAATGCCACACATACTTTTTCCTAATTATCCTACAAGAGTCCAATATTTAAATTTTGCCAATAATATCTTAACAGATGACCTGTTTAAAAGGCCCATCCAATTGCCTCATTTGAAAACTCTTATTTTGAAGGGCAATAAACTGGAGACACTTTCCTTAGTGAGTGGCTTTGCTAACAATACACTTCTGAAACACTTGGATCTGAGCCAAAATCTATTACAACATGAAAATGATGAAAATTGCTCATGGCCGGAAACCTTGATCACCATGAACCTGTCATCCAATCAGTTTGCTGATTCTGTTTTCTGGTGCTTGCCCAGAAGTATTCAAATACTTGATTTGAATAATAACAGAATTCAAACTGTTCCTGAAGATATTATTCATCTGAAGTCTTTACAAGAACTAAATATTGCATTTAATTTTCTAACTGATCTTCCTGGGTGCAGTCATTTCAGAAAACTCTCAGTTCTGAACATTGAAATGAACTTAATTCTCAGCCCATCTCTAGATTTTTTTCACAGCTGCCAGGAAGTTAAGACTCTAAACGCAGGAGGAAATCCATTCCGGTGTACTTGTGAATTAAGAGATTTTATTCAGCTTGAAAAATATTCAGAGGGCATGATGTTTGGATGGTCAGATTCATATATCTGTGAATACCCTTTAAATCTAAGGGGGACTCAGTTAAAGGATGTTCATCTTCCTGAATTATATTGCAACACAGCTCTGTTGATTGTCACCATTGTGGTTATTATGCTAGTTCTGGGGATGGCTGTGGCCTTCTGCTGCCACCACTTCGATCTGCCCTGGTATCTCAGGATGCTGGGTCAGTGGACACAAACATGGCACTGGGTTACTAAGACAACTCAAGAACAACTCAAGAGAAATGTCCAATTCCATGCATTTATCTCATACAATGAACATGATTCTCCCTGGGTGAAGAATGAATTGATCCCCAGTCTAGAGAAAGATGATGGTTCTGTTTTGATTTGCCTTCATGAGAGAAACTTTGATCCTGGCAAGAGCATTACTGAAAATATCATAAACTGCATTGAGAAGAGTTACAAGTCCATCTTCGTTTTATCTCCCAACTTTGTCCAGAATGAGTGGTGCCATTATGAACTCTACTTTGCCCACCACAATCCCTTTTATGAAAATTCTGATCATATAATTCTTATCTTACTGGAACCCATTCCATTCTACTGCATTCCTAGCAAGTATCACAAGCTGAAAGCTCTCATGGAAAAGAAAGCATGCTTGGAATGGCCCAAGGATAGGCGTAAATGTGGGCTTTTTTGGGCAAAACTTCGAGCTGCTATTAATGTTAATTTATCAGACACCAGAGAAATGTGTGAACTACAGACATTTACAGAGCTGAATGAAGAGTCCCGAGGCTCAGCAATCTCTCTGATTAGATCAGACTGCCTATAAACCGTCCCCCCTAGAAATTGGGACCTCATACACTGTTGGGATATAAACTGATATAAACTTTATAATGACAATTTGGCAATATCTATGAAAATGAAAAATGGTTATTCCATTCATGTCAGTTCCTAAAAGGCTTTCCAAGAATGTACCCTACAGAAACACCTACACAAGCATGCAAAGGTTTAAAAGGTATTCATCCCAGCATTGTTTATAATCATGAGAAATTGAAAACATCCCAGATAGCCACAAAACAAGAGTTGATTTAATAAATTATAGTATGTTAATGTAGTAGAATATTACATAGTCATTAAAAAGAATGAGGTAGTTCTATATTTACAGAAATGGAGAAAATTATATTAATATGTTTGTTTATAAAGTGAAACAGAAGTCTAAAGAAATCCAATACCCATGCATGGATGTAGTAATGGTGGTTTGGGTCTGAGAAGCTGGATTACGAGGAGTGTTTGATTTCTATGATGCATATTTCTGTAATGTTAGAATTGCTTCGAATGAATCTGTATTTCTTTTGTAAGTAGAAAAAAAACAGTAAAGATAATTTTTAAAGTCTTATACTTTCTACTTATTTTGCTTCTTCCCTTCTAGTCTCATGGGTCACAGGAACAAAAAAGGCACTCTTTTTGCAAAATTTTGTAAAACTGTATTTTCAAAAATAAATATCATGTCACTTTCCTGGTTAGAAAAAATTTTTTGGCCTATGCACATGATAAAGGAAGAAAATGGCAGGCTCCTTTAAGATCTGACACCATCTCCTTGTCCCTCTCTGCATTCTATCACTGAGCCCTATTGAGTTACTGGCCCTTTCCCAGAACATTCTGTCTTTTTTCATGCCCTTAGATCTTACATTTGGCATTGTTCCTCCTTGCATGTGCCTGCCTGCCTCCCACCTCAGTTTGTTCAGGAAATCTTATATTTCCTTCAAGGAACAATCAAATATTAATTCTTATTTGAAATCCTCCTTATTCCTAAGCATGATACTTCTTGATTCTCTTTAACACTTTGGACATATTTCTGTTACCAAACTGATTATGTATGCTTTTCATGTTTCTGTTTCTCACTAGACTGTGAACTCCTCAAAGGCTGGGACAGACTTACATCTGCCCTGGTATCAACAGCAGTTTGCTCAGTCCCTGGTTCAGAAAAGGTGCTCAGTGAAGGTTTATAGAACGCATGTTGGTAGGCAAAGCAACTGACTGAGGACTCAGCTGGCTTCAGGATAGATGGTGGAATATGAAGGCAAATCCTGGGAAGCTGGGGAGGAAGAGCAGGAACAGATTAAACTCAGGTGAGAGACAGAGAGTCCAGAATGGAAGGACTACTGAGTATAGCTTGAGTCATGTGAAATTACTAATATATGGTTGCTCTTGACCCATAAAAACATCTATTTTTCACCTCATTCGATCTAATAAAACTTACCTAAGCAGGTTAAAACTGGACTCTGCATCTACTTTATTTCCTTATAGTGTGTGGTCTTATGACTTCCTCATGCTAGTAGTTATTTTAAAAATTGCACTCAAGAAAGCCAACCTGAGGGTATAGGGAGAGGGCTGGGTGTCCATGTAGGAGTCATGTTGTGCTACCAGTTGGCCGGTAGCTGGAGTTGGGAAGCCACAGTTCTGCAGCCTTGAGGCTGTGTCTCTCTTGCCCCTCCCTGGTGAGCCCCTGGTCCGTCTGGCAGAAGGGGAAACCCAAGGAAAGCACAGCAGAGTGAGGGCAGGGCCTGGGGCGAAAGCCTGCCCGGGCTGGGCCGTGGATAGCCGTGTGATTCTTGGCTTCCGGAGAAGTGAGGGTTTGTAAATCTTGAGTGAATTAATCAGTGTGAGACTTTAAAGATTAATTAATTGGGAACACGTAAAAGAAGGTCAAGAACATTAACCCTAAAGTGATCAGGATTTAGTTATTTTGTGGTAGAATCCTCAGTTTAGTTGTTCAGTATTTTAAATAAATAGGTTTTATTACAATTTAAAAAATAACACGTTAGGCTTAGCTTTCAGCAAGTTCCTGTTTCAGCAGCTGGACAACCTTACATCTTCCCTATCAGACCATAGTACTGTTCCCTTCTCAGAAACTTAGATACCAGGCAAAATTTCCTAATATGGTTGGTTTTGACTGTTGTGGCTTTATATGAGAAAATGAGCTTTATATGAGTTGAATGTTATTTACTTTTGGGGGCAACACCTAGCCTCATGCAAACTTGATGATATGTTTTTGCCCAAGAAATTTCAGATTTTGACAATAACCCACTCTCCTGAGTCATGACATTGATGGGCAGGGAGTATCTACAGGCTACATGCCCTAACAGAAGCTGGCAAACACCTCTGAGCATGTTTTGGAAATGACCCCAGATCTTGTGAACTTGCAAGCTCCTTCTTATTTCCTTGCCATTTATCAACCTGAAGCTTCTTCCATTCTTTCCCAAGGAGACTGAACTCTCTCTCTGCCAATATGGTTGAAGTCTGTCTGTGGATTTCTCAGGGGCCTTCAAAATCACTGAGCATCTCTGCAGATAAATGGCAATGATTTCTGGATGTCTATAGCCGAGTTTTTAAGAATGGTCTATATTCTCTCACTAAATGTGGCAAAGAGGGCTGTACTGAAATGAGGTTGTAATCCTCGAATTACAGACAGATTTGGAGAGAGGGGGACTTTTAAATCTAATTTATGGCAAATGTTTCCGTAAGGTTCACTCCTCTATTTATTATGATGAGCCATTCAAGAAATATAGACTAGGAATGTTTAAACTGAGTGAGAATTTGGACATTATCAAGTACAACTCTCACTTTCAAAAGGGGACATTGAGGCTTTAGAAGTATAAATAACTCATCCAGGCCTGAGGTCAAGCATTAGTCTTCTAACTCCTAGTCTAGTGCTTCTCCTTCCAATCCTTAACAAAGTGGCCTTGACTTTTTGCATTTGATTTTATTATCTCAATCCTTTCATTGCCATTCTCACGATCAGAGCCCTGGATTAGGTTCTTTGCATATCTCGCCTGTGCCTCCAAGGTCATTTGAGATCTGGACTCTGTCTTCAGTCTTTCCCAACTGCCAAAGCATCCTGTATTTGCAGCCTGACTCACATCCCTAGAACAACATTCTTGTTCTATCCATAACTTGCTCCTCAGATCAGCCACCCTTTGTCCACAAGCCAGAACGTGTTCTCTGTGCAAAGGATGGAGAATAATGGGCAGCCTGGTTTCTCCTGAAGGTGTGCAGGCAGCTTCATCACCGGTCTCCTGCTGGGGACACTTCCCACAGTCCCTAGCTCAGTTTTCCACCTGGTGTGCTGTGGACATGATGTGCTGCTGGCCTTGATCCCCTTAGCCCTCTACAGGGAGGGAGTGGGTCTGAGGTGCGTCCTGCAGTCCCCACAGGGGCAAGCACAACGAGCAACTCCTGATTGTGGATTTGGAGCTGGGCTGCACCTGGACATTTGTGGAATACACTATAAAGCATATGTACTTCACAGGGCCTGGTTTTCCAAAGCCTTGCAGTTTCAAATATTGACCTTGCAGAGGACTGGAAATTTCCCTCAGGGTATAAGTCTCTGTTGCAAGATAAGAATTGTGGCACAGCAGGTTGCTGGCTCAAAAGACAGACTAGTTACTGATTGTTATGTAAAGATACTGAGAAATTGCTGTTAAGAAGGAATGTTTGCTAAGATCAAGCTGTTGTTGATAGGACCACTTAATTGTCTACTGGAATGTCATCTGACTTGTTTCACTGAAAGTTACCAGCCTATACTGTTAAACTATAACCCCACCTTTGTTCTCTTCCTGTAACTTCCTGGCCTGGAAAATAAATGCTGGAAGAGAACCCCTATTTGGCGTTAATTTCCCAAGGAAAGAATGCCTCTCTCTTGAGGGTTCCAGGAGATTAACCACTTCAGGGCCTCTCACTGCTCAGTAGAGATGGGCTTTGAGTAATCCTTTGCATCTCCGTCACCCAGGGGAAGTGGGATGACAAATCCATGGGGGCCAAAGCAACGCAAAGCAACAGACATTGATTCCAACAGCCAGTCGCTGAGACACAGCTCCCCTCCACAGGCAAGGGGCCCTGGAGCTGCTGGAGGACGTTGTGTCCCAGTTGCCTGAGGACAAAAGTGCAGCCAAAGGTAGGGTTATTCAGGGTGGGGTTAGGGAGGTTGAGTGGGGACTCCAAGCCCGTCCAACTCCAGACAGCAGCGCCACCCCTGCCTCTTCACAATAAGGGGCACTTGTCTGCAGACTGTGTCTTGTTAGTGCTGTCCAAGCCACCTAGGGGGAACTACATTAACAATGTGTGCATATTCTAATAATTATTTTGAAATATTTGAATGAAAAGCCAATGGAATAGATTCTAAATCTATTCACATTTTCCCAGGACATTTCAATATTCCCTTTGCCCTTCAAGCCTTTGCCCAGGCGCACTCCCCATGAAGTCCCTGGATGCCCTAGTTGGAAAAGGCTGCGCTTCTCTCCACCTTCCTTGCTTTTCTTTTCTCCATCGCATTTGCCACTGTCTGAATTATTGTATTGATTTTCTGTTTATCCTGCTTATTCTCTGTCTCCCCACTAGAATGCACTCTTTAGAGCAGAGACTTTGTCTGTGTTGCTTGCGGATCTTGTCTCCATCTTCGCCTACGACAGTGCTGGCAAATGGCCACCCCGGGTACTTTCTGAGGGAGACATAGTCTGTCTGAAGACCTTTGTTGAATGGCCTCCTCTGCTCTTCTGAAGTCCAGCAGGGCTTCTGCTGAGGCTGCCCACTTCTGTGCTGGCCCTTGTTGCTGAAAATGAAGGATACAGACTTTACTCATCAGGGGACATTCCTCACCTTCAGTAAGTGTATTTTTGCTGACACTTTCTGGGACGTGCCATCATTGGCCTGTTGACCAACCCCCCCTCCATGGCTCTTCTCTTCACTTGTTCCTGTTGGGAGCTCCTGACCTCAGGATGTGCTGTGGGCTAGTGCTTGAGCTATTTCAGAGTTTATATGCATCATCACAAATGGGATGTCTGGCTCCCCACCCCCAACCACTACCCCTGTCCTTAGAGAAAAAGGGGCAGCACTGGGCCAATGAAGCCCCAGCCATGGCCCCACACCCCAGACCTTCTTCCTCCAACATTTTGGAGGGCCTTCCTTGAATTTCCTTCTCAGGCTCTGGTCCTGCCAGGACTGGCAGTGTTCTCCAGGTGGGATGCCCCGACCCAGACCCAGACCCAAATGAACCCTAGTCTTCATTTCTCCCCTTCTGACTCTCTGCCCTGAACATGGGGTCAACCAGATACCCTGAGGATCTCTGGAACTCATACCCCTGGGGTCCTCTCAGAGACTGGTGGCGGGTCCCCATGTGAGGCAGGTGACTTGGCAAACAGATCACTCCTGCTGGCCGAAGCAGTGTGGGGTTACCCAAGAGTGGGCACCAGCATGGTGCTGACACATTGATTTGGGGTGACTCACAGTGAACACAAGACGACATCAGGGCTCTGGGCTACCAGCGGTTCACCACCAACCCTTGGGCTCCAGCCACCAGTGTGGGCCTGTGTGTACCTGTGCTTTGACTGTGGTGCTACCACCTGTCTACAACACCTGAGGATGGCAGGCATGGTAGCAGGTGTCCTTTAACCTGTGCTCCCCATGGCCCCCGGCCTCTGGTACCCAGGGCACTAGCTGCCATTGCTGCAGGCTCCCACCATGTATTGTCAGGCAGTCCTTCGAGGGGGGCTTTCAAGATTGCACACCAACAGGCCTTCCAACCAATGTCTCTCTTGCCTCCCACTGATGTGGTCACATCCTCCTCTCCCCATCAGTCTTAAGTTGTGCCTGGTGAGGGAAAGATATTTCTTGCAGGGGTGGGACTACTCTTCTCTTTTTGTGCATGGACCCCCTCAGCTACCCGACCCCCACTGGTGGGTGTGATAGGCAGGGTTAGTCAGCATCTAAGGAGCTCCCACTCTAGGAATGCAGTGAGTAACTCACATCGAGAGGCCAAGAGAAGTCATGGCTGGAACCTGCGTTGTTCTATGTTTACACTATAAAATTCTGAATAGTAAACTTATAACCAGAAAATGAATATTAGCTCTCATTTTCCTGCATACTCTGGGGAAGATTTGCATCAGTGAAGCACGGTAACAACCTTTGAGAGCATCACTGGAAGCCAGTGTGACTAGATGGTGCGGCATTGCGAGTATTAATGCAACCAGCCCCACAGACATGCTACTGGGGAACTGCAGAAGTGAGAAGATCTATACTATTTAATCTAAGCAGGTTTCTGAAGAGCCATGTCCTTGTGATTAATTACAGCTCTGCTATACTTTTCTCTTGGGGGGGATATAAAATTAACCAGGAACAGTGCACTCACAATAAAGTGCATGAAGAGATGGTTCCTGGATTTGAACAGGAAGAGATGGTGCTTGGACCCTACAAAGAATCTTCACATGTACCAACGGGACAATATACAATATGTAATCCTTCTCTACCCATCTTCATTAACAAGTCACTAGAACTTACTTGGATCCATACATTTAAAAACATATTCTTTAATTCAATTATTTATATACACAGGGGCCCTAGATTGCATAAAGTCTTTTCTGGGGGACCTGCACACCCTAGAAGCAGCCCTGAGAGGGAGAATATTCTGGCTCATGCAGCCAGAATGTATATTGCTTCTTATTTCTTGGCTGCACAATGACATGTTTCAGGTTCAGAGTAAGTCACTGACAGCAGGATAGTTTTTATTTTGAGTGCTCATGGATGATCTGGTGAAAATCAGTGGTATGATTGATTGCTGTGACAGACTGGAACAGGTAAATTCTAATACTACAATATTAAGGTTATTGGAAGTTCCTCCTATGGTTTTTATTAAAAATTGGAAGGAGGTGAGGCATTTCTCATTTTGCCATGATGGGTTAAAGCCCCACATTATTAAGTTCTCTTCTCCCCATGGAGGAAATTAAACCCTTAGTAGTGCCTGGGAACTTTCTAACTGCCTCCTCTCCTGCAAAAAAAATGTCTCTCCTGGCAGTGGTACCTTTGACCCTGAGAAAAAAATAGGCCAGAGGAAGGTACCGAAAGAACCTACACCAGATGAGCTCCAGTATTCCATTGGGACCAATATCTTCTTTTTATTCCTGGACTCACTAGCCCTGAGGAGATCCAGAGACCCATCAGCCCTCCACCTCCTGCTGGTTCTTTTATTTCTGAAAAAGAGTGGAATCGGTGTCCACAAGGCTGTCATTAGTATCCTGGCCTTGTGCTTAGCAATACAAATCGCTAACCCTTCTTGAGGTTTTGCATGTGCCAGCCACTGTTCTAAGGCTATCACGAGCTATACTTGTTAAACCTCGTAGACCTGTGAGTTAAATTTTACCCTTATGTTCATTTAACAGATAAAGTACCCAACCAAAAAGTTACGTCTTCATGGCTAGTAAGTGACAGAAATCCCAGGCAGTTTGGTTATAGAGGCTGCTTTCATTGCTCTGATGTTCTGCCTCCCAAGAGCTTGGTAACTTAACCACTGGTTTCTCTCATATTAAAGTCACCCTGGAAATACTTGTTCCTGCTGGACTCTATTCTTGGATGGGGCATCTTGCTGCATAAGAGCAAGTCTCATCATTTAGTGTGCAATCCTCACCAGCCATGGCTACAAAGAAGGCACATTAACATTAGTGACCCCAAGTCTTGTTCTTGCCCTCACCCACTGAAGCGGGACCTCTGGCCCTCCTGCGAAGGTCCCGTGAGTATGTCCATTCGATCCTAAGGGGCCTCGCCTGGGCTCAACACCACACTGTCAGCTGCACTCACCTTTGGGGTTGCAATAGTCTACTTCACCCTAGCGCTCAGGTGGCTAGACCTGGGACCTATCAAGGTCCTTGCAAGAGTCTCTCACTGCTGACACTGCTAAATAAAGGTGGCTTCTAGACATGCTAATGTCCATGCTAAGGCTGCTTTCTCTCAATAATCAATAATTCCAAATCCAATTATCCTTGAGGTGAGGAGCTGTCTTAGTTTTGTGTTGCTATAACAGAATACCCGAGACTGGGTAATTTACAGAGAAAAGAAGTTTATCTGGCTCACGATTCTGGAGGCAGGGAAGTCTGAGAAGCACGGCACCAGCATCTGCCCAGCTCCTGGTGAAGGCTTGTGTGCTGCATCATAACATGGCAGATGGTCAAAAGGGAAGCAGATATGTGTGAAATGGCCCATCATGAAGGAGGCCCTCCCGTTATAACAACCCACTTTCTCGGGAACTAATCCATTTCTGAGAGAACTATTCCTGTCTTGCAAGAGGGAGAATACACCTGCTACCATGAGAATAGCACCAAGCCACCCAGGAGGGCAGAGCCCCCATGACCGAAATACCTCCCATTAGCCCCCCAAAAGTTTCCACCTCCCAACATCACCATATTGGGGACCAAGCCCTACCATGAGGTTAGGTGGGGACAAACCATATTCAAACCATAGCAGGAGCCATGCTGAGTTCCATGTAGCAGTAGGTTCAATACCTCTCTCCTCAAAACTGTATGTCCTGGCCACGCCCCCCTGACACCCTCAATCAGCCCAGCGATGACCACTGAGTCACTGCAGGAAGTGCCCCAGGCTTTCCCAAGCCAGGACAGTGGGGGGCCAAGGGCCTTGGCCACACTCCCCAACATGTACAACCAGCCCAGCGATGGGCCCCGAGTTCCTGAGCTGGGATGGTGGGGGGTGAGGGCTTTTGCGACACTGCCCTCACATCTGCACCCAGCCCAGCAATGACCAAGCCACCGCTGGAAGCCCCCTGGTCTCCCCTGTGGGAATGAGGGGGTGCCACAGGCCTCAATCCTGCCCTTCCTCTTTCCTCCTTCTTCCACCCTATTTCCTTCCCCTTTCCCCGCTCCCCCTCCCTCCCAACTGCTCCGCAACAACATCATAGAATGTAAAAAAAAAAAAAATAATGTAAATTTTAAAAAATCCCAAACAAAAAACTATGTGTCAACTGTTTCTCAGCATCCCAGTGCTGCAATGCAGGGATCCAGAGTCTCACTGAGTCTCTCACAGAGACCACTCGTTCAGCACTCACTCCCACCCTCCATGGGGGCTCCCAGCCAGCCCAGGGGTGGGGGTGCAGGAGCATGACGCAGCACCCCTTCCTTCCACTGTCCTTATTCCTTCCCACCTCTCCTTTCCAACCCCCAGGTACTCTGCCCTCCTCCTACCTATGCAGAACAGTTCATACATATGCTCACAGATGGTGAGGGGTGAATGTCACCCAAAGAAAAGTTTGGGTGCAGCTAGGACACCCTGCTACACATTTTATGCAAATTGGACGGGGAAGTTTGTCCCATAAGGCTGCTAAGACAGGATGGGGCGGGGGGGAAATTAACTCCATTTCAGAGCCTCAGAGAAAATTTGGAGCCAACATCTTCCTTAGGCTTTACAAGCAGAAATTTGGATAAACATTAAATTGAACTGAATAAGATAAAAACTGAATAGATATAATTTTGTCTTAAGTTTTTAATACTGTCTTAAAATGCAGCTTTAAGCCCAAGAAAGCAAAGGACAAAAATGATACAGGAAGATCATTAAAAAGGAAAAACCAAACCAAATCCCCAAAAGAAAAGTACCAAGAGGAGAAGTAACCCAGCCGGAGCTGGCTGTATTCAACTTCCCTTTTCAGTATGCATCTACCTTAGAGCAAGGGCCTGACAGACGCCAAACGCCCAGCACCGGGGAGAAGCAGTTTCATTTCATTGGTTGCAGTCCCTTCTCACTGTGGAAAGCAGAAGTTCACGGTATTAAAATAGATCCTGTTGTGCATGCAAGAGTAACCCATTAGCAAAGCGTCTCTTCCTGTTCCACTTCTTCATTCTAAGGTTGACTCTTTCCAGCCCATATGGGCTCAGTTAGAAACCCCAACTTGGCTTTTGGGGGAAGCTACGGAGTGTTTGCTGAAGCATTTGAATGAGCTTTTGCATCAGAGAAAGAAGGTACCAGGAAGATCCATTCTAACCCTCTCCCCAACTCACCCTGACCAGGACACCTGCTCCCTAATTAGTTCTCGGAGTGAGAACTGCTAGACAGGCTGCCCTGGTTTGTTTGTTTGTTTCTCACTTTTCCTTCTTCTTCCTCTTCACTACCTTCTATAGGTGTAGGGCCTATATATAGGCCCCGTATAGGGCCGCTTTTGGGGTCTACCTAATTCTCATTCCTGTCCCAAACCAGAAACAGCAATGGAGAGATAGATGCTGAAAGCTGTACTCCGGCTAGAACCATGCTACAGCACTGGCATCACCTGAAAACTTGTTAAAAATGCAGAATTTCAGGCTCCATCCCAGACCTACTGAATCAGAATCTACATTTTAACAGGCTCGCGGCTGGTTTATATGCACAATAAAGTTTGATGAGCAGTGAGAAAGAAGGCTTTAAAAATGAACGAAGGTTTTTAACTGCGAGCCATTGTGTGAAATTCTTGGGTCACAGCGCCACCTTGTGGTTCCTGTAGTAGTCACGGTGGGCAATTTGTGTCTGAGGGAACGGCCCCTCAGTTCTTTCCTCACTGCAGGAAACGTATGACCGTTGTCCTGGTGCCCAGAGGTCTCTGACTGTGGCCTCTTCCCACCACACTGGCAACTGAAGAACTGAACAGATATGGCTCTCTTCCAAGAATGCCTCCCACCCGAGCTTAGAAGACGACTCCTAGGCTTAGGCATTTTCTGCTTTAGAAAAGCAACATCAACACATAAATCTCAAATAATGTTTTCCCCCTTCACAAGATTTTTCATAAAATTCATAGAGCTGTTACAACTCACAGGCACAAAGGATGATTTCAGAGATCATATAGAGGAGTGATTCCCCACCTTTCAAGGATGAAGATTGCTTTTTAATAATGATTGGTATTTACTGAATATTGACTGTGTTCCATGTACCGTTGTTCTAAGCAGCTACATGTATTTAGTCATGTGAACCTCACAACAATTCAAAAAATGTTAGGATTGTTTTGTCTATTTCTGTGAAGAATGTCATTGGTATTTTGATAGGGATTGCATCGAATCTGTAGATCACTTTGGATAGTATGGATATTTTCACAGTGTTAATTCATCCAATCCGTGAACATGGAATGTCTTTCTATCTTTTGGTGTCCTGTTTAATTCTTTCAGCAGTGTTTTGAGGTTCTCCTTGTAGAGTCCTTTCACCTCCTTGGTTAAATTTACTCCTAATATTTTATTCTTCTGGTAGCTATTGTAAATGGGCTTGCTTTCTTGATTTTTTTTTTTTCCTTCTTGCTCATTGTTCGTGTATATAAGCACTACTGATTTCTGTGTATTGATTTTGTGGCCTGCAAGTTTACTGAATTTGTTTATCAGGTCTAGGAGTTTTTTGGTAGAGTTTTTAGGTTTTTCTATATAGGATCATGTCATCTGTGAACAGGGAAAATTTGGCTTTGTCTTTTCCAATTTGGATGCCCTTTATTTCTTTCTTTTGCCTGATTGCTCTAGCTAATACTTCCAATATTATGTTGAATAGGAGTGGTGAGAGTGGGCATCCTTGTCTTGTTCCTGTTCTTAAAGGAAAAGCTTTCAGCTTTTCCCCATTTGGGATGATGTTGATGGTGAGCTTATTATATATGGCTTTTATTGTGTTGAGATACTTTCCTTCTATACCTAATTTGTTGAGAGTCACTACCATGAAGGGATTTGGAATTTTGTCAAATGTTTTTCTGCATCTATTGAGATCATATTGTTTTTGTTCTTGATTTTGTTGATATGGTGTACCACATTTATTGATTTGCATGTGTTGAACCATCCTTGCATTCCTGGGATGAATCACATTTGATCATGTCATGATGTATAATCTTTTTGATGTGCTGTTGTATTCTGTTTGCTAATATTTTATTGAAAATTTTTGTTTCTATGTTCATCAAAGATATTGGCCTGTAGTTTTCTTTTGTTGTTGTGTCCTTGTCTGATTTTAGTATCAATGTGATGCTGGCCTAATAGAGTGAGTTTGGGAGAATGGTCTCTGTTTCAATTGTTTGGAATAGTTTGAAAAGGATTGGTGTAATTCTTCCTTAAATGTTTGGTAGAATTCAACAGTGAAGCCGTCTGGTCCTGGACTTTTCTTTGATGAGAGACTGCTGATTAGTCTTTCAATCTTGTTGCTTGGTACTGGTCTGTTCAAGTTTTTTATTTCTTCTTGATTCAGTTTTGGTAGTTTGTGTGTCCAGACATATATCTGTTTTCTCCAGATTTTCAAATTTGTTGGCATGTAGTTGTTTATAATAGTCTCTAATGATTTTTTTTTTTTTTTGTATTTCTGTGGTATTGGTTGTAATGTCTTCATTTTCATTTCTGATTTTTGTTATTTGGGTCTTCAAGAAAGGGGAATCCTTATACAATGTTGGTGGGACTGTAAATTAGTCCAGCCATTATGGAAAACAGTATGGAGATTTCTCAAACAACTATAGATAGATCTACCATACAATCCAGCAATCCCACTTCTGGGTATATACCCAAAAGAAAGGAAATCATCATATTGAAGTGATACCTGCACTGTTATGTTTTTACAATAGCCAAGATATGGAACCAACCTAAATGTCCATTGATGGGTGACTATATAAGGAAAAGTAGTGTATATACACAAAGGAATACTACTCAGCCATAAAAAAGAATGAAATTCTGCCATTCACAACAACATGGATGAACTTGGAGAAAATTATGTTAAGTGAAACAAGCCAGGTACAGAAAGAGCAATACCACATGTCCTCATTCATAAGTGGAAGTGAAGAAAAGAAAGAAAGAAAGAACAATCACAGCAATACATTGCACTTTCAGACGGAGAGAACAGAACTGCTACTAGAAGTGGGAAAGCGGGAAGGTGAGGAGTGTTAGCAAGAAATTGGTTAATGAAAAAAGGAATAATTACATTTTGTAATGATGAACATCCTAATTATCCTGATTTGATCATCACATATTATACACAGGTATTGATATTCAACTCTACCCCACAAATATGTATAACCAATTATTTTCTAATAATAATAATAAAAAAACAATTCAAAGAGGCAGGTGCTGTATTTTCTCTATTTTGTAGACCCCCATATGACAATAATTTTATAATTTATTGGTTGGGAAAATTTATACTAACAAAAAACTAAGCATGTAACATGTGTTATCCATCAAGCCTCAGACCATGGTTGGGGCATAGATAGACTAGCCCCATGGCTCTCCAAAGGATTCTTATTGAACAGGCTAGAAACCCCCAATGTGGAAGCACACCCCAAATGCTTTATAGATGGCATACCGTGTGATCCTGAACACACCTGATTTCTTCTGTTATCTGACGATTAGTGGGATCAGGCCTCCTTTGGCCTTGGATGGGAAACTTTTGAGGAGTAGTGGATGAGAAAACTGACTTCAGAGAAGTTGCCCATGGTTGCACTTCTAGCTTGAAAAAGCTGCACTACAGAGAGAAACAGAGTCCATGGCCAGTCTCTCCTTTACCTACATGCCCTAGGAAGATTAATCTTCCTAAAACACAGTTCTGTTTGGGTTATTCCCCAACTCTAAATTACCTCCAACTGGTTGCCTTTCTGGTTATGTGAGATAAAACCATCTTGGTTTCCAAAGCAAAAATCTGACAGCAAACGACCTGCTTGTTGCTTCTCTCATCATATCCTTAAGGTCTATCTAGACTCTTCCTCTTGTCTTCTGTGTTGCGCATGGAGAATCGTGGCCTCAGAGGAGGTCTGTAAGAGGCCACCTAGTGACTAAGATGACCAAGAGGAAACAGTACCTTGGTTAAGTCACTTGGAATGCAGGGATAGGTCTTACGTAGACACAGGAGACGCATCTGGCAAGGAACAGAGTTGGAGGGCTTTCTCTCAAGACCCAGCATGAGTTTACTGTGAGAAATATAGTCACTGAGTGGACCAGGTAAGCGCACAGCTGGCGGTATTCTCTTCTGCAGGCCCTCAGTGGACACAATGGCACGATCAAAGATTGCTTGGTCAGCATGTGTCTTGGCCATTTCCTGTTTCTGGCTGCCCAGGATCAATCCCTTCCTCTTAAAAGTACTTAGTTTCCTTCTGAGGCATTCTTTCTTCCCAGTGGATACAGTCTGGCAGACAGTGACTGAGATTCTTGCACTCTCTAGTTGGTGGGCAGAGGTGGTCCAAGCTAGGACAGTTACATGCTCTCTACCTGGTGTTTGGATCTTGACCAGAGGATCAAAGAAATAGGAAACAATTCTCTTTCATCCCAGCAGTGGTGCCCTGGCCTACAGGGCCTGCTTCTAAACTTGGTGGTGGTCCTTGAATTCTATCCTCCAGAAATATCCTGGTTCTAATCCTCTCCCCTCTTAGTAAGGTCCCAACACTCTTCCTCCTCCAGAGAAAAAAAAAAACCCAACTCTTTTGAATAAGTTAGTGTACTAGTTAACTATGGAGTAAAAGACAACCCTCAAAATCCCAGTGGTTTATAGCAATAAAAGTTTATTTTTCTAACTCACAGGTCTATTGTTCGGCCAGGGTGTCTCTACCTCGGACTTCAGGTCTGGTTTAAATCTGTTCCACGTGTCTTGTATTTGAAGACGGCAGCTGCTCAGAGAATGCTCTTCTCATAATTAATGGTAGAGGCCACGGCAAACCACACAAACACATTTAAAATCTCCGATTGGGCATCATATACATTATTCTACATTCCATTGGCCAAAGCAAGTCACTCGGTCAACCTCAGAGTCAATCGTGTAATGGTGCATATTCTGCCTACTCTATAGGAAGGCATTGCAAAGTCATCATAGATGTATTAGTACACTGTGAGGTGAGAGTGTAAAGTTGGGGTTATTAATACCCCTTGGTGAACCAGAAAATAATAAAACATTAACAGGAATTAATTTTAACATAGTCACATTTATCTTCCTTTACAGTTTGTGCTTTCCAACTCTTGTTTAAGAAATTCTTTGAACCAGGGTCATGAAAAAGATATCCATCTTTGTTTTGTTTTTAACACCTAAATCTTTAGTTCAGTGTATGGATGGATGAGGCAGGGATCTAATTATGAGTTTTTGCTAATGGCTGACCAGTTGCCCCATATTATTATTTTTTGAACCATTCATCCTATTCCTGTTGATCTGTAATGACACCTTTGCCACCTGCCAAGTTTCTATAAATGCAGGAGTGTCTTTCTGGACTCTATTCTGTTTCGTTGCTCTCTATTTGTCAACCTCTGTGCTGTTATTACACTTCTCAATTATTTGCTCTTTAGTCTTAGAATCAACTCATCAAGCTGACATACACACACTAAAATATCAATCAATATTTTGTTTTGAATTACTTCAAATTAAAGATTAATATGGGGGGAAAAGTGTTTAAGATAATAAATCTTCCCCTCCACGTACATGGAGTAGCACTTGTCACCTTTAATTACATTCAATAGAATTTTATAATTTTTTTCTTGAAGGTCAACGTGCATCATTTGTTAGATTTATTCCTAGACACCTTATTTTTATGTCATTATAAGTGACATAGATGTGCTCTTTTAGAAATTACATTTAACTCTTTGTTGCAGTGTGTGGAATGTAGTCCATTTTTGCATATTGATCTCAAAGCTGTATCAGAATATCATAATACCGTATCATAAGAGCTAACATTTATATAATCCTCAACACGTGCCAGGCACTGTTCTAAGCATTTTTTACATACGGAATGCATTCACTGCATTCACGCTGACTCTGTGAAGGAAGTGTTACTATTATAACTATTTATATTCGAGAGAACTGACATCCAGAGAAGTGCAGAGAGGTGAAGCAAATTGTTCAAGATCAAAAGAGGTGGGGCCGGGATTCAAACTCATTGTCCAATATCCAGGGCTATAACCATGGCACCATAATGGCCTCTTGCTCTTGTTAAACTCTTTCACTAATTCTAATAATTTGTCGGTCTATTCCTGGGTTTTTCATGCAAACAACAATAACAATCAAAATGTTGAAAACCAGCTAGCCAATACACGGTTAATGCCATAGTAAAGCAGTGCCGGGGTGGGGTGGTGAGGATGGCGGCTGTTGGGAGGGGAAATTTATGAAGAGCAGCATTCTCATAGCGAATGGAATTCACCAAGCCCTCGGGATTGCTGGTGCACTTCCTGAGGAGCAAGGAATTTCATGCATTTCAGCACATGCCAAGTCAGGGCATCCTTGGAGAGAGCCTGCAGGCTTGAGGAGGCTTGAACAGGGAGTGAGGCCCAGGGCCAAGCCCAACAGAGAGTGTCAAATAACAGGCCTGCCCCTTCTCTACCCTCCGCCCTCCACCCCCAGATTTGGGCTGAATCAAAGGGCCATTCAAGCCCCCCCCCCTGCAGACCGAGGCCACTGGGGCGATCCCCTGAAACTGAAACACAGCAATCCCACTGGGCTTCTGCTCCAAACAGGCTTGTGTTTGAAACCACAATATACTTGGCTCTAGTTTTACACATGTTACTTTACTGGCACTGCAAAAAAAATTTTTTAAAAATTTAAAAAAAAGAAAAGAAAAGAAAGAAAAAGGAAAAAAGAATTAGGAGGAAAGGCAGAGGTCTTGAGTGATGGGGAATTCTTTTTCCAGTCTAGTGAATGAGGTTAATAAGTGGAAAGTAAAACTACTCTCCGTGAAGGATCTTTGGAAGACTTAACAGGCCATGATAATTAAAAACAAATTAAGAGGCGATAGCATTCATTTGGCCTCAATCACCTCTCTTAGCCCTGAGGAAATGAGTCCACTGCGGTGCTTGGAGCAGGAGAGCTGCGCCTCCTGATGGAGCAGGGTCGATGCTGGTCAGACGGAGGAGGGTGGGTGTCTGCACACGGTTCTCTCTGTGGCATCCCAAATGCTAATTCATGAATTGAGGAATTGACTGGATGATAATCACCACCCCTCAACCTCACTACAAGTTAGACACGTGTTCACATGTTTCAAAGGAATGTTTTCTAGTGCTTTGAGGGCTGTGTGTGCACATACACACACATATATATGGTAGTGCTGAGGGCTGTGTGTGCTCACACACACACATATATACGGTAGAGCTGAGGGCTATAGGGAACTTGCCAATGGATGGACTTTTCTGAAGAGTGATCTTGCTGGGCTGTTTCATTGGGAGACTCCCATTTGTTAGTTTTTTGGGGTCTTCTCCCTTAGTCTAGTCAGTTTTTCCCCAATACTCAGTTCCCCCAAATCCTCCCCTATTTGAGAGATATAAACCTGGCTTCCAGCTTTCTGAGACTGGAGTGAAGGAAAAGGGATGAAGGCCCACAGTTGAGGATTAGAACTGCAGTTGATCCCCAATTGTTTGTATGGTGCACCCTAGAGCTACCAACTCCTGAGTCTTTCTGAAGTTCTGTGGCTTAAATCAGCCTGCTTCCGGGCTGCTCCCGATGTTAGCCTTGGTTTTAGTTTCCTCTGGGCAGCTAAGCCAACAATCCCCTGTCGATATGCTTTTCAACTTCGAAAATATCTATTTTCTCTTCTACTTTCTTTTCTCTTTGTCCTTGGGAGTTAATATCTTTTTAAACCACTCACTGTCATTTTGGTGGGACTGGTAGAGATGGGATCAAACCTGTAAATGGTGTTTTCAATTTGCCGCATTTAATAGGACTTTTGAGGGATGGGATTCAAACAGTATAATGGTGAAATATAAACTGAGCTGCCTTTATTTAATTCTGATTGGACATAGTCTTGACTTTTAACATGTCCTCAGTGTGCTAAATGTGATTATTATTATAGAATTTTATACTTTCGTAGGTGTTGTGCTAAATGTTTAGATCAGAAAAAAAGAAAAGCTGAGAGTCAATAAATCTTCACAAGGAATTAGAAAAAGAACAGAAAATTATCCTTAAGGAAAGTAGAAGAAAGGAAATAACAAAGATAAAAGCAAAATGAACCAGAAAACAGTTACAATAGAGAAATTCAGCAAATACAAAAGTAAAACCCTGGTGAGTATAATCATGAACAAAATAGGGAAGGCCTAAATTACCAGTATTGAAAATGGAAAAAGAGACCTCACCTGAGGTACTAAATAGATCATAAGATGGTATTATAAGCAATAATAAATTCATAATTCTTAGAAAAATAACCTGCCAGAGTAGACACGAGAAATCCAAATAGTCCTATAAATACACTTTAAGAATGTAGAATTTGGCAAAATCTTTAAGTAAGAAATAACACTAATTTTACACAAACTCTTCCAGAGGATAGAAAAGTATGGAACAATTCCCAAGTTGTTCTAAGAGGCCAGCATACCCTTGGTACCAAAAATCTGACAAAGATACTTTAAGAAAAGAAAATTATAGGCCAATCCCATACATAGATAAAAATATCCTAAATAAAATATTAGTAAGATGAATCCAGTTGTGTATGAAAAATATAAAACATTGTGACCAAGTTTATTTATTAAAAGAGTTTGTTGTTAAAATTCAAGGTTGATTTCTCTTTAAAAAATCAATATAACTCATCACTGCCACAGGAGAAAGACAGCATTTGCATCAAGAATTCAAAGATTCTCTGCTGTCAAGAAAAGTTTTGGGTAAGTTGGTAGTTTTATCCATAATTCACTTATCAAATCAGAAATGAAGAACTTCTGTCCAAAATGTAATTACCAGCCAGTTCACTGGGGTTGTTTTAGTCCATTTGTGTTGCTATAACAGAAATACGTGAGACTGGGTAATTTATTAGGAAAAGAGGTTTATTTGGCTTATGATTCTGGGACAGCTGCATCTGGTGTGGGCCTCAGGCTGCTTCTACTCATGGTGGAAAGTGGCAGCAGCTGGAGGGTACAAGCAGATCACATGGCGACAGGAAGCAAGAGAGAGAGAGAAGGTGCCAGGGTCTTTTTAAGCAATGAGCTCTCGCAGGAACTAATAGAGCGAGAACTCACTCATTAATCCCCCCACCCCCAGGGAGAGCATTAATCCATTCATGAGGGATCCACCCCCGTGACTCAATCAGTTTCCAACACTGCCACATCAGGGATCAAATTTCCACATGAGTTCTGGAGGGGACAACACATCCATCCATCAGGGGTGGAGGTGGAGAACTGGGCAAGCCAGAAAGTGTGGAGACCCGGACACCAAGGAATGGAGCACAGGCACATAGATGGAGCAGCGGGCAAGTGAGGTTCTCATGGGAAACAAATTCCCCTCGCTGCCGATAAACACAAAGGCTTTCTGAAGAGAAAATGTCTGGTTTTCAAAACATGTTAGCACTTTCCAAGAATTATTCAATGTTTCATGAAAACACCTAGTCCAACTTCCTTTGGGTAACAGCTCAGCTGGGTTTGGTCTAGTTCTGTGTGTTCCCAAGTGAGAAGTATTGGTCACCTCTGATGCACTGACCCAAAGACATGATGCAGTAGGGGCTAGCAGGACAGCACCGAGAGCTGACCAGTCTTCTCTCTCTCAGCCATGCCAGTCGTTCTGGAGACAGATCAACATTGTGGGGGTATGGCTCTTCATACGGTTTGGGTGTGTTGTGCCTGCAAAACTCAAGTGGAAATGTGATCCAAAATGTGGCAGTGTTGGGAGCTGTTTGAGTCATGGGGGCAGATCCCTCAGGAATGGAGTGAGTTCTCACTCTATTAGTTCCCACAAGAGCTGGTTGTTTAAAAGACCCTGGCACCTTCTCTCTCTCTCTTGCTTCCTCTCACCATGTGATCTCCTTGTACCCGCTGGCTGCCTGCCGCTTTCCGCCATGAGTAGAAGCAGCCTGAGGCCCATGCCAGATGCAGCTGTCCCAGAATCATGAGCCAAATAAACCTCTGTTCTTTATAAATTTCCCAGTCTCAGGTATTTCTGTTACAGCAACAAAAAACGGACTAAAACAACCCTATTGGAAATTGGCTATCATTATTTCCCAGAATCTTGGGTTATCTTCTTTTTAAAATTTTCTTTTTATTCAAAATATTTTAACATTTACTTGTACATATTTGTGGGCTACAGTACATTGTTTCAATAACTACTGCATATACTGCACAGTGATTTGCTTGGTGTAGACAGCATAGTTTTGTGCCCATTATAGTCCACTACATTTGTTTTACCTACTCATTGTTTCAAAGGTTGAAACTGGGATGTTATTTTTCTTATTTTTTAGTGGCATAGGTCTTGCTCTAGCTTAGTGGTTAAGAGCACTACTTCTGGAGACAGTTCTGGGTTCAATACCTATGTGGTAAACTCACCTGGGTCAATGTGGTCAGACACAACTCATGGTTTCTTCTACAGTCACAGGAGATATTTGAAGTAGTTGAGGATTAGTGACCTCCTTCCTCACAGCCATGCTTCCAGGTTGTAATTCTGTCACATTTATTTACTTTATTTATTTATTTAGCAAATGTTTATTAGCAAGCAAGTGCAGAGCTGTTTCTGTAACCTGTTCTTTAAGGCTGAAGGGGGACCCAGCTCTTTGTCCCTCTACATGCTTCCTCTACCACCTTGCATGACAAAATAATTCAAAGCAGACACACCAAACCTCCAGACACAAGATTCTGTTGCCTTGACAGCTGGCACTGGATAGAGAGTGAGTTGGGATCCTCTGAATCATGGCTCTACATGGAACTGGTTAGGGAGTTAGTCTAGAGCTAACTTAAGGGTGAAGGCTTCAGGCATCAGGGGTCCTTATATTTCATTTATGCAATTGTGGGGAGTATCTCTAAAACATTTTAGCCAAGCCACACATTTTAGATACCTTTAATTGCTCCAATTAAAGCCCATGTCTAAAATCCATCATGTTATTTAACAAGCCACTATGAAAAAAAACCAAAAAAACAAGCCACTACGATCACAAATGAAAACCCATTTCTGTCATTCACTATGCTGATTGGCAACACATTAGCTGTTGCTCAAGATACAAATAACAGAAGAACGTGTAGTAGCTGCTTCTGAACACAGGCTTCCTGAGTTCAGTGCTCACTGACCACTCCCACACTGTGCATTCTTGCTTTAGAATTGACCATCTGGGTTGTGGCTTAACTAAAGTAATGCATATGATATCATGCTCTATGTACGGGAGCATTTAAAAGTAAAATTAGAGACATTGGAACAATCATCTCTGCCATAATCAATGATCTGGACAAGTTATTCAACATTTCTGTGCCTTAGTTTCCTCATTTGTCTATACACATTAACTATTGGATGAATAAAATGAAATAATGTACATAAAGCACTTAGAATTGAGCCTGATATACCACAAAACACCTAATCAATGGTAGCTATCATTAACTATATCGTGCATGTATCACTGTGTATCTTCTACTTGACTGTCAGAAAGCCCTGGCTCTTTGTCCAAGTTTGGAAAAAACTGCAGAGATGAAACTGAGGTCTACCCAGGTGTGCTATATACAATTGCATACCAGAGACTGGGGTGCCAAAGCACAAAGGCAGGCCCTGAGCTTACAAACTGGAAAAACTGATTTTCCTCAGTATTGCCAGAGGTAACTCACGATAACCAAATTCATTAGAGAGTGATGTATAAATCAGACTTTCAATTTATAAATTATAGTGAGAAATTTAGCTATTGAGTACAATGGGCATTTGAGTTCCTAGGAGTAAGTGATAATATCTTTAAGATAGGTTCATTTTAGTCAATGAATACATTACTTAAGACTGCATTCAAACTCATGTAATTCAAAGTAATTTTTCCCACATTAATAAATTTAAAGTATGGAGGAATATGTTTCCAGAGCACATAAATCTATGCTTATCAGTGTTTAACTGCCTGTTAATGGTGCTTTTCATTTCTTCAGCATGATCTCTGATATTTTGCAGAAATCAATCTGCTAAATTGTAAGCATATCATATCATAATGGCTGTTAGGTCTTCTTCAGAGACTTTTTATGACATTTAGTCTGGAATAAATGATTTGCTTTTGTGCTTTACTGCACCTTCACATTATGAATGGTCATGTATATAAAAAAAAATATTTGAAATTATAATAACAGCTCAGTTGTTACCAAAATCACTTGAAGTTCTGAGCCACATGAATAGCAGCACAGTTCGTGGGATACTGGCCAAAGGAAGAGCGGATTTCTGCTTTTGAACTGAAGTGGCACAGTTTACAATTCACTTGCCTGAGCAGCTTTGAAATTGAGCAATTCTTGATTTTATTTTAATTTGGAGGATTTGCACGATTTCTCATTTTGAGCACAAAATCAGATCTTATAAGTGTTCTGTATTATGTAATTTCAAATACATGTGACTCAAATTCATTTAAAATGTAACTGTGTTGTACTGACAGATTATTGCACTTTAGATCTTTTCCTTTTTGAGGAAGGTAGTATAATAGAAACGCATTGGCTTTGGAACCACCAGGCAGATCTACATCTAATTTAGTTATTTGTCATTTATTAGCTGGGTGGGACTTAATTTCCTCATTTATAAAATGGGAATTATAAATGACTGTCATAAAGGGTGACTCTGAAGATGAATAATATCTATCATTTATTAGGGGGCTTACTATAGGCCACCCCATTTATATACACTCTTACATTAATTATACAGAAATTCCTTGAAGTAGAAATTATTATTCCATAGAAAGTAGGGCTCATGGAAGTTGAGTAATTTGACCAAAGCCAAATAGCTAATAAGCAGCAGAACAGATTCAAACTCAGGTGTGAACTGACTTCAAATCAAGGCACACTACTCTTCCTTTCTAGGACTAGATGAGATCCTGTCTTTAAAATGTCCAAGAATAGTATCTGACATAAAGTAGATAATCACTAAATGGCCATTATTATTACCATTATTATGGTAACCTCTTCCTGCATGTCCAAAACACGTACATACACACACAATCACAAAGAATCTGTATATTACATTGCTGTAATCACCTCCTTCTTCTTTATTCATTTTCTCATATGTGGCTGTATATACACATTATATACATACTTACACATCAACACACACACATATATGTACATGTAGACATATAACATGACAAGAGAAATGAAACTTCTCAAGGCCTTCCAGAGAGCTTCCAAAGAAAAGACAAAGACAAGTCTCAATTGCTTTTCTTCCTAGAATAGATAACTCTTGCAGAGTCTCCAAGTGATCTGACAATCAATTGAATATATGTATGAGTTTCTTAGGGCTTCCATAACAAAAAACCACAAACCGGGTACTTAAATAACAAACATCTATTGTCTCATAGTTCCGGAGGCCTAGAAGTCTGAAATCGAGGTGTCGTAGGATTGGTTGCGTCTGACGGCTGCGAAGGAGAATCTGTCCCAGGCCTCTCCCCTTGCTTTGGGTGGTTCGCTGGCAATCTTCAGCAGTCCTTGGCTTGTCGACACATCATCCTGATCTCTGCTTTTATCTTCACACGGCATTTTCTCCCCCTGCGTCTTTGTCTCTTCACATTGTCTTACCTCTATGCCTCCCTGTCTTTGTGTCTAAATTTTTCCTTTTCTTAAGGACACCAGTCATATGGGATTAGGGCCCGCAGTAATAACCTCATTTTAACTGGATTACCTTGGTAATGGCCCTATTCCCAGATAAAGGTCACATTCTGAGTTACGGGGGGTTAGGACTTCAATATATCTTTAAGGGGGGACACAATTCAGCTTCTAACACTATGCAAGAGGGTGTGTGAGTGTGTGTGTGTGTGTGTGTGTGTGTGTGTGAGAGAGAGAGAGAGAGAGAGAGAGAGAGAGAGAGAGAGAGAGAATATTTGAGCAGAGCTAGCAATGGACAAAAAAATTGGGAGAGATAAGACAGATTTGTTGTTGGAGCTTATCTACCTGCCAGAATCTTTCCTGGTTTCTAGCATGTTGGATGTGTTAATTCATGAATCTTTGGGTTGCAGGTGATAGAAATTCAACTTGAGTTTAAGCAAAGAGAGAATATATTGGGTTATACAATTAAATTGTAGAAATGGCAGGGGAGGGATAGCCTTAAGGATCCAGGGACTTGAATGCTGTCAGCTCTCTCTCTCTCTTGGCTCTCTACCACGTGCTGCCTTCATTCTTCTGGCCGTCTCCGTGAGGCTACAGGCATGATGTCAGGCCACTCCACACTTCCATTTTTTTATAGCCTGGTTCCCAGAGAATTAACAGCCTTCTTAATTGGTTAGGGAAGGATGCCGATAGGCTCTTGTTGAATCACATGACCTTCCCCAAACCATCCCCTGATTCTACTTGGGTGAAGAAATGTGGTTGGGCCCACCTGCGTCATGTGCTCACCTCTAGCTGGGGGTCTAGGGGTGCTAGGATTGGCATAATTGAAGTTGGGTAGGAGGAGTTCCCCAAAGAAGGGGATGAATAATCAAGGCTCACTACAGAAGGGTTTTGGGCACCTTTGCAGCCTGTAGTGGATTGAATGTCCCCCCCAAAACTCATTGAAAATTGAATTGTTTCCTCCAATTTTTATGTATTAGAAACTTGGCCCCCACTGTGACTGTTAAGAGAGTGGGAAATCCTATTATGATAATTGAAAGATGGGGCCTTGGGGTGGTGATTAGATTGTAGGACCATGCCTTAGTGAATGGATTAATAAGGTGGTCAGGGGTTTGGTTCTGAGGGCTTTAAAAAGAGAGTGAATGAGGAGGTTGGTCTCTCACTCTGCTTCCACCATCTTGCATTGTGTGACCCCTGGGTCACTGTCTCCACCACCAGATGTGTTCCTTGGACTTTGGACTTCTCAGCCTCTGAAACAGTAAGCCATAAGTTCTGTTTTCTTCTAAATCACCCAGTTCCATGTCTTTTGGTGTAAACAACAGAAACAGATTAGTACACAGCCTGGGATGGAGCTTCAATGTTTGGCTTCCTGCAAGCTTGCCTATGGGGCTAACATACTTGAGTGGAGGTCTGATCTGTGCTTTGGCTCTGTCCTGGAATCTCATGTTCCTCATTGATGGATATGGGTTGTGGCTTACATAGAAAGGTCTGCCTGCTTTTCCTAGACACAGAGCTGCACTGTGTTTTGCAGCCTCCCTTGAAGTTACCTTGCTGGTAACTTGGCCAAGTAACTGAGTTCCAGCAAAGGGTGATCAGAAATGATGTGCACCACTTCCTCGTCTGAACCAGAAAAACTCCCATCCTCCATGCTCTTTTCCCTGCTGCAAGCTTAGTGCAGAGGTCGGGAGAGGTGTGCCACAAGTAGAGATGCCAAGCACAAGGTTTTCCAGGCAGAAGGATGGCAGAGCTGTTTCTACCGCAACCACCAGCTACCCCTGAAATCAAGCTTTTGGGATCTCCTATTTGCCTGCTGCATCGTTTAGATCCACCACCACCACCACCACCTCCACCACCACCTCTCTTTCGAAGCCCTGCTCTGCCCAACTTCCGAACTTCTTAAGAATACAGTGTCCTGTATAGCCCTGTGGCTTCCATGTCTACCTCTCCACACAAAGACCAAGGTTCCACTCAAAGGGGCATAAAAATCTATAAGGCATTCTGTATGTATGAATGCACATATTGTCTTAAAAATGTTCACCATCTGTATGTACAAAGGTAGTTCGAAAAGTTCATGGAAAGATTTGTGTTATCTTTTAATTCCGTTCTTCCATGAACTTTTTGAAGTACCCTTGTATATATGCCAAACATCTTAAAATGGAATATAGATGTATACATGTTTGTATACATATACATATATGCATTATATGTGTATATGTACATATTACGTAAATATACATATACTTTATCTCCAAATTTCCAAGAAAACTAATTGTTCAGTTGGGGTTACCTATTGCTACCTCAGAAACCAAACTTTATTAAATTTCCCCAAAAGCAGGAACAAAAGGCAGTCTACAGCTTATTTTGCTATCACAGAGAAAGCCAACAGACCCAGCAAACTTTGGAAATCCATGGCTGATGTGAAAGTTACTCTACTTTTTTCCTTTGAAAGGGATTTTTGTATTGGAATAATGTTAGTGATTTCTTCCCTTCCTTTGGTATCTACAATAATAATGTCTATGATACACACCAAGGTGTGAATGACTAACAGCTAACAGTAAGTAAATGTATACTGAGAGAAAGGATAGAGGATTGCTGTGGTTTGAATAACCGCCCAGGTTCATGTTGGATCTTAGCCCCCAATATGGTGGTAGAGCTCTCTCTCTGTCTCCTTGGCTTGTAGATAACGCTTCTATAGCATAACTTCAAAGAAATAAGTTTCCTGTGATCTATGAAGCAGGGAGCTTGTGACGCTCGTGTGGAGACTAGGTGACGCCAGGGGTTGCAATAAGTCACTGCTGTGGTTTAAATGTTCCCCCCAAGCTCATTAATCCCCAATACAGTGGTGGAAGGTGGGGCCTTTAAGAAATGAATGGATTGTGAGGACCGTGGTCTCTTGAATGGACTGATCCATTTATGGAATATTGTGGAGTATTGTGTTGATAGTTCAATGGGTTGTCATGGGCGTGGTTCTGATGGCTTTATAAGAAGGGAGGGTGAGAAGATTAGCTCTCTTGTTCGTGTCATTCTTGCCATGTGACACCCTGCATTGCTATAGAGAATCACCACCCAGAAGACCCTCATCAGATGTGTTCCCTGAATCTTGGACTTCCTAGCCTCCCAAACTGTAAGAAATAAATTTCCTTTCTTCATAAATTATCCAGCTTCAGGTATTCTGTTATAAGCACAGAAACAGACTAATATAGGGATATATCTTATATACACTGTTGCCTCCATTACACCTGCTCCCTGTTAATGACTTCCAGATTGTGAGAATTTCTGATGGGCATGAGAGTGACTCAGGATTGAGAGAGAGAAGGAAAGCTTTCTCTTAGCTTTTATTAATAATGATGAGATTCATGATGATGGCATTAATAAGAGCAATAATCAATACATATATAATTAACACTAATAATACTACTCCTTATGTGCCAGACACTGTTCAAAATGCTTTGACATATTACCTCATTTATGTCTCATCGCTTGAGATATTATTTCACTTATGTCTCATAGGCACTCTGTGAGGTAAATTCTAATATTATCATCCCAGCTTCACAGATGAAGGTCAGGCACAGAGAGGTTTAATGACCTGCCCCAAGTCACACAGCAGTGGCAGAGACAGGATTTCAACCCAGGCAGTCTGATCCTAGAGTCCACCCTCTTTATCACTGAGCCACCTTTCCTTTACCAGTGCTACACTCATGCAATCTGTTCCTGGAAGGACAGGAAGGAAAAGAGCCATCAGAGGGAGAACCCTCAGAAGACTCCTGACCCTGAACTTGAGGCACCAAGTTTCTGGGTCTTTCTTTCCAGCAGGGGGCGCCCATAGCCCACATTTTCTGGGATCCCTCTTCAGCACAGATGCCTCAGCTATGAGAACTGGAACTCTTGACCCTTTGCAGGAAAGGCCCTGGTCTGAAAACTTTGTCTGTCATTCTCGAAGTATTTTTAGTGCACTAATCAAAGGAATGATCCAGTAGGTTTCTTGGAGGACCTGCAATGGGCATTGATAACCAGGAGCCCAATAAATCTGTACAGGCCCCAAGTTTACAGCAGCACTGCTTGACTTCAGATAAACCACAAAGATACCCAAGGCAGGGATTTTTCTTACATGGAAAGCATGCTATTAAACTGGCCCTGCTCACGGGGTGGCCTTGAAGGTATCAGTCTTCCCGCCTGGTCTGTAAGGTGATAGGGCCCATGCTGTGCTCTCTGCACTGCCGCTTTGGAACTTGTGCTGAGGTGTTTTCTCTCTAGTGACCTTTGTCATATCCTTTGCAGGAAATTAGCTCAGAGAAACAATCCCCAAAGGCCAAACCTCGACCTTCAGCAGAGGCAGAGATGCCAGGAGATTGGGTTCAGCAGAATTTGTATATTTCACAGTGATGGGAGTTGGAGAATGGCTCTGAGAGAGGTCTCTACCTTCTCCCAGGAGTTCCCCCTGGCATTTTAATGCTACTCAAAAAGACTGGGTAAGGGGCTTATTTTAAATAGAGGTCTCTCAGACCAGGAGCAGGAGCAAAGTTGATTGCCCTGGGAATGCAAAAGTTTGTCCAATATCCTATACATTCCTCAGCTGCTCTGAGGAGCCCTAGCGAGCTTCAGGGGACCCTCATCAGCCCCTTTCCTATAGTCTGAATGTTTGTGTCCCCCCAAAATTCAAATATTGACATCCTAACTCCCAAGGTGGTGGTTTTAGGAGGTGGGGACTTTGGGAAGTGACTAGGTCAATGGAAGCAGAGCCCTCGTGCATTGGATTAGTGCCCTTATAAAAGATTCCTGAGAGAGACCCTTTGCCCCTTCTGCCATGGAAGGATACAACTAGAAGGCACTATCTATGAGGAAGCGGGCTCTCACCAAACACCGGAGCTGCCAGTGCCTTGATCTTGCACTTCCCAGCCTCCAGAATGGTCAGAAATAAATTTCTGTTGTTTATAAATTACCCAGTCTCAGGTATTCTGTTATAGCAGTACAAAATGGACTAAGACAGCGTCATAACATGGCTATAACAAAATACCATAAACTCATTATTTTATAAACAACAGAAATTTATTTCTCATAGTTCTGGAGGCTGGGAAGTCTGAGATCAAGGTGCTGGCAGCTTTAGTGTCTGGTGAGGGCCTGGTCTCTGCTTCTAAGATGGTGCCTTAAAGGCTATGTCCTCTGGAGAAGAGGAACACTGTTCCTCATGTGGCAGAGGAGTGCAAGAGCAAAGAGAGAGATAGAGGGCAAGAAGGGACTAAAGTCACCCTTTTATGATGGCCCCAGTCCCACCCATGAGGGTGGAGCTCTCATGACCTAATCACCTCTTAAAGGTCCCAACTCTTCATATTATTACAATGGAAATTAAATTTCAGCAAGAGTTTTGGAGGGGGTAAACATTCAGACCACAGCAGACAACCTCCAGTGTGATCCTTTTTCCGTATATACTTCAGCACAAGAAATCTGATTCAAAATTGAATGAGAGGGAAAACAGAAAGAACCCACTGCCAGCTTCCAGAGAGGGGCTATAGAAGACTGTTTGGATTTAGAGCCTGATTGTGCCTCACATGAGCTGAGCAGTCCCTGGGCAGGCAGATTATTTATCCATGGTTTTCTCACTTATAAAATGAAGATAATAAAATCCACCTCATAGAGTCATTGAACACATTTAACGAATTAACTCATATAAATCCTTAAATAAGCACAGGCCCTGGCACACAGGAAGCACTCAATAAATCTTAGCTGTTGTGATTAAATCTATTCATGCAGGCCAGAACTCGGAGGAAAGGAATCTTGCAATCTCTCACCACGGCAATCTTTACCTGGCAGTTTTTTTCTGCACTGGGTGACACTGGCAAATTTCCTGCCTTCCCTGGGAGAACATGACACCTCCCCCCTTCCCCAAATGCAAACTCCATCGTTCAAGGTAGCAACTAGATGCTGTATGGAAATTTTCTCACCTGGAATTGGGTTCCTGGGCATTTGTCTTTTTTGATTAACTGGCTTAGAGATGAGATCAGTTGAAGTTTAAGGAGGCCTTCATGCTGATATTTACCATTTATTGATTGGTGGCATTTATAAGCTAAAGGCTCGTCCTCTCAGCCTCAGGGCCAAGCCTGAGAGGGCAGGCACAACAATGCAGCCCTTCTTCGGGGCCCTGTTTACCTTTAGGGAACAGGCAGGGTGTGGCAAGAAGTTCTGGGTGGCAAGAACTCCCGGGTGTGGTGAGAACGCTGGGTGTGGCTGCCCATGGAGAAAGCAGTCAAGAAATAAGCCACAGGGCCTGGTGGCCCAGGCTTGACTGATGGGGCCGGGGTGGCTCCTACTTTGTGACAGAATAGCTATGGGGACTCAAGTGCTCTGCTCCTCACTTCCCTCAGCTGTCAAACACAACAGCAGGAACGGCAATAATGACAACCATAATGGCATACTTTTACCGAGTACTTAATCCATGCAGGGCAGTTCGTAGCTCTCCCTTAGTGGTTAAGACGATGTGAGTCCTGGCACCAACGCTTACTCGTTTGGTGACAGTGGAGACATCACTCAACCCCTCTGTTCCTCAACTTCTTTACCTGTAAGAACAGGGGCAGTTAAGAGCAGCTTCCTCTTTGGTTCTATGAGGATTTAATGAGAAAGCCCTAGAATAGTTTCTGGCCCCAGGTAATGTTGAGTAAGTATGAGCAATTACTAATTAATGTCGATTTCATATGCATGATTTCATGTCATTCTCATTGCAATCCTGTGAAATAGGTCCCTGCAGAGGAGAGGCACACTGTAAGAAGCAAGCAACGCTGGGATTCGATCCCAGGATTATCTGATACTGAATCCCAAACTCTGGATCCCAAACCACTGTGCCTTACTGCCTTTCATTTACCAACTTCACTTGAAGAAACATTTATTGAGCACCTACTATGAGCTAAGCTGTTGTGAACTTATTTAAGTGGTTGAAAGCTCCAATTTCACTCACTTCATAAGTACCTATAGAGCTCCTTCCAACCAGGCACTGGTCTGGGTCCTGAATCTATCACAATAATCATGGGGAGGTCATACCCACAAGGAATTCACAGACCCAGAGGCAAATCTGAAAATGAATAAAAGCCCTTGCTGGGATGGAGCACATTTATAAGTCTTAATGACTCTGCTTGCAACTCCATTTGGAAAATTTCTTGAACTCCCTTGTCTCTTTTGAAGGCCTTAACTAAAGACATCTACCCCATTTTGCTTGAAATTCCCATTCCTAGATTGAGGTTTAAAGTGGGCTGTTAAATAACATGAAATAAATAAATTGGGAGAGCCATTTATCAGTTATCAGTTTATCTTGAAAGACTAGAAAGATTTAGTAAAGGTTTGAGGGAAGGAAAGACACTTACAGAGCAAACACCCCTCTGGGTAAGGGCCTCCTCCAAGTAGTGGGCTTTGGAAAATTGCTTCCAGATTCTGGAAAATAGGCCAGAAAAATTTCACTCACTGAGAAACTACTAGAAGAAAGTAGTTGATGAGATGGGCTCTTTGCAGGTGTAACCTGCCCCCAAGAAGGGCTGTAGATTGCTATCCAGGGAGACTCAAAAGACACCAAAATTAAATCCATGCATTTATGCAACAGTTATTAACAGAATACCCTTTAAGCACTGTATTAAGGTTCTCCAGAAAAACAGAACCATGAGACTAAGGTATAAACCTGATGTCGCACAACTAAATTGCGACGAGAGGCATGCCCAAATTGAGTACTCTCCACCCAGGATCAAGTGACCAGGAAACCTAAGCCACTTTTTGGTGCCTTAGAACTGCTAGTGCTGGGTGTAGGAAAGGGGACTTCGGAGCCAGATGGCCATTCTCCGCCACCCAACTAGCTGCATGAGATACTCACCTTGAAAGTTTACTTAACCTCCCAAGTCCTCAAGTTTTGAAGTTGCTGGGGGACAGTACCTCTCCTCCATAGGTTTGTTGTAAGGATTAAATGGACCATCAGGAGTAAAGTGCTTAGAACAGCCCCGGGGCACAGAGGATATGTCTGTAAGTGCTGAAGTGATCGATTTATCACTTGAGGCACTCATGGAGAGGCCTAAAAAGCCTAAAGAGCTTTCTCCAGCTGACTGGTCCCCTGGGAACTCCTGGAGCTAGATGGAAGCTTGAGGCTCCAACGCTCCCTCTTGAGGGCTCTGTGATGCCAGACACTTCTGTGTCACATTAAGCCTTCAGACCCTCCTATGTACATGGACCACATACAGTCCTAGGGTGCTCAGAAGAAAATCAAAGTCCCTACTTGGCACATCAAAGGACCAAACCCAGAAGCAAATGAGTCAGATCCAGCAGAAAACAGATGGTCCAAGATCACATGGCAGCAGAACCAGGGCTGGAACTCAGTTTTCCTAGCTTCAGTCTTGGGCTTTTTATATACCCTGGAAGGTAAAGAAAGGACTTCAAATGCACAGGAATAAAGCTCTGAGAATGCCAAGCTGTGCTTAGAAAGATAGTTTTAAGGTACCTGGCAACTGAGGACTTCTACAGGCGCCATAGAGTTTTTCATCTCTACAGTCTTCACTCATGGGGCATGGGCTCCCTCAGGGAAGGGACTTTGTGGAACCCCTAGAGAGGGTGTGTGTCCTGTACATGATGAGAGTGGGGTAGGTGGGCCCTGAGGCCTGGCAATGAGATTAAAAGTGGACAAGCCTGATTTTAAAATCTTGAAGTAGATGTTTGAGAGCAGGTGGCCTTGAGGAACCTACTTGGCTTTGGAGAGATTGTGAAATGGGTTGAGTTAAACAGAGACTGGTAGGCACTCAGAACAGGAGTTCTCAGACTTTCTGTTAGAGCCTTGGGACCTTCTGTGGTTAGGGAGAGAAGGGCCTAGGGCCCCAGGGGTGTTGGCTTGGGTGTGACCTGGAAGTTTAGAGCATTGATGATAAGGCTCCTAACCCCACTGTCATCCAGACCCTAGAGACAGAGATATTAGAGCAAGACCCAGAGGACGGAGTTCTAGTTAGAAAAGAGTGACAAAGTCTTAAGAGAACAGGGCCTCCAGGGGGAAAAGGTGCCTCCGGAATCTAGGAAATCTGCGAGAGCCAGAAAGCATCCACTGTTTCAGTTCAATTCAACCTAATGAGACTGAATTCAGTTCAGTTCAGTTCAGTTCATTTCAATCCAGCAAATATTTACTAAGCATCTACCATATACCAGGCCGCTGTGCTGGGAAGCTGGGAATTCAACAGAGAACAGGATAGATTCTTCCTACCCATGTAAAGATTGTAGTCTAGATGAAGAGACATAAAAAAACACAATTAAATTGACATTTAATTACAAACTGTAATTAAATGCATGTCATGAGACCGTTGTGACACAGAATAAAGGAGGAGAGCTGCTTTAGAGAGGGTCTTCCCAGGAAGTCACTTTTCCTCTACCGCTTGCGGGATGAGGATCCCCCAGGGGAAAAGTGGTGACCAGTCTAGCAGCTCATCCATCTGTAGTTCTCCCTTCTCCAGAATTGGGCCCCTTCTAATCCTTATCGCTTCCCTCAGCCCTCTGATGCTTTCAAAAGATTTCATTTTAATTGGTCTAGATTTTCCAGTTTTGCTCGGCAGAAACTTTAGTCTGCTGTAGGCTACTCTCTCCTACACAGAAGTAGAAGGGTTCTTTATTTTCTTTCTTTGTTAATTACCCAAGTTGTACACAAATATCATATCTTTATACAAATCAATTTAAAGCAGTAGGAGTATGTGCAGGAAACAGTGATGGTTCTCTTTGCCCCTTTTCACCAGACTTCCTGCCAATAGGTAATTGCTAAGGGTGAGCCCTTCCACCCTCGTTGGTGATTCTCCTTTGGGGGAAGTTGTGACATCCCTGGCCTCTCTCTTCCTCTCACTTTCTTCGGTGGTCAGGACATGAAGGAGGTGGCTTAATCACTGGTTAGTGAATTTGGGAACATTTGGCAGGCTCATCTCAGGGCATCCTTTTCTTCCTCTGGGAGTGAACTGTCTGCAAGAAACACAAATTCTCCTCTGCTTCTATATGCCCTGTTTTAGTCCGTTTTGTGTTGCTATAACAGAAATACCTGAGACTGGGTAATTTATAAAGGAAAGAGGTTTATTTGCTTACAGTTCTGGGACAGCTCCATCTGGCACGGGCCTCAGGCTGCTTCTACTCATGGCGGAAAGTGGCAGCAGCCAGCGGGTACAAGCAGATCACATGGTGAGAGGAAGCAAGAGAGAGAGAGAAGGTGCCAGGGTCTTTTTAAGCAACGAGCTCTCATGGGAACTAATAGAGCGAGAACTCACTCATTAATCCCCCCCCCCAGGGAGCATTAATCCATTCATGAGGGATCCACCCCCATGACTCAGTCAGTTTCCAACACTGCCACATGGGGATCAAATTTCCACATGAGTTTTGGAGGGGACGACACATCCAAACTCCATCATGCCCTAAGTGTTAGCACGTCTTCCCTCAGCTCCCTCCACCCACCAAGGGGAAAGGCCTCAACCAGTCCTATGTTGCCCTGATTGGGCAGGTGAGCTGGCCAGATCCTGGACTTCAATTAGTAGGTCACCTGGACCTTGCACTAAGCATGTCCTTCAGCTTAGCCTTCACCTTCCCGTACTGTACACACTTTCAGTAAAAAGGGGAATATTTTCTAACTCAGCTGACATGCCTTTGGTGGAACCTCATTCTCATCCCAAATCTCAGCTGCAAGAGAGTCTAGAAAATCTAAGTTTTCGTTTTCCAGGCTCTGCAGTAAAGGAGAGCAGAATTTGTCATAAGGATTATTTTGAACTGAAGGCAATTGAGAAGAAGCAGATACAAGAAAAGCTCTTGGCCCTCCCCCTATTTGCCTAAAAGCAGGACATAAATTTGTACAGAAGTTAATCTTCAACAACCCTAGATCTCTATCAGTCCAAAGACAGCACCAGAGGACTCTACGTAACAAACTTTATTGACTAGCTCTGATCGTCCATTAGTCTGTCATCATATTTTCCTTCCCACAATTTGCCCCACTAGAAACCAAAGTCCTTTCTTTCATCTTGTCATGTCTCTGAAATTTATTATTTTTTTGTTTTCATTTTTTTAAGAGGCTGTGAAAACCTAAGTTCTAGCCACCTATTTGGGTTACTCATCCCTGAGTTTCTCTTGTATATATACGAGGGTACTTCAAAAAGTTCATGGAAAAATAGAATTAAAAGATAATATAAAAGAACCCTCATGTGAGATACATGTGTTAACAAAGTTCTGTTGATTTTTCTGCTGTTAATCGTCTTTTGTTATAGAGCCCCAGCTGAAAACTTAAAAGGGTAGAAGGAAAACATTTTTCCTCCTCTACAAAGGCATGTTCGAAGGACGTAGTGTGGACCTGGCCAGAGGTGCAGTTCACCACCACCACCGTGAGCATTAGCAGTGTGTATGATAGCGTATCTTTTGTCTACAGCTCGGGGATACGGTTAGTATTTGAAGTACCCTAATCAGAAACCTGCAGTTGAAGTGTGTGGCTCTTGGTATTAAGGTTGTATCATCTACCTCTATTCACTGGGGTCATTTGAATTTTATCAAGAGAAACTGACAATTGTTGCCCAGTAAGATTAGTCTAGATCAGTTTGTGACAGGTTCCTAGAAATTAGATATGTACATATTAATATTTGACAAACACAATCAAATTACTTTGTAAAATATTTCTATCAGTCTTCCTATTAAAACTGTTCAAGAATGTCCTTTTTCTGTAGTCTCAACAACTCTGGGATTGCTTTCTTCTTTTCATTTGCACGTCCTCCTTGCTCATTCTGAAAGCACAATACAATGAAAAGGATAACCATGATTTACTGAGCTAAGCACTATGTTGCACTAAGCACTTTACAAACTCTATTTCATTTAGTCCTAGAAACCTTATCAGCTAGTTATAAACGGCCCCTGTTTTACAGACAAGGCAACTGAAGCTCAGAGAGGTTAAATAGCTTGTCAGAAGTACATAATGGTAAGAGACAGAGCAGGAACATGAACTAAGGCAGTCTGTGCTGAAGCCTGTGCCCCTAGGAACAAAGGTGTCAAAAAGAGACAGATTTAATGACAAAGGTTATTATCATTTAAAGAATATTATTTAGTTGGCATTTGATTATTAAAATGGCATCTTGGGGACACAGTTATGATATCAAGTCTTTTACCCTCTAGCAGTGCAGAAATAAATGCTTATGTTTTAGATGGAAAGTCATCCTTAGGATTTAAGGAGCTTCCTATAAACTCCAGGTGGATCACACTGATTTAGTCACTCACCTGAACTGTCAGTGTGGGAGATAAATGGAAGTATAATCACTTCTATTCTAGAATGCAGAGAGAAGACCAAAGATTTCCAGTTCCCAAGTGGCCAGCGCCAGATTCCAATTGATAGGTTTAGCTCCCTATTTAATGATTGCCCTCGTGGTAGTATGACGGTACTTCAAAACGTTCGTGGAAAAACAGAATTAAAAGATGATACAAATTTTTCCACGAACGTTTGGAAGTAGCCTCGTGATTTAGAGGAAGACACGGGGTGTGTGCTTGCGTGTGTGTGTGCTCGTGTGTGTATGTGCACGTGTATGTGCCTTCTCAGAATGACAGAAGCAGGATGTGTGTGTTTGTGGTGGAAGGGCAGTGATAGCAATTTGGAGAAGTTGGCCCTGACTGTCATTTCTCGGAACAGCAGGTGACTTTAAAAGATGACGGACGGATCACAGGTGACCAAGACCAGCCCTGAAGATAATGATTTCAGAGGTCTCAGTAAACTCCCTCTGTTCTCTCTCCCTCTCACCTCCCTGCCCACCTTACCCTACGCCGCTTAGATTCCAAAAGCACCACTTCCTTTTCCACTATGGAAGCAGAGTCTGCAGAGATGGACCTCGGAGTCTGTATTTCTCTGACAGGGTCTGCAGATGAGTTGGATTATCAGCCAGGTTTGCAGCCCAGCAGGGTCAGAGGTGGGTTTACGGTGAATCGAATGGAGCTGCAGCTGCAGAGACCTTTTCAGGTCCTGGCAGGAGCCCAGTGTCGTGCTCCCTCACCATCTGTGTTTGTGAAATTTGCAGAAGTACAATATTTTAACTGCACGTTTGTCAAGACCTCTGTCTCCTTCCTTTTTGACTTCCCTTGAATTAGTAGGCCTGGAGTAGCTGCGACACTTTGCGTTCACTTAGGGGAACAGTGCCTAGGAAGTTTCATTTCATTTGGGCTTAGTAGGCTATACTCATGTGTTTCACGTCACTTTCATGCTGCGGTATTGTCGATTTATCCCAGTGTGGCAATAATGGCCAGGAATACAAGGGTACTTACAAAAGGGCGTGCAAAGATTTGCATTCTCTTTCAATTCTATTTTTCCATGCACTTTTCAAAATACCCTCGTGCTTTTATCACCCGCAGTGCTGACTCAGCCTGATTGGAGACATGAAGCTGCAGGGCCAGAGATTGTACCACAGTAATAGTATGTCCTGTGACATCTGGCCCAGATGTGCCAATGGAAGACAAACAAAATTTGAAATGTGCAGGGCCGGGGCTAACCCACCCAAAATTCTTCCAGTCATCAGGCAGGTAAGGTTATAAGCAGGGGACTCAGTTCTCACAAACATCTGGTCCCAGCAGAAGTTCTTTCCTGTCAAGAGTTTATTCAATAATGCAAAAAATATAGTTAAAAATGAGTCATCTATGTTTTCCCGTTTTGATGGAATCACATGAAATAGATTTTATCACAATTTCCATATTTATTGGGTGCAAACTTATAGCAGTTCTACAAAAGTGAGAATATCTGTGTGTGAAGTTACGTTTTATGCGTCTAATTATTAATCATAAAAAAGAAATTTTAATCATTCGTGCTAAGGGAAAGACTATCTTGTTCTCAGATACTCTATTAAAATTATGCAGTTATTGTCATAGAAAGAGGCTATAAAGACTATGTAGCTAAAAAGTGTAGAAAACAAGTATTGTAGAAATGGTCAGGCAGGTCATTAAGAGACATTATGAGATTTTTCTAAATTTTGTAATGTTTAACATATCTAACAGCTCTTAAAATTTGTAGTTTATTGGGACTTCTTTTCTCATTTGAAGTAAATACTCATAATCGTAATGATTTTGTATTCATATTTTTATATTATTTTTCTTAAATCTCCCCCGCCCCCCTGCCTCCCACCAAACAGGTAAGCGTTAGGCCCCACAAAACCTGGACCTGCCCCTGACTAAATGACACTGCATTTCTGAGACTCATTTCAGGTGTGGCTTCCTGCCCATCCCTCCTACCCCCCCACCGCTCCCAATAAGGTTGTATTTCTCCTTGACGTTTTTTGTCATTCTCACTTAGCAAGAAAATCTCCTATTTAATCCCAGCCAACTTGTTTTCCCATGTATTAAACTCTTGTAAAATCAGCAGCAGCGATGTTTGCGACACCTGGTAGGCAAAATACTAGTAACATATTAAATTAGGTCTAACCAAAAGTTCATCTACAACTAATTGTTCACTCCATTCTTTATTAGGGAAGAGAGGCCTTTAAAAGGAATTAGCCAGACTCCTTTCTCATTTCAGGTATTGGGTTCAGCTTTTTGTTCAACCATTTTATTTTTAATCAAAAGGAAGTTCTGATTAGTAAGGTTGAAAGCTTTTGAAAAAAAAACAGCAAACCTGGACTGGGTTGTACAAACTTCCATGGATTTTCAAGGTAATAGTGGGGAAAGTACCGACTATAACTAAACAGCTGGCCTGTGACAGTATTAGCTAGACATTTTACAAACATTTTCTAGTCTGATTTTTTTCCTGCACAGAACTGAATTACTCATGTATAGATTAGTGACGATCTTACACTCTGAGCTGAGCTGTAAGTCCCTCTTATTTTCTTTTTTCCCTTCTTCCTTTGTTCCTATTCCCTTTCTCCTGCTCCCATTGACACCAACTTTAATGTAAGTTGAGGCTTTAAATATGCATATATTCTTGTGAAACATGTAGTTTTGTTTTGTATGTGTTTGTGTATCTAATTTATGAGTGGTATGTGATACTAATATTGTTTCCTACTTTTATCGCTCTGTTTTTGAGATCTGTCAATAGATACTGCAAATATTTTCTCTCATTCTGTTAACTGTCACCAACTTTGCTGAATGAAATTAATTTTGGTACAGTCAAATCCATCAAAATTTTGTCATGTGGTTTATACATTTTCAGCCTTGTGGAAGAAACCTCTCCCCACCTAGAACTCACAGTGATGACTCCTACATTTTTGTTAGTTAGTGTCTGGCTACTGTGGTGGCTAACGTCACACATTCTGCCAACGTCGCCAATTGGCTAGCTCTTAATCCTGTGCATGACGCCAATTGTAAAGCTAGGCAACCATGCCAGTTGTTGGGCTCTTTTACCTGCCAGTAATCCTGCACCAACTGGGCCGATTGTTGAAATAGGGCTGGGTCTGGAGTTCCCAGACCCCTCAAGGCCATTCACATACTGGGTCACAAACCGTTCACATGCCAGGCTGGGTCACCAGACCCCTTCATGCAGGTCTATGAGCTAGGTAACTGGCCAAAAGGTCCTTGGAAGCAGTAGGTTGGAAAGCATGGCTGCATGGGCTGGACGCCGAAGGCAGAAACCTGCCCACCTGCTTCACCAGCTCACAGGCGCACGCTCTCTCTCTCTCTCCCTCCCCCCCATCTCTAAAGAACACAAGAATAGCAACAAAACTACTAAGTCCACCCCCCCCCCCCAATTTGCTTACAAAAGATGCTGAACCACACCCAACTGGACTCTAGGCAAGGGTCCTGACCAAACTATTCTATTTTCCCAACAGTTAGGTTTCAGTTTTTTTTCTTTTACACCAGGCTTCTGTCTTTGTATAGGAGATAAGGTAGCAAATCCAGCTTTGTTTTCTCCAAATGATGATCCAGTTCTTCTCATATCGTTTCCTAAACGTCTTTCCCCCCATTAATGTTTGTCACTATGTCTTATGTATCAAGATCCCCCTATTACACAAGAGTGTATTTCTGACTTGTCTATTCAATTCCATTGGTCTATTTGCCTCTACTTACTCTAGTGTATTACTGAAACAAAATCACAGATATATGGAACCTGAATAAAATATTACTAAGTAACTCTTAGGTTAAAAGAAACCGTAAGACAAATAAAATCCTCAGGGCTGAGCAACAGCCCCATCTCAGGACCCTTGCTAACTTAAGTGGCATCTCTGTTTGAATCACAAAGAGGCATCTGCCCTGGGCGACAGCAACCCTGAGGGTCTGTGAGGAGTGAGCTAAAGGTCCCTTTGTGCAAAGAAACAGCATTTCTTCCTTTCTGCAGAAAGCCTCCATGCACCCCCTCCTCCAGGCTTGATCAGTGAGCAAAATGCATTACGCTAGTGACTACTCAGCCTGGGTGCCAAAATTTAGGGGACCACATTAAAGCAGAAGTTGGAAAGAAATGTATAACTTTAAATACATTTTACAAAAAACAAGGGAGACTGAAAACAAATGAGTTAGGCAATTATCTCAAGAAATTTTAAAACTGTAGCAACAATGCAAACTGAAACAAGATAGAAGGAAATAATAAAGACAGAAATTATTGGAATTAGATACTAACAAACTAATAAAAAGCACTCCAGACTATTAATTAACAAAATGTATTTGGCAGTTTGAAAAAAAAGGGGAAGACAGACTTCTGGCAAGGCTGATCAAGAAAAGAAAAAAGATGACACGAACACACAAATATGTATTAAAAAAAGGAAAACAACTATAGACCTGGAGATGAAAAGAATTTTAAAATGCTATTACGACTAAGTATTTTCTGACAAATATGGTAACTTAGATGAGCTGGATATATCTCTAGAAAAATATAAAGGACAATTGGTGTGTTGGGAAAATATAGGAAAATGGTCAGGACCCCTCAGATGTTCAGAATCTTGCCACCGAGCATTTGCTGTGATCAGGTTGTGTGTGGGTGGAGTTAGTGCACCTGCATGGTGTGTCGCCACCTTAGCTGGAGCTTACTGCCTCGGGCAGCCACCACTGCACACAGCCATGCTTTCCAACCTACAGCTTCCAAGGACCTTTTGGCCAGTTACCTAGTTCATAGACCAGTGTGTGAGGGGTCTGGTGACCCAGCCTGACCTATGAAGGTTTTGTGACCCAGTCTGGAACGGGCTTGAGGGGTCTGTGAGCACCAGACCCAGCCCTAGCTCGGCAATTGGCCCAGTCACTGCAGGATTACAGGCAGGTAAAAAGAGCCTGACCATTGGGGATGTCGGCAGGATTCCAACATTAGCCACTGCAGAGCGCTACATGGTGGAAGGAGAAATAGAATGTTTAAGTAGAGTAATGATTATTTAAAATCCTCAAAAGGTAGTCAAAGACCTCCTCTGTCCAGAATGTGACCCAGGCAGTTTTTCAGAGGAATTTTACCAAACTTACAAAGAAGAATCTTTATTGTTTATAAAATGTTACAGAAAATTGAAGAAGAGTGAAAGTTGCCCGAATCAGCTGTGACTGACTATATAAAGAGATAATGGCCAGACCTTATATGAAAATAGAACTCTGACCCACAATCTGTAACAACTAACGCAGGAAACTAACCCACTATGTATAGTAACCAACCTAGAAAACCAGTCTGCTATCTACAAACCAGACTTGTAGGAATTCAGACCACTATCTCTAGCGAACAGTCCAGGAAGCCAAACAATAACCCATGTAACAATTGGTCCAGAATAGCCAAGACTTGATTAATAATTAACAGCATCCCTAATTTTTGTCCCTCCTTCCAATTTAGGACCAACCAGAGAAAGCTAAATATATATTCCTAACCAATCACATAGAATGCCCTGCCTAGTTAGCCTCCCACAACTTTCCCAAGATGACAGCTTCCAATCAGGGCATTACTGAAGTCTTTGAGTTTGTGCCAAAATGCAAGTGATGGTGACTGAATCCCTTGCTATAACTAGATCTGAATAAAATGCCTTTGCCTATCCTCATCTGGTTGGTTTTTCTTCATTTCCACACAGTTTAGAAAGCTAGTAAAACCTTGATCAGGCAATTATAAGCTCATTTCATTTGTTTTCATAGATACAAAATCCTAAATAAAACATCAGCTAACCAAATTTTACATTTTATTAATATACACCTATTTATACATGCTGTGTATAAGTAGGCTTTATGTAAGAAATGCATGGACAGTTCCACATTATAAAAATCTGTCACTGTCATTTACTGTATTAATGGTCTAAAGGGGAAAAATCATAAGAGTATCTAAATAGAAGAAGAAAGAGCATTTATTAAAGTTCAGTACCTATTTACATTAAAAACACTCAGAAAACTAGAAAAAAAAAAAGAAACCTCTTTACCCAGATAAAGGCTGTATGCCCCAAACCCCATAACAGAAATTATGCTTATTGGACAAATTTTAGACAGATTTCCATAAAGATTATGAAAAGACAAGGATGCAGAAAGATGCTGCTAATGCTTCACATGGAGTTGCATAATTTAGCCAATACCATAAAAAAAAAGAGAAAAGCATAAGAAATATGAGGCTTGAGGGGAAAAATTAAATAGTTATTACTGTAGTTATTGCAGGTATTAAAACAACAACAACAAAGGAATAGCATCATCAGGCAAAGTAATAGAAATAATTAAACAGCTCAGCCTGTTTGCCAGATAGAAGATGATATTATAAAATCAACAGTGTTCCTCTGTTCCAGAAACTAGAAAATATAATAGAAATAAAGAGGGAAGAGGAAGTCCACTCCAAACATTTGTGGGACCTGGGACAGGAATACAAATGAAGATTACATCTGTGTTAGTCTGTTTTCTATTACTTATAGCAGATACCTAAAACTGGTAATTTATAAAGAAAATTAAATTTATTTCTTATAGTTTTGGAGGCTGGGAAGTCTAAGGTCCAGGGAACAGATCTGGTGAGGACTTTCTTCTTGGTGAAAAGTCTGCACAGTCCTATGATGACCAGAGTATCACATGGTGAGCATGGCCAGAGAGCTGTCATGTGTTCTCACCTTATAAAGCCACCACCCCACATCCATGATGACCCACCAAACGATTAGCCCATTAATCCTTGAATGGATTGATCCATTCATGAGAACAGAGTCCTCATGATCTAATCGTCTCTCAAAGGCCCTACCTTTCAAATACCATAGTCTGATTTCCCACCCTCTTAACACTGTTACAATAAGGATCAAGTTTCCAACACATGAACTTTTGGGAGACACGTTCAACCCATAGCAATATCATGTATTTAAATGTCTAAAAATTTTAATCAAAGCTAGCTATTTAAAATAAACTATAAAATAAGAGTACATTTAGTAATAATATCTACCAGCAAGCTTACCAATTGCTTGTCTCACTACATCACCGTCTGAAAGAGGAGACCGGGGCTGTTTCTTTCTGCCACTATACCAATTGGCACATGAGTAGGTCAGGTTCCCTGGAGATACACTCTGAGATAGATGTTTGCATGCAGATGGTTTAATGGGGAATAACGTCTGTAGTAAGGGAGTCTTGCATGAGAGTGAGGGAAACAGGATTGAGCAAAGGGAGAAGGTAATTTTGGGGAAAAATTAAATATTATTAGATGTTTTAATAAAAATAAAACCATTTACAATTCTAGTATTTCATATCTATCTAGTTGCCAATGTAAAAATTCAATATTATGCTTCATGCATGTTATGTTTGGCCTTACATGTTTTTTTCTTTTTCTAATTCTCAGCAGTTTGATTACGATGTGTGGGGATTTCTTTGGGTTTGTTTTTTTGGGGGTTTGCTGAGCTTCTTGAATCTATAGGCTTTTGTCTTTCAACAAATTTGGGGAGTTTTCAGACATTATTTCTTTAAATATTTTTTCAGTCCTGCATTTTCTTCTCTCTTTTTTTTTTTAACTCCAATGACATAAATGTTAGATCTTTTGTTATTGTGCCAGGAGTCCCAGGCTGTGTTCATTTTTTTCAATCTATTTTCCCTCTGCTGTTTAGATTGGATCATTTGCATAGTTTACTATCTATCTTCAAGTTTACTGATTCTTTCTTCTGTAATCTCTATCCTATTATTGAGCCCATCCAGTAAGTTTTTTATTTTGGATATTGTACTTTTCAGTTCTAAAATTTCCTTTTATATCTTCTATTTCTTTGCTGAGAGTCTCTAGTTTTCCATTTATTGCAAGGTTGCTCATAATTACTTTTAGAAGAATTTTTATGATACTGTAGTTACTTTAAAATTTTTATCAGATAATTCCAACATTTCTGTCACTTGGGTGTTAGTATCTGTTGATTTCTTTTCTCATGCAAGATGAGATTTTCCTCATTCCTATTATGCCAAGTAATTTTGGATTGTACCTTAGAAATTCTGTGTATTATGTTATGAGACTCTGGTTCCTGTTTAAATCTTCTATTTCAGCAGGCAATCCACCTGTTTAGATTTAGAACACACATCCTGGCCCACTTTTGTAGGCTGTGGTTTGAATGTTAATTTAGTTTTTGAACTTTTGCACTACTCTTCTGGTCAGCTACACTGTGCACTGCTCAGAGGCCAGTCTGAAACCTGGGTGGTATTCCACACTGCAGTTCAATTCTCAAAGCTTTTTCAGTGTCAATTCTAGTCAGTTTGATGCTTGGGTCACTCAGAGATGAGCCTGGGACTTCAGATTTAGATTTAAAGCATCTCTTCTGTTCCCTCCTTTCCATAATCCTCTCCCAACTGTCTACTTGAAAGGGGGAAGAGAAGGTGCCCTTTGGGGCTTAGTGTTGGGCAGGTATTGTCCACAGGGCTCCATCCCAGTCTCCAGACACTGGGTTTGGTGGCGAGGAGGGACTGCTGCCTCTCTTATGTTAATTTAATGCGAACAGCAATAGCCAGGACTCCTTCCACTGTGTCTGCTGTCACTGCGCAGTGGAAAGGGGAAGGGGAGCCACTTCTCTGTCGATGCTCACTTTGTGCAGAGTGGGGACTGTTGATTGGGCTCCATCCCACAGACTGTGCAGCATGGGGGGCAATGGGACGGCGAGCGTCTTTTATGGTGTTTACCCGGACTACAGCAGGTATGGTCAAAAGCTGTCCAGCTTGCCAGCCATCCTCTTCCTGGTCCTTTGTTGAGACAGAGTGGGTTTTTCTTGGTCTTCTTTTTTTTTTTGGTCTGTACCTGGAGTGGTTTCAGTTGTTTGTAGGCTGCTCTAGTTCCCAGATCAGCATGTAAAGGAGGGGGGAAATGCCCCACGAACTTACTGCTAGGTTGTCCCTCAAGTCCTAAGTTTTCTAGCCAGTCTACCATCTTTTCTTCACTTTTCAGAGTCTATTGATAGTTGTGTTATATGTTTTACTCCAGACTTTTTAGATGTAATTAGCAGGAGGAATAGCGTGGAATGCATTTATTCACACCGTGGCTGGAATCAGATGCACTTTTCATAGGGCTTAGATTAATCCTATTATGTCTTTAAACATACTGATTTTATAGTTTTCTGGCAGTTCTACCATATGAATATCTTGTGTTGTGCTCTTTGCTATGTCTGCTGGCTCTTGCTCGTAAGGAATGTTTCCTTACATGTGTTGTTAGTGTGGTCTGTGAACTTAAATCAAAGTAAGACTTTCTCTGCAAAAACCTCTGTGTCACGGGTTAAGAATAAGTGGGTCTTCAACAAGTTCATGGAAAGATTCACATTATCTTTTAATTCTATTTTTCCATGAATTTTTCGAAGTGGATGTTCTTCTACAAGTGATTTGTGTTTGCTTATGTCCAGGCATTTTGTGTAGAAGGTCTCAGTTTCAACTCTTCCTCTCACCCAAAGCCAGGCCTTGTCATCTCTGTCCCTGTGTGCCTGCTAAAACCAATCCATTGCACAGAACAACAACCACAAAAACCTGAAGTATAAATCTAATTAAGTATGTGTAAGACGTACATCAAATCTATAAAACACTGATGAAAGAAGTCAAAGAAGACTTAAGTAAATTGAGTAATATACCATGTTCTTAGACTAGAAGATGCAATTGTTAAGATGTCAATTATCCCAAATTTATCTATAGATTCAACATAATCCCAATCAAAATCCCAGCAGGCTTTTTTTTTTTTTTTTTTTTGAGAGACTGATAAGCTGATTCTAAAATTTAAATGGCAAGCAAAGGAATTAGAACGGCCAAAATTTTAAAAAAATTGGAAAATTCATGATAACTGATTTCAAGACTACCTATGAAGCCACAGTAACCAAAATAGTGCAGTCTTGATGAAAGGATAGTCATGCAGATTAATGGAGCACAAAAGAGAGCCCAGAAATTGACCCAAACATATGTGGTGTATTGGTCCATTCCATTCCTTTTGCTTATAACAAAATACCTGAAACTGGGTAATGTGTAAAGAAATGAAGTTTATTTCTTACAGTTTTGGAGGCTGGGAAGTCCAAAGTCAATATTACTCATCTGGTGAGGGCCTTGTTGGTAGGTGGTTACTCTTCACAGCAATGCAGGTGTCACATGGTGAATGGCTTGAGTGAGAGAGAGACTAACCTCCTCACTAGCTCTCATTCAAAGCCATCAGAACTACACTACTAATCCATTCACAAGGGCATAGTCTTCACAATCTAATCACCTCTCCAAGGACCTATCTTTCAATTACCATAATAGGATTTCCCACCCTCAATACTGTTACAGTGGGGATTAAGTTTCTAATATGAGAACCTCTGGGGTACACGTTCAACCCATATCATATGGTTAATTGATTTTTTGGCAAGGGTACAAAAGCAATTTAATGGAGAAAGAAAAGTCTTTTCAGTAAATGGTGCTAGAACAATTGGACATACATATTACCTACACAAAGATTAACCCCAAATGGATCATAGATCCACATGTAAAGCCTAACACTACAAAGCCTTTAGAAGGTTTAGAAGGGAAAAAAGAGGAGAAAATCTTTGTGATCTTGGGTTAGGCAAATATTTCTTAGATAGAACAGAAAAAGTATAATTCATAAAAGAAAAAAATGATAAATTAATCTTCATCACAATTAAAAACCTCTCTTGTTTAAGAGACACTGTTAAGAGAATGAAAAGATAAACCACATATTGGGAAAAACTAGTAGCGAAACAGGACATATGTCCAGAATATAAATTCAATAATAAGAAAACATACAACCCAGTATAAAATGGGCAAAAGATCTGAAAAGACATTCCACCAAAGAAGAAAATATGAATGGCAAATAAGCCCATGAAAAGATGCTCATCATAAGTCATGGGGGAAATACGAAATAAAACCACAACAAGGTTCCGCTCTACCTATTAGGTTGGATAAAACAAAGCAAAGCATTTGACAATACCAACTGCTGGTGAGATTGTGGTGTAGCTTGGGACTCTCATACATTGTTGGTGGAAATGCAAAATGAAACAGCTGCTCTGGAAAAGAGAATGGCAATTTATTAAAGAGCTAAACATTCACTCACTTGACACACAATCTGGCACTCTTAAGCACTTACCCAACAGAAATGAACACAGAAACAAAGACAGTGACTTCATTCATAGTTGCCTCAAATTGGAAACAATCCAAATATCTTTCAACTGGTGAACGTGTTAACATATTATGGGACATCCCTATTCAATAATTATAAGGCACAAGCAATTAATACATGTAATATGGATGAATCTCAAATACACACTGCTAAGCAATAGAAGCCAGACTGAAAAAGGCTACATACATACATACCAAAGGCAAAAGTACAGGGAAACAAAATAGACCTGGAGGTGGGGATTGACTACAAAGGAACGTGAGAGAATTTTAGGGAGGAATGGAATAGTTCTATGTCTTGATTTTGATGATTCTATGACTGTATGTGTTTGTCAAAATTCACTGGAATGTACACTAAAAAGAATAGTTTTATTTTATGTAAACTACACAATATACCAGACATTTAAAAAGTTATATGAATCCTCTTGTTTATGGAAATCAGCAAATTTTCCCCCTCCTTCACCCTTTGGGGAGTTCTGGCTGTGCAACCATTGAAGCATTAGCAGTATTTTCCTGGGTAAGGGAGGGATGAGTGAGGCCTGGCATGGTGGGGGAGGGCATCCCAGAAGATGGCTCAGTGTGGGTAAAGGCAAGCACGTGTGGTTTGGATTTTGAGAGGAGGCACCAAGATGACCTGGAGGCCACCCAGACCAGAGACCTGCGTAATCATTAAGACAGCGGGTCTGGAGTCAGAGGGCCCGAATTTGAAGCTGGTTCTTCCACTTCCTATTTTGACTTTGGGTAAATTACTTAACCTGTCTGTGCCTCAATTTACATCTGTAAAAAGAGAATGATAATAGTTACATGCCCTATAGTTTTGAGAATTAAACTAATACCTGCAAAGTGCTTAGAGTAGTGCAGAGCATATAGTGAGTACTCAATTAATGTTAGCTATTAGTGCCCTTTCGCTCATTCAACACACCTTCCCTTGCCCGCTCTGTGCCTGGCCTTGGGAGTGGACAATGAACCCGGAATAGAATTATATTAGGATGATCTGAGTTTCAGTGAGGGAAGGAGACAGTTGAGCAAACTGAAGATGCAGAGCGATAGGTGCTAATAATCAGGAGAAATGCAAGAGTTACGGGGCCACAGAAAAGTTAAGGAGACTATCTCTGTGGAGAGACAGTGAGTGGAATTCACCCAAAGACAGCCCTAAGGAGAGGTGACTTTCGAGTGGGGTTTTGAAAGATGAGTAGGAATTTGGTGAGTATCTCGCTGAATGCCTTGTGCACCCATCAGAGTCTCTGAGTCTGGAAAATGTTTGAAGTTTCTTGGGAAAAAAAGAGAAAAACAAAAGAAGTCAATGATTATAAATGAGGCTTTAAAGGAGGCAGGGCTGAATTAAGAACCAGGTTCAGGTGCAGTGAGGGCTGTGGAAGGTTTGTAAACAGAGGGGCAGTAACATGGTCAGATCTTGGCCTTGGCTGGTTGGGGAGGAGGACAGGAGTGACAGAGTGAGGGCACTTCTGTGCTAGTCCCAGCAAGAGACAAAGAGGCCTGAGCTGGGCAGGGCAATGGCCATAGGCCAGAGAGGACAGACTCAGGAGAGCTTCCAGAGGTGGCCAGTTGGATGTGACAGGGTGAGAGAGAGGTTAGTGCCAGAGCTAGCGTAGAACTCACATTGACCTATCCTTTCATACACTGTCTAAGGATGCCTTCTCTGCAGTGGCGCTGAGGACACAAAGGTGAGCAAGTCTCAGCCCAGCCACGGGGTTCTCACTCTGGTGGGGAAGAGAGTCTTGGACAAGCAGTGATCTCAGGAAGGGCAGGGTCAAGTGTGTTGCATGAGAAGTAGGTGCTGAAGATGATGTGGAAGAAGCTGGTTTGAATGTGTGGGTGGGATTTTAGTTTAGTTGAGGGGTTGCATGAGCACAGACTTGGAGGCACATGACTGACAGGCAACCTGTTGGACTTTGCAGCCAGAGATGAGATATAATCTGGAGCAGACTGGCAAGGCTTGAAAGTCCTCAAGATCCTTCTCTCCCAGAATTTCTTTCTTTCTTTGTTTTGGATTTATAGCTTTGCCATTTATTTTTTAAAATCTTATTCAAAATATTAAATAATACAATTTCAGATATGAAAAAAATTACTGCAATAAAACAGTTCCCGTGTATTTCCATTGTGTTTCCCTTCCTTATTAGGAAAGTACATTGTCCACCAAGAGAAAGGATAGGCGGCACTGCTTCTCCTGTCTCTACAGCACATGCCCACTGGCTCACCTGGGCCTTGGTTAATGCATATTGGGGGTTACGTTTTCTAAAAAGTTGTAGCGACACTTGAAAGTCAACCATGGTTCAAATTACATATTTACATACTGATTAAGTCTTTATGATAGAAAGACAGTCTAAATGAAATACGAATAATTTCCAGTTGCTATAAAAAAAAACAAAGAAAATAAAACAAGTAAGGCGGGAAGGTCATTGTACACATATGTCCTTTATGTATTCAAACAACTTCATTCAGGTATAATTTGAATTTGAAAGACCTAGATACAATATTACTTAAGTGATAATGGCCCCTAAGATTTATTCAAACTTACTATAAAATAATAAACAAAGTGAACAAATGTGATATAATTTTAAACTCTGCCCATGGCTTGAAACCTTGGAGGACCCATGCTACAATCAATCGCTAACTAAAAGCAATTGTACATGTATTTAATATTTTACCAGTTTCTATCTTTAAATTTGATTCAGTGATTCAAACCAAAAATATGCTATCTCTGTAACATTTTATCTGTGGTCCACTGTAAACTGTAGAGTCTCTATTGCCAGAATTTCTAGACACAGTTAATGTGTTCCCTAAAACTGTAGTCAGATTGAGCAATATCGTTACCTTAAATTATGTTTAAACGATCTAAAAATATCCAAAGCAGTTTTCATGGAAGAAAAAAATGTTACTTAAATGCAAATCATTATCACATATATCCTTATACATTATTAGGACCATAATGAAATATGTGCCTAAAAACTAGTATTTGGATGGCAGAGAGTGAATCTAAGTCAGCAGTACCAGATATGTTAGAATTTAGATACAAGTTTGGGATATTTTAAACACAGCATCATTAATACTTCCGGAAGGAATATACTAAATCTAAAACAATAAAAACAGCATAAATATAAGGTAATGCTTAACTCACATTTTGGACACCTGATTGAATTTAACTCTAAAAATATAGATAAAAAATTATATACTCCTTGTTTGTGACACTTAATTTCCAAAGCACCAAATTGCCTTGAAATTTCCAAAGTTAAAAAAAAAATAATTTGGAAATTATTTGCTTGATTTCCAAAGTCAAGCAAATAAAGTTACATAATAAGCAAACTCTAATCTCAGTACCTCAAAAAATATAATCATTGGTAATCTTCAAAGAAGGCATTGCCTCATTTACGTTCTGGTCTAGATGATGATAATCCACTGTCTTAGAATAAAGGCCCTCATGCCATTTCCTGCTTTGAACCAGGAGGAAAATCTTCCTTTTTGTTGTGATATGTAAATAACAGAGATATAAAAAGCAAAACTAATAAGATGGAAAAAGAAATGGCCGTTTTCCTCTTCTATGTTTAACGATGGGCTCTTAAAAGATTTCACTGACTGTTCAGTTTCTATGTAACCCCTGTTTTCTTCCAAGGTCTCATCAGACTCGTCGTCCCTAGGGTTTGTGGTCCAGTCACAGTCTGGTTCTCCAGAATCTCCATGGTCCAGAGTGTCTCTGGCTGTAGATGGAGAACTGTTCAGTGTGAGACCCTCCTCCTCTATGCTGGGGCCGTCATTGTTATCAGCTTCCTCTTGGGACAGGGAAGTAGTAGGTGAGGGTCTAGGGGCTGCAGAAGCTCCGCTTTTCTCTGTAGCTATGGGAGGGAGAGTGCTACTGATTTGGGAAATAGAAGGTTTGGTTTTCCTGTGTTACAGCGTTCCTATCTGGGAGAGCAACATCTGGGTTTGAGGACAGTTAGGCTTGGTGAATCAGTCTGTCGTGCAGCACTGGACATGGCAGTGGACGCAAGCAGGAGTGCCAGGGCCAGCGACCGCAACAGCCCCCCAGGGGCCTGGATGCCTGGCCTGGGCAGCAGCTTCGCTTGCACGGCCCCCTCACCCTCTCCAGGGCAGCAGTGGCCACAACGGGACTCCTCTCCCAGGATTCTTTAGAGGCCAAGTCCTTGGGCTGAAGGCGTTCCTGAGTCTTGAGTAAAGGAAGAAACATGGGCACATTCAGTGTGTACAATACGAAAGGGACATGACCTAGGAGCCTGAAGATCCAGCCTCTGTCTTCTCTTCTGAAGTCTGAGCACTCAGTGTCCTGTAGGGAACGCAAACCCAGGATGTATGAGCAGAAGCTCTCGAAGAAACCATCCAGATTCGGTGAGAACTGACCTCCTCTACCCCAGCCCCCACAAAGTGCCAAAAGGTCATTATTTAATAATAATTCTAACTTATAGCATGTGTCATTATAATTTGGGAATCACTCTCTCTGCATACAGCACCATTACCAACTACTGTGACTGTGATGTACTCAGATAGTAGGAAATGGCAACAGGTTTGGTTTATGCATGTTAAAGTGAGCTGTACCCCCGAAGAGCAATTCACTGCTGAGTTTCATGCATACACATTTGTCTCTAGTAGTTTAATTAAACATACACTCTGGTCTCTACTAGTATAACTTAAACATCCACATGTATATGTATTTACCACTATCTCAATACATTGTTAAAAAAAATTAATTAGGAGGCCATTATGCCGAGACAGCTCCTGCGCCAGCTAACCTCTAATTATGGACTTTCCACTTTAACCAATCGAATACTTTCATTGTTTTGCTTCTGAGAACACCTTATGAAAGTCTTCCCCTCACACTCCCTCAGTGGAGCCAACTGCTTGCAGTCTGGTGCTGCCCGATCCACGAATTGCCATTTGCTCAAAGAAACTCTTAAAAATTTTAATGTGCCTAAGTTTATCTTCTAACACCTTCCTTCCCTGAACAGAGCCATTTCTTTCCTTGAATTCACATTAGAATTGAAAACTTGCCCACACCGAGACTCCTCCTAATCCCACTTTCTTTTACCTGACGGCACTTGAAATATTGGACAATGATTATGTATTGTCTTTTGGGGGGCCAAACATCCTTATCTCAACCATTCCTCAGGGAATTGTTTCTCATGAAATCTACATTTGACACCTCCCTCATCATTCGCCTGGGCAGAATCCAGCTTGTAACATAACTCCTTCTAGGGCCGAGCCCATGGCGCACTTGGTAGAGTGCTGCGCTGGCAGCGCGGCGACGCTCCCGCCGCGGGTTCGGATCCTATATAGGACTGACCGGTGCACTCACTGGCTGAGTGCCGGTCACGGAAAAAAAAAAAAAAAAAAAAAAAAAAGTAACATAACTCCTTCTAGAAGGATGGGTCTTATTTTGAACTCAGCAAGTGTCATGTCATCCATGAGAAATATAGTGAAGATCACAGGCAGTCATCTGGACTAATCCAAGCCAACATTCCATTAGGACTTAACATCACATGCAATCACATATAGCTTGCAGTCGGCAACCTCGGTATAAAAGTGGAGAAGATCCCTGGAAAAGGCTGATGGCAAGTTCTCCCAAGGCTGAATTCAGCCTTTTCCCAACTGCCTTCCACTCTCCAGGCTGTGAAGGTGAGTCGTGTGGTAAGTGTCGGCCAGACATTATTTCATGTTTTGCTAAGATGAATCCAGGTTGGAGGAAGCTGCTAAGATTTAACAAGCCATTATCTTAATTGCAGTTATTTTGGGGGGAGTGTGGGGGAAGAGGGGAAGTTATTACATTTTGCCTTAAACAAAAGAACTCCAAATCCCTATCAGAAAATGACTCGCCATTCCTGTGATGCTGCAGGATGCAGTGTCTGTGGACATGGCTACTAAAGGCTTGCAATTTACTATTCCATTCCCGACTCTCCACTCTCCAAGCTATAACTCCTGATATTTTAACCTAGTCAAACATTTAAAGTATTATTCATGTTTTTTAATACAAAACAGTGAAAATTCTTTTTCGAAGTACATAGGGGTCATAAACAACAAAAAATATTTCAAGAATGTACTAGGTGAGTTTGTAGGTTTACACTGGGTTTTCTGCAGCTTTATGGTTTGAGCTTAGAAGACTTCCTGTTAGCTGTTACCAGAACACGAGGGACATAGCTTTAGGATTGAGTTAACTGCTTTAGTGCATCTTCCAGTTAGATCTATTTTTCTCTCCTTCCATCAACAATGATTGCCCATGAAATTTCTAAGCAGGGGTTCTTACATTGCTCTTTGAGTTTTGTTCCTAACGATCACTGCACACATAGTAATCACATGATCGCACTCAATATTCGGATGGTTTTATTAACAAGTATATAATACATATATTGCATACTGTATATAGTATATGAGGACTGTACAGTACAAATTTATGTTCACAGTTTGACATGACAAAATGTCATTACTGAATTCCCATTGGACTACAGAGTAGAAACAGAGAAGGTACATTAAACATTCACATCTTTAGTAAGAAAGATTACCAAAATGTTTCAGTATTTGCAAGTATACTAATGCATGCTAAAAACCTTTACCCATTCAGTCTTATTAGCTTATAAAATATATTACACTTTATTAAAAATTTCTGCATAGTTTATACAAGTATTAAAGTACTGTAAATGTAATAATCCTGCTATATTTGCAGGTATGGTTTAAGAGATGCTAAGCAGAAAGATTATTTTGACCCTCTAAACACTAAATACATAACAGAAAAAAAGTGCTAGTATTTGTAAAATATTGTTGTAGCCCTCGTTTAATGCATGTAAAATGGCTTTGTAAATGTATTATTTAAGTGAATTCGCAATCATTTAGAAATTGTTAACCTTGACCAAGAAGAGAATAAAGACAACTCTGAGCAACCTCATGTATGACGGCAATTCCTTCAAGACGAATATTTTCAAACCAAATTATTTTAAAACCTCAGCTGTTCGAGATTGTCTTTAAAACAATCTAATCAGGAATGATGTGCAGATATACAGTATCAGCAATATAGTCTTTCAAACTCCACATTAGTGCAATACTGATAGTGCAGATGGTGTTTGATAAAATATACATATACATATATAGTTCCCCTGTAATTCTGTTCTGAGGCTCTTGAAACTTCTGCGTATTTAGCATCTCCTTAGTTGAACATAGCTTTGCTGCTAACATATTCTCCAAACCAAGTGATTTAGAATGTTAATGCCCATTTATGATGTAGATTCACATTTCAAAACTCTAAAATATGGTGGATTCTGATTTAATTTTTCTGATTTCTCTTTCAAGATGAGGTTTGGGTTAATAATTGAAGAAACTCTATAACAAACAATTTACATGACACCAACTTCATGTTTACAAATCATTCTCATCAATTAAAAATATTGCAATAAAATCACCATTGATAGTAAATGGCACATCATTAAAACCACATGTCAAAGGGCATCTTATCTCATATTTGAGGTCTTCCACAATAACAGCTAAAAATGACTAAGACACTAAATTCCTCAACTATCATAGTAAAATACAAATATATATATGAGGAAAATTTAGTAAGGGCCAATTGGTAACTAAAGCATATTGACCAGCATAGGAATAGAGACTGGCTTCTCTGGGTTGCTTTTCTCTCAGAGTTAAAATGGATCTTTGTTAATGAACTGTTAACATAATCTAAGCAAGCCAAACAGTAACATAATAGAGTCTTTGTGCGATCTTGCTTGCTCTTTTGAATGAAATTTAAATATGCCATAGCAAACACATCAAATTTCATGAGAACCCATGAAGCTTTCTATTAACTGGACTCAGACTCAAAGCTGATTCAAAGAAGATCAAGTCTCCTTTCTTGCCCTTTCCCCCCCTTTCTATTCGGGTTGGAACATACATAAACTGGTTATCTCCATCAAAATGCATTCCAACTCCATTCTTCAGTGTGTTGTGGAAGAACCATTTCAAGAAAGAACACGCTGGCATGAATGTGACTAAGCATTTACAATACAGACGATACCTACTTTTCCAAGAGCCATTTTTATCCATTTCATGTCTTAGTTGCAAAAAAGAAAAAAAAAAAAAAAGCCCAATTAGAATGTTTTAATATTCTAAACAAACTTTGCTGTGCTTTAAAAAAAACCCCCAAAACAAAGAAAATGAAACCCAAGTGCCAAGATACAAATTTCTTTGCTTTTCTCAACTACATTTCCCTTCGGTTGGTTCACAGGGCAGGTGAGTGGGACCTCCTAGTGCCCAGTCCCTACAACAAACTCATTAACATAGCGCTGTCAAAGTAAGCTCCCCACACAATTCACAGGCCTCCAGAATCACTCATTCGCTGATGGTTTAAGGATGATTAAACAACGTATTCCTCCCGGTTAAGGTTGTATTGGATCCTGAGCTGTGGCTGGGATGAATCTCCAGGATTCCACCCTCCTCTCTTCTCTTCCTCCATCCTTTATGGAGGGATGAAGTGGCCTTTGGTAACGTGCACCCACATTTGACCACCGTTGCCCACTTTCTCCAAATTTAGGACCAATGGCATTTCTATGTATGAATTATTTTTATTAACATTTAGACTATGGTGCTCAAAAGCCTGCTTTTGAAAAACTTCCCCCAGTAATGATGCTATTTACCTTCAACATAAACACGAGTCACTATTTTCAGTTTGTTCTTCTGAGAGGACACTTGTGTGATAGAAATTGCCAGCTCCAACAGTAAACTTTTAGGAATTTTCAAGCTAGAGATATGAATCCCTGAACTGTGGTTTTCTGTATTTTCTAGAAATCTGTCCCCAAAATAAAGATATGTGTGCTTCACAACTAGTTATATTTACAAATAGTGTCACTCAGGTCTTAATTGAATGAATCTACTAAAGCATTAGCAGATGCTTATTTATGATACATCATGAACACAAATGACAGCCAACTTGGCACCTTACAGCTCACACAGAAGAGTCTCTGCATAAAAGCTATGTGATTACTTTGATATGGGAATACAAGTACCACTCAACATTTCCCTGTTTGCAAAAAAGCTATAATCAGGTTGGGTAAAAGAAAAACCATCCATACTGTTACCCAAAGGCTTTTTACCATTGCTGGACAAATATTTTTGTGGAGTCCTTACCATCAGTGCTTGATGATCCATAATAAGGACACTGTAGGAATGGAGATAGTTGCATAGACAGCTCCATGGGTATTTGGCTTTGCAGCATGGTTCTGTGCAGCTGAGAAAGCACAGAAAGCTGAGCTCCAGGAATGCCTGCACAGCTAACCGGATGTTGAAACGTCACTGATAACCTCTAGCTCAGGAGGGATCGCTGGCTCCTTCCTGCTCTGCCCCTCTGCTCCTACTCCATGCTAGGGAAGCACAGCTTCCATCCCTTGAACTGCTACACATCACCCACCTAGATCAGCAGCTCTGGCTCATCTCCCAGTGGTGGCAAAGACCTCCATAGGAGCTGCAGGCACAAAGGAGGGCAAAGGACTTGATTTAGATGAAGTGATAAATCCAGGTTGACAAGCCAGATTTGTGAAGGGCAATGGAAGAGTTGACTGCACTAGCATGAAATCTTCTAGATAACTGGTGAAAGGGACCACCCTTCTTTTTGCTGTTGAGTATCAGCTGTGATCACAGGGTAAAGAGGTATGAAGGTCACTGGCAAGGACTAGCAGGCTGGATACTGTATTTCTAATACATTTACTTTGACATTCTTTTGAGGAATACACGGAGAAACCGACAATTGGTTATGGTATAGTTTACATGTTCCCTTGTTCTTATTACATTAAACGTTATCTGTAAGAAGGGTTTGCTTAGCATCCCCAGAAAAAAAAGTGTTCACATTCTTTAGGTCTGACCCGTGGTAAGGAGAGGGAAGATTAGAGAATATCTACTACTGACCATATGGAAGTTTTGAATGATATAAATTCAGAGATTCAGACCAGCTGAATCAAAATTAAAATGTACATGTAAAAAATGAGTTAGATAATGGGAGGGAGGACAGAGAGAGAGCCAGGTGAGTGGGGAGTCGCGTTGAGGCAGGACCTGGAGGCAATTCACACTAGCATGTGGCGTTTCCTATGTAGGGCAAGATGATCAGAGCGGGAGAAGCTGCGGTCACAGTCTGGACACTGGAAAGGTTTGATTCCAGTATGTTTTCGAAAATGTCTTGTTAGTTCATCAGACCGAGCAAACTTCCACGTGCATCCTTCCCATGTACATTTGTAGGGTTTTTCTCCTGCAAAAAGAAAAAAAAGCAAAGATCTTAATTTGTCTGTAAAGACAGTAAAGATTTTTGAGCTAATGCTCTTGACAAATATTGTTTCCAAGATATGTTCATACCCTTGACTTAATAACAGTGCCTTATAAACCAATACAGGACAAGCAAGGAAAAAAATTCTCTTAACGTTTAACTGGCTGTCTGCCAAAAAAGGGGGAAGGATTTTAAAAGCTCTTAAATCATAAAGGCACTGAAATCCATCCCAAGGGACCACCAAATAATGACTTAATAAACACATGGTCATCTGTACTTACATATCTCCAAGTCTTAAACCTCTATGGGAGCTTGATCACAGTCATGTACTTAATGACATTCTGAGAAATGAGGCAATTTCGCTGGTGTGCGAACATCATAGAGTGTACTTACACAAACCTAGATGGTACAGCCTGTGACACACCTAGACTAAATGGTATAGCCCATGGCTCCTGGGCTACAAACCTGTACAGCAAGTTACTGTACCGAGTGCTGGAGGCAACTGTAAGAAAATGGTAAGTATCTGCATATCTAAATATATCTAAAGATAGAAAAGGCAGAGTAAAAATATGGTATTAAAATCTTACAGGACCACCATCGTATACGCAGTGTTATTCATTTAATGAGAAGTCCAAATGGAAAGCTGGCAGTATTTTCTGACACTTTTCAATTGTTTTCTAAAAATACGCAGTCTCTATCAACTAAAATATCAGTTAGGGATTTCAAACATCATATTTTCTTGATGAATCAATAACAATCATGCCTCAATATAATGCCTTAATCCAGAAGTACTGAAAATATAGTATTCCCTCCTCACCTGTCAGGAGCCAGGTTTTTGCAACCCTCTCCTGTAGGCTAATGATAATTTATGGGTGAGGAACAGAAGACCCCTGTGCAAAAAGGATAGGGAGAGCTAGTATAAAGCCCTTACAGATAAAAAGGCTGTTAAGGGCAATATCACATGATTAAATTAGTAATAATGGGTAATGAGTGTCACAAGTTCCCATTTACCACCACTTGTTCTCTAGAAACCTTGCAGGATTGCCATTCCTTAGCATTTCAATGAGATTATTCAGAATTTGTAATATCTGCTTTGCTGTGCAGAATATATCCACAAAGAGGCATTTTTCCTACATCCAAATTGTCATCCAAATATTCAAAGTCTTTTTAATTTTAGTCTGGAAACTGGTAACATCCACTTCTAGGGTCTTAATTGTTAATTAATTAATGCCCAGGGATGCTTTTACCGATCTATCTGGCATTGCTGCTTGGGTGATGCTCTAAACACAAGGCTATCACCCTCAGCTCTTGTGTAGTAACTTTATGCCAAAGCAAAATGACACTTGTATGTAGGCCGGTTTTCCCAAGCATTCTCTGAAAAACTTCACTTCCACACTGCCAGACACTTCCCCTCCCTTTTCTCTTCCATAATACCTCAGTTTTCTCTCCCTGTAAACATTCCAAATAAGAAGGACTCACAAGACTCAGAAAAACAGTCTACATTCTGAGTTAAGGAAAATGTATACAGGGAAATTGCTGTTAAGACTAGAATTTCACATCGAAGAGTTGGAGGTGAGATGCACCTGCCTGTAAACATTAATCACCAGCTGCAATCAATCAGGATGTTTAAACATTTTTGTATAATTTCCTTAAGATGTTTTGCTACTAAGACATTCAGCCCTGGGAACAATTTCACATTTTCTTCACCTACCGAGCAATGTTTATATGACCCCACTGTTCACTCTTTATATTCAATACTGGGCAAGATGGAAGACACCCAAGAATAAGTATGGTAGGCAATGCCCCAGGCGTCCTCTCAATTTTAGAAGATAGAAATTTTACCCATATTTCTTTGCTTTTCTTTCCTTCAAGGAGTCTTCTATTTGAATTCCATTTCTGCTAAACTGCTGCATTTATTTGTTCTGCTATCGTGAATTTGATAATGTCCATATGTTAAATGACAGCGCTTATGAAGGTCGCATCCTTGACATCAAAGCATTTCCCCCTTGGTTCCAGCAGTGGAGGTCCCATCCCTTTCTGCCTCCCTTCCTAGAGTCTGCAGAACTGCAAGTGATTGTAAGGGACTTCATGATCCGGATTACTTTGAATCTATTTACCTAGATAAATCATTATCAAAAACTTCATTCTTCACAACCTACTGAGACATCTGCAGATAACTATGGCAACTTTTGAGATGCCTGAAAAACTTTCACTATAAATAACCTTTGAAAGCCAGAACTCTTGTTTTTAACATTCCATTCTAATGCTTCTTAAGAAGAAAGATGAAGTATGTCTGGTGGTTCTAATACCTGTGTGTGTTCTTCTGTGTGCTTTCAAGTGGGAGCTCTTAGTGTACACTTTGTTGCATCCGTCGTAATCACATCTGTGTATCCTTCGCTTCCTTTGGGTATCTGGGGATTCCACAGGTAAAGGTCTCTTCCCAGGCTGCACTATGACTGAAGGGTGATTCCTATGAAAGCCAAGGTTAAACGCATAATATTGAGAGAAGGCTCTTCCTTTCCTTCTGTTTACTAAAAGCATTAACAACACTGGGCAAAAACAAACCAACAAAAAAACCCCAACAAAAGAAACAAAAAGAAATTAGCTGATCAACCCAAGAAGCACTGCTATATTCATTCAACAAACATTTAGTGAGCACCTACCATGAGCCAGGCACTGTGCTTGGCACCGGCACACAAAGATGAATAAAAACAGGGTTCCTGCCCTCGAGGAGCTCACACTCTAGGGGGGAGACAGACATGTAAATAAGTAATGACAGTAAGAAGGGTTAGGTGCTATGCTAGAGGGAGGCACAAAGTGCTGTCAGAGGCTCTTTCCCTCAATAAAAATCTGTGTGCTTACAGAACTGTGTGGTACTAGGCAATGCTGAACTCTGTACTATTATCTTTCCACAAGCTGCCCTGATTTTCGTTATTGTTTTTTTAGGGAAAAGTGAAAAAGGTCAAATTCCTAAGACTCAGAAAACCGCACTGTAGGAATGTCTGCATTTTATCCTTTATATAACTGGCACTTAGTTTTTATCCTTTATATAACTGGCACTTAGTTTCAAGACTGCCCAGTCACAATTAATTTTCAAATGCTGGGTTCTTTTAAAAAAAAAAGTTGGTACTGCTGTCTGAACAAACGCAAACCTTCCTTGTCTCTCTCATTCCTATATAAGGGAGAACTTCACTGCAGAGTTAGTAGTCGGGTGCAGAAGTGTCACCCACGACACTGGCTTTAAAGCACTGTCTGTCATTCCTTAGCTCTCTCTACCTTCTGGATTTCTCACGTTCCTGTGTGTGCACAGCCGTCCTAGGGTTGGTTTGAAATCAAATCCTGTTAAACATCCCTACCATGAACTTTCTCTTTTTCAGAAAAGATGGTGGTAGAGAAAAGGTAGATGGGGAAGAGCTGGGAAAAGTCTGTAAAATTTTCTCAGGCTTATCTTGCTGATTAATGTAAGTAATTAAAAAAGTTCTAATCCATTCATTCACTTTCCTAATGACTAATTACTTGATACATTATAAGTTTAGGTAGTTGCCCTCCAACTGTACTGAAAGACTTCTTTTAAATTTGTCTGTAGTTCTCAAATATTCCAAATAATATACAAATGTTTTGTATAAGTGCGTACAGGGAGAAAAAAAGATTGATAAAAAAGAAAAAAAGAATCTGATGAGGGCAAACATTGAAGCCTGTGGGATTAAAAAAAATAAAAAAAATAAAAAAAAGAAAGAAAAAAAGAGGACAATAAAATATGACCATAAAAAAATCAAAAGGGGGTCCCTGAAATGAAACTTGTTTTTTGTCCTGGTAAATATTTTATACACATCCCTTGTCAATAAGTAACTTTTTCAGGAATGCTAAAAAGCCACTAGGAAAAGAATTTAAAAGTGTGCTCATTTTAAGTGACCGTATTTACTTCTCACACTTTTATTATTAGCAACGAAAACTGTCAGTGTTGAGTGTTACTTCACCTTCCTACCCTGATGCCTGGAGTGGGTGGGGGTAGCAGACGGATGAAATAGCCAAGTTTAGATACATGGAAAAGTGAACATGAAATAGTAAGGGGAAAAACAAACAAGCAAGAACTTCAATTACATACAAGGGTACTTCAAAAACTTCACAGAAAAATAGAATTAAAGGATAATACAAATCTTTCCATGTACTTTTTGAAGTACCCTCATATATGTAAAAACAAATAGAGAAAATAGAGAAGAGGTTTATGGGCAGAAATAGTTTTTTATAAGACTGAATTATTCATTTAAAATCCTTCAATAAAAAGAAAACAGTTTATTTTTAACTTTCTTCAGTAAGACAACATCAGGAAATAAAATGCTGGGGAAGAAATTTAATAATTAGCTATTACCTGGGGTACTGGTAGAGTATGTTTCTGGGACACTGGGAGAGTATCCCAAACAACTTTAGAAATCTCTCCCAATTAGTGTATGTTATGGGTTGGGAATCTAATTGTGTCGGTGCAGTAATTATGATTGCTTTTCCCAGTTGTTTATTTTATTGATAAAGGTGTGCTGAAAGGCTGTGGGCTACAACTTTAAATCCAGCTCTGTCACTGATCATCTCTGTGATCCTCAGCAAGGTATTTATTATCCTCTCTGTGCCTCAGTTTCCTCTCTATAAAATGGGGATGATGATAACAATGTCATCTCGGAAGATTATTGTGAAAAATGATAATATTATCTCAGCAGGTTACTGTAATGTACGTAAAGCACTCAAGAATGTCTACTTCAGAGGTAAAACTACGAAATGGTAGCTGTTAATATTCTGAGGCTCAGAAATGCTTTACCCATTTGGAACTTTGCACCCTACAACTGTTTAATTTCATGAGGAGATTTTTTGCGGATGTCCCAAAACCAGACCAGGAAATTTCTATTCAGGCTAACGGATACCTTGAAAGGTAACAACACTTTCTGAGTGTTTAGCAGCCCATTTCTAAAGAGCTTGATGTTGGTTCAGGCTGAAGCTAGAGATAAGGGTCTTGGGATCTCACACTTTTTGATCTCTTTGCTCCTCATTTTTAAAGAGGTGGTTTGAAACCATTATAAGAAAGACGTTAGAATATCTATTAAATATCGGATACCCGCGTCATTGTTCTGAGTCAAGCCGGCACCTCTTAAGTTCGCTACAATTCACATACACAACTCAGCAGGGAAATGTGATCTTCAAGCTCTTCATTCTAAATAGTTTCATACATGTAAATATATAACAAAAGGAATTTGATGTACCTTTGAGTGTCTTTAAAAATAAGTCTAAAGCTGTGACTCTACGACCAAGCAAATGGACTTCAAAGCTGTGTTTTAAAGTCTGCCTCTGGAAAGGGAGGATTTCCAAAGGCAAATACTATTGGGGCTGCCTCACGGCAATGGTGCTAGGCTCCTGGTTTCAAATGATTCTCTCCTGGCTAGCTGGTTGCCTATGTGGGCTGCTACTGGGCATGCTCCAAGACATTACTTAATCACATCTGTGAGAGAATTACTTAAAGTACATGTTCCATTTGTGGCTAATCTATTGAATTTTTCTGAGGAGCAAAATGCATTCTTAGGTCAGCATTAAAATAAGCACATTACTCATTAATCACTAAGAACCGCTGAGCTTGAAATCATCAAAAGAACATTACTTCAAATAGGAAAGAAAAAAGTACTTTTAAGCAACACTCATAGCACAGAATAGTGCCTTCAAATCTTCTGTAGTGTTTTACATTGTAATTTACAGTAGCCTAGACTTTAGAATAATGCTCTTTCAGTCAATGGGTCCCTCTGTTCGTAGACTATTGGCTTTACTTCCGTTTTATGGCATATTTTCATCATCATTGTAGAAACAATTACAAGTGCATGTCATGTTGCTAGTTACTTTGCCAGAGAAACCCTCATAATAAAAAAGAGGTAATTCAGCCTACAGGATGTGTCCATTTTGCTGAGTCATTCTGTTTTTCCTTTCACCTGAGCACATGAGCAGCTGCTGTCAGTTAGGGAAGGACAGGACTGCAGGAAGCGCACTCATCCGGAAGCAGGAGACCAAGCCCGGGTCCCCGTGGGTTGTTAACAGTGGTTATAGGCGAGTTTTTTTAATGTCTTGACTCCTCAGTTCTCTATTTGCTCTGACGTCCACCCACTTGTTATGGGGAATAAAATAATTTTTTTGAAAACCCTTGGAAAAGTTTCTTTTTTGAGAAGGGAGGGGGCACTATACAATTGCGAACAGTAATAATGTACAACCCCATCAGGGACACTGATGCAGTTGGGTAAGAAGATTCATCCTCTTCTTTATCTACTGGAAAATATGTGTATGATAACAAAAAAAAAAAAAGAAAAGACTATGACTTAGCGCAGCAGACAATACATGAGCTGCTATGAAGGCACCTACCCAAGCAGAATGTGGGTACAACTAGATTATATGTGCTGTTACCAGATAATAGCTTTTCTAAAGCCACAGAATTCACATTCTTCTGCAGAGTTAACTAAAGGAGCAGGGTAGAGAAGATAAAATAGAAAGGTGGGCAGAACATTTATTCAAGTTGGAGAAAAGGTGATGGGGGAGGAAGAGGATGTAAGAAAACGTGTGCCTTTGTATCAGGAAGCTGGCTACTGAATCCAAGACAATTATGACAGCAAGTACAATCAATAATGAAAACAAAGAGGAAACAGCACAAGATTATGTGACCAGCCCAAGGTTATACATATGGTAGAAAGGAGAGCTGAATCCAAGACACTGGATCCAAAGGCCATCTTCTCGGCTTCTACAAACACAGCCTCCAGTACACTCACTTCAGAAGTCAAGGATTTCTATAGTGGCAAACCCCAGGAATGATGTTATTTAACCTGTGTGCAGCACCAGCACATCAGAGCATGTTAGCCCTAAAAGAAACCACCATTCAGGTTCTCGGATGATGACTGATGGCACAACCTTCCTACTGGGTGGCAACTATACAGGAGACTGAACACTCTACAGACAAGACAGGATTAAAAAACTGGAGAACAGAGTTCTTTCAATGCTGAGCTTCTCTGAGCTACATGGACAACTTTCTGTTGTCAACACTACTTATAGGACTTGTTTTAGTGTCTCTCTTGGTCTTGTGGTTGGCCGGAAGATTTTGATTAAAGACATTCTCCATAATAGAAACAGTATACTAGATTTGAAATGACAATTGGGACGACTTTGTGTGTCTACATGAAAACTTTTCATGATTCAAGCTTACATGGAATATCTAGAACACTAAATTCAATCTACAGAAGGATTCCAATTATGAGAAAACTGTATACACAGCCTGAGAAGATGAAGAAAAGAAAAATGATTTATTGTGGTAAGGTGCAAAATCATGGGTGACTAATTCACTGAAAACTTGATGTAACTATTGTCATAACGCTGCTGTGTAACAGAGAGCACATTGATTTTGCAGAGATTCTCCCATCTTGACCAGTGGTACTGGGCCACTGCCCAGTGGGCTGTCATATACTACAAGGCGCTCCTGGTCATCCACACACATCACATGCTTGAAATCTTGCGCTTCCACTCCAGGTCCCAAGGTGCGTGCTACTACACAAACGCTGGGTACACCCAAATATACTTACTCTTGCAACAATGCCTGCGGGGGGGACACTGAGTTCATTAAAGGGGGTGACATTTCTTCAGGATAATAATCTGTCCTCTGTGGTTCGAGCCCAGGTTCTATTTTAATTTTTTTCTGTAATACAGGCTTCTCATATGATTCAATTACAGGTACTGAAAAATAAAAATAGAAAAGTCACTCTACAAACAGTTTACCAATTTCAGCTTTAAAAAGCTCACTGCAAGGTTCCTATACACAACACTAATGTGTATTTGTTTGCCTTTGGCAAAACCATAGCAGGAACAACTCTGGGGGGGATTCTCATTTCTCCTGACCACTATTTTGTCAGCAAAGCAATAAACAAAGGGACCTCGACTACTAGGACACCAGCTCTGAAATGATTCTTCCTTATGATTTTTGATTATCTCCCTTTAACCCCACAGTCCCGTCTATGACCAGCTGGTGAAGAAGGTAGCTTTTAATAGCCATTAGTTATCACCACGATCAGAAAGTATTTATTAAATGTCTTTTGTACTTAGAACCATGTTGGTATTCACTAAAGCAAAATATAAAGTCAAGATTCTTACTACCCCGAAGTTGACAATTATACAGTGAAAGTCATCTCATGGTATTAAACAGACGGCCTAATTCTTGGGAGCTCTTCCAATATCAACACATCAAGGGGGAAAAAAAAAAAAAAAGCAAAAGAGGAAATGCCTCAGGCAGCCGAGTGTTTCCTTGGAAGAGCCCCCAGCAGCTCCCGCCCCCTCCTCACCCGCTCACCCGCACTGTCTGGGGAAGGCCGGGGAGCCCCGCCGTGGGGCGGGCAGGTTACCTTGCATGCTGCTGTTGGAGTTTTCCATGTCCTCCGACAAGGAGACCATGAGCGGCTGCTGGAGGTGGCTCGTGTACATGAAGGGGACGGGCTGCACCACGACGGGCTGGATGACGGGCAGGATGCCCGGGCTGCGGATGCCGTGGCGGGAGAGGGCGGCTGCCATCACGGGCGGCATGGACAGCGGCACGCCGAAGGGCTGCACGCCCGGGGACGGTGGCGAGTACTTCTTCATGGGCGGGCTGGACGACGGCAGGCTCAGGCCCGGCGAGGCCCTCCGGTGCGCGGCCGCGAACTTGAGCGAGCACGGCGAGTTCCCGGCCGAGGGCGGCGAGCTGCGCTTGTTCACCGTCAGGTCCACCGGCTCCATCTGCATCCCGTGCGACAGGCCTTCCGGCGTCTGGAAGAACTTGTCGGGCAGCGGTGTCGAGTAAATGACCCCATACTTGTTGGGCTTCATCGACTCCATGTAGCTCGACGGGTAGGACTAGTGGAGAGGGCGAGGGGGAAAAATCAGAACGTGCAGACCGCCACCGAGTGCATTTGTCTGAAACGCGAATGCACAAACACACAACAGGGTGCTGACAATTACACGGGCGTTAAAAAGCGTTTTAGATTTAGATATATGCTTGACCTAAAAAACGCTTCTGAGAGAGATGGCCTAATGAACATTACAACCAAGGTCAATGTGGTTACTGGGCCACGTGGAAAATCTGAAATTTAATTCTGAGAGGATTCCCAAGCCAAATGTTAAGGCTGATAGCTGGCAAAACTCTAAAGCAGGTTGTAACACAAAAGGCCTGTGGGTCTTTATCATCAGGAGTCAGAGGTGGGGTTCACCAAGAAGTAGCCAAGCCAAACTAGCCTCGTAGCTTTTCTGATGGGGTTTTCTTGATGGGCAGGAAATGCTGTCTGGGTGGTTACAGAACATTTAACACATCTCATGATATACTTGTGTATATTAAGGAGAAATTGGGCTGCATATGTATCTTCTGATGCGTGTCAGCCACTGAAAAATCCATACCTAGTGGGCCAACAATCCTAGTTTGCCTGGGACTGTCCTGGTTTTAGCACTGAAAGTCCCACATCCTAGGAAATGCCTCAGTCTCAGGCAAGCCAGGAGGGTCAGTCACCCTATACACGCAGGTACTGAAAGACAGACACCCTCACAAGGGCAACTATGTCCTTGGCCCCAACTTGTTCAATATTCTTATTCACAATCTGAATGAAGCTGTAGATAATGACTTGATTTTCAAATTTGTGGATGACGCAGAACTGTAAGAAACAGCCAACATGACATGACTCAAATAAGGAAATGTGGTGCACAAAGTCACTGGCACACCAGCTGCGGCCCAGTGTTCTCTCCTCTGTACCCTGCTATCCACTCAGCAAACAAGACTGGAAGACAACCTAACAAGATACTGCAGGAGAGACAAAACAGTCTGTTTCCTCCCAAATGTAAGATCTGTTCCACAACTGACCTAGTTTATCTTTAAACCCACCTTTCTCTCTTATAATATGAGGATAACCTAACTTCCATCTGCCAGGTTTGAATACAATCGGTCACAATAATTTCACATTATGGGTACTGTCCTTGACCACGGAATTCACCTAAATTACTTCTACCCCTTTACTGAAACAAACAAAAAACTTTGTGGTAGAACGCAAAATAATTTTTAAAAAAATTAAACTCAATATAAGCCATTTTCTTTACTTGTAGTCATTTTAGAAAACTGACATTTTTAGTGATAACATATCAAATCCACTTGCAGAAAATTATTTGCATTTGAATGTTTTACAGTAACAGTAATAAGCAACATACCATGCCTGTCTTATACCTTTAAAGTCCTATGCATTTATAATTTGAAGGCAATACTAACTCATGATCCAAACAAAAAAAACACACCCAACAACGGAGCCTAATTAAACAATCTAAATGCACTATTAATTTCTGAGCCCCCTGGCCCCTCTAGTGGCCACTACTGTGAGTTATAATAATAGTGGGGTAGCAGTGGTTTTGATTGGGATGACTACTGAGATCACATCCTTTCCTCTCCAGGCCTAGACTGGCGAATCTCCACCCAGATATGCACTGGAATCATCTGTGCTGTTTTAAAAATTCTAGATGCCTGGTCCCTACTCCAGGCCTACTGTGCAAAGTATTGGGCAGTAGGGACCCAGGCAGTAGAACTGTTGATCACATAATTGTGTTTATCTTTATCTGGTTTTGATGCCAGTTTCTCATCATTAAGAATATGTTTATAAATTTTTTTCCCCTCTTCCTTGTCCTTTCTTTATCCAGATCACTATAACCTTTATAACCTCCCAGAACACTGACTCTTGCAGTATGGTGCACATCTCTCTTGGGGTACCTAAGATGCTTATAGGTGGCACATGATGGACACACATTAAATAGTTATGTGTTTATTTGAATGTGCAAGAAAAACTGTTATACATACTTTTTACAGAAGTGGTATAAAGTTCCCTTTCAAAATAAATTTATCATGTTAAAAAAGCAATTCTATAAAAGAATGTAAGAAAAATTACTAACTAAATATTAGAAGTGTAGCTGCTATGAGGACATGGCAAAACTCGTTAAAGTGGTACTGAATACCCACCTTCAAGGAGGCTGTGAGGTTAAAATTAAAATTGGATTCAATGAGATAATCTATGTAATGAGCTTAACATAATGCTTGATACACTGTGTTCCTAGGAGTCCCTTCTTGTCCTTTCTACAAGAGATGCTCACTGGAATGGGCTTTGCTGCTTCCAACCAGGGCTTCTCAAACTTTACTGTGCACACAAATTCACCTAGGGATCTTGTTAAAAAGCAGATTCTGAATTACTGAGGAGTGGCCCAAAGGGTCACAGACTACCTTTTGAACAGCAAGGCTCTAAATGACAGAGATATAAAAGAAATATAGTAAAGATCAATTTAAAGAGGGAGAGTATTTTTTCACTACTAATACCGCTTTACAAACAAGGACATCAAGAATATCAGGAAATCCAAAACATATAAATTATTATTTCTAATAAGAGCTTTACATTATATATCAAGGATCAAATGATTATTATTTCTGCCAGGCACACGCAAGTATAACACAAGGTGAGAAGTCCAAACTATACAGCAACATTAATATTAAATCATAAGTATATTTAAATTTAAATATTAAAATGGACATTATTAAAAGAGGCACAAAGTTCATTAACAAAAAAAGTTATAAATTATGTACAATGAGGGTTTCAGGAAGTAATTAAATACAGAGGGCAGGAAGATTTCTCCTAGTTCTAAAGTTTAATGTGCTTTATATAATTCTCTAAGGGGCAAAAGCTCTGGTACCAGGAAAAAAAGTTCAGGAAATGGAAAGCAACATTGTTTCTACTCATCAAAATGTAGCTTCTTCTCCCTTATTCTCAGTTCTATTCTTCCAAGACCTCTCTATGACCTAGATTTTAATGCCAATAGTTACTGGCAGCTAAACAGGAATCAAAAAGAGGACATATTTTTATTGCTGTCATTGCTGGATTCTTCTATCCATGGGGTGAGTTTAAGGAAAGTAAGGAATTTAGAAACTGAGAGATTTGCAAATTTAATAAAATTCTCAGGTTTCTCAAGTCATCAAGAAAGAGAAAGCCACACATACAACTAAGTTTTATTATAAACATTATGCACAGTTTCACTGAGAGTTTGCTGTCAAATGAATGTCCCTGTCCCCTATACTGGATGTGTGTTTATTGTATGGTACAAGGCTAAATGTGGGGGAGACACATTTGGACACAGGCACCCAACTCTGAGTACATAATTAACAATTTCCAGTCCAACTGCTTCACAAAAGGGTGAAGAAATATGGTCCCTCAAACCAGCTCACTGGCAAATTTCATAGCAATGTTTACCAGAACCTTCTCTAAGACATGTTTACTTTAATTATTTGGGTGGAGTACGCAAGTTGCTACAATTAGCTGGCAATAATTGTTCTCCACAGTGCCAGGGCTGATACAGGGTTCGATCAGGGTGTGTGCCTTGGGTAGGCACACCCTGTTTAGAGTTGCTTCCCCTGCGTTCCAGACCATTCCTATCTTCTAACAAAGCAATGTAAATCATTGTGACTGTACTGGTCAGAAATCCAAATCAGAGGCAAGCATTGATGAAGCAGAAAATGCACCTCTGGCCATGGGTGGACATCCAATGCCCCCTCAGCATACTCCTCATGCCAGGAAATCCTGTGTTCTGCCACACAGCAACCCGGAGACAAGACATTAGCAAGGCTCTGCCCCTCTTCCCTCACTAGGGGTGGTAAAGGGTTTTCTTTTCAAAACGACCTGTTATTAAGAAAAAGTTCTTTCCTACCATTTTAACGCACCTTCCCAAGATCTTACTTCCATACAGTGTGTATTTATTTACAGACTGCTGCTTCTCCTAGGAATATGAGAGGAGGGTTTGGCATAGGTACTCAATAGATACTTCATGAACGCATCAAATGAATTAACACACTCTTTTAGCAAGTTTTTACTACTGACAAGGCTAAGGATAATACCAATCTTTTTGAATCTTGGAAAAAATGATTTTAACTGTGATGGGAAAAAAAGGCACAGGGTTTGGAGAATTTCCCAAAGCCCTAACCATTGCTTTATACCGAAGTGAGAATTTTAATAGTTTTGTATTTTGTTAGGAAGAGTTTTGGTGAATTTTCCATTACAGGACAGTTTAAGTGGATGGAGTGACTAAATGAAACATGGATGAGGTCCCTGTTTCACTATTCATTAATAAGAAAAAAAGGGAATGTCCGTGACAGGGCAAGTCAAAGGCCTCTTCATACTGAGGGTGGGGTTCCAGGCGTAGCCAGGCGTGGTGCATGTATAAACAGACACTCTGGAAGCAGCAAATGTCATGCCCCTCTATGCAAACAAAAGTAGAAAGCTCTCTTTCTACCAGGCTCAGAAAAGTCATGAAAAGTTTCTGTTAGAACACAGCAGAGGAAACTTGATTTTTAGTACTTCTCAATCTATAAGGAGCCTGTTAGATGATAATTTTCATTAAAAAGAAAGAAAACAGGAAGAAAGAAATATACTTTCCTCAAAAGTGATCTTCCTATAGTAACAGAAGAATATTTTGCAAAATTTGGTGGTGGTTTTTTTTTAAAACAATGTTTTCTTTCTCACTTCCTGAATTAAATGCTGTAATTGTCAACCTTTTTGAAAATGGTCAAAACAAGTTCTTTACATGTGCATTTTATATACACATAGTGTTTCACATTTTACAAATTTTTTTTAAAAAAAGGAGGCTTGGGGGCTGTTGGTGATTTTGCCAACATTTGGTGGACATTAAGTAGCAGAGGTACATGGCATAGACCTGAGGAGGAAGGGTCTACCCTGTTCTCCATTCTTGCAAATTTTAACAGGGTGATCCTAAGCCTCAGAGCACAAGGTTTGGCAGAGAATGGTAAGAAGGCTTGTATTTCGGTAACAGACAAATCATATTTTCTCACTTTCTCTAAGCTATAGCAAAATACCAAATAAGCAGATTGCTTCTGTTGTACTTTTCTTTTAAAAGTGAGGGAGAGGTAAGTTACTATAAAACATTTTTATTCATGTGGAATTTAAAAGAACCTTACCAATGTCCTATACTGCCTTAATGTTTACAACATAGACCTGAATAACCAAAGACTTTGACCTTTAGGTCAAAGACAGAAATAAAAAGAAAAAGGAATAATAAATTATTATTATTTATTATAATAAATAAGATGAAGGCAGGAAAGATGAAATTTGAACATTTAAGAGTGGAATCAAAAGCTTTTTATTAATTTTTTTAAGTAAAAAAAACCATCCTACTCCTCAAATGTTTCAGTTAACTGAGGTTTTGTTGAATTAAGAAAAAACCCTTCATTGCAAGGACTGACAGTAAGTTTTGGTGAAACAGAATTCTGTGTCAGTTGAAGTTGAAAACTAGAGTGTAAAGGAGAAAAAGATGACTACTTGCAAAAGTACTTCTACATACTTTGATATCATGTGTTACTACAAGTTACATTATAAGTTTTAGTTACTTCCAATTCATTTATTTCCCATTTTTTCAGGTAAGTGCATTTCTTTGCACTTACTGATATCATACCAACTCAGCAATGTAGACCTTCATTTTAGCTTTAAATTAGGCTCTTGAGCCACATTTTTTTGCTTGATTAAAAGCATTGGAAGTACACTGAAGAGCAAAATGCCTCATTTATAAAATTAATCATATTCTCTGGTACTAAAAACCTATTCATACTTCAAGGATGTAATTAATGGGGAAATTTTATACCTTAATTTTCCTCTAATGTGATCATGCAATAGTTGGGGGATGGGGGTGGATCTGACAATACGATGACAGCACCGAATAACATTAGTTTTTTGATTAAAAAAGTCCTACCGCTCAATTCTATTCAGACACTTGGTCATCCAGTTATCATGCTAGCATGTAAATGTTATTTCCTTAAAGCCACTGTGACTTAACCTTTCATTATAGAGGCTGGTAAACATTTCACTGTCTTAGTACTATCCAAGGCAACTCAGTTCTAAGGGCCTTGGAGTGACCCCTGTGTCTCATATAAACATTTTTGGCAGGAACCTCCATAGCCAATGCATAAGGATGATCTAATTTTGCAAGCGTGTCATTACCAACCTTCAGATACACAACTCAGGCCAAGCTTTTCCCCTTGTGAATATTTTCCAAGCCCGTGGAAGAAAAAAGCAAGACGGAGTGGGAGTGCTGCCTCCTTATTCAATGTTCACTAAACCAGATCCCCTCCAGTCTAAACCACTCCCCACTTTGAAGCCAGACACCTTTCTTTGTCACCATGTCTCATCCCCATGGCACTAGTACCGATATAAACACCTGGACTAATTACTAGTCTCCCGCTGGCCTGAAACTGTCTGGTGGTCTGGCTCACGAGAGGGGCCAGCTTAGCACTAAGGTGTTGAAAAGGACAATGGACACAATTCCCACCCGCCGCAGACTCTTCCAAGTGAAGTGAGATTCCAGCCTCCCCGCCAAGTTCTTTCTCTCGCTGGCTTCTCCTCAGTCATGTCTCATAGTCACAGCTCCATATGGCTGTTGTCAACGGTTTTTAAGTAAATCATTTTATTCTTAATATATTTTTACATATAAAAGGGCTGAGTAGTTTTTGTAAAACAACTTCTGTCATGAACAGATTTACCTGTGGCCTGAGTTCTGCTGATCTTATCTTGGGGGATGTGGGGCACGGGTCTTAAGGAGGCCTGGGTCCCCTTTATCAAAGGATGCACAGTTGCTGGGAGGGTATTTACCTCACTTACTACCAGGGACTTTTGAGAAAACTTTGCCTATCAAATTCCTGTCAAGGAATGAGTAACTTTAAAGAACAACACAATGCACAATAATAATGTTATCATCACTTGGAACAGACAAGTAGAGGTGTTCAATTTTAGAAAACTTACCACAGAGACAGGGTCCATGGCCTCTTGCTTGACAGGAACTGGGTCAAACATGAGCATTCTTTTAGTTAAACCTTCTAGGGTGTTCTGGTGTTTGGCCTAGAAAACAAAACAGGGTGTCCATCTAAATCCTGAGGTTACTTTAAATATAAACTAGTAAAAATAAAATATAATACTCCTCACCCCCGCTTCTCCACTGTTCTCTCTCCGCCCCGGGGAATGGCTGGAATTTGTTTCACTTACCTATGAAAGATGCCATTTTATATAATTAAAACCAGACTCCATGGTCATAAGCAGATGAGAGCCAACCAGCATTTCTAACTCAAATACATAAAACCTGACATTTCTGGAACAATATGTACAGTCCCTCTGAGCAGCAAAGCTTGCTTGGGATTGCTGCGCAACTCAATAGAAGTTCACAGTACATATGATTATTAAAAACCTTTCCCTTTTCCCTTACGGTCATTACAAAAAAATCAGGAAAAAAAAAAAGATTATCAAAAAGAAAACCTAGAACCATCATTGATATTTTTGTTTTTATCCTACTAAACCCTCTTTTGAAATGGGATCATAGTATACAGACTATTTAGTACCTATAATTTCACTTAACAATTTATTGGGAAAAGGCTATTTCAGAAAGTATGGTTTTTTTTTTTTTTTTTTTTTTAAATTTTATTTTGTCGATATACATTGTGGCTGATTATTGCTCCCCATCACCAAAACCTCCCTCCCTTCTCCCTCCCCCACTCCCCCCCAACAATGTCCTTTCTGTTTGCTTGTCGTATCAACTTCAAATAATTGTGGTTGTTATATCTTCTTCCCCCCCCCCCCGGTTTGTGTGTGTGTGTGTGTGTGTGTGTGTGTGTGTGTGTGTGTGTGTATTTATATATTAATTTTTAGCTCCCACCAATAAGTGAGAACATGTGGTATTTCTCTTTCTGTGTCTGACTTGTTTCACTTAATATAATTCTCTCAAGGTCCATCCATAGAAAGTATGGTTTTACATCATCAAATTCAGTGTGCTACTCTGTGAACAAACCAGTTTATTTAACTTATCCCTTTTTACTGGGCACTTAGGGTGCTTCTAAATTTTCTCTATTACAAACAGCAATGAGTTCCTCTATACTTATATCCTCCTGCACATCCTTCATTAATTTTTAGAACACATTTTTTGAAGGGAAATTCTTGGGCAAGATACATGTACATTTTCCAAAGCATTTGATGTATCATCCAACAAAGACGGTTTGTTATTTTCATTAATAAAATAGAAACTGTTTTCCAAATTTCTAACAGCAACATGTATTATCTTTAATAAAAATTTTGCCAATTTGTTAGTCTCAAAATGGCAAATTATTTTTATTCTAAATTGATTTAATTATTAAAGTTGGATTTTTTTTTTTTTTGTCTTTATGGACTGTTTACATTTCTTTTGAGAAATGCTTATTCAAGTCATCAACCCCCCACCCCACCTCTATTGTTTTCTAAGTACTTTTTATATATAAAGAATATTAGTTTGTTTTCACTTCAATTTCTCATTAGGAAATTATTCTAATGTAAAGGAAAAGTCTACCTTGATCCTGCCTGTTCTTCTGCTTGTTATCCTGTTTTCTTCTGTGTTCTATACTAATCTACTTCTAACACTAGTCTACATTAAGCCAAGACATCTTCACATACAATTATGGAAGTAATGCTGTGTAGTTCTTGTGCTCCATTGCTTCACTGAAGAAAGCCCATTCCGGATCTCATGAAAACATGTGAATTTCATCAATAACTCAACATAAGGTCCTGACCTCAAAATTATATTTTCCTCCATGTAGGTTGTATTATAATCTGCGAACACAATTTGATACCAGGCTGCTCAAATCAATGGTGCTACCACCCTCTTGTGTATCCCCACAAGAACAAACCCCAACAGCTGGTGAAAAATGCATGATTTCATAATGAACGATGAAAACGCCTTTGTGTCTTAGGATCTATTATTAACCAGTTCCCAGCCTAGCAGCTGTACAGATGGACATGGTTCTAAGAATTGTTGTCCAGTGCCCCACAGCGGACCATAAACAAAAGATGTAAGATCTCCTAGTCGCATCAGTGAGGTCAGATCATTTAGCAGCCCTGACTCATGGCTGCAGCCTCCCTCCCACTCCAGCCTTTGAAATTGAATTTACTCTCACACAGTATCTTGATGCAAAACCTTCTATATAAAGCACTCACATTCTCAGGTGTATAGGGAAAGAGCCCTGGTCTTGAGACTCAAGCAGACTGCAAGCTAGTCCTACCGTGGAGCAACTCTTTTCACATGTAAAATGCAGACCACTATACCTTACCTCCTTTTCCTACTTCTCAAGGTTTTCGGACAACCAAATGAGATTAAAACAAACAAAAACCAGCAAACCCTTTTGCCCTCTAAATTTTTTATAGCAACAAATATGCATACAATTTTTGGATATACATATTGTACACACAACACAAAATTTGTTGGTTCCAACTCCTGGGGCAATGTCGTTATTCACCTCCTCGATAACATACCTAGCCTTCACCCTTAAATAAAACTCAGACTAAATTCAGTTTAAAAGTTACCAGCTGTCTACATCCTGCGTGAGAACTCTTACAGGGGCTTGTCCCTTCACACTGTGCTACCGCAGTGGCTTCTGAGCTGAGCTAGGCTAGCATCTCTGCACCTTGCACCTTCGGCATCAGTAATCGCAGCACAGTAGAATAAATTAAGACGATGGACTCTGGAGTTCCTTTTGGTTCAAATTTTAACTACCATTTAGCTCATATACCTTTTAATGACTTTGTCTAATGCCTATAGCGATGACTACAGAATCCATTTAGAAATGAATGACACATTAACCTACTATATCTTTTATTATTTTAAGACATTATTTTACTTATGATTATTCTTTTTTATGTTTTATCTAAATTTAAGGAAATTGGTGCTTTGCAAGACTTGTAATCATGAGAAAAACATAAAGTCTAATATAAAACATTGGTCCTAATAAAGCCTGATTCATTTTTATTAAAAAAAAATTATAGGTATATTTATTTGCTCAAAACTGTAACTCAAAGTAATCCAAATGTTGACTAAGAGAAATTTCTCATTATAAGTATTTCAGGTAATAAACGAAGAAGGAATGATAGAATACTTCATTCTGAAACTCCTAATTAAATAACACATCACTGGACAATTAAAAAAAAGTCTGTGTGAAATTCAAATGTGATGAACAGGACCAAATTCACTGTCCATCCACATGTCTAACAGCTCTTTGTTCTTAATTTGGTAGCTTCTAAAATAACTTTTAAATGATTATACTTTTAGTGATAGTCACAAGATATGAAACGAGATGAAAGACATGCAAAGAAAATGCCTAGAATGAGACACCCTAAACTGTTAGCAAGAGCATCTTGGGGAGTGGAGTTGGCACAGCTTTATATAGATCTGCTAATTTTTAAGTTTATTAATTCTATAATTAAAAATTTTAATAAAAACAAGAGAGAAGCTGAGGTAGAAAGGAACCGAACTTAGGAACAGAATCAAGCACATTAACATAAATCAGGCTTTTGTTTATTTATTTGCAAAAAAATTTCTATATCCCATCCATATTTTTGAATAGACACTTTTGTCATTGGTATTGACTTTGTTGATGGGTGCTGGTCTAGAATCAGAAAAGAGTGACTGCAATGTCTCCAAAGTGTCTCCCATAACTGAGAAGTAACTTGAGCACTGGAAGAATTAGAGTCCCTAAACTTGGTGGCCTTTGTTACCCATGGGTAGCTCAGTGCTCTGGGCAGCCATCTTTTTAAAAGAATGCTAAATAAAGCACAAATGATTTAGAAAACTTATTACACAGCACTGACAGCAATAATAAGTAGAACCAGTAGGTGGCGCACTAAAACAGGTATTAGAGACTAGGGCACTGGCAGTCAACTGAGTTTGCCAACCCCAGGGTCTTTAAACCTAGTGGGTTTTAACCAGGCTCAGGAATTCTGTTAACTATTTGAAGTGGGTATCACAGAAATGAAGAGGCCCCGAATGTGGTCCAGTTTTTCTTACAACTGTTTTCCAATCATAAACACATTTACATCTTAATTATATTTAACTAGCTTAGCAGAAACACATTTTAAAGCTAAACTAAGCAATCCCAGGACAACAAAACTACATTTAAAAGAGAGAGGATCCAGGGTTCGGTCCCTGTACCCACCAGCAAAAACCAAAACAGAAAAAGACAGAGGAAAAAAGGCAGACCTGTTTTTTTTTTTAAACTTACAAGTTATCAAGATGCCAAAAGCAAAAATAAAGGAACATCGCCATCGCCAAAATAATTTTCTGTAAGTTGAGGAAGTGCCACATCTCCCCCAGCTATGTTATTCTGCTGGGAAGGGACTGTAAAACTGAATTTTCTTCAAAAAGGAAGAAAGAGATTTCCCTTCACACTCCCTCCAGTTATACTTCTGACTTACTTTTCAGATGTCAAAATAAGGGTCAGATTTCTGTCAAAATGTGAAACTGTGTGGTTATATGTTAAAAAGCTTGGTGAATCATTTCCATGAAGTTTCAGAAGCAACAGAGGTACACTTCAGAGTCCTAGTCAGTCCCTGGTGAGGCCTGCTGACGATTGCTTTGGTGGGGGTCGGGGGATGGGGGTAGGGATAGGGTGGGGGTGGTGGGTACAAATGAGCTGCAGAGCTGAGACACACACACACACGACTGCCCCTTCCTCAGAAGCAGGAGGGAGGGGGGAGGGGGAGGGGGGAGACAGGTGGAGAGAGAGGGAGAGAGAATGTGTGTATCAGAAGGCTTCTTCCCTGTTTCTTGGGGACACGAGGAGACCCGCCTCTGACATTCTCCCTTCTCCTCTCCCTTTTGATTCCCCTTTCTACATCCTTATTTCTCTCCCCACTTCCTGAAAGGGTCCCTGCATTATCTTCCCCCAACCTGGCCTGACCCTAAGGCTCCAAAAATTACCTGCCTCTCTCAGCCAGGTGTCTGGAAGGAGAAAAACAGTATGATCAAACCAATGCACCATCTTTAAGTGCCCCCTTTCATTCTGTAAGTGTTTGGATTTTTAGAGGAGGCAATGTTACCTCCCCCAGTCTACATTCCCCAAAGGAACTTCAGGGATAAATAAATAAATAAATAAATAAATAAATAAATAAATAAACAAACGATCAGTCTCTGGGTGAGTGCCTGTGTATTGTGTATGCGTGTACACGTATGGTGTGCGTGTGCGTGTGTGATTCTTGGCCAGCAGGAGGGCCAGGCAGGCAAGAAACTTCCCTGTAGCTAAACTTCCTTTCCAGGAAAATTTTTCTTTCTTCAATTCTGTACCCAAATTCTTTCAAAAGCTCCCAGTGAGCTGAATAATATTTAATGGCAGTTGCCCAGGCCAGAAATACAAGGGGACAGGCAACAGAAGGAAGTAGGCATTTTTAAGTTGGAGGCTCCTTTAAGAAAAGCTCAATGCTGGCACCTACCTGGAAATGTCCCGTACCACTGTACCACTCGTACCACTCGAAGGCTCTCACCTACCTCAGTCTTCTATTGCTGGTTTGAAAGGAGAAAAAATTTCCACGAAATTTCTAAATCTTTGCCCCTCATGAATTAGTTATTTTTCATGAATGTGTTTTGTAGATGAAAAAGAAGTTAATTATTTCGTTTCAGATGAAATATAATGATCCAGTGAGCAAACAATCCGCCCTCTCTGCTCTCTCTGCTAACAAGCCACCCAATTTTACTTTCCTGCCTCCACCCATCTGCTCCACCCTATGGAGAGTTGCCAAGGCAAGTCCAACTTGTCCAAACAGGACATGGCTTCAGATAAGATTCTGCCCACACCCTGTACTTCGGAAAGACCAAGTGAAGCAATTGATTTTGCATGTAAATAAGGACAGGTGCAAAGGTGACAACCAAGCAATATCCCTACAGGTTTACAGACCCAGGCCCAGCAAAGCAGGGGTGGGCATGGGGGGAAAGCCAAACCCTCACTACTGTTTTGGTCACCTCCCAAAGTTCAAGGCCACCTGGTTGGTAGTGTTCCACACATCTTCTTAAGGAAATTTTAGCAAACTCGAATCATTCTCCTTACTAGGGTTACACACTTGTTTTCCTTCTTTAAGCTCTCTGACAATTTTGTGTTTTAGTTTTAAAAGCAAGCAACCCAAGATAAATTGAAAAATACCCATAACGTCTAATCCTGCTGTGTGCGTATCTCACAAGGCCTCGCCTAAGCCCTCACAGTTCTCTTCTGTGAAGCATTATATAATCAAATCCAGAAGGGCTGCGTGAGGCCACACTCCTCTCACGGGCCTCTCTGCTGGTGCCCTCCCTATCACTGGGGACCCACCCTGCTCCGCCCTAAGGGGCCTCCACCCTTGGGGCCCCACCCTGGAGGGAGTGGGAGGCTGGGAGGGACCAATTGGCTCCAGGCAGCAGCCAGTTCCTGGAAATTCCGGCCTGAACAGGGACGACTGGAACCTTAAAAAGAACCAGAAAGAATGGCAGGCGCTCCTGAGGATTCTCCGTTAAAATGCAGCTCACAGAGCCACTGAACCCTGATACAAAACCACCAGTAGCACTGCCCTCTCCCTTCAGAGGTAAACAAAAAAGAAACAGAAAAGCAATTTGAACCACTGCTATTTAACTCAGCCCCAACCCAGATGTTCCTCCTCCTGCTCCTGCCTCCAAAGACTGCCCCTCCCCACCTCTCACTCACCCTATTTCCTGGGCATTCCCATGGAAACCTAGAGGCCATATTTGAAGCCTTCCTCACCTCCTTTTCTTCCCATCTCTACTACTGCCATGGGGGCCAGGCCCTCTGTGCCTCACGACTGTTGTTGGGGTTTTCCCTTCACTGGTCTCCCCACCTCCAGTCCCTCTGCCCCTCCAATTCATCCCGACCCCCTTGCCACCTACATTTTCCACAGTCCTTTTCTCATTGAGTCCTTCCCAAGCTCCCAAACCTTCCTCCAACAGGATCCCCAGGGCCAATAGTGGGTCCATCACCCATGCTGGGGACCCCACTTCCAACCATGTGCCCCCTGCTCCAACAAGTGTCCTTCGTGCTGGCTGCCCTGTCTCCCCCCTCCCCACCCTATGTCTTTGTTCATTTTTGGCCCTGATGCTGGGCAACCGGCGTGGAATGCCCCCCTCCCCTTCCGGCTTATCTAAATCCTCCTAATTCTTCAAAGACCAGCTGAAGGCCCTCTCTGCTCTGTGCAGCCAGCTGATGGCTCCTGGAGCTGAGGCTGCCTCTTCTCACCTAGACATGGGGGCCCTTTAACTCTCTCAGTGGTACGTCCCGTACCACCACCAGGATTGGGAGCACCTGAAGGGCAGACAAGCCTCCTCCTTCCTTAGAGGACTCTCTCCCCACTCCTCAAAGGAGATCAGGCTTGTGAAGTTTTCAGGCCCAAGGAGCTAATTTATAATCTAGCCCATAGTAGGAGTTCTACAGCCATTTCCCTTTCCCATCGAATGCACTTGAAATCTCCCTTAAGTGAGTAATGGGGGTGAGAAAGGGCCTAAACCTATAGAAAACATAGATCAAAGTTCCTCAAAAAAAAAAAAAAAAATTATTGCCCCTAACCTTAACCCTGACTCGCAAGGGTCCTCCAGAGACCTTATCAGAATCATCCTCAAAGAATCCTCTAGAGACCTTATCATACCATCCTCGAAGAATTTTTTACTATCCACCCAGTGAGGTCTTCTAAACAAGTCTAGTGTCAAGGTCTCTACTCTGTTCTAAAATCTAAAATAGAACAAGAGAGAGAGGCAGATGGGATCGGGGTAGGGAGGAAGGAGGAGGAGGAGGGGAAGGAGAGGAGGCAATTGCAGAGAGAGGGGGTGCGTGTGGGGGGCAAACACTGGGTTATAAAGAAGTATACTTTTGTTGACCAAGCCAAGGGCTACGCATTGTCACAGGTTTCCTGTGGATCCCCACCACCTTCATGACTGACAACCACCAGGTGCTGTTCTTTACAGGGACTGTGTTATCTAATGCCTGTGAGGTGGGTACTACCTTCCCATTTTTCTGATGAGAACACTGAAACACAGAGGCGCCCAAGATCACACTCTACCACCTCCCCAGGCAGAGGACAACATTACACCACAAACAGTAAGAGCGGGATAGTGATTTCTGCTGAAAGCTTGGTCCCTAAAGAATATGGAACACAGGGACAGTCTATTTACGGTAGCAACGATTTGCACTCCTCGCAACTGGCCCCTGCTGCCCACCCTCTCTGTTAGCGTGCATGCCTGGACGCAAGATCAAAAGACACATTCTGAAGGCCCCAAATTAGGCTATTATTCTTCCTAGCCAATGCACCTGCAATTGTCCATAAAACTGCTGAGAAAAATTGGCAGCTCTACCGAAGTAAATACGGAAATCCTCATAATAACTGTACAAAGGTGGAGAGGTCAGGTCCTCATCCCCATTTTAGAAATGAGGAAATGGAGGAACAGAGGTGAAATGACTTGCCCAAATTCGCAGAGCTGGTTGGAGCTGCAGCCAAGAACAGAAGTGTTCCTGCCTGCACACCTAGGACTCTTTCTGTTCTGCTTCAGAGCCCGGGCTCTGGGACTAGTGGGGTCACTCCCCAAGTACGGAGGGTGTGGATATGCAGCACTGCCGCTCTGGCCCATGTTGAGCAGTGCTGTGGGGAGGTTCCAGCAGGCAATTAAGATTTCAAAATGCCTTTTCAGGTTAGATCACTGCAGACCTACTCCATCCTGTGGCATAACTCAGAATAATGATTGCACATACTGTGAGATTAGCTCTAATAAGTAGGTACTCAATAAATACTTGTGAGATGAATAAATGAATGGATGTCAAACTACACTTCTCACATGCTAGGATAAGATTAAGGGCAAGAGCCTTGGGATGATTATATACCAGGTGTCCCACATGAAAAATCTGTCTGGAGGCCAGTAAAGCCAGCCTCAAAAATCATCTTCTAAAATGCAGAATAAATGTGAAAACTTCGGAAGGCTTGGGAGTGGAAAAACTCCCCCATTTGAAGAACTAAGCAGAATAGAAACTTGACCTTACTAACGAAAGTATTTTGGGGGTGCAAAGTGTTGGGAGGTACTGGAGCAGGAGAACAGATACAGGAGTGGATTTCAGTGATGAGACTCAAGGAACAGTAGGAGTAGAAAGTAGCAGATAGGCCAAAGGAGAAAAAACCCACACTTGATTCACAGGTCGCTCTCCAGGGTAGAATGCACTGACCGACCTCAATTTCCAGTAGATATCTTCTGTCTAGATTTGGCCAAACTCCACTGATTTGGGTTGAGACTAGCTCTGGGCCATCCCTGGCGGGATCCCCAAACTTCCAGAGATTGGCAACTACCCTGAGTATGTCCCACACTAAACTGGGCCCTTCAAGGTCCTCTTGGCAGGCATCTGCCTCAGGGAGCACCCCCTTCCTGGAAATCAGGGTAAGAGCTTAACCCAGAGGTTACATGAAATGCATGAGCTGAAGGGCCACTTAACTTACTACTTCTGCCTCCAGCCCCCCTTAATAATTAGATGGGGAAATGATAATGTATTCAGCCTGCCAACACAATGGAGTTTCGAAAACCTCCATCCAGCAACCTGTCTTGCTAAAGAAAGAACTATATACACTCTGACCAAGGGATACATAGCATACTGATAATTTTTTAAATGTTCCATTGAATACGGTAACATTCCACAATCAGAATAGGCCAGTTAAAATGAGACACACACACACACACACTTTTTATTTTTATTTTTTTCTGTGAGAGAAAACAGTCCTAGTTCTGGTTCAGAAACTGTGTCTACAGCATTGTGTCTCTTTTATTACTACTAAATTTCAAGGAAGGAGAGTTTAGGGGTGGGGGTGGGAAGCAGGGCTACCTCCTTTAGACAATACTCTCCCTTATCAGGGCAGACTGCTGTCTGGTTTCCTGTCTCGAGCTCCAGCATGACTGCTTATGATGAGAAACGGGGTCCAAAAAAGGGACAGATCAGGCTTGAAAATGAGAATGCCAAACACCATCATAATCCTCTTCCAACTCATTCCAAGATGAATTTTGACTAGAATATCACACATTAGCAAACCAGACATTGATTGTTTTAAGACTTCAGGGATTTTTTTAAAAAAGCTAGACCCAGTGATAAATGGAGCACTTCAGAAAAAAACCCCAATTTCCAGAATAATGTAATTCCTAGTATTTAAAAGATGAAGTTGCTTATATTTGTTTTTCTTAAACACAACTGGGTATGAAACTACAGAGTAAGAAATACTGCCATTTTATAGCAAAAATGCTGATTTGGAAATACTAAGAAACACAAGTATGTAAAGGGGGGGTTGGAGATTCAATGTAACTGAATTAGTAATAACGATGTGCATGGTCAAGAGATGAAACTTTATTCTCCATTTTTTGTAATTATAGTAACTATCAGATAGTATAATTTTTCTCAGTTATTTAGGTTAGCATTTAAAAGCTTGCAGAATTTTTTTTCTGATAGGATAATTAGAACCTAATCATCTCTATTAACCACCTCCCTCTCCCCACAAAAAGGAAAGGACAGAATGATTTGAAGAAAGCTAAATAAAGACTATTAAATCTAGCTGTGTTACTAACATCTTTGCAACTAAACCATAAGAAAACCTGCTTTAATTTGGGCTAATCATGAATTTCAGTTTAAAGGCCTCTTGTCCTACAAATCAGCTTAATATTTCAAATTTGCTTTCCCCAGAGGAGAAAGGAAAAATTTTTATTGAGACTTTGCAAAATTCTCATCTTCTTTTCAAGGATGGTTATCAGTAACCTACTATCTGATCCTAGTAACTTTCTTAATATCATATTTTATACTTTTAAGTAGAAAGAAAGACTATGGTAGGATGTGACATTTAAAACCAAAACACTATTATCATCAATTTTAGGGAGTATAGGGCTTGATTTGCTGCTTCAGCAACTCTGAATTAATTCCATTAGATAACATTGTAGATAATTCCTTTAGATTTTAAAGAAAACCCCCAAGTAAAAAGCTTTAAAAAAGAAACTTAACAAAAGTTTTCTTTTAGAAAAGAAATGGTTAGAACCATTTGGTTCAGAAGTACCAAGAGAAAAATAATTTAAGGTAGCTTTTAAATAGTTTACCCAGAAATTCATAAACCTGCAAATGACAGATTATTTAAAAAATAGAATTATGGAAAAGCTGTCATTGGAAAAAAAAGAACAGGAGCATTTTCCTTCTGTTTTCAAACTATAAGATTAAAATTTTCCAAATTATCATTAAATGAATTTCTTATTGCCAGTTCTCCTTTTCTTTGAGGTTTTTATTCTTAAAATGACTTGGAAATCAGATCTAGAATACAGTAAAATCTTTGTCCTTAAAAAACTATGCCAGTATTTAAATCTTTGTCCTTAAAAAGAAATAATCCTGGGATTTTCTCAATGTATCTTATGATTTGCTTCAGTAATTTTTCTAAAGATTTCTCTTTCAAAACATAAACAAGACTTTCAACTCAGCCTAGGCTGCCAAGACTGCTTAAATTCTCCACCCACCAAAGCCTGCCATGAGTGGCCTGTGTTACATGTGAACAAGGGTGGGCCACATCTTTCAGAGAATGCTAAGGTCTTCTAAACTGTAAGGTGTTAATCCTGATCCAAAATTGACAGCTTCAGGGCAAAACGCCTATCTTAAAACAAACACCCTATCCACCTCAACATGGGAATTACAAACAAAAACAACATCCTTTAGATTTCTTTGCCAATATGCACACACATTTCTTAAAATCACAATCTGGCAATGAAAAATTAAGAAGGTAAAAGTATTTACTCACCCATATAAATACAGTGGGGCAAAGGGTGTATGTAAAAAGGTTAACTGACTTCTCATTATGACATAACACAGGCATCTTAAGCAATAGCAAGTGTGTAGAGACATGATAACTCCCTGGGTGGGGATATGGAGTTTAGGGGCAGGGACCACGGCCTGGTCTGGGCTACTGATCTACCAGAAAACAGCCTGAAACAGGAAAGAGCACACATATGCCACTTGGAATGTATGACGCAAACCCCAGCCTTGAAACAAAGAACAGGAAACAGCTCTGCTGGCTGTGCTGGAGAGAAAGCACAGAGAAACATTTAGCCGGCCCTCCCTGACCCTATATTCATGAGCAGCTGGAGTTTTTTAAGACAACAACAGGGGGGTGGAGGTGTTTGTTCTATGGGTGTGAATAATAACACCAGCTTTATACAGGGGACCTGCCCTATTTACAAATAGGAGCTGCCACATACAGTAAACATCATAAGTGAACATGTGATTTTATCATATTCAGGCAGCAGAGCCCTTCCTAATGAACACCAGCCTCCCTCCTGATTTCTTTTGTCCCTTTCTGCCCTAACCCAATGGCAAGCAAGTCCCTAGCCCTGATCAAATTCTGGGTTAGGGTAATGATGATCGGTCAGCCTCAGCGCGTCTTGAGGAAAATGAAGATAGAGCACTGCTGTTAAGAATTCAGATTACAACTCGGTTATCCCACATAACTGCAACAGGACCAATTTTAAGCCTTCCATAGTCACAGAACTAAATTCCAGGACACAGACTGTAGGACATCTATAGTCACCCCAAATTTTCGCTGTCTTCTTCTAATGCAGACAGTTGCATGGAGCTGTCTACACGCATACACATCTACAGAAATCCACCTTTTGAGAATGTGATTCTGTTTCTGACTTTTCATTTAATCCAAAATTGTTACACAATCTGTACAGTGCAAATTTTTACAAGATATTCTAAAAGTCTGTTTTCCTTTAGGTATTTTTAAGATAATAAAGTCCATTCACAGTCCCTTTCCCATTATTTCTCTTTACTTTGTTAGCCAGGACTGTTTAACTCATGTTTCTATTATCAAAGATTTAAGAATCTATGTGTAGATATAACTACAGGTTAAAAAAAAATCAAAAAAGAATACCCAGCATCACTGCACCCATAGCAACAAGATTGGGTTTTAATTTAGAAACTTTGCAGAGAAGAAAACAATAGCTTTCTCCAAAGCTACATTGTTTTATATCTGACAAGGTTTTGTGGTCTAAGCAGCTACTTTTCTTTTGTTATTCTCACATTGAGACTTATATTTGCATTCTTCATGCAAGCCAAATGTTCCTTCCAGTGTACCTTCATTGAACTTACCAATAACATGTTAGTTTTTTTCTTCTTCTAATAGTTCTGCAGCAAACCACACTGACTAGAAATTAAGAAATCAGTTTTTCTAAGGAGTTTTAACTTAAACATCTTATTTCAGGTTTCTATTAACAGCCTAAGGTCAAGTAACATACCTTGTGTTTCAAGCCAGAAGAAATCACTTTTGGACTTTTTCTTTAAACAATATTTACTAACTCGCAATTTCGGAGATGTTAATGCTATCAGATTTTTTCCCCCTAAAGTCAAGTTTCCCTAGGGTGAGAGAGATTATCATCCAGATGCATCTCTCATAAAAAATGCTCCTCAAATTCATACATAAAGCACTCAGAAAAGGAAAGCACAAAACTGCTGTGTGGAAAAAGCTATAATGAATCAGGTGGCCTATTCCCCACCTGATTTCGCTTAATAATTACAGATACTAAATCTAAATGAAGTCAGAATACCACTTCATACTTTTCATACCTTCCTACTTTTTCTCCACATACCAGACTCTTGTGAGAACATAACCAATACATTTAAAGTGTCTTGAGTGATATTAATGAAAAAATAAATTCCGAATTAGTAAAAAATTTAGTGATTCAGTGTAAGATGTTTATTTTAGTGAAACACAAGAAGGCGAGCAATTTCCAATTTCCGTTTAATCTGACAGTAAAAATAAGTCTCACTCACATTCTTCGTCTAGTATTATACTGTATATTGCTGTACAATTCAAAGCAGGAAAGTGTTTCTCCCTGTTACATGCCAAAGAAATGGATATGACAATCCCAGGTCTTATCTGCCATCTCCAAGAAAGCCACTCTGAAATGTTAGGTAGGTCCCACGGGTCCTGGTCCAGGGATGGGTCCCTCAGTCCCACCCGCACCTAACGCTGCAGCCAGTTGCCTAAGGCACTCTCCGCCTCCAGCCACGCTGCAATCCCCGCTCGAGGCACTGCGGCAGGTTCTCTCCGTGCCCCCAGGAGAACTCTCCAAGCCCGGCCAGTCCTTTTCTCTTGCCCCCGAGGATCCAGACGCCCTGGCAGCTCCTGGACTCCCAGGACCGAGAATGGCATGCTGCCTCCAGGCCCGAATTGCCCCAAGTTTCTTCCCGGAGGACCCGGGAGGCTGCTCCAAGTTTGCTCCGCCAGGCGAGCGACCGCGCGCCCCGTCCGGGGAGAGGGATGGCTGGGGGCGCGGGAGGAGGGCGGGGAGGAGCGGGACACGGGAGCCCGGGTGAGGCGGGGGGGACCAGGAGGGGGAGGAGCAGGAGCGCGCGGCCGCGGCGCTACCTTTCTCCACACAACGTTGCCACACGCGGACAGCACAGATTTCTGGGGCTTTGGAGGGAATCGCGGGAGGGCGGTCGGGCGGGCGGAGGCCGGGGACCACACAGGTGAGCCCCCGCCCGCGCCTCCCCGGGCCGCGGCGGGCGCTGCCGGCCTCGCTCCCCCGCCCCCCGCATCCGCAGCGCACGGAGCCTCTCCCCGATCCCACACTTTCGGCCGCGATCCCGGGGGCCTCCTCCCCCGCGCCTCCCTCCCCGCCCCCTCCCCCGGCGGCGAGGAGCGGCCGCACTTTCCCAAGCCCACAGGCGCCCCCCACCCATTCCCTGCGCCCCTCACCTCCGTGAGAAAACATGAAGGCAGACCAGCCGAAAAGAGGGGCGGCGGGCAGGGAAGGTGAGGGAGAGGGGACTTACTTTGCGAGGCGCGGTGCTGAGCGCGGCCGACGAGAGATAAAGGCCCGGATCCGGGCTGCCTTGAACCCCGCGAGCGCGCAGTAATGTCAGCGCTCCAGTCCGAGCGGCGTGGGCGGCAGCGGCCGCAGGGGACGGGGACGGGGACGCCGCGCGTGCGGCGGGCGCGGCTAGGCTCGGCGGGCGCTCGCGCTGCGCTCCGGATCGGGCCCCGGCTCCGCGCGGCTCCGCTCCTGGCTCCCCTCTGGCTCCTGGCACCAACTCCGGGCAGTCACATGACGCCGGCGCCGCTCGCTCTGCGAGCCTCCCGGGGCTGGCCGGGTAAGTAGAGGCTGGGACCCGGGGTGGGAGGGTCAGGGAGGGGAGAGGGAGCCGCCGCGGCCGCCTGGGCTGGGCGGGTCCCCACCCACTTGGGTGGAGGCAGCCGCCGAAGGGGTCGGCCGAGTCACTCGCGCAAACACGCACCCCGCCCTGCGCCCTTCCCCCGCCACCCCCGCCTCCCTCGCCGCCTCCGCCCCGCCCCGCCCAGTCACCCGGGGACGGCCTGACAGACACTCATTATTCCCCCGAGCCGGGCGCCGCCCCGCCGGCCGAACCTGTCCCGCGAGGCGCGGCGCGGCCCCCGCCCCGGAGCCCCCGCCCTCCGTCCCCCCGCCGGGCCTGGCGCGCCCGGCCCCGCGCCCCCGCCCGAGTCCCTGCCCGCGTCCCCTCCCCGCGCCCTCCGCCCCGGAGCCCGCGCCCCGCCCGCCCGGCCGCGCCGCCGCCCGAGCCCGGGGGGAAGGAAGGGCGGCGCTGCCCGCTCCGGGCGTCGCACGGCTGCAGCCCGCTGCGCCGCGTCCAAAACACACAGCCGGGCTCGCGGGCGAGCCGAGGCGGGGGACCCGGCGGCCGCGGCCATCAATCAGCCGGCTCCAGCGGGAAGGGCGGCCCGGGCGCGGCGGGAAGGGCTGGGCCCCGCGGCCAGCGCAGCCCCTCCTCGGCCGAGTACACACAACTATCCGAGGGAAAAGCCTTGCAGAGGCGGCGGTGGCGCCGGAGCGCGGTGGACCGGGACGGACTCGGGGAGAGAGCGCGGCCGCTGGGGATGGGGTGGGCCGCTGGGGGGACTTGGAGCCGAACAGGATCCTGAGTTCCCAGGGTCCCTCGACACCTCGTTGGCGCCCTCTTTCTTTGTGGCCCGGAGCGCCGGGTACCCCTGGCCTCTGGCCCAGCGGAGGGGCGGTCCCCGCGGCGCCCCCCGCCTCGCCAGGCGATTCCTTGAAGGCCGGGAGGCTCCCAGGCGAACCTCCCACGGGCCGGGCCTGCCACTGGAGCGAAAAGGCGGCATTTGCTTGCTCAGGCTGGCCTGCCTGAAAACTTGGCAAACTTTGGTCGGATTGTCCCTCCCAGAGAGAGAGAGCTCGGGGCCAGCCGGGGGCTCGGCCCGGAGACCTTTGATTTCATGTCACTTCTCTGGGAGCCAGCGCGAGCGAGCTCAGTAGCCTTCACGGCCCTGAGGAAACGCGCTCTCTGTCCAAGGCAGGCCCGTTGGAGGACTTTGTATAGCTTGGTACTAGAGTTTGATACCTTCTGAGTTTCTTTTTAAACAGTATTAATGTAATAAAGAATGCAATAAAAAGAACAAAGGACAAATTGGTTCAATTGTTTTAGTCCAGTGTAATGTTTAAAAACACCCCTGCTTCGGTCTATGGCTTGTTATTGCTTCAAGATGTTTTAAAGGCCCTTTAAGTTCACCATTCTCACTTTGATGCTTCATCCAGGCATGGTACTACTTAGGACATAGTGATATAGTATATTCCGAGCCCCTTCATGTAGCTACACAGGATTATAAAGTTAGTACCCGGTAACCTCAAGTAGTGAAATTGCATGTTGTAAATACTGCACGTACATGAAAGACCACATGGAAGACACCCAGAACTGACACCAGTTCCTGTGCCATCATGCTGTCCCAGATGATTTACCTTTAAAATGTAAAGGGGTGAGGTTTTTTTTTTAATGCACAAAAGATGTAATAAGTTGGATTCGTATCCATTACTGATTGCAATTCATTGATCACTGACATCATGAAATGTCTGATGGCATGCCTTACATCTGTTGTCTCGGAAAAACTGATGGAATTGTTTGCATGTTAGTGCTTGGCTGATATAAGGGGCTCAAAATATGTGGGTTTCACTCAAGGGACACAGTGATGAAAACTTGAAGCACATAAACTGTGGTTTTTTTTTTTTTTTTTTCTTTTACATTGTTCATGTGGGTGTGAACCCAAAGAAGAAGAGTGAAATAGGCCTGTCAGAGAAAAGTGTGATCCAAGATAAGAAGGGAGTGGTCTTGATATGGAAGATGCCAGAGGGAGAAGAAAAGCCATAAAAAAGAGTTAATGAACACACTGTGTTCAGTGCCCTGTGGGAGGCAGCTGAACAGCAACTTGTATAAAAAGGAATCTATCCAGTGCTGGGTAGCGCAGCGAAGGACACCACCATCCTTCCAGGTCCCCAAACCAGAACTAGCTGGTCATCCTTGACTCCTACCCATCCCTAGCAGATTATAGCCCATCATTCACTGAATCCTGGACCTCCTTGGTCACTACTCACTCTCTGGCCACTACCCTGGTCCAGCCAATTGCCACAGTTTCTTGGTCGTGCTGTTTGTAGCGCAGCTGAAGTGTGGGAAAGGAATTGGAGCTAGGGAGTAAGTGACTTTTCCAAAGTCATGTCAGTTCCTTCAATGACTTCCCTTAGGATATAGGATAAAGTCTAAGAACTTACCACCCCTGCTGACCTAGCCTCTGCCTATCATTATAGATTCATCTCTCCCTGTTCTCCCCTCCCATGCTCTTCTCCAGCAATGCTGAGCTGTTTTCCTTTCCTTCCCTCCAATTTGCTTTCCCCACCTCTGGGCCTTTGCACATGCTCATTGTTGTAAGTGGAAAAACCTCCTTGCCTTCTCTCCCAACTCCTGACCTCCACTCTCACTGCCCTAGATTTTACTCATCCCTTAAGTCTTGACTTAAATGATACTTTCTTCAAAATATATCTTCTCTCACCACCATTCTTCAACTCAACTTTGGATGAGTGAAGTGCTCCTTAGTGTTCTGGTAGCGCCTGTGTTTCACCTCTTGTAACACTTTTCATTCTTTCTCGTAATTGGCTGTTTAATAATCTCTCTCTGGCATTAGAATGGAAACTGTGAGACTGGGGGACCTTGTGTTTTCAGTAAAATTATATTTCCAAGGCCCAGATGTGCAGCAAATATTTGTCAAATGAATAAATGTGTTTTATAAATTGAGAAGAAGGAGAAGTTATTCCGAGCTGAAGAGATGAAAAGAGGCTTCAGGGAGGCAAGTGGCCATGTATCTTGATAAATCCAAGGACCTTGAAATAGTGAAGAGGAAGGAAGACGGAGTTCCTTTCACTGAATATTTTTAAAGAGCAGAGTGAGATGGTGTGTTAGTCTGTTTCTGTTGTTTATAACAGAATACCTGAAATGGTAATTTGTAAGAACATGAAATTTATTTCTTGTTCAGAGCCTGGGAAGTCCACAGTCTGGGGGGGGGGGGCGCATCTGGTGAGGGCCTTCTTGCTGGTGGTTCCACAGTGGCATAAGGTATCACATGGGGAATGGCTGAGCAAGAGAGAGCTAACCTCCTCACATGCTCTCCTTTTAAAGCCATCAGGATCACGCCCATGACCACCCATTAAACTATCAATGGATTAATCCATTCATGAGGGTACAGTTCACACAATCTAATCAACTCTTTAAGACTCTGCCTTTTAATCACTGTAATACGATTTCCCACCCTCCTAACGTTACAGTGTAGATTAAGTTTCCAATATGTGAACCTTTGGGGGACACATTTAACCTATAGCAGATGGTAAAAGTGGTCTTCTTTTTATCACTAACACCAGCACAGTGCCTGGCACATGGTTAGGTGTTCAGTAGATCCTGGATAAATGACATACCTCAAGCTTGTCTTTTTGGTAACTGCTTTACCCTTGTTTCTTGCTGACAGCAGGCTGGTCTGGTTTAGGTTCAGGACAGCATATGCTCAGGGAAGGATACCCCTCGCTGGCCCAGCAGAAGAACCATTATTGCTCTCAGCTGATCATTGTAGTCCTAGTCTCTTTTGCTGGTGGCTGGTTGGAGAAGGAGGTATGTGACCTAGTTGTGACAAGTAGCACGTGAAAGGAAGTGTGCTGGGGTGTTGTGGGAAATATTTTTCTTCCTGATAAAAGGAAATTTTAGACCTGCTTTGGAAGTTGTTATGTGAGAATGTGATGCTTGAAGCTGTGGCAGCCACCTTGTAACCATGAGGGGAAAGCCAAGGTTTCAGATGTCCATGTGGCTATGACTCTTTTTTCACCATTTGGTTTTCAGCTCAAATATTGCTTCTTCAGTGATGACTTCCTTGACGACACAATCTAAAATATCACACCTCCCCATCCCATTCACAGTCTAGTCATTGTCCTTTTTTACTTCCTTCTTTTTACATATCATTAACTAAAACTTTCTTATTCATTTTGTTTGTCTGTCTGTTACCTTCTTTCCCTATTAGAATGTAAGCTCCATGAAAGCAGGAACATTGTCTTATTAACTCCTCCTTCCCAACCTCCCATCCAACCATCCGATTTGGAATTGTCTAAAAATACTGAGGTTTAGTTAGGTGACCCAGAGTTCTGATAAAGATCAAACTGGATGTGTGATTACCCCTTTCCCCCCAGGACCTCCCAGCATTTCTAGTGCAGGTGGACAATTGTCTTGGATTGTGTTTGGAAGAATGGTGCAATCAAAGGATAGTGGCCCCCAAATAGTTGAAATGTTAGATCTTGGAATCTAAGTTGGAGGGATGAAACTGAAGGAGGCTCTAGAGAGATAGCCAAGGGACTGGTGCACTGGAGATTCCTAACAGGTTGAAGAGTGAGTGCTATAGTTTGAAGTATCCACCAAAGTTCATGTGTTGGAAAGTTAATCCCCATGCGACAGTGTTGAAAGGTGGGACCTTTAAGACATGATTAGATCATGATGGCTCTGTCCTCAAGAATGAAGTAATGTCATAATTGTGGGAGTGGGTTTCTGATAAAATGATGAGATTGGCCTCCTTTCTCTCTCTCTCTCTCACATGTGTGCTCTCTTGCCCTTTTGCCTTCCACCATGGGATGATGCAACAAGAAAGCCCTTGTCAGATGTGGATCCCTTGACCTTGGACTTCATAGCCTCCAGAACTGTAAGATATAAACCTCTGTTCTTTATAAATTACCCAGTGTTAGGCAGTCTGTTATAGCAGCACAAAATGGATTAAGACAAAAAATTGGTACCAGAGAAGTAGGGTGTTGCTGTAACAGCTACCTAAAAATATGGAAGCAGCTTTGGAACTGGATAATGGGTAGAGGCTGGAACAGTTTTGAACTAAATGCTGGATAAAATCTGTATTGCCATGAGCTGAGTATTAAGGGCAATCCTGGTGAGGGCTCAGAGGAAGAGAATAGATGTAGGGAATATTTGGAACTTCTCAGAGATTACTTATGTGGTTGTGATGAGAATTCTGGTAGAAATATGGACAGTAAAAGCCATTCTGATAAAGTCTGAGATGTAAATGAAGAATATATTATTGGATACTAGAGTAAGGTCATTCTTGTTACAAGGTGGCAAAGAACTTGGCTGAATTGTGTCCGTGCCTGAGGGCTTTATGGAAGATGGAATTTAAGAGTAATGAACTAGAATATCTGGCAGAAGAAATATCTAAGCAGCAAAGCATCCAAGATGCTGTATGGCTTCCTTTGGCAGCTTACAGTAAAATGAGAGAAGAGAGAAATGATTTAAAGATGGAATTTATAATTAAAAGGGAAGCAGAATGGAAAGATTTGGAAAACAGCCTGTTCATGTGAAGAATAAAAAAAGAGTGTTTGAGAAAGAATAATAAGGATGTGGCCAAATGAATATTTGCTAAAGAGATTCATATGGCCAGAATGAAGCCATTTTCTGTTTATTAAGACAATGGGAGAATGACCCTGAAGGGATTTCGGAGATCTTTGAGATAAGCTACAGCCTTGAGGGCAAGGTGTCCAGAGAGGTGCCTGTGGCACCTCAGCATTCACTACCTTGTGCCACTTCAGAACTCTGCTCCCCAAATTCTGGTGCAGTGTCCTTTGCTTGCCCCAGCCACAGCTCAAGTAGGCTCAAGTACAGTTCATGCCACAGCTCCATAGGGCACAAGTGGTAAGCCTTGGCGGCATCCATATGGTGCTGACTCTGCAGATACACAGAGTGCACGAGCTGTGGGGCCATGGCACACTCCACCTAGATTTCAGAAGGGGTACAGACAGTCTGGGGGCCCAGACAGAGACTTATTGCAGGGGTGGAGCCACTGCAGAGAGCCCCCACTAGAGCAATACCTAGGGGAGCATGGAAGTAGGGCCACCCCCAAGACCCCAGAACTGTAGAGCTACCAGCATAAAATGCCAGCCTGGGAGAGCTGCAGTCACAAGACTCCAGCCTGTAAGAACTGCTGCATGGCATGGCCTGAGCCCAGCAAAGTCATAGGGGCAGGGCTGCCTGAGGCATTACCTCCAACCCCTACCCCAGTGTGTCCAGGAGGTAGCATATGGAGTGAAAGATTATTCTGGAGCTTTATGGTTTAATGTTGTTTTCCCTGTTAAGTTTTGGACTTACTTGGGATCAGTTACCCCCTTTTTTCTTGCCTCTTTCCCCCTTTTGGAATGGGAATGTCTATCCTATGCTTGTCCCACCATTGTATTTTGGAAGGAGATAATTTGTTTTAGTTTTACAGGCTCACAACTGGAAGGAATTTGCCTCAAGGTGAATTGTGTCTTGAGTCTCAACTGCATGTGATTTAGATGAGATTCTGAACTTAGGACATTTGAGTTGGCTCTGTAACAAGTTAAGACTTTGGGGTTATTGGGATGGAATGATGTATTTGGCATGTAAGAAAGACATGAATTTTGGGTGCCAAGGGTGGAATGCTCTTGTTAAATGTGTCCCTCAAATTTCATGTGTTGGAAACTTAATTCATAGTACAACAGTATTGAGAGGTGGGACCTTTAAGAGGTGATTAGGTCATGAGGGCTCTGTCCTTATGAATAGATTAACATCTTTACTGTGGGAGTAGTTTTTCTATAAAAGCAAGATTAGTGTTCTCTCTCTCTCTCTCTCTTACTCACTCACTCTCTCAGTGTCGCATGCTCTTGTGCTTTCTTGCCCTTCTGCTTTCCATCATGGGATGACTGATGCATTAAGAAGGCCCTCACCAGATTTAGGCTTCTTGACCTTGGACTTCTCAGTCTCCAGAATTGTAAGAAATGAATCTCTGTTCTTTATAATTACCCAGTCTTAGATATTCTGGTATAGCAGCACAAAATGGACTAAGACAGTGGAGTGTGTTGGGCATAACATAGTGAGTGACCTGGAACGTTAGATGAGTTGTCAGGGAAGGGGACCTATGAGTTTATCATTTAAAGGTGGAGCAGTCCCAGGGAGAGTGTGTTCTGGCACGTGCTTGTGGAAGTGGAGACTAAGGGGAGTGGAGAAGATCCTTGAAGGTGAGGAGATGAAGAAAAGAGTGACTGGGGTGTTCAACGTGTTTCCATGTGGATCCTGAAATTACTCAGACCTGTGGCCAGATGGGATTGAGAATAAGACTTAAGCTATCAGGCCACATCTTTATTCCACAAAAAAAACAACCTCCAAGAAACTGGTGGATGATGGCAACCAGGAGAGAATGGTTGAAAGATATCCTCCCTTTTCTATAGTTAAGTTTGCTTTCCTTGTATAATGATTACTCAAGTTAAAATGATTATTTGTATTTGGTTGTTTATTGGTTATTTTACTAGTAAAATATGTCCATTGTTTTGTTTTCTACTTTTTATTGCAAATGTGTTATTTCTGCTTTATTGAGAGTTTACATCAGTTTTTGAGGATTTGTCAAGGATCTTAAAATATTATTTATAGTATTACTTCAAAGGGAAATGATTTGTAATTTCCAAATGAATGAGCTATACATGTAAAGATTTAGAATGCAACTTATATCTGAGTTGGGGACCATCTAGATTTCTCCTGTGCTGGTAGACAGAGTGAATTAAGAATGGGAGACCCATAAGTTAGAAAAGCTACTTCCCTTGTTTTGGAATGAGGCTGTTTTTCAGCTTGTTTTGGAATGGTCTGACTCTGTTTTTAGCCCTTTCTGTATTAAGGAAAAATGATTGGCATTTAAATCTTGGATTTGATTTAGCTCAGTAAGTATTGCATGAACATTTACCATAGGTCTGGGATGGAGGTAGGAGTGCAAGAAATATGTATAATAGGATCCCTATATTCAAGGAATTTGAGAGAATATATATATATATGTATATATAATTCTGCTTAATTACTGTACAATGTAGAATAAAATGAGTAAAATTTAGAAAAGGACAATGATGTGGGAGTTAAACAGACAAAAAGGTTAATTTATTTGTTTGAAGAATATGAATATTCATGTGTGAGTTGGTATTTGTCTTCAAGGACATTATGGTCTTGTGAAAGAAATCACATCAGGTCAGGAAATCCCCCCAAATCATGGAGGAGGTCATATCTATGTTCATTGTCCAGAACTTCATTGCTGAAGGCGAAGGGGCTACAAGTCACATTTTGGGGTATGGAAAGTACACAGGAGCTAACGGTCCAACAGGAGGATGGGCCACTCAGAAGTGGTGTGAGACAAGGTAGGACAGGTCAGCTGAGGCGTTTTGTGGAGAAAATTGGAAATTGACACTAGGCAACCTGGAAGGTTTTTGAACAGGAGCTGCATGATAGCATATAAAAATGACATTAAATGTAATTTTAATATAAAGTTCCAACAGTGCAGAGCAGGAGGCAGCACTGTGGCACATGTACCAAAGGGGGTAGTACATATCCTGATGATGTTCCTCGACTTAGGATGAGGTTACATCCTTAAACCCAGCGTAAATTAAAAATATCTTAAGTCAGAAATCCAGTTAATACAGCTAACCTGCCGAACATCACAGCTTAGCTAAATCTACCTTAAATGTGCCCAGAACACTTACATTAGCCTACAATTGAGCAAAATCATCTAACACAAAGCCTACTTTATAATGAAGTGCTGAATATCATATAATTCATTGAATACTGTGTGGAAGTCCAGTTTCTACTGACTGCCTGTCACTTTCACACCATTGTAAAGTTGAAAAATTGAACTCAAATCATCGTTAGTCAAGGACCATCTCTCTCTCTCACTCTACACATACACACACATGCACACACAAAAACACAAACATGCAATGCTTTTTTCTCCCTCAGTGATGAAGCCAGCAAAGAGATAGAATTGCGTTCTAGAAAAGTGGCCCTGCCATCTTTCTTCTGCTCATTCTGAGTGTGTTGCATGCCTATACCTCTCAAACCCTCAAGTTTGAAGCATTTCCCTTCATGTGAAAGCTCAGTTGCACAGGCTTCCTTGGTATAGCTGGCTTCCCAGAGGATTTCAATCTTTTATTCCTTGGTCTTCCAACCTGGCAAGCCAGTCTATACTCACAAATGCTTTGGAAGTTTTGCTGATCTGTTCTAGCAAAAACTAAGCACATGGTTGGACCGCATGAACAGCAGAGTTTTTCATCACTCTTGTAATTTAAAAAGATTTGTTAAGAGAAGAAAATATTGAAAATGATATTGATGGTCATATCAAAATGATTGGAAGGGTGATATTTTTTTCTTTGCCTTACAATATTCTTCTGTTTTTTTCTTTAATGAGCATATATTACTTTTGTAACAAAAGTATGCTTTTAAAAATAGCTAAGAAAGAAATGGGAAAGTTGTGTATAATTAAATGTAGGATCTCAAGCACAGTTTTGCAAGGTGGTCCGTTGAACACACTGTCAACCCAGGGCTATGGTTCTCTGCTTGGGAGTTTTGAAGGGGAGGTAAGGACAATGGGAGAAGGCAAACAGATCCTTTTATTGACTCTGGCTTCCTAACTGCTGTTTGAATACTAGGACCTGCACAGGTTCTTGGAACTGGAATTCTTCTTCAAAATAATATCTATATACTTGAAAAGCCTCTCCAAAGAGAACAAGCTAAAAACCAGAAAAGCCAGCAGACTAGACTGAATAGAGCCAAAGTTCCTATTTCTCAAGAAATAGAAATATACTTCCTGGAGTACAAGGTCCATTCATCCACTCCATGGTCTGTCGCCAGGATCTGTTGATTCCGTGGGAAGCAGAAGTGTCAGCAGTTGTGGATATGAGTATGTGAGGGATTACCTCCAGCTCTCAAACACCAGTGCACCAACTCAGCTAGGGAGCTTTAGCTTCTCTCCCTAGGCTACATTTGTTTGTCTGTTATTGTTCTTAAGGTTTTCTGGGTAACTATAAGCAACAGACCTTGTTAGTTCCTCTTGACATTGCCCACTACTCCCCACCCTTATTTCTCACCTCCCAGCATCCTGTTTGTCTCCTTGACTCTGTCCCCCACCCTACCCTCACCCCCACTCCACAGAGTTACCAGTCCTTTCAGCTCTGCTTTTCTTTCCTCACTTAAATAATTTTAACTCTTATTTTTAAGTGTTCTCACACCAAAGGAGGCATGCCATCTATTCCATTTTTTATTCATTGATTTGTGCTTTCGTCTATTGTGAATATTCTTAAAATATGTCTCCGTATATAATCAGTGTTTGTCTTTTCTCCCCCTTGTCTTGAAGATATTACATTTTCAGAAAATTTGAAAAGAATGGAGGGGAATGAAAGGAAATCTGGAGAACTTTGAACTATGTACAGTACTTTTTTGGTGATCTTTGCCTATTTAAAGTTACTAGGTTGTGACAGGAACAAGAAATCTACAATGTACAGTGCCTTCATGCTCACATCAGTATGATGCTTAGTTTATTAGATTTTTAAAAATATTTTAGCCAGCCAATAATTTTATATGAACCATCTAGACTTATGTTTCAAATTTGCTCATTGTTGTTGCAAATGGATGTGTTAGCTATAAAACATTATGGTATCTAGTACTTAAATTCTGCAGGTTTATGAGAAATATTTAAAATGAAGGCATCAGCGCTCTAACACAATAGAATGTGTAATTCTGCCCAGTAGAATTACAGTAGAGGAAATTCATTATCTAAAAAAGAAAAACTCATTTTTTAAAAAAGGGGGAACACTTTCGAAACTTACTGAGTCTACCTTTTGCTATGCAGTAATTTATCTAATCAGTTTCCTTTTCTGTGCTGAAGATAAGAGAAATGAAGGTTCAAAAGAAGTAGAAGTTGATGATGGTAGAATCCTAAACTCGTATTAACATCTTATGTTTCTCTTACTATTTCTTGGATATCTGAAAAATGAAGATTTCCCCCAGATTCATACAAGTTTCTCTCCTTTCCTGTGTTTGTTTATTTTCTTATGTGTCAAATTTTTCAAATACCATTAATTTTCCTCCACTCGGTGCTGAGAAGATGAGAAGTTCCCAAGATTCAGGAGGAAATAGGAGACATCCTGACAAGAATTCATCACTGTGTTCCAGGAGGGATACTCTTGGTGGTATCTCAGCTTACTTTCCCTCATCAAATATCTCAAGGTGTTCTCTGTTGGGTTGCATTTAAAAATACCTTTCCAAAGTCCAGTCTTCTCAACTTTTTGGTTTTGATTAGGTGGTAGTGCTATCAAATGAATAGTGTGTTTTGGATAATGACAAAATTAGCTACAGTTTTTAATGTATTTCCCTTAACTTTCCTCTGTACTTGGAGAAAAAGTATGCTTAGATCCTTTTAAAATAAACCCCCCAGTTAATTTAATCTAGACCATTTGATATGGAAGACCTGACAAAGATGCATTATATAATTCAGACAGTGATTGCTATGTCTGATGCCCTCCTTAATAACACTGTTGATTATGTTATTTCAGTTCCAGATAACAATCTTTCTACTCCATAGTCTTCAGAAACTAGAGGAAGACAAAATTTGTTGAACGTATTTTAAAGAAAACCTTCCCTGTATCATTGTATTTAAAAAATAATTTGTGTAATTCAAACTTCCTTTTCAAATTTAAAAAACAAATCTTTCAAAAAATTTTTTAAAAAATTGTTCTGATATTCTAGAATTATTACCACCAGCCCCCGTGCAGTATACATTTCTAGTTAGTTTGACCTCCAGTAGTTGTTTTTAAGCTCATTAGGGCAAGGGCTTTGTCTTTTTTATATTGTCTGTTACAACTCTATACTTAACAGACAGTTCTATATTATTCTAACAAGTAATTTCCTTGACCATAGAAATGTCATTTTTCCCATTTGAATTTATTTGTCCACAAAAAGGATACCTATACTATTACTTAGATAGTATTGATTTGTATTTTTGTATCTTTTACCTTATTGCCTGTCACTTGCTATACTATCTCTGAGTTATATTCCTAGAAATATAAACTTTACCTAAAATAGTATTATTTAGAGCTTTATTTCCCAAGAAAAATATTATTAGATATTATATTTTCAATATTATAATTAGTAGATCCACGCAAAATGTCCTATTATAAAAAGTTCCATTAAAAATGTTCTATTATATTACATAAAAATAAAGTTAGACTGGAAGTTAAATGAAGAATGCTTACTGAAATAGCCAAAGACAGTGATGCATGCTTCCGTGTGAGGTTAGGAAACCCACTGCCTTGCCCCAATTATCTTTATTTATCATCATTGCTTGGATGCAATTAAATGAAAGAAATATAACAACAGGAATTTTAAAGGTCATGTTAAGATGGGGTCAAGTAGCCAGAAAGCAACCTGAGGAATATCACACTTATTTTTCCTAACGGCTTTGCATTAAATCAAGAGAAAAGAATTTTCCTTACCCTAGCTCAAGGAAACCTACATCAAGTAAACCAGAAAAATCACTAACAGTAAAAAAAAAAAAAAAAAAAATTTAATTCTTTACATTACTTCTACAACCTATGATTGCATAAACACGCTCTAGCTGTTTGCCAAAGCCCACAAAAGCAGAGATCAAACATATTTATACATCCTGCTGTTGATTTGGTTATCTCAATCAAAAAACAGCAAAAGGTAAGAATAATATGAGGATTTGGAATGGAAACACTTATTAATCAAATAGGGATTATTCAAAAATAGGGCATGATGTATGTTTATTACACTGATGGTAAGGCTATACCTTTTGGATGCCATAATATCACTGCTGACTATGTTATTGCAATTCTGTATTTCCCACTTTTAGTAGAACTTGTGTCCAAGTTGTTAAAGAGAGTTGGATTTTCCAGTGCCTTCTCTGGCTCCTCGTTCTGTCAGGACTGCGGTTGGGTGTAAATACTGATTATGCTATTCTGCAATGATTTAATTAAAAATCTGTTTACAATATTTGCTGGACTCCTACTTGGTAAAGCTTAAAAGTAGGGCTTGAAGATTAGCAGTTAACTTTACCACCTGCTGAAACAAAGCCTAAAACACTTTAAAGGAAGACAATACAGACACTTAGGGCTGGCTGGTTAGCTCAGTTGGTTAGATTGAGCTGTTGTGACGCCAAGGTCAGGGTTTGGATTCCCATACCAGCCAGACACCCCCCAAAATTAATTAATTAAATACAGACACTTCATAGTGCAACAATAACAACATCAGCATCAATAAAATTACTACACATGCTAAAAAGCAGGAAAAATACTATAACAAGGAGAAGAAATAGTTAACAGAAACAGACCTAGAAATGACAAGATAATGGAATCAACAGACAGGATGTTAGAAAGATTTTATTATTATGTATAAGTATTTAAAAGAAAACATAAAAATAATCAGAAAAAATGGAATTGTAAACAAGAACCAAATGGGATTTCTAGAGATGAAAAATACAATATCTGAAATAAAAATTTCATTAGATGGGATTAACAGCAGATTAGGCATTGCAGAAGAAAAGATTAATGAACCTGTAAATATAGCAATTTAATTACTTAAGGTGAACCACAGAGAGGGAAAAAAGACTGAAAAAATAAATGAACAGAGGCTCAGTGATCTGTGGAATAATATCAAGTGGTCTACCACACCAGGTAAAAGCAACAGGGAGAGAAAAAATATTTGAAGTAATAATGGCTGAAACATTTCAAAATTTCATGAAAACTGGATTTTATAAGTCCAAGAAGCTTAATGAACCAGAAGCTGAAAAACTCATTAAAAAAAGAAATTAAGACTCAATAATCAAATTGCTGAAGACCAGTGTTGTAGAGAAAATCTTAAAGGCAGTCAGAGAAAAACATACATTGTATACAAACGAATAGACTTAGGAATGACCACACATTTCAACTGAGAAACCCTGAAAACCAGAAGACAATGAATTAACATCTTTTTTTAAAAAAAATTTTTACTGAATCAAAATTGATTATACCACTTTTGGGGTTCAACCTTCAGATATGTTGATCAAATCAATATTACTAGCATATATATTGTTACAAATCATAATTATTTATGCCCCTTGTCCCCCCATCACCTTTTCTCTCTCCCCTTCCCCTTCTAATCACCGTAGATTTCTTCTCACCCTCTGAAAGAACAATGGTTACTCTGTTGATTTGCTGCCTAAATGATCTGTCCGGTGCTGAGAGGTGTGATCAGGTCCCCCAATACTATCATAGAGCAGATGCCTCTTCCATCACTCTGAAATGGGCTCTGTGGAGAGAGACAACCTCCTCCTTTCTTTATCTCTGCTGGTGACTCTCCTTGTGTTAACACACTCCAGTGGCTGGCGGGCCATCTGCATGGGGGTTGTGGCATCTACCCGCCTTCACAGCAGCCATGGTTATTATGGTGGCTGTGGTGGGCCACCCACATGGAGGAGATGTTTTTGGCATGCTTCTTGGTGCTGGCGGGGTGCCTGATTGTGGAGAGTGTCCAGTCCCTGGCTCCATACACTGGTGCTTGGGCAGACCCCAAGGCACTGGCACAGAGTGCCTGGTTGTGGGAGGGACGTCTGGTCCCCCCCCTTCTCTATGCCCCAGGTGGGCCCCGAGGCACTGGAGCGGGGTTCCTGGCTGTGGGAGGTGGGTCCAGTCCCATTCTCTCTCTTTTTTTGTTTTTAAATTTTATTTTGTCGATATACAATGTGGTTGATTATTGTGGCCCATTACTGAAACCTCCCTCCCTCCTCCTTCTCCCCCCTCCCACCCAACAATGTCCTTTCTGTATGCTTGTTGTGTCAACTTCAAGGAATTGTAATTGTTGTGTCTTCTCCCCCCCGGTTTTTTTTTTTTTTTTTTTGTGTGTGTGTGTGTGTGTGTGAATTTATTTATTTATTTTTAGCTCCCACCAATAAGTGAGAACATGGGGTATTTCTCTTTCTGTGCCTGACTTGTTTCACTTAATATAATTCTCTCAAGGTCCATCCATGTTGTTGCAAATGGCAGTATTTCATTCTTTTTCATAGCTGAGTAGTATTCCATTGTGTAGATATACCACACTTTCCATATCCACTCATCCGATGATGGACATTTGGGCTGGTTCCAACTCTTGGCTATAGTAAAGAGTGCTGCGATGAACATTGGGGAACAGGTATACCTTCGACTTGATGATTTCCATTCCTCTGGGTATATTCCCAGCAGTGGGATAGCTGGGTCGTATGGTAGATCTATCTGCAATTGTTTGAGGAACCTCCATACCATTTTCCATAGAGGCTGCACCATTTTGCAGTCCCACCAACAATGTATGAGAGTTTCTTTTTCTCCGCAACCTCGTCAACATTTATCGTTCAGAGTCTTTTGGGTTTTAGCCATCCTAACTGGGGTGAGATGGTATCTCAGTGTAGTTTTGATTTGCATTTCCCAGATGCTGAGTGATGTTGAGCATTTCATATGTCTGTTGGCCATTTGTATATCTTCCTTAGAGAAATGCCTGCTTAGCTCTTTTGCCCATTTTTTAATTGGGTTGCTTGTTTTTTTCTTGTAAAGTTGTTTGAGTTCCTTGTATATTCTGGATATTAATCCTTTGTCAGATGTATATTTTGCAAATATTTTCTCCCACTCTATTGGTTGTCTTTTAACTCTGTTAATTGTTTCTTTTGCTGTGCAGAAGCTTTTTAGTTTGATATAATCCCATTTGTGATCTATCCTGGAGAATGATCCATGTGCTGATGAGAAGAATGAATATTCTGAGGTTGTTGGATGGAATGTTCTGTAGATATCTGCCAAGTCCAATTGGTCTAGAGTATTGTTTAGAGCTTGTGTCTCTCTGCTCATTCTTTGCCTAGATGATCTGTCCAATATTGACAGTGGGGTGTTCAGGTCCCCTGCTATTATGATATTAGTGTCTATTTCCTTCTTTAGGTCTAATAGAGTTTGTTTTATAAATCTGGCTGTTCCAACATTGGGTGCATATATATTTGTGATTGTTATGTCTTCTTGATGGATCAATCCTTTTATCATTATGTAGTGTCCCTCATTGTCTCTTTTTCCGATTTTTAGTTTAAAGTCTATTTTATCAGATATAAGAATAGCTACTCCAGCTCATTTTTCTTTTCTGTTTGCATGGTAAATCTTTTTCCATCCTTTCACTCTTAGTCTATGTGAGTCTTTATGGGTGAGGTGGGTTTCTTGAAGGCAGCATATAGTTGGGTTCTCCTTTTTAATCCGGTCACCCAGTCTGTGTCTTTTGATTGGGGAATTTAAGCCTTTTACATTAAGAGTTGTTATTGAAAAGTGTTGACTTATTCCTAGCATTTTATTGATTATTGTTTGGTTGTCTTAGGTGTCTTTTGTTCCTTGCTTTCTGATTTACTGTTTGTTTTCTGTGTTTGTTGTTTCCTTGGGTTGTAGATAACCTTTGTGTTTGTTTGTTTTCTCTTCATGAATGCCATTTTTATTATACTAGTGGGTTTTGATTTTTCTTGGGTTTTTATGGCAGTGGTAGTTATTTTTCAGGAACCAAACCCAGTACTCCCTTGAGAATTTCTTATAAGGGTGGTAGTGTGGTGGTGAACTCCCGCAGTTTTTGTTTGTCTGAGAAATATACTATTTGCCCTTCATTTTGGAAGGATAGCCTTGCAGGGTAGAGTATTCTTGGCTGGCAATCTTTGTCTTTTAGTATTTTGAATATATCATCCCATTCCTTTCTGGCTTTTAGGGTTTGTGATGAAAAGTCTGATGTTAGCCTGATTGGGGCTCCCTTATAGGTGATTTGATGCTTCTCTCTTGCAGCTTTTAAGATTCTCTCTTTGTCTTTGAGTTTTGCCAATTTGACTATGACATGTCTTGGAGAAGACCTTTTTGGGTTGAATACGTTTGGAGATCGTTGAGCTTCCTGGATCTGCAGATCTGTGATTTTTCCTATACCTGGGAAGTTTTCCGCCACTATTTTGTTGAATATGTTTTCAATGCAATCTCCTTTTTCCTCCCCTTCTGGAATACCCATGACTCGGATATTTGAGTGCTTAAGGGTGTCTGATATCTCTCTCAGATTTTCTTCAATGCCTTTGATCTTTTTTCTTTTTTTTTTTTATCTGCTTGTGTTATTTCAAACAGCCCATCTTCAAGTTCGGAGGTTCTTTCTTCAACTTCCGCAAGCCTGCTGGTTAAACTCTCCGTTGTGTTTTTTATTTTGCTGAATAACTTCTTCAGTTTGGCAAGTTCTGCTACATTTTTTTTCAGGGCATTGATTTCCTTGTACATTTCTTCTTTCAGGTCCTGTATACTAATCCTCATTTCATCATGATGTCTAGCTGAGTTTTCTTGTATCTCATTCAGTTTCCTTAGAATTATCACTTGAAATTCCTTGTCAGTCATTTCAAGGGCTTCTTGTTCTATAGGATCTAGAGCTTGAGAGTTATTATCCTTTGGTGGTACACTTTCTTGATTTTTCGTATTTCTAGTATCTTTTCTTTGATGTTTATTCATTGTGGCAGGGGGTTTCACAGTCCACAGGTTTGACACTATTGACTGACTAAGATGTTCCTGTGGTTGCCAATTTGGTATGGCTACCTCAGTGACTCTTCAGTTGGCCACTAGTGCCTTGTGTGTGTGGTTGCCTCGGGTCTTGGGCCTTTCCGGGGAGCCACCTCTCTGGTCACCTTGGACTCTGCCGGGCTGCTGGATCGCACGGCAGCTGTATGGTCCCTGTGGAGTTCCCGCCTCCCCTGCCAGACATCTCCCTGCTCCGAGCACACTAGGCTGGGCTGGGAATGGAGCCGGGTGCCTACGGTGAAGCCTACCTGCTGGATCACGCAGTTGCGGCCCCACAGGGTGTATGGTTTCTGCAGAGCCTCTGCCTCCCCTGCTGGACGTCTCCCCAGTCTGTGTGCACTGGGCTGGGCTGGGAATGGAGCCAGGTGGCGGCGGTGAAGCCTATCTGCCGGATCGTGCGATGGCGGCCCCGCAGGGCATGTGGTCTCCATGGAGCTTCTGCCTCCCCCGCTGGATGTCTCCCCGTTCTGTATGCACTTGTTGTTATGTTTTTATAGTTTAAATCGGTTGATTTGTGGGAGAGAGTGACACTAGGGACCATCTATTCCGCCATCCTGACTGGAAGTCCCAGTCCCATTCTCCATGCCCCAGGTCCCTGGGTGGGCCCTGAGGCACTGGTGGTGAGGTATACCTGCTTGTGGGAAGGGAGTCTGGTGTCCGGCTCCCTGCCATGGGTCCCCAGGCAGGCCCTGAGGTGCAGGCGTGGTGACCCTGGTTGTGGGAGGAGAGTCTGGTCCCATTCTCCATGCCTCGGGTCCCCAGGCAGGACTGGAGGTGCTGGCATGGGGTGCCTGGTTGTGTGACGGGGGTCCAGTCCACTTCTCCATGCCCTGGGTCCCAGGGTGGGCCATGAGGCTCTGGCGAGGTGTGCCTGGTTGTGGGAGGGTGGGTCTAGTCCCCTTCTCCCTGCCCCAGGTCCCTGGGCAGGCCCCGAGGCGCTGGCACAAGGTGCCTGGTTGTGGGAAGTGGGTCCGGTCCCTAACTGCTAGTCCTGGGTCCCCGGCTGGGCCCCGAGGCATTGATGGTGTGCCTGAATGTGGGAGTGGGGTCCGGTCCCTGACTCCAATCCTCAGGTTCCTGGGCAGGGCCCCAAGGTGCTGGCAGTGTGAGTGGTTGTGGGTGGGGGTCCTGCCCCTGGATCCATGCCTCATGTCCCCTGGTGGACCCCAAGGCATTGGTGGATCATCAGGTGCCTGGGTTGGAATTAATTTTTTGTCCTTTGCTTACTTCTAAAATGGGGGAACTTCCTGTGGGAACCAGTACTTGAGCTGTGTGGTTGACCTAAATTGCTGCTTTGCTGCTGTCTCCCTAGGGAAGACTTTTTGTGCAGCTCAGGGTTTAATGGTTGACCTTATAGGTACTTCCGGCTCTAATACTTGGTGCACCTGGGTTGTGTGGAAACTCTGATCTGGGCCTGAGTTTTTTCATTAAACTGCACCGCATGCAACTCTGCATTCCTGACCAGTCTCCTCTGAGTGGTCCTGTGCTGATTTGGGGGCAGATCAGCTGTCCTTGCTATGCCCCAGTGTTTTCCTGGTGGGCCCGTCTCCCCTACTGCCCGTGCTCCAAACACTTCCCATGGGATGGGCCCTGCACCGGTCCCCTGCGTTGACTCACTGGCCTCTGAATGGCTCCCCTTTTTCAGCTGTTCTGGCTCCTCACTCCTACATGGGTCCACAGGAACCCTGTTAGTGGTCTTGCTGTCCTGGGGGCCACCAAAGTCCTCTTCTCCCCTTCCGCCTCCAAGTAACTCCATCTAAAGGGCACAGCTGTGGCTTCTGCTGGCTCCTGCTCCACTCTAGTATTAAAGTGGCTGCAGGCCAAAATGCTGAGAGCAGTTTTTTCTTTCTCTCATTGTGGTTTCTCCTGCCTTCATGAGTTCCATAGGTCTCTCCTCCTCTTCACCTGAGCTCCAGCAGCCCCAGCTTGACTGATGTTACATTTTTATAGTTGTAAATTCATTGATTTCTGGGAGAGAGTGATGCTGGGGACTGTCTATTCTACCATCTTGACCGGAACTCTGAATTAACATCTTTAGAGTACTGAAAGAAAAAAGTCAACCTAAAATTCTCTATCCAGTGAAAACATTCTTTAAAAACAAAGATGAAATAAAAACTTTATCAAACAAAACTTGAGGAAATGATACCAAATGGAAACTTGAAATACAGTGTGCCAGAAATGGTAAATATGTGGGCAAATAGAAAATATTTTGTTCACTCATTTTTAAATTTCTTGAAAAGTTAATTGAATGTATAAAGCACAAATAATAACAATGTATTTTTGAGATTCATCAAATATATAGAAGTAAAATAATTAACAATAGCTTGAAGGACAGGATGGGGGAAATGGAAGACTATAGTTATAGTTTTATGTTATACAGAAAGTATAATATTTAAACATACATGAGTTAAAAATGCATATTATAAAGCATAGAACAACCATTTAAAGATAAAATAAAATAAAGAGGTTTTATATGTATATACATATATGTATGTATATCCAACAGTGGAGATAAATGGAATATTAAAAAAGTATTAATTAATTCAAAACAATCAGGAAAAGAAAAAAGCAACAGGGACAGAAGATACAAGTAGCAAACCAATAGCAAACAGTAGATTTAAACTCAATCATGTTGATAGTTATATTACATGTAAGTGGTCCAAACACTCCAATTAAAAGTCAGAGATTGTCAGATGGATTTAAAAAAGTAAGATCCTATTATTTGCTGTGTACAAGAAAACAATTTTAGATGTGTAGACCAGATAGTTTAGAAATAAAAGGATAGAAAAAGATATACTATGAAATCACTAATTGCAAGAAAGCTGGACTGGCTATATTAATAGCCAGACAGAGTAGACAAGATAAAAAAAGAATATTACTAGAAATAAGGAAGGACCTTTCATAATGGTAAAGGTGTCAATTGATCAGGAAGAAATGACAATCTTCAAAAGACATGGAGCAAAACCTGATAGGAGATGGAATACTTCCCAACTCATCTTATGTGGCCAGCATCACCTTAATATGAAAATCTGGCAAAGATGTTACAAGAGGAAAAAAAAAGGAAAAAAAAAAAAAGGAAAACAACAACTAGAAACCAATATTCTTCATAAGCATAGACATAAAAATCCTTAGCAGAATACTAGCAAATTGAATACAGCAATTTCTTAAAGAAATAATGTATCATGACCAAGTGCGGGTTTTAGCAGGAATGTAAGAATTGAAAAGAAATTCTAAAAAATCCACAGTTGCTGTTGGAGATTTCAACACTATTCACTTTGTAGTCAATAAGGAAGAAAGTCAGCAAGGATATAGAAGACTTGAATGAGACCATCAATCAATTGGGCCTAATTGGACTCTACCCAATGACAGCAGAATACACATTCTTTTCAAGTTCACATGGAACATTAACTAAAAGAGAGCATATGTTAATGATAAAAAATGTCCCAACAACTTTAAAAGTATTGAAATCATAGGGTGTGTCCTCTGACCATAATGAAATTAAATTAGAAATCAATAACAGATATTTGAGAGATCTCCAAATATTTAGGAATTAAACAATATACTTCCAAACAACACATGGGTCAAAGAAGGAATCACAAGGGAATTTAGAAAATATTTTGGATCAAATGAAAATAAAACACACATATTAAAACTTATTGGATGTAGATAAGGCAGTGTCTCAAGGGAAATGTATAAAATTGAATGTTTGTATTAGAAAAGAAGAAAGATCTAAAACCAATAATCTAAGATTCTACCTTAAGAAGCAAGAAAATAAGAAAAATTTAAACCTAAAGAAAATAGAAGGGACAAAGTAACAGATAAAAGCAGAAATCAATGAAATCTAAAACAAAAATAGTAGAGAAAATCAATGAAACCTAAAGCTGGAAATTTCAACAGAATTTGTAAACCTCTAGCTAGACTCATTAAGATAAAAAGGAAGAAGATACAAGTTATTGATGCCAAGAATAAAAGTGGGATGCAGGACAGATGATTCAAACATTACAAGGATAATAAATGAATATTATGAATAATTTTATTTCAATACATTCAAGAACTTAGATGAATGGGAAAATTCCTTAGAAAATACACCTTACCAAATATGACTGAAGAAGTAGAAAACCCAGATAGTCGTATATTTATACAGAAATTAAATGTGTAATTTTAAAACTTCCCACAAAGAAAACTTTAGACTCAGGTGGCTTCACTTGTGAATTCTATCAAATATTTAAGGAAGAAATTTCCCAATATTTCACAAACTCTTTTAGAAAATAGGAGATGGAATACTTCCCAACTCATCTTATGAGGCCAGCATCACCTTAATATGAAAATCTGGCAAAGATGTTACAAGAGAAAAAAAAAAAAAAAAAAAAAAAGAAAAGAAAACAACAACTAGAAACCAATATTCTTCATAAGCATAGACATAAAAATCCTTAGCAGAATAGCAAATTGAATGCAGTGATTTCTTAAAGAAACAATGTATCATGACCCAAGTGTGTGGATTTTAGCAGGAATGTAAGAGAATCTACAGGAAGACCATTGATGGTGGGGGTATATATCAATGGGAAGTAAAAATAAAAGTAAAAAGGGAGCAGCTTTGGCTCCAGTAGTTTGGATTTCCATTAGTATAGCAGCTAACAATACCGAGCACTTACCACATTCAAGGAAGCATGTTCAGAGCTTCATGTGAATTCTTTTGTTTAATCTTTATATGAACTCTATGAGGTAGGTACTATTGTTGTGGACATTTTATAGGTGAGTAAACTAAGGCACAGAGAAATTTAAGAACCTGTCCACAGTCCTGTAGCTATTCAGATTTGGATCTATGCCTGTCTGACTTCAGACCCTGAAATCTTTACTAATGCACTACTCTGCAGAGAACTGCTCATTTTCTGTGCTTTTGGCTAGCAAAGCTTATTTCATCAATCCTAAACATTTATCGATTTTTTCAGCCCATAATTAAGAATTGCCATCTGAATCAAAATGTTAAGTAGTTTCAAATTCAAAATACTTCCAAGATAAAAGTATGTTTATTAAATTATAAAAACTAATAATACTAGAGTGCTCCATTATCCCCTCCTAAAATTTTATGTGGCTACAAGTGTCGTGGTCTCCAAGAAGTGGAAAAAAAAAAAACTTTTCCTTTCCCTATGTGTATTTTCTTTTCTTTTGCCCATGTGTAGACCTAGATTTCAATGCTGGCATTATGACTTGATGCCATATGGACTTGGGCAAGTTCTTTAAGCCCTGTGAGCTTTGGGTACCCCATTTATAAGATGGAATGGTTCTGCCTTCCACACAGGATAGTTTCAGGATTAGACAGCTATCCAGACCCTTCAGTACTGTATTTTCTTCCCTCTTCTTCTCCCTAGCTTTTCCTCCCCCATGCTGCTTCTTCAGAGTCTCAGAAGTTTGAATCTTCCAAGAAAAGTGTTTTTTAAACTTTTTTTTGACCATTGGCCACTGTAATACACTTTGTTTCACAAACCAGTACACACATTATATACAAATGTATGTATAGTGAAGGTGATCATCGAGTTTATTGTACAAAGCAGGAAAGTAATAACTATGCTGGGCCAACAGGAATAAACCCAGCTATTCTGGGCAAATTGGGCCATTTGTCCCCAAACTACTTAACCTTATTTATCTTGATGCATTCCTTTATTTATCAGGTATTCTAGCTAATCATAAAAAAGCTTTTCTGGACCTATGAAATTGATTTTGTAACCCACGAATGAGTCTCTAACCCAGCATTTTTTATTCCCTCTAGAAAATAACTCGTCTGACTAATATTCTTGGATCCAGAAGTGCCGAAGATTAGCATACGCAAATATGGAGAATTTCTGGAGGACACAGGTGGTCAGGACAAGATGCATTCTAATTGCCATAGCTACACTCATTATAACTCTGTTTCTGTTCATTCATTCACTGACCATCTTTCATTCACTCATTTATTGAATATGTTGAGCACTTTTTGTATTAACACCTGCTGGCAATTATCAGATGCTGTGTGCTGGGACATTGTTCCTGCCCTTGGGGAGTTCTGATGTGCTGAGGGGGCTGACACTTACAAAAATAAATCATCACAGGACAGGGAGATGAGTGATACCGTAGAGAGATGATCAAAAGGCCATAGGAACATGGAAGAAAGATCCACCAACTGTGCCAAAGCTGGGAAGGAGAGGGCTCAGAGGAAAAGAGTAGCATTTGAATGTATGAAGTTCTTCAGGAAGATGTTGGTGCACTCACAGAGTGAGAAGAACTGCTACAACCTGGCCACTGCGCTGCTCAGTGGAGCTCACGCAAAGGAGTACATGATATTTTACTACCACGGCACCTTGGGTTGAATGTCCCACCGAAACGTGATCCCCACTGTGACTGTTAAGAGGGTGGGAAATCCTATTATGGTAATTGCAAGATGGAGCATAGAAGAAGCGATTAGATTCTGAGGACCCTGCCTGGTCAATGGATTAAAAATGGTGGTCATGGGCATGGTTCTGATGGCTTTAAAAGGAGAGTGAATGAGGAGCTCTCTCTCTGCTGTCTCTGCATTGCCATTTTCTACCACGAGACTCCTGCTCTGCTGTAAAGCTACCACCAAAGACGGCCCTCACTGTATATAAGTGTTCTCTGGACTTTGGACTTCCCAGCCTCCAAAACTGTAAGAAATTCATTTTCTTACAAATTACCCAGTTCTGTGTGTTTTGTTATAAGCAGCAGAAATGGACTGGTATAGGAAATTGCTACCAAAGAAGTGGGTATAGCTTATAACAGATGCTTGAAATTGCGGAAGTGGATTTGGAACTGGGTAATAGGCAAAGCCGGGAGGAATTTGGAGAAGCAGGCTAGAAAAAGCCTAGCTGCTGGTAGGGGTTCAGAAGACCAGAAAACCATGGAAAATTTAGAGATTGGTTAAATGGTGGGTGACCAGAATGCTTATGGAGATATGTAGAGACCATTCTAAGGAGGTCTCAGATAGAAATAAGAATGAGTTTTTTGGTAACTGGGGCAAAGATCAACATTGCTATGAACTGGCAAGGAATTTGACTGCATTCTGTTCATGCCCCAAAGCTTTATGGAATGTGGAACTTAAAGATGCTGAACCAGGGTATTTGGCAGAAGAAATTGCTAAGGAGAAAAACACTAAGGAAGCTGCATGGCTACTTGTAATAGCCTATGCTGAGTTATGGCAGAAAGGCATGATGTAAAGCCAGAATGTATAATTAAAAGGAAAGCAGAGCATAAAGATTTGGAAAATTTGTAGTCTGTCCATGTGGTAGAGAAACAGCATTTTCAGAAGAAAAATGCAATGGTGCTAAGAAGATTAGTACAAAAGAAAAGGATTATCAAGAGAAGGGGGAAAAGACCCTAAAGTCATTGCAGAAGCCTCTGGGGCCAACCCTTTCATTTCAGGCCCAGAGGCCTAGGGAGACAGAATGGTCTTGGAGAATAGGCCTGAGGAGCCCTCCATGGGCTCGCTGCCCAGGGCCACCTTGGGAAGCTGCTTCCAGTAGCAGTACCCGGCTGCTTTGGTTGCACTGGCTGCTCCAGCTGTGCCTAAATTGGCCCCAGGTGTGGCTGGACCTGCAGCTTTGGAAGAAACAAGCTGGAGGCCTTGGCAGCATCTATGTGGTGTGAAGTTTGCAGGTTTGCAGAATGCCAGAGCTCTGATGGCTTGGGAGCCTCCACTTCAATTTCAAAGGATGTATGGAAAAGCCTGGGGGTCCAGGAAGAGACTTGTCACAGGGGTGGTGTCACCACATAGAGCCTTCACTAGAGCAATGCCAAGCAGAAATGTGGGGTCAGAGTTGCAGCAGAAAAACCCAACCAGTGCCATGCCTAGTGGAGCCGTAAGAGTGGGACCACCATGGAGACCCCAAAATTGTGGAGCTACCAGCAAGCAATGCCAGCCTGTGAAAGCTGAAGCATGGCCTCAGACCAGGAAAGCCATAGGAGTGGAGCTGCCCAAGGACTTGGGGACCCAACCCCTGCACCAGTGTGCAGAGGACACTGAACATGGAGTCAAAGTACATGATTCACTAGCTTTGAGATTTAATGTCTGCTCTGCTGGGTTTTTGGACTTGTTTGGCACCTGTTACCCCCCCTTTTTTTTTTTTTTTTTTTTTTTTTACCTATTTCTCCCTTTTTGAGTGGGAATATGTACCCTATTCTTGTCCCACCATTGTTTCTTGGAAGTAGATAACTTGTTTTTAATTCACAGATGGGACTTTGATCTTTGGACTTTTGAGTTGAAACGAGTTAAGACTTTGGAGATGAAATGAATGTATTTGTGTGTGAAAAGGACATGAGTTTTGGGGGGCAAGGTGCAGAATGTCTTGGGTTCAGTGTCCCCCCAAAACTTAATCCCCACTGTGACTGTTAAGAGGGTAGGAAATCCTATTATGATAATTGCAAAGTGGATTCTTGAAGAGGTGATTAGATTCTGAGGACCCTGCCTGGTCAATGGATTAAAAATGGTGGTCATGGGCATGGTTCTGATGGCTTTAAAAGGAGAGTGAATGAGGAGCTGTCTCTCTGATGTCTCTGCTCTGCCATTTTCTACCACAAGATCCCTGTGTTGCTATAAAACCACCACCAAAGAAGGCCCTCACCATAAGTGTTCTCTGGACTTTGGACTCCCCAGCCTCCAAAACTGTAAGAAATAAATTTTGTTTTACAGATTACCCAGTTCCATGTGTTTGTTAAGCAGAAGAAATGGACTAGTACACAGAGTTAATATGTATCTGTATCTATTTCTGCTGTTTTTTTCAAATTTATTTTAAACTTCATGAGCATACGAACACCCTCTCTGTTTTGGTCTCCCCAACCTGGTTTTTTAACACATAATGAATGGGTGTTAGCTCCCTCTTCTCCTTTCCTCTTCCCACCCAACTCACCCTGCTTTCTTTTTCTTCATAGCACTTTTTATCTTCTAAATATACTATATAATTTACTCATCTATAATGTTTGCTGTGTGTTTCTTCCTTCTAGAAAGTAATCTCAAGGAGAGGATTCGTCTGTTTTGTTCACTGTGGCAGCTCTCAGCTCCTGGAAAAATGCCTAGTACCTACGTAGTAGGTTTCTGATAAATATTGGGGATGAGTTGAAAGGGTTAGGAAATTTCTATATCCAGGACATAATTACTGTCCTCTTATATCTGCAGGAAAGTATAGAGGAAAATAAAGACCTACAAGGGACCATCATTATTTCCCTCCCTTCAACAGTATTTATTGATCGCCTGCTCTAAATCAGCCCTGCCTTAAGTACTGGGATTTCAGAGAATGATAAAACAGATCCCGGCTCCATGGAGCTCTCCTGCCAGAGTGAAAGCAGATGTTAATGAACTGTCATTGCAAATTTGGGATAACTGCTAAGGAAAAGAAGTAGAAAGTACTATGAAAGCATGAAATAACAGCACATGACTTGGCCTGGAAGGCCAGAGAAGTGATTTTTAAGCTGAATAGACATTAACCCAATGAAAGAGCAGAGTGGGAGAGAGCATTCAGGTGGAAGAGACAGACGGAATTACAAAGGTCATGGAGTGGGAGAGAGAATGACTGCATGTTCCAGGTGTGGTGGGAGCCAGGCTGAGGAAGGAGGGGCTTAGCAGAGTAGAAGAGGTGGACTGGGCAGACTGTACCCCAGGTGGGCATACACGGGAAGGGGTTGGCTCTTTAGCCCCGGAGCAAAGAGGAGCCATGGGAAAGGTGAGCTGGGAGATACTGAGATGAAGAAATAGCTCTGACTCAAGTGCGGACTGTGGACTAGGGAGCGTGGCAGAGAAGATATAAGGAGGCAAGTTAAGTTAGGAGGGTGCTGTGGTGGTCCCAGGTGGATGTGATGGGTGGAGTGGAGAGAAGAGAGGTGGATAGATTAGAGAAATCGTTAGGAGATAAAACTGAAGACAGTGGCTGTCCTGATTACAAATAAACAGGCTATGCTTGTATGTATAAGGTTTTCAAATATTTCTGTAAACCATCACATAAATAAAGAAGCATCTTGAGTTGTTTGTCATCATTCTTTGTCATGTTTATAAAAATATTAATGAAGAAGTGAGCCCAATCTACAGCCCCCTTCTGGCTGGTGGGCACTCTGGGGAGGAAAACGAGGAAGTGCTAAAGGGAAGGCCTGGTGTAAGTTGAGGGTGAGATAATAAATGTGTGTGTGTGTGTGTGTGTGTGTGTGTGTGTGTGTGAGAGTGTGTGTGTGCTCACGTACTTGTGTGGAATCATAAAACCCTGCCTTCTCTTCTTTTACACCCTTCCTTCTAGGCCTGCCTCTTTCTTTCCACGTACTCCTCTCAGCCTACAAACGTTAAGATCATTAAGAGGTTCTTAATGTTCTTGGACGCTGTCCTGAGAATTATGCATATCCAATAGACACAGAAAATTTCATATCATGTATCAGGTTCCCTGGGACCCCAGATTGAGAATCTCTGAGCTGTAGATTTTATAAAATAATAATTCATAGACAAAAGTATATTTAGCCAGTAAATATTTGAAAAGGTGGTCAAGCTCACTAACAATCAAAAAAATGCTGACTGAGCTAATCATGAGATAACATTTTTAATCTACCAGATTGGCAAAGATTCAAAATCTGGATTACACCCACCTTTGGCCATTGTGGGGGAAAATGGGTACTCGTGCTCTGGATGAGCATAAAGTGGAACAACTTTTTAGAGAGCAACTTGGCAATAGTTTCTAAAAATTTAAGTGCATAGATCCTTTAACCTAGTAATTCCAATACTAAAAAAACTATCCTTTAAGAGAACAAACATAGGTGTGCAAATAGTCAAGGATGTTCATTTCAACAACAATTAGAAAATTAAGAACATCCTAAATGACCACCAACAGAGACACGGTTAAATAAATTTTGAAACGTACCCTTACTATATGGTGGAATACTGTGCAATCAAAAAGAATGCGATTGATCTGCACTGATAATATATTAAGTGAAAAAGGCAAGTTGCAGACCAATGCATGTAGCACAATACATTTAGAGAACTCACAAAAACTGTTTGTGTTATATATAAATGCTTTTGTGTATATTTGCATATGCTTAGAAAAGACACATAGAGTTACACGAAACTCGTAAAAGTTATTAATTCTGGGGAGTAGGATTTGGTTGAAGGGATCAAAATTTCCCCTTTTATTTTATGCACTTCTATACTACTTGAATTTGTTTGATTTGTTTGTACTTCATTATCTTCATTCTTAAAAAATAAAGATAATATAGAAATTCCTGACCTTGAGATTCTTTTCAGCTATAAAGCTCTATTAAAATTTGAGCTGGTGGAAGAGGCAAACAGATTTCCTATCTCTTCCTCTGATTAAAATATTTCAGTGACATCCCAATGTGCTGGGGATTAAGTCCAAATGTCTTCATGTGGCACTGCAGGTTTTCCTTGACCTGGCAACTTGACTGACTCTCCAGTGTCTTCGGCAATCCTCCAACTCATAGACTGTTCTCCTTGGAACTCACTAGGATGTGGAGTTCCCAGGGTTCCCCATGGTTTCTGAGGCACATTAGCTTTATGCAGGCTGCCCGCTGCTTGCAATGGTGTCCTCAGCCACCTAACACTGTCCCCTCAAGACTCAGTGTAAACATCTCCCTATCAGGAAGATCTGGCTCACTAGGCTTCTAAAGCCCAGTCTGGGTAGAGTGTTGCTCCTAATTGCTGCTGAGAACCCCAGGCTTGCTTTCAGTGTTATATCACTTGTTGTGGCCTACTGCCACTCTGTTGTAGTATCCTGTTTCCCCCTAGGTGAGAGCACCCTGAGGGCAGAAGCTGTGCTCCACGTCTCTGTGTCCCTATTGCACAGCCCAGTGCCTGGCCATAGGAGGCCCTCCCTCCCTAATTGTATGTAGGATGAAAGTGCCCACACCCTCTTAACAGGATCACTCATTCACAACCTCAAAAAAGCACAAGAGACTCAATTTTTAAAGTCTTTGGAAATTACTTTTTTTACATAGAGCCCAAGTTAAGTTTTAGAATCACAACATCACAGCACTTGAGAACTGCAAAGGATTTAGAAGTTATCTAGAGGAGTTGTTTTCAGTCAAGAGTCAGTGGACTAGTGCAAGTCTGCCAAATAGGGCAAAGTAAGAAAAACGTGACCGGTGGAGCGGATTGAAAAAAAAATCAGATTAAATGCATTCAATTGAGATTATGCTTTTATATTCAGAAATTATGTCATCCTCTCCCATTTTAAGGTTATTTATGAATGATATAAGTGGTGTTTTTTTTTGTTTGTTTTTTGTTTTCATTTTCTTGGCAACCCTGAGTTAGTTGTTAGTTTCTTCTTGATTTTTTTATTTTTTATTTTTTATTTTTATTTTTATTTTTATTTTTAGCTTTACTGGTCTATTAGATCCAAAAAGTCTGGAAACCCTAGCTCTTGTATCTTTCTCCTCAGAACTGAGACCCAGAGAGATGATGGCTTTGCCCACAAACAGACAAACAAATAATTGTTTCAGTCTTGTGTCTTTCTGCTGTTCTATGTACTGCAATTGTGTACATTAAAAAAATTATGTATATTTGGTGTGATTCATTTTCTGTTCAGCATTTTAAACTCAGAAATGAAACAATCAACATATTTGTTGTATTGCAATTGGAAACAAGCTTGCTCTCTCAGAAGTGTCTATAACCATTTGGTATTGCTGTCTGTCAGTACTTGGTGAGGTTTTAAGAAATGTCGGAGTCCTGAAATTATATATATGTAATGTTATTATTGACTTTGATATGGAAATAAAGACTGTTCTCTTTTGATTTTTGAATGCTTGCTAAATTTGAAGGTGTTGTATCTTAAAAAATTTAAAATGACTTTGAATTTGGATGTTTAATTCTGATTTTAAACATCTGAATACTGTCTCCAACTTAGAAATTCTACTTCTAAGAGTTTATCATAAGAAAATAATGAGAGATGTATGTATAAAAATGTTCATTAAAACATTTGTGTTTAAGACTGGAAATAACATAGATGCCCAATAAGAAATTGATTAAATACATTTTTATATAGTCATTCAATGGAAGGTACTTTGGTTATTAAAAATGGCTGTATTTTTAACTTCTTGTGTACTTTTCTGCATTTTCTAAATTTTACCTACCACAAACATATTGTACTTATAAAGCCAAAAAGGCTAAAATCTACCTAGCTCAATGTTTTGTCTAAAATATTATTCCTTATTTGTTTTTCTTATGCTTTTTCCCAATTTGACATTGACTAACTTGATAGCCAAAGTTCAGTATATGTGGACTCTGAGTTTTAGTTGTTTTTAAAGATGACCGGTAAGGAGACCTTAACCCTTGACTTGGTGTTGTCAGCACCAGTCTCTCTCAAGTGAGCTAATCGGCCATCCCTATACGGGATCTGAACCCGTGGCCTTGGTGTCGTCAGTACCACGCTCTCCCGAGTGAGCCACGGGCCGGCCCTGAGTTTCAGTTTTTGAACTTAACTTTTACATCTTTGGTTTTTATGCAGCTTAGTGTAACGTCAATACCTGAAACTGAACTGCTATAAATCTGCTTACAATCCAATGGAGAGCTGCCATTTTCACTTTTTGCTCCCCTGCAAGTTCATATTGGAGGTCTGCACATTCTAATGAAGTATCAGTAGAGGCAAGCACCATAATCTGAAAGATCTCGAGGACATTTAAAAAAGTAGTAGTCTAAATATTCCTTTTCTCCTCTTGACCTGACTGCATCTTATCTCAGAGTAGAAATGCTGGCCACGGGATTTGACAGGGTTACAGCCTGCTCGTCTGAAAACCAGAAGGAACAGCTTCCTTAGCATTTCCAGGCCCTAAGTAGTCTCCTGATTGCCTGATTATATCATGGCTATGTATGCCCGTGTGTGCACCTGTGTATGCCCGTGTGTACCTGTGTGCACACGTGTATCCATGCGACTGTATGTCCGCTTGCCTGACAGAAATAGAAACAGAAGTGAATGGAATTGCATAAAGGCGTTTCTGGCATTTTGGGCATCAGGTTATTTTGCCCTCTTATAACCTCCAGTAGTTCTCCTTCCAAGTAGTGTTACTACTTCTCAGTAAGTAAATAATTTGTTGTTTGATGCCCAACTCTCTACAATGTAAGAGACATGAGGGCAGGAACCCTTCTTTCCCCCGCCCCACTATTTCCCCAGTACCTAGCACAGTCTTTTTCCGTATATAGCGAGGATTTAATAAATATTGGTTGAATAAATGCTTCTGTGGGTCTAAAAAAACTTTCTTTCTTTCATTTATTTTTTAATTTTTTTTACCTGTGCTAACAGCGTCTATGGCTGCTGTAGCTTTTATTTTTCTTCATCTTCTTCCAGCTGTCTCTTAAGGCCATTTCTAGAAGAGATCAGGATCACTTCATTAGACTGAAGAAGGTGCTTCTTGGCTACTTCTGCCACAGGAGGGTAGGCCCACCCTCTGTCCACAGTGAGCTTAAAAAGGCAGGATCTAGGCCTCAGCCCTGTTTTATGGCAGTTAGCATCGGTGTTTGCCAGACATCTGTCTCAAGGTCTGCAGCAACACAGGGCTGTACTAAACATAGTTGCCTTTTTAGGAGAACTGATTTGGATTAGAGCACTCATCTTTAATTTGTGCAACATACTGTGATTTACCAGAAGAGAGCTTGGTGAAGGCAGAGATTTTTCTTCACTGTCCTGTCTCCATCCCTAGGGACAGTGCATGAATGCCTGCTCTGCAGGTACCCAGTAACTATCTGTCGAATGAGGAAATGAATGATGAAATGTCTGTATAGCTGTTGGATGTCATCTTGTGTTTGATGTGCCATTTCAGCTATTGTTCATCCAGTTAAGAACTTGAAATGTGTGCTGTTTATAAAGAGGGTGACACTTTGATCATCTCTCCCCCAAACTATAGTTCCAATACTCTGCTATATAATCCTTGTAAACTGGATGCCAATTCTCCCATTTCCCTTTAAAAAACATGCCAAACCATTAACATTGGCAAACATGTGCTAGTCAGTATGTTGTTATAAATCTACAGATCTCATCAACCACAGACTTTACAAATATAACAAATCAGCTATTTTTTTTGTAGAATGCTAGTCTTTTTAATCTATGTTTTCCAAAGAATACCAATTTTTGCTATGTGCTTCAGAAATTAGAGACCAAATGGTGATAGTGTATGCTAAACTTAAAATTAGTATGCCTCCTTTTATAGACAACAAGAACTTTGTCACTTCCCAGTTTGCCTTGTCACTCAAGAGGCTCAGAGCTAGGATTTGTGCCCACTCATGCTACCTATTATTAACTTTGATTTTCTAAAGCAGCATTTTCCTTCTGTTTCCCTTCATTATCTTGTTCTTTTAAACTTAAAAAAAAATAGCATCATGTTTTGTTGAAAGTGGTCTCAAATTCTTTTTGCTAGAAGGGAAATTATAATTAATTAATGAGAAGGAAAAAAAATGTTCTAACCATTCTCAGGTGCTTTTTAAAGCCTGAATTCCATGATGCTACCAATGCCTCCTTTTAATTCACTGGATGTCACCCCTCTTGGTGAGATTGATGTCTCTAGTATCAGAGGCACTGGGAAATATGCATATTATGCTGGTGCATTAGAATGCAGCAGAAAGAGCCCTGGGATTGGAGTCTGCAGAATGGTTCTTGTTACAACTCCTCTTACTGGTGGAGTGATCTTGGACAAGTCACTTAACCTGTCTGCCTCAGTTCCTCTTCTTTTGGGTATACGAGCATGTGCAGTACCTACTGCAGTGGGTTCTCGTGATGTAAACTAATGCATGTCTGTGTGTTTCGTAAACATATAGTTGTCTGCATTTCTGTGTCCCCCATAAGTCTGTAATTTCCTCCAGACAGGACGGCATCTTGTTCAAATTTGTGTCCCCAGGGCCTGGTTTGTTGACCTGAACTGAAGATGCACTTTTAAGAGAGGGCACTAACTGTGGCTAACACTGTTACTCTTCATTGCCTTTCAGAAAAGTTCCACTGGTGATCGTTCATTACCAAACCAATTCTTAACCTTAATCAAGTACCTTCCGTGTGTGATTTCTTCTGCTGCTAAGATATTTGACTGAGGAAGAAATATAGAAAATAAACATAGAAAAAGAGAAAGACACATATATTATAGATCCATACATGTCAGAAGTCACAAAATAGTGACTTATGGGCTAAATCTGCCTCTATACTTCCTGTTGCTTGATCACTAATTCTTTTTTAAATGTAAACCAACAATTTAAAATCCAAAGATCTGGATTTTGTCTTCTCTTAAAAATGTGAAGAGTGGGTTGCATTGGGCCAGGCTCCCACATGGGAACAACTGGCCAGTGCAGCACAGCTGCTGCCATTTCAGGCGTGCCTCCACTAGGTCACCACAGAGGTCACCCCCATCCCACCTGCTGTTTCCCAACACAGAGGCAGATAGGAACTGCCTTGTTATCACATTTGTTATGCTTACACTTACGTAGCATTTATTGCGTATGAGGCACTAGTCCAAGCACTTTGGTCTTTCTCTCTTTCTCTCTCTCAGTCAATCACAGGTAAGGAAACTGAGGTACAGTTAGTTTTTGGTGGATCCAGGATTCAAACCCTGGCCATCCGGCTCTCCAAGTTCTTGCTCTCAACCATTCAGCTATCTCACATCTCAGTATGTGTTGGGGAAGCCATGAAAAATCAAAACTAACCAAAGTGCAAAGTCATGCCAGAACCTCTTGTCCGGGACACTGTGTTCTGTTTAATTAGACGAGTCACAAAAGAAGTGATTTTGTAGAGTTTTAAAGATAAAATGTCCGGGCATGTTAAATGCACTGTGAAAAGACGTCTTTGGAGATCTGAAAGCAGCAGTGCCAGTCGGGAGAAAGCGAGGTTAACTTCACTGAACGAGGGCACAGACAGAAGACAAGCAGGATGTGAGGCACACCCGGCAGCTGAGACCCACGACTTGGAGCTCAGATCTGATACCAGAGGAAAGTAGACTGACCTGGCTGGTTAGGGAGGGAGGTGATAAGCTGAGGTCCTGTTTGACCAACGTGATGTGGGCTGAATCGGCGTTCTTGCAGCAGTCCTGCTGAACTTCATTCATTGCTTTCACAATATAAGAGAGTCGATTTTGTAACACAGGTGTCCCTATAATACTGGCCTGACTGTTTACTTCTGCTTCAGTCCCTGAGCGCATGAGCAAATACTTCAGGCACTGTAACGAGCAGAAACTTGAGACAGAGCTTATCTCGTAATGCTAGGTTTTGCATCATATCCAGGGTGTGGTGTTACTTTAGAAGGCAAGTTAAATAATTACGTGTTTACAGATTGAGCAAACAGTGCATGTGCCCTGAGAAGCTCAGGATCTATATTCTCAGAGCCCAGAGAACTAACTTATTCAGCTGGATGGTAGGCCAGTATCTGGATACATCAAATGGTCTCAATATATTTTATATTATATATACACACACATACACATATGTGAGTATATGTATCTATAGATAAAGATGTGTGTATGTGTATATGTAAATATATACGCCTATACTGAATATTTATGGATCGCCTCGTATTTAATTATACTTATTTACAAAATAGCCCAGGGAAGCTTGGAGATGTTATGTGAATCAATTAAAGTTAATTTGGGCAAGCCCAGGTCATTGACCTACCCAGTGTGTTCTGTCTTTGTTATAAGTGATGTATAAAGTGTGAGTACTTTGTGTTTTTGATGTTCCTTAACAACATAATGAAATGACAAAAATTAATGTTAAAAGCATTAGGGCCACCCTAAACTGCCTTCTTTAGAAAATAAAAGTGTCAATTAAATAGTTCATTCTTTATTCTCTTATTCTATTATTATTTCTTGCTCCCAGAGAGAGAGACTGGAATGGTGTTTAACTCTGTTTTTAACAGGGCTTGTCAACTATTGTCAGACAGTAAATGTTCATAAGCATCAGTAATAATGATCTGCAGCCCACACCCCGGCCTAGTCTCCATTTTCTTGGCTTATTGCTCTTAGATAGTTTCTTGCTTTTCTTTTTTTTTTTTTTTTTTTTCAGGACGTTTAACACATTTGAAATACGGCAATCACTTGTTATTCTCACTTGATAGCAAACCTAAAGGCAAAGTACTGATTTTCCCTTTCCCACCTCATTCCAGCTACCATGGACTTAAAGTGGAGGGCTCTGAAATTATCTACTTTATTAGGCTGCTTGTCGCTTTTATCCTTAGAAGTGGCTTCAGGATGCAAATGTTGATTTCTTGGCCCTCCTTCACTGTGATTTCACATGTCTCGTTTTCATTTTTATACTAGCTTCATGGACCAGGCAATGTCCTTGGCCGCCCCTGGGGAAAGTGGGAAGGGGCACATCTTGGATTGCTCTATTCCCTTTGAGATAGATGCCATTTGAGTTTGGCACTCTTTCTCTGGTCATTCAGGTGTTCTGGACTCAAGTTCTGTTCCCTTTGGTATGGTCCCCAAATGTCAGTATACTTTTGGTGCACTTAGAGCTGTGCTAGGGGAAACATGAAATTACTTCCCCAAGGATGTGGTTCTTGCCCCCTCAGAACCAGAAAAAGAATGACCACAGCTGGACCAGTAACCTGCCCCAGCTGAGTGTGAGAGTCAGACAAGATTGCCTCTAAGATCCCTTTCTGCTCAAATATTCTATGAGCCAAAGAAGGCTAAGAACACACATAAACTGAGAATTCTGTATTTTTAAGAATTATCCGGAAAAATGGGACCTTGGCAACAGTTACCAAGACTGAGATGAAGAGTTTACAGTCAAACGAAAGTAAGGTTGAATCCAGTGCTGCCAACTCCTTCTCTGTAACCTCTAGCAAATTACTTCTTTCTGAGCCTTGGATTTCTCATCTTCAAAATGGAAAAATTACTATCTATGTAATGGGGTTGTTGTAAAGATTTAATACATGTACATAATACATTTTAAGGGCTACATGCATAGCTAGCATGTAGCAGTCATCTGTAAATGGTAAGTTACTATGATGACAGTAATCTTGTGACAATATGGTATTTGGAATAGTTAAGGGTCTGGAATACATTAGATCTAACAAAGATGACATCTGCAAGATTCTATGAAGTTGAAGAAAGACTAAGAATGACCTTGAGGATAAAGTAGCTACTAAATGAAATGATGCAGAGGGTGTGATAAAAAATTGAGATGAAGGGCTTGATGGACAAGATCATTTATTCACTTATTTCTAGCACTTAATAACTGGTATAGATATTTTTGTTTCTTGGCCAGCATTTGTCTTCCAGACACAGTCATTCTTTGTATTCAAAGATAATGATATTGATAACATATTGTTACTCTTGTTTTCCATAATTGATATGGGTGTGTCTGAAAAGACCAACGCAGTATCAGCAGTTCTTTTTCCAATACCCAAATAAGAAGATGGGATTTGTTTTGCAGTTATTATCCATGTTTATAACACCTGTCACTTTTGCTATTTCTGCAAACATCTGGATTTTTGTTAGTTAGTTTAGAGCTTCTTAACTTGGGTGCTCTGGGTCTCGGGATTTTTGAAGTCCTTGAAATTCTTTGCAGAATTGCATATGCATGAGCATATTCGCATTGTGGGGGGATGCTGGCCAGAGCAAAGGGATCAGACTCAAAAAAGCCAAGAACTGCTGCTGAAAATGTCTCACACTAGGAAAGAATTAAAATTTCACAAGATGAAAAAAAAAAAAAAAAAAAAGGACATAACAGACACAGAGATGTCCCCAAATACCTATTTGCTTCTGCTGCTTTAATACTTCCACACATTTCCCTTTCCTTGAACAATATAATGGTTGCATCTCCTTGGCAAGGTTTTCATGGTTTCAGACCAGCTCTTTATGACATAATCCAGAGTCTGGTTGAATGGTCTGGAGGACCTCTGGTGAGTGGATGTGGATATTTTGCACATTCTTCTTTGTCCCTAGGAAGGACATTTTTTTCCCTAGGAAATCTAAGGTTTCAAGAAAACAAACTTTCCAGGGAAAGAAATGAAAACTGATTTTGACACCAGCAACCTAAAAGTGTAAAGTAGAAGTGGCAGGATGAGATTTTTAAAAGAAACAGAGGAAAAGTGCTTGTTTTCCAGCTTTCATTTGCAAAGACAATAAGTCCTTTGTGCCTGGCCTTGCCTCCAGGCCAGCAGGGGCCACAGGGCCACACTCCAAGGCTGGTTTTGGCTCAATCCACTCTCTTCCCTCTCTCTCTTCTTCCTCCTCCTCCTTCTTCCTCTCTCTCTTTCTCTCTCTCATTCTCTCTCTCTGTCTCTCTCTCTCTCTCTCTCTCTCACACACACACACACACACACACACACACACACACACACACACACACACACACACACTCATCTTTAAGAAGTAACCTTCATTATATCAATAGTGTCAGGAGTTGGAACATCTTAAGGAGGTGTTGACTGCCATAAGCCTAAATTGGGAAAGGAAGTAGATTTTAGTTGAACCTGATTTGAAAATACAAAATTTCTCTTTCAAGAAAGGGGAGGAAGTAAATAAATAGAATTTGTTGGGCCTATGTTGAGTCCAAAGTTACTACTAAGCTTTCTGAGGGAGTCAAAAGCCCAAAGTTCATTCATTCAAGAAATTATTATATAGTGCACATTAGGTGCTGGACATGGAGGTCTGGAAGTTTACTTGCTGGTCTGGGAGAAAGACCTCACAAACATGAAACAACTTAGGAGCACTGAAGTGCAGTCAGACTTCTGGGAAGGGAGATATTAAGTAGGCTGGAGGAATACACCAGATCATCAACAGATAAATATTCAATGTCCATCAATAGGGGGATGGTTAAATAATGGTGGTGATTTCAAATGATGGAATTCTATTCAGGCTGTCAAAAGTAATGAACTAAATCTATGTGTAGCCACGTTTATAGTGCTCAATATTATTGTTGAGTGAATAAAGCAAGTTTTAGGATATGTACAGTATTATATCAAATATGTAAAAAAACATAAAATAACATCATTTATTTTTAATGTGCATGGATGTGTGTTTATGTGTCTCTTTTTAAAGATCTGGAAGGAAACACGTTGAACTCGTGCTCATGGTTACCCTTCGGGGAGGGAGACTAGACTAGGATGAAAGTGTGAGTCAAAGATATATTTAGTTTTATCTGTTTTGTGCTGATTTTGTATTTGGCAATTTACTCTGGTGACTGGGAGTCTGGAGGCCCAGCTTTCTTCTGCAGAAAGCAGTTGAGGGTTTTGTAAATATCTTGCCTTCTTTTGATAGACCACATGACTTCCTAGTAGCCAGGGCCCCTCAGAGGTCCAGAGAGCTGGGTCTCTTCCATTCTTTGAGTTTTCTAGCATAATGAAAAATGAAGAAATGCCAAAAGAATGTTATAGCCAGCACAGTGTATTTTAAATGTTTATATTTAGCCATTAAAGTTGTGTGGAGAATCCTTCCCTTTTTCTCTTGTTTCTGTGATACCATCTAAAGTCTACATTTTAAACCTTGAGCCAATGGCCGCCTGCTTTACGCCTCCAAGTGGCCCTGTGGCTGGCCCCAGGGAACCAGAAAAAGGCCTTGTACAAAAGAAGCTGGCAGACTGATGATGGGAGGGCCAGCGAAGGCAAGTTCTGGTGCCTTTATCTCTTTCCCCAGGGTATAAATTCTCTCCCAGGCCTGGCAGCTGGATCTAAAACCTCTCTCCTGCAAAGTGGGTTCAGTTTCAGAACTATGCAGTCGTCCTACTAGGTTGAGTGGAGAAAATTTTGCCTTCCCAGCCATCTTCCCCTTCCTCCATTCAGGGCATTTAAGGTGAAACAAGCTTTTTGTACACACCCTGTGCCAGCCCAGCCCAACCCTTCCTCCCTGCCCCCACTGTGCCCAAGGAGAGAACTGGGGCCAAATATATCACTACAGTTTAATAGACCTGCAAAATGTCCAGCTGTTTTATTTTTTAAATAAGAAATGTTAATCCTAAGAAAATTTGCAAAGAGGTATAAAATATTAAAAAGGTACATCCATTCCACTTTTTAGAAGGGAAATAAATGTCATTTTAAAGTCTTCTGTACTTGGTGAAATTCTTACATAAATATCTGGAAAAGCTAATAGCTTTAGCCAATTATGAGCACACTTTTGAAACATTTTAAAGAGATTTGTCCCTCCAGTCTCTCTCTTTTAAAATTATATTGTTTTGTATAATTTAAAGTGTTCTCATTATGAAAGCACTAACTTGTCATTTGAAAGAATACATTCATCTAAACAAATATACTCCAAAATGAGCCTAATGCTAATGTACGTTTTATTGGATGAAAAGACAAACAATATAATTATACTTGAATTTCAGGGAATCAAAGGTAGTAAAACAAAGTTTGCGCCAGAGTTCGGGGTAGGGTTTGTAAGTTAGCCACACACACGTTCATTTTTCCAAGCTTGGAAAATTTGCTAAAATGGGCTGAGGGCTACTTCACCAGACTAACAAAAAGGAAAATGTCTATCAGATTTTCTTTTGTTCTTTCCAGATCCTGTTCAAGTGTACACTGAGCCAGCAGGTTCACCAGAAAGCTATTGAGCATTTGCTGGAACACATTATGCAGGGTAGATTTCTTCTGGAATGTTGCCAAGGGTTTTTTATGCTTCTGTGGTAGGCATTTCTTGAACATTGTCATTTAGCCAAGCAAAGAACATTTGCTTAAAGGATTGAAAATGTTTAAAAATTCTTGTTTGTTTAAAAGCATGTTAAATAGCAATATGATATTAGGATAAGGCAGAGAAAAGCAGTTATTTCTCTAAGTGATCTGATTAGGTTATTTCAATCTTTTTCCTTTTAACAGATTCATAGTTTTCTCTAAAGTACTGACATATTAATATTGTCTTCTAGAAAGTATCTCCCAATGCCTACTTTCCTTTGATATCATTAACTGTTTTTCTAAACTGAATTTTCACTTCAGAGATTTTTCATGTTTGTGCATATAGGAGCCACTAACAATAGCTAAGGAAACTTGGAGATGTAGAGAACATGATGAAATAGAATTTCTTTTTCATTTTCCATCCCAGAACTATGACATAAAAATTTTTTTAAAAAAGGAAAACATGAAAGTGTCTTTATATTAGAGTAGATAATATTTTTAAAGTATTGTAAACTTAGTTATAAATTCCAAGTTTAAATTTTGACACATAAAAATACAGTACATATATATCATCCCAGAAATTATTCTCTAATGAATAGTAAAATCTGACCACACACCATTTCACTATAACAAGGTTTCAATTAGTACCGAGGTTCTCATCTTATTTTCTGTGTGATACCCAGTGATGTACAAGGACTCTCTCTAAATGTGGCAAAAAAAAAAAAAAAAAGAAATCCTAAATATAAAGATTTGAATCTTTTCTCTGCCATTCACTAGCTGTGTGATCTTGGGTAAGTTATTTAGCTTTTCTGAATTTCAGTGTCATCTGTAAATAAGAGTAATAATACCTAGCTCACAGAGCTGCTTTGAGGTGTCTCAGTGGTGCCTAGCATATAGTAAAGGCTTAAAAATAAATTAGTTTCTCATTTTACCCAATCCATTCCATCAGTACAACTCAATTTGGAGATTAAAATAGGCAAAACTGTGATCTAAGGATGGTGTTGTTTTAGTGTTAGGGTATTTTTGGCTGCTTCATTTTATACTTGTATTTTAAATATACAAATTTCTGTAAACATTCTTTAAACAAAATAAATCTGTTTTTATTTTGTTGAAGATAGGTCTGATTCTGATATAATGTGTGGAGAACTGAATTGTATAAAGAAGAATTTTGTTTCTGAAGAGCTGACTCTATCATGAAAATGTGCTCAGTGAGAAGTAATTATGATGCTACCTTTTCCTACTCAGTATTTAAATTAACTCATAAGGAAAAACATGGCAATTCTCCTTTTATGCATAAATGCTATGGAATTTGCTGCCTTCTGTATTCAAGTTTGGGCTGTGATCTTAAACTTGGCTCCCTTCAATTGAGTTTTGTTATGTACTTGGCATGTTCCCACACCCGAACCTCCCATCTGTAACCTGCACCTGCAGTTCACAGTATTCTGCCCAGAGAGCTCTGTACTTCCGGGCCACTCAGGTACCTGTGAGTGCAGACTGTAAGTTTTTACCATGTGGCATCTTGGCCAGTTTAGGCTCTGCAGGCATTTGGGTGTTACAGTTTCTTCAATTTTTGTTTTGGTTCTTTAAAAGCAGCTCTTCCCCCACCCCTGGCACATCACCATTTCTCCAAGGCACTCATTGTGAGATGGGAAGGCTGGTGCCTGTCATTTGCATTCCAGATTGAAACTAACCGAATTTAGATTCCCCCCCCCCGCCCTTTTTATGAGCCATGACAAACAAAAGAGAATATGAGAGGTATTTATTCTTTTGTAAAATGGAGAAGTATCAATTCCCAAAGATGCTGAGTTTCCCTCATATTTACTTTGAATTGTTTATGTAAACTGTGGCCCCTATTTGTGATAGATATGGAGAAAGTATGATTTTGGTGGGGATGATGGGTGGGGGAGGTGGTGGTGTGGGAAAACGACTTCTTTCTCATTTGCCATGAGGCATTTAATTCCTGGAAAGAGTTCATGGAGAGATTTCTATTATCTTTTAATTCCATTTTTCCACAAACTTTTTAAAGTACCTGTGTAGAATGGCCAATAAAGTTTCCTGGTCTTTGGGGCCAAGACTTGTGTCATGTGTGCATGCTAGATAAGTCTCATAGCTGCTACATGCAGGCCTGTGCATACATGGCTCTCTTAGCATTAGATTTTGTGGTTCCTCCCCCTGGACACTGTGTTCTTCCTGGCTTACTAAGGGACTGGGATCTTTGGGCAAAGAGGAATAGATGTGATAAACAGATTCATAGGGGTTAACAATTTAACTTCTTTAATAAATGGTTCCAAAAGAGAATGTCAGGAAAAGGTGTGGCCAAAACAGCACCCTCCCTTAAACTGGATTCTGGATTGAGGCAGATGTGATGTGATGTCAATGGGGGTTCTTATATATTTAAAAATATTTCTTGAGAAGGTAGTACTGAGAGTCGATGGATCATTATAATGCTTCTTTAACACAGTGAGGTTAGGTTTAAAGGTCTGGAGAATTTTCAGCACTTTTATCGTTTCTTCTCACCCTTCCCACTTCCCTTTTGCAATGGGCATGAAGTTTGTCTTCTTTAAGATGCTCTTTAGGTAGGAAAGGAAGCCTCTAGGCAAACAAATGCAGATAGCCCAGAGTGAAGAGCCCTACAGGAAGGGTATGTACCTGCCACAAAGGGAATTCAGAACAGTCAATCCGGAAAGGTTTCACTGAGGAGGTGTCTTGCAGATAATAGATAAACAGGAAGTGAAAAAGGAGTGGTGGTGATGGGATCCTGTGGAACTAGTCCAGGCAAAGGGAAAAAAACATATGAAAACTACTAATAATAATACCGCTTAGCACTTGTTGAGAGTTTATTACGGGCAGGCACTCTGCTAACTATCTACATAAATTATCTGATTTAATACAAACACAAAACTTTGGAGCAGGTTTTATCTCCCTTATAATCAAGAGAAAAATTGAGGCAGAGCAAAACTATGCTACTTGCCCACAGGTGCACAGCTAGTTAGTGGTAGAGCCAGGATTTGAATCCCAGAGCCCAGGCTCTTAACCTATTTGCAGAAAGGATCTGCTCTGTTTGGGCAATATCAAGTGGCTTGATAAATTTAGAGCCTAGCCTGCTTCCTGAAGGCGTGGTGGGAGATTGCTAGATTTTTTATCTGGGGAACGACATGCTTTTTAGTCACAAATCTGACCAGAATTTGCAACTGGATTTTTTGGGGGTTTTTTTGGTGGGGTGAGGTAGAGGGTGTGGTGTGTAGTGATTTTTAGTGGGATTTTAGTGATTTTTTTTTATTCCTTTGCTTAAATTTGTATGGAGGCAACATTTTTCTAAAATTTCCTTAATTTTTCTTCTAGGCATGTGTGTATGTGTGAAAGGCAACTTGTAGATGCTCTGGGCAGTTGTGGGAGGGCACTCTTGGGGGCAGGGGTACAGTTAGGAGGCAAGAGATATTGATGTTGATAATGATAATTAATATTTAGCTGAGCACTTACACACAGTGGAACTCACATGCACTGTGTTCTTTATTAATCCTCCCAATCGCCCCATAAGGTGACAGTCATACTCTCAATTTACAAATGAAGAGACTGAAGTTTTCAGAAGTGAAATAACTTGTCTAAGGTCACACACAGGTAAGAGGAAGAGCCAGAATACAGGTCCAGGTCTGTCTGATTTCAGAGTCTTAACCCTTAAACCCTGACAGCATTCTCTAGTGAGCCAGGCAGGTGCACAAGGAGGTGTGAAGGTTCTTGGGGTGCCGTGTATGCATGGGGATGTCTAGGAAAAAATATTATGTCTCTACATTTGGAAACTTGGAAGTTGACTCATGACAATGGAGTCCAGGGGAATGACTGTAAAGGAAAAAAGTGGGTGAGGCTGGTGCCCTGGAGACCACTCCACTGAGCGAGAGGACTCTGAGAATAAGATGTGGCAGAGGTGGGGACCAAGACTGCAGTCCTGTTCTGCACCATTCATCTGTCTTCACCTAGCATCTCATATTCTGCAACCACAGAAATGAAGAAAATAATCCATGTTCCCAGATGACTTCACAAGATTTATTGTCATTATCAGTGAGGTACTGTACATAGAGGTGCTTTAACAACTGCAAGTTCTTCACAGTAAAATGTGCAGGAAGGCAAGAAGGGAGAAGCGGTGGGGTGTGAACCCAGCAGGTGAGCTGAAGACATCAGGGAACAGGGCTGGGAGCTGAGTGTAACAAGGGGAAGTTACTGAGATGCTCCTGTGGGTGGGCCCGGATGGAAACCCTGGAAGAAATAACTCCCTGAGAAAGATTCAACACGCAGTACAAGAACAGAGAGAGCCAGGAGGAGATAAACTCCAAAGAACACAAATGAAGAGGTTGGTGTGGTGAGTCAGTCAGATTCCTGCCCCAGCTCTGAGCCTAACAGGTTCTTTGACCTTGGCCACATGGCTTCCACTTTCTGGGCTTCAGTTTCCTCTGTAAAACGATGGAGTTGGCATAGATAGATGAACCCCACAGCCCCAGCTGGTTATGGCAAACACTGTTACGTCCTACCCCAGCTCCAGGGCCATGTGGAAGGTGGTCTAGAAGGTGCCGAGGCCGAGAGCAGGTGTCTGGGTGATGAGTGTAATTTGCTGGTGGTGTGTGGTGGGGACGGCCCTTCATCCCCACTTTGCTGGTGTCCCCTCCAATCCTGGCTCGGAAAAACAGGAGACTCACAGTCCAGGAACGTGCAAAGGATCAGAGGAAGGGCCTTGCTGGTGAAGTGGCCCTGCAACTCTGGGGCACACCTGGGCCCATGGAGGGCAAGCCGGAAGTGGCCGGAAGAGGAAAGGGACCCCCAGCGCCTGGGCCAAGAAAGGGTTTTGGACGGGAAAGGGGATTCACAACGGGGCATGCTTGAGAGGAATTGTTTAAGGCTTTAAAGGCTCGCCATAGCGGGTAACATGAGACGGGACCTATAGTTACTTTAGCCATGTATAGAATGTAACCTGAAAATGCGTTCCCATGGAGCACTGGTGCTTTTGAACTGACAGCGCTCAGGTCCCTCTGCAGAGGATGGAGTGGGGGAAGGGATTGCGCTGGGAACGACAAAAGTGGGGAGGCACTGGCTTTGAAGAATTTCCTCCCTTTTTATGCCTGGGGTGTAACCAGAGACCAGTGTCAACAAGGAATCTGGCTCAGGAACGCTTTTGTCTGCAGCTCTCCTTGGGGCGTGACTTGCTTTTTCAGAGGTCAGTGAATTGTAAACTGTGTAATTTTAGGATCTGCTGAACCAGGATAGGAGTAGGGGAGACTTTTGAGGGGGTTGGTGGGAGGAAGTTGGTAGTGTCACTCAGACATCTAGGGAACTGTTTCTATCTGTTAGACCAGACCTGGCTACATGAAATCCTCCCATTTACAGGAGAGCAGAAAATATCGGTGTTAATCTGAGTGTTAATGTCTAAATTTGCTATTAGCAAATAGATCTATGTGAAATCTTTGAAGTAAGGTAATATCCCAAGTTCAGAGCAGGCAAAAGCAATAAAATCAGTTATTTTGGTATGCTTGATCATACTTTCCCGGTTATAACTATTTGCTGTTGCCTAGGAGGGTATACACTCTGTGCTGTGGGGAAGGGTGCCAAGCTGAGAGCTCCTAAAGGTTGGGGTTGGACCTTAATTATTTTCCATGTACGTTTCTCCTCCCCTACCCGAGGTTTAGCAAAGAATATAAAATTTATCCATGCAATCCAAAAATATCTATTGGACATTTATCTTATTCCAGCCACTGTTCCAAGTGCCAGCGGATACAGAAATGTACAAAACAAATAAGCTCTTGCTGTCTCAGAATTTACAATCTGCTGGTTTCAGGGAAAGGCAGACAATGAAGTTAACGTATTGTATAATACATCCAGTGGTGACAAGGAAAAATAAAGCCACATCCAGTGGCTACAAGGAAAAATAAAGAGGGGTACAGGAGATAGAGAGGAGCGGTATCTCTGGGGAAGTGGAGTTGGAGCGGAAGCGTGGAGTGAGCCCTGCTGCCAACGGAAGGAAGGCATCCAAGGCAGAGGGTGTGTTCCAGAGAGGGCCAAGGGATGGTGCGGGGAGGAGAGGTCAAGAGTGGAATCAGAGGCAGAGACTGTGCAGAACTTGAGGGCCTTGTGGGTCACTGCAAAGACTTTGAATTTTACTTTGGGTGAGATGGAAAGCTTGTGGAGGGTTTTCAGAAATGAGACAGGATCATTCTGGCTGCTGTTTTTCAAGTAAATTGGAGAGGGCAAAGATGGAAGCATGGAGATAGGATACAATAATCTCAGAAGAAATAATGGTGGCTTGGGCTAAGGATTTACCAGATTCTAAATATTTTGAAGGAATAACTGGTAAGACTTTCTGATGGATGGAATGTGAGGTTGGAAAGAAAGAAGTAAAGGTGAGTCAGCATCTTCAGTCTGAGCAGCTGGAGAAATGGTGGTGTTTACTAAGATGGGGAAGATTGGTGGAGGAACAGGTTTGGAGGTAGGGGATCCAGAATGTGGTTTTGGAATTGTTAAGGGTGGGATGCCTGATAGACTCATGATTTCCAATATGCTGTTGGATACATGAGTCTGGAGTTCAAGGGAGAGGATGGAGCTATAGATATAAATTTGGAAGTGGGTGGCATATAAAAAATTAAAGCCATAGATGGGCTGAGGTCACCTAGGGAGAGAAAGTATGGGTAAAGAGGAAAAGCAATCAAGGGCTGAGCCTTGGGTACTCCAACATTTAATGGTTAGGGATATGAGAAGAAACCAGCCAAGGTGATGAGGAGTAACCAGTGAGACAGGAAGAGGACCAGGAGAGATGTGCCAGGGGACAAAGGAGGAAGCTGTTTCAAGGAGGGAGTGTCCAATTAGGTCAGAAGTTGCTGATGAATTTAACAAGAAGAGGACTTAGAATTAGTCACTGGATTTGGAACATGAAGTCATTGGTGAGTTCGCAAAAGCAGTTTCAGTGGAATTGTGGGGATGAAAGCCTAATCAGAGTAGTTTCAAGACAATGGAAAAAGAATGGGTGGAGATGGTGAATATGTAGACAATTCTTTTAAGAAATTTTTATCATAAACAGAAGAAAAAAATTGAGGCATGCCATGCTAGGGCTAATGTCGGAATCCTGTCTACATTGCCAGTTGTAGAGCTCTTTAATCCTGTTCGTGATGCCAATTGTAAAGCTACATGACCACGCCAGTTGTTGGGCTCTTTTACCTGCTGGTAATTCTGCTGACTGGGCCGATTGTAAAGCTAGGGCTGGGTCTGGAGCTCACAGACCCCTCAAGCCCATTCATAGGCTGGGTCACAAACTCTTCACATGCCAGGCTGGGTCACAAGACCGACCCCACACACGCCAGGCTGGGTCACCAAACCCCTCACACGCCAGGCTGGGTCACCAGACCCCACACATGCCAGGCTGGGTCAACAGACCCCACACATGCCAGGCTGGGTCCCCAGACCCCTCACATGCCAGGCTGGGTCCCCAGACCCCTCACACGCCAGGCTGGGTTGCCAGACCCCTCACACCCAGGTCTATGAACTAGGTAACAGGTCCTTGGAAGCTATAGGTTGGAAAGCATGGCCACTTGTGGCAGCGGCCACCCGAGGCACTAGACACTAGCCAAAGTGGTGGTGCTGCGCAGGCACACTAACTCCACCCCCATGCAACTTATTTACAAAGAATGCACACACCACCCCCAACCGGGCCAAGGCAAGAAGGCCTGATTAAATTGTTCTATTTTCCTAACAAGGCAGTTGCTGGGGAGAGAATGTTCAGTCTCTAAAATGTCTCAATAGCATGCCAGGAGCTAGTTTTCAAACATGAGTTCTATTCTGAAGAAGGCAGCTCCAGAAGAATCCCAGTAGTCTATCCTATGACTCTGTTATTGGGGCCTGCCAATGACTCTACAGCAACACTGTCTGGCACAGATACTCTAGCATCATTTGATCACAGATCATGTGGGCCAGGGGCACCTTGCACAGCGGCCTGGATCTGCAGCAGAGCTTCTTTGTTCGGGGCCCCACTCAAAACTCAATACATAGGTTGGAGGAGTATTCCCCAATGCACGTTATATTTCTACACAATACAAAGAAGCTCACCAAGCACTGTATCTCTCTCTTAGCAGTAGTAACCACAAGATATAATAACTTGTTCTCTACCTTACAGGGCATGTCCTGACATGCTCTAAACTAGTGAACCCCTAAAGTCTTCACTAGTGTGGGAGGCATTGCAGGATTCTTTCTCAAGGGGACCTAGGCTTTGGGTCTGAGAACTGACTCAGATCTGGAAACTGGGTAAATCAACCTTCTGCTTGACAGCCCTTGATTTGTTGTTGTTACACAAGTCATGCAATACCCTCACTGGCTGCTCATCTCTCTCACTCCTAGGAACACCATGGTTTATTAGCCATCATCAAAAACTGTGGGATGAGGCACTCTGGTTGCTACTCTGGCCTTGTTGGCGCTTATGGTTTATATCCATCTTGACTCTGATGGTTAAGAGCAGACATCACTCACCCTTGTTATTCTGGAATCGCATCATCTCCATTGACACTAGGGAGCCCAATTGTATGGTGGAATCCCACCTGTTTTCACCCTGGCCTGCAGTGGACAATCATCAATAGGCTTCTCAAAGACGTTGTTGCCCCTCACTGATAGCTTCGGAGGGAATGTCCTCTGAACCTTCCCAGGAAGCACAGGTCTCACATAGTAAGTTTGTTCCAGCAGTTCTATTTCCCTGAGCGTTCTGACCCCTTCCTCAACTTTCTGCATAGACACTGCAGCCTCTCCCTGTGATTTACTGTAAGGCATGATCCTGTCCAAGTTTGGAGGAGCCATTCAGAAACAAATTAATGCTACTTCTAAGAGGGTTCCCAAGTCAGTAACCCCTCCCTCTCCTTTGTATTCTGCTCCCTTCCTCCTACTCCTGTTTGTCATCCCAAGTCACTTCCACATGTGTCCCCCTAGTTCATGCTGATATGTCTTAGCCAAGTCCCCAGCTCTTTCTGGAGTAAGTCTTCTGCATCTGGGACTGTATTTCTCCACTTGGGTTACCTTGAGACCTAACCCCAGTTATTGGTCTGCAAGCAATGAATGGAGGCAGGGGCTGATCATGAGGAGGGCAACATTTTGTTACAGTCGTTGTCAAGAATCTAGTTTCACCTAGATAGATGTAGAGAACCAAAAGGGAAGCAACATTCAGGTTAACATCAGTCAACTGATGGAATATTTTGAATGAGGTCAGAAAAGCCAAGGAATGTACCTTCAGGCTCTGAGCTTCTCCCTCAGGGTTGAAAAGAAATTTGAAAGAGACCAAGTATGGGTCAGGCAGGAGAGACCTGTGGGAATTAGGTTCAGTGTGTTCCATTTGGCAGGTTTTCATGGTGGCTGTGCAGATGCAGAGCTCTGATTTCTGCAAGCAGAACCACATCATTCATTCTGCCACTTGCCCTTTTTTTTTTTTTCCATTCATCCATTAATTCAACATTTCTTGAGAGTCTCTTATGCTAGTCACTCTGCTAGGTGCTTGGGTTTAAAAATGGATAAAACCTCATCTCTTTGTTTTTCAGAAATTCATAGTGTAGTAGGAAGTGGATAGAAATGCCATTAACATTATCATTATTATTATCACTTTACATGTTCTAGAATAAAGGAAGGTACAGGGTGCTATGGGAGTCCAGATGAAATTAAAAACAAACAAACAAACAAAAAACTCTTCTTGGTGTGTGTGTGTGTGTGTGTGTGTGTGCAACGGAGGAGTTATATGAGGCCTTGTCTGGTTTCTTGTCCTGGTACACTAATGTTCCTCATTTCTAGAGCCACTTGACCATAATCGCTGGTCAGGGATAATTTGAAGAATCCTAATTTGGTAGCTCAGAGGACTGCCAAGTCAACCTTCCTTTCTGTCCTCAGCATCTATACCTAGTTTCTTATTCTGTTTTTGTGACCCTTCTCCTCTTGTATCCTACTTTCATTGTCCTAAATATCTTTTCTACTTTTCTACTTATTGCACCCTCAAAAATCCCTTGAATCCCTCTTGCCTAAAATCCCAGATTTTTGGGCAAATCCTACTTCCTTTCTCTGTACCTGCCTTGGGAGAAGGGAAAATGTCTTAATATGTGCACTAGTTAGACCCCTTGATGATCTAATTTCAGCCTTATATTGCTTCCATTTTATAAACGAGGCCCAGAGAAGTTATCCAAATTCACAAAGCTAGAAAAGAAAAAAGCAGGACATCAAATTTAGATATACATTCAGAGCACTGACTGCTATGGTCTGAATGTGTCCCTCCCAAATTTATATGTTGAAATTCCAAACCCCAGGGTGAATGGTATTAGGAGGTGGGGCCTTTTGGGAGGCGATTAAGACATGAAGGTGGAGTCCTCATGATTGGGATTAGTGCCCTTTTTAATAAAAGAGACAGCAGAGAGCTAGCTAGCCCCTTTTCACCATGCGAGGACACAGTGAGATGGCACTGTGAGGAAGCGGGCTCTCATCAGATGCTACTGGCGCCTTGATCTTAGACTTCCCAGCCACCAGAACTGTGAGAAATAAGTTTCTATTGTTTATAAGTTATCCAGTCTAAGGTATTTTGTTATAGCAACCTGAATGGACTAAGACACTAATACCTTAAAGGCTCCCAGGTGACCACCTCTGAAACATCGGGCACAAAATTTTTCTATTCAAAGACTTCCAGGAGAAAAGAGAAAGCACTGCAAGACTGCCTTGTAACCTTTTCTGTCAAAGGTCCTGTCCCTCCTGTGCAACTCTGGCCTCATAAGGCACTTACGTTTCTGCTTCCAGGGTGTTTAAGTATATGCACTTCTAGTGAATATAAATCTAGAAGTGGAATTCCTGTGTTACACAAAATGTGTGTGTGTGTATATACACTAATGTGTGTGTTTATACAGTAAACGCATTAATTATAATACTTGGTATTGTTAGTCTTTTAAATTTTAGCCATTCTGGTGAGTTCGTAATAGATCATCATGAGGTATCAATTGTACTTAACTGATTATTAATGAGGATGAGCACCTAATAGTATAATACAATATGTATATTTGCCATGGATTTGTTTGAAGATACCTTCTCTCAGAGTCAGGAAGTTCAAGACTATAAAGTTTCTTTTCAGCACAGCTTTAGCTACATCAAACAAATTTTGATTTGTAATATTTTCATAATTATTCTGTTCAAAATATTTTCTTTCATTGTGATTTTTCCTTTGAAATTATGGGTTTATTTAGAAGTATATTTGAAAATTTCCAAACATGTTGTTTTCTGAATATCATTTTGTTATTGATGTCTAGCATAATTCCGCTATTACCAGGTAAATACTCTGTATGATTTCAGTACTTTGAAATGTGTTGAGACTTGCTTTAAGGCCCGATATTTTGTAATTTTGTGTGTAATATAAGTGTGTATTCTGCAGATGTTGGGTGCAGTGTCCTATATAGGCCCATTAAGTCAATTTTATAAATTGACTACTGTAAATATGAATGGATTTTTATCTGATTATTTGATCAGATCTTAGAGAGAGTAATAAAATTTGAGGCTATGCTATTAGTTCCATACAAATTTAGAATTGTTATATCTTCGTGATGAATTTAATTTTTATCATCATGACGTCACTCTTTGTCTTTAGCATTGATGTCTACTTTGACATTGTTGTTACATGTTGGAGAATTCTTATGTTTTAGACTTGTATTTTGTAAACAGCACATGCAATTAAATGTAATTCGGTATGACAATCTTTGTCTTTTAGTCAGGGATTTTAAATATTTACCTGTGATCTAATTTCTGATTTTTTTGGGTTAAATCTACCATCTTGCTCAGCTTTTCAATTTGTAGTGCTTGTTCTATGTTCCATTATTTTCATTTCCTGATATCATTTGCATTGATTGAGAATTTAAAAAAATTATTCCAATCCTGTAAATTCTGGTAGTGGTTACTCTGGATATTGTAATATGCATACCTGACTTATTAAAAAATACAAAATTAATTGGTTAATTTTCCTATTCCTGGGCAATCCATGTACTTTAAAATACTATACTTCTTTTTATTTTCCTGTTGACTTAATGATCTCTCAGTGTGTTCTAATTTTTTATATGATTCTCTACAAGACCTTGTTTTTATTGTTTTATATAGTCAACATTCATTTATATTCATCATTCCGTTTGTGCATTTCAGATCTTCTACCTGCCATAATTTCCTTCTGCCTGAAGTCTATATATATATCTCAGATCTGCTTGGGATGAATTCTCCTAGTTTTGGTTTGTCTGAATATAACTCTCATTACTTTCATTTTTGATATATATCTGTATTTTGGGAATAGAATTCAGGATTGGCAGTTATTTTCTTTCAGCACTTTGGAGCTATCATTCCACTGTCTTTTGGCTTCCAATGTTGCTGTTGAAGAATAAGCTGTAAGTCTATCGATGACAATTTTTTCCCCTCTGGTTGTGTGTAAAGCATTGTCTTTGTTTATGGGTTTTAGCAGAGTGCCTAGGTTTTTATTTAACCATTTTTGAGTTTCTTGAATATGTCAATTGATAAATTTAATTAGTTGTGGGAACATCTTAGCTAATTACTCTTCAAATAGTATTTCTGTTCCATTATCTCTGTCCTCACCCTCTAGGACTTCAATTGAACATATACTAAAACTTTTCATGGATCTTTTATGTCAGTGCCATGATCTGAAAAAAGAGAAGTGCAAAAGTTAAGAGTAAGCATTTTGAAGCTTATATAGCAATTGTCAGAGTAATTTTTTGTCTTTTCAATCTAATAAAGATTTGGGGTTATATTTGGCATGTCTTTTTATTATTTCATTGTTCTACTAATTTATTTAAGTTGCATTTTACAAAAGTACTATTTTGTGACATTTTGGATATTAAAAAAGTTTGGGAAGAGCTTTTCTATGTATCTTATACTCTCTCCCAGTTTTTCTTTTACTCTTTCTCTCCATACTTCCTTCTGGATATTTTCTTCCATGTCACAAATTCTCTTCAGCTATGTGTAATTAACAGTTAAATTCATTCATTGTGCCTTAACTGGTTATTATTTTTTAATTCTAGTATTTTTATTGACTGTCTTTAAAAAAATTGTTTTTAGTTTTCTGCCAAAATTCTCAAGGTTGATTTTTATCTCTTTGAACCTGTTAAACAGAGTATAGTATTTTTTAAAGTCAATAAAAATTTTTTTTAAGTCTAAAATGTCAAATATCTGAGCCTGTGCGATTTATCGCTTTTTTTTTTTTTCTTCTTTTGGTTTTCATTCATTTGGTCTTGTCTCTTTGATTTTCTTCTTTCTTCTTTTATTGTGTTCACATATTTGTGTTTAAAAAATTATTTGAGACTTACTTAGAGTTCTAGAATAGTGTTATTCTTCAGAGTGAATTTATATTTGCTTCTGCTAAGTACTTGGGACACTAGCACTATGGGATCACTTTCATCCAATTTCAGGCTCTGTGAATCTGAGCTTCTAGGGCCTTCTTTTGGTTTATTGTTGTTCTTAGGGTACCATCTTCAACGGCCCATCCAAAAGCAAAGTGGTTTTACCTGTTCTGGCTTGGTGGTACCAAATTTGGCCTTTGCTCTGTGAGACACTTTTTAACAGCCTTTTTGCTCAGGCTCTTATCCTTTCAGTCTCTCATTTGGAAATTGGCATAAGCCATAAAAAAGCTGTTCCGAATGCCAGACTCAGCTCCCTTGGTCTCTATCCTCCCCTAGATCCTAACCCAGTAATTCTTTACTGTCTTGTTAGCTCTCTAGTACTTTCAAGCAGATTTAAAATTTTTTTGTTTTGCTTATTGTCCTCAGTGGGAAAGTTGGTCTAAATTACCTAGTTCTCCATTACCAGAATAACGAAATCTTATATAATCTAGGTTTAACCAGCCATCTCCCTACATATATAAGTAATTTCAAAAGATTTTTTACAAAGAGACTAAGCCTAGAGATTTCCCAAATAATACCAACTTAATTGAACAACAGGAAAGGGCAGATCTGAAATTTTTTAGCTTTTTGTATAAGTGCAGCTTCAGCTACATCACCAGAGAAAGCCCTGAACAAAATAATTTGGCCAAAAAATTGTAAAATTATCCAGATAGATGTGACCCATTAACAATAAATGAGGAAGTAACCACATTTAATGCTATGTGTAGAGAATTTTGAAAAGGATATTTGGAAAATCTCCAACAGTTATGTAATTTTATTGCCAAAAATGCAATAAATATGCCCCTTTAAAAATTCTCATATCTACATACTTAATTTGGAAACAATTTTTAACCTTTTAAAAATGACAAATAAACTGTTGTATAGGATTTTGAATCCATGTTTTATTAGGTTGTATGAACAACTAATTGATATTAGGGAAGATAGAAATTTACTAGCAAATTTTTATTGGAAATTTTATCTGATTGATGGATAGGGTTGAAAAACAAGTATCATACTTTTGTGAGATGAACCAGTAAAGTTCTTCTCTTGGTTAATCAAGGTATTTTTGAGAGGTATCTTTTCCATGTCTGATAGCTATTAAAATCAAGTAAAATAACTGAATTTAAAATTAGACCTTTTATTCACAAAGGATTAAAAAATAGTAAAGCATATTTAATCACATAGCTCTCCTCAAGATATTATTAATAAAAATTTCAAAGGTGAGAGCAAAATAATTGTTTGTATTAATAACTTCATAAACATTTGAAATATTTTATATTTTAACTTTATCTCATTCTTTTACTTTTTCTACATATTATGTATGTTTGTATATTATAGAGCATCCATTTTTTCTATGTAATATTAAGTATATAATGTCTATATTGTGTGTATATATGCATATATGTATATGCACACATATATAACATTTAAATATGTGTTCTTGGAGGGATTGCTCAAAATTTTTTTATTGATTCATCCAAAAAGTTTGGAGACAATTATTTAAGGTTACCTCTTGCAAAGCTTTACCCCTTTGGATAAGTGGGTCTTTATCTCCCACCCCACCCGCTTTTTTTTCACTATACTCTGTTTATTGGATTCATAGTATTTATCATAAATTATAATTATATATTTACTTATTTTAAAAAAAAATTTACTTAGTAGATTATAAGCTCCAGAAGGGTAAGTGTAATGTTTGTTTTGTTTACCAACAATCCCCGGAGTCCAGGGCAGCATCTGGAAATTACTAATCATTCAATATTTATGGAAGGAATAAAGTGATTATTTGTTTCAAAGTGAGACATACTTGGTAAGGTAGCCGTCCTCCAAGATGGCCCCAGTGATTCCACCTCTTGATATTCATACCTTCATGTAGTTCCCTCATACATTGTGCTAGGGTTGGTCTATGTGACCAAAAGAATACAGCAGCAGTGATGGTATGTTACTTCTAAAATCAGGTTATAAAAGACATTGTTGCTTCCAATCTGGTTGCTCTCTCTTTCTCTTGTCACTTGCTCCAGAGGAGTCCTGTTGCCATGTCATGAGCTGCTCTACGATGAAGTCTGCATGGCAGTGATCTGCAGCTTGCTGCCAACAGCAATGTAAATGAGCATGGAGGTGGGTCCTCTAGCCCTTTAGATGACTGCAGCTGGACAGCAACCTTGTGCAACATCCTGAGACAGAACCGCAAAACTAAGCCACTCCTGGATCCCTGGATCTCAGCCACTATGTCAGGTAATAAATGTTTGTCATTTTAAGCTGCTTAGTTTGGAATCATCTGTTACTCAGAAGTAGGTAACTAACATGCTTGCGTTTGAATACCAGCCTTGCCCTTTACTAGCCATGTGTACTTGGACATATGACTTCATCTCTTGGAGCCCATTTTCTTTTTTTTGAGAATGGTGATAATAGCTGCTTATAGTGCTGTTGAAGCACAGTTCCTTACATATAGTAACCCCTTAATAATAAATACAGTCAAAATTAAAATATTTATTAAGAAAATAAAGTTCGTTAAGTAAAGTGAATGCTTTAGAAGAAATCAATAGAGCAGCTACAAAAAGCATGCACAAGTAACCAAAAAGAATATCCACCTTGGGCCATGAAGTGTGGGGACAACTCGCTGTAGCTGCTCTTTTAAACCCTAAGAGCATCATTGTGTATCAGCTCACATAATGACAGTCATGAGTTGTCCAGAAAGGTCAGTCACAATCTATGTACTGTTTATTTCCACTCTTTTAGATAGAAACCACACTAAAATATATATTACACATTTCCTTGTTTTCTTTAATAATGCGTTTATACTTAAGGAAGTTCCAGCAATCTAGGAAATCCTTTTTTCTGGACCATTGGTTCTCAAACTTCATCATGCATCAGAATCACCTGTAGTGCTTATTAAATACAGATTGCTGGACCCCATCTCCAGAGTTTTTGATTCAGCAGGTCTGTGATGGGACTGAGACTTTGCATTTTTAACAAACTCCCAGAGTTAGGCTGATGTTGTTGGTCTGAGGACCATTGCTTTGGAACATCACAGTCTCTGATAAATGAAGCATTGTAATGCTAAAGAACTAGGGGTAGTAATGCTTTAGGCAAAATATGGAGTAAAACCAAATCCACATTCTTTACTGTGACCTACCAGGCCCTGCATGATGTAGCTCCACTTTGTCTCATGCTTTGTTTCTTATATTCCCTTTGGCCTCCTTTCTGTTCCTCAAAGACACTTCCGACTGTGTGCTTTTCTGTTCCTTCTGCCTGGGGCTGTTCTCTCCCAGGTGATGGCTCTCCATGTGTCGCCACTGAAGGCCCAGCTCCAAATGTCACGTTCCCTGAGAAGCATCTCTACCTGAATACATTCTCTATTACACTTGTCACTCTCCTAATTTATACTCTTCACATCATTTATTGTGACCTGAAGTTGTCTTTTTGTTTATTGGAAACCTCGAGGATAACAGACACCTCACCTCTTAGGTTGTTTCCTGTCTCCGGCACCTGGAATGGGGCCTGGTATGTGGAAGGTGCTCGCTAGATATCTGTTGGTTGGAAACCTGGGTGTGTGGCATGGGACATTTACTTTATAGCCTAGTTTCTGAGGAGAAATGAAGAACACTGAGAAAGGAAACTGGTGGCCTGGGGAATTGGACCCACCTACAGCTAGCCTCCCACATTGGTACAACTGCCAGGGCTCTGCCTGGTTCACAGTGTGAAGGAACTTTCCGCTCCCTGCTCCCTGAAGTGTCTTCTATGCCTTTGGTTGCCTCATAAGAAGACAACATAGTGACTTGGGCAATATTTTTCACTCTTAGGATTTCAGAGTGTTGCTAAGTGGGTCACTTTTTCATGCATTTGGAACACTCCTAATTGTGTAAGTGATTCTCTTCAGGCTGGCTAGCATCTGCAGGTTGTCCCCAGCTCCAGTGAGGGAAGGAGAGCTGCTTCTCTACTTCTGTTGGGTGTCAGGTGGGCTCATGTGTAGTCATTTGCCCCAGGAACCTCCAGCTGTTTGAGATCCCAGGTTAGGAATGGAGCCAATCCACCCCATCGGCAAGGACATGTGGACACTAAGATAAAGAAGCAAACCTGCTTACTTTGATATTTTAAAGTTGTATTTGTTTTCCTCTCAATGGTTTGCTCATTAAAAATTGGGTACCTGTACCAGCGCTGCTGTAGATGAGGCACGGACATTCTCTCCACAGACAGTTGCTGGTGGTCTGGGGTGACTCACCCTCACACGCTCACCACCCATGGCTCTGCCCCTGGCGCCTGGTCTTGGGAGGTTGGCATTCTTGGAGTAATCTCGGGCTGCTGCCATGAGCCATGGACAAAAACAACAAGACTTTCTCTAGGGAATTTAGAAGTGAGCCTCATGGTCTAGCTGCTGGCTTGTACTGCTGTTTGCATGAGGTTTGGGGGAGGGTTGTTCCCCAAATAAGGAGACTTGAACGTCCTCTTGGTTGGGGTGCTGCTGATCCCCAGAGCGTTAGGGCTGGAAGTGTTTACACAGATACATATCTTATTTCCTCTGTTCTTTAGATAGGTATGTAGAACATTCCAACTACACTAACTTCTTTTGCTTCTGCCCTTTAAGTGTGTTAAAGCCAGTTAGAGACACTGGTCTTGATTAGTGACTTTGGCATGGCTGGCATACCTTGTTGTGCCAGGAATGAACTGAAGATGGATTTGACAAAAAGCAGAGGTCGTGGGCGGGGAGGCTTTGGCAGCTCCCAGGGAGCTGCCTCGGGGGTTTTGTTAGGACAGCTCACCCTCCTCTGGAGCTTTCCTGTGTTTATGGAGGAGTTCAGTTCAACAACCACCTGTTAAAGCACTACTCCACATCTCCGTACCAGGCACTATTCCCAATTAGGTGCTGGGAATACCAAGACTAACAGAATTCTCTTCTTGCCTTCCAGGAGCTTGGAATCTTGCTGGGAGAAGGACCTGTGGTGATGACTTCAGGATAGCCACAAATCCTTCCTACTCCTTCCCTTGAATTTGGGCTGTCCCTGTCACTAGCTATGACCAATAGAATGTGATGGAAGCAATGTTGTGTAACTTATGAGACCGAGTCTTAAGAGAACTGCAGCTTCTGCTTTTGGCACTCCTAAAATGCTTCTTGGAAGGAGCATTTTCCACTTTGTAGGAAGCCTGACTTTGTAAGGAGACCACCATGCTATGAGGACACCTAAGCTAGCCCCATGGAGTGAGAGTGTGAGTGGAGCACCGAGGCACTGCACCTGTGAGTGAAACCTTCCAGGGTCTTCCATTTAGCTCTACTGCTAGCTGAATGCAGCTGAGTGAATGACCTTAGCCAATGCCACATGTAGCAGAACCACCCACAAAGCCTTGCCTAAATTCTTGACCCATAGAATTGTGAGCAAATAAAATGGCTGTTGTTTTAACCCATGAAGTTTTGGGGTAGGTCATTACACAGCTATAGATAACTGAAATACACACGTATATTCTTAGGCAATGATGAAGATATGCCTAGGATGCTGTAGGAGCACAGAAGAGGGCTACCTGAGGCAGCCTGTGGCAATGACAGGTTGGTCATGGAATGCTTCCCCAAAAAGGTTTGCTTGAGTAGAATTCTCTCTAAAGACCTAGTGTGAGCTGGACTTGGGGGAGGGTGAAGGTTGTTTAGGTACAGGGGAATAGAGCAAGAAAACATGGAGGTGATAAACAGCGCCTCAGTCACTCTCTTTTTAAAGCCCTCAGAACCACACACCTGACCACAATCTGATTATCTCCCCAAGGCCCCACCTTTCAATTACCGTAATAGGATTTCCCATCCTCCCAATAGTCACAGTGGGGGAGTCAAGTTCCATCCTCCCAATAGTCAAGTTCCTAATACATAAAATTTGGGGGACACAAGTCAAGCTTCAGTGAATATGGGGGTGGGGCATTCAATCCATTACAGTAATTTATAAAGAAATAGAATTTATTGCTTATAGTTTTGGAGGCTGGGAAGTCCAAAGGTCTAGGGAACACATTTGGTGAGGGCCTTCTGTGTTGGGAACTCTAGAGAGTCCCGTGTAGACTGGAGGATCACATGGTGAAAATGGGCTGAGCAAGAGAGCTAAGTTTCTCACTCACTTTCCATCAGATAAAGCCTTCAGAACCACACTCATAACCAACGATTAAACCATCAATGGATCAATCCATTCACAAGGGTACAGTCTTCACAATCTAATCAGCTCTTAAAGGCCTCACCTTTCAATGATCAAAATAGGATTTCCCACCCTCTTAACACTGTCACAGTGGAGATCAAGCCTCCAATACATGAACTTTATGGGGACACATTTGATCCACAGCAGGCAAGGAGTAGTAGAGAAGTTTGCAGAGGTGTTTATCATCATCATCATAATAGTGACAGATAGCATTTACAGAACACTTCCTGTGTGCCAGATATGAATCTAAGGTTTTATATGTATTAACTTATTTAATTCTCACAACAACCTATACTATTATTATCTTTTTTACATTAGAAGAAAAGAAGGCACAAAGAGATTAAGTAACCCACTCAAGGACACACAGCTGGCAAGTGCAGAATAGGGATTTGAACCCAGGCAAAATATTGAAGAACTTTATGTGCCTCCTTTAAGACTTTGGGATTTGTTCTGCAGGTGATGCAGAGTGACTCAAAGTTTTAAGTAAAGGAGTGGCGTGGTCACATCAAAAGATTCTGTAGTTTTGTAATTTCTCCCACTTTGGTTATTTTGTTGTCTATTTCTCTATAGTGACTAGCAGTGAACTCCTTATAACAAGCAGGGCCTGTGAGTTTATCTTTGCGGGATACAAGGAAGGAGGGAAGATGCGGGACATGTGCTGCTTCACAGCTGGTCATGGGGGTGGAGGGGAGGACAGAATGCCCAGGAAAGAATGACTGTGGCGGCCACCAAGAGGAAAGTGGGCTGCATCCTTGACCCGAGGGAAAAGTGAGAACAGCAGCATATGGGAACCAGCCTGTTCTAAGATCCTTTGAACTGAGGCGCGATAGGCTCATGGGCTTTGTAGACAATCTGCCTTTCTCTCTTTCCTTCTCCCCACAGCCTTTCAGGTGATTAGCATCGAAATATTGAAAACAGCTGTTGGGTTCTTAACAGAAATTGGGAAAGAAGAGCACTTTGCACAGAAATTCAGAAATGCTCATCTGGCCATGGCCATTGCTTTCTGAAGGGGTCCTCTTGGGCAAGTCATGAGATAGCTGCTCCTGCACAGGCCACATCCATGTTCTCTTTGTCTCCTGCTCTGTCCACATGTCCAGGAATGGCCAAGAAGACTCGGTAGAGTCTGAATCTGGGTGCAGATGTATTGTGCCCTCACTCCAGCAGCTTTTTGTGCAAGGAAGGGAGTGACAGACTGCATCAGAAGAAAGAGGTCTGGCTTAGGGTCTAGTGAAAGCTAGGAGGTCTGGGCTCAGATGTAGCTTGGCTGATGCTAGCTTTGTATGATATGGGCAAATGTCTGAGGTTCTCTCGATCCCAAGGTCCTCATCTGGAATAGGACAGTGTTGGATGAAGATTAATTTCACTGCAAATAATAAAAATGACCATAGCTAAGGTTTATTGAGCATGTTCAGAAGCCTGAGCCTGTGATAAGCACTTTGTACACTTTATTTAATCCTCGCAGTAACCCAAGCTTAATGAAGCTCACTGAAGCCTTCCTTTATCCTATCCAAAGCTCCCTGTATGCGTTATCTGTTGCTGTGTAACAAATTACTTTAAATCTGAGTAGCTTAAAACAGCAATAAAAATTTAGAGTGTCACAGTTTCTGTGGGCCAGAAATTCCTGAGCAGTTTGGCTGGGTGGTTCTGGCTTGGAATCTTTTATGAGTTTGCTGGGGTTACAGTCATCCGAAGCCTTGCCTGCAGTTAGAGGACCTCTTTCAACATGGCTGGTCAGCACCGGTTGGCTAGAGGCCTCATTCAGCACCTCCTCACCATAGGACTGTCCATGAGACTGCTTGAATGTCCTCACAACACGGCAGCTGGCTTCCCCAAAGTGAATGACCCGAGAGAGTAGCCTGGCAGCTGCAATGTCTTTTATGATCTTTCCTCAGAAGTCATAGCTGCTGTTTCCACAATATCCTATTGCTTACCTTGGTGTAAGCCTATTCAATGTGGAGGAGTCTGCACAAGGGCCTGAAATCAGCAGGCAAGGATCATTGGTGGTCCTCTTTGAAGCCACCTACCACATCTTCCCCCTAAATTTCTATCATATTACTGTGTTTTACTTTTAATAGCAGTTTTCTGAAATTAACCTATTTTTTTGTTTGAGACTCATTTTCTACCCACTAGAAGGCAAACTTCCCAAGAGTGGGAATTTCATCTTTTTTCCATTGCTGGCACCCAGAACAGTATCAGGTGCATAGTTGGTGCTCAACAATGACCATGAGATAGATACCATTATTATGCCAATTTTGGATGTAGAAACAGAGGCTCACAGAAGTTAATTTGCCAAAAGTCACATAGAGAGCTAGTGCTGGAGCTGGGATACCAACTTATGCATACGGACTGATACTAATGGCCTAGTTGGATAGCATGCAATGATTCCAGTGCTGCTACCGTGCAAGTAGAATGACGTCTGCATGTGAAGAGCAGGGAAGCATGCAGAAGAAGGGCTGGGAGAATTCCTGGGCAATTGGGAAATACTAGGAGGAAGTACGTGTGCATGAGTGTCTATCTGAATGGATGTGTGTGTATGGTTGAGATGGTTGAATGTGTGTGTGCATGCATGTGAGAGAGAGAGAATGCATGTGTGCATATGGCAGCTGGATCATTGAAGGGGAGATAATGTACTCTGAACAGCTTTTATGACAGAGACCTGAAGATAATACTTTGACCTTAGTCTTATTTGCTTGTACATTCTTTGAAAAATTTGTCTCTAAGGAATATCCTTATTAAAATGACTAAGTAAATTTTCCCTTAAAAATCCCACAAACAATTTAAGCCATTATTGGACTAGCAAGCATACTGCCAAATTATACATGGATTGCTAACCTGATTATGTTTGTGGGAATTATCCATTTTCTGGATTATTTGCCAGAAAAAAAGAAAAGTACTGTCTGTTGGCCACCCACTCTCCATTCTTTTTCCCAGACTCCTGAAGGAGGGGCCATGGTATTCATCAAACACACAATGGGGTCCTCTTAGAACAATGCCTCACCCACCCCCTCTCCTGGCCTGGGAGTTGGAAATTTGGGGGAGGGATGGAAGGAAAGGGTTATGAAAGTCCCTCACTCACTCTCCTTCCTCTGAGGCATTCTGGGTACTAGGTTTTAGAGCAACGGATGTTGTCTGTTTCGGGGGGAATCTTTAGTCTTTGAATGAGATCAGGGTGAGATTCAGGAGAAAGGCCACAAAAATTGGCTTCTGAGGCTGGGTCTAATCTAGGCTTTAAGTGCAGATATTATGGTTTGAGTTGTGCCCTCCAAAAGTTTAATGTGTTAGAGGCTTGTCCCCACTGTGACTGTTAAGAGGCTGGGAAGTCCTATTATGGTAATTGAAAGGTGGGACTTGAGGAGATAATTAGGACCATGCCGTAGTGAACAGATTAATAATGGTGGTCCAGGGCATGGTTCTGAGGGCTATAAAAGGAGAGCACATGTGAGTCTCTGTCTCTCTGCTCTGCCATTTTCTGCCATGTGAGACCCCTGCATTGCTGTAAAGCCACCACCAAAGAAAACCCTCACCAGATGTTTTCTCTGGACTTTGGACTTCCCAACCTCTGAAACTGTAAGCAATAAATTTCATTTTCTTATAAATTACCCAGTTCCAGGTATTTTGTTATAAGGAACAAAAACAGACTAATACAGCAGGTGATGGTGGTCCCTTAGTTTCTTCAAGGCTCACCCCTGTCCACCAGAGTAGGAAAGCAGAGAGATGCTGTGCAGAAGGCCTACTCAGGAAAGAGTTTGCATATAGCTTGAAAGTATTCTCAGGAACCTGTGGGTGGCTGTGGTTAGCTGGACTAAAATCACACCTGGCTGAAAGATGGGAATAAGCTCCCCCCTCAGATAGTGAGCTTGTCTTCACTAACACTATCTAGACAGAGGCTGAATAGCCAGGTGTCAAGGAGAATGGCATCCTCCCTGTGCTTACCAGTTAGGCCGGAGTTTATTCAAGGGAGACTCTGCTAGGGCTCCGCCTTTCCTTTTCCACAACTCCCTTGGGGATGGCGGGGTGGGGAGCTACAGCACAGTGGTTAAGATCACAGGCCTTAGGGTTTGTCTACTTCAGTTTGTGCCCTGTCTCCAGTGCTTCCTCATTATGTGACCTTAACTTAGAGCAAGTTACTTAACTTCTCTGTGCCTCCATTTTCTCAGATGTAGAATGGGACTAAAAATTGTTCTTTCTTCATAGAGTAATTGTAAAGATGAAATTGGGATAATACGTGGAAAGCTCTTAGAAGAGTATATTGCATTCAAAAATTCAGACATATATGGAACAATATATATTACTATGTGCCAGATGTGGGAGAATGGCGAGGGAGACCCAGTTCTGGCCCTCATGAAACTTATGTTCTTGTGTTTTGGGGGTGGTAGGCAGAATAATGGCCCCCCAATGATGTCCCTGTTCTAATCCCTGAAACACATGAATGTGTTAGGTCACATGGTAAGGGGGAATTAAGGTTTTTAGATAAAATAAAAATTTCTAATCAACTGACATTAAAATAGAGATCTTATCCTGGATTATCCAGGTGGGCCGAATGTACTCACAAGGGTGCTTAAAAGATGGAAGAGGGAGGCAGGAGAGCGTGTTAGAATGGAGCCCTGCGAGAAGGACTTGACCTGCTATTGCTCACTTTGAAGATGGAAGGGGGACATGAGACAAGGAATGTGGAATCCGTTTCTACAAGACGGAAAAGGCAAGGAAATGAATTTTGCCCTAGAGCCTCCAGAAGGAACACAGCCTTACTGAAATCTTGATTTTAGCCCTGTGAGACCCATTTGAGACTTCTGACCTCCAGAACTGTAAGACAATACATTTGTGTTGTTTAAGCCACCACATTGGTTGTAATTTTTATAGCAGTGTATTAGTCTGTTTCTATTGCTTGTAACAGAATACCTGAAACTGGGTAATTGACAAAGAAATGATATTTATTTATTACAGTTTCAGAGGCTGGGAAGTCCAAAATCTAGGGAACATATCTGGGGAGGTCCTTTCTACAGCTACACAGGTTGTCACATGGCAAGAATAGGCTGAGCAAGAGAGAGCTCGCCTGCTTTCTTGCTCTCCTTATAACGCCATCAGAACCACATCCATGACCACCCACTAAACCATCAGTTCTATGAATGGATCAATCCATTCTGATTGGGCACAGTCCTTAAGATCCAATCACCTCCTGAAGGCCCCACCTTTTAATTGCCGTAATAGGATCTTGCACACTCTTATCATCATTACAGTTGAGATCAATTTTCTAATACATGATCTTTTGGGGGACACATTCAACCCATAGCAAGTATCAATAGGAAATTAATACTAATGCAGATAAGAAATAAGTGGACAAATGAATATATAATGTAATTTGAGGTAATGATAAGTACCAGGAAGAAGATTAAGCAGGATAAGGGAATAGAGATTGATGGAGGTGGGGCTCTTTTGGATGGTTAGGGAAAGAATATTTGGGGAGATGACATTTGAGAAAACGTTTGAATGAAATGAGAGGACATGCCATGGGTCTGCATTCCAGGCAGGGAGAATGGAGCCTACAGAGCCCTTAAGGAGGAAAAGAGCTTGGAGAGTTGAAGAAGAGTCTAAGGTCATTGTGGCTAAGGCATGGTGGGCAAGCGAGACAGTAGTAAGAGATGAGACCAGATAATGCAGATGTCAGATCCTGCATGTCCTTGGAGTTTGGATTTATTCCCAGTGTGAATAGAGACCATTGGAGGTTCCCCTCCAGTGGAGGGGTGACAGGAACTGACTTACATTTTACAAATCTAACTCAGGCTGCTGCATGGGGAATAGACTGGAAGAGGTTAAGAGTGGAGGTAGGAAGCTAAGTGAGGTGGATACAATGGAAAAAGACGGACTAGAGTCAGCTGGTGGTGAGAAGGAGTTGGATTCTAGACATATCTAGGAAGTCACAGCTGACTAGATTTACGGTGGTTTGGATATGGGGTTTGAGGGAAAGAAGGAAATTAAGGATACCTCCTAGGTTTGGCCTAGAGCAGCTGGCTGAATGGGCATTCCATTTACTTACATGAAGACAGGAGAGGGACAGGTTTAGAAGGTAAAAATCCAGAATGTTCACATAATAAATGCTTAATGATTATCATCAGTATCCGATGCTCCTGACATGCTGGTCTGTTGTTTCCTGTCTCCATATCTATGCTCATGATATTTCCTCTATCTGGGACTTCCTCCTCCCACTCTGTTGTCAAGGGTTAAATTCATATCCATCCTTCAAGGCCCATTTCTGATGCCACCTCTTCCCTATTTCCACTGTAGGAGAGTTCTCTCTTCGCTTTGATTCCCAGAGTCCAGTATTTAAGTCTCTCTAACAGTTTGCTCTTGGTCCTTATTTATGTAAGTGCCTTATCTTCCCTACTGGATGGTAATCTTCTCGAAGGTGGGGATGTTCATTACTGTTCTGAATTCTCTGCTGCATAGTGACGTGTATATAGGAGGTACCTGTAAATGACTGCTGAATAGAGTGAATGTTAGGGAGAAGATGACTGCACTGAGTGGGGGAGTTGAACTGGGTATTTTCTAAAGCTGCGTTCCCCTCTAAAATTTTATGATTCATTTGATTGCAGTTTGGTTATCCCCACAACTCAGAAGGTTTCTCAGTTGCTTAGTTCTGCACTCGATTATAGAGGGAATGGAGAATGCAATCTATCTTCAATACCAGTCCAAGAAAAGAAGAAAAGACTGGGTGTATGAACGTGTTCAAAGGTGGTTTTCTGATGCCAGATATAAATGGTTTCAGGTTGTGCACAGTTTTATACTACCCATCCTTTCTTTCTATTCCCTCCTCTCTCTGATTAATAGGGACAGTCTAACAATATGTCAAAAATAGGACATGATGGTAGAATGCCAGTATTGCCTTCGACTATTCCATTTCCACAACTGTGTAAAAGTCTCACATGTACTGCATATTTAATAACTTAATTTTAGCATTACACATATGTATCTATTCCCAATGCTCAGACAGATAAATGTTCAAAGATTGCATAATGAAACATGCAGTTAAAGGAAGCTGTTGTTCTTAGCAATAACCCATAGTTTTACTTTTATCTGTGTATCAGTTACTTTTTGCCACATAACAATCTCACAACATAGTGGCTTAAAATTACAGCCACTTATTTAACCACTTATTCTGTAGTCTGGCAATTTGGGCTGGGATCCCTGGACAGTTCTGGTCTAGGCTGGCTTGGCTGATCTTGGCTGAATTCACTTACATGTCTGTGATCAGCTACATGGTTAATTGGGGCTGGATGATTTGATGTCTCAGAAGAGGTGGCTGGGAAAGCAGGGTCAATTTCCATAGGATCTCTCCACTGCCCTAATCTAGCCTAGTTTTCTTTATATGGTGGCATCAGGATTCTACAAGTGAATCAAGCAAAGCCTCTTGAGGCCCAGATTATGAACTTTTCAATATTGCTTCTGTTACATCCTATTGTGCAATGCAAGTCACAAGCCTAGCCCAGATTCAAGGATGGATAAATTGCCTCTTGATGGAAGGAGAGGCTAAGTTGCATTGCATAGACTGTAGACACAGAAGAGTTGTGGCCATTTCTGCAATATGTCACAATCAATTAGGGTGCTTTTGGCTTAAGTAACAGAAAATCTAACTCTACGTTGTTTAAATTTCAAAGACACATTAGCTCACAAAATAAGAAGTTTGGAGGAAAGGTTATTTCAGGGTTATTTCAGCTGCTTAGCAATGCCATCATGGTCCTAGGTTTTCTTTTATTAAACTTTCCACTCTGTCATTCCTATCATGTTGGTTTTTGTCCACATTTTAACAAGATGTCTATGACTGTTTCAGGCTTTACTTACAGATGACAAAACTCAGAGGAGAAAAATGGAATGTCTCTGTCTTGTGTCTCCTTTTAGAAATGAGGAAAATCTACCTAGAAGCCCTTGAAGTACTCCCACTGGGTACCATTACATCATACTTGTATACCAGTGCCAAAGCATAAATGGATTGAAAAACTCTGCCCCTCGACTTTATACGACTAGCCTTTGAGGTGGGGAGGTGGGAAGGTGGGAATGGGATTGATGAGCTGTGCATGCATTTCCTTCAGGAAGCATAGCAGCCTAGGAATGTTGAGTGGAGGGCAGGTAGCTCTACCCAGGATAGCAGCTTTGGGTTTATTCTGAATGTTCCTACCATTTGCAGTGATTTCTTTAACAACGATGACAACAACAATAGTAGATGGTAAACATCTGTGCAAACATAAAAGTAATTCATCTGGTAGGAGGAGGTGTGGGTCAAAGAATTTCAAATAAATTAAAACAAATAATTTTAAAAATTTTCCTGTTATGTGATTCCTATTTTGACTACCATGTCTGCTACTTGAGCCATGTAACAAAAAGTGTATTTCTTTAAATCTTTGAGGCCAGTATGAGGTCTGAGTTTTACAGCTTAAACACTCAAATGAAGAATAAAGGATGGAAAAGTAGCCACCAGCTAGGAGACTTTAAAGCTTTTATTTATGGAGTGCATTTGTTCTTAACTTAATTAAGCCTCACAACATCTATTAGTTCTTCTGTCTTTAAAATTTGACCTGGAGTGACATACATGGCAAACGCAAGTTCCATTTTTCTAGAAAGTCTCAAGTAAAAAGTGCCTTTCCTTTAACTGTTCTCCATAAACAAAGTGTCCTGTAAAAAGGCCATCACCTTAGCAACTGTCAACTGAATCAGTTTTATGAAGACAAAGTAAAACTGCAAGTAAACCTGCAGATAGGGACCGAGTAATTATTTTGCCATTAAGGAAAGTAAAAATTTTTTAAAAGTAACTTCCAACCATGCTTTGCGAAAGATTAAACTATGTAAATTTAAAGTAAGCACAGTTGAAATTTTAAAAAAAGAAGTTACCCTGAAATGTAAGTTTGAAAATTGCATTGTTCTACAGTTTCCTTCCATTTATGATTTGTTTGAATATCTATTTCTTCTCTCCTCGTTAAACTGCTTACACTTCAAAAGCTTTTCCTCTTTCTGTGAGTATCACTGTTAAAGTGAAATCAGCCAGTGCAGTTTAGTGAATTCCACATTGGGTTTCTTCTACAGTATTGTTGTTGATTCTTTGGTCGGATTTTGTCATTAGCATGTGTGTGGACATGGGGTTTTTTGATTGTCAATCCTCTCACCTACAGTAACTTAAACATCCATGACAGGACTTTCAAAAGTGACTTTAGAACAGAATTAAGAGGGAGTAATTGGTCACTGCTCAAATGTTGGTAATGAAAGTATAAATTTAACATGTGATTGACTTAAAATATATCATTTTCTGGAGTCACACGTTGCAGGGATGATATGGGTCAGAAATCAAGGCACAATGCTATTTGGGAGGAAATTTGAAGTGAATTTAACCTTAGAATGTTGGGGTGTTTTCTAAAAAACTCTACTAAGAAATGCAAAGTCATTTATGCATCCCACTCTCAATTTTATGCGTGGAAGGTAGCTTGGAGGAACTGTGGTAACTGATCATCTCTGGGGGGGTTCCTATTTGGGGGCAATTTTGCCTTAAGGGTAGTTTTGGAAGAGTGCCTGCCCTAGCTGTCTGTGGAAGCTGAAGTGGGGGACCTTTCATTGCTCACCTCATAGCAACTTGGGTGTGCTCATGAGAACCGTGCTTGGACAATGATGCTGCAACTGGAACTTTAAAACTTGGGTGGATGGCACAGAACCTGGACTAAATGAGGCAAGGGAGGCAACTCAGGTACCAGAGTGTGAAACTTAAGGAGGCAGTCACTCTCAAAGTTGTGCAAGTGTTGATCTGCATCTGTGCGACCCTGAGAGTGACTGCCTCCTTAAACATTGTGCCCGAGGCTGCTGCCTTGCCTCTCCTTGTCCCAGCCATGGTCTGACACTTGGAAGATCAGCAAACAGATCACAGTGATGGTGGAGGTGATGGCAGAGGAGTGATGGTAGTGGTAGTGCTAGTGACAGCAGAAACAATGACGATGGTGGCAGTGGTTGTGGTGCTGCCGATTCCAATGGTAGCACCTTGAACATTGGGATGAGTTTGGCTCTGGTGCCCAGGGAAACACTCCTGGTTCTCTTGCCTTTGGTTTTGTCAGCTCCTTGATAATACTTTCAGTACGTTCCTTTTCTGCTTAAGGGAATCAGAGCTGGTTTTTATTGCTTGCAACTGTAAACCCTTACTAAGACAGAGGGATTGTGAACAATTTATATTTTTTCTCCTTTATCCTCTTCTGTGTTTTCATTTTTCACATACTTAGAAGCAGATTGCTTTTTCATGGAGGGCCAAGTATTCTTATCAACTTGTTCTGTCATTAGTAGATCAAAGTGTGTAGAACGGGCTCCTGACTAAGTCAATTCAGCCGTTCAGTGATTTTAACATCAAGGCCCTGGATTCTTTCCATCTTTCCACCCTTCCATCATTGATGCTGGCTTTATCCTCAGGTTAGGGGCAGCCTGGCTGTGGCAATTCTACGAGTTAAGTGCAGAAATGACAATGTCTAGAGGAAGAAGAGAAAGGATCTCTTCCTATAGTGCTTTCTTAAGAGTGAGGAACAATTTTCCCGAAGCCCCACTGCAGTTTCCCTCTAATTTTATTGACTAAAACCAGGTCACGTGCCTAAGTGTGGCCTAACTCCAGTAACAAGGGCAATGGAATTCTCCTTAGACCAGTCAGATCCGTTTCTGAAGCTAAGGTTAGTTTCCCCCAAGGAACATGACTCTGTAGGGAAAAGGAGAGTATCTGAATAAAATCAGGGTTGTCTTAGGAAAGAAGAAAGGCAGAATGGAGGCCAGAAGTCAACGTGCAGAATTCATAATTTATTCTGGTTGCTTGTTGCGTGCTTTTGCTTACTTTTGGGTGTGTGGCTGTAGTCTGAGTATTAAAGTATGTAATTGGCTCTCTTAGGCAACTGTTCCTCCCATCTTCTTATACAAATTTTAAAACGGTGACTATAACATGGTAAAACAGAGCAGACACCGTGGAAAGCAATATTCAGCATGATAATATCATATGAGCCAGCAATTCCACTTCTGTATATACCCAAAAGAATTGGAAGCAGGAATTCAAACAGATATTTGTACAGCAACATTCATAGCAACATTATTCACAAAGCCGAAAGGTGGAAGCAACCCAATGATTATTGATGGATGAATGGAAAAACAAAATGTAGCATAAACATACAATGCAATATTACTTAGCCTTAAAAAAGAAAGAAATCCTGTCATATGCGACAACGTGGATGAACCCTGAAGACATTATGGTAAGTGAAATAAGCCAGTCACAAAGAGACAAACACTGTATGATCCTGGTCACACGAGCTACTTAGAGTAGTCAAATTCATAGAAACAGAAGGTCTGAGGGGTTGCCAGGGGCTGGGGGGAGGGGAAATGGAGAGTTATTGTTTAAGGGATACAGAATTTCAGTTTTACAAGATGAAAAAAGTTCTGTGGATGGGTGGTGGTGATGGTTATACAACAGTGTGAATGTACTGAATGCCACAGAACTGTGCCTCAGAAATGGTTAGGCTGGTGAATTTTATGTCATGTATATTTTACCACAATTAAAAAAAAAATTAAGGAGAGAAAAAAGAGCCTATTATGATGGTTATTTTATGTGTCAGCTTGGCTAGGCTATGATACCATTTGTTTGGTCAAACACTAGTGCGGATGTTGCTGTGAAGGTATTTTTTAGACGTGATTAACATTCAAGTAAGTAGACGAGTAGAGCAGATTACCTCCATGGTGTGGACGGGCCTCATCCAGTCAGCTGAAGGCCTTGAGATAAATGACTGAGACGCCCCACGGAAGAAGGAGTTCTGCCTCCAGATTCTTTTCGGACTCAGGACTGCAACCTCACCTCTTCCCTGGGTCTCCAGCCTACTGCCTGCCCTGCAGATTTTGGACTTGCCAGCCCCACAATCACATGAGCCAATTCCTCATTTTAATAAATTCTTCCCTCTTACCCCCCATCCTATTGGTTCTATTTCTCTGGAGAGCTCGAATACACCCTTGTTTTTCATACACATTATATGATATTTACAAAAATCTTATAATTAAACAAACCTCACCGCCCCCATTTTTGTTACTGGAGCATGTTTGAAGCCGGAAGACTCAAAGCTATAAGTCGCAGCAGCCCTGGACCAAATAAATGCCCGTGGGATGGACAGAAGTTGTATGAAAATAGATGAGGAAGGGTGTGGGTCAGGGAAAACCCGCAGAGCTTTCCCCCTGGCCAGGCTCTTCCTCTACATAGTCCTCTGGTGCATGCTTCATGAAGCCATTCAAAACAACGGCTGGGATAGTAAGCACTCAAAAAACGTTACCAGCTTTTATTATTATTTGAGGAGGAGATGTGTTTTCCCCACTCATAATATTTCCTCCAATGTGGAGAAGTTTCTACTAGGGAAATAATCTGGTCTCCCCTTCTTTCTGCACTTACAGACTTCTGAGTTTGGCAGAAACTGAGTGTGTTAGTTTCTTTAGGGTTGTGTAACAAATCACCTACCCCAAAACTACAAACTAGGTGGCTTAAAACAACAGGATTGATTTCAGTTCTGGAGTCCAGAAGTCTAAAAATCAAGGTGTGGCCAGGGCTGGTTCCTTTCGGAGCCTGTGCCGAAGAGTTTGTTGCATGGCACTCTCCTAGTTTTGGTGGTTGCCTGAAATCCTTGGTGTTCCTTGACTTGTACGTGCGTCACTCCAATCTGTTTCCTTCTTCACGTGGCTTTCTCCTGTCTCTCTTCTGCTCTTATCTTCTGAGAACACTTGCCATTTGATTTAGGGCCCACTCAAATCCAGGATTATCTCATCTCAAGATCTTTAATTTAATTACATCTGCAAAAATCCTTTTTCCAAGTAAGGTCATATTAACGGATTCTGGGTGAATATATTTTGGGGAGGCCACATTCAACCCACTCACTGAACGTGTATATTCCAGTCCTTCCTCTTCTTTTCTTCTCAGAGTTAGCCTGCCTGCTGAAACCATGCGCCCTGCTCTGATTCTCCTATTTAGGGTTTACAGGGGCCTTGCCCTCCATCAGAAAACCTGATATGGCCTAGCAATCCTTGTGACTCGACGGACACATCTGGCTAGTTCTGGGTTCCAAATTGAAAACCCACTTACTTGCAGCTATAAAGCCTTATTCTTCAATATCAGCTTTATCAAGTAAAGGTGATAGTTTGCTCTCCCATCTCCTCTATTCTTTGGTCTTATTTCTCAATTAGTTGAGAATTCAGAAATGGAAGAAAGGAGCCCCCCCCCCCCCTTTATGGGGAGATCCCTTGAAAATTCAGTACATATTACTTAAGGCTCAGCTCAAATGTCAGTAACTTTCTAGATTCTGCCCTCACTCTTCCAGGCAGAATCAACCTCATCTTCTGGGCTTCCACACTCTTTCACATCTTCTTCTGTTACTACTTTTTTTTCCCATTGGATTACAGTTGTTCAAAGTCCATCTCCCATTTTGCATTCACCAAATGGAACTATATTTTGACAACCCAGACATCCTCCTAAGAAAGACAGTCTGTTCGCATGATTAGCACCATGTATCCGTTACTCTGCCATGCTTTTGACTTCATTGTCATCTTTGTTTGCTTTGTTATTATAGGTTCATGAATAAGAAAGGAAATGTTACTTCTTTACTGGATGTGGGATCTCAAGTATCTTGTGTTTTCTGTCAAACCAATTTATGGGCTTTGCCCATACGAAAGTATGGTCTTGCTTTATATATCTTACAATGATTTTTTTTTTTTTACATTTGAAAGGCTAAGAAATACATAGAATGCATAAGAAAGAGCATAAAACTCACCCCACCATTAAGAGTCATCATTGTCAACTTATCTTTTCAGTTTATTCTCTCTCAATTTCATATGTGTGTGTATAATTAATTCACCAGTGATGCTATCTACATAATTGTGTGTACTAATTTTTACTTAACATTATATCAGTGAGCATTTTCCCTTGCCATAATATTCTCCAAATCATGACTCTTTTGGAAGGCTGTATAATATTTCTTCTTATAAATATGTCATAATTTATTCAGGTGTTTTCCTCTCATCTGGTATGCGAGTTGGTTTTAATTTTTGGTTATTTTAAATAACTTTAAAATGCATTTGAAAAAGCCTGTCACAACTCTGACATTATATGTAGCAAAGCTGAACAGTTGACATTGGCAAAGTCAAGATGGCAAACAATACAGCATTGTGCAGGAGAGAAGGCAATGATGGCGTGAGTGCCAGCCTCCATCACACCCCTCTTGTGATGAAGACTGCTGCAGACAGTGCTCTATGCATGGGCTGACATGATTTCTACCAGGACCCTGCTTTCCTGGCTACAGCAGACTGAGCTGAGAATTGATGCCGGCCCCAAAAGCAGCCATACATGGGTGTCCTGTGGCCAATGAGATGGACTGGTGCAAGAGCTCTGCCCAACACATTCACTGTATCTTAGATGACGATTGGCCAATCAAACAAAGCCTCTTTTACTTATTTTTCATTTCAGACCTGTCAGGGATGACTAAGCCCAAAGGTTGGGCAGAAATGGGCAGACATTCTGAGAGAAGTTGTTATATCCACATGGCAGTAGGCGCCATGGGGAGGAGAAAAGAAACACAGAGAGTATTTAGCCCAAGAGCAGAGAAGGCAGAGCAGAGGGTGGCTGAGTCATCACACCGGCAGAGCACTAGAGAAGGAGCAGCAGATGCCTGCTGCTGAAGCAATGTCAAAAGGAACAGGTGGCTGGAGGTGTACTGTGTCCTGAGTGACATTCCTAGCTCTGCCAGCCCTGCCAGGCAGCTGCTAAAGTTGCTTCCTGCTCTTCCCCACTTCCTCATGGAGCCTCACAATGAGCCACAGTGACCCAAGTCACCAGAGCACTGGCAACTGAAAGAGCCTAATCAATGCGATGTAATATTCATATCTGTATTATGGCACGTATCAGGAGGCATTATGGTGGTTCGCTTTTTTATAATTCCCCCTGACTAGACTATTTGAGGTCAAGGAGTGTATTAATGTTTTTTAAAAATATATCCTGAGCAACTGGGACAGTGCAGTGACATGCAGTAGGTGCTTACTACTTGTTTGATGAATGAGTGAGAAGTATGATTGGTCAGGAGGCCAAAATAGCAATCGGTAAACATTTCTCTTAAGGAGACAAGATTTTTGGCTTCTCGTTTTGTTTGCTACTAATAAGGAGTGTAAAAACTTTTACTCTCAAGAATTTTATTTGACACAAAGGCTTGGTGAACTATTGCAAATAAAACATTTTTTTTTCAAAACATATTTATTCACCAAACATTTATAGAGCGCTGCCTCATGTCAAACATGAGCTCTAGTATACTAAGTATATATTCCTAAGCTGTATGGGGGGAAAGCACATAATAAGAGAGTTCTAATCCTTGCAGGGCTTTCAGTCCTGGAAAGGAGACGTGACGTCCATCCCAAGGAAAATAAGGCCATGCAGAATGGCTACAGTGGTGCGTAGTGCTGAGGAACTTTGTTGCTGAAATGCAATTTTAAATAAGACATGGCAAGTTGCGTAGAAAAACACTAGCTATTGAGGAGATGTGAGTATCTTTTAAAACAGTGGTTAGTAATGCCCTTTACATTGTCAATTTAATATGGCATGATCTTCAAATTTCAGACTTTTCAAAGTTTTTTGGAATGTAATGAGTAGAAAGTTCCAGAATTTGCTTTTTTCCTGGTAACACTTACCAGCTATCTTAAGGCGAGGTGTTGTTATTAATATTTCAAGTGAGACAAGAAATCACTAATTATTTTTTCTGAAATGAGATGTAGCAAGTAGTACTCTAACAGAGTTGCATCAGCTTGCTGATATTTTCATAAGCTGAATGAGTTCAGTTTGGCAACAGGGAGTTGCGGTGTCACCATGCTTATACTTGCTGATAATGTGACAGCAATTAATTGGAAACTTTGTGACGGAAAGAGCGAAACATTTATTTTACTGTATCCAAGCTTTGACCAATGGTTACTGTGATGTCTGAGTTTTTTTTAAAAAATTACATTGTTGAATTTCTCATCATATATTACAGATATATTTAAAAAGCATCTTTCCAGTGAACACTTAAATACAGGAGCCTATTCCTGGTTTAAGTAATTAAACTTTGAAATAAAATTTCCTATTATTCAAACTTTCAGCCTACTTTCAAACTTTGGCACATGTTTAATTGAATAATATCCTGAGTGTTCCAGGTATATTTTTAACATGTATGCTGTTTCAAAACCAGTATCTGTAACTGCTCACCTATATGACTCAGGGTTTTCTCAATACCATGCAAAGAAAATAAAATGCAAAAGCAAATTGGATGTTAAAACTGATATAAAGCTGTAATTGTCAATCCCTTATTTTAAAAAGTTGTATTAGTCAAAATAGAGTAGACTGTGTTGTTTTTACCTGTCCATCCTTCTGGTAATAGCACCTCAGTTTTCCTCTGAGAAACCATCCCACCTCCATGCGCAGTCCGTGGAGACTCTGGGTGTACGCAGGACCCGTCATGACCTTTCAGTATGCATATTGTCACAGCCACAGTGACAGATTCAGGGATGGGCATGTGAGGCAGGGCTGCCACTGAGGCTTAGTTCTGACACTGCGGTGGGCTCTGTTAGGAAGGAGAAAATTACAGCTTTTCAAGATCATTATACACCCAGAGCTCCTGAGGACTGCCACACAGAGGAAGCCCATCCTGAGAATAAAGCAGCCACCGTAGAGGGACACCGAGCTGAGAAATGGACAGAAAGGTTCGGTAATATTCTTTCAGCCCCTCAATCAACTGATTCCTGAATCCCAGAACCCCTTCTGAATTTACATAAGTAATAAATCTTCCTCTTCTCCCATTTTTTTCTTTCCTTTTCTTTTCTTCTTTTTTTTTTTTTTTTTTTTGCCTGAGTCAGTTTGAATTGGGTTGTCTGTCACTTGCACCCGAAAATAAAAAATGTGGACTCATATGCAAATGATTAGAATTATTCTCATCGGTTAACTGAAGAATAAGTAAATGTAATGAAGCTGGGATTGTAAAAGTAAGTTTGTACTAATAAAACATAGATTCTCTTGTTAGATACATTCAGTGTCCCCATAAGAATTACTTCACCATCTGCCACACAGTAGGTACTCAGTGCATATTTGTCAGATGAAATTCCAGTGCCATGGCTTGAGGCTGCTTTTGTTCTTATTTACTTTCCTGGGTGCTATAGGCCCTTCTCATCTAGGGTGTAAAGGAAGCTGTATACCCTTAGTAGTAGTTTTGTCAGCATTCACACTCACCAAACATCACAAATGACCCATGTTCCACCCATTCAAAGAGCCCCAGTCCAAGGGTGAGCTTTTATTAGCCCTGTTTATTGGCCCAAATGTAAACTCCTTGGTTTCAATGGAACCTTGAGCTGAATATAGAAATGCACAGATCAAAGATGCTCCAAGGTCATTTGTTACTATTCTTCATCAACTCGAATTGCATTTTAGTGGTTTAATACTGTTTTCCTTGGTAGTTTCCATTTATCCCAAGAACGGGAGATGCTTACCCAAGGATTTGACAAGTATTTCAAAACATGTTTGGCTATCCGGGGACTTGTGTTGTACCCAGCCACACTGGGTGTGTCACCTTCTTAGGGCATCACTCATGTCTTGTGTCACCTTCACCAGGCTGCTTAATGGACTTGTGTGCTTTGGGCCAGCTGACCTGGTACTGACTTCTCGTATTGCTTTCCTGAATAACTAATGATAGATATTATACCTACATGGATTAACCACTCCCTATTTCAGTCGGACTTGCTGGACAACACTAAATGCTCTTATAGTGGCCTTCTCCTTTCCTGATGGACTTTCTTGGGGCTCATTCACCCCACCCCACTGCCTCCCTGTTGAGGAGGAACATTACCGTGGGCACTTCACCCTGGATCAAGCCTTCCCCACACTTGGAAGAGAATGTTTGTCTAGTACAGCTCATTCTTCTAACTGGTGGGTAATTGGTGGTGGTGCCCCAGTTCCTACTGCATGATTAGGAATGTTTTCTTTGTGAAAACAACCATGCAGAGAGGAGTAAGGATATCAATGCTGGGGCTGTTGGGATGGCCTAGGGCCAGTCCAGAGGTATCAAGTCTAAACTCCTGTCTTTGGGACTGAATTCTGCTGGATCGTTAGTGGGAGGAAGGAGTGGTGTTTGTAGGCAAGAGAGGTGACAAGGTCCTACGCCCTTGGGCAGTCCTTCTTTGTTGGACTATGCAGGCAAATTATAGGTTGGAGGACACTATTTTGGACATGTGCTGACATGTTAAAAAGAGATGGCTACTCTGATTTTCCAGTGGTCAATTCCATCTTAAACCACTTTATTTTCAAGTTTATCTTCTGTGTTGATTTAGTTGTCTGTTGATAGCTCTGTCTGGGTTTACCCAATTGCTACTTTCTAGCATTTGTAGCCAGGGAAACATCACAGGAGTCATAAAGTCAAAGGAGAGCGTTTTCCTGATGTGCTTGCTGTGGATGTATTGTTTTTAGTGATTATAACCTGATAAATTCAGAAAGTAAAATTTTCCTCCCATTCTATTTAGATATTTTAGTGTTTTTACCCCTGATAATGTAGTTACACATATTTTGGAATGTAATTAAAATAATAAAGAAAATCTGATCATAAATGACTACTCTCTGATCTCTGGAATCCGTGCAGGGCAGTCTGTTGTTAAGGAATGGGCAGGAGCTTCGGAGTCTGCTGAACATGGTCACCAATCCTATCACTGGCTCCTTCAAAAGTAAGATTATTATGGATTTCAGAGAGAGGATATGTATCAAAGTACCTTATATCTGAGAGTGTAGTTTATTGTACAGTAGGAACATTTTTAAAGGTAAAACTAAGTAAAGAGCATTTTTCTTGAAACTTTGTTAAGTATACGTATACCATGCTAGAGTAAACTGCTTACTTCCCCAGAGATCCTGTCATTTTTGTAAGAGAAGGTGGTGCTGGGTAGCACCTTCTTTGCTGCAGACTTCCTCTTGTTGCATTTTGATCCTGAGATTGGTGGATGTCTTCCTGTATCCTCAAAGGACTTGTGGTTTAATGGACACTGAGAGTAGCATCTAATTGTTCCTGCAGAAATTTGAAACAAGGGGCTTATTGGCCATTTCTCTCAAAAGGCTCTGGACAGAGAGAAGGAAGAAGAGGAAGTCAAGAGATTTGGAAGTTGGAAGGAGATGAGTGCTCTCTGTATCTGCCTGGCAGAGGAAAAGCTTCTAAGTGCAGAAAACATAATGCCTGCCTTTGTTTGCTGGAAGGTTGCTGGTGTCTTTGGTTTTCAAGTTTCTGCCTGCTTCATAGGAGCAGGCAGAAAGCAAGAAATGCTAGATTCCCTTGAGTCCAGCAATTTTTAATACCATGATATTAAAAAATTATTTCAATTCATTGGTATGCAGATTCAGGAGGAAAATGTGGAATTGTTGCATAAATGCATGATATTTTTAAACCTAAGAAGTCAAAGCATTATAATTTTGTGAGAAAACCATGAAACATGAGACACTTTACTGTTATTAACCTAACAAAGTCATCTTAATCGTGTAATGTGCACTGAAAATATTGCAGATGTTTATTTTCCCCCCTCACCATGCTTCCATTAAAAGTGGGGGAGGCTGAAGAAAGTTTTCCCCTCTCTATGCATTAAAAAGTTTTTGTAGCACCTTTGTATGATTCTTTATTTTGTAGGGGGTGAATGCATGGATTCTGCCTCAGTTTGAATGCCGGCTCCACCTTTCACTAAGAAATCCCTTAACCTCTCGATGACTGGTTTCTTGTAAACAGGGTTATTGTGAAGATTAAATGAGTGAACGTATGTGAAGTGTGTGGCAGTTAAGCTTATTAACAAGTGTAATAATTCTTCCTCTTCTTATGCACCATCAGTTTATTTTCACAAAAGTTTTGTGAAGAATATAAAGCAGGAGTTATTCTTGTGGAGAATATAAAGCTCAGAATGACAGAGGACCTTTTTGGGGGGTAAACTACAAAAGTGGGACCCAAATTCAGGCATTCTGGCTTTCTCACCACATCTCCCCTTGTTTTGGGAGATTGTATACTTCAATGTGGTCTTCTGAATGCTCAGGGGCAAGTTAATCACAAATATTGATTGACTAAGCTGTCTTCTAATGTGTTTTTATTGATCGAATAGAACAATGAAGAAATAGGTATTGCAAAAAGTAATATATATGTTTAAAAATAATATTTGGTTAACATTCCTTGATATAATATCACAAACATTTAAGCATTTTATGGAAGTAATTACCCCCTCTCCCTGAGTAACTGAGTATTTTACTATTATTGTTGTTTTAGGTTAGATTGAAAAAAGGCAACTAGTGCTTCAACCATTATGATGCCAAATTCAACAACTAAGTGTGAACAGGCCAATGTGCCTGATGATATAACACAAAACCCACATCACAAATGATGCAGTCATCGAATATGAAGCATTTGCACAATCCAAAAGTATGATTAATCATACAAGAGATTGATTTCCATATCTTTTGTTCACAGCATGGCTATCATCACTTTCAATCAAAACACCAAAGCCTGAATCACTGTGACGGGGCCCCATCAACGGCAACTATGACGGGAAACAAAACCTAAGAAGAAATCCCTTCATTTTGTTGATGCGTCTACTGGAAGCTCCAGGAGTGGGGGAGGAGGAGAGGCTGATGGTGGTGTTTTCCGTCGGGGGGAGAGAGGGAGGTGAAATTGACCATAACATGGAAAGGCAAAGCTGAGGACTAAAGATGGGTACGGTAAATACAGATAAGAGGGGCTGTAAGGAAGAGTGTTATATTTCTTTTAAGTTCTTAGCTAATATTTCTAAGTCAGTTTCACAGAATGTTATAACTGAGTGGAACTTTGGAAATTATGTGCCACAACTTTTTCACTTTTTTGGTCAAGTAGGCAGTTGAAACCCAGAGAGGCTCAGCAGTTCTTCCAAAGTCACACAGCAGGTTAAGCACAACCAAGTCGAGACTAGGTCTTTTGACTCCCTTTTCCATTCAGCGATAGCTCACTGCTGAATCCTATGCCTGCTACATTGTCAGCGCTCCACATGTACTTGATGAATGAAAGAATGCACGGCTCTCTGTCTCTTATACCATTTGTTTGTGGGCCATTCTCATACCCCAAGTTGAGACAAAGGCAAAAGAGTTTGCAACTCTTTTGTTGGGCACAGAGTTTGAGAAAGCAAAGTTTGTGGTTCCGGCACGAATTCAGAGATAGGAGAAAAAGGACCCCACTTCTTTTTTATTTTTCTATTTGCCAAGGGGGAGTAATCCAATAGAGATATGTCTGAGGAGAGGGCCGGGTTCTGAGTAATCCAACAGAGATATGTCTGAGGAGAGGGCCGGGTTCTGAAGTCGGCCCCGAGATGAAAATCACAGATGGTCAAAACTGCCCTTGACACTTTCTCAGGGAGGTGCCGTGCTAGAGACTGGCGGGAGGTGGCTCAGCCATTCTTCCCACCGTTATTGGGACACGGGGCTATTTTCTTGTTTGAGTACTAGTGAAGCAGTTAGCTTGAATTTTGGGGTCATCTGTATGAAAAATGTATAATTTAAGAGAAAGACTGCACAGTGAGTGGTCTGTGGGTGTGGAGACCTACTGGGCTGAACAGATTCGTTTCTCATGCTCACTCTGTGGCACGTGATTTTAAAGACCAATATTCTCTCTCTCTCTCTCCTCCCTCCCCACTCTCTCTTGTATAAATTGAACTTATATACAAGAGAAAGTGAGAAAAGTTAAATCCATGTAAGATTCAACTCTACTGTTCTACCTAGTCCACAGGGAAGACTGAACAAAGTACTAATAAGGGTATTCTGGAAGTAAAATTTATATTAAAGCTATTTATTTTATTTTGTGGAGCATCGTAGAGAAAGACGAATTGGTTAAGCTCTAGAAGTAGATAAATTCCCTGGCAGTGCTATGATTTTTTTTTTTTTTACTATGGAGTCTTAAGGAAAAAAGAAGAAAAAAAGGAAACTTGGGTATGGATATGCCTAGGCAAAGGAGAATGAATTATATGACTACTGAATTTAGAGAAATTTAAATGCAAAAGGAAATCAGCCTCCACCACCTCTCCCTTCCCTTAAAAAAACCAGGAAACAAAACCAAACAACCTCAGTTTACTCAAACTTAGCTTTTAAGACTTGGTTCAGGCAGCAAAGCTTTCCTGGCTACCAGTCCGCTCAACGGGCTGTCTGTTGCTCTTTCTGCATCTCTCTCCCTCTTCCTTCCTTTCTACCCTACCCACCTCTACTCCCAGATCTCCATCTGCACTCTTTATATTGCATCCTCACAGTGGACACAGACCATGGTCTCACGGAAGCCTTTGTAAGAATTTATTAAACTTACTAAAATTAAAATTAATTTTAGTAAGTTTAATTATGAAAGAGAGCTTTGGACAGAGACACTGAGTTGATTTCCTGGAGGATGATATTTTAAGTTGTTATATATTTGCTGATCTTGGGGAGATTGTTGGAACCAAGCAGTGTGCACAGGAAGCTTGGGCTCTTGACCCAATAGGTTCAGAGTCCAAATATTTGGAAGCTGAATACTTGGAGATGCATTTAAACATTTAAAGCATTTTCTTTGTTTTTCTAGTAAGTCTCATTGTTAGTGTGATACAATTCTGCAGCAAGACTGTATCTGCTGAAGACATGAACCTTGTGGACAAGTCCAGGCCCGGGCTCCACCTCAGGTCTTGGCGGGACGCCAGAGCTACATGTCTGTTGGCTAATGTCCACACCCCTGAAGTAGGTACTTATTACAGTTCCTCACCTTCAACGCCTGTGTTCTACAGTCATTCTCAGGGTCTGACCTAGCTCTTCCCTAAAACCAGGAAGGGACACCCCCCCCCCCCGCAACTGCATTTTCAAACCAAATATTGCAGTTTCCCTTCTTTTGTCAGTATTGAATTTTATTATTATTGCCAACTCTCAGCTGTATACTGACGATGCCCTATAATCAGTTTTTCCTCTCCAGCCTACCAGGCACCATACCTTTTGGCTGGTATATGCTTAGAGAGTACAAACTAATATGAATATATTATGTTATTTAAATCATAATTAGGGAAGCACAGGTGCTGTAAAAGTAGCCTGTGTGTTTAAAAAACTCAGAAGCAATTATAAGCAATGGTGGGGGGTGGGGTAGGGTTCTGTTCTTTAGACCTGCAGATGTACTTTAGGATATGAACTGTTTGCCTATCCCCATCAAATTATCTAGATAATTGCCAGATTTCTACTTTGCTGTGCTACGGAGTTATAGATTTATGTTTTCTCAACGGCATGGGAGTGAGCGTCTGAAGTAGAAAGGGGTGGGGTAGGTGGAGGGGCGGGGTGAGGGTGGGGGTGCGCCTGGTCTTCGTAATTGCCATTGTGAGGTCTTAGACAACAACAATAATAACCATCTCAATAGAATTAGGGATGTCGTAGCAACGGTAAAAATTATATTAAACTGGGCCAGATGCCCGGACTATCAGCCTCAACTAAACAAAGTGTGAGAAAAACATTTCAAGAGGGACTAACTTGTGAATCAAGGAAGCTAACCAAGTCAGAGAGGTGATCGTTGAGAGATAATGCTTTCACCTCCTTGAAAAAGCTTTGCCCAACCTAATTAAAATGCCCAATCTAATTAAAAATCCAACCATAATCCCACCAGTGGCCCCTTGTTCCACCCCTTTCCATTGTCAAGATGCACAATAGGGCCCCCTTAGCTGAAAAAATTATTGAACCAGAGTCTATTTGAGCACACAGCATAATTCCCAGCCCAGCGAGTGGGAGGCGGAGAAACCGGTGATTTGCAGTGGACCGAGGTGGCTCCCTCAGCAGTGATGTGTGCCATGGATGAGTGCAGAGCGGCCATCTGCTGAGAGGAGGGTGTCAGACAGGCTCTGTTCCACGGTGGCAGGTGATTCACCCAGTCCTGGCCAGCTGGCTCAGAGTGGACAAAGTTGAACCAGTCAAGTGATGCCCAGCAACCCTCTGGGGAAATGTCCATTTCCTTATGGGCCTGTACACCCCTGTCTTCTTCACACAGGCATAGTGGAGCTGATGTGATACAATTTAATTTGGAACATGGAGAAGAGGGAAGAAGCACATGCCCACTCTAAGGGCTAAAAGTTGCTGGTATTGAGTATGTGAGATGGACACTGGAGTTTCCTAGTAGCCTGGGCAAAAAGAGGAAACCTGATCAATAATATGGCTCATGTTATCTGAGAAAAGAAGCAAATCAGTTTCCTAGAAGAAGTAAAGGTTTTCTTTACAACTTTTCTCTAATCTATTTTTCACCTTTGACTTGATAGAAGAAATTGAATTTTTCAGGGTGCATATAACAAGCTACTGGAATGCTTGGACTATTGATAGGGAAAGGACCAGAACATGGATTGCTCAATGACCAGTGAGAAGTAGGAAGCACTCGGCAGTCCCCTGGGATTGGCCAATTTAACCTTACTTCTTTTTTTTTTTTTTTTCCTTTTCTTCTTTTTTTTTTTTTTTTTTTTTTAATTTTATTTTGTCGATATACATTGTAGCTGATTATTGCTTCCCATCACCAAAACCTCCCTCCCTTCTCCCTCCCCCCCTCCCCCCCGACAATGTCCTTTCTGTTTGCTTGTTGTATCAACCTCAAATAATTGTGGTTGTTATATCTTCTTCCCCCCCCCGGTTTGTGTGTGTGTGTGTATGTGTGTGTGTGAATTTATATATTAATTTTTAGCTCCCTCCAATAAGTGAGAACATGTGGTATTTCTCTTTCTGTGCCTGACTTGTTTCACTTAATATAATTCTCTCAAGGTCCATCCATGTTGTTGCAAATGGCAGTATTTCATTCGTTTTTATAGCTGAGTAGTATTCCATTGTGTAGATGTACCACATTTTCCGTATCCACTCATCTGATGATGGGCATTTGGGCTGGTTCCAACTCTTGGCTATTGTAAAGAGTGCTGCGATGAACATTGGGGAACAGGTATACCTTCGACTTGATGATTTCCATTCCTCTGGGTATATTCCCAACAGTGGGATGGCTGGGTCGTATGGTAGATCTATTTGCAATTGTTTAAGGAACCTCCATACCATTCTCCATAGAGGCTGCACCATTTTGCAGTCCCACCAACAATGTATGAGAGTTCCTTTTTCTCCGCAGCCTCGCCAGCATTTATCGTTCACAGTCTTTTGGATTTTAGCCATCCTAACTGGGGTTAGATGGTATCTCAATGTGGTTTTGATTTGCATTTCCCGGATGCTGAGTGATGTTGAGCATTTTTTCATATGTCTGTTGGCCATTTGGATATCTTCCTTAGAGAAATGCCTACTTAGCTCTTTTGCCCATTTTTTAATTGGGTTGCTTGTTTTCTTCTTGTAAAGTTGTTTGAGTTCCTTATATATTCTGGATATTAATCCTTTGTCAGATGTATATTTTGCAAATATTTTCTCCCACTCTGTTGGTTGTCTTTTAACTCTTTTAATTGTTTCTTTTGCTGTGCAGAAGCTTTTTAGTTTGATATAATCCCATTTGTTTATTTTTCCTTTGGTTGCCCGTGCTTTTGGGGTCGTATTCATGAAGTCTGTGCCCAGTCCTATTTCCTGAAGTGTTTCTCCTATGTTTTCTTTAAGAAGTTTTATTGTCTCAGGGTGTATATTTAAATCCTTAATCCATTTTGAGTTGATTTTAGTATACGGTGAGATGTATGGATCTAGTTTCATTCTCCTGCATATCGATATCCAGTTATCCCAGCACCACTTGCTGAAGAGGCAGTCCCTTCGCCACTGAATAGGCTTGGTGCCTTTGTCAAAGATCAGATGGCAGTAAGTGTGTGGGTTGATTTCTGGATTCTCTATTCTATTCCATTGGTCAGTGTGTCTGTTTTTATGCCAGTACCATGCTGTTTTGGTTATTATAGCTTTGTAGTATAGCTTAAAGTCAGGTAGTGTTATGCCTCCAGCTTTATTTTTTTTGCTGAGCATTGCTTTGGCTATTCGTGGTCTTTTATTGTTCCATATAAATGTCTGAATAGTTTTTTCCATTTCTGAGAAAAATGTCTTTGGAATTTTGATGGGGATTGCATTGAATTTGTATATCACTTTGGGTAGTATGGACATTTTCACTATGTTGATTCTTCCAATCCAAGAGCATGGAATATCTTTCCATCTTCTTGTATCCTCTCTAATTTCTCTCAGCAGTGGTTTGTAGTTCTCATTATAGAGATTTTTCACATCCTTGGTTAACTCAATTCCTAAGTATTTTATTTTTTTGGTGGCTATTGTAAATGGGCAGGCTTTCTTGATTTCTCCTTCTGCATGTTCACTATTGGAGAAAAGAAATGCTACTGATTTTTGTGTGTTGATTTTGTATCCTGCTACTGTGCTGAAATCATTTATCAATTCCAACAGTTTTTTTGTAGAGGTTTTAGGCTGTCCGATATATAGGATCATGTCATCTGCAAACAGGGACAGTTTGACTTCATCTTTTCCAATCTGGATGCCCTTTATTTCCTTCTCTTCTCTGATTGCTCTGGCTAGTACTTCCAACACTATGTTGAATAGAAGTGGTGAGAGTGGGCATCCTTGTCTAGTGCCTGTTCTTAAAGGAAAAGCTTTCAGCTTTTCCCCATTCAGGATGATATTGGCAGTGGGTTTGGCATATATGGCTTTAATTATGTTGAGATACTTTCCCTCTATACCTAACTTATAGAGGGTCTTTGTCATGAATGAGTGCTGAACTTTATCAAATGCTTTTTCAGCATCTATAGAGATGATCATATGGTCCTTGTGTTTGACTTTATTAATATGGTGTATCACATTTATTGATTTGCGTATGTTGAACCAACCTTGCATCCCTGGGATGAATCCCACTTGATCGTGATGAATAATTTTTCGTATGTGTTGCTGTATTCTGTTTGCTAGTATTTTAGTGAGGATTTTTGCATCTATATTCATCAAGGATATCGGCCTGTAGTTTTCTTTTTTGGTTATATCTTTACCTGGTTTTGGTATCAGGATGATGTTTGCTTCATAGAATGAGTTTGGGAGATTTGCGTCCGTTTCAATCTTTTGGAATAGTTTGTAAAGAATCGGTGTCAATTCCTCTTTGAATGTTTGGTAAAATTCTGCTGTGAATCCATCTGGTCCTGGGCTTTTCTTTGTTGGGAGCCTTCTGATAACAGCTTCAATCTCCTTTATTGTTATTGGTCTGTTCAAATTTTCTACGTCTTCACGGTTCAGTTTTGGGAGCTTGTGTGTGTCCAGAAATTTATCCATTTCCTCCAGATTTTCAAATTTGTTGGCGTATAGTTGTTTATAGTAGTCTCGAATGATTCCTTGTATTTCAGATGAATCAGTTGTAATATCGCCTTTTTCATTTCTAATTTTTGTTATTTGAGTCTTCTCTCTTCTTTTTTTTGTTAGCCATGCTAATGGTTTGTCAATTTTATTTATCTTTTCAAAAAACCAACTTTTTGATTCGTTGATCTTTTGAATTGTTTTTTGGTTTTCAATTTCATTCAGTTCTGCTCTGATCTTAATGATTTCTTTCCGTCTGCTAACTTTAGGATTGGATTGTTCTTGTTTTTCTAGTTCTTTAAGGTGAAGTGTTAGGTTGTTCACTTGCCATCTTTCCATTCTTCTGAAGTGAGCATTTAATGCAATAAATTTTCCCCTCAATACTGCTTTTGCAGTATCCCACAGGTTTTGGTATGATGTATCATTGTTTTCATTAGTTTCAATAAACTTTTTGATTTCCTGCTTGATTTCTTCTTGGACCCATATGTCATTAAGTAGAATGCTGTTTAATTTCCATGTGTTTGTATAATTTCCAGAGTTTTGTTTGTTATTAATTTCTAGTTTTAATCCATTGTGGTCTGAGAAGATACATGGGATAATTCCAATTTTTTTGAATTTATTGAGACTTGATTTGTGACCTAATATGTGATCTATCCTGGAGAATGATCCATGTGCTGATGAGAAGAATGAATATTCTGAGGTTGTTGGGTGGAATGTTCTGTAGATATCTGCCAATTCCAATTGGTCTAGAGTCTTGTTTAGATCTTGTGTTTCTCTACTGATTCTTTGCCTAGATGATCTGTCTAATATTGACAGTGGAGTGTTCAGGTCCCCTGCTATTATGGTATTAGTGTCTATTACCTTCTTTAGGTCTAATAGAGTTTGTTTTATAAATCTGGCTGCTCCAACATTGGGTGCGTACATATTTATGATTGTTATGTCTTCTTGATGGATCAGTCCTTTTATCATTAAGTAGTGTCCCTCATTGTCTCTTTTTATGGTTTTTAGTTTAAAGTCTATTTTGTCAGATATAAGAATAGCCACTCCAGCTCGTTTTTCTTTTCTGTTTGCATGGTAAATCTTTTTCCATCCTTTCACTCTTAGTCTGTGTGAATCTTTATGGGTGAGGTGGATCTCTTGTAGGCAGCATATAGTTGGGTCCTGCTTTTTGATCCAGTCAGCCAGTCTGTGTCTTTTAACTGGGGAATTTAAGCCTTTAACATTAAGAGTTGTTATTGAAAGGTGTTGATTTATTCCTAGCATTTTATTGGTTGTTTGGTTGTCTTAGGTGTCTTTTGTTCCTTGCTTTCTGATTTACTGTTTGGTTTCTTTGTTTGTTGGTTCCTTAGGTTGTAGATAGTGTTTTTGTTAGCTTGTTTTCTCTTCATGAATGCCATTTTTATTGTACTAGCGGGTTTAGATTTTTCTTAGGTTTTTATGGCAGTGGTAGTTATTTTTCAGGAACCAAACCCAGTACTCCCTTGAGGATTTCTTGTAAGGGTGGTCTTGTGGTAGTGAACTCCCGCAGCTTTTGTTTGTCTGAGAAATATACTATTTGCCCCTCATTTCGGAAGGATAGCCTTGCAGGGTAGAGTATTCTTGGCTGGCAATCTTTGTCTTTTAGTATTTTGAAAATATCATCCCATTCCTTTCTAGCTTTTAGGGTTTGTGATGAAAAGTCTGATGTTAACCTGATTGGGGCTCCCTTATAGGTGATTTGACGCTTCTCTCTTGCAGCTTTTAAGATTCTCTCTTTGTCTCTGAGTTTTGCCAATTTGACTATGACATGTCTTGGAGAAGGCCTTTTTGGGTTGAATACATTTGGAGATCGTTGAGCTTCCTGGATCTGAAGATCTGTGATTTTTCCTATACCTGGGAAGTTTTCTGCCACTATTTTGTTGAATATGTTTTCAATGGAATCTCCATTTTCCTCCCCTTCTGGAATACCCATGACTCGGATATTTGAGCGCTTGAGGTTGTCTGATATCTCTCTCAGATTTTCTTCCATGTCCTTGATTCTTTTTTCTTTCTTTTTGTCTGCTTGTGTTATTTCAAACAGCCCATCTTCAAGTTCAGAGGTTCTCTCTTCAACTTCGACAAGCCTGCTGGTTAAACTCTCCGTTGTGTTTTTTATTTCGCTGAATAACTTCTTCAGTTCAGCAAGTTCTGCTACATTTTTTTTCAGGACATTGATTTCCTTGTATATTTCCTCTTTCAGATCCTGTATACTTTTCCTCATTTCATCATGATGTCTAGCTGAGTTTTCTTGTATCTCATTCAGTTTCCTTAGAATTATCACTCGAAATTCCTTGTCAGTTATTTCAAGGGCTTCTTGTTCTATAGGATCTAGAGTATGAGATTTATTAACTTTTGGTGGTGTACTTTCTTGATTTTTTGTATTTCTGGTGTCTTTTTTTTGGTGTTTATTCATTGTGGCAGGGGGTTTCACAGTCCACCGGTTTGAGACTAATGACTAACTAGGATGTTGCTGTGGTTGCCAATTTGGTATGGCTCCCGCCGTGATTGCTCAGTTGGCCTCTAGTGTCTTGTGTGTGTGGTTGCCTCGGGTCTTGGGCTTCTCCGGGGATCCACCTTTCTGGTCAGCTTGTACTCTGCTGGGCTGGTGGATCACGCACCACAGGGTGTGTGATCTCTGTTGAGCTTTCACTTTCTGTACAGGACTTCTCCCCGTTCCGTGTGCTCTGGCCCAGGCTGTTAGATCGTGCAGTGGCGACCCCACCGGGTGTGTGGTTTCTGTCGAGTCTCCGCCTCCCTGGCCGCACGTCTCCCCCCTCTGTGCACACTGTGCTGGGCTGGGGTGTGTCTTCTGCACCCCTCGTCTATCAGCTGGGCCTTCAAGACCCTGCTCAGCACCGCCTCGCCCAGGAAGTCTACCAGGTTTCTGCTAGGCACAGACGACCGGTCTCTCTGGGTGCCTTTGTAGCACTGTGTAGATCTTTCTCGGGTCTTGTTCACCTTTGTATCCCCCCAGTATAAACCGAGTCTAGTGCCCGCCTGCAGCCTGCTCTCTGGCAGGTTCTAGCAGACCTGGGAACTCTCCTACCACACTATTCCCAACCAGAAATTCATTAGGCTTTTTTCCAAACTGGTGGTCGCAGAGATGGTATCTGCCTCCCAGTAACAGGAAGTTTACCGGGCCGGAGTCCAGGGTGTGGTGGAGTGACAGTCGGCCCGCCCGTATTTCCTAGCCCTCCCAACACTGGTCGGGACGCCCCACACCCCCAGCCCTGCCAGAGAACCGCGGAGGGAGTGGGAGAGGAGGCCGGCCGCAGGGTCCGGAAAGCCCCGCGCCAGGCCAAGCAAATGGGCTCAGTGATGGCCAATCAGGGCGGAGCTGCCCGCACCTGGGAAAATGGAGGCAGCACTGGGGCAGTGAGTGGCCTGGTGGTGCAGGCGGGAGCCGGGTGGGCAGGGATCACTCACAGAGCTGTGCCAGGGATCACTCACAGTGCTGTGCCAGGTCGGGCGCTCGCTCTGTCTCTGGTTTGTTGCCTTCCGTGTTCTCGGCGCTGCCGCCTCGGGCTGTTCAGTCGCGGCGCCGCTCGGGCGCTCCCAGGAATCTTCTTTAATGCCGGCCTGAAACCTCGAATCCTGAATAGGGCAGCTGGCCGCCTTCAGTGCGGCCCCAGCCTCCGGGATCCTGGCTGCATCCACAGCAGCCCTGGCGCCGTGTTCCCTGTTTCAAGACTCGCTTTTGCAGCTAAGAATCAGTTCTTTTCCTGCTCCACACTTCAAAGCTGTTGCCTGTAAATGAGGCAGCCTCTCCTGCCGGGGGCAAAGTGGCGTTGAGCCCCCACGACCGGCCAGCAGCAGCAGTCCTCCCTTAAGAGATGGCCAGAGGAAGGTCCACAAGTTTCTCGGCTGCCTGAGGCCCAGTGGCCGCCTTTTCCACCTCAGCTACTCCGCGCCAGCCGCCGCAGCCGCCGCCATCTTGAAAACCCCTCAACCTTACTTCTTAAGAACTAATAGCATCATGATTTTTTACTTTTTTCTCTTTGCATATCTGTACTTTGTAAAATTTCTATAATGAACACGTATGGCATTTGTCATGCGAATATGCTGGTTCTGGGACTGTGTGACCTGAGGTCCTCACCCTTCCTTCTCTGGCTCTGTATTGTAGGGGGCCTGACCCCTGCAGGCTGCAGTTCTCAATTTGCAATTTGGCCAACTGGTGGGAGTTTGGTGAACAAGAAGAGGGGGCAAGTCAGGGTCTTTGTCCTTCTCCCTCTGCACTGGGTGGTATCTCTGGCAGCTGCTACCACTCTTCCATGACTCCAGCTCTCAGAGGAAGCCTGTCACAGTTCCAGCTTCCTCTGGGTAATCCCAGTCCCTGAGCTCTGCTAGCAGCGCCTCCCGCCTTGGTCCCTCTAGCCTAGGAATGGTGGCAACTTCCTGCTGCTGCCAGTCTCTGGGTTGCCTCATCATCCCTTGTTGGGCTTCTAAGTTTCTTTCATCTCATTGCATTAAATTTCCTCTGTTTTAAATATCCAGAGTGGTTTCCGGCTTCCTGGTTGGGCTCTGACACAAAGAGACCAAAATGTACTTGAAACAAAAATGAATGGGGCAAAAAAACTTAGAGGAACGTGAGCTGGAGAAATAAGCGAAGAAGCGAAGGACTCCACAGGTCATGGCAGCACACACTAATGTCCAGACTTGTGCATGCCAGTCGGAAAGGACTTCTGGTTGCTTAAGTGCCTTTTTAGGCACGTTTGTATACAAAAATAGCAGTTTTACTCTGGGTCATGAACTCCAGAAGGATAACAACATGTAAGGTATGGAAAAGAACTGACAGGATTTGGGGTCACGAGATGTGAATTCAGGTCCTGGCTGGTGGGGGGTATTGCGGTCGACTTTGCAGCAGCCATCGCTCCCCTCCTGTGTGGCATGGCAGCTGTGGGGTTTGGGCGGGGCTGGTCCAACCTTCAGCTTCTGGGTTGTGGCCTTGATTGATGCGGTCATTGGCTCATGCATGGGCATGTACCCCAGGCCTGAGCCGATCACTATGTGGCATTCCCGGGGCCACAGGTGCAATAGAAGTGAAGCCTATGACTCTTGTTTGATGATTTGGGAAAGAAAAGTCCTTTCTCCTTCTGGGTAGTGTGGTGGATCCTGAAAGTGTTTCAATATTTTCCTACTAATCAAAAAAGAGCCTGAGAATAAAGCTGGCACAGAAAAAAGGGTAAATCCAAAATAATCAAAATAAAACAGAGCTGGATTTCTGATCAAACTGCCTGAGGCCCACCACACCACTGGACTTTTTCAGTTACCTGAGCTTTTGCTTTCCCTTTACTGTTTAGTATGGTTTGATTTGGGTTTTCTGTTACTTGCAACAAATACAAAGCAATGTTACTCTATTGGCTGTGTGTCCTTGGGTCAGTCACTTCATCTTTCTGATCCTCAGTTTCCTCATCTATAAAATGGAAATATTAAGACAACGTACCTTAGGAATTTTTGTGAGGAACAAATAAGGTAATAAATGAGAAAGTGCTTTGTAAATTGTAAGCAGTTACTTATATCTTCTTATTATCACACATATAATTTATTTCCATTGTTAATGCAGTTTTATATATCTCTCCTACATATAAAAAATTTATTTTATCAGGTATGCAGTTTTATAATACCAGCTTCATTGCTGTATTGTAAGTATTCATCAAGATTAATCAGCAATAACTATTATTTCACTCTGTACAGCTCTAAATAATTTATATTTGAAGTCTTAGATGACCTGTGTAAGCTTGAAAAAGTTTACCTCAAAGCTCTCAGTTAGGTAGCAATGGATTGAGTAACCCTTTGTGTGATCACTCATAACTCACTTATAAAATGTGTGGTTTTCACTGCCATCAGGAGCAGCCGGTGAAAGTGGGCGTGTGACATTCCTCTCACCATGTGAAAGTTTGGGCGTGTTCAAAAAGGACCAGCTGGCCAGTTCTGCCCTTGAATCTTCTTGTAGTTGCTGCCCTGAGGTGGTTTGGTAACCTGAGAGAGTAGTTTAGGCATGACCCTTTCAAAGGGCTGTGCAACTGAGAACCTCCAGGGAAATGGCTTATAATATTTAGATTTTTAAAAAGGTAAATGTCTCAGTGTAATGACAAAATATTAAAGGTGATTAATTTATTCAGCCTGATAAGCTCTGAAAGTGCAACAGAAGGATGCTGTGTATATGTTTTTCTTCCAATAATTGGTGTAACTTAGGACAGGACTGGGTATGGCCTTGCCAACTGTGGCAGATCAGGGCAGACAGACGATGACTGGCACTGAGAACTTGACCCTCCCACTGGGCTGAGGCAAGCCCAGAGGGGACAGGAGCTGCCAGACAAGAGCTGCAAGTCCCGCCTTGGTCCTTCCCACCAAGCCCTGTTGATTCTACCTCCCTACCAGACTTCCCATCTCCCCTTCCACCAATCTGTCTTGTCATCGAGCCAGGTCAGGTCCCTTTCACAGACCACCTGGCTACTCTCTCTGTCCCCAATCTGAACCCCCTCACTTTGCCCCTGACCACTTCTATTCCTCTTCCACCCTGTTATAGGAGTCATCTTTTAAAATTATACCATGCTGCCCCTCCGCCCTACCCCACTTTACAGCTGTTCGTTGACTCCCTGCAGCTTATTGGACAGAAACCAGACTCCTTAGCAAGGCAAGGCCTTGTGGATCTGACCCCTGGAGGTCACCAAGCCAGCTTCTCTGACATCACCTTTCTCGTGCTCCTTGTGTTCCTTCCTAATCAAATCAGAGACCTGAGATACAGCTCTTTAAGGCCAGTGGTTACTGTGTTTTTGTGATCATAAAAATTACTTGAGCTTGTTTAAAATACATTCCTGAGCCACGTTCTTATGAGGTTATGCTCCAGATGGTGGGAGCTGGGAATCTGACATTTCATAAGAACTTTGGCAAAGTAAAGTGCAGGTGGTCCCTGGACGGTCTTTGGAGAAACACCCTGTGTGATCATGCTTATCATATTGACGTCCACTTTTTCCTTTCACATCGGCCTCCAACTAGAACTCCTTGAGGACAAGCTTCAGGCTTTGTTCAGCTTTGTTTCCCCAGGACCTAGCACAGTTCTGCACACACTGAGCTCTCCGTGTGTGTTTAGTAAATGAATAAATGAGTCCCAGCAGAGATGGTATCTTGAGGCTATGGCAGGCGTAGGAGCAGTCAGGGACCAGGACACTCAGCACAGTAATTGGCTGGCCCAGAGAACAGCAGTTCAGGGCCAGCAAAGGTTAGAGATGCAAAGGCACATTGGGGGAGCGGTCAGCAAAAGCCTGGTCGCTGGGCACAAGGTCAAAGAAGATCCTGTGTGTTGGTGGTGGAGGGGAGGGAGGTTAACAAAAGGCCCATCAAGTCAGTGGCTCATGCACAAGGAAGGAGAAAGGACCAGTTAGCATAAGAGGGGCCAAGAAGCACTGGGCTATGCTGGCAGCATCAGACTGGAGGAAAGGGTGGCTCGGTAGCAAGCCCCAGATTATTGTTGTAGAGAGCAGCAGCTGCCAATTTTGTCCGAAGATTAGATTTGTTTTTGAAACTAAATGAGCAAAAGACAGATTTTCAAATTTCACCCCAGAGTTACTGAATGGGATTCTGGATATGTTTGGAGTGGATTTCAGAACTGTTTATACCAGGAGTTCTGAAACTTTATCATCATGTGTCCGTATGTCCCCCCCGCCCCAATTCATCATGGTTGGTATCCAGTGAGCCATTTCTATTTAAAGAATCACATTTGTTTTTTAGCTCAGGGAAAATATTTTTTATTATTATTTCTTTGCTTGTCTCTTCCCCTTCATCTCTTTGGTCTTTTTGCCTGTAACTTCTGTTAGATGGATATTGGAATTTCTGGGTCTAACTTCTATGTCTTCAGACTTGTATTTCCATTTCTTTTTCCTTTAGTTTAGTGTTCTGGAGCAATTTCTCAGCATACTCTGATAACAAAGTACTACACACTTCGGGTGTGTGCTTTCTGTTATTCAGCACATCTATTGAAATTTTTATTTTGATGATTGTATTTTTCATTTCTGAGATATCTAAATGCTTATCCTAACAGTTTTTTCTTGTTTCAGGAATGTGGTATCATTTCTTAATTCTATAGAATATTCAATATATAGTACTTCCTTAAAGTTTTTCTTCAGTTTGTTTTACTCTGTTTCTACAGATGTTGGTTCTGAGAATTGTTTAGTTGGATTTTCCTTTCATGATGTTGCTTTTTCTTAAATATTTGGTGATTCTGGATTGTGCCCTCATCTTTGTATTCAATCATCTTTGTTTCATCTAGACCAGGGCCAGCAAACTGTAGCCCATGGGTCAAATCTGTCTCCTGCCTGTCTTGAAAATAAAATTTTATTGAAACACAGACACATGTGTTCATTTATATCATCTGTTGTGCTTTGTGCTACAATGGCAGAATTGAGTAGTCCATGAAATCTAAAATATTGACTCTCTCTGGGTCCTTACAGAAAAAGTTCACCAACCCTGCTCTAGATCTAATCATCACTTTATAGGAAATACAACTCACAGAGAAACACCGTAAGCAGTGTTTGGCTGATTGATACATCTGTTTCTGTTGCTTATAACAGAATATCTGAAACTGGGTAATTTATAAAGAAATGAAATTTATTGCTTACAGTTTGGAGGCTGAGAAGTCCTTATATCTGATGAGGGCTTTATTCTACATCAACACAGGGGATATCACATGGCAAATGGGCTGAGCAAGAGAGCTCACCTCCTCACTTGCTCTCCTTTTAAAGCCATCAGAACCATGCACTTTACCACCCATTAAACGATCTCCTTATTACTAAATGAATGGATCAATCCATTTGTGAGAGTACAGTCCTCACAATCTAATCACCTCTTCAAAGCCCCAACTTTCAATTCCCATACTAGTATTTCCCACCTCTTGACACTGTTACAGTGCAAATTAAGTTTCTAACACATGAGCCTTTGGGGGACACATTCAACCCATACCATCAACCAAAGCAGAATGGGAGATATTCTATAAGAGAAAAGACTTGGTTTCTTTACAAATAAATGACAGACAGACAGACAGAGAGAGAGAGAGAGAAAATCATGTGTGTTAAAAGAGATTTAATAGAAATATTAGCCAAAAGCAGTGTGTGCCTCTTGCTTGGATCCTAATTTAAACAGGTCAGTCGTAAAGACAAAATTTTTGAAACAGTGAGAGAAAATTGAACATGAACAGCTGTTTCCAATTTTTACTGATGTGAAACAAACCACCCTACAACTTAGTGGTGTAAAAATAATAGCCATGTTATTATGTTCACAGATTCTGTGGGTCAGGAATTTGGAAAGGGTACTCGGAGATACTTTTCTGCTTCATGTTGTCGGGAGCTTCAGCTGGGCTTGGCTGGGAACGCTGATTGGACACCTACATGTGGCTTCTCCACGTGGCAGGGCTTTGCACAGAATGGCAGCTGGATTCTGAGAGGGGCCATGCTGGGAGGGAACTTCTGGACAGTCAGTGTCCCAAGAGGACTAAGCGGAAATTAGGGGGCCTTCCTGACTTCACCTGTGAAGTCAGACAGCACTTCGACTCTCACCTTCTTTTGTTTCAGCAAGTGACGAAAGCCCACCCAGAGTCAAGAGAAGGGAAATTATACTTCACCTCTTAATTGGGAAGTGGCAAGCTCACTGTGCAGAAGACAGGAGATGTGGCTGCAACCTTTTTGGAAAATACAATCTGCTGCAACTGGCTGTTTGATGATACTGATAAATTATTGTCACGGAGGGGTGCAGTAATGTTGTTATGATTTTTAAAAAATCTTTGTGTTAGAGAGTGACACTAAGTATTTATGAGTGAACTAATATGATATTTAGGATTTGCTGTAAAATACTCCTGAAGAAAATTAAAGGTGGCAGTGGTGGCACCTCATGAAACGAGGACGATGGAATGCTCATGGTTGTTGAAGCTGGGCAGCAAGGACTGGTTGCTTCATAATATTCTCTTTAATTTGCATATGTTTGAAATTTTCTTATGTAAAAAAGAAAAGGAAAGAAAAGAAACAGCTGTTTTTGCCTGCTTATTGGATGTTCTTTCTTTTTACCTCCAGCAGTTGTGGGTAAGTCAGAGTCCTGATGTGGGGAGTGCCAGCAGCTCAACCAGGGGGTTTAGGGGCTTTCTGTTCCTTGTGGGTGTTGTCAATGCCCTGCAGCGCTTTCCTGCCTCTTACACACAAGTGCTTACACTCACTGTTCTAGCCCAAGGCAATCAGCCCTACAGGCCTACTTATTGGCACAGATAGGCAGAGGGGAGGAGCCTGCCAGTTTGGTGACCAGGGTTGGATTATTATAATGTCCCCCTGGCTGCCCCCAGCTCCCTTCTGTCCATTGTCTCTGCTGCCTCTATGTCTGGAGCACACCAGGAACCACTTCTATATTTACACAGTGTCTCCTCTTAACATATTTTAGGCTATGATTTCCTTTATCAATTTAGTCCTCTCTGCTTTCTCTATTTTAAGGATTACTTAAAATGTTTGATCTGATGATAGCATTCTCCCCTTTTTATAGTGTTATTATGAATTTGACCTTACCAACAAAAATTTTTTTCTGTCATTTTTAGAGGTGCTGGTTGGAAAAAAATATTCATGAGCGCTCATGCAACCATTTTGATTCAGTAACCCCACATTTTTTCAATGCATAATAATCAAATCATATATATGCAATTTTGCATCTTGTGAGTTTTTAAAAACCTACATTAGAGCTTATGTATTTTCCATTTCATTAAAAACTACTTACATTAAGAATTACTCATAATTGTATAATACCATATCTTAAATGTATACCGTAATTTACAATTTCTGAACACTTACTTTTAGAGCACTTCCAACTTTTTGGTATTAAGCGTGTTTACTGGGTTAACTATCTTTGTTTCAATATTTAGCCTCAATATTAATCTTATTCCCTTTGGATGCATTCTAAGGTGTGGAATTACAGTGAAAGAACATGATCTGTGAAATGATTATTGATACATGTTGCCAAATTTCTTTGCAAAGAATTTCTGTCCACTTATGGCTTTCTTCCCCATCCCTAGTGATGTAGGAGTATCCATTTTACCTCTCCTTTGTGACATTAATTACCTGTATGAGAATTGTTTTCATCTTGATAAACAGTAAAAGGAATCTCATTCTCTCATGTTCTCCTAATTAGTTTTCCAAATGAACTTCAAACTAATTTTACTAAATAAAAAGAGAAAAAGACAAAAACAGAGAGAGACAGAGAGAGAGAGAGAAGAAAAAGGAGGAAACAATTTCCACTAGGATTTTTATTGGATTAAAAAATGCTATAGTGCTTAAGCTGTAAAATTACATAGTAAATGAATATACAAATATTTAGAAAAAAAATCAGAAGTACATGGAGAAGTAAAAATGAAAAGTCTTCCTTCATCCCCACATTTCCCTTCCTTCTTTCAATTGCCCTCTCCTCTCCAAATGTAAAGTATTTAGTGCATATAAAAAATTCACGTGAATTTATGTTTATATATGTAGACATATATAATTTCTGGGTTAATTTTTCTGTTTCTTTCTTTTTTTTTCTATTTATGCTTTGTAAATTATAATAATACTTCTATTCCTCTAACAGTTAGTGTTGAAAATGTAGTACACTTGTTTAAACATATTATTCTCTTAAAGTCTAGAGTTAAACCATAGACTGTACCTTCCCAAATAATAAGAGTATGAAAGTTACAAAGTTAGAAAGTTTTTATTTCCCCCTTCCCTCCATCTCCTATCCTATGGAAAGTGTCTGGGGTTTCTATTCCAGATTAATTAGTCTTTTTACATTGGATGTCATAATTACTTAGACTTAATTACTCATCTTTCTACCTAAGGTTTTCTGTGCCTCGTTTTTTTTTTCTTTCCTATGGCAAATTTACTTTTGCTGAAATATGTTCTCAAATAATTCTTCTAGAAAGGAGCTGAGAATGATAAACTTTCAGGAAATCTTTATTTTTTCCTCCTATTTGAATGCTGGCTGGGTATAAAATTTTAGGTTTAAAATTCTTTTGTCTCAGAATTTATAAGATTTGTCCTCTTATCTTGTATCATCAAGTGTTGTTGATTGGAAAGCTATTGCTAATCAAATTCCCAGGTTTTTTGGAGATATGAGACTTTTCCCACTCCGTAATCTTTTACGCTTTATTCTCATGTGCAAGTCTATGACTCCGAGGGTGAGGACCTCTGTACGTCTCCACCCTAGGCGTTGCCAGATACTGGCCTCTCCCTAGTCCCAGCCGGGCACTATATATTCTCTAGAAATAACATCGTAAACAAGGTAGACTTGGTCTCTGCCTGCATGGAGATTACATTTAGGGTTGGAGCTGAGAGGGACAAGAGTATAAACAAAATAATTAAAGAATGTGAAAAGAAGGAAAGGAATATGTTGCTATAATACATAAAAATGGATTGGGTATGTAGCTCTTCAAGACGAAGTGACATTTAGATATATCAAGGATTTTTTAAAAAAATTGTGATTGATAGACTTTTTAAATTTGACAAATTGTGACAATCTTCGGCTCTAGGAATTTCTTATTCTGTTTAAAAATATTTCCAGTTTTACTACAATATGCCTTTATTTATTCTGTTCAGGACTCATTGGTAGTCTCTTTGTGACTGCAACTGAATATCTATTAAAGCTTTTCACTGTATCCTCTGTGTCTTATTTTGTCTTTTCTATTTTCAATCTTTTGCCTCTGGACATTTTATTCTTATATATTTTTTTAGTTCACTAATTCTTTGCTGCTTTGTCTATCTGCTGTTAAACCAGGCCATTGAATTCTTAATTTTGGCTATTGCATTTTCAGTTTTATAGTTTTAATTTGGTTATTTTTCAAGTCTGCATTGTCACTTTAATAATTTATAGATCCTTGCCAAAATTTTGAAGCTTTCTTTTGTCTCTTTAAACGTAATTAAGCATAGTTGTTTTATAGTCTGTTTTGTATCTAATTCTAGCCTGGAGTCTCTATGGGTCTTCTCTGTTGTCTCTCTGTCTCTGCTGGTTCTTGCTCACAATGTTTTGTTTTTTTCAAGTGCCCAGTCATTCTAGATTGTGTCCTAAACTTATTTTTAAAAATTGTTGAAATAATTTGAGGCCTGGGATGATGTTATCTTTCTCCTGAGGTAAGTTTTGTTTGTTTCTGTATTGTATCAGTGTACTTAAAAATCTGGGAACACCGGATGATAGAAAATAATAGGGCAAATATTCAAAGTATATATTGATTGAAATTTTGGAGCGCCCTGGATAATATAAAACTATGTGAGAGCTAATTTATTTCAAGTTTACCTTTATGCTTAGAGTGCAGTTTTTCAGGGTTCTGACTCAAATTAGGGTTTGGGATATATTTTATCATAGAAATGGGCTGACTCTGTTCTTTGATTTTTTTTTTTTTTTTAATCTCTCATACCTGAGAGGCTGTCAGTAACAAATTCAGCCCCTCAGCTTTTTTTTTTTCCAGATTGGCAAATGTCCGCACCACAAAAGCAATCCTGAGAGCTGGCCGGGCTCACTTCTCCGGATTCATGTCTTCTCCCGAATTCTGGTTCTTCAAGTAGAAGTCTCTGTCTGGTAAACCGAAAGCAAGCTGTTCTCTGCCAGAATGAAAGCACCCTGTGAAATGAAGGCTTCTTAAACAAGGGTTCCCAAACTTGGCTGATTAACGGAATCACTTGGGGAGCTTCTAAATGGCCCAACCCTGGCATATATGGAACTTGATAGAAGACTTTTTAAGGGGTGTGACCGCAAATGGTTTTAAGGTATTTTTCAGATCCCCAATGTCTACAGGAACTCTTTCCTAAGAGACTCCCTGTGGTTGTTATCCCTTCTCTCATGGCTCTTTTCCTACTAACATGAGGAAGACAGACTTTTCCCCATAAGGGTTCTTACAATAGTTCAATGTAAAAACTTGTCAGGCACCAAACAGTGATTTAAAACATTGGTTTAGCTATTATAGAGCATGGGTCTAATGAAAGAGTTACAAACCTCTTTGCAAGTTAGACAGTTTCCAATTCTCTTCCAGCAAAACAGAAGATTAATCACTTAAGAAGTGTCGATAACAACCATATGATTTTTGGTTTTTAACTCACATGGAATTCATATAATTGAGAGACATTGACTTAGAAAACCTCCTTCAATTCTCATAGACTTCTATATGTGAACAAATTTTTTTCAGAGTTTGCATGAATGAAAAAGAAAAAAAGGAATATAATTAAGAACCCATCTCATCCATAAATACTAATTACTATGATTAATTACTAATACTATACTCACACAATTATTTATTTAAATATTTGTTTAGTTTGTTTTTATTTTATTTATTGAAATAAATCATTTATCCAATTTAATTATTTAATTACATAATTAATTAATAGTTCCATAAGTACTAACACTTTTTTTTTTTTTTTTTTTGAAGTGCCCTATTCATCTCCTTAAGAGAGTTCCAGCAGAATTTAAATTTTTATGTTTGGCATTTTGTAACATTTGTGATATATTTAATTTTAGTTAAACTGTGTACTACTACTAATAGTAATTCAACCTAGAAGAGATTTTTAACACTTAGATCCTTATTTATAAGAAATTTAAAATTTAAAATTTACATGTATTATGATTTTTGTGGGAGAGTCTTGTTAAATTTAAATTTACATATGATTTTTTGGGGGGAGAGTCTTATTATAAGGTAATCAATGAAAAACTTCCAAGTGTATATATATATATTATATTTAGATAAAATTTCTGCAAAGGAAGTGAAATGGGAATATACATTCAAGGAGAAATAGGACCAATGTAAAACTTCTCGTTGTTCAAAAGGTCTTTATGTGTTTTTACCGAAGAATGATGCTGAATATCACCTTGATATGGCATCTGTAAACCATTAGCTACGTTCAAGAGAATATTGTAATAATTTTATTTTAAAGTGTCAGTCTTAATAACAAACCAGAAATTATATTCTTTGCAATGATTTAACGAATGATGACAAAACTTAGATGCCAAATTTAAAACGTGCAAGGGGTGACTTAATTTAAGGTCATTGGCTTAGGGGGTACACAAACTGAGAGGCTGAAGACCAATGTGCAGCAGGTCTGGGGTAGGGCCTAGGAATCTGCATGTTTAAACCCTCACCCCAAAATTCTAAAAACCAGCCTGATTGGGAACCTGGCTGTCATTTGATTTAGGTGGCTGTGGTGGTGCCACCGCTTTTCCACTGCTTTTATATAAACTCTTACAATCTCATTTCATCCAATTTTAGTAACTTGAAACAGGTTTTTAAGAAGGTCCTGCTATGTTATAGGTTACACATAATTAAACCTCTTCACGCAATCATCACTAATCAAATTCATCTGGATTTCCTCCCAGGGTATCTGACTTTAGGAGACTGCTCAGGTGGTCTTTAAAGACACTTTCTCCAATGGCAATCTCAAGGGTGATCGATAAGATGGTTCTCTGCATTCTGAGAATTCAAAAAGTGCGCAGAGCCCCTGACTGCGGTGCAAGAGATTGGGCTTGCCCCCTCTTGTGGGTGTGGGTGACTTCTCTTACAATGTACTTCATCCCTATTTCCAGGCTTTGCCACTTGAGTTGTTCCCAGGCAGTGAGACAATAAGGAGCCACTCCTGTGGGATGGCCTTTCCCTGTTCTCCATGAGAGGTGAATGAGAAAAACTTTCCAAAAAAAAAAAAAAAAAAATGACAACAAAAAACACCATTAGGGCTGGCCAGTTAGTTCTGCTGGTTAGAGCACAGCCTTGTAACACCAAGGTCAAGGGTTCGGTTCCCTATGCCAGCCAGCTGCAATGCCCCCCCCCCCCCAAAAAAAAACACCAATAAGAAGAACCTTCTGAGAGGTTGGGGGTGAGCGGATGAGAGGATACAGGCGAGAACCCTAAGAACAAGGAGGAAGCTCAGGGATGGCCGGTGAGAAAGTGCTGAGGTGGGAGCAGCTGGTGACCTTAGGATCATGTGCATTGATTGTGAATTGCTTGCTGTCTTGTGCTGGACCCATAACCCACTACCTCCACCTTCAGTGGATTCTGCTGCACACTCTGTGTTAGTGGTGCTTTGAGGGAAGAGAATTAAAGGAGGCAGTGTGACGTGTTTCAGGTGACCCAGGGTTGAGAGAATAGAATTGCTGCAGGAGGTGAGACCCAGAGCAGTCTTGAGAAGCCAGCGGGGGTGGGAAATCAGTCGCGTGTTGACCAGAACCAGCACACGCCCTTGAGAACCCATGAAGATGAAGGACGGCTGTTGCAGCATGTGAGCCAAAGGGGTAAACCTGCTGCAGAATGACACTGACATTTTTTCTTTTCTTTTTCTTTTAAAGGTAACACGCAAGGTAAAAAATTCAAACAGTATGAAGAGTCTAGGGAAAGAAGAAAACTCGTGTATAAACGTATGTTTTTGTTTCTTTTTTTCTTAACAAATGAGAACATTGTATATTTGCCAGGGTTTTGTTTTTGTTTTGTTTTCTTTTAATATTAAAAAGAATGATAATCTTAGAAGGCCGAGGGACTTGGAGACAGGAGGCAGAGCTGACACGTGGAGTGTCCCTACATTAGCTAGTTTAATTCTGTTTTATGGATGAAGAAATAAATGCATGCTCAAAGATGTGAAATAATTTAACGAGGGTCATAACGGCTAAAAGAGGAAGTACTAGAATTTGAACAAAAGTATGTCTGGCTCCCAAGTCAAAGCTTTCTCCTCTGCTCTGTGCTTCCTTCCTTCCTCTGGCATGGGGTGGGTCTGTAACCACATTAAAATTCAACTGCAGTCATTGGGAGGAAGGCCACAGCAGCAGGTGGGATCTAGTACCCAAATGCATGGCATAGGAGGTAGGACACAGAAGCCTTGAACTTTGTTGAGGGGAAGGAAATCTGAGAAGTGATGGATGTTCCACTCACAGAGTTAGAAAGCAGGGCAGGCAGGCAGCTGCAGGGAAATCTATCGGCACAGTGGGACCTGAGACACTTGCTTGGGGCTTGGGGAAAAGATACTAATTGTGAACATTTGGCTGGAGCTGGTCAGGATGTTGGGAGACTGGTTCCCACCTCCTTCTGGAAGAGTGTGTTCTCCTTTACCGTGGAGAGTGTGTTCCACGTGCATCAGATGTCAGATGGGGCTTACTCTGCTGTAGTGGATTGAATTATGACCCCTCAAAACTCACTGAAGCTTGACTTGTGTCTCCCAAGTTCTATGTATTGTGACTGTTAAGAGGGTGGGAAATCCTATTATGGTAATTGAAAGGTGGGGTCTTGAAGAGATGATTAGATTATAGGACCATGCCATAGTGAATGGATTAAAAATGGTGGTCATGGACGTGGTTCTGAGGGCTTTAAAAGGGGAACACAAAGTCTTTCTCTCTCTCTGCTCTCTCTGCTTCCACCACCTTGCAATGTGAGACCCCTGGGTCACTGTTGCCACCACCAGATGGACTTTGGACTTCCCAGCCTCAGAAACTGTCAGTGATAAATTTTGTTTTCTTTATAAATCACCCAGTTCTGTGTATTTTGTTGTAAGTAACAGAAACATCTAATACATCTGGCCTCCTCCTCCCAGCCACCTGGGTGGACACTGAAACCAAAAATAGCCAATCAAAGTATGCAGCCCTCCTGGCTTAGTGATCAGTTTCAGTATGTCCACGTAATTGAATCCGGGACAATCAGAATCCTACCTTGTTTCCTGCAAGGGCTCTCAGAAAAGATTTATACCTTCCAGTATGATTGCTGAGGTGGGAGGATGTGAGTCTGGCATTGCTGGTGGCTATCTGGCCTTCTCTATAGAAAGCCTTTCTAAGACATGAAGAAAGGAAGAGAGAGAAACAGGTCCCTGGCAACACGATGAGGCTTCTGAATCTTGCTGTGCTGGACACCAGCTGCACCCCTGGACTTCAGAATTAAGCAAGCTAATACGTCCTGTGTTTTCTGCTTCAGCTAGTTTGCTTTGGGTTTGTATCACTGGCAAATGATGAATACTCTGTCTCTCCATTCTAGAGAGACTGGTGTGACTAGGCCTGGGGGAGGAAGGCAGATGCCAGCTGTGATATCTGGGACATATGGTCCAGTAGGACCAGAGCACAGTATCAGGTTGTGAGGACATAAAATACAGTCAGAGCATAGACCAACCATCCTCTCCTGCGCTTGTGAAAGCCATCACTAGTTGACCACAGCATTCTTTCCTGTGGCGTGAGGACCAGTCATTGCAAACTTATTCTTCTGAACAGAGAGCTCCAGGCAGCCACTATCATTGATTTGAGGTTGTCTGTGTATTTCTCACCCTGGATTTAATGCCTAGTGAGTGACATGCATTTTTGTCCAGGAACTGAATGAGGTTAAGCTTGGAGGTTAACCCAATTTTACTAGGAATTTCTTCCTTGTGGAAACTTGCAGAGTACTGCCTGGTCAATTTATCATTATTAAAAATACTACGAATTTGAATAATGCTGAATTATTGAGGTTTCTTTTGATATATTTTAAGTATTCTACATGTACTTACAAATTTGGTTCCTGAACCAATATCCTTCTACCGGTATCTTTGTTTCTCTTAGTTATTCCAGAGCAACAATATTTTTGCTCGGTTCTGAGTATTATTGAGCACTCCTGTTTTGGGAGTTTTCTCTGTCATTTACAGAGAAAGCCCAGGAGATCTTGGAGCCGACACAGTGGCGTTTCACTTGGCAGTCACAGATTTTTCCTCCTGTGCGGAACAATGCTTCATTTTGTTAACCACCTGAATTTCCTGCCCTTATCAATCTGAAAATCAATAATAATAGTCTTTTACGTGGGTTTTTATTTAACCTTTTATGTTTAAGTTCAATCATTTCTCCATAACCAAGCAAGCACATGTCCTACTAAGTGATTCAAGCTCGATTGCTGAGAGAATTTGTAATGAAGAGTTCCACGGGGCTCAGTGATCTGTCAGCACAGCCAAATATCATTTAAAGCTCTCCTTATTTCCAAACTTCTTTAAAATCCATTAAATATTACTAAAGGAATCTCGGTTGTGTGATTGTTGTAGAAAGAGTAGCTGCTTTGTCTCTGTAATTGACCCGTAGATTAAATTTGAGATGTCTTAGGACAAATATAAAAATCACCCAGTGCTTTAAAAAATGATACAACAGAAAAATCATCATGAAACGCCCAATGATAGGTTCAAAAGTGCATTCACTTTGGCCAATTACAGTAGCTACTATTACTCATCCTCATCAACCTCAATTCTAATTGCTAACATTTATTTAGCATTTATTGTGCCAGACACTGTATCAATGCTTTAGTTGCATTACTACATTTAATCCTGGCATAAAAAGCATATACTTTTATTCTATATATTTTACAAATGAGGTATCCAAGATGTGGAGAGATTGAGTAACTTGCCCAGTATTGTAACTATTAATTAATTAATGTATAGCCAGCACTCAAACCTAGATTTGTATTAATCGAGATCCTGTTTACAGGAAATATGACTATAAAGACTTGCCTATATTTGCTTTAGGATCAGATGCAAGTAACAGAAAAACTCAAACTGACAGTGGGTTAGTTTATCCATTTCCCTTGTGTTCAAGGGGTTTGGAGAGAATCGGTCCAGAGCTGGTATGGCATTTGCATGGTGCTGAGCTGTATAAACAGCAGTTTCTGCTGATATCCTGTTTTCAGCTACTTTTCTATAATTTGTGTGAATATCAAAATTTTATATTTTTGCATCCAATAATATTCATATCATTGTTTTGCAAAATCAACTTAGAAGAACTTCATTAAAATGTTACTTATTAGTATACATTCAGACATTTTATGAAACAAATTGGAGCCCTAAATCTAACACAACATAAAACAAAAGCTTAACATTATCATTTATCTACTGCACAAGGGTCAGTCCTGCCTTATAATACTGCCATGAGAAGGGCTTCTGCTATTGAGGAATAATCCAACAGGCATGCTTTTATTCTCTCTTGGTAATTATTTTTCTGCTTAACCATTTTGACTAGAAGCCATGAGAGAAAAACTTTCCTAGCTGCTGACTTCTCTCCTTTATACTATGCCAAAATCTGAGCTGGCATGTGTCTAACTGTGAACATTCATTCATTTGATAAAAAATTCCAGGTACTGTGCTAGGCGTCTCATTGGTAACACTACTACCAGTATAATTCTGTGTTCTTGTTTACTTATCAAAGATTTTACATGCCTGCCATCTGCTTTAATTCTCATCTCTGGGAATATAAATTTACATAATGACAGAAGTCCTAGAGGAATGACAGGGCATTTTTTTGTTTGACAAAGTATTTATTAAACTCTCACTCTATTCTAGGCACTGCTTAGGTATGCAGGGGAGAGATCCAATGAATAACACCTCTTTCCACTGCCTGAGTTCAGAACTAATTCATAGATAAAATTAAGGGGTAGGGCAGATGATGAAATTATCATCTTTATTACTGATAAAGGCTGTGTGACGATGTGGCTTAGGTGGGGGGCAGTGGTGGGCTTCCTCGTACTGGCCCCTTGAGTTCAGCAGGCTTCTCCCTCAGTCTCAGTCTGGCATTTCAGTCAGTTCAGGCTGCTGTAAGAAAGTACAATAGCCTGGTGGCTTATCAACAACAGAAATTTATTTCTGATAGTTCTGGAGGCTGGAAGTCTGAGGTCAGTATACCAGCATGGCGGGGTTCTGGTAAGGGCTCTCTTCTGGGTTGCAGACTGCTGGCTTCTCATATCCTCACAGGGTGGAAAGAGGGTGAGAGAGCTATTTCAGTTCCATTTTTTATTTTTGGTGGCTGGCTGGTACAGGAATCGAATGGAGTCCCTCTTACAAGGGCACTAATTTCATTCATGAGACTCCACCCTCATGACCTAATCACGTCCCAAAGGCCCCACCTTCTAATACCATCACATTGGGGGTTAGATTTCATCGAATAAATTTTTGGGGACTGCAAACATTCAGTCCATTGCAGCTGGTGAACTTGGGCCTGCCCCTGTAAAACCCATGGGACGGAGGAAACAACAGACAGACACAAGGGAGGAGAGAAGGGCTGGGATAGATTTCTCTACCTCCCTAGGGGAAGGCTGAGGTTATACCAAAGGGCGTGCCTCCCGTGGAAGGAGATGTCAGGAGTGAGCAATAATGTGCCCCCCATCCGTGTCTGCCCCCACAGAGGTCAGCCCCGAAACACAGGGGTAAGCTCCCCACTATCTGCCTTCAGTAATATCAGCTCTGTGGCTGTTTCTGTGGGTCAGCTGACCAAATCCTTGTATCATCCTCCTACCATGTGACATTTTTGGTTCTGGATACTGAGATGGTGGTGGAAGTTCCTGGGGAGAGTGCTGTTCCCAGTCTAAAAGGTCGATCCGCTCTGAAGGAGAAAGTTTTCTGGCCCTTCACTCTTCTTTCATCTTCTTGCCTGGAACGTGTAGAGGCCCAGAGGAGCCAGCATCTTATGAGGAGAAAGCAGCTGATACAGGACAAGAAAGGGCCTCCTGCTAAGGGTGTGGAGCAGAGCTGGAAAGCTCTGGGATCCCTGACAGCACTGTGGAGTGCCCATATGGGGCCTGGACCAGTTACCCCAAACATCCCCAAATGATGTGATCCTTACTGTGCATCAGAACCTAGGAATAGTGAATTTTGGTTATCAGGGGCTATACTTAAATTTTGATTTAAGGCAGGACCTAGCAATAATGCCCTGATAAAAGGGACCCCAAAGAACTCTCTAGCTCTCTTTCTACCTGTGACTCAACATGTTCTGATGTCGAAGGCAAATTAAGACTTTTGGAGTTAAATATTCCTTAGCTTTCTTTTTTTCAAACATGTATTAATACAACTTAAGCCAGAAGGGAACTCAGGAAGCTTCTAGTCCACAGGTTTGCACCTTGGACTTCCCAAGGAGTTTCTGGCATTGCTTCTGGGCTGCCTTGGAGGGATGCAGAGAAGCTAAGTGGATGGGCTCCAGCCCCCACTCCTGTTCGACCAGAACATCTCCACTTTTATCTGTGCTTTCTGCTGAGCTTGTTATTCTCGTAACAAGTAATTCAAGAGGAGAAGACGAGGAAATTTCACGTTGTCAAATTCAGTTTAAAATTACTCTTTTAGTCAAAATTAAGTTTAAAAACCACTTATCTTTTCTAACATCCTTATTTTATAAATAAGGAAGCTGACACCCAGCAAAGTTGATCAAGTGGCCGACTACAACTGGATTTTCCAGTAACCTCCCTTCCTGTTCTCACTATATTGTTGTTATGCATAACAATTAATGCTCAACTTCCACAGCTTTTGAAAGAGCAAATTTCTGCCACATGTTCACCACTGCAAGACTGGATTGCTGTGACACAGCTCACCAACCAGGAGCCACACAGGAGGAATGCTGTAGGACTCTAAACCCTCACCACAGAGAAAAAGGACACAATGCAATTGAAAATGTCACAGGAAGATGGACTCCAGGCTTGGTTTGCTCAGGGCTCTCATTCTGTAAGCTCTGCTCTCTTCCATGGCTCACCGAGTCTAGTTTGTCACGTGATAGTTGCCTATGGGGACAAGTACAAGAATCCTGAAATCATGACATAATCCTGGACTTGGCTCTAATTGGCATATCTGTGAAGCAGTAACTGTAGCAAGCTGTCTTTGTTTCTAAGGACAACTGCCCTAGTTTCTTTTTATCATACCTGTGCTTATTCCCATAAGTATCACTTTAAAAGCATCACTTTGACTTAATTATTTCATACGGTATAATAATAAATTTCCTATTTTTTCCAGTCCTCCTTTTTTGGTGAAGCATTACGTGGGGTGTTTCTTCCTATTGCCTTGTGATTCTAGAGTTCCATCTCATGCTTTTTTAATGCTGGCTTCATTTTTGAAGTTGTCCAACCTGAAAATCTGGGTGGAATTGCTCAAAACAGCATTCACGATCAAAATGGCCTGGACAGTCATCTGTTCTTCTTTTCTAATTGAAGGGGTGAGTTTGTATTCCCTCTGCCGCATTTCTTGAGCATTCCCTCTGTGGAGATGACTGTGATATGTGAGTCTGGGGTGTAGGAAAATATGGAAAGCACCATAGTGAGCCGAGTTTGCTCAGGGGAACAAATGTCAGCAGATCTGTTTGGCTTCAGACACTGCGTTTGCAGCCCCTCTATTGCCCCAGCTAGGACTGGGGAATTGGGACCAGGGCTGTGGAATATGTCCAGACTCTGAACTTTCAGAACATCCCTGTGCTTTCTATTGTGTATGGATTAGTAGAGAATCCCTTAAATCAAAATGATCTGTGTCTTTGCTTCTAAGGACAATAAAAAAGGATAAAGCTGGCTTGGGGGAAAGAAGCCCTAAAGCATGATCAGAGAGGATGGAGGAACAGAGAAAAAGGTCTAAGAGCTGCCCCACCTGAGCACTTAGCAATGGAGGGCCGATTCCTGACAGAGTTCTTGCTCCCAAGGGACTATAATGGGAGGGTGGGGGAAAGGCAGACAGATGGAGGCTCTTTGAGGATTTTGAGGAATATCTCAGTGGAAACATTGTCCAGTTGTAATTTCATTTGCAGGAAGTTAAACCCAGCAAATAAATCAAAAGAAGAAAAACCAAATAACTTCTATGGCAGTGTATATATATTTACACGTAATACATATTTTGCTGTAATAGCAAAAGTGAGAAGCATTTTGAATGTCCAAGGACAGAGAAACCATAAAATAAACCAAGACATCAATACAATGACATTTTCTGTATCCATTGTAAGGAACACAACTCCTGGAACTGTGTTGACCAATGCAGCGGTCACCAGCCACAAATGGCTATTTAAATTTGTATTTGAATGAATTAAAATTTAATAAGATAAAAAATTCAGGGCTTTGGTTACACTAGCCCCACTTCAAGTGCTCAAGAGCCACATGTGGTGAGAGCTACTGTCATAGCACAGGTAATGAACATTTTCATTGTCACAGAAAATTGTATTAGATAGCCTCGCTGTAGAAAGCTGGGAAAGTGTTTACACATGACTGTTCAAATGAAACAAAAAGTAATATAAAAAGCAGCATGTGTGCTGATTATGCCTACGTAAAAATTATGTACATGTATAGATAAAGATTAGTCAAGACCAGGAAGCATTAACATTATTTCCACCAGGATCATCAGTGCACCAGGTGGATCTGCAAGTTACCTTTCAGAGTAGTTTAGAGTTCAATCACTAATACATAAAGTTTTTGAAAACTCTCTCAGGAAGCCAATTGTACCTGCTGTTCCTGGATTGGACATAGAGAAATTGTAGAGGAGGCATCAGGAGATGGGAAAGTAAGGTTCTTGGGCTGGTTTTGCGACTAAAATAGCTGTGACCTCATGGAAGTCACGCCAAGTCTCCCGACCTCTTTTGTCAGATGATCTCTAAAGTTCCTTTCAACTTAAAGAAATTGTTGTGTTTGTCTTAAAGTGGAGGGAGGGTTGTTCACAGGGGCATGAAGGGACAGGGGCAAATTGTCAGGTAGAGGGGGCAATCGGCATAGTCTGGTGATAATGTGAACCCCAGGGACGAAGGAGGAGAGGTAGAAGGGATTCCCAAGGATGGGGAATTTGTATTCCAGACATTCCAGGGCTATATGGAAAATCACATCTGTTTTATTAAATGTTAGAGATGACTTCAAACAGAACCTAAGTGAAATTGCAAACACTGCTGAGAAGATCCCAGCTCTGTCTGGTTCCTCAGAAACTCCGCCCCTTTTTCTAGCCGGCCTGCTCTCTGGTTACAAGTGGTTCACTAAACACTCTCCCACTGGCTCATTAATAATACTCTGGAGGAGGGCAACCTTCCATTTGTTCAACCATTCCTCAGATGTCAGATCATAAACTCATGCTTCTTGAAAATCACTTATTCTTGAACATTTCCTCTCTGAATTGATTTTACAGTCATAGCATTTTATCTAAATCATTTCACATTTCTTTTTAAAGTTTGAACATAGGTAGCATTTCCTGCCATTTCCTTCCTTATATATTTTTCTATGAAACATGGCATGGAGAAATGCTTCTACTAGATAATCAGTATTATCGCTCATCTTTATGATTTTTGATGCATAATAACTACACATTCACATGCCCTTGATATGTATCATATGTACTATGGTGTGCTTTCCTGTTTATACATTTATTGAACATTTAAATAAAGTACTTAAATCTGTACCTATTAAAGGTAATAGTGCAAAAAATATGCATGAGGTGGTATGTATGTGTGTGTGTGATCTATACCTTCATTGACTGAGGAGCCACTTACTATATGCCATGCCCTGTGGGAGATCAAAGTTGAAAATGTATAGTCCTGTCTGCCAAGGATATTATAATCAAATGAGCATACACTTTGGTCATTTCTGGACAGCCCCCAAATTAGAAAAACATTGATTTTAAAAGTGTAATTTAAAACCAATGGCCCAGAACTCAAAAGGTTTTATTCCTTATAGAAATTATATATGCTTAATATAAATTAAGTCCCCCCCTCAAATGACTGAATACATAATATACCCTGGGTTTAACTATATTTAGTGTAACTTAACTCAATTGACTAATACATTTATAGTTTACCTTGTGAGGAAATAGAATTTGAAAATAGTAAGACACATTTCTCACTCTCGAGCAACTCACTTCCCTGGTAGGGAAGGCAAACATAAACACATAATTGCCAGTAGGCACAGTGGTGTGGAATAGGTCTGAAAGCCTTCATGGAGAGCACCGATCAGCTACTTGCTAAGTCCTTGGTGCTGTTGCTAAGGGACAAACCAAGAAGGCCTGGAGCCCATTTTCCACTGGCTGAGCTCTGGCAGTAGCACAGGAGGGATCTGCCTCCCCTGCTCTTCCAATCTGCTGATCAAAGTATGGAGTGGCACCAGCTTCAAGGTGGTAAGGTCCATGGCCCAGAGCAAAGGCTGAATGACCTGTCAAACCAGGATTCTGTCAGTTCAACTCTGTGGGCTAACTTCCTGTTTTTTCCTTACTTTTTCATCTGCAGTCAGGAAAGATAGCTTGGTTTTCTCCCACTGACAACACAGATGATTTCTTTTCTTTCCTGGCCCATTGTGCAGCTGAGTAGCCCAAGAAACCCATTAGGAGCTTCTCACTGCCTTTAGGATAAAATTTAACCTCCCATCAGGACAGCTCTTCGTTGTCCCCTCCAACTTCCCCTCAGGCATACCCCATCAGTTCTCTACCCCACATTCTGCACGGTCATGCTCGTAGACTCCAAGTATTCTCACAGCCCAGGCTTTCCTGTGTCCCAGCTCTCGTTACACTGTATTATCATCATCTATTTCCTTGTTTGTTCCCCTCAGGAGTCCCAGGGTTCTTTGAGGACCTGACTTTGCCTCTTCAACATCTTGCACAGTCACTGGGACATAGTAGGTGTTCAACTAATGTTTGTAGAATGAATGAACAAATGAATGAAGGCCTCGTTCTCACCCAGTTGTCTTTTAGAAAGCAGCATTGTACTTCCCTGGGCCTCCTGGGGCACGCTGCCTTAATGAGGGAGGGCTAAGTGGCAGAGGTTTGGGCTGTTGGGAGATAGATAGGGTCTCTCTGTGGCTCAGCTGGCCCTTCTGCTTGGCCTAGGCTCACAGTGCAATTGTGGGGAATGGCAACAGGAGGCATCAGGAAGCTCTGTGTGTTTTACTGACCTCCCCCACATTTGTCGGGATGTCCTCACCCCGTCTTGATGGTATTGGCAGTAGGACATAGGGGAGGGGAGCAGTTCTGCTCACTCAGTGTGGCTCCTGCCTGATTGACACGATTCCGCCCTCAGAGATACCCACGTGTGTGATAAAGACATGATCACCAGGCTTGGCTAGTGGAGTGAAGTCACAGTGAAGTCGTGTATTCAGTAAACATTCATTGAGTGCCTGCTTTGTGCTGGGCCCAGATACATGGAGTAACTAGACACAATAACATGGACCTCAGGAAACTACTAGTCTACTAGGAGAGCAGAACTTCATAGTGGAGTTAGGTAACCTTTCCCCTTCAGGATCTAAACAGCTAAATAAGCCCAAATCCCTGCTTTTATGGCGTCGAGCTAGAGCTGGGTCTGGAGCTCACAGATCCCTCAAGCCTGTCCACAGACTGGGTCACAAACCCTTCACATGCAGGTCTACAAGCTAGGTAACCAGCAAAAAAAAGGTCGTTGGAGAGCCGTAGGTTGGAGAGCATGGCCATGCAGGGTGGATGCCCAAGGCAGTAAATGCCAGCCAAGTGGCGGCACCATGCATGTGCACTGATGCCACCCACACACATCTTGCTTACAAAGAATGAGATGCACCACCCCCAACCGAACCTAAGGCGAGGGGGCCTGATTAAACTATTCTATTTTCCCCACATATGGAAATGGAAATGTCAAGCTGATATTAGGAATTATACAATTAGCCAAGTCATTTTATATACATGCCTCATAGAACTCTCACAATTTATGTGTAATTGTCCTCTTTTCAGATAAGAAAACTAAGGCTTAAAGAAGTTTGGCAATTTTTTTGAAATCACTCAATTTTCAGGGGTGTTGTGAGATCAGTACCATTCAGATCATTTTCCTAACTCTACTCCTGTATCTCCCATCTTCCAGTAGCCTTGGTTCTTAGAAAGCCAATTCTAAGGCTCTATAAGGTCCTGAAGTGCCTTTGAAATTATCAAAGCCATGGTGGACTCAGTATACAATCCTCCCTCCAAGTCCATGGGGGACTGGTTCCAGGTGCCCCCGCCACCTTGGGCAGATACCAAAATCTGCGGATTTTTAAGTCTCTGATAAAAAAAAAAATGGTGTAGTATTTGCATATAACCTAAGCATATCTTCCCTTATACTTTAAATCATTGCTAGATTACTTATAATGCCTAAATACAATGTAAATACTATGTACATAGTTGTTATACTGTATTTTTTATTTGTATTAATTTTATTGTTGTATTCTTATTTTTTGTCTAGAACCCATGGATACGGCAAAGAGCCAACTGTATTTAAGTCATAAATGTGCTTTTTGAGTTTTATGTCTTTGAAGATTAGACACCCATGGAGTGCATGAGACATCATAGGAACAGCTCAGGGCATAAGAGTGGGAAGCTACAACCTGGGGCAGGAGAGTTGGTTGGGAGGGAGGTGACACAAGATGCAGGGCTCCTCTGGGTGTGGGGTGATCTGGGGTGCTGCTCTGGCTGCAGGGACTGGGCTGGGGAAGGAGGCCGGGTGGCCCAGGTATAGTGGTCTGAGGACAGTGCATAATCAGGCCAGGTCTCAAGCAGTGTTGGCACTGATGGACGAGTGTAAGCCAGCAATTGGGAGTCAGCCAAGATACTAGACCGTGGCCCAGCACATAGCAGCCAGGTACTGCCCAGTCGGGGGAGAATCTCACCCTCCAGGAGAGGAGATAAAAAAAATGGCAGGTAGAGACTCCATCTTACAGGGAGAAAGAGAGACTGGTCTGAATTATAGAGCAGCCTCTGATATGGGGGATGAGGGCACAAGAAGAGAACCAATATTCATTGAGTATTGACCCTGCACCCAATGATCTCCAGTCCTTCAACAGTCCTGTGAGGGGGTGAGAAGGTACTAGTCCCCCCACTTTACGGATAAGGTCACAATTTCCCAGAGGTCATATACCCAATCAGAAGCCATGGCCAAGGCTAAATCTGAACACAGACCTGTCTGGCTCTCGTCCCCCAACACGGGGTGGGCATGAGCTCTTGAACAGTCTCCAGGACCCCCAGGGTGCACACAATCCAACTCTGGCTGACTTTATGACTGAGATGTTAAGTCCTGCCCACTGTGGTGTGTATAAGGCCGCTGACCCCTTGCCCTACTCCAAAACAGAGGCCATGGGCCTGCAAGTGAACGAAGCTGGTAGAAGATCAAGCCTAGGGTAGGCAAAGCCAGGGAAGGAGGAAGGGCCTGATAGTAAGTGTGGTAACTTGCAATTAAGTGGAAGAGCAAATTACTCGGAATACCACATGCCTCAACCATTCTGAAATGAGTTTACTGTAATTCCAGATAAAAACAAAACTTTTCAGAGCTGATGCTTAGAGATTTGAGGGTTGGTTTATTTTATTTTTTCTACAGTTTCAATATAACTCAGCACTTTCGCTTTGCGAAGAGAGACCCGACCTTTATGTGGTCTGTAGAATGCTGACTCAACATCGGGGTAACCAGTGGCGCCCTCATGACCTGAAACAAGACTGATGGTTGTCAGGGCTTTTAAATCTTTTCCCTTGAGCTATCTGCCATCTCTGGGACCTGCCTTTATCAGAAATTAGAGCCCTGGTTGAAACAGGTCTGGATGGCTTGCATTAACTTGAAACTTTTAAAAAAGGATCTTTCTCTAGCTGACAGGGGGTGGCGGGGGGTGCTGATGTAGCTTAGGTCTTTCCCCCTTTCCTAGGGTAGTAGGACAGATGGCGATGGAAGGGCTGGTGAAAAAAGCAAAGGGGAAGGAAGAGAGGAGAAAAGAGGAAGGGGCTGAGTGGGGGGAGGTGAGGCCAGCGAGGAAGGCTCACTTGTACTTCCTTGGAAATATTTTGTTTGTTTCCAAAGCTCAAACTTGAGGTTCTCCTGGGAAAGAAAAAGGTTTGGGCTCTTCCAAATGCCTATTGTCTGATTTTTATCTGGCTGCATTGTATGGTTCCTCTGGAATCAGTGATGTTAATTATTTCTCATGCGAAAAACAGACCAAAGTTCTACCCTCTTCTCCAAAACCAAATGCGGTGCCCACCCCCTTACCCCCACCCCACCTCAGAGCCCCAAGGTGACGTTTTTAACATACTTATCATAAGTCAAATCTTGCTGTGCACTCCAGTAAGCCAGGTGTAACCGAATCAGATTTTTCAGCCTTGACTTCCAATGGCAAGAACAAGGACGAGCTGTCACAGGAAAAATGAGGAGGCGTGGGTGCCCTGCTCCTGCCCTTTCAGATGTGGAACGTTGCTGGGGTCAGAGTCTGGAATAAGGAGACTCTGGAATCAATGACGAACCAGTGGTCTTGAGGGACAGGCTCAGGAGAAGCCAGATGGGGTCACATTTTAGAATTACATGTGGCCTCAGGGTGCTCCTGGTGGGTTATCTGCATTTTCTCAACAAGTGTGTATGTTGAACTCTGGTGTGACTAAAACGAAAGGTCTCAGAAAGGCCCTATATTCTGGCTGGTGGGACCTAAGTCCTGGCTCAGTCCTCACGAAGCAGCCCCTGAGCCCAGTCTTGATTTTGGACTCTCCGTGAATGTACCTGGCACAAAGAACCCAGAGAAAGCATGTCACAGCCCACAAAATGGTGCCAGCATTTCACCCAGTGTAAAATTATCAGCGAGAACCGACCTGTGTTCTGGAGAGAGATAGAGGACTGGAAGGGTATAGAACTGTGGGATTACAAGTGATTTTGATTTTCTTAACACTTTTTAAAACAAGTTTGAATTTGTCTCCCAACCATTGCATCAAAAATTTCACATTTCTAAATTAAATTAACTATTGATTTTGAGTTGAAATTTTTTATCAAAATTATAGTTTTGGGAGACCATTTTCTTCTGTAAGGTTATAAAATGTCCCCCGGGGCTTGGAGGAGGCCACTTCTCCATCAGTGGTGGTCACTGTCTTCCTTGCTGCAGGTCTTCTGCTGTCATTGGGATACTGAACTCCAGGTGGTTTCCCTTCACAGTGGCCCTTTTCACTCTCTGCATGCTATGTCATAGGGATTCTTCCAGGGTTGGAGGCTCCGGCATGTAAGATCCAGTCATTGTTGCATCCCTGTGTCTGGGATGCTATGTGAGAGCGGGGTAAGGATTTCAGGGAAACTCCCAATCTTCATCCCCCTTTGCAACACTGGGGACTCAACCTCCAGGGTTTAGGTCTTTGGCCCCTCCAATTCAAAGCACCAGCTCCTGTCTCTTTCCACTCTGGGCCAGTTCAGTTTTATCCCTCCTCTTTGGGCCCTTTATTCGTTTGCAAGGACTGCCTGAACAAAAAACACCACAAACCAGACGCCTTAAACAACAGAAATGTATCATCTCACAGTCTGGAGTCCAGAAGTCTGAGATCAAGGTTTGCCAGGGTTGGTGGCTGAGGGCTGCGAGGGAAGGAGCTACTCCGGGCCTCTCTCTCTGGCTGGTAGACGCCGTCCTCTCCTGTGTATCTTCACCCTCAGTGTGATTTACCCCCATGGGGACTGACCTTGATCGCCTGGCTGAAGAGGTATTTGTCAGGTTGCTTGACTGTAAAGTTACTCTTTTCCCCCTCTTTCTCTGCTGTCCTCTTTGGAAGTAGCCATTTGTGTTCTCTTTCCCTGAGGGTGGAGTATGAACATAAATTATTTAGTTGTTCTTCACGGGACATTTGTCTTTTCTCCCAATTTGTTAACTTATCCAATCATCTATTAATATCAGTATGGACGCATGGATATTTATTTCACACTTTGGGTTATAATTCAATGCTACTTCATTTTGTTGCTCAAATGGTTCCACTTTGGCTATTGGGAGCTTTTTCAGTTGGCTCCTGTGACCTTTTGACCAGGTAAGGATTTTTTATTTTTGTGTTTGTTTTAGTGCTTTCTCACTTTCTGGCACTCTAAGATGACATGTGGGCCACTTGTTGGTCCTGACTCTGAGCCCAGTTCTTACGTGTGGACTTCTAATTTGTCCCTAGTACCCATGCCCCTCCTTCTGTCCTTGTTCTAGAAACTTGATTTTGCCTTAGTCCTTATTTTATTCCTTGTGTCTGGTAATATCTAACCTGCTGACTGCTGATACACTTCCTCGATGTTGACCACAGTTCTGCTTTGATCCTTCCAGTTTTGCCTCATCCCTTTTCCCCATTTCTGTGCTCTCTTCCTTTCCCAGGCCCACACACTTCCCACACCTAGCCTTGCACCTCCGTCCACCCGAGTCTCTTTAGGGGCAGGTGGGCCTATCACCACCAGATACCCTCAGTCATTACCCCCTCCCGTGAGGATTCATTTCGTTATCTCCATAAGGGAAGTCTTCAGCCTCCTGAAACAGCATTTTCCATAGCATATTCTGCAATATGATCCATGAATATAGAACTCTAAAGTCAAGTCATGTGACCTCCATTTCTTTTAGATTCTGAATTCATATTAACATATTATAGACATATACATACTAAAGAAACCAGTTCTGCTCTGTAAATCTGACCATGGAGTCTTTTTTGCTATTGTTGGTGACATTGTGCCTGGTGTTCCCAGTGCCTGCTTTGGGGAACATTGTCCTTACTGCTGAGAGACAGTATAGCCCAGTGGTTAAGTGCCTTGCTATGGAGCCCCGCTGCCTCTAACCAGATATGTGACTTCGAGTGAGTTACTTACTCTCGTTTTCATCTATAATATTAGGCTGATCTATATATTGTTTTATAAGGATAAAATAAGATAATTAAGGCAAGGTGCTTAAAATAGTAAACTGGAATATTATAAGCACTCAATAAGTAACAGTTTGTTGTTGTTATAATTTCCCTTATGCTCTTTTAAGCCACTTCCAGTTCTGTAGTCCACAGTGTCTTCAAGGTAGTCTTTCTTGACAATAACTAATGCCCCAGGACCCACCATCCTGTGCAAACATTTTAGATAACTTCTGATAGAGTTTGGATGTGTTGTCCCCACCAAAACTCATGTGGAAATCTGATCCCCAATGTGGCAGTGTTGGAGCTGAGTATGGGGGTGGATCTCTCTTAAATGGATTAATGCTCTCTCTGGGGGGTGGGGGTCCTGAGTGAGATCTCACTGTATTAGTTCCTGTGAAAGCTGGTTGTTTAAAGGACCCTGGCACCTCCTCTCTCTCTCTTGCTTCCTCTCTCTCCATGTGATCTGCTTGTACCCGCCGGCTGCCTGCTACTTTCTGCCATGAGTAGAAGCACCCTGAGGCCCGTACCAGATGCAGCTGTCCCAGAATCATAAGCCAAATAAACCTCTGTTCTTTATAAATTGCCCAGTCTCAGGTATTTCTGCTATAGCAAAACAAAACTGACTAATACAACTTCCCTTTAATTTATGGTGTTACATGTATATGTAATAATGCCCCTTTGCTATATTTTTGCTCATTCCTGCAATTTCAGGAGGTTTTCCTGAACTTTATTCAGTCACTTCAATAGTGCCTCAATTAAAATAAAATCTTCATGATAGTTGAGAAAAAAATCAGATTTTATCTCTCCCACAAAACAGATGGGAAATGATTCAGAACATGACAGTCTCTAGAGGTACAAATAGTGCCCTTTCTCTTAGGAGAGAGAATGACTTTTTGTTTTGTGTCTGTGCCAAAGTCTGGGATAAAATTAAGTTACTCCTTGTTTATTTCCATTTTCCTTTATTATGTTCAACCGTCTGATGATTCTGCTCATTCTGAGTATAGAATCCTTTCTCTACCTGGAGGTTGTAGCCAAAAATGAATAACCTCTCTTAGAAACACCAACCCAAAACAAGAAGTTTTAAAAACCGACTTTCTTTTTTTTTTTTGATAGATATTTTAGTACTTTTTTTTTTTTTTTAATTTTATTTTGTCGATATACATTGTGGCTGATGATTGCTCCCCATCACCAAAACCTCCCTCCCTTCTCCCTCCCCCCCTCCCCCCCAACAATGTCCTTTCTGTTTGCTTGTTGTATCAACTTCAAGTAATTGTGGTTGTTATATCTTCTCCCCCCCCCCCCGGTTTTGTGTGTGTGTGTGTGTGTGTGTGTGTGTGAATTTATATAAACCGACTTTATTTCTAATTAAAAAGCAACACATCAACATATTCTCTTGCAGATAAGACTGAGTTCCTCATTGACTATCAGCACAGTCTCAGTACACTTATGTTTGCATTTGCACTGTCACACACATGTGCACACAGGTGACATTGTCTTGTGTTTGCTTTTGCGTAAATCACATACTATTTTATTTTTTAGTCTATAGTCTTTGATTAGAAAATACCTTTCATTTTGATTTAAGTGATTCATGTGCTAGCCATTATCACTCTCATCTTTAACACACTCCAGGTACTAATAATTAATATCATTGATATCTGTGGCAATCATCTCTGATTAGAAGGCCTAGCCTGGTGGCTCTCAAACTTTGCTACATATTAGACTTACCTGAGAAGCCATTAAAAATCTCGATGCCTAGACTTTACTCTGGGCCAATGAAATCAGAATCTTTGGGGGAGAGGGGTATACCCAGGCATCAGCAATTTTAAAAGACGGCCAGGCTATTCCAACATTCATTCAAGTTTGAGAACCAGAGGTTTAGGAGGTGTCTGGACCCTGTCTCCTCAAGCCTGAATCCTGGAGACTTCTTTGAATCCATGTGTAGAGCAGTTTTGAATTTGTCCTTCATCCATGCTCTGCAGGGCTGGACCTGCTCAGGTAGATCTGGGGACCTGCTCTTCATTCATGGCCACAACCAACATGAAAAGCTGGGAGAGAGCTTTTTATTGTAATCTCTTCCCTGATATTTTGGAAATATTTTAACAGGTTCCTTCTGAGCTGTCAATAAAGCTTCAGGGAATAATCAGGGATCCCGTGGATTTTTTTTTTCCACTTTTAAAATTTACTTATCAAAAGAGATGTGTTTTCCAGAACTCTGGGACAAGTTCATAGAACTATTCATTTGGTTGCTGCATTGGTGACAATACCAGGGATCTAAAATAGCACTAGAGTATGAAATTACAGATGCTCAGCTCATATAGGAAACGAAGGGGCAATGCTTCCTAGCACGGTGAGAGGCAGAACAGTGAAGAGCGAAAACAAGCACTTGCTTTCAGAAGACTCATGTTCACATATTGGCTTGATCTATAACCTTGGTTAAACTACTTTATCTTTTTGAGGATATTTCCTCATCTGTAATATGAGCATCATATTGCATACCTCATATGTATGTTCTGGTGATTGTTGAAAATTGCATATGAAGCACCTAACAGTTGTTGGCACATAGTAGGCATTCAACAAATGCTATCTGATATTTTCATATCGAAGACTGAAAATAATCCTTTATCCTGTTGTTCGGTGGTATAAAGAGGATTTGAATATTGATTTCCTTCATTTGCATTTCACAACTTTAAGAGGGGTAAAATAATCCCTGGGGACAGGAAATAGATTGTTTTTAAAGGAGAACTTAACAGCAGAGGTAGAGGTAAAACGTTTATAGTATCACCAGTTCTCACATTGCCTGGTTCTGATATACACAAATTCCAGTTTACCATGGTTTAGTTAAATAGCACCAGAACTCAGCAATGTAATTTAGAAATGTAGGTCACTAAATACATAAAAACATAAATACATTTAAAAATATATATATTTTAAAATAAATTTTAAAAAATAATTTAAAAAATTAAATACATAAAAATGTAGGTCATTTTTATGGTCCCATTCTATCATGCAAATCAAGAACTGCCTATACCAAATGGCCAGCACTTCTAAGATTGTGAAGGAAAAACCTGTTATTGAGTAAGTAAGATTAAATGCAATCAACAGGAAGCTTAGTTCCTCCCTTTACTACTTCTGGCGAAAGCAAATACAAACCCCTGCGCCCCTCTGAAAGCCACATGTGAGAGGATCCCATGGAAAACTACTTAGACTCTTTCTGGAGCTTAATTCTTCCCTAAGAATTTCTTTAGGGTCTGTGCTGTGAACTGTCACATCTGCTTCTGCAGAATCATTAGCTTCTAGGATTGCGGGCAGGATTTGGTTGAAAGTATTACCTATAAAGCACTGTGTATTGTACCTGATTCCTAGTTAAGTCTTCAATAAATAATCATGATTATTATCATGAAACTTTTTGTTTAACTCCCGGGTGACCAGCTGTCCTAATTTGCTGAAGACTGAAGGGTTTCCTAGAAAGGAGGATTTTCAGTGTTAAAACTGGGACAGACCCAGGCAAACCACAATGGTTGGTCACGCTATCTGACTCTCTAGTTCTGGGCCAGACAAAATACTGAATCTATTGCAGGAAATTCCCTTGGGATTTAGAAAGTAATTGGAAGAGAGAAAATTCTCTATGCATAGGTTCTAGGTTAGAATTTTAGGGATAGAAGAGATTTAGTGGCCCATGCCTCAACCTAGCACAGGATGGCTTATTATCCATCCCAGCTAGACTCTGTTTGTAAAATCTATCAAGAAAGAAAATAACATATTCCGCTGATAAGTATCATGCACCAATCACTCTTCTAGGGGATGAAGGAAATACTATGTGAATAAGACTCATTTCCTACCCTATAGAAGCTTACATCCTAGAAAGAGAGACTACCAATTATATGCATCCTGAATTACCAAGAAACCACAATTTTTAGAGAGCTCACACCGTGCAAGGTGCTTTAGACAGGTGATCACATTTAACCCTCATGATAACCCCAAGAAGGTATTATTATTCCATTTTACAGATGAGGAAATAGAGATTCGGAGAGACTGAGTGGTGTAAAGTCGCAAAGCCAGTAGGTATTATAATTGATCTTAGGACTCAGGTCTGTAGTGGCTGAAAGCATGGGCTATGGAGTCAGGCAAATCTGTGTTTGAATCCTGGCTTCCACTGTCTTGCTATGTGACAAATGTCCATGAGCTGCTGTTTCCTCCTCTGTAAAACGGGACTAATAATAATATCCAGTTTCAAGAGTTGTGCAGATTAAATAAGAAATGCACTTAGCATGTGCTTGACATATAGTAAATGCTCAACAAATATTTGTCATCGATCCCATCGTACCAAAACCCACGTATTTCCCGTATAGCATGTGGCCTCTTCCATTTCTGTGCAAATCTTCAGGGGAAAGAGGAATGATGAAGTATATCAAAAGTTTGGAGGTGGGGGAGACTGTTTCAGTATGGGATGATCCGTGAAGGCCTCTTGCAACACTGGAACTTGATCTTCATGAATGGATAAAATTTCAACAGGTTGAGCTTGGGGCAGGGAGAATATTCCAGGCAGAGGGCAGGATTTCAGAGGAGACAAAGAATCAGGCGAGCATAATGAGTTTGGGGAGTGATAAATACCATTGGTTAGAGTGTAGATTTCTTGTAAGAAGACAGGCGGAGATAAGGCTGGAAAGACAGCAAAATCCTCACAACTTGGCTATGTTTCTAGGAAGCTCTGCGTGAACCTTTGCTTCTAGGTGCTGCTCTGGTTGTCTTCTCTATTCTGGACTCCCAGCTGGGCTCAGATCAAGAGTTGCTTCCCCTGGACTTTCTCCTTCCTGGAGCTGCTCTCCTTGGCCTTGTGAACTGCTTTCTCATCTTCACCCCTCTTTCTGCAGGGCGCTGGCACTGTAATGTTGCACAGTAGTGTGTTCTAACCTTTCCAGGGTGTTCTCAGAAAGGTTCCCAAAGTCTTACTGGATGGGCTGGATTGGGGGTGAAGCAGAGTCTGAAAGAGGGTCACAACAGATTACAGTGTCTGGAGATAGACACTAAAGACAGAACTTGTTGGCCAAGATGGACAGGTTTCAGGTTTCTTGGCTTTTTCCTAGAGGAATAAATGAAATCAGAACAGAACAACCTGTGACATGTATTGGAGGTGTGCATTTCTCAGGAGGTCTGTTTCTAAAAAGATGGTCCTGAGTGGTCATAGAAAACTTAAAAGGATGAGTTTTTATTATTTATAGAACCAGGAGATCAGGTGGGGGGAAGTATCTGGAAAGGATAGCAGGAAAGGAAACAGATACAGCATTATGATCTAGAGAAAAATCACAATGTTTTCCAAGAACTTAGGCAGAAAGAAGTTGCTCAGCGTGGAGGGTGTTATGGCCTAAATTGTGTCCTCCCCAAATTTACATGTTGAAGTCCTAACCCCCAGCGCCTCCCAATGTGACTGCATTTGGAGACAGAGTCTTGAAAAAGAGGTAATTAAAGTAAAATGAGGGTATTAGGGTGGGCCCTAATCTGATCTGACCGGTGTCCTTACAGGAAGAGGAAATATGGACACAGACATGTACAGAGGGCGGGCCATGTGAGGACACGGGGAGAAGACGGCCACCTACAAGCCAAGGGGAAGGGCGTCAGAAGACACCAGCCCTGCTGACATCCTGATCTCAGATCTCCAGCCTCCAGAACTGTGAGAAGATAATTTCTGTTGTTCAAGCCACCCAGTCTGTGGTAGCTTGTTCTGTGGCAGCCCTGGCCAACTCATACGGAGTGTGAGTGGGTATTGTCGGCTCAGCCTCTGACAGCATTTGGTATTTTTCATTTGTCTGTCATGAGCTCCAAAAAAGCCACATACTTCAGGGATTGATTAATTGATTTTTTTTAGGATACTGTCAATGACAAAAAATGAAGAAAGTGAGTCTCCTTCCCAAGGCAGATGCTGGTGACCGGTGTAAGCCGTGCACGGCTCCTCTGCAGTGGCCTTGAAGCAGGGCCCAGCATTCCATCCTCTCCTCCAGCCGGAGTGAACCCTCTAGGCTTTACTGAGGACTGGAAGGGGAGATGGAAGAGGTGGCTCCATCGGCATCAAACAGTAAACAACTTAATCAGTAACCCCTTGGGAGCTCTGTGCGCATTAGGCCTCCTTACCCTGGGTCCTCCTCTCAACCCTTTCCTCCAGCACCCCGTGGACCCGCCCCAGCCCTTGTTTGCCCCATGTAATTTAGCTCCAGTGTTGCCAACCACGGGGCCCACCCACGGCCCCTGGAGCCTCAGCCTCTACGCTGGCTTACCAAAGCCCTAACTCAGCCACAGTGGGTCTATCGTGGAGGCTTATTCCGCTACTAAGGAAAGCGTGGTCCTTTTCTGTGTGTTTACATCTTCCACTGGGCAAATGTTTGCCCTCCCTTGACTTATCTATCTGACTCTTCTCTGTCAGCAGCATGTGAAGACAAAACAAATACGGCTTCCCCTTGTGAGACCTGATGCTTCTCAGATTGCCGGCCAACCTCCCCTCCCCTTCTCCTAGGTGGACCCTCTCGGGATCCCGCTTCCTTATGCAGCCCAGTTGTGCAGACCCCAGGCAGGCCCCCGTCCTCCCTGTCTGAGTGCCTCCCCACTCCAGCCTGGCCAGGAGGCAAGCCCTCTACACCAGCTGAGCTGCGGGTGGTTCCTGGGACCTTGGGGTGTCAGTGCAGCATGAGTATTTAAAGATTCCTGGAGGTATAGGTGGGACCCCCAGCCTGACCTTCACCACACGCCTTCCTCCACCTTCAGAACCCAGGCCTGCTCCAAGTGTCTAACCCAAAACCATCAGGTGACACCCCTCCCTGCAGGGTCTCTGGCCCCAGAGGTGCATGAGATGGTACATTCAGTGGATCCCTTCCATAGGGCTGGCATGGTGGGCGCCTCAGCCCCTTTGTCATTTCCTGACCTGGGTTGTGGGAGTCTGGAATGGAGCGGATGAAAGACTACAAGACGGTCATTCTGAGTCCAGCTGACACCAGGGTGAACACACGTGAGCATTTCTGTCTCACAGAGGCCCTGGTGGTCTGTTACTAGGTTTTAAAATTTGTTCTATGGTTCTGAGGACTGCTGGGTGCTGGAGACCAATGCCTGAGTGGTCACAGCAATTTTGTTTGTGACAAAAATCTCCACAGTGAAAGCACATTAGAGGACATAGTCCGTGATCCTGGCATGCGCTGGGCTTGCTCTGAGGAGTCCCTCTGATGGCCTCCTTGATTCCATTTCTTTAACAAATAATCCCCAAGTCTCCAGGTACTGTTTCAGGCTTAGAGAATACAATGGGGAACAAAGAAAAGTCCCTACTACTCCCCTCACAGTAACGAGACACAAGAAATGAGACACAAGAAAACAATCACCCCTGCAACCAATCACCTACGAATAAGCCCAAGGGCCAGTGTGCCCTTTGGGAGGGGACAAGGCAGGAGAAGTGGGCAGGGGGCTCTGAGGCTTCATACCCAGTGTCGTAATCTCAGAGCACGAACTTCATCACCTCCAAGCCCCAAACTCACATAGATGCCTCCGAACTATATTGTTCAGTCTGGTCCCCAGAAAGCAGCTCTTTCCACCACCCCTCACTTCTTCCTCCCAAATTAACTCCATTATCAGGGAGAATCTGGGAGCCTCCCTGGCTCCTGGTGACGTCTAAAGTTTTTTGGGTTTTTTGCTTTCTTTTGCTATCAACACTCTCTTAGACCTGATTTTCAAAATGCTGTTTACCCAGCTCATGAGTAGCTGCAAGTTCTTCGAGTCTGACACAGAGGGTCTTTGGCCTCTCTGTTGGTGTGTGGTCAGGAACCGGCCATATAGATCCCAGCACCTCACCGCACACCATGTGCCTGTTTGAGGGCTGATGGGTGTCCTACCACACAGAGACTTTTGTGACTTTGAGGCCTGGTGTAATTCCTAGTACCAAAGCCTTGCAAACTTTCCACGAATTTGTTGCTGCTTCTCCAGCTCCGCGGTTGGCCTAGTCTACAGCATTTCTGCTGCGGAGTTTACCCACAATGCGAGACCTCCTCTGCAGTTCTTGGATTTGTACCTCCCCCTAGCCCCCTCCCCGCCAAGTGCCTACGGCTCTGGGAAGTGCTAGCTGGACTGTCAGCCCCACAAAAGGACTCCAGGCTCCAGGCCAATCTGCAGCAGCGGGTGAGTGAAATTCCCCTAAGCATCTCTGCAATGGCGTCTCTTCATCATCCAGGAAAGAATCTGATTTCTCAAGAACTTAAGTGTCTCCATCAGGACTAGCTTCAACACTATCCTTCTGCCTGTGATTTCACAAGGGAGTGCTTGGGGAAAGTGCACCTAGGAACACGTACACTGGTAACTTCTCATCTGGTTCCAGGTGACCTTCAAAGGTGGTCACACCAAAGCCAGGGCCATTTCACATCTCCCCTTTGCCAGTGTGGTGAATTTGAGGACCTTTGTGACAGTGCCAGGTCGGCCTCCTGTGTCTCTGGCCGTCAGGATGAAGGTGTTCACCTGGCTCACTTCTTTTTTTTTTTTTTTTAAATGGTATCTTTCTTTTTTTTTTGTCGTTTTTTGTGACCGGCACTCAGCCAGTGAGTGCACCGGTCATTCCTATATAGGATCCGAACCCGCGGTGGGAGCGTCGCCGCGCTCCCAGCGCAGCACTCTACCGAGTGCGCCACGGGCTTGGCCCTCCTGGCTCACTTCTGAGCAGAAGCTGCCTCCTCCACCTTAAACATCCAGGGCGGGACTCAGAACTACCGGCCCAGGTAAGGTCGACTTCTCACAGGAAGCCTCTTGTTTCACCCCAAGCTGACTGCAAAATAGGACTCAATACCTTTTCATAGCTCCAAAATGAAATCCACTCCTAAGGCATATAGAGTAATGTAGATTATACTGAACATTTAATGAGGACACGGAGAAGAGTGCTCCATACCATGTAGCAAATAACAAAGCTCTATGAACCCCTTCGGTTTTCCACACCTCCAGCCAATTAATTCCCTCTTCAGCCACTGGCTGCCTGGTCTCCACCTCTCTTCACATCACGTTCTGCAGTTGTTGGACGTAGTATTCCATACATGTCAACAAGGTCAAATTGGTTGGTCCTGCTGTCCAAATTTTGTACATCCTTTCTAATGTTTTGTCTACTGGTTTTAGCCAGAAGTGTTAAATCTCCAGCTAAGATTGTGGATTGAATCGTTTCTCCCTTTAGTTCTGTTAATTTTTTCTTCACGTATTTTGAAGCTCTGTGATTAGGTGTATACATGTCTAGCATGTGAGGTCTTCTTGGTGAATGGACCCTTTTACCCTTAGGAAATGTCCCCCTTCATCTCTGGTTACACTCTTTGCCCTGAAGTCTATTTTGTCTGATACTAACAAAATTAACCAGCTTTCTTATGACTAGTGTTTGCAGGCACTCTTTTACTTTACATGTAAAATGTCTTGACTTTATACTTAAAATGGTTATCTCGTAAACAGTGTATAGGTGGGTCCTGCCTTGTTTCCAGACTGACTATTTCTGCCTATTACTTGAATTGTTTAATCTACTTACATTTCATGGAATTATTGATATGTTTAGGTTTAAGTCTGTCATCTTGCTATTTGTCCCCTCTCTTCTTTGTTCCTGATTCTTATTTCCTGCCTTCTTTTGAGTTAATTAACTGTTTTTTAATTGGTCGTTTTATTACCTGTACTGTTTTTATTTTAAACTATACTTCTTTGTGATATTTTCTAGTTGTTAGTCTAGGATCTAGAATGTACACCTTTAAGTAATCATAGTCAATATTTAAATATTACATTACTTCTCAAACAATGCAAGGATCTTACAATCATGTACCTTCATTTAGTATCTCCCCAGAAAGAGAACATCTGCCTGTCAGGGTAATAGCGTGTGTGTGTCTGTGTGTGTGTGTGTGTGTGTGTCTGTGTGTGTGTGTGTGTGTGTGTGTGTCTGTGTGTGTGTGTCTGTGTGTGTGTGTGTGTCTGTGTGTGTGTGTCTGTGTGTGTGTGTGTCTGTGTGTGTGTGTGTCTGTGTGTGTGTGTCTGTGTGTGTGTGTGTGTGTGTGTTTTGTTTTAAGTCAATCTAATGTGTAGTTGCCCTGGGTCTGGGCTCAGTTGTTAACTCTAGTTAGATTAAGGGCACCACTGGCTTCCAATATCATGAACACAAGGTGAGCACTTTCCCTACAGCAGACCTCTGAATCTAAGCCAGTGAGACTCTAGGGACCCATTTAAGCTTTGTCGCCAAATGATCAGCTGTCCAAACTGCAGGCGACCTCTTTCTGCTTTGTAACCTGGCTGCCAGCTTTTTGGACTGCTGGAGCATTCTCTTTGCTATTAATCTCACCCCTGGCTTTCTGCACCTCCAGAGACCTTGCTCTCTCTGAACTTTTGCCTTATCCCAGCCCTCCAAGGTCCGTGATGCTCTTGGGAAAGAACACGAGTGTCTGAGGGATTTCTTTAGCTCTCCCACCCCACCTCAGCCTCTGTAGACTTTGCTTTGGGTTTGGTGAAGGCTCAGAGTACTGTGGAGAGATTTATCTCAGTTCTCCTGCCCTGACTTCAGACTTCTGTGTGCTACCCCTGTGCGCTACCCCTGTGCACTTGGAGAAGGCCCTGGAAGAAGTTGGCAGGCGGGTGCAGATTTGCTCTTTGGCTGGGAGCCTGGGGATGCTGCTACTCTCTCGCCAGCCCATAAACAGCTGTTCAAGGTTCATTAATAGTTCAGTTGATTTCTTCTTACTCCTGTCTATGGCACATTCTTCCTCCTCCTACTGACCCTGCTATGGTCTGAATGTATTTGTCCCCCCAAAATTCATATGTTGAAACCTAACCCTGAAGATGGTGGTATTAAGAAGTGGGGACTTTGGGGGTGATTAGGTCTGGGATTAGTGGCCTTATAAAAGAGGCCTCAGGGAGCTGGTTAGCCCCCTTTTACCCTTCTGCTATGTGGGGACATAGAAGGAGTCATCTTAGAGGAACAAGCCCTCACCAGACACTGAACTGCTAGTGCCTTGATCTTGAACTTCCCGGACTCCAGAACTGTGAGCAATAAATTTCTGTTCATAAACTATTCAGCCTAAGGTATTTTGTTATAGCAGCCAAAATGGACTAAGACACGTCTCCTGGAATGAAAGCAAACTAGGAAAGGCTTGACTCTTTTGCAATTTAGTTCACGTAGGTTTCTTTGCGTTCTCAGTTCTAGGATGAGACTAACAAACTATCATCTTGTAGCTCTCCCAGCTTTACCTCATTGTTAGGAGAGGAACAATCATGTCTTGCCTCTCACTGTATCCTAACTGGAAGTGAAACTCTCCCAAATAATTTTTTACCTTTTATATGTGACTATACCTTTTACAGATTTTCCTTTCTCATAGTCTCTAACATCTTTTCTTTACTCCCAGAGTTCTGAAATTTCACAATGATATATATCTTGGTACAGGTCTTTTATTGTGCTGAGTACTAGGTAGCCCCTTTTAGTGTATCAGTGCTGTGAAATATTCTTGTGTTATTGCCTTGATAATTTTCTTCCCTCCCTTTTTACTGTCTTATTTTCCTAGAATTCACATTACTTGGATGCTGGACGACTTCTCTTGATCCTCCAGGTATCTTAGCTTATCTCTCCTATGCCTATATCTTTCTCTTTTTATTCTACTTCTCGGGAGATGTTTTTCAATTTTATTTTCAATCATTTGAATTTCAAATTTTTGTTAATATATGTATTATTTACAAGAGCTCTTTTTGGCTGTTCTCCATTTTTCTTTTTTCTTTTAAAAATATAAGTCTTTTCTTTCTTAATGTATACAAATTCTCTTTTAGGATACAAATTTTCATGTTTATTTTTTCTCCCTCTACCTGTACTGTTTCTGTTTCTTCCGAGTTCTTTTTCCATTTGTTTGTTTGGGTGGTTGGTTGGATTTTGGTCTCTGTCTTTCATGTTAGTTTTCTCAAATGTCTGATGATCCTTGGTTGTCTATTTATAGTTAAGAGTGGGGCAATAAAAAGCTGATGAAAGCTCTGAGAGTTTGCACAGGATTTGTTGGCTAGACCAAAACTGACTAGGTGGGACCCTAAGTGCCAGTATTTCTAGGTCTTTTAAAATTAAAAGTTTTATTTCTCTGGGGGCCGAGTGGAGGAAGGCAGTTGTGGGTCTCACTGCTCGGTATGCACTTAACCCCCTTGACTTCAACAGGAGCTCCTGCTTGCCTCCTCTGTCCTCCATAGAACCTTCCTGTTTGGTTTTTCTGGAGAATCAACCCAGTGGGGGAGCTGCCTGGCTTTGGTTTTGAACCTATCCTGATATTTCCAGCCCTACCCCTCACGGCATGATTGCTATTTGGGGCTTCTAGGTTCTAAGCCTTTCCAGGATACTGTGGTCTAAATTGCCTTGCTCTTTTTGGGCACTTTCCCCTGGCCCCAAGAGAGTTAGGTTTCTGCTCTCTTCATTTTTTCACTTTCACTTTCTTCATTATTTTTTATTGGATGTTTAGAAAAATAAACTCATCGGTGGGTGATAGAGAGAGGGAAGAAAAGGGGGCTTTGGAAGGTTTGTCAAAGAATTGGCATTTTGACTAGGTCTTGAAGAATCCATTGGCTTTTGACTATTTGAAGATTGACTGGAACATTAGAACGTAGGAAAGGAAATTCTAGGTCAAAGAAACCATGTGAGGAAATTGGGAGCAGAGTTATTTAGATTAAATGGTTTTTTCACTCTCAGTCAGTCACCAATTTCACTGTCCACTTTCCATATGCAAAAATCTGGACAGCTCTGGCCCACTGTTGTCTCCTCTACTTTGGTCTCTTTCTATTTTTGATCCTTTTTAATACTTGACTGTCAATTTAATGAGGCTTGGAGGAGGTGGAGTAGCAATAAAAGCATTTGTCTAATCCAGAGTTTCTTAACCTTGGCATTGTTGACATTTTGGGCCAGATGAATTTTTTGTTGGAGAAACAGAGCTGCTCTGTGCATTGAAGGATGTTTAGCAGCATCTGGGCCTCTACCCACTAGATGCCAGTAGCATTCACACCCAGCTGTGACCAAGTGTTCCTCAGAAGGGGACATCATCCCTTTTTTTTTTTTTTACTGGATATCTAGAAAAATGAATTCATCAGTGAATGATGGGGCTTTGGAAGACTTATAAAGGAAATGGCATTTTGACTGGGTCTTGAAGAATCAGTTGGATTTCGACTGATGGAAGATGGGGTGGAGTGGTAGAATGTAGAGAAGGAAATTCTGGGTTAATGAAACCTCATGAACACAAGGAAACAAAGTGGTTTAGGTTAAAGGTTTTCCTGTAATCTCAGTGTTGAGTACCTATGATGGAGGAAAAGGCTGCAAAGGTAGGAAGCAGATTACGAAGGCCTTCAATGCAAAGCTATGGAACCTGGACATTACCCTGCCATGATGTGATCACATCTTTGACTTTAAGCAGTAACTCTAACTTTAGGAAGTGGGACCTGAGTGCTGGGAGATCAGCCAGCAGATGCATAGTTGTTAATGAAGCTCTCTGACATACATATCTGCATATTTAAAGAAAAACCATTTCTCAATTTAAGGAAAGTACCTCAACGGTGGGAATTTCAGGGGGTAGATACTCTTACAACCACACCCATCAAATAGCAGCCTACATTATTGGTGCATTGTCAGCCCAGGGTCCAATTATAGCAACTGCCTATAACAAATGGTATTGATGCTTGAGGTTAAAAAGGAAACTAATACTTCCTAATAAAGACTGCTTAAATTTGCATTTGAAGGGGAGGTGGTCTACAGAAGAGCTGAAGTGCTTTCAGAAGGAACATCATTGCTGTTACCCTTGATACCTTGGTTTCTAATCTTAGTAAGAGAAACAGAACTACCTTTTTATCTCAGGTCTGCTTGGAAGATCAAGCCAGTTTGGCTTTCTGACAGCTACTGCTGTTTCTTAAAAGAAAAAAGAAAAGTAAATGTAGGAACTGTCTTTGAGTTATCTTGTATTACAAGTAACAAGTTCATTAAAAGCAAAGAAGAGAATGAGAGAGAGAAAAAGATAGAAATTGTTCAGAGATCGTGGAATTTGGGAGGTTCAAGAGGAAATATTTATAGATGGAGACTTCCTCGAAGTAAAATTGCAAATGAACAACTGAAACTGTGGCTGTCCCCCCTGGGGACAGGTAAGATGCCTCTACCATCGCTCTACAACTTTCCCCCTCTCTGCCTTCAATTTCTCCTTTTTACTCCATTCTCCTTATTAGTGAAATGATGGGGGAGTTTTGGTGTAACCTGAATACTTCCTGATTTGAGTAAAAGAAGAAAATAGTACAGAAAGGAGATATGGTTTTGAGAGCAAAGGGAAATTGACTAAATGTGAAATCTTTGGTGACTATATTAACTTGGGAGTGTCTATTTTGAATTTTCTTGTGCTGAAGGTTCTTGGGGACCCAAGGCACTGAGATCCTCACATCTAGCAATGGACTCAATCAGGCATGATTTATGTGTCTCCATGTGACAATTTCCTCTTGGATTTTGCTTGGCTGGCTTCCCATTGGAAGGTGTGCGTGACACCATTGACTGTTGCAGGGTTAAAAAAATTTTCTGTCAACAGAGAAAATGGTGACAATAAAGTCTGAAGATTCTGGAGGTACAAATAATGCCAGCAGTGACTTGCTGCTTGAAAGGATAAAATTTCATTAGCTGGTGAAGGATATGTGTTAATTTAAGCTCATATTATTTCCTCTGAATTAAACTGGACGAGACCAGATACAACTTAACAAATGATTCTCAGTCCAAGCCTTTTCTTTTTCCATACAAAATATCCAATGCAATTGTAATAAAACTAGTAATTTTCTACTAGATTTTAGTCCTAGTCCTCAAAGTTTGTCTTTGCCTTCAACTCAGCAAAAGGTTTTATTTTAGTGTGCTATGCCATGTTAATTGTACAAAGCTCTGCTGGTTGCAGTTGGGTGGAGGTATAAAAGTGTACATCCGTAAATTGCCAAATATGAGTTGGTTTTTGGTATAATAAGGAATTATGCCCATTGACATGGCTGTTTGTGATAATAGTTTGCCTATTGCGAAGGGTGCTTTTTTCCAAAAGCTATTAATAAAAAAGTAAACCTTATACAAATTAGACTTAGGAAGAATAGAACAAATGCTGACAAACTTTGTCACAATCAGCAATTGTTACTTTAATGTTTTCTCAGTTGTTCAGAGGGAGGGCAGTCATTGGCTGAATAAGTAAGCTGGAGGGTGAAAAGCCAAATATTCACATAGATTCCATCTGTGATTTGCTAATGATTGCTAGACTTTAGCTGGGTCAGGGATAGTAGATTTTTGAAGGGAGTGGTGTTGCTCTTTCGAAGAGAGTGATGGTCAGTTTCCTCTTTTGTTCTTTAAAAATTCTCTTAATGTTAATCATTCACTAAACTCAGCAAGCCTTTTGAACTGTTTTCTTATTCTTATGATATAGTAGAGTGGCTGATGGGGCCTAGATCTTAACATTTTGCAACCTAGAAAAATGCCATGTGGAGGACTGAAAGTACTTTCGGCCTATTGGATGCGGCCCGTGATCTGTTTTTGGTACAGATTGGCTGGGGAGGGGCTCCTTCGTGGGACTCTTTGGCAGGCTCAGATACCAACCATAATGATGGCTAGCATTTATGTAGTGTTCACTGCGTGCCAGGCACCGTTCTAAGTGCCTTATGTATGGTCATTCATAGACTCCTCAAATAGCCCTAAGATGTGATGTCCCCATCTTATTGATGAGAAGCCTGTGTGTGGCACAGGGATACTAAATATGTTGACTACCAGTATACAGTAGGGCCAGACTTCAAAGTTAGGTTGCCTGAGGCCAAAGTCTGTACTCCTAACATTGTGATTCCTCTTGAGATAAATTGTGCCAGTGTAGACAGGGATGTGACCAAATCAAAGGGACAAACATCAACCAGGACAGGCTGGTGGAATATGAAATCCCTGGGGTTCCTACAAATAAGTGGACAAGGGTGAGACAGAGTGAAGAGAATCTGGCACTCCTGATGTTTAGGCAAGATGGTGATTTTGGGGGCATTAAAGACTGGAGAGTTTAACGGTATCTGAATTACATATATTTTTGTAGTCCAAAATCTGAATGAGGCTAGTTATTTTTAAGCTGTAATCACAGGGAGTGATGGTGATCCTTAACAGTCTAAGACAGGTGGCCCAGGACTAGTGTAGCTGCTGTATACTACGTGGCTGTCCAGGAACCAGGCTCCTTCAGTCTTCTTGTTGCACCAGCCATAGGACGATGCTTCAACTATAGGATCCAAGATGTCTCGTTACTTCATCAACATTCCAAGCAGAAGCATGGTGGAAGGGGGACACATGGGGGAAGAGCTCCTTTCCTTTAAAGGCAAGTCTAGGAAGTTACCTACACAGCCCTCCTATCCTATTGGACAGATCTTAGTCTCACGTCTGTACCTGGCTGCAAGGGAAGCTGGGAAATGTAGTCTTTATTCTAAGAGACTATGTGCTCAGCCCCAAATCAGAGATTTTTATCCCTTTGGGACCAGCTGTGTGACTTTGGGCTAGTTAATTAACTTCTGTGTCTCAGTTTCTGCATTTGTAAAAGGCGAATAATAATAGAGTTGATGTGACTATTAAAGAGGAATATGCTTAAAGCAATTAGTAAGCACTCAGTAGAGATAGCTGTGATTATTATTGAGGCTGGGAGCACTTAGGGCACCACTGCCTAGCATGCCTGGATCCTGAGTTTGCCACTACTTTCCCCTGTAGGCTCATGTCTGAATCCTCTAAAGGCCTTTCTGGTTAGGGTTTAGTGACCAAAAAACTACCTACCAACAATGACAAGTGAAAGGTACATTCCACTTTGTTCCTAGGAGAAAAGGAGTTGGCGGTGGCTGTGATTTCTTTCCCCAGTTGCCAGCTTATGGAGAACCATGGATGGGAGGTGGCAGATAGAGATGAGGGGCCGTTTGGCTGCTTCATTTGCTGCCTGGTTGTGCCCAAGACTTACCTTTCATCTCCCAAACCCAGCCATCCAGTTCCGAGCTGAAGTCTGCCAACTATTCACTGGGTGCTTTGGCTTTCATTCTCCACAGTCTGGCTCCTGTCCAGCCCACCACAGGAGTCAAGCCGCATTGACATTGAAGTTCGCAATGAATGATTATTAGAAAATAATTTTCACAATTGCCCAGTTTGCCTTTTGCTGGCTTTGTTTTACAAGGCTGGGTAATAATGTAGGAGCTAAATCAGATGGGGGAAGCTTCTTCCTTCCAGGAGGAGTATGGCTCAGAACCTTGTTAAAAAATGCATTTGCACTCTGATGTGGCCAAGCCCTTTAAAAAGACCCCATAAAATATCTGCCATTAAGAGAAGCCTCTCTGGGGGGTAATTTATGTGCTGTGGCTTATAAAATACCAGCACTTCCATACATGTGGCCTGAAAGGCATTCCTTTGTTTTCAGGTAGCCACAGATTTGCCGAACACCCCTGACTGGAAGCAGCAGTCATTGTTGAAGACCTACTGTGTGCCAAGCACTTTCATAGCCACCTGCTCTCCCACCTTGCTGGTGGCATTATCAGCCTGCCTTGTAGATGAGTAATCTGACCACGCAGCACAGTTTGACCTCAGAGTTCTGTGGCGATTCTTACTGCAGTTCAAGCCATTGTTTCCTTGCCTCGATTCCTCCTCATGGAAAGAATTATCTTCTTAACTTCATCACTATGTCTGGCAGCAAAAACAGAGAGCCCGTAGCAGTTGAAAACATGCATATATTTTAAATCCACAGGGGTGCAATGATCTTCTTCTTGGCTGTAAATCATCAAAGAGTTCCTCAGCTGCAAAGATTCCATCATTAACTCAGAGAGATGCTAATAAAAGTTGTTACAAACCAATAGAGCCTTCTCTTTTTCCTTCCTTCTCCCTTTCTACTTCACTCTTTACTTGCTTTCCTCCTTCCCTCCCTTCATCGCTTCCTTCCTTCCTTCCCTTCTCCCCTTTTCCTTGCTTTCCTTCTTTCTTTGGATGTATGTGAATCACTGTGATTGCAATAAACAGCCTAAAGGTTTTGGGGTTTTAGTGAACTAAGATTTACAGATCACAGCTAATCACTGGTTTGTCCCCACTACAGTAAACTTACTTGTTGCCCTCTGCACAGTTAAGGGAACCAAAATGAACTCGACTCCACACTCTGGTTATCCACAATGAGGTCCTATCCCTCAACATGCATCACTTACAGTAAAAACTTTGGTTTTTCAAATTGATTCAATGTCCCTCAGTTCCATCTGGAGAGTAGAAGTTGTAATGTAAAACAAAAGCAACTCTGGTTTCTGCATAGAATAAAGGCCATGTGTGGAACTGAAGCCATTCCTTTTCAATGTAGCTTATTTTCCAACAGCAGCTTTGGGGAATCTCCATTCGTGATAGCAAGAAAAGCTAGCGCAAAGCAGCATAGATTTCCGCACCCCCCTCCCCAATCCTTTAATCTTTTTATGTTGAATCTTTGCCACTTAAACCTAAGGAAATAGCTTGGATTAAATATATTAGTTATGCATCAGCATAAGCTGTTGCTGGGTTGCTAGGTGTGGTTTCAAAACAGTTTTTATTTCCAATATATGCCCTTTGATAATAAAATAACATGATCCTTCCAGTAATTAGTAATGCTTTTCAACAATGGCTCTCACAGAAGGAATTGGCATAACTCTGCAAGTATGGTTATGTTTCATATAAGCATTTGCACATAGATACAGAGAGGATATTATAGACATGCAGAAATATTATACTTAACAACATAGAAACCAATAAAACCCCGATTGGAAAATTTTTCACAACAAAAGGCTAGAGAATGGTACTTTATATTTTTAACGATTTGCTTATTAAAGAAAAATGTCTTATTTCTTCAAAGAAGTATAAAACAGAATATAAAGATTCTGGTAACTGAAAGGGCTGCAAGCCTTCTCTTCTATATTCACAGGAATTGGCTTCAGCTATTTTCTTTTTGATTCTAGAAAAAAAGACCATTTTCTATGATGTGGTAAAATAGCCCATAAGGCATTATTCAAGAAATGGGAAGAAACATTTCACTTAACATTGATTTTAATATCAAAAAGTTTTCAGGAAATGTTCATAATTTAAATTTAAGTGAAAGAGAGTGAAATGCAAAGTATCATGAGCCCAATTTTGTAAAAGCTGGAAATACATGTTAAAAAGATGAAAAAAAATACATACTAAAATGCTAGCATTTGCTTTATTTCGATGATGAGATTATTTATTGGTGATGTTTACTTTCTCTACTCTTTCAGGCCACCTTCCATTTTTACAGTGATTAAGTTATATTCTTTTATTTTAAGAGAGCACAAATTAAAATAATCAAATTAAAATAATGCCTTCTCTACCAATAGAAATAAAACAGGGGAAAAATAGAAAAATGTCGCTTTGATAAAGTGCAACTTTGAGTATTTTTTTTTCTTTCTTTATTCCAGGGGTCAGCAAACTTCTGTAAAGGGCCACATAGTAAATATTTTGTACTGTATGGACCATATAGCGTCTTCTGCAACAACTCTGCTCTGTACAAAAGCAGTCATAGATAATACGTGAATCAATGCGCATAGCTGTGTTTCAATAAAACTTTATCAACACTGAAATTTAAATTTCATGTAATTTCATATATTATGAAATATTATTATTCTTTTGTCTTTTCCCCCCACTATTTAAAACTGTAAAAACCATTCATAGCTTGTGAGTCATGTAAAAACACATGGCAGGCCAGGTTCGGCCTTTAGGCCATAGTTTTTTCAACCTCTTCTATTTTATTATTCCATACTTTTCATTAAATTTTTATATAAAGATTATTTTGCAGTTTTCTTACTTTAATAATTTTAATAATATCAAAAAATTTAAAAATGAGTGCATGTACTTAAGTTACTCATATTACAAAAATTCATCCTATGGGTAGGAACCAAGTTAGGCTCTGCCACTCTAATCAAAATCCTAGGTCTGTGGGGTCAAGGTCTACACTAGGTTGGAATTCAAGTCATGATGATGAAAGAGAAGGGGGGGTGTCTTTCCTAGCAAAACTGGCCATATCAGAGCCAACAGTAGCCACTCTGTCCAAGGCAACAGTTTTAGTGACATTTTCTGAGGCTTCATCAGGACCTTGGCGTGGAGGAAGCAATAATTCTCTCCTGGCCACCACAGGGGCTGACCTGGAAGCATTTTCGCCACTTGTCGGACTCAGCAGTACCCCCACACTGGCATCTTGCTGGTTGAAAGAGCATGTTATTTCTAGGAGAAGGGGTATATGAGGTCTAAGGCCACTGCCATTCAATGTCAGTAGTTTTGTGATCCTTCTGAGTGACTGTTGTAGACTGTGGTGATCCTGGAGTGTGAGGCAGTAGAGTTAGATCCTACTTGTTTTTTTCAAGTATTAACAGACTGTTTCGCTGAAGGCTTGCTTATTCCTGGAGTCCTTTGTTAGAGTTGCTTTTATTTTATTTTTTAAAGGCTTTAAAAAAAATCTTTATCTGCTTTATTACTTAGCTCAGTAGTGAATAGATTCATTAAAACCCCATCTTGACACAATCACAATAACCAAAGAGATAGAGACAGTGTGTGTGTGGGGGTGGAGGGTGGCACAATTGTGGGAGACTGTCAGTGCCCAACACAGAGGATGGATCAAGGAAGGCAGAACATGTACTTCAAATAATCAATCGATAAATAAATCACAAAGCACTTATTAGATACATATCAGATTCTAGATCTCTATGGCCCCTGGTATATTTCATTTGCGATCTGTACTTATGCTTGGACAGACACATATGCTTCCAGGGCTGAGAGGTCAGTGGAGAAGTACAGAGAATGTTTTTCTTTTAATGCAATTTTGCAACTGAATGCAGACTCAAAATCTTACTTATCAGAAGGAGATTTTTTTTTAATTGAAACTTAATTGATTATACATATTTGTGGAGTACAGAGTTGACTATCAATACTTGTGTACAATATGTGATGGTCAAATCAGGATAATTAGCTTATTCATCATCACAATATATAATCACTCTTTGTGTCCATTAACCAATTTCTAACTCATTTCTTATTAAGCCCTCTTCTCCTCCCCTTTCCCTTCCCCTTTCCGCTTCTAGTAACCACCATTCTGTTCCCTCCTTCTGAAAGTTCAGTGTATTAATGTGATTGTTGTTTCTTTCTTTCTTCCTTTCTTTCTACTTATTTATTTAATTTTTAGCTCCCACTTATGAGTGAGAACACGTGGTATTTCTCTTACTGTACCTGCCTTATTTCATTTAACATAATTTTCTCCAAGCTTGTCCATGTTGCTGCAAATGGCAGAATTTCATTCTTTGTTATGGCTGAGTAGTATTCCATTGTGTATATGTGTCACATTTTCTTTTTTTTTTTAATTTTTATTGAATCAAAATTGATTATACAAATTTTGGGGGTTCAACATTGAAATATTTTGATCAAATCAATATTACTAGCATATATATTGTTACAAATTATAATTATTCTTTATGCCCTTTGTCCAATCTCTCCTCATCCCCCTCTAATTACCCTAGATTTCTTCTCTCCTTCTGAAAGAATAATGGTTACTCTGTTGATTTGTTGCCTAGATGATCTGTCCAATGCTGAGAGGTGTGATCAGGTCCCCCAATATTACTACAGAACAGATGCTTCTTTTGTCACTCTGAAATGGGCTTTGTGGAGAGAGACATCCTCTTCTTTTCTTTATCTCTGCTGGTGACTCTCCTTGTGTCAATGCACTCCAGTGGCTGGTGGACCATCTGCATGGTGGTTGTGGCATCTAGCTGCTTTCGTGGCAGCCATGGTCATAGTGGTGGCTGTGGTGAGCCACCCACATGCAGGTGATGTTTTTGGCATGCTCCTTTGTGCTGGCAGTGTGCTTGGTTGTGGGCAGTGTCTGGTCCCTGGCTCCATGCCTCAGGTCACCAGGCGGGCCCTGAGGTGCTGGCGCAGTGTGCCTGGTTGTGGGAGGGGGGGTCTGGTCTCTGGCTCCATGCCTTGGGTCACCAGGCAGGGCCCTGAGGTCCTGGTGGTGTGTCTGGTTGTGGAAGGGGGATCCAGTCCCTGGCTCCATGCCTCAGGTCACCAGGTGGGCCCCAAGGCACTGGCATGGTGTGTCTGGATGTGGGAGGATGTATCACATTTTCTTTATCCAGTCATCTGCCATCATCTTTTAGGTTGGTTTCATAACTTGGCTATCGCAAATAGAGCTGCAATAAAAATAGGAGTGCAGCTATCCCTTCAACATGATGATTTCCATTCCTTTGGGTATATACCCAGTAGTGGGATTGCTGGATCACATGGTAATTCTATCTGTAGTTGTTTGAGAAACTTCCATACTGTTTTCCATAATGGCTGCACTAATTTACAGTCCCACCAACAGTGTAGGAAGGTTCCCCTTTCTCTGCATCCTCACCAGCATTTGTTATTCTCTATCTTTTTTTATGATGGCCTCTCTAACTAGGGTGAGGTGATGTAGATATCTCAAAGTGATTTTGATTTTCATTTCACTCATGATTAATGATGTTGAACATTTTTTCACATACCTGTTGGCCATTTGTATGTCTTCCTTTGAGAAATGCTTATTCATCTCCTTTGACCATTTTTTACTTGGATTGTTTTTTACTGTTAAGTTGTTTGAGTGCCTTGTATATTTTGCATATTAATCCCTTGTCAGATGTATAGTTTGCAAAAATTTTCTCTCATTCTGTAGGTTGTCTTTTCACTCTGTTAATTGTTTCCTTGGCTGTGCAGAAGCTTTTTAGCTTGATATAGTTCATTTATTTTTTCTTTTGTTCCCTGTGCTTTTGGGGTCTTATTCATAAAGCCTTTGCCCAGTCCTTCTTCCTGAAGTGTTTCCCCTACATTTTCTATTAGGAGTTTTATAGTTTCAGGTCTTATATCTAAGTCTTTAATCCATTTTGAGTTGATTTCGGTATATGGCAGGAAGTATGGGTCTAGTTTTATTCTTCTACATATGGATGTCCAGTTCTCCCAGCACCACTTACTAAAGAGGCAGTCTTTTCCCCAGTGTATGTTCTTGGTGCCTTTGTCAAAGATCAGTTGGCTACAAGTATATGGGTTGATTTCTGGGTTCTCTGTTCTGTTCCATTGGTCTGTGGGTCTGTTTTTATGCCAGTGCTATGCTGTTTTAGTTACTATAGCTTTGTAGTATAACAAAGTCAGATAGTGTTATGCCTCCAGCTTTATTTATTTATTTATTTTTCTCAGGATCGTTTTGGCTATTTGGGGTCTTTTGTTGTTCCATATGAATGTTAGGATTGTTTTCTCTATTTAAGTGGAGAAAGTTATTGGTATTTTGATGGGGATCACATTGAATCTGTGGATCACGTTGGACAGTACAGACATTTTCACAATGTTAATTCTTTCAATCCATAAACATGGAACGTCTTTCCATCTTTTGGTGTCCTCTTTACTTTCTTTCATCAGTGATTTATCATTCTCATTGTAGAGATCTTTCACTTCCTTGGTTAAATTGATTCCTAGGTATTTTATTTTTTTGGTAGATATTGTAAATGGGATTGGTTAAATTGATTCCTAGGTATTTTATTTTTTTGGTAGATATTGTAAATGGGATTGCTTTCTTGATTTCTTTTTCTGCTAGTCTGTTGTTGGAGTATAAAAACATTTCTGATTTTTATATACTGATTTTGTATCCTGCAACATTGCTGAATTCATTTATCAGCTCTAAGAGTTTTTTGGTAGAGTCTTTAGGGTTTTCTATATACAGGATCATGTCACCTGCAAACAGGGACAATTTGACTTAGTCTTTTTCAATTTGGATACCTTTTCTTTCTTTCTCTTGCCTGATTGCTCCAACAAATACTTCTAATACTATGTTAAATAGGAGTGGTGAGAGTGGGCATCCTTGTCTTGTTTCTGTTCTTAAAAGGATGACTTTTGGTTTTTCCCCATTCAGGATGATATTGGTGGTGGGTTTGTTGTATATGGCTTTTAATGTGTTGAGATACTTTCCTTCTACACATAATTTGTTGAGAGACTTTTTAATGAAGGGATGTTGAATTTTGTCAAATGCTTTTTCTGCATCTATTGAGATAATCATATGGTTTTTGTTCTTGATTTTGTTGATGTGGTGTATCACATTCATTGATTTGCATATGTTTAAACATCCTTGCATCACTGGGATGAATCCCACTTGATCATGGTGTATAATCTTTTTGATGTGCTGCTGTGTTCTGTTGAGGATTTTTGCATCTATGTTCATCAAGGCTGTTGGCCTGTAGTTTTCTTTTTTTGTTGTATCATTGTCTGATTTTGGATCAGAGTGATGGCTGGCCTCATAGAATGATTTTGGGAGAATGGCTTCCATTTCAATTTTTGGGGGAATACTTTGAAAATAATTGGCATTATTTCTTCTTTAAAAGTTTGCTAGAATTCAGCAGTGAAGACATCCAGTCCTGGGCTTTTCTTTGTTGGAAGATTTCTGATTACTGCTTCAATCTCATTGGTCTGTTCAAATTTTTTATTTCTTCTTGGTTCATCCTTGGTGGTTAGTATGTGTTCAGAAATTTATCCATTTTCTCTAGGTTTTCATATTTGTTGGTATATAGTTTTTCATAATAGTCTATAATGGTTATTTGTTTTCTGTGGTTTCAGTTGTGATGTCTCCTTTTTTATTTCTGATTTTTGTTATTTGGGTCTTCTCTCTTCTTTTTTTTTTTTTTAGTTAGTCTGGCTAATGGTTTGTCTATTTTGCTTACCTTCTCAAAAACCATCTTTTTGTTTTGTTGATCTTTTGTATTATATTTTTGGTCTCTATTTCATTCTTCTGTGGTCTTAATCATTTCATTTTGTATACTAATTTTAAGATTGGATTGTTCTTGTTTTTCTAGTTCTTTGAGGTGTAACAGATTGTTTATTTGAACTCTTTCCATACTTTTCATGTAAGCATTTATTGCAATAAAAATCCCTCTCACTACTGCTTTTGCAGTATCCTGTAGGTTTTTATATGATGTGTCTTTATTATCATTAGTTTGAAGAATTTTTTTGATTTCCTGTTTAATTCCTTCTTTGACCCATAGGTCATTCAGGAGCATGTTGATTGATTTCCATGTGTTTGTATTTCTCCTTCATTTCTGAAGGATAGCCTAGATGGGCATAATATTCTTGGCTGGCAGTTTTTTTCTTTTACTATTTTGGATATATCATCCCATTCTCTTCTGGCTTGTAGGGTTTTCTTCTGAGAAGTCTGCTGTTAGTCTGATGACAATTCCCTTATAGGTGACTTGATGCTTTTCTCTTGCTGTTTTTAAGACTCTCTCTTTGTCTTTGACTTTTGGCAGTGTGGCTACAATGTGTCTTGGAGAACCTCCTTGAATTGAATCTGTTTGGGGACCTTTGAGCCTCTTGGGGTGACATTATAATTCTAATTAAGATTCTTTGTGTAAGTAAGTGTTTCTTAATAGTCCATGTTAAAAAACACAAAAGCATGCCTATAGATTTCATATTTTATATGAGAGAAAGATCCCACTGTACAAAGGACACGTTAAGAGGATTTGAACATAAGGATGGGATGAGTCTGATTCATTTGCTATAGATGGAGTCCTCAATATTGTAATCCCTGAGGTCCTAGAAGGGATTTATCGTTTTTTTTTTTTTTTTTTTTTTTCGTGACCGGCACTCAGCCAGTGAGTGCACCGGTCATTCCTATATAGGATCCGAACCCGCGGCGGGAGCGTTGCCACGCTCCCAGCACAGCACTCTACCGAGTGCGCCACGGGCTCGGCCCCTAGAAGGGATTTATATTAGAGTATCTCTGCAGATGAACTTCTGATAATCATTGGGCACTGGACCACTCTGTGTGTCCTAGAAGGGCATCAAGACATCACCCCAGCAGGAGATGTGGGCTAGAGTGTGACTCCAATGTGCCAGAGAACTGGAAACCTCATAAATGTTCTCCCTCTTTGATAGGTCTTCTGTTTTAGTTCTTATTAAACCAACAAGAGCTGTCATTAATCACTTTAGATGAAGTGATGAATTTAGGTGCTGTGGCCTCCTCCAGGATCTGGGCAGAGGTGGTGTGGGGTATGTGGGCACATGGGATGTTAAGGATACTTCAAACTTTGTCCTCTTGCAGATTGACAGAGGGCAACACTTCCCACTTCCTATCAGGGATGAAGGACATTTTCATTTTAAACTACATAGTTTTCCTTGAGGTCAAACATTTTGTAAGCATATATCTCTGGAATCACAAATGAAAAAATTTTACTTGTTTTGCAGAAATTGATTTTACAGTTTTTTCAGGGACTTTTTTTTTCTTTTTAAGATAGGGTACTCCTATATTATTCTTCCAGCTTTAATGAGCATCCTAGTTTCTGGGAGTTTTAGAATTCAGTGAAACTAACTTGGAAGAGGTCAAGAAGAAAGACAGGAGTACATGGGTATGTAGGTATGAATGAATGAGAGTTGCCACTATATAGAAGGTAAAATATAGGATTTATAAATCAGATAGGCACAGGTTAAAATCCTAACTTATTATATTAATCAAGTGGTTTGGGGCAAATTAAATGACCTCAACTTTTCTATCTGCAAAATGGGTATAATTTTAACTGTTTAGCACAGTATTTAGTACTAACACACAAAGGAAGTTCTCAATAAATGGTAACTTTTATTATAATAATAACAATAATGCTTTTTAACTCAATAATCTCATTAAAAAATTTTATGGAATTCATGGCCTACTTGCATAGTTTTAGAAGTTTTTATTGTTTTTGATTATTTTACCTATTTGGCTAGTGAATCTTTATCCCTGTTAACTTCAGTCTCAGGACTCAAGATTTCAAAATGTGTGAGGATTTCATGTCAGAGAGATTAGAAACCAAGAGCCAAGACCCATGGGTCATGGACACGAGCGTGGGCTTAATCCACCTTGCACATCATTCACAGGTCTTAGGTCATTCTTAACTCCTAATGATGCTGCTGAACAAGATAGCCTGGAGTTATTAAAGTTATACTCATTTGCCAAAGTAAATGAGTGAGAAAGAGAACACATTGCCAGAACTTTACTTCCAGGCAAGAGGGGCCCAAGAAGAGAGTCATGGCTGAGAGTTCCGGGTACCTGGGCTGAAGGGGAGAGAAGCAGGTTAGAGAGGGTGGAGGAAATCAGGAAGCCAGTGTGGAGAGGGGATGCCAGAGATGAAGACCAGCAGACAGGCCACCTGATCTGTTAATCCAAGGAGGCTGAACAGGGCTGTGGAAACAAAAGCATGAACATAGAGTCAATGGAAAACAGTAGGACAAAGCTGAGAGGTTTGGGATGGAGATTGGAGAGCAGCCTCAGAAAACTTCCTGAGATGGTAGAAAATTGCTGTAGGGCACCTATTCCTGGAGGATGGGGGTTGAGGACTTGGAGTGAGGGAGGTATTGAGAACCCCACACCGAGTCAAGCACTTGTGCATGCACACATGCACCCCCCCACCGAAACAACCTTTACACCTGACACCACTGTGATAAGGAACACTCAAAAAATATTTGTTTTTCAGTAGCTAGATTTTACTACTTACCACCCTAAAATGGTGATTCCAAATCTGGCAGTGCACAAGAACCATTTGAGTTAGGTTTAGAGAAATGCCACTATGGGCCCAATTCCAACAACTGAATGGTAGAGTGGGTCCCAGATACAGATGTTTTTGAAAAATCTTCTCCATGATTCTCACACACATCCAGGCTTAATATGCAATCTGCTGCCCCCAAACATTTTAAATTTAAATTATTTTTAATGAACTGACTGCCACTTATGCTGAACAGCCAGGACTATAATGCTTTTGTTATTTAAATTCTTTCTTTCTCTGCTATCCAGGAGATGTTTTTCCTCCCTCCTTCTCTCCTGTGTTCAGATTTGAAACTTCTAATGATGTGTATAATATCTGGGGGAGCCACTAACCAAACTTGTTAAAATTGCCATTTATCACGATCATTTTACCCATTTGGCTAGTGGCTTTTTTGTCCTCCAAACTTTGAGTTTCAAGGTCTCCAAATATTAAAATGCCTGTAGTTCTGAGGTCATGGGGACTGAGAACTGGGAGCCCAGAAACATGAATCATGGAAAAGAAGGCAGGCCAGTCCACCTGGTGCACCGCAGCTTCACAATTCTTCAATTGTGGAGGCTGAGCAAGAGCCCCAGGGAGTTTACTAGGTACCAAAAGGCAAAGCAGAAATCACAGAGAACACTGGAGGTCTGTGTTTTAATATTGTCTCTATTACTAGCTGTGTGACCTTGCAGTCATTTTACTTTTCTGGACCTCTGTTTCTTTAGCTGTAAAACACAGGTGATGGACTAGTTTTAACAATTATGAAATATTTCAAACAGAAAATCATAGAAAATAATGTAACAATTACATATGCACCTACCACCCACTCTAATAAACCCTGTTACTTTGCCACGTTTATTTATTTTTTTAAGATCATTAAAGCCTCTTCTGAATGCCGTTCTAATCCCATTACCCTCTCTTCATCCCTAGAAATAATCATTACCCTGTTACTAGAGTTTATCGTTCTCATGTATATTTTGTACTATACCTACACCTGCCACAAACCATGTATAGCATCATTTCACTTGTTTTTACACTTGAAATGAAAGATACAATTATTCTTATCATTTTTCAATTTTTTTTAACTTTAATTTCATATTTTTGAAATTAATGCATGTTGATGTGTGTGGCTCTGTTCATTCTGTATAATGTCCCATTAAGCGAATATAGCATTTGACTTAGCTGTTCTTCTGTTGGTGAATGTTAAGTTGTTTGAGATAGAAAAATTTCAAGGTGTCCTCCAGTTTGAACCTTCTAGGATTTGTCATAAAAATATGATTTTTCAGAAGTAGTTTCTTAAAAAAAATTTCATTTACTACTTTTTAATGTTTTATTTGTATTGTAATCTCTTTTTAATTCTTGTAATGGAAAACTGTAAGTACATACAATAGTAGAATAATATAATGACCCCTATTTGGCCATCACCCTGCTCTGAAGTTTTGTAGCAACACCTTTGGATTTTCCCATTGTTCTCAGGTGTCCACTTTTTCCAATGGTACATTGTAGGCATGTGGGAGATGGCCAGAAGCCTGATTGTTGGCTTCTGCAGTCATCCCGTGTGTAGTGAGCACCAGGAGGGCTGTATCTTGCAGTGGCTAAAAACACAGACTTTGGAATCAGTCAGATTTTGTTCTGTATCCTAACTTTGCCACTTGTGAGTTGTGTGCTCTTGGGCAAATTACGTAACCTCTCTGAACCTGAATTTCTTCATCTAGAAAATAGGGAAAACAATGTCTACTACATATGGTTGCCATAAGGATTTAAAAAATAATGCATATAAGTACTTAGCAGCATGCCTGCCACGTAGTAAGTGCTTGATAAAGTGATAGAATGCAGAGGGTACTTCAAAAAGTTTGTAGAAAGATAGAATTAAAAGATAATACAAATCTTCCCATGAACTTTTTAAAGTACCCTCCTCATGTAGTGTTTGTGTGTATGCATACGTGTGTGTGTGCATACATGTGTTTGTGTGTGTGCATGTGTGTGTGTGTATGTGTGTGTGCATGTGTGTGAAAGAGAGAGAGACAGACAGAGAAGAAAAAGCCAGCACTCTGCCAGGACCAGGGCACATGTTTACAGCTTAACATGAAGCCTAGCACACAGTTCATAGTTCATAAATATTTGCTAAAAAAAATAAGTAAGCAAGTATATGAATATATGAGACTATTGGAAAAACACGTTTGCCAGGGGGATCGACGGAAGCTAGTCTATAAAATGACTACAGAGGAATTTTTTGGTGGTTCCTATTAGCAGGAGGAGACTCAGAAAAGTTAGGAAAATTTTTCCTGAAGATCAAACATTCTGTCACACAAATCAGTCACTTCTTTCAGTCTTCTAAAACAATCTTGCTGAAGTTTTAGGCACATAGCGGCCCCAGAAGCAGCCTGCAGCTCAGATCTGATGTACACTTTCCTATTTGTGACTGTCGCAGCTCCCTGCCCTAATTGCTCCATCCTGTCTCATCAGTGTTCATCCTCTAGACAGCCTGACTTCTTAAGTGAGCGTCCACGTTTACACTAGAGCAGCAGCCACTTCCTGGCTGACTCCTTCCAGACAAGGAGCCTCTGTTCGCCTTGGGACTGGGGAGCAAACAGCCTTGGACTGTCCCAGCTGGTGAGCGACAAGCCCAGCCCTGGGACCGGATACTTTACATACATATTTTTGAGCAATGGATGAGAAGCAAACCAATAGGTTATGATATTGCCAGCCTTTTAAAAAACAACACTCAGCAATAGTGTTTACAGGCGGATGTTTAAGAAAATAAAACATATCCGTCTACCAGGAATTCTTTTTAAGTGGTAGAGAGTTTGCAAAGGTGTGTCCTTCCTAAATAAAGTGCTTTTGATGGGAGCTCTTGCTGAATAGTGGTGCAGAGCGTTGTTATGGTTCTGTTTTACTTTGGAGGTTGTGTTTATGTCTTGCTTCAAAGCTTTAGAAATTCTACACGTACCTTTGAGATACTGGGTTACTTGCCTCCTATTAAAATAGAAGAAGAAAACTAATGTTTCTACTTGACTTAGAGGTTAATGAATCTAGTGTGGCGAGTTTGTAGTCATTGGTTTGCTTAGCTTAAATGGATTCAAATCCCTGCTTTGAGTCAGCTTTGGCCTGCCTTGGGGGTCAAATTGGGACCTTTTGTTAGGGGCCATCTTGAGTGGCAGGACAGCCAGGGAGGTGGAAGAATGGTAAGTATTAAAGGATCCTAGATTGCTTTTGTCTCACATGGGAGCTTTCAGAGCCAAACTGTTTTTTTCTGTTGAGGGGAAAGCTGGAGAGAGAGAGAGAGGGAGGGAGAGAGATAGGGAGAGAGAGGGGGAGAGAGAAGGCTCTGGGAGCAGGAAGGAGAGGGGAAAATAGAGGGAGGCCTGGCTGCCCCTCACTCCTCCCATCCCCCACCCATGAACCCACCGCCTTCTCGATGACCCAGAGACAGAATATAAATGAAATGCCTTGCCAGTACAGGACACTAACTGGCAGTAGCCTGCTTGAGCTGAGGCCATTTTCTAAGCAACTCACTAATCAGAAGTGACTGGGGCTTTGAAGAGAATACAGTCCAGTCTTGGTTCCACCCTCCATGCTAATGAAGAACGCAGTGAGGTGGATAATTAAGGGCAGTGATGTGAATAATTCCAAACTGATAATTCAAAGGTAATGAAATGCATTAGGAGTTTTGGGGACAGCAGATTTCCCCTAACAGCCATGGCTGTTTTATGATAAAATGAGCTTGCCTTTGCTAAGCACAGACTAGCTGACTCTGGGACGAACCGACCTGGGATGACAGAGGTTGTAGGGAGGAGCTGACCTGGCATTAAGAATTCATGCAGCCCTTACAAACAATGTTTAGGAAGCTTGCGTAATCACACAGGGAGACACTTGTGTTATGATTTTAAGTAAAAAAATAAAGAAGCATGCAAAGTGAATATTTTGGCTAGCTATAGCAATGTATAAAACAAACTAATAACAAACTAAAACTTTATATACATGGAAGAAAGACTGGAAGGAAATCTACTATTAACAAGGTTAATAATCGTTGGGGTAGTGGGATGTAGGTGATTTCTTTTATTCTTCTCCTTACCATTGTTTTTCAAATTTTCTTATATTAACTTGGGTAATTTTCATAACGAAAAAAGTGAACATGCTAAAAAAAAGAATTTGGCATGTAAAGAAATGACATAATGTTAACTTTTTGACTAATGTGGATGGGCAGGGAATCTAGGTGGGCTATATTTTACTGCAAATGTCATTAGAGGTCTCAGCAGCCCTCTTCTGGATAAAAATATATCCTCTATGAAATTCCGACTGTATGTGAATCTCCCTGGCTCTGCTTTTTTGAAAGCTTAAGAGATGTTATCAGAGAAGCAGCTTTTTCACTACTGTGTTCTCCCTATGGTGTGACCAATTTCTACCATATTGGGTAGCTTCACAGAACCTTCTCCTTGCCATGTTTCTTTCCCAAGTCTACTAGTTTTAGAACTAGTTATGAACATAACACTATCAGAATTAAATTGACTCCTTATTTCACTAAATCATGGAACTGGCCAAGCTGTGGGGTTTATGGTAGACAGCTGGGACAAAGTGACTGATTATTTCTCACTTTTACTGATGAGACAAATTTATGAAATCTTTATTTCATAAAGATTTTTATTTAATGACGGTAATCTGCCACCTCAAAATAAAATCCATACTTCCTTCTACAAATTTTGGGGTTATTAAGTGAAAAATCTGCTATGGTAGGAATGTTTGTGTCTCCCACAAATTTATATGTTGAAATCTTAACCGCCGAGATGATAGTATGTGGAGGTGGGGCCTTTGGGAGGTGATTAGGTCGTGAGGGTGGACACTTACAAGGTGCTGAAGGGACCAGAGTTCTTCCCTTTGGCCAGGTGAGGACACAACAGGAGGAAGGTGTCTATGAGCCAGGAAGTGGGCGCTCGCCAGACACCAAATCTGCTGGGGCCTTGACCTTGGACTTCCTGGCCTCCCGAACTGGGAGAAATAAATTGCTGTTGTTATAAGCTACCCAGGCTATGGTATATTGTTGTAGCAGCCTGAATAGACTAAGACAAAATCCTTAGGAATTCTTTGAGGACTTATTCCCTAATGTTGCTTTTGGTCCTGAATCTGCCAGATGTTGGTGCTGCTTGTTGGCCATGATCTTTTCGAGGTTTGGTTGGGTGTTTACTTATTTTGCATTGCTGGAGAGTTAAGGACCCTCTGTCTTACTGAGTTGAGTTGATAACAGTACTTCTTTCAAGCTTATGATACCATCCGAATTTTTAAGTCTTGACCCAATAGTTTAACATATGTATTTGCTTTCATGTGTAATCACTTCATAGTTCTATATAACCTAAAAGATGAGGACAATATTTACTCCAAAAGTTATTAAGAGAATTAAATTAAACATGTGCAAAGTGATTAGTATAGTATCTGGCAGATAGTGACTACTATATAGGATCTGTCAGGCAGGGGCATGCTGGTTACAGTGCTCACTTGGGTAAAGCCAAAGGATGCTTACAATACCCACAGCCCCTTCTGAGCACTTTCTTCTGTGTGGGCAGCTATGTTTGTATGCCAAGGTCTTGCTCCCTTGGCTACTGATGATTGGACTGGGGGAGGACACTGTACCTGAGAACAGTTATGCTATAGGCTAGTTAATAGCTCATGAAGTTATACCTGCCTCTGCCCATCTGGGATAATCGTGGCTAGCTTACTCAGTCAGGTTCTCTCTCAGTGAGCTAGAGAGAATTCATGACTGACTTGGAGAGTCCATCAGCAGGAGCAACCGAGACCAAGTCAGAGAGCGGCCGGGCTGCCGAAGGGGCTACAGCTTTTGTCGGCCCAGCTCCTTTTCCTATACCCCGCTTTCTTCCACAACAGACCCCAAACTTCTAGCCACAGCTACCCAAGCCAGGGCAGAGTATTTCCTTCAGATATTTCTAACCAGGGTTTCTTTCTTCTCTGGGCAAGAAGCTCTGGGAACTGTGTTCTACATGCACATGCCTAAAGGGCCAGGCAGGTAACTTCAGTGAGAAGTGGCCAGGTGCAAAAACAATGGGGCTGGGGAGGGCTTGTAACCGAGGAGAAGGCACACCTGCCAAAGGCAACTAAATTAAAGGGGAACTTATACCTGTCTTGGCTAATAAAATAAAGGAGGTCTTAATGTGCCCCCCCATCCCCTGGGTCCCATGTTATTTGCTGCCCAAAATAATATCACCTCAGAAACCAGGGCCTCATTCACTCACTCTATTGATGGACTTTCTCTAGAAAGAGGGACCATGGCAACAGGCACTGGATAGTGGAGTTACTCTGTATTTGGTGACTGACTGTCTAAATGATGTCAAAGGTGGAAATTCTAGAGGAAAAGATGGGTATATTTGATTGAGTAAATAAAACTTCTGTAAGTTAAAAAATAATTGTAAATATAAATATATCTACATTTGAATATGATATATTATAAATAATTATAATATATACATAAATATAAATTTATAAATATACATAAATATATTGTGAGGCAAATGATAAGCTAAATAAAGTACTTGCAAGAGGTATTTTTGGTGCTGCCAGCTATAGCTGAACATTAATACTATGTGCCATTTTTCTTTCTTTCTGCAGGTAGTTACTTTATTCAGGTGGGCAGATTCTGACCATCTTTTGCATGAGCCGACAGGGTATCAACTAACCCGTGGCTCTTACGTCCTGCTCCATCTGAGCATCCAATCCCTCAAATCAGTCTGATTCTAGGACTGCTGGGGGAAGTTAATATTTGGTTTTTAAATTTTTTGTTGTCATTTCTATATGTTATCTCCAAACTGGACTCTCATATAATGTATATGGAAGGGAACTTTGTAACATAAATTTGTTTTATATTAGTTGCTTTTGTTGGGATATAACAAAGCATGACTGCCCAGTCAGGAATGATGACTTCGTCTCCCATGTCTCCGAGTCATACAGTCGGAAGGTTTACTATACCTCCTTGCAAAAATGAATGATTCTCTACCAGTATGTAGTTTAGGTGAGCTCAGTTCAGAGAAGGCTCCCAAATTCCCTGTTCTTGTTGATACTATCTTATCACCTGTGAGAACTACTTAAAGCACCTGGCAACATCATTTCCCAGCTATGATTTCCTTTGTGACCCAGTAAAGCCCCTAAATTATGGAGCCACCTCATAGAATTAAAAATTCTTATTAATACCAAATCATACCAACCTCCTGTTTTACTTTGGAATGTGCTAGTATCTTCATCCACAACATCACAGAACTTGAACAGCTTTGGAAAATGAGCTATGAACTGGACATCAGAAACACTGTTTTAAGGAAAGCAGAATATATACACACAGAGAAATTCTCACTCATGCGGATCGTCTGTTGGGATATTCTTGAAAAAAGATTTTTAAAAGACATAAAGCAAGAAAACTGGAGGGCAAGCAGGGGAAATCATCACTTCTTGTTGAAAGGTAAGGTACGGCTAATTCCTGTTAGTGCCCTTAAGCTGTTCCCTTAGTTTGTAGAGCCCTTAGTCAGTGCCAGTGTCCAGGAAGATCCCTTGGAGGGGAAAAGGAAAGCAAATCACAAAGGTGAAAAAAAACCCATCATTCTGGTTATCTTGTATAATAAGCCACCTGAAAACTTGGTGGCATAACACACCAATTTACTATCATCTCCGACAATTCTGTAGGTTGACAAGGCTGGAAGATCTGGGGACTGGTAGGGCATCGCTCTCCATGTGGCCTCTCCACGTGGCTAGCTTGGGCTTCCTTACAGCATGGAGATCTTAGGGTAGCCTGATGGTTTTACACAGTGGTTGGCTTCTGCCAGAGCCACTGTTCCAAGAAGCCAAGGTGGAAGTTGCCAGTCATGTTAAAGGTGAAGCCCAAACCTGGCAGGGTCCTCACTTTGCCATTCTGTATAGATCACAGATTCAAGAGGAGGGTAATTAACCTCATCTCTTGATGGGAAGAGTGTCAGAGTTTGTTGCCATCTTTAGTCCACCACCATCATCAAGGTGATCTTGAAGGAAAGAAGGAGAACCAAATTAAAGGCCAAAGGAGCTCTGTGGTGCTCAGCTTTATGGTTTGAAGTTTTTGCTACAGTAATTGGAGAGGAATACAAGAAATGTGGAGATATTTCAGAGAGAAAAGGACCCCACAGAAATGATTTAAATGTTGGGAAGTAGAATCTTTACAGAGGGGTTAAAAGAAGTAAGATTGATTTGGCCTGAAGCAGAGAAGGCTGATGGGTAGCCAAATAATCACCCTCAAATACATGAGGGTTGTTGTCAAATAGATACATGACCAGGGAAAGCTGAGCATAAAGGGACAGGGCTGGAAACACTCAAGAATTTCCTAACCAAGATATGGGAGTCTCTGAGACCTGAAAGAAATACCCCCTTTAATCCTTTCTGAAACTGTGTGAAAGAGAACACATATTATATACCTGTGAAGGACTTAGAATTCGTTTTACTGGAGATAGAAACTGGAAATCTGATCCCCTCTTTTTTTGGTAGCAGAATCATTTTTTCAAGCGAAACCTTCTGTAAAGCAGATGAAAAGTAAAAGTAATATTGTCTGGGTTAAAGGATGGGCTTGGCCAAAGCCACATTTGTGCTCCTCTCCACCCCTTATCTTCCAACGTGGCCCCAAGGGGCACAGTAGGAGACACCAAGACCTTGCTAAAAATAGTTTGAAAATAATTAAAACCGATAAAGAGTTTCCCAGCTGCTCTGTAAAAGCTATGGGTGCTTAGAGGTGTTTTCAAACTGAAGCCATGAAGCTTTGGTGAAATTGCTGAATTCTTTTCATGGTTCAAATTTGTGAGATTATGTTATTTCAGAACTTAGGTTCTATCTTTTAGTGTTTTGTCAAATGGTACCCTTATATTCACTGTTTAGTAGTACATTTGTTACTAAGTGTACCAAAGTATGAGGAAAGCAATGATTAAAGTTTTTCATCTTTTGGTAAATTTAGTTCATTTACTTGAATGAAGTTCAATGAAGTAAAATTAAGTTTTACTTCATTAGTGGCTTAATTTCATTAATGGTCAATGAAATTAAGGATTTACTTAATTAAGCCTTAAGTAAAATCTTTGTAAAAAAGAGGAAATCTTATTATAACCACCAAGGCTGTCACCCCAATGTTACTATACAGATAGTTTCACTAATGAGCCATTTACTTTGCAGTGTCCTAGCACCATTTTAATACATACACATATTACTACAACTTTAACACTAGATCAAGTTTACGTAAAAATTTTATGTATATAAGTGTTTCATTATGAAATCTTTACACTTCCAGTTTCAAGATGGTGAACCGAGTGCCTGCTGCATCTTTCTTACACCAGGGCCATAGAATTGGTAGAAAATATATTGAAAAAAGATACACAGCTGCATTGAAAATCAGGTACAGTCCGATTGTATTAAAAAAAAATCCAACTATGTTTTTTAGAAGAAATATCATAAAGCAAAAACACAGAAAGTAAAAAATATAGGGATGGAAAAAGCTTACTAAGCAAATGCTAACAAAAAAAAAGTACCACAATATTAATATCAGACAAAATAGAATTCAAGGTGAAATACATTGAAAGGATTAAAGAGAGTATTTCGTATATACAAAACTAACAGTTCACTAAAAGTACATGACATCATGAGCTTTTATGTGCCTGACGATGAAGCTTTGACAGACAGGTTGGAGGACAAATGAGGTTATTTCAAAAAGTGCATTGAAATATTTGTATTATCTTTTAATTCTATTTTTCCATGAAGTTTTTGAAGTATCCTCGTATATTATAGCATTGTCTGTGGTTGCAAAACATAAAAAAGTGAAATTAGAAACAATCTAAAAGCCCATCAATTGGTGCTTGACTAAATAAACTGTGGAATATCAATACTTTGAAATACTTTGTAACAGTAAACGAATGTATATAAATACAATTTATATACCTGTACGAATATAGCTAGCTCTCTAAAATATATCGTTGACTGAAGAAGCAACTTCCCAGAAAGATGTGTACAACAGTCTAAAATCATTTTCATTAACACATATACAAAACAATGCTATGTATTTTCTTTGGATACAGATATTTTTATATAAATAAATAAGAAAAAATTAGAAAAGAACACATACAAAAGATATAATTGTGGTTGCCTCTGGGGAGGGGAAAATAAATGGACAGGGGTGGGAGGTGCTTAATCAGAAAGGACTTTAACCTTATCTGAAATGCTTTCATATTTTAATAAGAAAATTTTATTTTTTGTTAATCATGTTATTAAATTTTTTAAAAAAGATTCCATGATTTCAGAAAGTTCTGAAAGCCCTGTACTAGTTGACATGTCAAGTTGATGCATTTGGCTGCAAATAACAGAAAACTTGATCCAAACAATGAGGCTTGAACCGTGAGGGAGTTTATTATCCCATATAACAGGATATGCAGCAGGGTGGGGGGCTGACTGATTACAAGTTCAACCATGCCACTGAAGACTCGGGCTCTTTCTATTTCTTTGCTTCAATGGATTTTGAGAAAGTTTGTTTTCATCATCAGGCTGATAGCAAGATGGTGTTAACAGTTGCAACCAAACAACATCCAGGACAATAGCAACATAATAATAAGCAACAACTATATAGTGCTTACTATGTGCCAGCATTTTATACACATTAACTCTTGTTTTTTTTCCTCATAACTCATTTTACAGATGCGAAAACCGAGGCACTGCAAGACTGAGTAATTTGCTGAAGGTTACATAATGAGTAAGTGGTAGATTCAAACCTAGGCAATCTGTCACAAGAATATGGGTGCTTTATCTCTGGGCTCTGCTCTACTCTACACCTGCTTTTCCTTGTGGCTTCCCCCTCCCCGTTTCCCGTCTTTTCCTGTAGCTCTCTGTAAGGAGTAAGGAAACTTTTCCTAGAACCTTCTTGACAGACAACACTTTGCATCTCATTGGCACATGCCTCCTCCTGAACCGACTAGATTACCCTTAGCCCTAGCAGACCGCCTGTGGAGTTGAGAGTGGAGTCAGCTTCCTCCAGGGATGCTGCTGGGTGGAGAAGTGCAGACGTATGAACCAAGTATGGATTGTTTGGGGAAGGAAACAGGGGTGGAAGGGAGTTGATGCTAAGGAGATACATAATAGTATCCATAAAGGTAGTTTCCGCCAGTCTTTTGTAGCGCAACAACCTGTTCATCTGAATGCCCCTTACGGTGGGCACCCGTGTGAAAATTCCCACGAAGCAGCTGGATATATGGTTCAAATCTTTTTTTTTTTTTCTTCTGAGGATTCTTTTTATTTATTATGAATATTCATGAGCTACAAAGCTAATTGTCACCCCTCGTGCCCATGGTGTGAGGGCCAGATTCATCCTGGGGGCATACTCACTACCAGAAATTACTTTTGTACCCCGTGTCCTCCACCCAATTTCCCCCCAACCTCCCTCCCCCTCCCTCTTTCCCCCCACTTCACTTTGTAGCCCTAGGAATGTTCCCTTCCTCTGTAGGACCAGCACACGACTGTGGTCTTTCTTTCCTTCCTTCCTTCTCTCTTAGCTCCCACATATGAGTGAGCACATGCAGTAGTTATCCCTCTGTGCTTTGCTTATTTCACTCAACATAAGTTTCTCCAGTTCATCCATGTTATTGCAAATGCGAGTATTTCATTATTCTTTATGGCAGAGTAGTATTCCATGGTGCATATTTACCACAGTTTCCTTATCCAGTCATTCATCGGTGGACATTTAGGTTGGTTCCATATCTTGGCTATTGTAAAAAGAGCTGTGACGAACATGCGAGAGCAGGTATCCCTTTGACATGATGATTTCCATTCCTCTGGGTATATACCCAGAAGTGGGATTGCTGGATCGTATGGAAGATCTATCTGTAGTTGTCTGAGAAACCTCCATACTGTTTTCCATAGTGGTTGTACTAATTTACAGTCCCACCAACAGTGCAAGAGCATTCCCTTCTCTCCACACCCTCACCAGCATTTGTTGTTCTCCATCTTTTTGATCATAGCCAGTCTAACTAGGGTGAGATGATATCTCAATGTGGTTTTAATTTGCATTTCCCTGATGACTAGTGATGTTGAGCATTTTTTCATGTATCTGTTGGCCATTTGTATGTCTTCCTTTAAAAAATGTCTATTCAGCTCCTTTGCCCATTTTTTAATTGAGTTATTTGTTTTTTTACTGTATTATTGCTTGAGTTCTGTGTATATCCTGGACCTTAAGCCTTTGTTGGATGCATAGTTAGCAAAAATTTTCTCCCACTATGTAGGTTGTTGATTCACTCTGTTGATTGTTTCCTTTGCTGTGAAGAAGCTTTTTAGTTTGATATAGTCCCACTCGTTTATTTTTTCCTTTGCTGCTTGTGCTTTCGGGTTCATGTTCATAAAGCCTGTGCCCAGACTTAATTGCTGAAGTGTTTCACCTATATTTTCCCTTAGTATCCTTATTGTTTCAGGTTTTATACTTAAGTCTTTAATCCATTTTGAGTTGATTTTAGTGTATGGTGAGAGATGCACATCTAGTTTCATTCTTCTGCATATGGATATCCAGTTTTCCCAGCACCACTTGTTGAAGAGGCAATCTTTTCCCCAATGTAGATTTTTGTTGCCTTTGTCCACTATTAGATGGCTATAAGCCTGAGCGGTGATTTTTGGGTTCTCAATTCTACTCCACTGGTCTGAATGTCTATTTTTATACCAGTATCATGCTGTTTTTGTTACAGTAGCTTTGTAGTATAATTTGAAGTCAGGTAGTGTTATGCCTCCAGCTTTATTTTTTTTGTTGAGGATTGCTTTGGCTATTTAGGGTCTTTTCTTTTTCCATATGAAAGGTAAGATTGTTTTTTCCATTTCTGTGAAGAATGTCATTGGTATTTTGATGGTGATTGCATTGAATCTGTAGATCGCTTTGGGTAGTATAGACATTTTCACATGTTAATTCTTCCAATCCAAGAGCATGGAATATCTTTCCATCCTTTTGTGTCTTCTTTAATTTCTTTCAGAAGTGGTTTGTACTTGGGCCGGCCTCGTGGCTCACTTGGGAGAGTGCAGCACTGGTAGCGCTAAGGCCACGGGTTCAGATCCTATATAGGGATGGCCGGTGTGCTCACTGGCAGAGCGTGGTGCAGACAACACCGTGCCAAGGGTTGCTATCCCCTTACTGGTCAGGAAAAAAAAAAAGAAGTAGTTTGTACTTATTGTAGAGGTCTTTTACCTCCTTGGTTAAATTGATTCCTAGGGATCCTATTTTTTTCATGACAATTGTAAATGGGCTTACTTTATTTCTCTTTCTGTTAATTCATTCTTTGAGTATATAAATGCTACTGATTTGGGGCATTTATTTTGTATCCTGCAACATTAGTGAAGTTATTAACCAGCTCTAGGAGTTTTTTGATAGAGTCTTTAGGTTTTTCTACATATAGTGTCATGTCATCTACAAATAGGGAGAGTTTGACTTCATCTTTTCCAACTTGGATTCCCTTTATTTCTTTCTCTTGCCTGATTGCTCTGGCTAGTACCTCAAGTACTATGTTAAATAGAAGTGGTGAGAGTGGGCATCCTTGTCTTGTTCTTGTTCTTAAGGGAAAGGCCTTCAGTTCTTCTCCATTCAGAATGATACTGGTAGTGGGCTTGTTGTAAATGGCTTTTATTGTGTTGACATATTTTCCTTCTATACCTAATTTGTTGAGAGTCTTTATCATGAAGGGATGTTGAATTTTGTCAAATGCTTTTTCAGCATCTATTGAGATAATCTTATGGTCTTTGTCCTTGAGTTTGTTGATGTGATGTATCACATTTATTGACTTTCATATGTTGAACCATCCTTGCATCCCTGGGATGAATCTCACTTGATCATAGTGTATAATTTTTAAAATATGCTTCTGTATCCTGATTGCTAATATTTTATTGATGATTTTAGCATCAAGGTTCATCAAGGATATTGGGCTATAATTTTCTTTTTTTGTTGTATCTTTATCTGATTTTGGTGTCAGAGGTATGTTGGCCTCATAGAATGAGTTTGGGAGCGTAGTGTCTGTTTCAATTGTTTGGAATAGTTTGAGGAGAATTGCTGTTAACTTCTCTTTAAAAGTTCCATAGAATTCAGCCATAAAATAATCTGGACCCAGACTTTTTTTTTGTCAGAAGACTGCTGATTACCGCTTCAATCTCCTTGCTTCTTATTGGTCTGTTCATGTGTTTTATCTCTTCTTGATTCAGTCTTGATAGTTTGTATGTGTCTAGGAACTTATCCATATCTGCCAGATTTTCGTATTTGTTGTCATACAGTTGTTTATAATAGTCTCTAATGATTCTTTGTATGTCTGTGTTATCAGTTGTAATGTCTCCCATTTCATTTCTGATTTTGCTATTTGGGTCTTCTGTCTCCTTTTTTTTTTTTTGTTAACCTAGCTAATGGTTTGTCTATCTTATTTATCTTCTCAAAAAACCAACTTTTTGTTTTGTAGATCTTTTCTATTGTTTTGGGAGTCTCTATTTCATTTAGTTCTGCTCTGATCTTAATTATTTCTTTCCATCTACCACATTTAGGTTTGGATTGTTGTTGTTTTTCAAGTTCTTTGAGGCATTGTGTTAGGTCGTTTATTTGAAATCTTTCCATTCTTTTGATATAAGCATTTGTTGCAATAAATTTGCCTCTTAGTACTGCTTTTGCAGTATCCCACAGGTTTTGGTATGATGTATCTTTATTTTCACTAGTTTCTAGAAATTTTTTGATTTCATGTTTAATTTCTTCTTGGACCCTGTATTAGTCTGTTTTGTGTTGCTTATAACAAAATATGTGGAACTAGGTAATTTATATGAAAACAAAATTTATTGCTTATAGTTTCTGAGGCTGGGAAGTCCAAAGTTCATCTAGTGGTGGCAACAGTGACCCAGGGGTCTCCCATTGCAAGATGGTGGATGCAGAGAGAGCAGAGATAGAGAAAGACAGACTCTCCTCTTCTTTTAAAGCCCTCAGAACCACACCCCTGACCACTATTTTGAATCCATCCACTACTGCATGGTCCTACAATTCAATCACCTGTTTAAGGTGCCACCTTTTAATTACCATAATAAGATTTGTCACCTTCTTAACAGTCACAGTGAGGGATAAGTTTCTAATACATAAAACTCAGAAGACAATTCAAGCCTCAGTGAGTTTTGGGGGGACATAATTCAATCCACTACAGACCCGTAGGTCATTCAGGAGCCTATTATTTAGTTTTCATGTATTTGTATAGCTTCCAGAGTTTTGCTTATTGTTTATTTCCAATTTTAGTCCATTGTGGTCTGAAAAGATAGTTGGAATGATTTCAATTTTTAAAAATTTGCTGAGACTAGATTTGTGACCTAATATGTGATCTGTCCTGGAGAACGTACCATGAGCTGATGAGAAGAAAGTGTATTCTTTAGTTGTTGGTTGAAATGTTCTGTATATATCTGCCAAGTCCAGTTGATCTAGGGTGTGGACTACATCCTATGTCTCTTTGTTGACTTGTTGCCTGAAAGATTTGTCCCATACTGAGAGAGGGGTGTTCAGATCACCCACTATTAATGTCTTAGGTCCTATTTTTTTCTTTAGGTCTAAGAGTGTTTGCTTTATATATCTGGGTGCTCCAGTACTGGGTACATACATGTTTATGATTGTTATGTTTTCTAGCTGGATAGATACATAAGTGACCTGATGCTTTTCTCTTGCTGCTTATAGAATTCTCTCTTTGTCTTTAAGCTTTGCAAATTTAACTATAATGTATCTTGGGGAGGATCTTCTTGGGTTGAATCTGTTTGGGGACCTTTGAGCTTTCTGGATCTGAAAGTCTGTATCTTGCCCTACACTTGGGAAATTTTCTGTTACTATTTCCTTGAGTAGGTTTTCAATACCTTTTCCTTTCTCCTCCCCTTCAGGAATACCCATGATTCAGATGTAAGAGTGCTTGAGGTTGTCTGCTGTCCCTCTTTAGATTTTCTTCATTATTTTTAATTCTTTTTTTCCTTTTTTTGTCTGCCTGAGTTACTTCAAAAAGACCGTCTTCAAGCTCTGAAATTCTTTCTTTTGCTTGCTCTACCCTGCTGCTCAAGCTCTCAGTTATGTTTTTTATTTCATTGAGAGAATCTTTCATTTCTAGAAGTTCTGCTACACTCTTTTTTAAGGTATTAGTCTCTTTGTAGATTTCCTCCTTCATATTCAGGATATTTTTTCTTGTTTCATTGTGTTCTCTAATTGAGTCTTCCTTTATTTCTTCAAGTTTTCTTAAGATCATTGCTCACAATTATTTTTCAGGCATTTCAAGGATTCCCTGTTCCATGGAGTCTGACTTTGGAGCACTACTACATTCTTTTGGTAGTGTCATTTCTTCTTGTTTGTTTGTGCTTCTAGTATTTTTTCATTGACATTTGGTCATTTGGTAGATGGTTTGCTTCTTCTGGTACACTGAGGTTGGCTGTGGAGTGGCCCTGGTTGCTACTGTGGTGGTGAATTGTCTTTGCTTGACAGTAAGTGTGGTGGTGGTTATGTTAAACTACCTTGGGTCCTGTTCCAGAATTTGCGGTCATAGAATGAGCCCCTAGTGCCATGTGGTTCTTTTGGGCACACCCCGGAGGATCAGACCCCACGGGCTGGTGCTCCCCACCCAGTCCAAGGAGGGGGGAGGGGCCACCTCTAGCCACGTGTATCCACCCCTGCTGCTGGGCTCACCTCGGCATGTGAGTTGAGGATTCTTAAAAAGACATGATCTTGAAAACTGAAGGCTCAAGCTTTGGTACCAAAGAAGTCTGGACACTGAATCCTCCAACACTTTTTCACTTTGTCACCTGGGACACTTGTGTAATTCCTCTAAGCCTCAATTTTCTCATGATTCTGGGACAGCTGCATCTGGCATGGGCCTCAGGCTGCTTCTACTCATGGTGGAAAGCGACAGGCAGCCAGTAGGTACAAGCAGATCTCATGGCAAGAGGAAGCAAGAGAGAGAGCAAGCTATGGTTCAAATCCTGAGAGAATCAATGTAGAGATACTGATCTGGGCTGGAGCTCCATTTAGTATATATAGCTGTTATTAACAAAATAGCCACACATTTGTTTATTAGTTTGTATAGTTTATTCTAAACATCATAGGGACTTTTGTTCTTCACAGTCCAAGATGTTAAAGGGTCTGTCTTGGTTTGTTTTCTGTTGCTATAACAGAAAGCCAGAGACTGGGTGATGTATAAAGAAAAGAAATTTATTTCCTACAGTTCTAGAGGCTGGGGAGTCCAAGAGCATGGCACTGACATCTGGCAAGGGCCTTTGTGCTGTGTCATAATGTGGCAGAAGGGCCAGAGAGCATGTGAGACAGAGAGAGGCAATTGGGCCAAACTCATCCTTTTTATCAGAAACCCACTCTGGTGATAACTAACCCACTCTCATGATAACAGCATCAATCCATTTCCAGCATCCTCATGACCTAATCAGCTCTTAAGGTCCCACATGTCAACACTGTTATAATGTCAATTCAATTTCAACATGAGTTTTGGCAGGGACATTCAAACCATAGCAGGGTGTAACAATCAAATCTTTGAAAGAACAACTGAAATTTTTCCCTGACTAAATAGAAGGTTACTTCAAAAAGTTCATGGAAAAAGAGAATTAAAAGATAATATGAATCTTTCCATGACTTTTTGTAGTACCTTTCTAAAAGGGACGAAGTGATCTTGCACCATGGATGGTAGAAGAGTTGTGCTCTGTTATATGTAGCCTATCTATTTGCTTTGGATAAATCTCGTACTCAGCACTCTAAGAGATGATTCCTTAGTGTGTGCTAGTCAGGCTAAACAAGGCCAAGTCTCAGCGGCTTAACCCAGTAGAAATTTAACTCTTTTTCACGTTGCAGTCCAACATGACAGGGGGTCTGCTCCTTTCCCCCAGTAGCTCCACCATACCTTTGAGCTTTGAAGTCTTTCATTGGATCCGCAGCACTTGACTAGCAGATGAAGGAAGAGAGAATGAGCATGGAGGATTGCATGGGAGACTTCTGGGCCAGGCTTGGAGGTGACGAACATGGTCTCTGACCTGCATTTTGGGACCAGAACTTAGTCACATGGCCACAGCCAACTGCAAGGAAGTCTGGGAAATGTAGTCTAGCTATGTGTCCAGGAGGAAGAGGAAAATGGGTTGGTGGGCATCTAGCTAGTCTCTGACACACAATGGATTGAGAGGAACATTTCCATCATGTCAAAATTTAATGTTTTTATATGTTATCTATCTAATATCTTGTTTCTGTTTATAAGAGGCTTTTCTCATGTTATGTTCTTCCTCACTGAGTACAGCTTGGGAATTATTACTATTTCATGTTTCTATTCATTGAGAACCCTCCTGTTTTTGCTCTTATTTCCAGTTATTCCTTTCTTTCTTCAAACGTCTCTGCCTTCAATTTTGCAGACATGCATTTCAGTCAGAATCCATTTGATTTCTTCTCCAATGCTTCAGTAGATGTTTTTTCTCTGTTTCTTAGAGTTCTTACACATGGGCCAGCTATTTTTATGCATTTAAACTTTTAAACTTTGCAGTAAGTAGTCAAACATTCAAAAATACATTAAATGGTTTGATTCATTAAATAAAATCTCAGAAACACAATTCAGAAACATTTCAATGTACCATATTAAATTCAAAGCAGGTAACTTTTAATATTATGAGTTGTAAAAATTATAAGCTTCACTTAAAAAAGATTAAGTAAATAAATGCTCAGAAACACATATAATTCTTGATAAACAGTCATTATATGCCTGTCAACTGTCATTGTTAACTTTTAAAAATTAACCAGCATGGTTTTCATGTGATCCCAGCATGATTAGGTAAAAGCCACACCCAGCCGACCTTGTGGAAACACCCTTGAGCATTTCAGGTATATTGATATTATTTTTTCATTGTTGTCATTATTATTAAGATCAACAAGGTGCTTAGGGACACATTAAGCCATAGCTGTTGCAATTAATTGTAACCATATAGCCTCAAGAGACAAGCCCCAGCAGTGGCCAACTTAGTCCCAGGGAGTGACAAGTCCTAACAGGACACCTTGGCACTGTGTTCTTTGGGTCCCTCCCTTAAGACAATCAGTAGCTTGATTAGGTAGGGCTGGGCCAAGCCTGGCCTGGGGCTGGGGCTGGGGCTGAGGCTGGAGCTGGGGCTGGTGGTGGCAGTCTCTTAAATGCAAAGCTTTTCATTGGCTTGGCTGCACCCCACTCAATTACTCTGGCTGGGTGACTCGACTTTAAGCAGAGTGAAGCAGTCTGGGAACCACAAACAGGACACCTGACAATTAGCTGTCATTTTATAAGAGTGGGTCTTTCGGCCATCAGTTAGCATTTTATAGGAAAGGGCCTCCCTGCTCCACATCATGGCCAACAGTGAGTGGTAGCTGCAGCCCTTCCATGATAGGCCAAATTCTGTAATATTTGACATTGTTGAAATTCATGACCCTAGCCTGCCCGAAATTTAATTTGACATTTTACCAGTCATATCGTGTCACAAATGGTAAGTAGTATCTTCGTCTTTTTTTTTTTTTAAATTTGTTTAAATGACCTGTTTTGTGGCTTGCTCTGAGGCCAGAATTAGACTCTTAAGTGCTGTGCAAAAAGAAATCTAGGTAGAATTAAATCTAATCTGATTTGGTTATCTGCTGAATCTAAGTACATATTCCTCATGTTGTTCTTTTCTCAGTGGGATAATTAATTACTGATTCCACTAAGTGTTTGTGGAAAAACAAGATCTGGGGTGGTCACATGCCAAACGAATGACCAAAATGAAAAATAAGAGTTCATCATCTTATAACCTGTCTTTTGGTAAATGTAAACTCTGTTCTGATGTAGCCAAGGACCTGGAGCAAAGTAGGAAATCAGGTGGAATAGAGATTGAAATTTTAGCAAACAGTTTAACAATGTGTGCCAAGCCCAGAGGGAGGGGAGCAGGGAGAAGGGCACCGCCTGTGTTGGGAGGTTGGGCTTAAACAGGTTTCCTGTGCGCCATTTCTTTCTAGATGGAGAGGCTGTCTGCTCTTATTCTTGATTGCATGGCACAGTTATTCAGCTCCCATGAAACATGTCACTGCTAAAAAGAAGCACAAATAGAAATTGCTCTAAGAGAGATGAGTAGGAAAATTTTGGCTGGTCTCATGGAACTTCAGCCACTCCTAATGTTCTCCATGCCAACTTATAAAAGTGTCTGTAAGCAAAATGCTGTGGGTATGGACGTAAGTCAGAAATGGCCACAAGATCACATGTCTGGCTGTAAAGGTACATAATACTATACATGACACCAATTTGATGAAACAACATGCATAGAAGGAGGAAACACACCAAAATCTTAGTGATTAAGAGAGGGAGATGGAGTAGTAAGTTTACTTTTTATATTTTTCTGAAGTTTCCGGGTTTTTTTCGATAGGAGTACAACACACACACACATACACACACATGCACAAGTGGCTCAAAAGCAATAATAAAAACCTTAGAAGGCAATCTGAGAATAAATAAGGGGAGACCATCCTTGGAAAATCTTGGCTTTCTGAAGCAAAGAAACAGAGGAAAGATCTGTTCTTCTCCAACATGTGAATAGAATTTTCATCCAGTAAAGCAGTACTATCATGAAAAAAACATGAAAATATACTTCTGGCTTTGCTCTAGTCAGGATAAATGCACAGACTGAGGATCCAGACTGCCTGGAATAGGATCTGGCACTGCTACTTACTAGCTAATTAATCTCTCTGAATCTCAGTTTCCTCGTTGGTAAAAATGGGGGATAATAATAGTACCTAATTCATAAACTTATTGTGAGAATTAAATGAGTAATTTATGTACATTTTTATAATACTGCATGGTACATGATAAGTGGTAAATAAATTTTCGGTATTTACTGCAGTAATAATGTTATCATCATCATCACTATCATCATCACCATCAAAGATAGCTTATTGAAACATTGCCACAGATTTCTACCTTGTAGATGTTGCTGACTCTTTAATATTGAATTTGGGAAAATGGGCACAATGAGATGTTGCAAAGGTTATTTATAGGTTAGAGGTAATAGCTGTCAAGTGCCTAGAACAGTCTCAATGACTTTTGAGAAATGATTGGTATCATTTCTAATTTTAGTGAATATATTTTGAGCCAAAACTTTTGAAGCACCTACTATGTGATAGGCATCATGTTCATCTCTTTATGGCCCAGAATGTGGTCTATCTTAGTGCATGTTCCATGTGAGCTTGAGAAGAATGTGTATCCTGCTGTTGTTGGATAGTATGCTCTATAAATGTCAATTAGATCAAGTTGATTGATAGTGCTGTTCAGGTCAATTCTATCCTTATTGATTTTCTGCCTGCTGGATCTGTCAATTACTGACAGAGGGTGTTGAAGTCTCCAACTTCCTGACTTACGTCCATACCCACTTTATATGCAGTTCCATCAGTTTTAGTTTTGTGTATTTTAATGTTCTTTATTGTGTTTATCACTATTTTTTTTTTAATTTCTTCATGTTATTTTCACAAAATCAGTAGAGGCATGGGTTAGTGGAAGATGTGCAAATTGAGGTTAGAAAAATAGAGTTTGCCCAAGGTCATCATGGCTGGTAAATGGCAGAGCCAGGTTTTGAACCCTGGTCTGTCTTGGATCAAGCCCATCAGAGCTGCCAAGTCCATCATGCAATATGCCATAATCTAGAAATTTTAATTGCTGAAAAATTGAGAATGAACTTTAAGACATATGTATATAGAGTGTGTGCTGTATTCATGCAATAAGGGTCATTAAAAATATGAAATAAGGAAAAAAACCTCAACCAGCCAGGGGGGGTTACCTGCATTGGCTTGAAGACAAAGGAAGCAGATAGATGATACAACTCTGAATGAGGGATCCGGTGTGTGTGTCATGTATGTATTTTTCTTCCCTCCAGCTCAGATGTCGTCAACTGACTTTGTGTTCACTGATTTCCCACACTGTCTCAGGGAACTGTGTAGGTTCATCTGGGAGACCCATTTGCTCCAGCGGGGCTAGCTGCCTTCAGGAAGTGGGAGTACAGCTATGGCAGCTAGAGACAGGGCTGACATTTTTTTTTCCCCAAGGGTTGGGCTATGGTTGGGCAGCTCAAGGAAATTCATAGTTTTTTCTTTTGGGGGCACTGGGGTGGAGTTGCGGGGAGGAGGTCACGAATCAGGATTTGGCTGGGCAGGCTCTGAATCACCTATCTTCTGTAGATAGTGCCTGGGGTGCTCAGGGAGTAGGAAGTTACATCACCAAAATTTCCAATTGTCAGCATCAGGGTGTTAACTGGTTGTTTTTTCTTTAGCATCAATTAATGTTCGCTTGGTTGTCTTAATTTTGATACCTTTGAAACCTCTACTGTCTTTGTATCATCGAGGTATATTTAGCAGTTTGGGTGCTACAAGAAATTGTCTATACTTATGTCTAAAAAGCTTTACAGTGCCTTTTAAAATGTTCTGACTGAATCACTCAAGATTATAACAGCACTAAGTATGTCATCCACATGAATATCCTTAGAGTCTCATGGTGAATAACGTGATTAACAAGCATAACATGTGTCTGCCCAGCACATCTAGAGCCTCATCAGCTTGACTGTTCAGGCAACTTCCTGGGAGGGAGCAGCGGAAACATCCACCAAGATGGCCTTTGTCTTGCCAAGAATTTTCCCTGCCAAAGGGGATGAGACTGAGGGCACCTCAGAACTTAAGTCCTACTGCGGAGAAGGTGGGAAGATTATTAATTTTTTAATTAATAAACTTAATTTTTTTAGACCAGTTTTAGGTTCACAGTAAAACTGAGTGAAAAATACAGAGTTCCCATACACCCCATATCCCCAGCCAGGCACTACCCTCTCCTCCCCACCTCCACCAATCCTACACCACAGTGGTGCATTCGTTACACGTGATCAATCTAGATTGACACATCATTATCACCCAAAGTCCATAGTTTACTTTAGGGTTCACTTTGGTGTGGTGTGTTCTATGGATTTTGACTACTGTGTAATGACATCTATCCACCCTTATAGTATTATTCAGAAGAGTTTCATTGCCCTAAAAATCCTTTCTGCTCTGCCTTTTCATCTCTCCCTCCCACCTAAAGTGAAGAAATTTCTAATTTGTATTTAGCATATGTATATTTTGTAATGGTCTGAGGTAAACTTCTCCCTTGAGAAAAGACCTCGGGTGCTTTCTGGCTGGCCTCCTCCTCTCTCGTCCAGCCACAAAGGAGGTGGTGGTGTTGGCTGGTGGTGGTGTGGGGAAGAAGATAGTAACTGCAGCCATCTGAACTCTGATCTCCTAGCCATCTTGGTTCAGGAGAAGTAAATCTCTATCCCTCGAAAAATCTGTCAAAAGAAATTTTCTGAAACAAATGAAGATAAACAGTCCAACCTCTCCCTAACATTCTAGAACAGCAAGAAAATGTAAACTATGAAGACTGACACATTTATAGGGGCCAGATCTTATATGATAACACGATTAAGTCTGGACAGAGCTCACCTGGCCCCCTTTACAGAACCTTTCCCCTCAGCCCACTCACTACCATTTTTTTCTCCTGTGAATTCTGGTTACTTTGAATGTAAGGTCAAAAGTTTGGGCTACTTTATTACAGATTTACAATAAAAACGAAACAACAAAAGATTTATTTATTTATTTATTTATTTATTTATTTATTTTTAAATTAAATTAAATTTTTTAAAATTTTAACTTCTCAATATACATTGTAGTTGATTTTTGTGACCATTTAGCTGTTCCTCTCTCCCCTCCTCCTCCCCACATTATATCTGTTCATTTATCTTAATAAGCTCAAAGAGCTGAACAAAACATTTAAACCAGCAGTGACAATAGGAGGTCTGTAGTGGATTGAATCATGTTCCCCCAAGACTCCCTGAAGCTTGAATTGTGTCCCCCAAGTTTTATGTGTTAGAAACTTGGCCCCCACTGTGACTGTTAAGAGGGTGGGAAATCCTATTATGGTAATTGAAAGGTGGAGCCTTGAAGAGGTGATTGGATTGTAGGACCACGCCATAGTGAATGGATTAAAAATGGTGGTCAGGGGCGTGGTTCTGAGGGGTTTAAAAGAAAAGAGGAGAGTCTGTCTGTCTTTCTGCTCTCTCTGCTTCCACTGTCTTGCAATTTGAGACCCTTGAGTCACTGTCACCACCACCAGATGGACTTTGGACTTTCCAGCCTCAGAAACTATAAGCAATACATTTTGTTTTTCTTTACAAGTCACCCAGTTCCAGGTATTTTGTTATAAGCAACAGAAAAGGACTAACGCAAGGTCAGAAGAGGAAAGCCACTCCTCACAGTTCCTTCTCTGGGATGGAGAAGTCAAAGTCACCAGCATCTGCCTTTTTACATAATCTGATGCAAATTTTCCACTCTTGTCATATTCTCTTTATTCAAAGACCTTTTGGCAAAACGTGTCAACTTATGTATTTAAAGTTGACGTTCACCAAGCACTCATAATATGCAGGGCACTTTGCTGACTCTCTATACTTATTTCGTCACTTAATTTTCACAATATCTTTATGGGGCCTGGTAAGAGGCATGGGTTATTGGTTTTGTCATTTCATAGATGAGCAAACTGAGGCATAGAGCAGTTGGGGAACTTGCCCAGCATCTCATGGCTGATCCGCTGTGGAGTTAAGCTTTGAAGCAGATCTGTCTGGCTCCAGGTCTCTTTGAATACACACTCTTAATTACCACAAGAGAGTGGCATAGTCTAATAAGGTGATACTGTCCGCTGAAGGTCATCAAGATCAAAGTTGAGAACTTGGAAATAGAGGAAGCTGATAGAGATCTTTGATAACAACTCAGATATTTGTTTCTTCATTCTTCCCTTGCCCCCCACCCCCAACTCAGCCATCTTAGTAGCTACATAATTTGCGGGCCCAGTGCAAAATGAAAATTCAGGGCTCCTTGTTCAAAAATTATTAAAACTTGCAAATTGGTGGCCATGAAGTTGGCCCTGCATCTAGCCCTGATTTAAGTTTGGTTAGTCTGTTCTTCCAGCATTCTGTCTCTGGAACTCTCTAAACCCCATCTGGGAGGCCCTCCAGAAGAGTGGGTCTAGGAAGTAGCATCTAGATATTGCTGAGTCCCTACTGGTTGTATTTGCTTATGGGCAGAGATGTATGAGGCATGTTCATGTTGCCATAATCACGCTGGTAGCAAAGTGATGCTGCATGCATTTTAGACTTGAACAGTTGATATAGCTTTTATTTGCTCCAAGTAAATAGTTGATAATGTCTAGTTCAATGGGTTCTGTAGATGAAATGGCCCAACCTAATGTCTCTCCGCATAGGTTAAAAATGAAGTACACATCCATTTATTTTATTTAGTTTATGCAGAAGAGCTTTGGGTGTATGAAGAAGAAATACTTTTGAGGGGAATAGTCCTGGCTCTGAGTTCTTCTGTAGGGCCCAGAGGGTGGTTTATGGCACAGAGAGGCATTTTCAAATGCAAAGCCCGAGGCAAGAACCAGGTTTACTCCGACATAGGGCCTCCTCTGCCAAGACAGGACCTTAGACGGATGTGGGCCCTATCAAGTAGGCTGTGCTTCAGGGCAGACTCCAGGCCTAGTGGGCAGCTGGGCCAGTATCTCTCTGTGCAGGGCAAACTGGTCAGAGGAGATTGCAGAAGGCCTGCAGAGACATGCTTGAAAGCAGATATCTCACATTGTCAAGGTGGAGATCCCTAAGGGTCTCAGGAGACCAGGGCAGGACCTGGGTGAGGTCAAACCCGCAGGGGAAGAGGTATAGGGCCTGCAGCTAATAGTAATATTTCACACTGAGCAAACAGTGTGTGCCAGGCACAGTTCTCTAAGCACTTGGCATGCATTAGCTAATTCAGTGGTGCTCAAACTTGAACATGCATCAGAATCATGGCTTGTTAAAACATAGATTGCTGGGCCCTACCCCAGAGTTTCTGATTCAGTAGTTCACATGCTCTCCTCTCTTCTTTTCTTTCCAAAGCCTGTCCATCATCTCATGTCCTATTTGAATCCTTCCCTCTCCAGGACATCTTCCCAGCCGATGCTAGCTCTCAGTTATTTCTCCTCCGGATCTTCTACCTTAAAGTGTATAGGTTAAGGGAATGGACTAGATCCTGGCTCTGCCACTTACCAGCTCTGTGACAAACAAGTTATTTTATTGCTCTATGCTTCCATTTTTTCATATGAAAAATGGGAATTATAACATAAACTGTTGTGAAGATTAAATGAGTGTATACATGTTTTCTTTAGAACAGTGTAAGATATGCTATTTATGTATATATATAAAACACATGTACATATCTCGCTTTTAGAACAATGTAAAATGTTTTACTTCTCATTTTGTGGTGATAACTTATTTCCCCTTTCTTCTTGAAAATCACAACTGTAATTCTTAGTACATATCAAAGTATTTTTATCATTAAATCCTATGGTGATAGGATGTGAGAAGGACACCCCTCGAGAACCCAGGATAACAAATCATTAAAAGGACGAGTCGAAGTGGGTGGAGCTGCTGACTGAGGCAGGACAGTCTTGGCCATTCATTGGTTTGAAGGAATGTCAATCATGTCTGCTCTGCAACAGGGCTGCTCATTAGAGGTTTTCCACAGAAAAGACAGAGGAAGTGAAGGGAGCAGATCCTGGAGAGGAGACTGACAATGAAAAGGTAGAAAGTACTCTGGTGGACAGAGAGGGTGGTGTATTGCAACCAGGTTCTGCCAAAGCACACCTATGCAGCCATGTGGATGACCAACCCACGATGCCCCCTTTGCATAATGTGGGAAGAAGCTACCTTCCTCTGAAGAGTAGAAACTGGATTCATAACCATTTCTGGCCAGAAAATTTGCTGTGGCAAATCCAACAGGCAGAGAAAAACAAGTCATGGACAAGGTCAATGCCTAGGGCTAGTTAAGAGTCATAGTCCATAAAGTGTACTGAGTCATGAAAGCTACTGCATGGTCACTGAAGACCGGCATGAAGCCCAAGGGGGAAGCCTCCTTGGGCACAAGATAGGGCAGTGTTTTCTCAGACCAAGAATAAAGAATCATGGTAGGAAGGGTGGTTATGAGCAGGACAGCTACGTGATTTGCAGGGCCCAGTGACAAGTGAAAATGCAAGGCTCCTTGTTCAAAAAGCAGGAAAAAGGTGTATTAAAGTTCAGGGGTCTCTTGCTCAGCCTGTCATGATATTTATTAATTTTCTATTTAATGTCATGCTGGGGCACAGGGACACTTGTAATAGGGCAGGTACTGACCCTCACAGTTACCTGCCCTTTGACTCAGAGCGCATGCACATGCGGCCCACCTGCTCCAAGGTTCTCCCTCCCACCGGCCACCAAACCACATGCCATCCCTGGCCAGGGGTGGGTTGAGGGAGGCATCTCCCCTTCTCACAGGCCTACTACTCCCACCCACAGAGCACAGGCACCCCCAGGGTATTGCGACCTCCACAGGAGAAACGGTTGGTTGGTATGTGGATCAGGGTTGGGTGAGAGGCTCAACCTGCTGTTACCCACCCAACGTATGTACTGTGGTGCGGCCAGCCTGGGGCAGGGACAGCTGCTGCTGTGCTCAGCCCCAAGACTGCAGGGAGCACGTGCCTGACCCCCAGCCCTTTCTGCATCTGCCCCAGACCCCTTTCGGGGTAGAGCATGACAGTGGTCACCAAGTGGGTGTAGTGACAGGGAGGAGGGAATTCGGCTGTTGCTCTGCTGGACCAGGTGGAGCCCAGCGTGCCCGGGGAGGGGGAAGTAGGTGGCTGGGAATTTGTGCCTGGGAGGCAGTGGGGCATCATGAGGCTGGACAGCTCCTGAGCAGGTGCTCTGAGGCCCCCTCTCCCGCATGTTCTTCATTGTCGCACTGAACTTCACATCCAAAATACACACTCAAAGGTGAAATTATTAAGAATTTCAACACGATGACTGTAAAGCTTTAAACGCCAAGCATGAGGCCCTTCTGAGCACAGTGCCCTGTGCAACCACGCTGGCCAAACACCCATGAAACTGGCCCTGATTGCAAATGAGAGTACTTATCCCAGTTCAGAGCCAGAGAAGAGAGTTGTGGGTGAGCAGCTTCTGATGGAGATTTGGGCTCTCCCCAGACTGCAAAGACTCGTCAACCCAAATCTCCTTGGGAGAAAGACTCTGAATGTTTTATTTTAGCATCCAGCCCAGATAGGCAGGGTAAAGGAGCAAAATTTTGGAGTTTACTTTGTAAGCTGTGCTGTTGCTCTTAGTTCAGGTAAGCATAGTTCAGCAAAATACAGAGTAAACTCGTCCACTTTTAGTCTTCTGGGAAGCTATTTCTGTGTTTTCTTTTAGTTTCATTAGTAAACATTTCTTCAGAGTATTGCCAACCTTGTTGTGGCTGAGCAAAGATGACAAGGAATTTTTCCACATTTAGTTGGGTAGACAGGGCCTCAGCGTCTCTCTGGAGGCCAAGTGCGGGAGGACTGAGCCCGGATCCTCCCCAGCGCCAGGGGGTCAGCTGGCTGCAGGGACCGTGTGGGAATCCCAGGGGCTGCGGTGGCCGCTCCTTCTGGCCTGCCCTGTGTGCTCCCACTGGCATATAATGATGCACAAAGGGCAGCAGTCATGGAAGGAGGGTGATTTTCAGCATCCCCAAGCAGATGACATACGGTGAGCATTTTCCTTCCCAGAAGTCATTTTCAGGGCTGTACACACACTCCGATGATCCTGAAAGCCAGTGTGCTAGAGGAGAAAGTGTGTGGACTTTTAAAGGAGTCAGACTTGAGATAGAACTGGGGCTCTCAGTGTTTATAGCCCCTTCCTCCTTCCCTCCCTCCTTCCTTCCTTCCTTCCTTCCTTCCTTCCTTCCTTCCTTCCTTCTTTCCTCCTTCCTTCCTTCCTTCCTCCTTTCTTCTTTCCTTCTTTCCTCCTTCCTTCCTTCCTTCTTTCCTCCCTCTTCTTTTCACTCCCTCCCTCTCTCCTCTCTTCCCTCATTCCATCAATTCATTCACCAAGTATTTACTGAGTTCCTACTTTGTGCTGGTCTGTCTGTGCTAGGTCCTGGGGATACAGTGGCAGACTAAGCCAATAGACGACCCCTTCCCTGATGGAGCCCACAGTGGGGAAGGCACTGCACAGTAGCACAAGGGGACGTGTGTAATGACAGGCAACCAGCGGGTGCCACGGGAGGGTTCAACCAGGGTGAGGCATCATGGACAATGTGCTTGTTCTTCCTTGTCCTCTGCTCTAAATTGTGAGAACGAGGTCATATGTGTAAATTGTCTAGCACCAGACTTGGTCCGTGATGACATGAGAGTCCTCAAACCAGTTTTGGGATTCTTCTTGGGGATCTGTCACCAGAGTCAGTTTCAAGCGGCATTGTGATCGTTCCTTTATGATCCTACGTTACCTTTGCTTGTGCTAATTAATCTCACCCTGGTGCACTTTGCTACCCATCTGAGACTAGGATTCCCTGGAGGGCAGGGACAGGTGGCCACCCTCTTTGAGTCTCCAGAGTGCCTACAATGGTGCCCAGCACATAGTACCTTCTCATTAAGTGTTGCTGAATAACGAGAGTGAAAAAGAATCCCAGAGAAAGGGCACCAAGCAACCTAAAGAATGAAAGAGCTTTATAGGAAGAAACTGGAACTTATTCTGCTGTTCTGATATTATCTTTCTAAGCTAGGGCAGAATAAAAACCAACACACATCTTTTGTCTCATCTTTTCCTCTGCTGTCAGGCAGAGAGGATTAATAAAAGAAAGAATATTTAGTTGGGATTTTACTCCCAGGGATTCTTCTTAATTAAGTGGTGAGGCATTAATTAAAAATCTAATTAATCATAATAAGCTGTTGCTGTTGTACTCACCAGTAAGGGGCAGGTTTTCTGAGAACACAAAGCTGGAGGAACTCTGAGCTCCATGTGAGAATATATCCCCCAGCCCTCCAAAGAGACGGTCAGTCTCTGAGCAGGGAATCCTCCTGGTGGGCCAGCTTGGGGTTGCCTTTTACAGGCACATGTAACAAGATGGACTCGCCATGGGACTAATGGAGCTCGAGCTTCAGGCTGCTGGCTTCCGCAGGCCCTTCTGAAGCTGTGGAAGGGGACTTCAGGGTATGTTTGGTCATATGTGTGTGTGTGTGTATAAATAGGTATTTCTTTTTTTTTTTAAGTAAAATTTGTAATGGTGAGATATTTTTGTACTCCTTCTTAAAGAGGGTCCCTTTGAGTTCAGGACAACAAAACTTGGATTTCCCCTGCTGGCATGTCTCCTAGGAAAGGTCGAGGGTGGAGATGGAGCCGAGGTGGAGCAATGTTAATAACGAGGATAAAGTCCTGGCGCTGATGCAGGCAGGACGCTGCAGAGAGGGGGTCGAAAGAAGAGCTGCACACAGGCGAGAGAGCATGTCAGACAACTGTTTTGGATCAGAATGGATGATGCAAAAGAGGCCTGGTAAAAACGTCTGAAGGTCATTTCATCAAGGTCGGAAGGTGCATACTAACCGCAGGGGCAGGTCTTACCCAGGGCTCATGGAGGGGCTTCACGGACTCCCTGGGCACCCTGAAATTGTATGGAAATGGTTATGGGCCTATTTCTTCTGGGAAGAGAGATTCCACTCACGAAGTTGGGAAACTTTGAAATGGGCATGATGATATAGGTTGGGTTCTGAAAGATTATAACATTCTAGGGAGTAAAACAGAATGGTAGGAGAAAATAAAATTTATAAGCAAAACTATTGTATTAGTCCATTTTTGTGTTGCTATAACAAAGTACCTGAGACTGGGTAATTTATAAAGAACAGAGGTTTATTTGGCTCCTGATTCTGGGACAGCTGCATCTGGTGCAGGCCTCAGGCTGCTTCTGCTCATGGAGGAAAGTGGCAGCAGCAGTGGGCGGGTGCAAGGAGATCACTTGGCAAGAGAAGAAGCAAGAGAGAGAGGGAGGGGAGGTGCCAGCTCCTTTTAACAAGCACCTCCTGTGGGAGGTAATAGAGCAAGAACTCACTCACCCCCGCCCCCGGGGAAGGTGTTAATCCATTCAGGAGGGATCCGCCCCCATGACCCAGACAACTCCCAACACTGCCACATTGGGGATCAGATTATTTTGAGAATCAATTTTTTAAATTAATTAATTTTAACATTTACTTATGCATATTTTGGGGGTTACAGTGTGTCTCAATACACGCATATACTGTGCGATGATCCACTTAGGGTGGATAACATAGCTTTATCCCTATTAGTCCACCACTTCCCCTTCTTCCTGCCATCCCTCCTCTCCCAGACTCTGGTAATCATTATTCTACTCTCTACTTCTTTAAGAACCATTTAAAAAAAAATTTTTTTTTTAATTTTTTTAAGATTTAGATTTTACATATGAGTGAGATCATGTGGTATCTGTCATTCTGTGCCTGACTTACGTCACTTAACATGATGGTCTGCAGGTCCATCCATGTTGCTGCCAATAACAGGATTTCATTTTTTTTTTTTTTAATAGCTGAATAGTATTCCAGTGTGTATATATACCATAGCTTTTTTTTTATTCATTCATCCATTGATGGATATTTAGGTTGATTCCATGTCTTGGCTACTGTGAATGGTGTTGCAATGAACATGGGTGTGCAGGTGTCTCTCTGATATATTGATTTCATTTCCTTTGGGTATATGCCCATAGTGGAATTGCTGGATCATAAGGTAGTTCTGTTTTCAGTTCTCTGAGGAACTAAAAGGAACCTGCATACTGTTTTCCACAGTGGCTGTACCAATTTGCATTACAGTGATCTGATTTCAACATGAGCTTTGGGGGAACAAATATATCCAAACTATATCAAATAGTGTGTGACATAATTTTGGTGCTCCCTTCACTAACTCTTGTTTGAGTCCATGTCATGAGGCAGGTGCAGTAAGATAGGCTGGAGGTAACCTCCAGCTTTGGGGGGAGGGTTTGAATGGGGGGGAAGTTAATCAAGAAAAAGGAAGCTTAGAGCAGCTTCTTAGGCTGCCTCCATTCGAGAGTCAACAGGCTCACATACGGCTCAAACCAGCTCAACAGGGAGAAGGCCACCTCACCAAAGACAAAAGGACTCTGCTTCTTTAGGAGCCAAGAGGGGGCTGGATCCCTTATCAGCCCTATCAAGAACAGGAGGGGAATTGATCTTAGACACAGAGGGGGAAGTTAGAACGAGTCTAGGAACTATGGCAAAGCTGAAACCAGAAGATAAAGGCCAGACTGAGAAGTGGACAGGGTAAGAGGAATCTTGGACTCCAAGGAGGGAGCCAGGGAGTTTATTGGTCACGGGATCAGGGAATGGCACTGGATCAGAACCAGATCTGTAGCCAGAAGCCAGGTGCCAGCCTGTAGTTTCCACCTACACACCCACTTGAGCCAGGTGCAGCCACTGCTCTGTCTGCACCTGCAAGGATAGGCTGGCTGGGCGCAGGGTCTGGTCCCACCCCAGCTGGAAGCCTGCGAGGTGCTTCCTGCCTAGAGCAAACATTTGGCCCAGAATCAAGTTCTCCATGCTGTTCTTCCCTTGTCTGTGCCTGGCCAGTATGGCTGGCTCTTGGGGCACCTGTTGCTCAGTCTCCTGACTTCAAGCCAACCCAGGCCCTACCCTTTTGTCTTGGCTTTTCCAGTCCCAACTTCTTACACACTTCGTTCAGTCCCATCCTAGCATCAGGAAACCTGGCCATTCCTTGATGCTTTCACACAGGATAAGAAGTGGGAGAATGGGATTTTGGCTCAGGCAATGATAGAGGGAGAAATCGTCCCTTCCTTTATTTCCTAGTAGCGTCAATAACATGCCAGTTCAAAATCCAAGAAGCCAAAGAGGTGGAAGAGCCTATCAGGAGTACATATCTTGTCACCCTTAGCCCCTGAGCAAAGAAGAAGGGACCATCAGAAAATCTCTATAATGTTCGGAGAGCACCTGTCACAAAAGGCTGTTTACTCACATCACGTCTGTTTCTGAAGAAAGAGTTTTAACTTATATACATAGAGTCTATTCTCTTTCTCCAGCACAAGGAACATGTGCTAAATCCGGGCAAGGGTTAACCACTTCAGGAGATTATATCAAGCTTGGGTTTAACTTTTAAACAAGATGCTGGAGGGCATGTCTTAACTGTCATGTTGTATGGTGAATTTAGAGTTTGGGTGTGGAAGATCTGCCTCCCTGCTTTACAATCTACACAGGTGTGCAGAGGACTTCAAAGCTAGTTCTAGAGGAAGGTTATTGAGAATCACCTCTGGGGAAAAAAGAAAGACAGAAAGAAGTCCCACAGATCAGATGCTGGGAGAAGCAATCTCCTTGAGCAATTGCCTTTACAGTAATGTTAATATCCCAAAATCTTTCTTCTGAGCTCCTCTTGCTCAAGAATGGGGACTTCCCATTCCACGGTATGTTTTAAGATTTGAAAACCTCTGTTCTTTTTTGAAAGTGATTCTAATGGAAAGTTTACCCAGGAAAATTTTGGCAGGATGTTAAGCTGTTGAGTAGAACCAGTCTTGGCTCTGTGTTGCAGCCTTAGCACACTGTACATCCTCAGCGTCGCTTCTGGCATTGACTAACCAGCAACTGTACTTTCAAAATGGAGAACATAAAATTCAGTCATTTTAGCATTTGCTTTTCTTCTATAAAAGTTAGTGGGCATAGTATCTTTTTTTTTTTTTTTTAAATGAAATGATGATGCCACCTAACTGACTAATGTTTAGTAGAATACACACTTGGAGTTGTATTTTTCTACAACGATATTGGGGTTGGTCGTCATTACCATATAGGAAAAAAAATTCCTCCTTCTTTTTTTTTTTTTTTTTTTTTTTGTCTTTTTTGTGACCGGCACTCAGCCAGTGAGTGCACCGGCCATTCCTATATAGGATCCGAACCCGCGGCGGGAGCGTCGCCGCACTGCTAGCGCAGCACGCTACCGAGTGCGCCACGGGCTCGGCCCAAAAATTCCTCCTTCTATACATCAGTATTTAAGTTCTACTAAAAGCTGAGGGGGACTTGTGCATTTAGCCTAGGGCGTATTTTATTTCTTGGTATTTTCAATGATTTGTGGTCAATGAATCATGAAAATGAAATCTTAAAACCCCAAGAAACCACCAGAAACCAAACTAGGCATTTAGGATATTTCACAGTAATTGTACCTACCCCACTCCACAGCAAAACTGTTCGTTTTCCCCAATTTGTTTGCTTTTTTCATTTATTGACAGTATGGGAACTTCCAAATTAAATTGCCTGTTTCTCTGAGGGTAGGATGACTGAAATTGGAGCTTGGAAAGTCCTGTTTAGTTCAGACAATCTCACTCTTCCTCAGAGAACAGGAAAGAGTAATTTTTCTCATTTCATAGAGGATTCTCACCTTTTCCCCCCCCCCCTAGGAAAGGCTATTTCCACTAGATTGGTTCATAACTGCTATGTAGTACTTACAAAATTAAAACCTCTAACTTGTCTTTTGGTTAAAGCATCTACCAAGGTTAGTCATTTATTTTCCAGGCAACAGCTAGAACTACTCAATGTTTAACCATTTGTCATGTTCCCTTCTAGCTTGCCATGTAGCTGAGCTACAGATACCTCATTTATTACTTTTCCCCATCTCATCATGGCAACTCTTACTTATTCTTGCTAGTTATTCCTAATTTCTTTTAACTTGGGGAACTTCTTTCCTTAGTTTTGCATGGTTTCGCACGGTGGAGACTCTTAATTGTCCTCTGTCCATTTTCCCCTTGTTCCTAGTAACAGAACCCACTTCTAGTTTTAGCAAAGTACGTTGTTCCACCCTTGTCTCCTTAACCCCAAGTAGAATTTTCATTCCCTCGTCTCCCTAGCAGCTGGTTATGACCACGCGACTGCGCTCTCGCTAATGGACTGTGAGCAGAAGCCATGAGTGATGAGCTCAGCCGTGCTCACTTCCACGTGAGAACATCGTTCACCCTCCCATCTCCTTCTCTCCCATAGGCCAGCCTGGAACTCAGATGTGTCATGGGGGAGCCAACTGTAACCATACAGATGACACCCTAGTGGACAGAAAAGCCTTCAGTAAAACAAACTTTGGTGTCTGAATAAACCACTCATCTGCCCTGGACCACATGCCTATCTCTGGACTGTTACAGAAGAGAAAAATACACTTCTCTTTTATTTAAATAATTGTATTTGGAAGTCCTTTCATTACAGCTGCATCACTAATACCCTAACCCTGGCAAATACACTTCTTAAACAAAAGAGAGGATGCTACTACTGTACTCTATGCTAGTCAGATCATACTGGAAGTGTACAATTCCCATCAACAAATCACATTTTAAGAGACATAAAGACAAAACAGGTTTTCAGATGAGAGCCCCAAGAGTGGCGAGGGATTCAAAGTTTGAAGACGCTGAAAGAACAGATTCAGAGTAGGAGTGTTATTTTTAGATGTATACGAACTGGCATGTGGAAGAATAATTCACCTCGTTCTGTGTGATTTCAGGGGATAGAATTAGGGCCCATTGGGACAACAGATTTTGCTTAAAACAAAGAATATTCCTGGCTGTCAGGTCTGCCTAGACATTGAAAGGGCTACTCCGGAAGCACTGAGTTTCATGCCCACGGAGACACCTTAACAGAACCTGGATAACCATTTGGCTAGATTTCATAATGACTATGTGCCATGCATGTGTATTATATAAATTCTCCTAAATTCTTAGAACAAATATATATATATATTTATCTTCATTTGATAGAAAGGGAATATTAGTCTTAGACAATTTAAAATTGATCCAAGGTCACAGACCTAGTTAGTAGCAGAGTCCATGTTCTTTCTACTACCCACTAATGAAGCTGATTTTCAAAATGACTTAAAAATTTCTTCCAAATCTGAATTTTGTGAGTCCCCTGGAAAACTGTCTTTCCCAAATCTTTGCTTGAATACTGAAGTATTTGAGTTAGAGACATACCTAGAGGCTGCTGTGCCTAAGCTCCTAAATTTTAACCCAGTAGCCAACTTATTTGGGCCCTCCTTGATGTGTCAGAGATTGACAGCTGGTCACTAGTCTATTTTCTGTTCTTTCTTGGAACACAATGAGAATACATTTTCCAGCTTCTTTTGAAGTGGAATGTGAGCAAAAGTGAGGTGGGCCACTCCCAGAGCTGGTCCATCCAAGTCTCCCATACTCTTTCTTCTGCTGTTGCTGGATTATTGACACATGGAGTGATGTTGAACATTCAGTGTTAAAGATGCAGGACCTGTCCTTCAGCTGGTTTCTGAACAATGTGTTGAGCAGAGCCCCCTAGCAACCTGGAACTGCTCTGGACTATGTAAGTGAGTGAGACATACACATGTGCTATGTGTGAGCCATTTCATATTTTAGGGTCTATTGTAACAGCAATTAGCTTACCTTAATACTGTTTATTCCCAGGCACTAAATATCAACAGTTGTCTAACTACCCCTTATGGGCTATGTGAAGGGTCACCATATTTACTGACACCTCTACTATGCTGAACTTTTTTCCCCAATTTATTTTTATTGTGGTACAATACACATAACAAAATTTACCATCTTAATGATTTTTAAGTGAATAATTCAGTAGTATTAAAACATTCATAATGTTATATATTCATTAATGCCGTCCATTTACATAACTCTTCTCATCTTGTAAACGTGAAACCCTATACCCATTAAACAATAACTCCCCATTTCCCTTTGCTCCCAGGCCCTGGCACCCACCATTATACTTTCTGTCTCTATGATTTTGACTATTCTAAGTACCTTAAATAAGTAGAATCATAAAGTATTTGTCTCTTTGTGACTGGCTTGTTTTACTTACCATAATGTCTTCAAGGTTCGTCCATGTTCTAGCATATGACAGGATTTCCTTTCTTTTTATGGCTGAATAACATTCTGTTGTATGTATATACCACATTTGTTTATCCATTCACCCATCAATGGACACTTGGGTTTCACCCATGTCTTACCTGTTGTGACTAATGCTGCTATACATATGGATGTACAAATATCTCATTGAGACTCTGTTTTTAATTCCTTCGGGTATATACTCAGAAAGGGAGTTGCTGGATCATATGGTAATTCTATTTTTAATCTTTTGAGGAACCGAGGCTGAACTTTTTGAAACCACAGATATTAGACCTTTTTTTTGACTAAAAAAGCAGAATTTTAATGCAATCCAATCTAAAATAATAGAAGACAATCTGATTTCTTTCATCTCCTGCTTTTTCAACCCCTGCACAACCCTGCCCCACTGGTAAAGAGGGGCCAACATCTTTCTATGGCCATGTCAGAGAAGTCTTACAATACAGACTCCCTGTGGTAGAGGTAATGCCAATAGTTTGTCAAATGGTGACTTTTGGTTCAGTCCACTGAGTTGTGCTGTTTGGACTCTTCAGCACTGTTTTTCCCCCTTAAGTTACTTTAAATAGCAGGAAATTTCTCATGAAAAAAAATCAGATTTTAAAATTATTTAATGAATTGGAAGATTTTGAGCACTAGCATAAAAATCAGCTGGTACTTGGGGTCCTCTTCAGGCAGGTTATACTTTCTCTAGTCCTCCACAGACCCAAGACTCCCTTTCTCCCTAACATTGACACACATGTCAAATGCCACATATCTTTGTGATGTGGCTTTTTTTTAATACCTAGTCCTATAGGCCATTTGTACTTGTGTCACTGGTATCATTGCAGTAAAATCAATGATTTACAAAGAACTACTGTCTGGTTCTTTCCTGAGAGCTGGTTCTGAAGGAGTTAGAATTCCTCTGGAAAGCAGCAACCCCTTCATGGGAGTTGGCAGAAAGAGGCAAGAAAAGTTTTCCCATTATTATTTGGTACTGATCCTCCTTGTGGGGGCTTATACGATGGTACTTTCAAAAGTTCATGGAAAAATAGAATTGAAAGATAATGCAAATCTTTCCATGAACTTTTTGAAGTACCCTCATACCTAGGATGTCAAAATCTATTCTCTTCTGTCCTCAACTTCCTTTCTGCAACACAAATGTAGGACATAAAGTGAAACTTTTGAAGAGAGAAAGATAGAACTTGTTCTGTTTTTGATTGAAAGCTCAAATAGCAATATTGATTGGATGCACCAAAGAGTTAATCAATTTCCTTCCTCCTTCCCCAGTCCCCAACTGTGCTGAGCCACAGTTGTCACCATCAGCCTCTTGAATGTTAAGCAGGTCCAGGTAACACCCCCATCAGCTGGTACCCAGCACAGCAGAGGAGAAGCAGGTGCCCTGGACCTTTGCTTTTCCCATCCAGGCTGGCCACATGTGAAGGTAGGTTCCACGCCCTGACTCAGTCAAGGGAGGACGCTTCAGCAGGTGTGCTACTTGTTTTCAAAGCTCTGGAACATCCCAAAGGTTTTCTATGCACGTGTGCATGATTTTTACATACAAAGGTTTCCTTTTTCCTAAAGTCCAAAAAACAATGAGTAGTACAAAGTAGGTTGCTGACCTCCCAGAGAATTTTCTATGCTCGTGCTGTGAATCAGGGGAGGAAGCTGAATGAGGTAGGGCAGTGGAGGTAAATACTTCAAGCTCGTTTTGCCCAATCTGTGGTCTGGGTACCCCCAAAGTAAGCATGATAATTTGGGGTGATATACAGATGAGCATTTAAAAATATTAATAGTGTGAAGTTTAATGTGCATTAGAATAAAAACAATGACAACGTCTCAAATCTGTGATACATTATTATAAATGTTTAGGGTGAATAAAGGAGGAGTTTGTCTTTTTAAAGGGAAATATCAAGTTAAATAAGAATATAGGGGACTCTGCTTTCAGTCAAGATGGAATAACAAGGAACAAACTTACCATCCTGCCTGAAACAGCTGAAAATAAAAATATGCATGTGAAGCAATAACACTCAAGATACTGGACATCGGGCGGTGAAGGATAGGGACCCTGACCAATGAGTGTCAGAGGAGGTGAGCCCCATGACTGCCTGATCTCTTGCTACCTGGAGAGAGTTTCCAGGTCATGGTGCAGCGATGCGGAACCCAGGCAGACTTGAGTGGTAGTTTTCCTCAGTCACAGAGACAGATCTTGGAGTCCAGGGAAGACAAGGTGGTAGAGTTCATAGGGCAGAGAACAGAAATGAGAGCTGCACTATGAGTGTTCCAGAGAACTCAAACTATGTTCAGAGGGTCCTGATCAGTGCGAAGAAAAGACTTAAGCCTGGAAAACGAGCACCTGAAAAGATTAGGGGGAATAATGCCTGGAAATTATTGTCTTTTCAACAAATGGTGCTGGAAGACTTTGCCATCTGCAAGCAAAAATAAATAAGCAACAAAAAAGCCTTTCAACCTAGAGCTCATCCTAGATACAAAAATTAACCCAAAATGTATCATAGACTTAAATGCAAAATACAAATCTATAAGACTTCTAGAAGAAAATATGAGGAAATCTTTGTGACCTCGATTAAACAAAGATTCCTTAGATACAATACAAAAAGCACAATCCATAAAAGAAAAAAATTGATAAATTGAGCTTTATCAAAATTAAGAACTTCTGCTCTTAGAAAGACACTTTCAAGAGAATGAAAAGACAAGTGACAAACTGGGAGAAAATATTTGAAAATCTCAAAGCTGATAAATGACTTGTGTCCAGAATACTTAAAGAACTCTCAAAAATTCAATAATAAGAAAACCAACAACTCAATTAAAACTGGGCAAAAGATTTGAACAAACATTTCACCAAAAAAGATACATGGATGGTAAATAAGCTCATGAAAATATGCTCAACATCATTAGTCATTGGGGAAATGCAAATTGAAAACACGAGGAGATACTACTACGCACTTATTAGAATAGCTAAAATTAAAAAGACTAACCATACCAATTGTTGGCGAGTATAAGGAGCAACTGGAACTCTCAAACACTGGTGGTGGGAATGAATTAAAGTGAACCAATTTGAAAAACAGTTTGGCAATTTTTTAAAAAGTTAAATATGCACCTACTTGATCATTCAGCCATGTATATTCTATCTGCTGCTAGATAAGTAAAAGAAATAAAAGCATATGTCCATACAAATATTGGTACAGACTATCATAGCACCTTTATGTGTAGCAGCCAAATATTGAAAACAACTTCAAATGTCCATCAAGGTGAATGGATAAACAAACTGTGGTATACCCACACCATGGCAAACTTCTTAGTTGTAAAAAGAAATGTATTATTGATACACACAACATGGATGGATTTGAAGATAATTGTACTGAGTTAATGAAGCCAGATAACAAAAAGAAGACTACATACTGAATGATTCTGTTAATGTAAAATTCTAGAAAACAAAAACTATTCTGTAGTGATAGAAAGCAGATCAGTGGTTGCCAGTAAATGGAGGTCAGAGAGAGGTGGCAGGGAGAGATTACAAAGTAGTACAAAGAAACGTTTTGGAGTGAATCTGTTCCATCCTTGATTGTGGTGATGGTCTCGTGGAAGCATATGCATATCAAAACTCATCGAATTTTACACTTTAAACAAGTGTATTTATTGTATGTCAGTTATACCTCAGTGAAGCTAAGAACATCTGAATATAGGTGAATATGGCAAAAATTATGAAAGTTGAATGACTAAATTTTGACAACACAGCTTGAAATGATCCTGTTTGTTCTTTTGCCACCCTCCCTCTATTATTCTCTTTTTCTTGCACCTCTTTCTTTTACTTCTCTCCAGGTAAGAATAGGTGATTACGGTTTGGGACCACTATGGATAAGATGCTCCTGGTCTCAGAATTAGAAAGGACTTTCTGACAATCTCTGCTCTCTAAAAATGCAATAGAATAATCTGTTTCATAAAATAGGGATGTTTCCGTCTTAGGGCTCCTCCAGTGCAGACTGAATGAACACTTGACAGGGATATAGTAGCATCAGATGAGATGCTAAACCAAATCAGTGGCTTTCAAATTTGCTTTTCAGATTTTTTAAACGCATACAATTATATGAATGAAGCCTTAGATGGAAGACAAATATTTGGAGAAGACAAATAAGGAAGTTCTTTATTTGAAAAAGCTGGGGACTCAGAGTCCTGCCTACTTGGCGCCATCTTTTACCTACTGCTGTGGCCCTTCAACAGCTCCTTGGGTGGTTGACTCTTGCATGTTCCACTTCAGAAATTCTGTAAGCTTTTAGTTGTAGTGGGAGTGATTGAGGACCATTAATGGGAAGGTTTTGCCCAAGCCATCCCATTAGAGCAGGGGTTGAGGTGAAGGTTTAACCACTTCTTAGTCATCTATGAAAAAGTGGACCCATTTGCAATAGAAAAGGCAGTTACATTCCATTCAAATGAATCTTGTAATTATAACATTGACAATCTTTTTCCCAGATGGAGTATAATATAGCTACTATTTATCTGGATGTACCAATTTCGTTTCCTCTTCACTTTCTGAGAAAAGGTTTCAAATAAAGGCTTGGTTTAATAATAGTTTGGTCAGTGCTGTCTCTTTCCCTTTAGAGCTTGTGGTTTTTCTCCCTTTAAGCCTGAGCATTACAATTGTGTTTCAACACACTTGAACCAACAAGAGAAGGGGTGCTTTTCTTTCGTATCTATAAGAATGATAAAAATAATCATAGTGAGCATTTCCTGAGCACTTACTAAGTGCCAAGCACTGTATGATGGTTAATTTCATGTGTTAACTTGGCTGGTCCATTGTGCCAGATATATGGCCAAACATTATTCTGGATGTTTCTGCGATAGTGTTTTTGGATGAGATTTACATTTAAAGCTGTGGACTTTGAGTAAAGCAGATTGCTTTTCATAATGTAGGTGCACCCTCATTCAATCAGTTGAAGGCCTGAATAGAAGAAAAAGCAGACCTCCCCTGAGCAAGAGGGCATCTCCAACAGACTGCCTTTGAATTTCATCTGCAACATCAGCTCTTTCTATTCTGCAGTAGACTGACTTTTGGACTTGAACCACAACTCTTTCCTGAGTCTTCAGCCTGCTGGCTTCCTCTATCTGATTTTGTAATCACCAGGCCTCTACAATCACGTGAATCAATTCCTTAAAATAAATCTCTTTCTATATATATACACAAATCTATTGGTTCTGTTTCTCTGGAGAACCTTGACTAATACACACTGCAATAGTATTTTATTTTATTTTAGCTGGCCAGTACAGATGCGATTGTATTTTAAATGTATTCATTCATTTAACTTTATCAACAATCCAATGAAGTCTGAACATAATACCTTAAGAGATATTACTATTTCATAGGTAGAGGAATGAAGGCTTAGTGAGAAGAAGTGATTTGCCCAAGATCTTCCAGCTAGTAGGTGGCAGAGCCATGATCATAACCCAGAGTTCAGGGACTGAACCACATAGCTTTGCCACACTAGCCAGCCCTTGACATTTTTAGGCCTTAGTAATACTGAACAGGCTTCAGCACCAGTAAGTAATCTGGAATCTGACCTTGACCCAGACTCTTTCCTCTTTTTAGGGGACTCCTGGGAGACTGTTTGGTGTCTGCCTTGGAGCCAGAAACACCTGGCCAGTCTCTAGCAAACTCAGGCATGATTCTTCACTTGCTAAACCTCAGCTTCTTCATTATCAAAAGAAGGATAAATCACTTTACCAGCTTTTATGAGGATTAAATGTGAGTGTACCTAGTATCTATCTCACTGCCTGAACACAGTGGACCCTCAAATGCAAATGTCCTCCCCTTCCCATTATGCTGTAATACACGTCAGAATGACACCAGTTCACAACAGTTGTATCTTGGACAACTCCTTACAGAGTGAGTCTTTCCGAATGTCATCTCTATTAGTTTGCTAGAGCTGCCATAACAAAGTAACATAGACTGGGTGGCTTAAACAACACAAATCTATTTCTCACAATTCTGGAGACTGGAAGTCCAAGATCAAGGAAGTGTCAGCAGGTTTTGATTCTTTTGAGGCCTCTCTCCTTGACTTGCAGGTGGCTGCCTTCTCAATGTGTTTTCACATGGTCTTCCTTGTGCATGCATACTTGGTGGCCCTGTGTATCCAAATTTCCTTTTCTTAAAATGGCACAAGTCATATTGAAATTGGACCCATTTTAATGGCTTTATATTAACTTAATCACCTCTTTAAAGATCCTGTCTCCACATACAGTCACTGTAGTGGATCGAATTATGTTCCCCCAAGACTCCCTGAAGCTTGAATTGTGTCCCCCAAGTTTTCTGTATTAGCAACTTGGCCCCCACTGTGACTGTTAAGAGGGTGGGAAATCCTGTTATGGTAATTGAAAGGTGGAGCCTTGAAAAAGTGATTGGATTGTAGGACTGTACAGTAGTGAATGGATTAAAAATGGTGGTCAGGGGTGTGGTTCTGAGGGCTTTAAAAGAAGAGTGTCTGTCTTTCTCTCTCTCTCTGTTCTCTCTGCTTCTACCATCTTGCAATGTGTGACCCCTGGGTCGCTGTCACCATCACCAGATGGACTTTGGACTTCCCAGCTTCAGAAACTGTAAGCGATAAATTTTGTTTTCTTTATAAATCACCCAGTTGCAGGTATTTTGTTATAAGCAACAAAAACGGACTAATACAGTCACATTCTAAGGTACTGGGGATTAGAGCTTCCACATATGAATTTGGGGCATATACAATTCAGCCCATAATCTCATCTTACCCCCCAGGTGCCAAGGCCTGCCTGCCTAGGAAACCTACTGTATCCCACCTTTCATACCTGTCACTATTGAGATTTATGCACAGGACTTTTCTTCCTGGCTGTCCCTTCAAACTTTCTACCGGTTTGGCAATATTTCTTCAGAATTATGCTGAGACTAGCTAAGCTGTTCAGCTTGTTTAAAAGCACGTAGTTCATTCAAGTTCTATAAACTTGTCTTCGTTTATTGGTTATGGAAAGTTGACTAGAACAAGTGTCAGGCACTTTCATAGAGATTGCTTTATATTCTCAGTCTATATACTGCCTACCCTCCCACCACTACCATCAAACGCTCACACAGCCTACTAAAAACATTACTCCAGGGAGGCATTTCTAATTATACTTTAAACAACAATTGCAATAAGGAATATGATATCATGATAGTCATTGCTCTCAACTCTGGTGACTCTTGCATTCTTTAAATTGGCTCCTGGGTGGGGGACATGGGAATAATTGCAATCAAGTGGTGGGCATGCTGATAGTACTGATCCAATCATCACATCTTGTATACAAGTACTGATAGCTTGGTGCCCCATGAATATTTATGATCAATAAAAATAAATAAAATACAATAAAAAAATTGGCTCCTATTTGTCTCTGAGGGGGCTGCTCCTGCTCATGCTATGGACCCTGTTAATTCTGTCTCTGTGTTTTTGTACCCTTGTGATTTTGTTTATGTTTTTCCTTACATTCGTATGACCCCCAGAAACAGGCTCTGGTTGGATTGGCAACGTCCATTATGGGTCACCCCTACTGATGGGAGTTCTCAGGCCAGAGTACCTTATAGGCCATAAACCTTCCTTATGTCTAACCTACTTCTGGTTGCCTGTGGCTGAGGCACCAATACTGGGTCCAATCTGGGTCCAGGGTAGGGAAGTAGCATCTCATGATACAAACACAGTGACTTATTTAGAAGGAACCCCTGAGAGCAATTTCCTTGTAGAGTGTGGGCAGCAGGATCCACTCTGTGGATCCCTCTGAGGCTCTCAGAGGCCCATTGTGCAGACTCACGTCACATCAGCAGAGTAGCCGCTATATTGGCAAATCTTACTTCCTTTTGTTGATATCCTGATCCAAAATATTCACAATCCATTCTAGAGAACAAATGGGCTTTCCAACTCAAGAATTAAATTTTACAAAACTGTATAAAATATGGAACTTTGTTTTTATGTTATTTGAAATCATTTCGAAGATAAGTAAAATCAAATTACCAAAGAGTAAGGCGTGGGTAGAGAGGATAATTTGATATTTGGGGGGAAAAAAGAAAACCTATAGGAAAAAGAAATCCAGAGTATGAGAAGTTGTCCCCACCACCCTTTTTTTCTATTTCTTTTAGTCCTTTAAATGACATTTTAGAATGTGGACTTCTATAGCTGAACTTAAACAAAGAATAAAGGGTACAGTCCGAGAATCCATAAGGGACTCATTCAGTATTGGATTTCTGAAAGTTGGCAGAAAGGACTGGAGCTTGTAACCCAGTGATTGATGCCTGCCATCAGCAGCATGTCTATCCCTTTCCTCCCTCGAAGGCTTAGACAAAATTTACCCCATTCAACAAGCTCTCAATCATATCATGGAGTCAAGACTTCAAATGGGGCATGATTATAACTTTAATAGCTATTCCAGGTAGAACAGATTCGCATGATGTGGGATCTTGGCAGCAGTTTAATTACTTCAGGGTAATGATGCGAATCTCAGCAAGGGGCCGATTTTGGCAATGCTGGCCATTATGTGCAATAATTAATATGATTAAGTGTGCCACTTTACAAACTCTTTTATTCCGCTCTCTGAACTACTATTTGGGCCTGTCTTCTGAAGCTATTGTTTGGTTAAGATTTCCTTCCCTTCATTTTCATCATCTTGCTTTCTTCTTTTTTTTTTTTTTTTGTCTTTTTCGTGACCGGCACTCAGCCAGTGAGTGCACCGGCCATTCCCATATAGGATCCGAACCCACGGCAGGAGTGTCGCTGCGCTCCCAGCGCCGCACTCGCCTGAGTGCGCCACAGGCTCGGCCCCATCATCTTGCTTTCTTCATCATCTTTTTCTTACCTCTTTCTTTCCTTGCTTGTTTACTGTTTGTTTTTGCTGTCTTTCCCACTTTGCGGGATTTTTATGGCTCTTCAGAATAAATGCACGTTTCTGAGCACTGATGCAATGACTTTAGCCAAGACTGATAACAACTTATATTTGTTGATTGCTTATTGTGTGCCAGAGATTGCTGTAAGTGCTTTACTGGTCTTACTTCATTTCATCAAAATGAAACTGTGATTTCTGTTTTACAGATAAAAATAGTGAAGTTTGTACAAATTAGGCAACTTGCCCCAATAAGTTACTAGTGTACCTAGTAAGTGATGGCACAGGCATTTAAGTCCACATGGTCTGTGACTCCACACTAGGAGCTTTTCCATTTTAATTTTTACTGAAATCTGGTAGTTGTGAAAATAAGTTCTCTTTCTCAAAAATAACAGTCATTCCTGCAACTAATATCCTGCAACATTTATACGTTGAGGGCGTATTATGTTCCAGAGCCATGCTGGGGGCTCAGGGCACAAGAGAAAACTAGACACAGCCCCTGCCCTAAAGGTAGTCATGCCCTTCTGGAGGTAATTACAATAGTGTGTGATAACTGCTGCTGAGAAATCACAGAAAATGTCCTCTAAAATAATGGCAATGTGGTCAGTCAGAGGGATTTGATGTGTGCCTAAAAAATCTCAGTTAATTACGGCCACTGGATTACATCCTGCAGAAGTATGAAAAAAAGCCAAGGGATGGGATGTAGATGACACCCTCACTGTCATCAAACATCGGCAATCACAACTATATCCTGTGGTCAAATGAAAAGATTCTGGAATCACATGGATCTGGTTTCAAATTTTTGCTGGGTTTCTTATTAACAGTGTGACCTCGAGCAATTTACTCAAACCTTCTGAACGTCTGCTTTCTCACCTACAAAAACAGATGATAAAAGATCTTACCTCTTCTGGTTGTTTAGACCTGGGACTAGCAAACTTTATTAAAGGGACGGATAGTAAATATTTTTATTTTTATGCAATAGTATTTTTATTTTTTAATTTATTTTTTATTAGCATAGTCATTGTTATAAATCATATTTATTCTTTATGCCCTTTATCCAATCTCCCCCTCCCCTTCCCCGATAGTAAACATTTTCAATTTTGCTGGCCATACAGTCTGTGTAACAATGACACAACTCTGTTATCATAGCACAAAAGCAGCCCCATAAACAATATGTCAGTGAACAGATGTGGTAGTATTTCAATACATTTTATTTACAAAAACAGCCACGCTGGACTTGGCCCATGGGGTATAGCTTCCCACTGGCTAGTTTAGAGCACTAAATGAGATACTGAATGGAAGAAAAGCCATATATGGGTCCCTGATATGCTGCAGGCTCTCAATAATTATTCGTTTTCCTTTCTTCTTGCAGTTTGTTCCATTAGGCTGATGGGTCACAAAGATGCACACAAACACTATACACCATACCTCTCTCTTGAGGTGCTCACAGTCTAGTTGGAGTAACAAGACATAGAAAATGTAGAGAGCAATACAATTTTGCAAGCACCAGTTGAGAAGAAAACAGAATAAACCATAAAGTTATAGGAATTAAATAAAGAGAACTACCACAGGAGAAAGGCCTTCCAGGTATGGAATCAAAGGAGGCTGATATCCTAAGTAATTTCAGAGGAAGCTGAGTGAAACCATTTGTCTGGAGAAGAGGGGATGTGTGTAAGAAGAGTGAGTGAGGCCAGCTTAGGTGGGGTGGTGCAGGGCTGAACGTTGGGTTATGGAGATTATGCCTTCTTCTGTAGATATCACTCAATGTGCTACTGAGGGTTCTTGAAGAGAACATAGCAGGCATTCAACAGATATTTGTTGAATGAATGGAGTCATCTGAAAGTGATTGACAAGATAGTTGGGCAGAAAATGCCAGCTGAAAAATGAGGGGATAACTGTTCAGACTGGGGTGATGGCAGTTAGAATCAGCAGGAAAGGATAGATAGAAAGGACACTGTGAAGAAAGAACTGACATGACCCGGTAACCAAACTGCAGGGAAGAGAGAGGTCCATTTACAGGCGATGCTGAGGTTGAAGTCTGGTGACCAGTAAAACAGTGTTGTTAGTGATTGTCTCAGTCCATTCACGGTGCTGTAACAAAATGCCTTTGACTGGGTGATTTACAAACCATAGAAATTTATTTCTCACATTTCTGGAGGCCACAAAGTCCAAGGTCAAGGTGCTGCAGTTTTAGTGTCTGGTGGGGGCCTGGTCTCTGATTGGTGCCTTGAATGCTGTGTCTTCACATGGTGGAAGAGACGGAAAGGAAACAGGTTTTCTCCAGCTCTTTCATAAGGCACTGATCCTATCCATGAGGGCAGCGCCCTTACAACCTAATCACCTCAGAAAGGCCCCACCTATTAATACTGCTGTATAGGGTCTCAGGTTCCAACACGAATTTTGAAGAGGACACATGCAAACCATAGTGGTGATAGAATAAACGGTGTCATGGAGGCTGCTTTTTGGAGGAAAAAAATTATGAATTAAATTTTAAGCACCTGAATTTAGCATCCCTGCAGAATCTCCAAGTAAAAAAGTTTAGTACACTAACATGGGCTAAAGAAAGAGATTGAACTTGGAAGTGGACAGAGATTGTGGCATCAGCTTCATAAGGGGACAATTTATGTGAACGGATGAAGTCTTGATTCTGGATGAGATCTGAAAACCAAAATAAGGACGTGTGTTAGAACTGAGTCAGAGAAGGGGGCTTTCCTTAGAAACCCAAAAGCATCTCTCTAGTTTACTCCAAATATCATGGCAATGGAAGTGCTGAGAGATTGGTAAGGTCTCATTGCATTTTTTAAGACATCTAAAAACAAAGATTAGGAAAAGAATTAGATAAACCCTGGGATTCTGACGTCTAGAACTCCTCGCATACAATCCAGAAGAAAAGACACTGAGTGTGAATTCCTGCAGATTTTAAGTTCTGATGCATAGGCCTGGTACAGAGTAATCCCACTGAATTCAGTTAATAGAAAACATCTATAGTAGTGATAAAACCACTCTAAGACATTCTCAGCACTTTTCCGAATGTGGTTAATTCAATTATTACTTAGCAAGGCGACCTTCAGATATACATCCAAGTGTATTGCTCTGTAAATAAAAACAATTTTATGGCAAATCTTACGTGATTCACAATAGATCTCAAGTTGATCTGTTTCTCTTTTCTTGCACCTGCCTCACTTTTCTTGCTACTGCTGTGAGAAGGGGGTTTCCTTTGACTAGGAAGAGAAGTGGTCCGTGGGGCAGGAGGCAAGAGAAATAGATCCTCCTAGAATAAAATTGTCATTATATTTTATCAAAGTAAAATCAGAAAAGTGTTACCCAAAGGCATTAAAGTCTGGCCTTGTTAGATCCCAACTCCTTATTAAGTTGGTGAGTTATGGAGGTGCTACCATCTGAAGCAGCTTTCGAAGGGTCTGTTCATTTTCCTCTTTCTACTTAGCTATTTCTTGAAGCCGACGAAATACATAGTACTTTTGTCGTTGCAGGGTCAAGCAGAACATTTTTTCTAGGGAACACGTAACAGTGAAGGAATCACAGGATGTTTAAATCTGGCATCAGAGCTTGCCAAGTTTAAACTTCTAATTTTATAAACAGCGAAACTCAGACCCAGAGAGGCTGAATGACTGAAGGACTCAGCAAGTCCGCTATAGAACCAGGTCTAGAATCCAAGAGTTCTGGCTCCCAGTCCACAACATCAAGTTCATCTTTGTCAGAGATTCATGTTGGCTATGTGTGGATTCTCCTGCCATTGTGGGAATTTATGAAAGAGCATTTCAGACACGACCACCAGCAACACTAAGGTGGGGGTTTATGTTGAGGATGCATCCATCATGCCCATCTTCTTATGACACTTTCTATGGGCTGGGACAGTGTCAGAAAGTGCTATTAGAGACCTGGTCACTTCAAGGGGGCAAGGAGAAATTCTAAGAGGGCCAGGCATAATCCCTTTGACAGAGGACACCAAGGGGACCTGAGAGCCAGCCCTGAAACTTTGATTTTTAAAGCAGTTGTCTGTAGACATAATGCCCTGGTTTGATCAAAGGGCTGGGCCACACAATCCTAGGGAACAGGAAGGCCAATAGGGGGAAGGGCCCTTTGTCCTGGAGGCCTGGAATCCGGATGCCCTAGTGGGTGGGGCTGCTGGCCATGCTGGGGAGGGGCTGAGGCCCAGCGTGACCCCCACATTTCTCCCCCTGCCCTCTACTGGTTCCCACACCAAGAAAACAGGCAAAGCCTACCCTAGCCCCACCCTCAGTCTCTGGTCAGTTTTTTTTCACTACATCAATAAAAAGAATTTATAGGCTTTACTTGAATTTTTGTTGGTGTTTAATTCTACAATCAGAAAAGGTAAGCGCCCCAATTTAACTCTTTGAGTCTCCCAGCACGCGGTTTCCTAAACAAATATTTCATCTACTGTTCAGGTCACATTCTTGACCTTGTTGTTTCAGGTGCCTGATAATTCTGCGCTAATGATGGCACATTGGTCACCTCCCCCACCCCCCCATCCAGTGGGCTCCACCTTTCCTCCTGCCCCCAGCCCCCAGCAGCTCTCCCTGGGCCCATTTTTGCCCTGACCTCTATCCCATTAACTGCTTTTCCCCTTGCAACCCTTCTTTTCTTTATCAAAGTGCTTACTTTGAAGGCTTGTACTTCAGATTCCTGCCCGTGGTGCCTTGGCCTGTTCATTATTTAATTTTTCTTTTGAACCCCTCCTGTCAAGCAGTGTCTGCGCAGTGTGCTTGTTTTCATTTTTGAAAGTCTCCAAACAACAATCATTGCCTTGTAGATAAGCTTATAAAAATTATGACCTCTGGCATGTGTGCAGATTCTCTCTCTCTCCCCATCTCTCTCTCTCTCTCTCTCTCTCTCACACACACACACACACACAAACTCACACACACACAAGCACACACAAATGATTTAGAGAAGTGTGCTTTGGGCCCACCCACATTCTTAGAAGCATAGCATTTTACTGATAAAAGGGCTTTAGGCCCTGTCCTCTGGCCCTGACAGCCACACTACCACTAATGCCTGCTCTACTGCTCTGCAAGTTGTTGGAGAAGGTATTTATTTTTCTCCAGTAAGTCAAACAAATATATAGAGAGAGTAATTTCCAGAGGCTTTTCTCAGCATTGTACTAAGCTGGCTGAAGGCATTTTAGAGATCCAGTCTAGGTGAGGTGATTGCATTTTCACAGGATGAGGCAACACTACATGACAGTAGCTAGTATAGGTCTAGTCATGCAGTAAAGCTTTTAAAACACAGTCGCCTTCCATATCTGCAGGTTCAGCATCTGCAGATTCAACCAATTGCAGATCAAAAATATTTTTTAAGAAAACAATAAAAATAGCAATACAACAATAAAAAATAATACATATAAAAACAAAATGACTTTTTGTAGTTATTCTATTCACATAGCATTTACATTGTACTAGGTATTACAAATAATCTAAAGATGACTTAAAGAATGAGGGAGGATGTACTTAGGTTATATGCAAATACTAGATCATCAGGGAATTCAGCATCCATGGATTTTGGTATCTGAGGGGGGTCCTTGAACCAATTCCCATACAGGTAATGAGTGATGACTGTAGTCAGGAAAGATGTTAACAGATTGGACTTCTGGGGATGAGTGATATTTAGATTCAGGAAAGTCTTTCCTCTGATCTTTTTTTTTTTACCCCTAATGTTTATTGTTGTTTTGGGCTGTGTTCTGTTCCCCCAAAATTCATTGTTGAATTCTTATCCCCCAGTACCTCAGGATGTGACTATATTTGGAGATACAGTCTTTAAAGAGGTAATTAAGTTGAAATGAGGTCATTAGTGTGGGCCCTAATCCAGTCTAACTGATGTTTTATAAGAAGAGGAAATTTGGACACAGACACCCACAGAGAAAAGAGCATGTGAAGGCACAAGGAGAAGGCAGCTGTCTATAAGCCAAGGAGAGAGGCCTCAGGAGAAGTCAACCCTGCCGATGCCTTGATCTCAGACTTCCAGCCTCCAGAACTGTGAGAAAATACATTTCTGTTGTTTAAGCCACGAGTGTGTGGTACCTTGTTAGGTAGCCCTAGCAAACTAATACAAACATTAGTATTTCAAGATGGCGTTAGTTCTAGATGGACAATGGAATTAATCAGGTAGTGATTTCTGAGCAGGAAGTGGTTTTTCCCCCTCCTGTTCAGGTTCCCAGGCCCTTAGTTCTTGTTTTTGGACAAGCAACAGATATTCAGCATATGTATATTGTACCTGTTTCATACCATGCACCGTGCTGGGCCAATGAACACAGATTCAGAAGCCTATGGCTGTGTCTAGATGGAATTAGCATCTCAAATTGTCAATGGATGCATGTTGATGAGGGAACTCCAAGGCAATCTCCTCTCCAGGACCCAATGGCTATACTGTCATAAGATTTTTTTTTTTTTGGTTACCAGTTTGATTCCTAAAGGTAGAATCATATAAAATTGCCTTTTTGTGTGGGTCAAAAAAGTTGAACTAAATGCAATGTTGTATCCTGGATTACCTCTGGAACAGAAAGAAAGACATTAGTGAAAAAACTGATGAAATGCAAATAAAGTGGCTCAGTTTACAATGAAATCCAAGTAAAGTAGTTTGGTTAATAGTAAAGTACCCATGTGAATTTCTCAGTTTTATCAAATGTACCTTGGTTTTTGCTATGGTTTGAATGTGTGCCCCCAAAGATCATGTGTTGGAAACAATCCCACAGCAACACTGTTGGGAGGTGGGTCCTAATAAGGAAGTTGGTTGGTTATCACAAGAGTGGACTTGTCATAAACGCAAGTTTGCTCCCCTCTTGCTCTCTTGCTCTCATGTTCTCTTGCCCTTGGGGTGACGCAGCACCAAGGCCCTCACCAGATGCCAGCGCCATACTCTTGGAGTTCCCAGCTACCAGAATCATGAGCCAAATAAATGTCTATTGTTTATAAATTATCCATTCTCAGGTATTTAGTAATAGCAACACAAAATGGACTAAGACAGTTATATAACAGGCTAACATTAGGGGAAACTTGGTGAAAGATATATAGGAACTCTCTGTACAATCTTTGCAACTTTTCTATAAATTCTATAAATCTAAAATTATTCCAAAATAAAAGATTTGTTTTTAAATGTTTGAATATTGGCAATTTTATGTAACAGATAAAGCCCAGAGGCTTTGGATATAAAACTGGCTCCAACCTTTTGATTATACAGTAGTACGATTTATGTTTGAAATTTAAGTGTATTTTAGTTTTGAAATGTTTTAAATGTTTTAAAATGATTGATGCACTTTTATACCTTGGCAGCCCAGCTCCTGGATGCCTAGCCAGCTGAGGCGAGAGTGAGAACTAGTTGAGCTAACCTTCAAAGAGAAAGAGCCCGATGGCTATTACTGAGGACAGCCTTGAGCTGAGACCTGCTAATGGAGCTTCTCTCCCTTCTCTGTAGACAAAGATAAACCCAGTTTCTTGAGGACTCTATGCTGTTGGAATGACTGACTTCCTCTTTGCTTCTTAGCAGTCAGTGGGCACCCAGCACAGCCTCGTTCCAACAGAAATGATCACTTTCAGCCTCCTTTCTTACCCACTGGGTCATGAGAGGACAGAAGGATTGTGCTGTATCAATTTTGGGGGATTCCAGATTCTCACTTAGAGTAAAAAGAATCTGCTTTTGGTTCTACCCCTGAAACTAGAAAATTAATCCTTAATCAGACCAATAACATATGAGAAAAACTTTATCATTTGGCTGTGATGGAGTTTGGGTGTATTGTCCTCCCAAAACTCATGTGGAAGTCTGATCCCCAGTGTGGCAGTGTTGGGAGCTGTTTGAATCATGGGGGCAGATCCCTCAGGAATGGATTCATGCTCTCCCTGGGGGGTGGGAGTAGTGAGTTCTCGCTCTACTAGTTCCAGGGAGAGCTCGTTGTTAAAAAGACGCTGGACCTCCCTCTCTCTCTCTCTCTCTCTGTCTCACTCTCACTCTCTCAGAAGATGCAGCTGTCCCAGAATCATGAGCCAAATAAACCCTCTGTTCTTTATAAATTACCCAGTCCCAGGTATTCTGTTATAGCAACACAAACAGACTAATACATCTGGCAAGTGTTTAAAATTTTTAAGAATTATTTGCCACACTTTTAAATGGTGAAGTTTCACAAAAAATATCTGGACATTTGACTTCTCTGGAACAATCAGGTTTTAGCACCAGAGACCTTAATTCCCACATGGAAACGTCTGGCTGGAGCAGAGTAGTTGTTGCGCAGTTCAAGGGGCTACGTGCTCTGTTTTCCCGTAGTCCCCATGCAGCCCTGTCCTCCCCTTCGCCCAACCACTTTAAACATTTGTTTGCAACCCCTGGTTGAGAGCAGTGTTTTTCAAACTATTGGTCATCCCTGTGTGAGTCATGACATCAGTGTCTTGAATACCCAGCACTAAAAGAAGGAAAAGGAGAAGGAGGAAGAGGAAGGGAAGGAAGAAGAGGAGGAACTGGAAAATATCAGAATATATTACACGTAGTAAGGGCTAGGATTATATTCTAAAACCTTTGTTTCAATTGTGTTTGTGTGTGCTTGCACTAAGGTGCAGTATAAAATATATTTCTTACTGTGAGTTGCAATAAAGAATTTTGAAAGCCGACACTAATAAAAATTTAAATAATCCAACCTCTTTGTTAAACATTTAATTTGGCTTATTTACATACTGTTTTTGTTTTTATTTTCCTTAAATTACTTGAGAGGGATAGGTATTTGATGGATAAGCATATCCACAGCATTCATGCACGCATGGTAGCATGGACCGAATGAATGCTTGTAGAATATTTATAAAAAAAATTAAAGCACCCAATTGAAATAAAAGAAGAGAGAAAGCTTCTTGGTGTTTCTCAGACATATGATCTGTAGTAAGTTATATCACATTAAATAATAATCAGACTTATTTAGGTAGGCTATAGGGAAACTAGTACTCTAGACTAGATCAGTGCTGTCCAATAGAACTTTCTGTGATGATGGAAACATTCTATATCTACATGTTCAATATGGCAACCACTAGCCACATGCAACTCTCTAGTACTTAAAGTGTAGCTAGTGTGACAGAAGATCTGGATTTCTAAATTTTAATTTTAATTAATTTAAATTTAAGTAACTGTATTAAGGGTAAGTGGCTACCATATTGAACAGCATAACTCTAAATTCTAAAACTAGTATCCTGAAAGAAGGATGGGTCTATTTCGTGTTTTCCACACTAGGCCATCAATCGGTCTGATAGAATTCTCTTATGCAACCACTGCTCCCAAACAGGGAGGAAGAGGACTAGCAGTCTGCGAGGCACAATTCACTTATTTTGGTCCGTATTTATTGCTAGAGACAAATGACCCAACTTCTAAATGTGGAACCTCTTAAGTTCTTATCCCCATTGATTTATGTTTTTTCAAATTAAAAATTATTTGAGACAGATTATGTGTTTTGAACTATACAGATTAAAAACTATAATAATTATTACTTAATAATTATAATAGCAACTATAATAGTGAGAGTAAAAGTGATAAAAATAGTAACAAGAATAGCAGCCACTTATTAAGCACTTACTATGTACTGGTACTTTGATAGCACTTTGTATACCTTATCCCATTCATTCTTCACAATAATCCTATGATATGGAGATATTATTGTATACGAGGAAACTAACACTTATAAAGGTGAAGTGTCTTACAAAGTCACTCAGCCAGAATGTGAATCCAGTTCTGTCTGGCTCCAAACCCTGTACTGGAATGACTATGGTGTCCTAGAGGATCTAATCAATTGGTTTTTCCCATCAGTCCATTATTTCCTTGGTAAAAACTTGTCCAAGATGAATTATTAAGGACCGCGCTAGAATTAGAGCCTGGACTGTATGATTCTCATGTGTGTTCTCCCCACTGCAAGATGCTGTTTTGGCCACATTGCAGGAATGTGCCTTTAGGCTTTATTGGGACCTAGGCATTTTTTATTTGGGGGGCCCCTTCCTCCATAATATTAAAAATTATATCATTTTCTGTTGGTATAGAGACAAAGATACTAATCTATATTAAATCATTTTCTTCTACCTAAAAGTTCATTTTTCCCCCTTCATTTTAAAAGAAATTGAAATATTTTCCTGAGCCCTGTAGTAGGACCCCTCTCCCAAATATCTCAAACATCTTCATCTTCAGAATCTGTAAATATGTTACCTTATATGGCCAAAGGGACTTTTGCAGATGTAATTAAATTAAGAATCTTGCAATGGGAAGATTATGGGATTATTCAAGTGGGCCCAGTGGAATTGCAAGGGTCCTCAACGGAGGGCCAGAGAAGGATGACAGAAGTGAGGGTCAGAGCGATGCAGCATAAGCAAGACTCGACGGCTGCTGCTCACTTTGAGGACAGAAGGGGCCACAAGCTGAGGAATGCAGGCAGTCTAGTGCCTGGCACCATCAGTGTGTGATGAAGAAAAGACAGTAATTATTATGGACTGAATTGTGTTCTCCCAAATGTTTAATGTGTTAAAGGTTTGGTTCCCACTGTGAGAGTGTTGAGAGGGTGGAAAATCCCATTGTGGTAATTGAAAGGTGGGGCTTTGGAGAGGTGTTTGGATTGTGAGGACTGCACCTTCGTGAATGGATTGATCCATTCTTGGGATAATGGGAGTGGTTCTGGTGGCTTTAAAAAGAGAGTGAATGAGGAGGTTGGTTTCCCTCTCTGCTTCCACTATCTTGCAATATGATAACCTGTGTCACTGAAGCCACCACCAAAGAAGACCCTCATCTTACGTGTTCCCTGGACTTTGGACTTCCCAGCCTCTGACACGGTGAGCAATAAATTTTGTTTCTTTGTAAATTACCCAGTTCCAGATATTTTGATATAAGCAACAGAAATAGACTAATACAGTAACTAAGAGTATTCTTTTCACATTTCCCAGGAATCACAGAATTAAAAGTGGCCATGAAAGAGTCTTCGGACTCAGCTATCGAGTAGCCCCTTCTCCTAAAGAGTCACACATCAATGCCTAGGCACCCAGTTTTTCCCTAGAAAGTTCAGCACCAAAGAAACTATTAGCATGCACCCTTTGCCTTCCCCAGCCTTTGTGATTCTAAAGCTCTGCAGAACGTGCATTTGAAAGAGAGTTAGCAGCAGCTGAGGAAGGTGCCTGAATAAGCAGAGGAAACAGGAAGTGCGAATAGCAAGTGCAAAAATGGGCCTGAAGATGCTGAGAAAAAGGGGAATGAAAAAAAGAAAGAGAGAGAAATTGCAAAAACAAAGAGACATTCACAGAAAAGAAGTTGGAAGGAAGTAAGCAATTTGAGATTAGAAGGGACCCAGGAGGAAAGGTAGGGGAAGAAGAGAAACAAAAAGCAAAACCAGTGGTGGACCTAAAAGTAACCTCCTTTTTTCTCCATATCTGATGCTGGGTGCAGAGCTGAACTTCACAGGCCAGAGGCCATCTGTGGCCATCAATCCAAGCCCCACACTGCTGCCATGGTCAGTGGGAGTTATGCACGTGGGACAATGGCAGAATGCAGCCTGAGAAACGAGGGGCTCCCATCCGGTCAGAGGCTGCATTTTCTTTGCTCTTGTTACACAAAGCTGCTATTGACATCAAAGTGGCTCCCTCTGACCCATGATGTTCATGGCCCAAACTCAGAGGCCCCCATATCAGTCTCAGGCCTTTTTTTTTTTACAATTGTTTGAGACAGTTATTTTTAGGCACTAGACCCTATGCCCAAATTTGTATATAATTTCTATGTTTTTTAGGGTATGGATTGTTGTCTAGTTTAATGCTTATAGCCATTTGGCTCCAGTTGACCTTTTTACCTCTGAATGTTACTGAATAAACTTCTTTTTTTTAAAAAGGAGAAAGTTCTTTTAAAAAACTATGTGTACATACACACAAACATATATGTATATGTTGAATATGAGCATATCCTTCATATTGAATATGAAGAAATTATATGGGTACACACACACATGTATACATATGTACCTACACAATGCTCCCATCTTCAGTTTCTAAGAAACTAAGAACAAAGCATTGCAGGGTGTTTTTCAATGAGTCCAGATTCCCTCTTTCATTTTTATTTTTATTTTTTTGAAGAGCACAGCTCAGAATAAGATGTGTGTTTTTGCTCTCTAGATGATTAACTGGGACCATATTTAGATGGGTCCCTGTCTTGGTTTTTAATTTTACCCCTTTCAATAAACTTTTGTACATATAATCATTCATTTCTTTATGCTTTGTCCAGAGATTTTTTTTAAAGACAGTTTTGCCCATGAAGCTTTTAATTGTTTTTCCCCAAATTTTGCTTGGTGCACTGGTATTCCCAGGGGCTTGGGTTTTTAGCTTACTCAGTTCTCTCTTCCTGGGCTAACGCTGGGTGTCTCAGCCATGCCTGGCCTTTGGTATCACCAGCAGCTCTGTTGTCACCCTACATCCTAGTTTAGGGACTTGGATAGTGTTCCTTATTCTTTCTCTTCTAGTGGCATTTAAGTGTTGTCACCCCTGGGTATCAATCTGTGCATAGATGAGCACACAGGACAGCTGGTTATGTGACTTTTTAAATCTTATTTTTAAAGTATATTTGTATTTCCCTTGCCCTGAAGGGGAAGGAGAGAAGAGTTAATCTTTTCTTAGACAATTTACCTAACAAGTACTTCTGTTGTGCTTACCAAATACAAGGCACTGGTGCTCAGTGCTTTCCAAATACTAACTAATTCAGTCCCTAGACCCACTTGATGATTGTGATGCTATGATTCTCCATATCTTGTAGATGTGGAAATGGTGGCACAGGAGAGGTGTAAGCGACTTGTCCAAAGTCAGACATCTGATAAGCAGGGGGATCAGTATTCAAATCCAAACAATCAGGTCCTGTATCCAAGCCATTAACCACTACATTGGGGAGAAAGGGTGATAGGAACTGGGTCAGTTCAGTTTCCAAGACAAACACCGATTCTGTCTCTGTTCACATCAGACTCAAGTGCCCTTTTCCAAAGAACTGTATAAAAGCATTAAAACTCATGAGTTCTATAAACCTGCTCAGGTATTATATTTGCATCTTTCCCTTTTTTAGGCAAAGACAGATGAGCTGAGTTCATGGTTCTGGGAAGTCTGATGGCATTTGTGCCTCTTTTCACCATGTTATTCCCAACATCTCCTTCTGGTAGCTTTTCATGAGTTTTCCCCTCAACATGCAAGGCCTGATTTATGTTTTGAGAGCCACACCCTTTTCAACAAAACACACACAGATGCCATACATAAATAGTGACCTTTACTCATGAAAAGAATTTTGATGAATTGCAGGAAGTAATATACAGTGCAAGGAAAATAGTCTTTTGATCTTTTTTCTTTAATGTAAATCACTTACTACGAAGAACAATCTGAGTCTAATGAGGTTCTTTAAATGGAGACTACAAAGACCCCCAGAGTATTAGAGAAGAAGTTCACTTGTGCTGGTCTCTCATTTACTCCTAATAATGGGGTGTATGTATTGGGGAGGCAAGAGGATATTGTGGGTTGTTAGAGGGAATGAGCAAAAAGCATTTAGATTAGTCAATTAATATTTCTTGGTTATTGAACACAGGCCATAACATCTGTATAGTAATATTTACAAACTAGGGATCCATTAGTGGACTCTGAGATCTGCGTTGAGAGAAATAGAAAAATAGAAATAGAGGAGAATAGAAAACATCAGAGTGAGAACAGACAGTGTTTTGTGAAACTTTTCTAAATGTGTGTGTGTGTAGAATGTGTATACTAAGTAGCAATGTAAAATGTGTTTCTTACTGTGCATCATTTTCACAAAATTTTTGAAAACCACTGCTCTGTTGAAGCCACCAATTGCAGGCATTTTGCAGGCATTCTCTCTACACTCTGAGAACTTAAACTACAAGGCAAAAACGACAATTATTAAGGTTCTAGAAGTGTTAGGGGAATTTTTATAGGTGATTTGGAGAGTAGGAGTTAGGAGGTTGTCTGAGGAGTGCTGAGAAGGATCAATTTTAACAGGAGCAACTCTTGTTAATGAGGTGGATTTGTGAGGTAAAGTCGAAGAAGAATTCTAAAGACAGTGGTCAGAGTCTCGGAGATATGAAGAGGTGGTTGTTCCAACTTCATGGGCCAGAAGAAGAGGGCCCAAGTTGCAAATGGCTGATGCAGGTAGATGGTGAAAATGTTCTCCTGGTAGGAGGGAAGGAACAGGCCACAGGAGAGAACAGGGTGAGGAGAATGAAACTAGAGTGACAAACTAGATGCTCATTGGCCAACACTGGACCACAGACGTGTTTGCTTTGACTGGCCTGGTATTTTAAAAATTAGGAAGTTTACATAAAAATTGGGATTTCCTGATTCTCTAAAAAAGTCCGAAGACCTGGCACCTCTGAGGCTGCACTCATCATGGCAGCAATGGCTGGAACCAATGAGCAAGGGTTCCCTCCTGCGTTGTCGCATGGGATAACCACTAGCACGTATGGCTCTTTAAAATTATATTAAAAATTCAGTTTCTTGGTTACAGTAGCCACATTTCAAGCATTCAGTAGTTACACGTAGCTAGTGTCTACCACATTGGACAGCACAGGAACACACCATTTCCTTCATCACAGGAAGTTCAACGGAGCAGTGTTGCTTTCAGACCCGTGGCCACACTATTCACCACTTTCTTACCCTGGACCACCTCCGTCTTTTTTGTTACCTTTCTCACCCTTTAGGTGTTTCTATTTGTGACTCCTATGAACGCTGTGCTTAGGCTGGCTGATAAGCTCTGTGACTAAATCTAGGGAATTGAAACCTACCTCAATTAACCACAGGCTCATCGAAGTAACTTGAACTGAGTCCGTGTGTCTGTGTTTGTGTTTTCTTTGCAAAGAGAGGAGTGACGTGGGAATTACAGAGACTGTCAATGGTGCCTTATAAGGTTATTAGAATAGAAGAGGAGTGGGTTTCAGTTTGAGTCCTTCACTACAGGGAAAAGGTATGGAAAAATAATCATTATTACCTGTAGTCTCCAACTATGGGTACCCAGTGGGGTGGGCAGGACAGAAACAAGAGTAACTAAGAGTCAAGCAATGAATAACTTCTCAGATGAAAGCTATATCCTGTTAGGATATATGTGGCTAGAGTAACTTCTAGCTCTATCCATATACCCCTCCATACAAGGGAGAACCAAGAGTGATAGGGTTTATTTCATTAATGTAGGAAGTCAGTTCAGGTGAATCAGATCTGAGGGAATCATTCGCCTTGAATTGTTTTTCAATGCTCGATTAACCATATAAGCATAAATACCTATATCTTTTGTGTAGGCACAATCATTAAATATTCATCTTTGAGCCCAGTAATACATCACACCCATATGCACACTTTTACCCTATAAGACGTAATGCAGATTCCAGGAGACCCAAGAGGAAAGTGTAGTACTCTCAGAGTTATTGCATATTAACAAATTTGGGATCCATGTTGAATTTTAGAAAATTTTAAGTGTTATTTCTTCTGTCTTGGCTAACTCGCCTTGCCCGAAGCTCTTTTGCTGTGGAAATGCATGGAAAATATGAGAAAATCCTGAAAGAATTCTTTTGGCAGTGAGGAAGTTTTGTTTTTCAACCTGCATTTGTTTGTTGTCGTTACTGTCTACATTATTCCATGTTCGCATATGAAAATGATTATTTCTCACTTCAGGAAGTCAGTTTTTTAAAAGTAAGTTTGGCTTCAAAGGATCCAGTACCCATTATAGGGTCAGAGCAGCCCAGAAGACAGCTGGGCAGGAGCTCTGGCCTGGGACTAATCTGTCCTTTCCCGGATAGTTACCTCTTGGAACCTGTGCTACAGTCCTGCAATTGGGGCTGGCTCCCATCTGATGGGGGAGGTAAAAATGTCTGTCCCCAGGAGCTGGAGTAGGCTCACAAACAGAGACCCAAAGTCCCTGTGGATAATTCTATCAGTCTTTCCTGATGTCAAGATCAGATGTTCCCTACCCAGTGTGTTTTATTGGAGAGGTTCTGTGAGTGAGAGGGCCCAGGACAAGGGTCAGGTAGCTGCCTTCTCGCTCCAGATGCATGACCCTAGACAAATCCTTCAGCATCTGTGAGTTTCTGTTGACTCAGGTGTGCAGAGGATTTCAATAGAATCAGTCTCCCTATTGCTAAGTATAAAGGTCTTATGTCTTCCTTATTTGATCTATATTATGATAACTGTAAAATCAATCTTCATTCTAAAGTATCAGTAGAATTAGGATCAATGTTATGCTTTGGTGAATAAAACAGAAAATATTCATATTTGCACACATGGTAAGAGTTAATCTTCTAAAGAACCCTATGGCAGTGGTTGTTGAACTGTAGTAGGCAAAAGAATCATTTGGTGGGGCTCAACTAAAATACAGATTCCGAGGCCTCTCCTCAAGAAATTCTAGAGCAGGTTTGGGGTGGTTCTGGGAATCAGCATTAACAAGGTGACTCTGTCCAGAAGGGACATTGTGAGAAATCCTGGCCTTAGCTCTACATTTCAAGAGAACAGCCCCATGTCTGTCATGTTCAGCATCGCACCCAGTGCACTGAGCATACAGTAGGGCACTCAATAAATAAATATGTCTGAACAGACCAGCATTGGTGACAACCATCACACACGGTGAAGAACATTGGTCATATGCCTTGTTCATTTTTGCTCCCTCCAAATACTTATTTGTAACATCCAAGCTTTCTTTTGGTAGCAAGTCTTTTTATCTGATTTATCTGTTTTAGGTTCAGCAGTGAGGACAGTGCCCAGCACATTGCAGCTGCTCAAAAAATATTTGTTTAGAGAAGAGATGGGTCTGTGTTATGAAGTGATTAGAATTGCTTTTCATTTCCCAAATGTGAAATTATATTTTCTGAAATGCTTGCTGCTTAGGGATGTCTTCACCCCCACTCTACCTTACCTCCTAGAGAGTGCTGGATTTGCTCCCTAAACTAACTACCCCACCAAAGGTGGAGGTGGCCAAGCGATTCAAGAGCAGCTCCTGAAGTGGCAGCTCAAGCTCCTCACTTTGAGAGGGTACAGTGTGGGAAAAGGCCCCCACCTGCCCTCTCCTCCTATCCCTCTCCACCACGACTCCAATGGCCCTCCCCAACCACAATGTAGCCCCTGTCCTTCCATGCTATAAATCTGACTTTCTACAAATTAGGTTAACAATGATAATCAAAAACTGTGTTAGCGAGGACACCCCAGCATAATTAGTAGCCCCTCTGCTGCTCCTCTCTTGTCACACTCTGCACTCTATTGTCAATACAGTTGACCTGTCTGTCCCCACCCCTTCCAGGGAAGCAATTTTGGCATCCTCATCTGCGTTCCTAGCACCGAGCACAGTGTCTAGTGAAGGATGAAGAAAGGCCAAGTGGGAGCTACTTGCAGGCTGACGGGCAGGGAGAAGAGGGCGAGCCACTTGCCCCTGGTCAATTCCTCCTCTTCCTTCAGGCTCAAGGGACACTTCTTTAGAGAGAGATCTTCCCTGTCCCTGAACTGAATTTTCTCACTCCTTTTATTCTTCCAGAACATCCCTTTTTTTTTCATCATAGCACACAGCAATTGGTTATTACAGGTTTATTGGGTTCCCTTCTTTTTTATAGTCTGTTTCTCCAACTAGATTATAAACTTCATGGGGAAAGGAGTCTTTTCTATGCTCCATTCAGATGCTCTAACAAATGCTTGTAAGTGCTCAATACATATTTATTAAGTAAATGAATGAATGATAAAGTAAGCCTGGTAATTTCCATAGACTGACTGTTATTGTAGATCCCTGCTCCAAGCACAAAGTTTGGTCATTCTGGTTGCCCTTTTCCCCCATCACCTACAGCAGTCAGAGTGACAGCCCTGATTGATTATTCCCTGGTGACACCTCCCAGTTGATACCAACACTGGTTGACATGGGATCTGAAAAAATGAAACCATAACCTGATATAGACAGAGATGAATTTATCCTGATAATTCATTTTTAATGAATAAGTAATGATAATGGCACTCATTTTTGAGCATTTGCTCTGTGACGAGTACAGAATGGTATCCAGTCTTTCTGGAGCATATGCCACATGCCAAGCATTTAAAGTGTATTAGTTCACTTAAACCTTACAAAAATCTCAGGTGGTGGCTATTATCATCTTCATATGACAGCTAAGACCAAGCTCGGAAAAGTTGAGTCTTTTCCAATTCTTTTTCATTGAGCCCAAGGTCACACAAGTAGTAAGTGGTTAAACAGGGTCATCTCTGTCCATCTGACCCCAAAAGCCATGATCCACACCCAAGTCTGGTCTGAGGAGGAGGAAGGGGTACACTCATTCCAGGTGGAAAAGATGAGCAGTTCTCCCCTTGATGGAAGTGAGGGAGGGAAGGGGTAAAGAAACAAATATAGGTTAAGTTCCTACATTATGACAGTCACATGTGGTACTCATGAGCAGGAACACTTTCACATCTGGGCTTACCCTCATGTGAATCCCTCTGCCTAACTCAAACACTGTGGGGAGAATCTAGACCTGAGCTTTCTAGTCTCTTGCATGCTTCCCTTGACAGAAGCATCCCACAACAGTGTGGCAGGTTAATTAACCAGGCTTAGCAAAGTGACCAAAACATACCACCATTCTGACTCCATCTTTATTCTGGAGTAAATTCTTCGTTGTGTCTCAAGGAAAGTTACTGTTATCCAAACATGTTCCAGAATATACAGCCTCAGTAGTGCTTTTGTTTATCAGAAACCATGGAGGTGAGACAAGTACTTCCAGTTACACATGAGTTACAAGTACTTCCAGGAGACACATGATATTTGCTTTGCACATGCCGTGTGTGCATTCAAATATGGGGCGTCTGCATATCTTCCGCCCTCCCTTCTTTTTCCTTCCCTTCCTCCCTTCCTCCTTCCCTTTCTTCCTTCCTCTTTCTTTCTTTTAAAAAGATAACATTAAAAGTTAGATGTAGTTTGCAGAATATTTAACTTGGAATTGTCTTGACCTGTTGGAAGTAGTCATCATGAAATTTTTGCTTCTACCATGTATTGATAGGACTTTTGACAAGAGCTTTTGTTGAACTTAATTCTAGAAGCATTTATTTCCCACCAGGTGATTTGGCCTGGTGTCTGAGGTGGAGCTCTAAATGTGTCTCAGAACTATTCCAAAGAATTCCTTCTCTATAATTTAACTTCTCAGTGTTTCCTCAGAAAGTACAATTCTCAGATTGGTGGGTATCTTATCTTTCTGCTCAAATATTTTCTATTATTACAGAGGGAACTCAAAGTATGCAAGAGAAACAGCAGGAAGAACAGACCACCCAGATCTGCTCATCTCAAGCTAGTCCTGAACACCTCGTCCCCAACCCCCACCCCCAATCTCAGTTTCTTCTCTGCTGTTTCTCCAAAGGAAGAGATAATCAGTCAGCAAATTTTCTGTCCTATAGGCTTAATCTGGAAACAGGGGACCCTGAATTAGCAGCTAGCAAGAGAGATAAAAAGGGAAATAAAAATTAATAATGTCTATTTTACAAAACATTCACACCTCACTTCACATGAATACTAATCAACACATGCACAAAGTTGTAGAGGAAAAGAAGTGAGTTATAATAGATCCTATTTCCATAATTCCACCACGCTGTAATTTCCATCTGATGAAATGTGGCTGTGAAGTTAAAAGTGCCATTTTATGTGAGAAAGCTCTAAACCTAGGCTAAAACTGGAGGAAGATATCTTTTAGAGTTTTGAAAAGACGGTAGAAATATGGCAAAATATGAAACATTCTCTTGAAATTTATTAACTATTTAGGTGACATAGTAAGAAAAGAAGGCAAAACTTTCCATGGTTGCTAAGAGGAAAACAGTCTTTAAAGATGTTACTATATTGCCAGCTCCTAGAACAGTGCCTGGCACAGAGTAGGACCTCAATACATATTTATTGAATGAATTTGTTGAGCACAAGTGGGAGGATAAGCAGGGGCAAAGGGCAGATTGGTCTAAGAAGCAGCCTGTAATGGATTGAATTATGTCCCCCTAAAACTCATTGAAGCTTAAATTGTGTCCCCAAGTTTTATGTATTAGAAACTTAGCCCCTACTGTGACTGTTGAAAGGATGGAAATCCTATTATGGTAACTGAAAGGTGGAGCCTTGAAGAGGTGATTGGATTGTAGGGCCATGCCAGTGAGTGGATTAATAATGGTGTTCAGGGGTGTGGTTCTGAGGGCTTTAAAAGATGAAGAGAGTCTGTCTTCCTCTAGCTCTGCTCTCTCTGCTTCTACCATCTTGCAATGTGAGACCCCTGGGTCACTGTTGCCACCCCCAGATGGACTTTGGACTTCCCAGCCTCAGAAACTGTAAGTAATAAATATCATTTTCTTTATAAATTACCCAGCTCCAGATATTTTGTTATAAGCAACTAAAATAGACTAATACACAGCCTTTCTGAGAACCAAGAGGAAAGGTCATTTGGGGAGCTGCAGAAGATTTGATAGTTGGACTTCAAAGGTAAGTTGGGTGTACTAGATTTTTAGGGCTTCCGTAACAAAGTACTACAAACTGCGTGGCTTAAAACAACAGAAAAGTATTGCCTCCTAGTTCTGGAGGCAAGAAGTCAAAATTCAAGGTGTTGGCAGGGCCGTGCTCCCTCTGAAACCTATAGGGGAATCCTTCCTTGCTTTTTTTTTAGCTTCTGGTAGTCTGCTGACAGTATTTGGCATTCCTTGGCTTGCAGCTGAATAACTCCAATCTCTGCTTTTATCATCACATGACATTCTTCCTGTGTCCGCTTTCAGATGCCATCTTCTTAAAAGGACACCAGTCATATTGGATTAGGGGCCCATTCTACTTCAGTATGACCTCATCTTAACTAATTACATCTACAACAACCCTATTTTATTTTATTTATTTATTTTTTTAAAAGATGACCAGTAAGGGGATCTCAACCCTTGGCTCGATGTTGTCAGCACCACGCTGAGCTAGTGAGCCAACCGGCCATCCCTATGTAGGATCTGAACCCATGGCCTTGGTGTTACCGCACTCTCCCGAGTGAACCACAGGCTGGCCCCCACCCTATTTTCAATTAATGTTATATTCTGAGGTACTGGGGGTTAGGACTTCAATGTTTTTTCAACATACCTATTTTGGGGCAACACAATTCAACTCATAATATAAGTAGACATTTAAAACTAGGATGGCTATTATAAAAAAAATGAAAAGAAAAAATAACAAGTGTTGGCAAGAATGAGGAGAAATTGGAACCCTTGTGCATTGCTGATTTGAATGTAAAATAAAATGGTTCAGCTGCTGTGGAAAACAGTAAGAAAATTCCTCAAAAATTAAATGTACAATTACCATATGATCCAGCAATTTCACATCCAAGTATATATTGAAAAGAATTGAAAGTAGAGACTCTAATACTTATTTGTTCCCCTATGCTCATAGCAGAATTATTAATAATAGCCAAAAGGTGTAAGCAACCCAAGTGTCCATCAATAAATGAATGGAGAAACAAAATAGGATATATACATGCAATGGAATATTATTCAGCCTTAAAAAGGAAGAAAATTCTGACATATGCAATGAATTTTGAAGACATTATGCTAAGGGAAATAAACTGGTCACAAAAGGACAAATATTTTTTAATTCCACTTATATTTAGATGAATAGTAAAATTCACAGAGACAGAAAATAGAATGGTGGTTGGCAGGGACTGGAGGAGAGGAAAATGGGGAGTTAATGGTATAGAATCTCAGTCGGGGAAGATGAAAAAGCTCTGGAAATGGATGATGGTGATGGTTGCAAAATAATGTAAATGTACTTATGTCACCAAACTACATTTAAAAAAATTTTAAGTTTATTTATTTATTAATTATTATTATTTTTTATATTCTAAGATGTTGTTGCAGAGCAGGTGGGGGAGAGGGGGTGGGGGGAAGAGGAAAGGAAATAGGGTGGGAGAAGGAGGAAGGAGGGGGTGCGTGGTTGAAGCCTGTGCACCCTCCTCATTCTTGCAGGGGAGACCAGGGGGGTCCAGCGGTGGTTTGGTCATCTCTGGGCTGGTTGTGGATGTCAGGGGGGCATGGCTATGGCCCATGGCCCTCCCTCCTCCCTGGCTTGGGAACCCAGGGGCCTTCTGGTTCTAGGTTTTACAGGTGTTCTTTGGTGATGTGAGATCTTTACTAGTTAATATCAAACTTTGTCTCTGATCTGTGGGTATTTTGTTTTTTCTTTCAGCTCTGTGTTGGATTATTTGTTGTTCCCACCACTTAAACTCTGTACTGGAACTATTTGTTGTCCTTGCTTACTTCTAAAATGGAGGAAATTCTTGTGGGGACCAGCACTTGAGCCCTGTAGTTGAGCTAAATTGTTGCTTTGCTGCTGATTCCCTAGGGAAGGCTTTTTGTGCAGCTCAAGTTTTAATTGTTGACCTTGTATGTACCTCCAGGTCTTGTGAGTTCCAGTACACCTGGGTTGTGTGGAAACTCTGGTCTGGGCCCGAGACTTTTCAGCAAACTTCATTCCCTGCAGATCTGTATTCCTGACTAGTCTCCACTGAGTGTGTCTGTGCTGATTGGAGGGCAGATCAGCTGTCCTTGCTGTGCCCCAGTGTTCCCCTGGTGGGCCTGTGTGGAGTATGCATAAAGCAAATGTACTTCACAGGGCCTGGTTTTCCAAAGCCTTGCAGTTTCAAATATTGACCTTGCAAAGGATGAGAAATTGTCCCCAGGCTATAGTCTCTGTTGTAAGATAAAATATTGTAACACAGCAAGGTTGCTGGCTCAAAGACAGATAGGTTACTGATTGATATGTAAAGATACTGGAAAATTGCTGTAAGAAGAGAATGCTAAAATCAAGCTTTTGTCAGTGGATCGACTTAAATTCTTGAAAATTGCATTATAGAATGTCACCTTGCTTGTCTTACTGAATGTTACCAGCTTCTATTATTAAACTTGTTAAACTGTACTTAGCAAATACCCCACCTATGTTCTCTTCCTGTTACTTCCTGGTCTGGAGAATAATGCAGGAAGACAACCCCAAATCAGCGTTAATTTCCCAAATGGAAGAAACCTCTCTCTCTCTTGAGGTTTCTGGGAGATTAAGCCCTTTTTGGGGCTTCTCACTGCTCAGAAGAGATGCGCTTTCAGTAATCTTTGGCAGCTCCATCACCCAGAGGAAAAGGGGTGACAAATCCATGGGAGGCAAAACAACAGGCCTGTCTCCCCTAAAGCCCACACTGCAAACATTTCCCATGGGGTGGACTGTGCATCAGTCCCTTGTGATGACTCACTGGCCTCTCAATGGCTTCTTTCTTCATTTGTTGTGGCCCCTCACTCACACGTTGGTCCATTGGAACCCTGTTAGTGGTCTTGCTGGCCTGGGGGCCACCAAGGCCCTCTTCTCTCCTGCCACCTCCAAGCAACTTCATACGAAGGGCACAGCTGCAGCTTTTGCCAGCTCTTGCTCCAGGTGCTCACCAGGGCCAGGCTTGAAGTGCTGGGATTTGAAATGGTGGGAACAATCTTTTCTTCCTCTCATTGTGGCTTCTCCTGACTTCATGCACTCCGTAGGTCTCTCCTCTTCTTTCCCTGAGCTCTAGCAGCCCCAGCTTGGCTGTCGTTGCTTTTTAATAGTTGTAAATTGGTTGATTTGTGGGAGAGAGTGATACTGAGAGTGATATTTGGCTTTTGCCATCTTGCCTGGAAATCCAAAATCAGTTTCATTAGGCCAGAATCAAGGTGTCAGCAGGGCCATACTCCTTCCAGAGATCCTGGAGAGAATTTGTTCCTTGCTTCTTCCAGCTTCTGATAGCTGCCAGCATTCCCTGGCTTGTGGCTACATCACTCCAATCTCTGCCTTTGAGGTCACATTTCCTCTCCCTTCTGTTTACATCACAAACTACATTTTAAAATGGTAACTTTTATGTTACATATATATTAACACAATAAAAAAAATCAAAATGAGGACTGAATAAAGGAATCATTGAGGGCAAGAAACAGGGATTAAAAGAAACCCATGAAAATGCTCTTAAAAAGTAAAAGAAGTGCAGCTAAATGGGACAGCTAAATGATAGTATGTTACTTTAGTTTGTAACGTTACAGTTTTTGGAGGTCTTTCTCATGCATTGACTCATTGTATTTCCACAGCAGGTTATTATTATCGGATGAGGAAATAGTCTTCATAAAGTATACATTTCAGACTGGGTTATACACATATGTAGGCCCTAAACCCTCTAATTGGAAGTTAAACTGCATGACTTTTAAGGCCCCTTCTGACTCTTGGAGATTCTATCATTTTAGGTAACTTATCCAAGGCAACAGATATTGTGCCCTAACTGGGTTCATTGTGGTGGATGGGTAGAGCCCAAGATTTACAGCAGAGCCTTGGTTTGGGTCCAGACAGCAGCTTCTTTGCCTTTAGTAACCTTGGGTTTCTCATCTGTGAAAGTGGGTTAATACTTGCATAGTATGGAAAAGACACTGTAACACCCGTCTTGGGCTCACTCTCTTTCTCTCTCCCATTCTCTTTCTCTCATCACTTGTTCTGAGGAAAGCTGGATGCTCTGTCATGAATAGCCCTATGGAGAGGCCACATGATGAGGAATCAGAGCCCTTGACCAACAGCAGGCAAGGAGCTGAGGCCTCTGCCAACAGCTGCATTAGTGAGCTTGGAAGTAGACCCTCAAATGACTGCAACACTGGCCAACAGCTTGGCTGTAATCTCATGAGAGACCCTAGCACAGAACCACCAAGCTTAGTTGTTCTCAGATTTCCGACCCTCAGAAATGGTATGAAATGTTTGTTGTTTCACACTGCTGAACTTTGAAATAATTTGTTATGCAGTAATAGATAAAAAATATAAAGACTTTTAACCTACAGTAGCCAAGACGGTGTGGTATTAATGTAAGGATTGACAAGTACATCGGTGGATCACAATAGAGTCCAGAAATAAACCTCACATGTATACTTGATTGTTTTTTGACAAAAACACCAGTATAATTCTATGAGGAAATGATAGTCTTTCCAAAATATGGTTCTAGAAGACACTTTGTCATACCATATACCAAAAGTAATTTTAAATAAAGCTTAAAGAACATCTCAAAGTACAAAAAAAGTTTTCTTAGGACACTAAAGGCACTACAATGGTTAATTTCGTGTCAACTTGACTGGTCCATGGGGTACCCAGACACTTGGTCAAACCTTATTTTAGGTGTGCCCATGAGGGTGTTTGGGATGAGATTATCATTTAAATGGGTAGACTGAGGGGCTGAGCCCGTGGTGCACTCGGTAGCGTGCTGCGCTAGCAGCGCGGCGTCGCTCCCGCCGCCGCGGGTTCGGATCCTATATAAGAATGACCGGTGCACTCCCTGGCTGAGCGCCGGTCACGAAAAAAAAAAATAATAATAATAATAAATGGGTAGACTGAGTAAAGCAGATTGCCCTCCCTAATGTGTGTGGCCCTCATTCAATCAGTTGAAGACCTAAATAGAACAAAAAGACTGATTAAGAGGGAACTTTTTGGCCTGACTGGGACTTCAGTCATCTTTTGCCCTTGGACTGGAACTTAACCATCAGTTCTCGTAAGTCTCCGCCTGCAGATCTTGGGACTTGTCAGCCTCCATAATCTCTTTCTCTCTCTCTCTCTGTGTATATATATATACACAGACACACAAACGTACTTGACCCTTGAATAACACAGGTTTGAACTGTGCAGTTCCACTTACATATGAATTTTTTTTCAGCAAACACATTGGAAAATTTTTGGTTATGTATGTCATGAATGCATGACATACCTAACCAAATGGTTAAGTAGCCTATCTAGCAGTAGACAACAGTAGTTAAGTAGTTAACTACTACTTACGTAACAATGTGGCATCACCCACCACCCCCAGGGTCTTGGGGCATGCAGTGAGATATGGCTGCAACCCAGATGAAAGTGCATGACATACTTTAGTAGTTAAGTAAAGCAGTTAAGTTTTTGGGAAGTCAAAATTTATATGTGGATTTTCAACTGTGCAAAGGGCGGGGGATAAAGTCAGTGCCCCTAACCCCCACATTGTTTAAGACTCAACTGTATATACAAGGGCACCTCAAAAAGTTCATGGAAAGATTCCTATTATCTTCCAATTCTGTTTTTCCACAAAGGTTTTGAAGTATCCTGGTATAAACTTCAAAAGATATATACTTCAAATGTATATATACTATTTATTATATCCTATTAATTTTCTCTTGAGAACCTAATACAAGCACTAATTATAAAAGAAAATGAAATTGCCATCTTGAATCTAGTCAAATTAAAAAACTTCTGCTCATCAAAAATATCATTAAGAAAATGAAAAAGCAAGCCACAGACTTGGAGAAACTATTCTCAATGCATTTACTTAGCAAGAGGCTTCATGTAAAATATATAAAGAATTCTAACAACTTAATAGTCAAAAATGACAAAACAATTCATTAAAAATCAGGTAAATGACTTGAAAAGACACTTCATAAGAAAATATACAAACTATTAGGAGCATATGAAAAAAGTGCTCAGTGTAATTACTCGTCACGAATATGCAAATTAAAACCACAATGCGAAATCATATTACATTGATTAAAATGGCTAAAAGTAAAAACCATAATACCAGGTGTTGGTGAGGATGTGGTACAACTGGAATCTTCATACATTATTGGTGGGAGTATAAAATGCTGCAACCACTTTGGCAAAAGTTCTGGCAGTTTCTTATAAAACTAAAAGCATCTGCTTCCCTATGATGTGTCAATTCTACTCCTAGATATTCACCCAAGAGAGATAAAAGACATATGTCCACAAAGACTTGCACAAGAATGTTTGTAACAACTTTTTATAATATCCAGAACCTGAAAACAACCCATCAATAATTGAATAGATAAACAAAATGCAATATATTCATAGAAGGGAATATTATTCAGCAATAAAAAGAAATGCACTATTTGGTATATGCAGCAAAATGGATGAATCTCAAAAACGTTATGTTGCACCAAAGAAGCCAGACACAAAAGAGTATGTACAGTACATACCATAGTTAGATATCACCTCACACCTATTAGAATGGCTATCGTCAAAAAGCCAAGTGACAACAAATGTTAGCAAGGATGTAAAGAAAACGGAACCCTTGTACACTGTGGAAATGTAAACTGTACAGTCATTATGAAAAGCAATATGAAGATTCCTCAAAAAATTAAAAATAGAACTACCATATGATTCAGCAATCCCACTTCTGGGTGTATGTCCAAAGGAAATGAAATCAGTATGTCGAAGAGACACCTGCACTCCTTTCTATTGCAGCATTCCTTACCACAGCCAAGATTGGGAAACAACCTAAATGTCTGTCCAAGGATGAATGGGATAAGGAAAATGTGTTGTATATTATGAATATTATTCAGCCTCAAAAAAAGAAAGAAAAGAAGGAAATCCTGCCATTTGGGACAACATGGATGAGCATGGAAGAGATTCTTAGGGGGTAAAGAGAGTAAAAAAGAGAGCCTCTCAAGTGGGAAAGAAAAACACAAATGAAAGAGCAAGTTGAATATACTGCCTTGGACTATTTACTCTTTTCCACGTCTTCTCTGAGATGAGATTTCAAACTCTTCAAGGATAGTGATGTGTCCCATAAGCCTTTGCATTTCTCAGAGCTCCCAGCACTATCTTATGCAGGCAAGCAGTTTGACAAATGTTATAGAAGGAGAGAGAGGGAGCTGTGATTTAGAATATTTTCCAATATGTTGTACATGTCTTTCCTAGAATGGTTGACAGCAAATTTCACGAGAAACAGGAGTGTTCTGTGTTTCCCAGAGCCTAGCACAGTGTTTGGCACGTAGAATAATAAACATTCATTGATTAACTGAAGTGTACACTAGAGAGAAAAATAAATGTTCTCCTCTCAAAGCCCTATTGTCTCCCCCACCTCCACCTCTTAACAGTGGAAATGTTTAAATATGCTTTTTGTTGTTTTACAGCCGTTTGCATTTAAATAGGGCGTGTCACTATCCCATTTTATTAGCTATTCCTCATACCAGCCCTGTGAGGTTAGCGCTGTTATCTGCATTTTACAGGAGAGGGCACCGAGAGGTGAAGCAACTTGCCCGGGATCGGATCGCACAATGCGCTGCAGGAAGAAGTGGATTTCAGTGTACAGGTCCCGCCTTCCAGCGTGCTTTGCTAGTCTGCAGGGCTCTGTGGCTTTGAACGTCATAATGAAATGTGGATTTTCTATTCTAGACTTTGAAAATCATTTTAATGGCACTAATTCCAGAAGAGAGAATTGAGTTAGGCTTGTAATTCTTTAGTCTGATTATTTTTCATGAGGAGAATTTTTCAGATACTTGACTGGGCTGCCTAGACCCCAGACTCTCGAAATAATTCACCCCATGCAGAGATTCAGTGCCATAATTTCCTGCTCAATTACACAGCCTCTCAGAGATCCCTCTCCCTTCAGCAACTTCCCACTCTGAGTAGTGTAACCTTTAAACAATATTTGAATTAGAGTGAAATAATTCTGTGAAGTTGGGAAGGAATTTAGGACTTAACCTATTTAAGAAAAATTTGACATGGCCCATGAACTTCCTAAAATTCTATGTACAAACAATTGTGGGTGCAGATGCATATGGCTTTCTTTTCTTTTTTTTTTTTTTTCCTGAGAAGGTCAAGCTTTCAGACAGTTCTCCTTAAATAGAGAACGGTTTCTAACAGCTTGGGAAATTGAGTCTCAGTGAGTTTAAGGAACTTGCCTTCAGCATCACACAGCAAGGCGACAACAGCCCAGAATCTTAGCCCTCTTAAGACAGGCCTCTGACCATTATCTTAGTTCCTGGATCTTGCATTTAGCTTGAAGAATTACACCCACAGGCTCTTTAACTCATTTACTTCAACCTAAAGAATTGGTTTCCCCCAAATGGTACCTTTTATCAAGATAAAACCACCAGTCTGGCCTTTCCCTCATCCGAATAAATTGGGTTCCCCTGGGGGACATTCGCTGAAGAAGCTCACCGCTGCCTTTTCTGTCAATAGAAGGAGCCAGAGCAGTTCCCAGAATTCCCAGTTCTGATAACTCTTCCCACTGCAATTAACAATACTATTATTGCATCACCCACTCACTTTCTATGTGATACTGGATGATTCAATTAAGACAAGTGGGTTTTAACCTTGGCTGCACTTGAGATTCACCCAGGGGAGCTTTTAAAAACCCTCATGGCCATGGCCAGGCTGCACCCTGGACCAATTAAATCCACATCTCTAAAGGAAGGACTCACTCAGTCAAGAACATATTTTTTTTTAAAGCTCCTCAAGTGATTCCAGTGTGCAGCCGAGGCTGAGATCCACTTACAGAAGTCAGAAAAAAAACCCTCAGATTTCTTAGGACACCCATTATGTACCAGGTGTGTTACTTATGTTAGCTCATTTTCTTCTCTCATTGGCTCAGAGAGGCTGTATAACTTTTCTAAAATCACCCAGCTGGAAAGAGGCAAAATCCAGTTTTAAATCCAGGTCATTATAATTCCTAAAGCATGCTTTTATCATAAGAACGTATGGTTTCCTGAAAGCTATCTGTAAAACATAGATTTAGTGAGCATCAAGTGAGGTGACACCCATTAAGCACCTGGTGCACAGTAGGTGGGCCTAAATAATCTGTCTCCATCTCTCACCCTATTCATTTTTCTAGAATGTTCCTCCTTGTTCATGCTATGACATGACACCAAGATTTTGGGTCAGAAAATTTCATGTTAACCCCAGAAGCTATGCAGTTATAGCCCCTTCTTTAGACACTAACCACCTTAAATCAGAATTTCAGTGTATGGGGATAAGTTTTAGGGAATATAAAGTGAGGGAATATATAACTGAAAATATGTCTTACTATGTACATTGAATAGAAGCTCTTAGCTATATACATTTTAATGTACTGTAGCCATTACTTCTATGGATAGCTTAATGCCATCAACTTTTATTTCACATTTCCATAAACAGTCAAGGTAATTCTAGTCCAGGAGGGATTGGGTGGGGAGGGGGTTCTGCTCAAACACAGACAGGCAGGGGCTCTGTTTTTCCCAGAACAGGCATCCTGAGGGTACTCTGATCCCTGACATCGAGCTGGCACAGGGAGACAGGCTGGAGGATCACATGCACGAGGTTTTATGGCCGTGCCTGGAGGCCATGCTCAGCACTGCTGCTCGCATTCCGTCAGCTGGAACGCAGCACACGGCCACACCTTAGAGCGAGGCAGCCTGGCAAGCGTGTCCAGCTGTGTGCCCAAGAAGGAAAGATGGTTTTCCCTTTTTTCTTTTCTTTCCTGTGTTTTGTTTTTGTATGCCGTTGTTATTTTACGGCCAATAGTTTGCGGGCTGCAAGTTGCCCATGGGAAAAAGAATTAGAAGTAGAATCTCCTGGAGTTATCCATGTACAATGCTAATTCTAAGTGTGGCAACAACAATATTTTATTGAGAACTCACTATGTATCAAACTGCTCTAGGCCTTTTACCTGCATGGCTGTGTTTCATTCTGCAGCAGCCTTGCACAGGGTTTTTGAAGTATACCCACAGTTGGTTGCAGGATGCAAGAGTTCTGCCCTTCTAAAGGTAATAAACAGCAAATGGGCTGGACTCCTGTAGGTCCCTTCGCCACACTTCTTTCCCTTCTCATGTGTCCCCGAGGTTGATTTTCATGGGCGACTCCTCCAGGCTCCCTTGTCCTCTGGCTTCTGGTGGGATATGGCCAATGGGAGACACCTGCGGGAGATCAGATTTGGGTGTATTATTGTCTCCAGGCTGCTCTGTGGTTTGGCAGTGGCTGTGACTCTATCTATGGTCACATTAGCAGCCACTCTCACATCAGGTTACCAAAGAGGTCCCTCTTTCTGCCCCTTCAGGCCTGGGCTGACTAAGGCCTCCTGTAGTTGGAGGTCCCACCCCTTGACGTATCCCTTTGCTCTCCCCACGCCTCTCCTGTAAATAGTTCTTTTCATGAATTCTCTTCCATTATCCCTTCTAGAATGCTCTCTCTTTCCTACTGGTTCTCCACTGATTCAACTAGGACTGGGAGAACTTATACAACACCTACAAAACAAAACAAAACCTTTTATTTATTTTTGTATCTGCTTTGGAGTCAGGCGGACCTAGTTATAAAGTCCAGTTTGGTCACTTACAGGTTTTGTGAATTTGAGCAAGTTACCGTAGCCCCTCTGAGCTGTAGCTTACTTACTCATTAAACAAAAGAATGGTTTGTGAGGATTAAAAGAAACAGCATAAGTAAACTACCTAGCCCATGATTTGGCACATAACAGGTAATTAACGGAATTGGAAATGGCAAATGATGTCATGGAAATATGTCAAACTCAATAATTAAATTATTAGATTAACTTATATATTGCCTACTGAGCTGACAGACATTTTTAAAAAGGTGATAGTTTCCAGTGTTGAATGATGTGGGAAAGGTACACACTACAAGTGAAAGTGTAAAATTTGGTAAAACATTTCTAAAGGGCCTTTTATCTACAGGTTGGCAAAGCCTGAAAAACATGTATTCCTTTTGATATAGCAATTCACAGCAATTTTAGGAATTTATCTGAAGGAAAATATCAGACAAAGACTCATCTACAAACATGCTTACAATAGTTAAAATTGGAAATAGCAAATATTTGACAATAGGGAATTGGTTAAATAAACTTTAGAACATCCATACAATGACAGGTAGATGAATATGATTGATGTAGAAAGATGGTCATAGCACACTGGCAAGTAAAAGAATAAGTTACAAAACAGTGTTTCTAGAGCAGTATTCCATATTTTTGTAAAATAATAAAAAGAGGAAAAATTGAAGGAATATATGTTGAAATATTAATTTTGATTATTTCTGGATGGTAGGATTACAGGTGATATTCTCCCCCTTCTTATTTTTTCACTATGTTTTATAACTTTTCTACAATGAACATTGTATAGATAGGATTGTCCTTGGCTGCAAGTAACAAAAAGCCAAACTAGAATGGTTCAGCAGCTCAAGCACGCCAGGACCAATGTCTGAAATTTTCATGGTTTTTCCTTCATGGCCTTAACATGACCACTGCACCTCCAGTTATCCCATATGCATTCAAAGAGTGAAGAAAGGGGACAGGAAAGCTAGTGCCAATCTCGGGAAAACCAGAGTGAGTGCTCCCAGGAACTCAATAACAGACTGAAGCCTAATTGGTGACATTTGTGTCACACGGTCATCCCCAACTGCAAAGCGGAAGGGAGAAGGGGGTTGAGTCAGCCATTTTGCAATGTCTGCTATATATAGGTATTGCTTTTATAATTTAAAAAGATAGTTATTGAAATTACTTAACAAGTTATTTCTTTTTTGCTTGCCTACTTTAATGCTTCCCTCCCTGCCAAGGGGGTGAGAAGCAGGAAGAAACCTGAGCAGAGGCTGTGCCCTCCCAGGCAGTGGGAGTGGAGAGATGGGCAGCATGCCAAAGGGCTGGGGAATCAGCTTGCTGGCGCAGTCAGCCTTGTCGAGGTCTCTGGCCTGAGGTCCTGGCTATGAAGGTTTATCAACAGAGACTTTTGCAACTTCAGTACTTTTGGCCCCGCTGTTATTTTCTAGACTATGCAGAGCTGGCCCTGGTATTTCACCCCGTTTGCTTTGGTCTTGACAGGCCTTCCCATATAAACAACATGCCCATGAGACCTACAGAGAGAATGGACTACATTGCCTGGGTTCAAATTCTAACTCTGCCAACTACTTGTTGAGTACCCTGGGACAAGTTGCTTAAGCTCTCTGTGTTCTTGCTTCCTCAACTGTAAAAGGGGAATAATAATAGTATATATTTCATGGGGTTGTAATGAAAGATTAGATGAGTCAGTATTTGTCAAGTGCTTAGAATATGCCAATCACACAGTAAGTGCTAGACAAGAATTTGTTAAAAAAAAAAAAAAAACTAAATAAATATGGAAAAGGCAGAAACAGCCATAAGCTGTCTGGGACGTATTTGTTTGAGGTGATATCTTACCTGCCATAAAGCTGAGGCATCTAAAGCTATAAAGAAAGGCCAACTTCTCTTTTGTTCTCTTCTGGCTGCCCCACATGGTCCCAGTGAGAGAAAAGGACAGCAGGAGAGCCCATAGGAAGCTAAGAGCTATAAAACACCTCCTGGGTGGCAGGGACTCCCTAGTCACCTTATGTATAGCACCTCATTAAGTCTTATGAGGCAGGTGCTATTACTGCCCTCATTTTACAGAGAGGGAAACTGAGGCTCAGAGCATTGAAATAGCGATCACAGTCACACACTTATGAGTGATTGAGCTGGGATTCAACCCAGCTCTATGTGACTCCAAAGCCTGGATATTCCATGTTAAGAAGGATGTTTATGCAGAAAGACTTCACTTTACATGATCCTAAAGGTTAACATATACATCAATCTCTAGTTTAAAGGTACTAAATGAAAGAAAGTGAGCCAAGATGCCGGGTACTGTTCAAGTTTTATTAAAGAAAGAAATCTGCCAAGCTATACTCAAAATTGAGGACAGCCCGGGGCTGCCCTGAAAATGGAGGACACCAGCTAATCTAGGGCGGTGGGAGCTTATATTGGTATGTTGGTGCCCATAGCTGGGTGATGTAATTCTGGGGTGGGGATTGAGTTAGGTCATGGGAAGGGAGAGTTCTGCGCATGCGGAAACGCTGAAAGTTTCATTTTCTCTGAAACCATGATTCTTCTTGTAAAAGAGAACGGGGGAGGGGAGGAGGTGGACGGTGCCATTTTGTACTTGGGCTTGTCTAAGATGGCACTGGGTATGTTGCAGATCTATTACTAAAGTCACTTTTATTAAAAAGGCCCTAGTAAATCCTTCTGTAAAGTGTTTTATTTCTCTATATTTTGTTTGGCAAGTTTGAATGCTCACATATTGTGTTTTCTTTCAATAAGTGCATCTTTAATGTTCAAAAAATAAATTCCAGGCCTGGAATTAAAACTCTGGGGTTTTGTGTTTGTTTGTTTGTTTTGCCTTTTCTTCCTTCCTTCTTTCCTGCCTTCCTTCTGTAATTTTGGAGTACATGATCTGAAGATCACTTTGTGTCCTCCTAAAATAGCTGAAGCTCAGTAGCCCCTACCAGGAATAAATGACTGTTTTTGTTGCCAATTCCTGGCATATTGTCTTGAAGCTCAAAGGCTGGTATAGGCCAGCTGAAATCATCATAATTAACACCATGAATGTCTCACAGGTCCAAATTTCTGTTCCCTGATCTGTCAATGCCACCTTTGGAAACGCCAGTTCCAATATAACCAAATATTGCTCAATGTTTTTTTTTAATGACTATGATCATGTTCAAGTAAATTGTAAATGTTTAAGGAGAGTTCCCCAGTCTTTCCCTTTAAGAAAAAAAATCACTAAACCCCACCCTACCCCACCCTTTGCTTCTAAAGTTCTAGAGTCAGTGGTGCCTGAGATAGAGCCAAGATAAAAAGAATTGAAAACAAAACGAGTTCTTTTTTTGAAACTTTTGTTCCCAGCTCATAGACACTCCCACCCCAAGTTGCGAGTCCCAGGATCGGACCAGCGTCACCTCCATTCCCACTGGGGCCTTCTCCCTGGCCCTGGGCCTGTCCTATGTAGGCCGAGGCCTGCCCCAGGCCAGCCCCCACCCCCATTAGAGGGGAATTAACACTTTTAGAAGGAAAAGTGCGCTAGCCTCCAACAGCCCCCACCTTCCTTCTCCTACAGTTAATCTTTTCCCTTTTTATGCTTTTGGCTTCATAATAGTTCTCATTCTTCTGCCAGAGGGTTAGAGGGTGCAAATGGCCAAGAAGCAGCTGCAAGGAAGCTCTGAAGTGCGCAACTTGTGGGTAGGGCCGGCAGTAGGCAGGAGAGACCGGGAGGGACAGAGATTAGGTGAAACATTAGCCACAGCCTTTTGGATTTAGTCCAGTGTCTTTCAATTATTTCTTTATGTGCTTTGGGTACTGGGCTTATTTGGCACGGGACAGGCACCCATTAGAAGATTTCGCAATGATTTGCCATGTTACAGTTCTAAACATGTGAACTCATCACCGAAAGAAATTTATGTTTTTACCATCTTTTCCCCTGCCTCTCCCTGGGGAGCTGCAGGGAAAAGCACTCCAAGCGAATTAATCAAAATGACTAGGTAATGCTCTAAAAATAATAAACGTTGTTATAGTCTGGATCCCTTTCAAGTTTGAGCTCATTTTGTGAGCTTGAAGGTCTGTACGTCAAATCACATGTATATATATATATATATATCTTATTAGAGAGAAGTGGACTATTGCATAGGGACAGATAAGTTATTAAGACACATAAATGCAATTACTCTCATAACACTAGACTGCATTTAAACTAAGTTAATTAGGCAACTTGGCCAAGGAGGGGTGAAGGGTAGAGACCTTAATGATTCTTTAACTTGTCTCCATAAGCCGGCCTTACAAATTCACATAGGCTAGAGCTCTCGAGCTCTGAAAACAAGGCTAGACAGAAGTCAAGATGCAGAGTTAAAATTATAACAAGGAAGGAAAATATATGTTGTGTCTCCTTGGGCTTTCCTCACCTACCAACATGGGATGTATTATTGCTAGACAAAGGCAAAAGGACTCGAAATTTTTGAAAATTTAGTGGATAATAAAAAAAACACCCAACCAAACAAGCAACTGTTATTATCATATTTTCAAAATACCTTCTGAGAGATCAGTTCCAAAAGAATATTTTTATATGAAAAGAAACTTGTGGCTCAGTTGTGGGTTCTCAAGGCCTTCGTCTATTGCTGGGATGAGATTAGATAAACCTCAGAGGGAGGCCGAGAAGGAAAATCTGTATTGGAAAAAAGGGAAAGAGGTGATGATCAGGGGAAATTCTCTTCTTATTTTAATTGATGCAGTTCTCTCCATTTTCTATTGGCCTCTTTCCCTAATGTGTGTCCCAAATATTCACAAGCAAGGTGTTTAAAGACCTGGATCCAAACCATCCACAGCCCTCAATGATAATTCATCCGTGTCAGGCAGGGCTACTAGGCCAGTGCGATTGTGAGAAAAAAATAGGAGCAAAACACCCCAACTTTATCGCGTGTGTCCTTTGTCTCCAAATCTGAGCCCCATGGTTACTGGGCTAAATCTCAAGGACATTTCAACCTAAAAAATCTCATCCAGCTTGAAAATGTTCCTTAGATAATTTCAGCGTCTTCATTTTCCAAGAAAGGTTGATTGCCATGTTACTAATCCCAACCTACTTTAGCCAGCCTCCATTAATCACGGCTGGCAGGAGAGACCAGAGGGTCATGGGTAATTGAATTCCAGCCAACCTTTAAACCTCATTCGAGTCAACCCTTTGACCTCTTTCCTGACAAAATCTGCTGCCAGAGCTAGTAAATAAATACTGTTTTTAAATTAGAAGAAGCCTTTTTTGAGTGCCTACTATGTGTTAGCTTTGTGAGATTTGTATCCATTATCTCTCTTCGTTCATTCATTCTGTCCACACTTTCATCAGAACCCAGACGTAAGGAATTAACAGATAGTGGAGAGGAGTGTAAAGGTCATTGTGAGGTCAGAGGAGGAAATATGTGCTAGGCAGATACCCTGACTTCCTATCTTTGAAAGAAGATAGATCTTTGGCACGGACAGAAAGCCTGAAGCCCCTTCCATGAAGAGAAGTGGAATGACAAACATTTTCTCTTCTCTCAAGGAGAAGCTGTGCAGGCTCTTTGGATTCCAGAGTCCCATTCGAGTCCTCCCTCCACCGTATTTGACATGCAATGTCAGGTGTGCTATTTCACCTCTGTGGGCTCCAGGCTCTTATCTGTGATAGGGAGCAGAGTGTGTGCATGGGGGGTGGAGAGGGAAGAGAACCATGAACCTGGCAAGGCATTGTGAGGATCTGGGGATTAAGTGAGATCATGTGTAGGGGAGCTCCTTGTAAATGGTGAGATTATTGCTAATGATTCTCACACACTCTCTTAAAACTGCCAACCAGCCATGAAACCACTAAAGGATAGTGCTTGGCAACAAAGGCCTAGACAGATAGTACATACTCTTATTTTAAATAATGGAAGTTTGGGTGGATATTTTCATGAAATTTGCTTCATTTATTTTGTTTGGCAAGACTCTGGGTCCCCATCATGTCTGCCGAGTACACCTGTGATCGGGATTTTGTTGCCAGAATGCTTTTGTGGCATTTCAGTCTCTAGAAAATGTGGAACTTACTCCCTCTTTTAAGATGACGGCACCCCACACTCTACCACCTATTTTTCATCCTCAGACAGTTAGAAACCAGCTTACCACTGACTAGCAGTGTTTGACTATCACCAACCCTCAAATCCATAATAAAGCTAGCACCGAATGGTTACAAATAATATTCTTGGCAGCAATATTTCTTTTAGGAACAATGAATCAAGGATATGTAGAGGTTAGTTCAGGAAAAAATAAACGTGCTTGAGTAATTTACTTTCTCATTTTAATTCCAAAATGATATAAGGCTCCTAAGGTTTAGCAAGCAGCCGGGGGACCCTGAGCAGCCCAGAGAAGCTATGTTTAAGTGGTAATGTTAATGGAATTATCCGTTGCTGCTGGATAACTGTCTGCTGTTGAGAGATAATTACCCAGGCAAAGATGAGGTATCATTGAAGATAAACACTGAAGCGGAGATCTCAATGTTTATTTTCCATGTGGCAGCCTAATCTCCTCCACAGTTTAACTTCATTAGCAGCCCTGCTTAACCCGGGGCAACACAATTTCACTTAAAAGAAAGAAATTCAATAACCCGAACATACATGTAATTGTAAACGAAGTTGCAGGAGATGTGGGCTGGGATGTTTTTGCTGCTGTAGTCGGCTGCAAACAAGTGTTTTCTTTTACCTCGTTCTTCTTCCTTGGGTGAAAGCATTTTATAAACATTGTTCTATTTAATCTCCACACAATTCCATGAGGTAAGTACCAGTAGAGGAAACTGAGTTCAGAGAGATTAAGTAACCTGCCCAAGGTCACATGACTAGGGAGCAAAGGAGTGAGGGTTTCAAACTCTGTCTGACCAGCTCCAGCTGGTCACAGAAAATCACCAGGCCACGCATGATCCAGCATCTTGAGTCTGGTCTTTCTGACTTTACAGATGAGTCCAGGTGATTTTACTACCTCTACAGCTGCCACGGCTATCTTTATTGGTTTGGCTGCCAAATCTCCCATCCGGTCCTTGGTCCGTTCTGTATTTCCGTTTTATTGAGAAAGTATTTGCATACAACCCCATGCGGTCAAGCCTGAGCTTTTAAATGCATCCCTGAAGGCCCTTACATTGGACAAGTTCCTGGCCTTCTTTGGCCAATCTGTAAGCAATCACCGTCTCCTCACTCTAGGCACTTTCCCCAAAACACATTATCATGAAAATTACATACAAAAACTTGAAAGAATATTTCAGTGCACATCTGTGCAGCCTCCACCAAATTCAAAAATTGTTAATGTTTTGCCATATTTAACTTAAAAAACAGTCGATCTTTCTATTTTTCTTTCTGAACCATCTGAAAGTTAGTTTTAGAAATCATGACACTTCATCCCTAAACCCTTCAGCATATATCTCCTAAGAATATGAATGCTTCCTACATGACCACATTACCATGATTGGACCTGAGAAAATTAGCAATGATTCCTTACTATCATCTATTAGCCAGTACGTGATTTCTTAGCCATTCTCCAACTGTATTTTATAGCTGTTTTTTTAAAAAACAAGTTTTATGCAGTATATTGGTAGTATTGTCTTTAGTCACTTTTAATCTAGAACAGCCTCCCCCTATCTCTATTTATTTATTTATTTTTCCCTACCACATGTAGTTTTTGAAGAATCTAGTTTGGGTACAGAATAGTTTTCTATTCCAAAAGGTCTCCATCAATTTCTATCTTCAGCTCTTAGCCAGCTCTTAGCAAGGTGGTAGCTCCAGAATTTCTATATGGAAGGGGCTTGAGAGGGAATGCAATCTGGTTACAAGGAGTGGGGATAAGAGAGCTTTGACATAATAAAAACACGTAAAAAAACAACAACAAAAAACTTAGATTATTGATTGATTTGGCATGGCTAGTGCCCTGACATAGAAGCAGTCTGTTATAGGAGAGGTGATAAATAGTAATTGTGAATGGCATAGACTCTGAGAAAACTCCTAGGTTCAAAACTTAGCTTTGCTACTTCCAAATGGTGTGACCTTGGACAAGTTACTTAGCCTCTCTGTTATTGGGTTTTACCATTTATAAAACGGTGGTCATGGTAATAATAGAATTTAACCCATGGAGTTGTGCTGAAATGAATTAATAAACACAAAGCGATGAGAATTCTGCCTGGAACAGAATATTATCCATAAACAGTAGCCATTATCATTTTTGATATTCTTCTCCCACCTTCTATCAACTTTTTTCTCCAGTCACTTCCTGGAACTGGAGCATGTAACATTTCTGGCTCCTTGACAGTTCTGCCCATTGCTTTTTACTTTATGTTCAATTGATTCTCGTTGGCCCAGGGAACTTCTAATTTGCCTTCAACCTCATCCTCCTTCCTCTCTCTGTAATCCCCTGTTGTTGTTGTTTTTCCCCAAAATTCTTTTTAAAATATCCGTTTGGTTCTACTTTCTTCTATTATCTTGCATGCCTGGTTTAACTTCTTCCTTTTTTGCATTGAGGCATAGTTTCATCCTTTGACTTAAGATGCCATTAAATCTGTTATTTCTAGTCCAGGAACAGTTTCCTGCTTAAGCGAACCTTGAAGCTTCTTGGTTCTCAACCATTTATTCATTCAGTCAGTCAGCTAATCCTTCCACACACTTTTGAGCCCCTGTGAGGAACTGGGCACTGGCCTAGACACTGGGGTTACAATAGTGAACCAGACATGGTCCTGGCTGTGGAAAAATAACCAGCCAGTTACTCCAAGTGAATCTGAGCTGCAGTTAGGGACTGTTTGAGCCAGCTAGTTCTGAAACCTCCTTGCAACCTGATCACATATGAAAATTCTTGGAGAGTGATTGAAGGGGATGTTAATAGGTCCTTTTCTCCAAAGGGGTAGTCTCCCTTGTCCTGAAATTCCTACCATTAAAGTACCACTAAAGTAGCTAGAGTAGCTTCCTGTTATCCTACATGATTTCTAGAATCATTTAAAACTTTAGCCATTACTGCCTATTTCCACGAAAGTACATGTATTTTATTAGAATAATTGTCACCTAGCAGTTTCCTTATCTGAAGAATGGGTATAATAATACGAGGGTACTTCAAAAAGTTCATGAAAAGATAGAATTAAAAGATAATATGAATCTTTTTGAACATAATATGAAACTTTTTGAAGTACTCTTGTAGTACCAACCTTATGGGGTTGTTATAAACATTAAATAAGTTAATATTAGCAAATGCTTAAAACACAGCAAGGATTTATGTATTTTATAAATAATAAAAATATGGTTATTGAGAGATCATGATGGAATCAAAAGAGAATAAGACTCAGAGCAAGTGAGCTTTGAGGGGGTTAAGGAAAGAAAGGTACAAACGTAGGACTGACCCAAGGGTCCAACAAGGTAGGAATCATTCAAAGAAATTGTGGAGATGTCAGAGAGAAAGTCAAGATTAACTTTTACTACTTTATAGTTAAAAAAAAATTGGCTTCATCTACTTTCTTTATTCTCAGTTCTGGACTTTAACCAACCAATTTCAGAACAAACATGTCATTGTTTGGTGTGTATTGAGAAAGAAACTTGTTGGGAGATGATTCTCCATGGGTATCTCTAGTTTCTGCTCACCTGTGAGTGGGGGCATTGACCATCTTTGTTCTGGAATATGTTGTCAGGAATATTTGGATAGTGAAGAGCCTTGAAAGATAAAAATAGTCTCTCCCTCCGGAGCAAAGGGCAGAATGTTTACTATTAAAAAGGATTCAGGTTCCCTCAGTTAAAATTCCTCTTCTGTAACAAAACTCCCTATGTGAAAAAGTGTCACCTGGCCCTCTTCTTATTACCCTGTGGGGATTGGGGGTCAGGAAGCTAAGTTCTGATACTCTGGCTGCTGCCATTGCTGTAAGTAATAAACTGTGCTTTATCTCTGACCCAGGGGTCTCATGTCTTCCACCATTATCCATGGAGTGAGTGTGTATTAGTCCATTTTTGTTGCTTATAACAAAATACCTGGAACTGGATAATTTGTAAGAAAATGAAATTTATTACTTACACTTGAAGAGGCCAGAAAGTCCAAAGTCCAGGGAACACACCTGATGAGGGCCTTCCCTGGTGGTGGCTTCAGTGACACAGGGTATCACATTGTGAGATGGTGAAAGCAGAGAGAGAGACTCTCACTTGCTCTGCTTTTAAAGCCCTCAGAACCACGCCCCTGACTAGCATTATTAATTCATTCACTGTGGCATGGTCCTCAAAATCTAATCACGTCTTCAGAGCCCCACCTTTGAATTACCATAATAGGGTTTCCCATCTTCTTAACAGTCACAGTGGGGAATCAAGCTTCTTACATAAAACTTGGGGGACACAATTCAATCTATATCAGAGTGACCATATCTGCTGATTGGACGAGGAAAGACAGGTGGACTAAAGGCAATCTATAGGCTAACTAGTGGCTCATGAGGTGGTCCAACAGGCACCATTTGTCCATTGGTGGAAAGAGTGACGAATTGGACCAATCAGATCCTCTGTCTCAAGAATTTGAACTCAGGATACAAAGAGTATTTCAGTTATAGTAGTGAGAGCAGCCATGGAATGACCCACAGTGGCAGAAGCAAACAGTAGCTGAGACAGGTTAATGGCAGAGCCCTAGAGTAGCAAAGAAGCTCTGTCAGTAAGGAGACAATACGAAAACCACGTGTAAGAATTCCCTCTAATTCCCAAACTCTGGTGTTCTCCGTGAGCCCTGACCCCAAGGCTCTTCTCCCTGCCGCCTTTCTCTTGGTGAAGGCTGTTTGTTCAATGATTTCATTTTCTTTGATGCCACGCAAAGGGGCTGAGAATAGTGCCTCTTTTTCTTATGTCCTTTTCTTTCCTTATATAAAGCAAGGGAGAAGTTTTTACTATCATATAAAAGGATTATTATTGTCTTCCCCGTCCTTCTTTCCCTTCCTCACTCAGGCTAGATTACTACCTAGAAACTACTCTATTCTTTTCCCTCTTCTCAATCTCCTCCTCACCCTCTCTTACCCCAGTTCCTCCGTAATTCCAGCCCCATGTCCCATTTCAACACGAACAACAGAATGTACATTTGACCTCCTGTCAAATGCGCCCATTTGTGATCACAGGCTGGGGAGAAGGAAAGCATGGAGGAAGCCTCTGTGGCTTCCTTCTCCCTTCCTGGCTTTACAAAACATTCCTGTTCAGTGACTCCCCAGTGGGTATGAGCTGACAGCGTCGACATTTGCTGTCCTTTCTCTTTTTTCTCTTTCGTCCTAATCCTTCTCTGTGTTATCTTTGGTCTTCTCTAAGCCTCCCCCAGGCCTCTTTCATTAGTGCCGAGTGTATCCCAGCACCTGGCCCAGCAACTGGCTCGTGGTCGACACTAAGTAACTATAAACCCCCAGACTCCTTCACTCCACCCTCTTTCTCTGGATCATCCTAACACTGTTCCCCCACACTCTTTGCATCTCTTTTCACTCTTAAAGTACTTCTAGGAAGAATCTAGAAGAAGAAAATAAGAGCAAAAACGAAAGCACATTAAACAGCATAATTTTATTTTCTGAATGAACAGTAAAAATATATCATGTGTGCCTTTTGGTGGTTTTTTACAGTCGACAGTGGTAATCTGATAAGTGTTTCTAGGACAAACCATTGTGTCTTCACAGCCTTCCACTCTTTGAGCATTAAAAGTTTTTACAGAGCAATCTCTGTCACCAACATCCAGCACAGAGTTAGTGTTTGGCGATTAAGGTTGGATCTGTTGTATAGCATTTGGGGACAGATATGAACACCTTGCTATGGTAAAATATATCTTTTTAAACTGATGTGGTTGTTGAGGTATGAGTCAGTTGGTGAGTGAGCTTGGGCAGAGACTGGGTGACAGCTGGATACCCACACATGTGGCAAACACTCTGGGGGGTGGAAATGGAGGGTGCAGACCTGGTGTGCCAAGAAGATGTTCTCAACGTCAGGCAGCAGGGCCTGCAGGGTCTCTGGTCCATCAGCAAGACCCATCCCACCTAGAGATCAGGAATTAGAAACAGGCATCATCATTAAAAAAACAACAAAAACCCCCACATTATGGATTTTTTTAAATTGCACAAATTACTTGTGAATATCGTAGAAACATTAGAGGATATAACCAAGAAATTAAAAAATAAAAAATTAGTCATGCTTTCACAACTCAGATATCATTACTGTTAACATTTTGACACATAACCAGTTTTATTTTCAATGTGTATATGTATTTTACATACACCACACACACACATAAATGGGAACATATTACACATCCTCTAGCATATTCTCTTTTATTTTTTAGTTTTGCTTACACTGTCTTATGACCAAAATTTATACATCTGCAGCATAATTTTAAGTGGCTATGTCATATTCCATTGTATGATGGTCTCTAAGTTATCTAACCTACTGCCCATTTGATCTATTTAGGTAGTTTTCAATTTTCAAGTTTTCACTATTATAAACAATGCTATAGTGCACATTTGTGCCACACTTCTTTGTATACTTGTCTGACTATATCCTTGAGATAAGTTTCTAGAAAGGGAATTTCTAGCTCAAACTGCATGCATATGTTTAGAGCCTAGATATGTACTGCAACCATGTCCTCTAGCAAGTTTCAATCAATTTATATTCCCACCAGTAGTCAGATTGGATGTTTGAGCAAAGTTTTTAGACCAAGCTTCATTTTAAGGGGGAGTCTGAGAACCACATAATGCTGAAAATCACAAGATATCTTGATATATGGGCAGAATGGGAGATGTTGTTCATGCAAGATGTCTATTCTTTGATGCTGGGTTGTTTTTAATGCTACAATGAAGGTGTCAGCCAGGGCTGTGTTCTCATCTGGAGGTTCAACTGGGGAAAGGTATTCTTCAAAGCTCATTGAGTTTCTTGGCACTGTTCATTTCCTTGTAGCTGTAGGACTTGTATTAGTCAGTGTTCTCCAGAGAGACAGAACCAATAGGATATGTATATAAATATATGAGAGCGGATTTATTTGGGGAATTGGCTCATGCAATTGTGAAGGCTGAGGAGCCCCATGATAGGCTGTCTGCAAAGTGGATGCTGGTAGTGTGGCTCAGTCCAAGTCTTGGAGCCTCAGCACCAGGGAAAATAATAGTGTGATTCTCCAGAAGCCTCAGAACCAGGGAAGCCGATGGTGTAAGTTCTGGAACCCCAAAACTGAAGAGTCTGAAGTTCTGATGTCCACAGACAGGAGAGCAGAGTGTATCCCAGCTCCAATGGATATAGAAAGAGATTCACATTTTCTTCTGGTTTTTGTTCTCTCAGGTCCCCCAGTGGATTGGATGGCACCCACCCATGCTGAGGGTGGATCTTTCCCACCTCATACTCTCAGGCTTATGTGCTAATCTCTTCTGGAAAAACCCTCATAGACACACCCAAAAATAATGTTTTGCCAGGTTTCTATGTAGTCCTTAATCTAATCAAGTTGACATCTAGAATTAAACATCACAGGACTCATGGAAGCTTGACTCCTCCAAGCCATCAAGAAGAGCAAGACTCTACAGTTTGTCTGCTAACAAGACAGAGTCTTACATAATGTATTGTGATCAGGGGAATGATATCCCACCTGTTTTGCCATATTCTATTGGTTAGAAGCAAATCACAGGTCCTAACTACACTTTAGGGGAGGGAATTATACAAAGATGTGAATTCCAGGAAACAAGGCCACCTCGAAGTCTGCTCATCATAGTAAACAACTCTGACATCTCTCTCCTTAAAGTGCTTTCTACATGAGTAATCAAGGAAGCCGAAAACTCGGGAAAATGTAAAATCTGAAACTTGTTCACTGAGAAATATTCATTCTGTCTCTCATTTCAAGTGGAAGTGGGTACAGAGCATTCTATAAACAGTTCTTTACCTAAGATAAATGCGGCATCTTCAAAGGTGTACCCTGGAGCATGTGTTTTATGTTTTCTTGGGAATTCAGTTCTACATCCCGATGACTAAGATATTTTGTCCCAACTTTGTTTTGTGGAATGAGGTGGCGTATTCCCAAACCCATGTCATGATGACCACAGTTGAGACATTTTCCATGTGAAATTGTGCTAGCTATTCTTATGTCTCTAATTACTATGTCTCCCCGAGACCTAGCCATGAGTCTCCACTGCCTTTTAAAAACATTTAAAAAATACAAAGGGAGGCAGACAGTTAAAAATATTCTTTAAAAAAGTCGTATGAATCATGTTATTAAAAAGGAGCAGTAAAGGAGTTTTCTATTAATGTCTACATTTTTATCTTCCTTTTAAAACCTCTAAGGAGAGCTTATATGCTATATTTCATGCCTTCCTCTTTAGTCCAATTAATTATTGCCTTAATTGTAAAGCAGCTGTAATACGTTTTCTTAGGAAAACCCTGCGTGTTTTGATGTATCTTATCACTGCTCATTATTAATATGATTGGAGATAGCATCAGAACCTTAGAGAAGGAAGGGAAGGGAAGAAGATTCCTCCTAAAGTACTTAATCCTCAATCCCCTTCTCTTCCTACACTGGTTCTCTTCCTAGATCTACAGTTAGAGAAAAGCAAACTTGATGGTGCATGCATGAGTCATAAATGAATAAATGGCCCGGAAGGACTGTGAGCTACAGTCCCTCAATGAATACTGCAGAGATTTCTGTACTACAGGCTTGAGTTCTATGTAACTGCTTCATTGTCACATTATTCCTTAAAAAGAGGAAAAGAGATACATTTTTTGTGCCTGTGGTGGAAATGGTGATTGTTGCATTAAGGATGTTTCATGGATGTCATGCAGAGCCTACCTCTTCCTCTTCCCAGCTAGCTACCAGCCCCACCCGGTTCTCTAAGGAAAGGAAGACGCCTGGCAGGCAGATCAGCCTGAGAAAGGCTGACAGGGGAGAGCGCAGGGGGCTGGGGATGGGGGAGTGGACCTGGCCAGGGACTGCGTTTTGAGTGTTGTGCTCTTCTTTGACAGGAGAGATGAAAGAGGCACTAAAGAGGGAAAACAAAATGTGCTTGGATAAAGGGTTTCTTGGGCTAGGAATTGGGTGTGGAGCTAGAGAACAGGGCAGGGTCGTTTTAGTAACAGTTGCTCTAGACTTTATACTTGGGTACCTTTAAACAGGGTGTTATCAGTGAAGACTGGTACTCCCATCTAGCCTGGGCTTATTTAACCGTCATTCTAAACTCTTGTAAGCATGTGTTAGTCTCCCAGGGCTCCTGTAACAAAGTTCCATGAACTGAGTGCCTTAAAACCACAAAAATTTGTCTCACATTTCTAGAGGCTAGAAGTCTAAAACCACTGTCCCTCTGAAACTGGGGAAATCTTTCCTTCCCTCTTCCTAGCTTCTGATGGTTCTGGCATTCCTTGGCTTGTAGACACATCATGGCGTTCTCTGTCTCTGTAGTCACATGTATTCTATGTGTGTGTGTGTGTGTGTGTGTGTGTGTGTATGTATGTGTGTGTGTGTGTGTGTGTCCTCTTCCCTTATAATGACACTAATGATATTGAATTTAGGAAGTGCTAACCCAGTGTTACCTCATCTTAACTAATCGCATCTGCAAAAACCCTATTTCCAAATAAGGTCACAATCTGAGGTTCCTGGTGTATGTGAATTTTGGGGGGACACTGTTCAACCCAGTACAAAGCAGAACATAGAGAAACACACACACACACACAATTAAGACAGCTAGCCAATTAAATTTAGTCTTTATGTTCTAATGAGTTAGGCTTGGAACCAAAGCTAGTGGTATTCCACTTGGAAAGGAACTGCCCTGATATCTTCAACTTCTCTAGTCTTTCCAAGCCAGCAGACCTCACCATAGCAATGTGCTCTACCTTTCTGCTCACCTTATTCTCCAAACCACCCCTTTCCTTTCCTATACATCCTACTCTCTCTCTCCCCCCCCCCCCACCTCTAGCAAGGAGAAGGGAGACTGACAGTTGTCTACACCTGTACCTCCAGCAACTGTAGACAAAGCACTTGCTTCTCTTGTTTTGGAGAAACAAGACTCTGGCTCCATTGGTGTCCAGTGTCACACAGATGTAGGGTCTTTGAAATGCAAGTGTCAGGGCTGGCTTGAAGCAGTATTGGGGACTGGAAGACCTGGGACTAATGAGCTATCTTAGTGTAGGGGCACAAGAAGATGGAAAGAGCACAGTGACATTGGAATTCTGCACCAGTAGTTGATAACTCCCCACCTGTCCTAGCTGAGAAGGTCTTAGAAGACTTCACTTACCAAGTGCCAGAAGATGTGTCTTGGGCCATATTTTGCCCAGTCAAGGGGTCTGCATGATTCAGGACAGACAGAATGCAGGCTCAGGTTTACTTACATCAGGCTCAGATGTACAAAGAAAATGTAGCTTCTTAACTTTCTATAACTGATCTGTGGCTCTTAAATGGCCCCTAATCGCCACACCACTGACTAATGAGAGGTGCCAGTAGAACTGGATTTTAGTCCAATCTGGTAGACTCAGGTTATTCCAGTAAGCACTCTATTTTGCGTGAGTCAGTTTTTCCAATGTACGCCATTCTTCCCATTCCTCTCGCAGATGATATCTGGCTGTGTGGAAGGTTCAAGGCATTTGAGCCACTGGGAGAGAGAGCAGCCCCTCTAGTTCTGTTAGTTTATAGCTGTGAGCTAGCTGGCGTTTGTGGGAGTGGTTGGTCTGCTATCAGCCTGGGCCACACAGCTGGGGCACTTGTGGTCTGTGTGTTCCTGGCTTGGACAGGCCTCAAAGTCCTGCCTGCTGACTCAGCCCCACTGCAGACCTCACTGCAGCCCTCACTGCATCCCTCACTGGCATTCTGGGCTCTCTGGGATCTAGCTGGGACTCCTTTTCAGGCCCTAGCTTGGTAGAGGTGCCCACAACATGCCCCACATGGTCATTCTTCCTTGTAGGGCCAGGGGACAGGTACTGGCGTGGCCCTCAGGAAGACAGAGATTATGACTCCAGCTGTCCTGTTCTGAGCTTCTTCACTCTATCATTAGTTATTCTGAGTTATACTCTCTGGTCTGGACCATAACAGAGCCTGAGAAGGACACACAGGAAGTGGAGCATTGCTGCACTACCCTGGCTAGCCCGACTCCAAGCCATGGGGAGGACTGACACTGGAGATGGAGTAAAGGATTAAGTGTGAAAAGGAAAATGGTAAGCATCTTGAGAGAAAGTCACCACACCCCTAATGTTACTGCTTGAATATGTAGTCCATAATAGTACGGATGGGGTGGGGACAACGTGTGGCAGTGAAAAGACAAATCAGAAATTAACCACTGAGCTCTAGACCAGTGCTATCCAGAAGAATTTTCTGCAATGATGGATGTGTCTGTATCTGTACTGTCCACTGTGGGAGCCACTAGTCACATGTGGCTATTGAGCACTTGAAATGTGACTAGTGCTCCTAGGGTTCTGAACTTTCAATTAATTTAATTTTAATTAATTTAAAGTTAAATTTAAATAACCATATGTGGCTGATGGCTAGCATATTGGACAGTGCAGCTTTATACATTAACCTGTTATGTGTCCTGCCCTTTAGTGGTCTGGTGAGGTCCAAGGACTCTTTCTCAGACTAATGTTTTTAAATACATAAAATAAAAAATATAAGATTACAATGGAAACCAATTAATTTAATATTTATATTGTTATTTAATTTTTAATTAAGAATTTAAAGGTTATTTAAATTTTAAGAATTTTGGTAGTATAGTACTCTCTGCACTTCTTTACTGATGCATTAAATATCAGTCTAGCAGTGAGCCCAGTAACTATCATGATGGAGTTTGGATGTGTTGTCCCCTCCAAAACTAGTGGGAATTTGATCCCCAACATGGCAGTGTTGGAAACTGATTGAGTCATGGGGGTGGATCCCTCATGAATGGATTAATGCTCTCCCTGGGGGAGGGGGGATTAATGAGTGAATTCTTGCTCTATTAATTCCTGTGAAAGCTGGTTGTTTAAAAGACCCTGGCACCTCCCCTCTCTCTCTTGTTTCCTCTCGCCATGTGATCTGCTTGTACCCACCGGCTACCTGCCACTTTCTGCCATGAGTAGAAGCAGCCTGAGGCTCGTGCCAGATGCAGCTGTCCCATAATCGTAAGCCGAATATAAATTTCCTTTATAAATTACCCAGTCTCGGGTATTTCTGTTAAGCAACACAAAATGGACTAATACATATCACAATTTTGAGGTAGTGATGAACATAAACAATATTTGGAGATATCTGATACAATGTAAGGTGATATGAAAATATCTATGATTTATATTGATGACAAAGTCATGGGTACTGTTAGCACTAGTATGGTTCGGGTTCATTTAGGAGTTAGTGAAAACAAACACGTAATTTTTTCCCCATCTAAGTTCACAAACCTCCTGAATTCTCTCCACAGACCTGCTGAAGATACATGGACCCAGGCTAAAAATCCCTAGACTTACGTAAACAAGACAGGTTGATGAATAAAGTAGATTTGTTAGGAAATATTTATGGAATGCCTACTACATGCCAAGTACTGTTCTAGACACTTGAGTTGCAGTTGTATATAAGACACAGAGTTGGAGTTTTCAAACTTATATTTTAGTGGAGGAGAAGGACAATGAATTAACAACTAGATCATTTTAGATAGTAGTAAATGCTTTGAAGAAAATATAACAGGAGGATCTGATAGAAAGTGACTCAGAGGGAAAGTGGCTATTTTAGATCGGATGATCGGCAAGTGACATTTGAGTTGAGTCTTTATTGAAAGAAGGAGCCAGCTATGCAAAATCTGGAGGTAGTAGCTCTGAGCACGGAGAAGGCCCTACAGCTGAAGACCTGTAGCTGATAGAGGTAGGTGTGATTGGAGCACTGCAATTGACAGGAGAGCACCGTGGAAGATCGAGGCCAGAGAGGTGGGAGGACCCGAGTCAGTGCTGTAATGCTGAATCTGTGAGTTGCCATCATAGAAGGCAGGGAATTTAGACTTTATTCTAAGTCCACTTAGAGTAAAAGGTGGGTTACATGATCCTCTCAATAAAGAATGAATTAAATGGGGAAGTGGTAGGAGGCAGTTCATGCAGGAGGCTGTTTAGTAGCTCATGTGTGAGGAAAAGGTGGCTCGAGAGGTCCTAATGCAGATAGAGAAAAGTGAATGAAATGTGGGACATCTTCTCAGGTAGAGCTGGTAAACCACAGGTAGAAGCGTGGAGTCCCAGAATGATTCAGAGCAGTGTGATTTACTGAGATGAAAGAGGTGGGGGGTGGGGGGTGGGGGGGTGTAGATTTGGGTGCAGAGTCAAGACTTCTATTTTGGTTTTATCAAATTAAAGATGTTTGGACATATGAATTTGAAGCTCAGTGGAGAGCTTAAGACAAGTGCTATAAGTTTTGGATTCACCGTTACGGAGATGGTATTTAAACCATAGGATTGAGTGAGATCAACTAAGAACAGTGTTTCTACAGAAAAGAAAGAGCTAGGTCTTAATCCTAGGGAAATCAAGTACTGTATTTAGTATTAGTTTTTTGATTGCTTATTGTGCCCCTGTTCTTGGTCTGTACTTTCAGGTTGGTATGTGCTTCCAAAGGCAGTACAAGGCCCTCCAACCAAAAACAGCTTCTCTCCTGATCTGGTAAAGTGACTGTGGGTTCAGATGATGACACCACGAAGGCCTCTGATAAACTACAATCATGCAATACTATTTGCAACAACCCATTACCACATATTTCCATAACTAACATCACAATGATGTTTCCGTGGGACATTTGCTCTTCTTTTTCAGTGGTTCCAGCATCTTTGAATCTCTTTCCTACATTTGAAGAATTCCCCCACTTTATGAGTCCCACATTCCTCTTTAGATTTCCCAGAGAGTAATCATATGGAATGATCTGGGGCTTTCTTTTTTAGAGCACATTCTCCATGCCTGACTTGCTGGCCTTCCTGGAGAGTCTATGAGCTACTTATTATCCTTTAATAAGTTCCTTTTCTGCTAAGCCAGTGTTGATGTTTGGGTTTCCCAGGAAACAAACTCCCAGACAGAGATTTGTGTGTAGGAGGTTTCTGGGGGTAGTGCCCTCAGTGTTAACATCTGTGAAGGGTGAGGGATGCAGGAGAGGGCTGAGGGAGACATTGGCTGTGGTGAAGTTCCTGTAGAATCCCATCTGACCTATGGGGAGCTCCAGAGCTGGGGGAGCCTTCAAGTTGCCCTGAACGAGCCAATGGGGGCTGGGATTGTTTGACCACTCCCCCTCCCAGTCATTGAACACAGGCTGCCCTAGAGATGGGGCACATCCCTGGACAAGGTGACTCTTTTTAGACTGAGAGCTGTTCCTGGTCAGGGATGCCACTGAGACCTGTCAGCCGCTTGCACTTTTGATCTCCACAACAAGCATTACAGTTTGCAAATCCATTATTCCCCTGGATTCTAATAATAATCGGATCACTTTCTTCATAGTTCAAATGAGAAACTGAGGCTCAGAAATATTAAACAAACTGCTAGAAAGAGGTGGATGTGAAACTCAAACCCTAGTCTTACGGTTATAAATCCTGTTTCTTTGCCTGCACCATATTGAGCACAGTGGAGAACAAACCAACCATCAGGATAGGCACAGCCTGAGCAGGGCCTGGGCAGTTTTAAAATGTTGAAGTGCATCACGTTTGAATCTTCCCTCAGGAGCTCTCAGATTTAGCTAGGATTTGGGGCAATGGATTTCAGCTGGAGCTGCCATGTATGAAGGAATCTTACCCTATCCTCCAGGGGGAAAAAAGGCCACTAAATAGCAACAAAAGCTCCATGCTAGATATTGCCTGTTTACATTAAGCATCTATTCTTACCCTCATTTATGTTCCCTCCTAGGACCTGGGTGAGATTTCAGTTCTGCCAGTGAAGCCCACTTTCATGATATCTGGAAGGCAGAGGAGATGTAGAGACTGTTTCCCTGCAGCTTTGGCAGCAGACAAGCAAGTGCCAGCCAAAGGTAGTAGCAGCAGCCGGACTCCACATTCCAATTCCTGGTCACCAGTGTCCAGAACAGAGGTGGCAGTGGCAATGGGTTTTCTGACCTCCAGCTTGCAACTACGGTGATAAAACCAAAGGACCAGGAACTGTCCCCTGATTTCTACTCCTTCATCCCTTCCAAAATATTTTTAAGCACTTTATCTTCAGAATGAAGCCAATCTCTTTCTGCTTGAAATACTTGGAATGTTTTCTTTTTTCCTGTGCTGAACCTGATTTAGCACCCCAAGTGTGAAGCCAGAATCAGAGCCTTCACCTTCCACAACCACACTCTCACACATGATATAACTGGAGGAAAAATACTCTTTACCCAGACAGCAACACGGAGAGTTCCATAGAGCAAGTGCTGAGATGTCTCCCCTAGGAAAATGAGTGACATTGGGCCAATTGGGAATTACTTCTTGAGGTAGGTGGGTTTGGAGCCTTGTCTTGCTGTATGAATTGTAACACTCAACCTCTACAACCATGAGGCTTGGTCCCACTGTAGACATATACTCCACCTTTTTGATCCAACATCCTAATGTCACGGGAAAGTAATGCATGAAATCTTGCTAGTATACTTCCTGGCCCACCGTGGTGACCAGAAGCTTCTCTCATGAAGCAGATGCACAGGAGCCTATGACCATTGGCAAGTAGCCGAGTGTCAGCTAAAGTTGCAGGCACCCAAAGCAGAATAAAGAAAAGAAAAACACTTTATGGATACCATGAATCCCACCCCCCAAAGATATAGGAAAGCACTGGACTTTTGGAAATCAAGAGTGATGTGGATTTGTAGTCATCCAAAGCAAAAAGCCTCTTTTCAAACAAAGATGTCATTTATAGAGGAGGAAAGAATCAAAGCAGCAAAGAGTCTTTAGCTCTGCAAATTCAAGCATGAAACGAAGCTTCAGGGCCAGCCTGCCCACAAATGCAGAACTTGGGACCCAGAAGATCCTATGATACTGTTGGTTGAATGATACACAGCATAAGAAAGGATTAAGGTAATGTGTAGTCTCCTTCATTTTTAAAAAGAATCACTGTAATGTCCAATTTCTACTTCATAAAGCTGTTTCCATGTTCCAGACAACAGCTGGTCCCACTTTATTGCTGTGGGTACAATGAGTTCTAGTAAATCCTGTGTAATAGATGTATTCATATGCTCCATCCTTTTAATAATCTTCTTAATTAGGGTGCTATCCTTTTAAGCAAAGCATTTATATAGTTACTTTATTGCATTTGAATACAGTGTTAGCTTCAATAGACTTAATATAATTTTATGGGATTTTTTAAAAATTGCTTTACAATGAAGGGAATTTATTTTATCACCAGTATGGAGTATTCCCATGGACATTTAAGAGCCATTGGTACAGAGGCTTATGAATCTCTGTGGAGAAAGAAAGAGCCTCAAGATGTGGTAAATGGTGGTGGTTCAGCCACTTAGCTTAACTTCTGAGAACCTCAACTGCCTTATCTGTGAATGGGGTCAATATCTTCCTTGCCTACTTCATGCAGCCATTGAGATCATCAAATAAAATATTGTATATGGAAAGGCTTTATAAAGCATTGAGAGTCATGTGCAAGTCAAGGGCTATTGCTCTCGCTGTGTAAACTCCTGTCCTCACACCCATGTGGAGACAGTGCTGGTGCATGACTTTTAGAGGCATTAGGGTAGACTTAGACTTTCAGGATGCCTGGATGATGGAGAGCAGAGAGAGCTTGGATTGTTTAGAAAAGATAAGCAGAGATAAGAGTCTCAGGCATTTGGGGAGTGAGAGAAGAAGGCCAGGAACAACAGAGGACAGCTGTCGGGTTAGTTACGGTGTTAGCCATGGGTACCTGCTGACATTCCGATACCTAAATCTGTGCCTCCTCTTCATTATGCCAAGTTGTTTTCCAGGCCTCTACCCAATTCAGCCTCACCCAAAACCTCATTGTTACTCACATTAGAGTTCAGACAAACAATTTTTCACTTAAGCAAATGAATGTTCTGGAATATCCTCTCTGTGCCCTACAACACTAGGATTCCATTTATTGGGGTCATATGTTCTAATGTCTCTTTAAGTGTAGATAAAATGGAACTCAGCACATATCAGGTTTCAGCTACCAATGCACAACACAGTTAGATATGTCCTCAGCAATATAATTTTTAAATTTGAAAGACAGATTTATAAAGTAGGTCCTAGTGTCTTTTGAATAACACTACATCACCATTACTCCAGTCTAAATCTGTATTATTTTCTTTATCATTATGCATCATAGAGCCAAAGTCACTTTTCAAATCATGCAGTGAAACCCATTGTGTTGTCCACAATACATTCAATAAGAAAATTCAATTATTTCAAGCCCAGAGGTTTTACCTACTTCTTCTAAACATATCAAAATTTCAGTGTATTCTCAAATATATAGGCTTGGAGGCAGTAGTAATAGAGTAAAAAGATCACTGTACTCAGAGTTAGAAAACATAGGTTTGAATCTGATTCTAGCACTTAATGGCTGGGGAGGTTTGAGCAAGTTACTCTATCCCGATGGGCTTTGGTTTGCTTGACTCTTAAAATGGGGATGATAGCATGTACTTCACAAGGCAAGGAACAAATGGGAGAGTGAGGTTGGAAGAGCTTTGGAAAAATTAATGTTAGGACCTTACTTTATTAATTATGTGTTATAGTCATGAACAATGTCCATATTTATTGATATCTCATTGACATTGGAAAATCTCAAATATATTCTTACCTCATGTCCTGGTTTACAAACTTCTTAGCTACGGATCAAGGGGGTTGGGAGCTATCCTTTCTTTTTGGCTTCCTTCCCCTTCTCTCTAGTTTTAATATTTAATGTAATTGTGGCCATGCCTTTCTTGGCTGACCTGTCAATTAAAGATCAAAGCACAGCCTCTCATTGCCATTTCAAGTCCACCTAACTGTTATCTGGATACAGAAGCTTTTATATACGCCAGTATGATCCTGAGGATCTATGCCACAGGAAGAGTAAAAGGAAATGCAGAACAGTCTTGGACCCTGAGTGAATGAAGAGGAGTGTGCAAGGGCTGTAGCAAGAACATGCCTTATACACACAAGCAAGAAATTTCCTACAATAGACACATTCAGTCATGGCCAGGACTCCCTGTGGCCTTCTCCCATGAGTGAGGGCAGAGATGACTATGCTTTCTGCACGTGGGCTCATGCCCCAGAGAAAGAGAAGAGGCAGGAGTTGAGGCATGCATGCCTGGTTTCTCCTTTCAGACTCAGCCTGATGAGGAGTAAGGGAAGGAAAGCAGAGACACCGCAAGAATATTATGCTGGAAGTCCTCCTGCATGGATGGAAAATCAACTTTGGGAAACAAGCATTCCTCTATAACAGATCGGTCTTTCTTTCAGCATGAAAGTAAGTTCCTGTAACAGCAGTTAACTCTGGAGTCCGCAATACATACCAATTGTGTTTCTTCAGAATGATGACTGGGATAGAACAATCATATTTTAAGAATACTTTTATATTGCAAAATTTTTCACTGCCACATCTTTCATCTCATTTTTTTACAATGCTTTCTCCTCTAGGCTATCTACCCTGTTAATTATAAACCCATCCATCAACCCAAGCCTAGTAAGACAATAGTTGAAGAGCAGTTGGAAATAGAGGGATTGAGCAATGGCTGGTTTCCAGATCACAGAGTCGACGCTATGAAACACTTTGCAAGATGGCATTTTTTTCTCCCTCAGCCTGGATTATTTCTTAGTGTTCCTGATTCTGCTGGCAGAAGTCCTGTTAAATTCAGGAAAACCATATGAAATCCATCCCGGGTGTTGCCAAAATAAATTGTTAATCGTATCTGATGTAGCACTGAAGAGTGTTCCATCATAGTCAATTTTCTCTTTTGTAACTGTTCCCCTTGTCTTCATTCAGGATCTGCCAAGAGGAAAGGAAGCCCATATTGTACATGCCACATCTTGTTATCTTCTGGAGGAGAGAGGACAGCAAGGATGGCCCATGGGGTCAGGACGAGGGTACCCCTAACACTAATAAGAGATGTTTATTACAGCCAAATTTCAAATATCCCTCTGGGGATATTAAGAATTTGGGATTCCAAACTATACCCATTATAGCGTGAGGGTCTGAGTTTCATGAAGTTTCAATTTGCAAAGAGTGGGATGACCAACAAGATTTGTACCTGCATGTTTCCAAATGCCTTCTTTAGATGCAAAAGTTATATAAAATGACTGCAATTGTTTCCACTATCTGGTTCATTTAAACCATGCTTACCACAGCACTTAGTTATCTGGACTGTTGTCTATTTCTCATTTATAGGAAAGAAGCAAATGATCTATTTTTATTTAATGGAACAAAAGCCAATAAAAAAGCAACAACCAAAATCTGTCCTAGGATAGATCACATCAACACATCTAGCTTAATCACAATAGATCCTTGGAAAAGAGATTGAATTTCTTTTAATTGAATCTGCACCCCCTCTACATTTATAGTATTCTACAGGTGTTACAATGGACATGCTGGAGGGCTATGCAGTTCTTGAACATTAATTATGGCATAAGACCTTTGTATTTACCAGGACTAGAAAATGGACTGATACGGTTAAAACCAGAAGAGGATTTTGTCCAAGCCTCAGATACTCAGCTAAACAAATTAGGCATCCCTCTTTGGCCTCTATTTAACAAAAGCTCAACTGCTTTGCAAAATAAAACACACAGGTTGCTATGCTGTTATCCTAAAAGCATGCCAGTCCTGGTGGCTCCCATCACACCTACTTCTGGATATAAATTTTGATTTCAGTCTTAGTAAAGCAAGTTGTATTCGCCAAGCTTCATATTCCATGACTCATTTAAACAGTGATTTATGTAAGCTGATTTGTTCTGATTTAGGTATCTCACTGCTCTTGTGAATTTGGAAATGTGTCTTATCTGAGCAGGGATCATGAATCCAAATGTAAAATATAACTGTAATATTAGAAATTTTCTGACACCCCACAAAGTCTTCATGAGTTTATTGGCATAAGCAAAGGGTTGGAGATGAGATTTGACACCTGGAGATGGTAAGCTAGTGTGCAAGGAAGAATGTCTTTAGCAAGACCTAAAGGAAAACGTATCCCAGCAAAGCAGTGTGGATGCCACTGTGCCATACTTTCAACTTGAAATTTCCAAGTCTGAAGGTTTAATCTACCAGTTTAAGTTCTAATAATGGTGTTCGTGTGTGTGTGTGTGTGTGTGTGTGTGTGTGTGTGTGTGTGTGTGCGCACGTGCTGAGGGGAGAAGGTACACATTTTCTGTGGAGAAGTTGAAAACAATAACAAAGCTAACTAAAAGATAGGCTACCTTTTATAATCATCATATGTCAGACATTCTCAAAAATTTCAACAATGTCAGATCACCTGGCAGCAGGCAGGAGCATGCATGGGGTCCTAGGTGGGAGCCAAGGGCAGCCCCCACTGCCTGAAAGCAGGCAGGATGATGCACAGAGTCCTAGGCAGGAACTATGGGCAGCACCACCAGCCTGGCAGCAGGCAGGATCATGCCAAAAACACCACTTCTGTGTGGGTGGCCCACCACAGACACTGCCACAGCCATGGCTGCCACAAAAGCATCTTGCTGCTACAAGAGTAGCCACAGCCACTGTGCAGGTGGCCCACCAGACACTTGACTGCATTGACACATGGAGAGTCACCAATGGAGACTAAAAAATGAAGAGGAAGTCTCTCTATTCAGAGCCCATTCCAGAGTAATAGAAGTAACTGCTCTACCAGAGGACCAGCCATCAACATAGAAATACTAGAAACATGAAAATCTGAGAAAATATTATACCATGAAAAGAATACAGTAATTCTCAAATACCAGACCCTATAGAGTAGGAAACCCTTGAAAGGACTGAAAAGTAATTCTGAGCAACAATCTTAAGGAAAATCAAAAAGATATGAGAAGACTCAGACAACATAATGAAATGAGAATAAAACCCAGGATATGAAGGAGGAAATTTACAAAGAGATTAATACCCTAAAAAAGAATGTAGCAGTACCCATGTAAGTGAAAGGTTCACTCAATGAAATAAAAAACACAGCTGAGAGCTTAAACAGCAGGCTAGAACAAGCAGAAGAAGGAATTCCTAATCCTGAAAATAGTCTTTTTGAAATAACCTAGGTAGACAAAAAAAAAAAAAAAAAAAAAAAGGAAAAATAATTTTAAAAACTGATGAAAATCTAAGAGAGCTAGCAGACAGCCTTAAGCATACAAACATTTGAATCATGGGTTTTCCAGAAGTGGAAGATAAAGAAAAAGGCATGGAAAACCTATTCAATGAAATAATAATGGAAATTTTAAAGGTATAGGGAAAGACATGGACCTTCAGATCTAGGAGGCTCAAAGATCCCCAAACAGATTTAATCCAAAAGGTCTTCTCTGACACACATTATAGTCAAACTGGCAATGCTCAAAGAAAAGGAGCTAATCCTAAAATCAGCAAAAGTGTCAAGTCATCTAAAAGGGATCCCCTATCAGATTAACATCAGACTTCTCAACAGAAACTCTACAGACCAGAAGAAAGTGAGATGATAAATTCAAAATACTAAAAGAAAAACACTGCCAGCCAAGAATACTATACCCAGCAAGTCTATCCTTCAGAAATGAGGAGGAAACAGCATATTTTCCAGACAAACAAAAACTGTGGGAGTTAATTGCCGCATAACCAGCCCTGCAAGAAATAAGGGAATCCTGCATTTGAAATCTAAAAAACAATAATCACTACCATGAATATACAAGAAAGAACATAACTCACTGGTAGAACAAAAATGCAAATGAGAAAGGAAGAAACTATACCTTACCATCTCGAAAAACCAACAAACATCAAAGACAAACAATAAAAGGGGAAGAAAGGACCGAAAGATATTTAAAACATCCAAATGAAAATCAATAAATGGCAGGGGTAAGACAATACCTGTCAATAACAACCCTAAATATAAATGAATTAATCTCCCCACTCAAAAGACATAGACTAACTAATTGGATTAAAAAGTGTGAATCAACTATATGCTGTCTAAAGACACACACAGACTAATAGTGAAGGGATGGAAAAAGATACACTATGCAAATGGAAACCAAAAACTAGCAGAAGTAGCTATTCTTATATAGGATAAAACAGACTTTAAACTAAAAACCATGAAAAGAGACAAAGAAAACCACTATATCATGATAAAGGGATCTATCCAACAAGAAATAGCAATCATGAATATATATGCACCCAACACTGGAGCACCCAGATATATAAAGCAAACACTATTAGACCTGAAGAAAGAGATAGACCCCAATATGAAATAGTAGGAGCATCCCTCTGTTAGCACTGGACAGTTTATCTAGGCAACAAATCAACAGAGAAACACAGGATTTAAGCTACACTTTAGATCAAGTATACCTGGCAAATACCTACAGAACATTTCACCCAAGAACTGTAGAATATACATTCTTCTCATCAGCACATGGAATATTCTCTAGGTTACAACATATGTTAGGTCACAAATCAAAAATCAACAAATTTTTTAAAAATTGAAATTATTTCTAGTATCTTTTCAGACCACAATGGATTGAAACTAGAAATGGATAACAAGCAAAACTCAGGAAACTATACAAATACATAGAAATTAAACAACATGCTACTGAACTACCTATGGGTCTAAGAAGAAATCAAACAGGAAATCAAAAAATTTCTTGAAACTAATGAAAATAAAGACATAGCATACCAAAGCCTGTGAGATACTGCAAAAGCAGTACTAAGAAGGAAGTTTATTGCAATAAAAGCTTACATCAAAAGAATAGAAAGATTTCAAATAAACAATAACCCAACACTATAACTCAAAGAACTAGAAAAACAAGAACAATCCAATCCCATAGTTAGTAGATGGAAAGACATAATTAAGATCAGAGCAGAACTAAATGAAATAGAGACCCCAAAATGATACAAAAGATCAGTGAAACAAAAGTTGTTTTTTTGAGAAGATAAACAAAATAGACAAGCCTTCAGCTAGGCTAACCAAAAAAAGAGAGAAGACCCAAATAACAAAAATCAGAAATGAAAAAGGAGACATTACAACCAATACCACAGAAATACAAGGAATAATTAGAGACTGTTACAAACAACTATATGCCAACAAATTTGAAAACCTGGAGGAAATGAATAAGTTTTGGGGTACATACAAACTACCAAGACTGACCCAAGAAGAAATAGAAAACCTGAACAGAGCAATAATAAGCAATGAGATTGAGGCAGTAATCATCAGTCTCCCAACAAAGAAAAGCCCAGGACCACATGGCTTTACTGCTGAATTCTACCAGACCTTTATTTTTATTTTATTTTTTATTTATTTTTATTTTTTTGCCTTTTTCGTGACTGGTACTCAGCCAGTGAGTGCACCGGCCATCCCTATATAGGATCTGAACCTGCGGCGGGAGCGTCGCCGCGCTCCCAGCGCCGCACTCTCCCAAGTGCGCCACGGGCTCAGCCCTCTACCAGACCTTTAAAGAGGAATAAATACCAATCCTTTTCAAACTATTTCAAAAAATTGAAATGGAAGCCATTCTTCCAAACTCATTCTATGAGGCCAACATCACCCTGATCCCAAACCAGAGAAAGATAGAAAAAAAAAGAAAAGAAAACTGAAAACTACAGGCTGATATCTCTGATGAATATAGACGCAAAAATCCTCAACAAAATATTAGCAATCAAAATATAGCAATACATCAAAAAATTATACACTACAACCAAGTGGGATTCACCCCAGGAATGCAAGGATGCTTCAACATACACAAGTCAAAATAAATGTGATATGCCATATCAACAAAATCAAGGACAAAAGTCATTTGATTATCTCAATAGATGCAGAAAAAGCATTTGCCGAAATTCAACATCCCTTCATGATAAAGCCTCTCAGCAAATTAGGTATAGGAGGAAAGTATCTCAACACAATAAAAGCCATATACAATGAACCTACTGCCAATATCATCCAGAACAGGGAAAAACTGAAAGCTTTCCCCTTAAGAACAGGAACAAGATGAGGATATCCGCCTATACCACTCCTATTACTAGCCAGAGCAATTAGGTAAGAGAAAGAAATAAACAGCATCCAGATTGGAAAAGACAAAGTCAAACTGTCCCTGTTTGCAGATGACATGATCCTATGTATAGAAAAACCTAAAGACTCTATCAGTAACTCTTAGAGGTGATAAACAAATTCAGTAACGTTGTAGGATACAAAATCAATACACAAAAATCAGTAGTTTTTTTTTAATACTCCAAAAATGAACTAGCAGAAAAAGAAATCAAGAAAGCAAGCTCATTTACAATAGCCACTAAAAAAATAAAATACCTAGGAATCAATCTAACCAAGGAGGTGAAAGATCTCTATAATGAGAAGTACAAATTATTGCTGAAACAAATTAAAGAAGACACAAAAAGATGGAAAGACATTCATGCTCTTGGACTGGAGGAATTAACATTAGGAAAATGTCGATACTACTCAAAGTGATTTACAGATTCAATGCAATCCCCGTGAAAATACCAATGACTTTCTTCACAGAAATAGAAAAAACAATGCTAACATTCATATGGAACAACAAAAGACCCTGAATAACCAAAGCAGTCCTGAGCAACAACAAGAATAAAAAGCCATAGGCATTACACTACCTGACATCAAATTATACTACAAAGCTATAGTAACCCAAACAGCATGGTACCGGCATAAAAACAGACACTCAAACATGGATGGACTTAGAGAAAATTATATTAAGTGAAATAAGTCAGGCACAGAAAGAAATACCACATGTTCTCACTTATTTGTGGGAGCCAATAACAATAAATAAATAAATATACAAACAAACAAATGGGGGTGGGGGGAGGGAAGAAGACACAACAATCACAGTTCCTTGAACTTGCTAAGGGAAGTGAACAGATATGATGTTTTGGGGGAGAGGGGGGAAAAAGTGGAACTGGTAAAGGGACATGAAAATCAACTACATTGTATATTGAAAAATTAAAAGAAAAATAAAAACATACAGTCAGACCAGTTTAACAGAATGGAGAACACAGAAATCAACCCACCTACAGCCAACTGATCTTTGACAAAGGCAACAAGAACATACATTGGGGAAAGGACTGCCTCTTCAATAAATGGTGCTGGGAAAACTGGACATGCATATGTAGAAGAATGAAACTAGACCCATACCATTCACCATATACCAAAATCAACTCAAGATGGATTAAAGTCATATATAAGACTCAAAGTCATATATAAAACTATTAAAAGAAAACATGGGGGAAACATTTCAGGAAGTAGGACTCAGCAAAAACTTTATGAACAAGACCCCAAAAGCACAGGCAACAAAAGAAAAAAATAAACAATTGGGATTATATCAAACTAAAAAGCTTCTGCATAGCAAAAGAAACAGTTAATAGAGCAAAAAGACAACATACAGAATGGAAGAAAATATTTGCAAACTATGCATCTGACAAGGGGCTAATTTCCAGAAAATATAATGAACTCAACTTAACAGTATAAAACAAAACAAAACAAAACAACCCCCCCCAAACCAAGAAACCCAATTTAAAAATGGGCAAAGGAGCTGAATAGGCATTTCTCAGAGGAAGACATACAAATGGCCAACAGACACATGAAAAAATGCTCAGCATCACCAAGCATCAGGAAATTGCAAATCAAAACCACATTGAGATATCTTATGCCAGTTAGACTGGGCAGTATCAAAAAGACAGAGAATAACTAATGCTGGTGAAGATGCGGAGAAAGGGGAATCCTGTCTACATTATTAGTCAGACTATAAATTAGTGCAGCCTCTATGGAAAACAGTGTGGAGGTTCCTCAAACAACTGCAGGTAGAACTGCCATATGATCCAGCAATCTTGCTGCTGGGTGTATACCCAAAGGATTGTAAATCATCCTGTCAAAGGGATACCTGTGCTCCCATGTTTATCGCAGCGCTATTTACAATAGCCAAGACTTGGAACCAGCCTAACTGTCCATCAACAGACAACTAGATAAGGAAAATGTGGTATATATACACAATGGAATACTACTCTGCCATAAAAAGGAATGAAATTACACCATTTGCAGCAACATGGATGAACTTAGAGAAAATTATGCTAAGCAAAATAAGCCAGGTATAGAAACAGAAATACCACATGCCCTCACTCAGAAGTGGGAGCTGGAAAAAAAAAAAAAGAAAGAAAAGAAAGAAAGGTGGCCACTGGGCCTCAGGCAGCCGGGAAACTTGTGGACCTTCCTCTGGCCATCTCTTAAGGGAGGATTGCTGCTGCTGGCCGGTCGTGGGGGCTCAACGCCACTTTGCCCCCGGCAGGAGAGGCTGCCTCATTTACAGGCAACAGCTTTGAAGTGTGGAGCAGGAAAAGAACTGATTCTTAGCTGCAAAAGTGAGTCTTGAAACAGGGAACATGGCGCCAGGGCTGCTGTGGATGCAGCCAGGATCCCGGAGGCTGGGGCCGCACTGAAGGCGGCCAGCTGCCCTATCCAGGATTCGAGGTTTCAGGCCGGCATTAAAGAAGATTCCTGGGAGCGCCCGAGCGGCGCCGCGACTGAACAGCCCGAGGCGGCAGCGCCGAGAACACGGAAGGCAACAAACCAGAGACAGAGCGAGCGCCCGACCTGGCACAGCACTGTGAGTGATCCCTGGCACAGCTCTGTTCGGGGGGTGGATGCCCACGTGGCTCCCCGCCTGCACCACCAGGCCACTCACTGCCCCGGTGCTGCCTCCATTTTCCCAGGTGCGGGCAGCTCCGCCCTGCTCGGCCATCACTGAGCCCATTTGCTTGGCCTGGCGCGGGGCTTTCCGGACCCTGCGGGCCGACCTCCTCTCCCACTCCCTCCACGGTTCTCTGGCAGGGCTGGGGGTGTGGGGCGTCCCGACCAGTTTTGGGAGGGCTAGGAAGTACGGGTGGGCCGACTGTCACTCCACCACACCCTGGACTCCGGCCCCGGTAAACTTCCTGTTACTGGGAGGCAGATACCATCTCTGCGACCACCAGTTTGGAAAAAAGCCTAACGAATTTCTGGTTGGGAATAGTGTGGTAGGAGAGTTCCCAGGTCCGCTTGAACCTGCCGGAGAGCAGGCTGCAGGCGGGCACTAGACTCGGTTTATACGGGGGGGATACAAAGGTGAACAAGACCCGAGAAAGATCTACACAGTGCTACAAAGGCACCCAGAGAGACCGGTCGTCTGTGCCTAGCAGAAACCTGGTAGACTTCCTGGGCGAGGCGGTGCTGAGCAGGGTCTTGAAGGCCCAGCTGATAGACGAGGGGTGCAGAAGACACGCCCCAACCCAGCACAGTGTGCACAGAGGGGGGAGACATGCGGCCAGGGAGGCGGAGACTCGACAGAAACCATACACCCGGTGGGGTCGCCACTGCACGATCTAACAGCCTGGGCCAGAGCACACGGAACGGGGAGAAGTCCTGTACAGAAAGTGAAAGCTCAACAGAGATCACACACCCTGTGGTACGTGATCCACCAGCCCAGCAGAGTACAAGCTGACCAGAAAGGTGGATCCCCGGAGAAGCCCAAGACCCGAGGCAACCACACACACAAGACACTAGAGGCCAACTGAGCAGTCACGGCGGGAGCCATACCAAATTGGCAACCACAGCAACATCCTAGTTAGTCATTAGTCTTAAACCGGTGGACTGTGAAACCCCCTGCCACAATGAATAAACACCAAAAAAAAGACACCAGAAATACAAAAAATCAAGAAAGTACACCACCAAAAGTTGATAAATCTCATACTCTAGATCCTATAGAACAAGAAGCCCTTGAAATAACTGACAAGGAATTTCGAGTGATAATTCTAAGGAAACTGAATGAGATACAAGAAAACTCAGCTAGACATCATGATGAAATGAGGAAAAGTATACAGGATCTGAAAGAGGAAATATACAAGGAAATCAATGTCCTGAAAAAAAATGTAGCAGAACTTGCTGAACTGAAGAAGTTATTCAGCGAAATAAAAAACACAACGGAGAGTTTAACCAGCAGGCTTGTCGAAGTTGAAGAGAGAACCTCTGAACTTGAAGATGGGCTGTTTGAAATAACACAAGCAGACAAAAAGAAAGAAAAAAGAATCAAGGACATGGAAGAAAATCTGAGAGAGATATCAGACAACCTCAAGCGCTCAAATATCCGAGTCATGGGTATTCCAGAAGGGGAGGAAAATGGAGATTCCATTGAAAACATATTCAACAAAATAGTGGCAGAAAACTTCCCAGGTATAGGAAAAATCACAGATCTTCAGATCCAGGAAGCTCAACGATCTCCAAACGTATTCAACCCAAAAAGGCCTTCTCCAAGACATGTCATAGTCAAATTGGCAAAACTCAGAGACAAAGAGAGAATCTTAAAAGCTGCAAGAGAGAAGCGTCAAATCACCTATAACGGAGCCCCAATCAGGTTAACATCAGACTTTTCATCACAAACCCTAAAAGCTAGAAAGGAATGGGATGATATTTTCAAAATACTAAAAGACAAAGATTGCCAGCCAAGAATACTCTACCCTGCAAGGCTATCCTTCCGAAATGAGGGGCAAATAGTATATTTCTCAGACAAACAAAAACTGCGGGAGTTCACTACCACAAGACCACCCTTACAAGAAATCCTCAAGGGAGTACTGGGTTTGGTTCCTGAAAAATAACTACCACTGCCATAAAAACCTAAGAAAAATCTAAACCCGCTAGTACAATAAAAATGGCATTCATGAAGAGAAAACAAGCTAACAAAAACACTATCTACAACCTAAGGAACCAACAAACAAAGAAACCAAACAGTAAATCAGAAAGCAAGGAACAAAAGACACCTAAGACAACCAAACAACCAATAAAATGCTAAGAATAAATCAACACCTTTCAATAACAACTCTTAATGTTAAAGGCTTAAATTCCCCAATTAAAAGACACAGACTGGCTGACTGGATCAAAAAGCAGGACCCAACTATATGCTGCCTACAAGAGACCCACCTCACCCATAAAGATTCACACAGACTAAGAGTGAAAGGATGGAAAAAGATTTACCATGCAAACAGAAAAGAAAAACGAGCTGGAGTGGCTATTCTTATATCTGACAAAATAGACTTTAAACGAAAAACCATAAAAAGAGACAATGAGGGACACTACTTAAGGATAAAAGGACTGATCCATCAAGAAGACATAACAATCATAAATATGTACGCACCCAATGTTGGAGCAGCCAGATTTATAAAACAAACTCTATTAGACCTAAAGAAGGAAATAGACACTAATACCATAATAGCAGGGGACCTGAACACTCCACTGTCAATATTAGACAGATCATCTAGGCAAAGAATCAGTAGAGAAACACAAGATCTAAACAAGACTCTAGACCAATTGGAATTGGCAGATATCTACAGAACATTCCACCCAACAACCTCAGAATATTCATTCTTCTCATCAGCACATGGATCATTCTCCAAGATAGATCACATATTAGGTCACAAATCAAGTCTCAATAAATTCAAAAAAATTGGAATTATCCCATGTATCTTCTCAGACCACAATGGATTAAAACTAGAAATTAATAACAAACAAAACTCTGGAAACTATACAAACACATGGAAATTAAACAGCATTCTACTTAATGACATATGGGTCCAAGAAGAAATCAAGCAGGAAATCAAAAAGTTTACTGAAACTAATGAAAACAATGATACATCATACCAAAACCTGTGGGATACTGCAAAAGCAGTATTGAGGGGAAAATTTATTGCATTAAATGCTCACTTCAGAAGAATGGAAAGATGGCAAGTGAACAACCTAACACTTCACCTTAAAGAACTAGAAAAACAAGAACAATCCAATCCTAAAGTTAGCAGACGGAAAGAAATCATTAAGATCAGAGCAGAACTGAATGAAATTGAAAACCAAAAAACAATTCAAAAGATCAACGAATCAAAAAGTTGGTTTTTTGAAAAGATAAATAAAATTGACAAACCATTAGCATGGCTAACAAAAAAAAGAAGAGAGAAGACTCAAATAACAAAAATTAGAAATGAAAAAGGCGATATTACAACTGATTCATCTGAAATACAAGGAATCATTCGAGACTACTATAAACAACTATACGCCAACAAATTTGAAAATCTGGAGGAAATGGATAAATTTCTGGACACACACAAGCTCCCAAAACTGAACCGTGAAGACGTAGAAAATTTGAACAGACCAATAACAATAAAGGAGATTGAAGCTGTTATCAGAAGGCTCCCAACAAAGAAAAGCCCAGGACCAGATGGATTCACAGCAGAATTTTACCAAACATTCAAACAGGAATTGACACCGATTCTTTACAAACTATTCCAAAAGATTGAAACGGATGCAAATCTCCCAAACTCATTCTATGAAGCAAACATCATCCTGATACCAAAACCAGGTAAAGATATAACCAAAAAAGAAAACTACAGGCCGATATCCTTGATGAATATAGATGCAAAAATCCTCACTAAAATACTAGCAAACAGAATACAGCAACACATACGAAAAATTACTCATCACGATCAAGTGGGATTCATCCCAGGGATGCAAGGTTGGTTCAACATACGCAAATCAATAAATGTGATACACCATATTAATAAACTCAAACACAAGGACCATATGATCATCTCTATAGATGCTGAAAAAGCATTTGATAAAGTTCAGCACTCATTCATGACAAAGACCCTCTATAAGTTAGGTATAGAGGGAAAGTATCTCAACATAATTAAAGCCATATATGACAAACCCACTGCCAATATCATCCTGAATGGGGAAAAGCTGAAAGCTTTTCCTTTAAGAACAGGCACTAGACAAGGATGCCCACTCTCACCACTCCTATTCAACATAGTGTTGGAAGTACTAGCCAGAGCAATCAGAGAAGAGAAGGAAATAAAGGGCATCCAGATTGGAAAAGATGAAGTCAAACTGTCCCTGTTTGCAGATGACATGATCCTATATATCGAACAGCCTAAAACCTCTACAAAAAAACTGTTGGAATTGATAAATGATTTCAGCACAGTAGCAGGATACAAAATCAACACACAAAAATCAGTAGCATTTCTTTTCTCCAATAGTGAACATGCAGAAGGAGAAATCAAGAAAGCCTGCCCATTTACAATAGCCACCAAAAAAATAAAATACTTAGGAATTGAGTTAACCAAGGAGGTGAAAAATCTCTATAATGAGAACTACAAACCACTGCTGAGAGAAATTAGAGAGGATACAAGAAGATGGAAAGATATTCCATGCTCTTGGATTGGAAGAATCAACATAGTGAAAATGTCCATACTACCCAAAGTGATATACAAATTCAATGCAATCCCCATCAAAATTCCAAAGACATTTTTCTCAGAAATGGAAAAAACTATTCAGACATTTATATGGAACAATAAAAGACCACGAATAGCCAAAGCAATGCTCAGCAAAAAAAATAAAGCTGGAGGCATAACACTACCTGACTTTAAGCTATACTACAAAGCTATAATAACCAAAACAGTATGGTACTGGCATAAAAACAGACACACTGACCAATGGAATAGAATAGAGAATCCAGAAATCAACCCTCACACTTACTGCCATCTGATCTTTGACAAAGGCACCAAGCCTATTCACTGGGGAAGGGACTGCCTCTTCAGCAAGTGGTGCTGGGATAACTGGATATCCATATGCAGGAGAATGAAACTAGATCCATACCTCTCACCGTATACTAAAATCAACTCAAAATGGATTAAGGATTTAAATATACACCCTGAGACAATAAAACTTCTTAAAGAAAACATAGGGGAAACACTTCAGGAAATAGGACTGGGCACAGACTTCATGAATATGACCCCAAAAGCACGGGCAACCAAAGGAAAAATAAACAAATGGGATTATATCAAACTAAAAAGCTTCTGCACAGCAAAAGAAACAAAAGAGTTAAAAGACAACCAACAGAGTGGGAGAAAATATTTGCAAAATATACATCTGACAAAGGATTAATATCCAGAATATATAAGGAACTCAAACAACTTTACAAGAAGAAAACAAGCAACCCAATTAAAAAATGGGCAAAAGAGCTAAGTAGGCATTTCTCTAAGGAAGATATCCAAATGGCCAACAGACATATGAAAAAATGCTCATCATCACTCAGCATCCGGGAAATGCAAATCAAAACCACATTGAGATACCATCTAACCCCAGTTAGGATGGCTAAAATCCAAAAGACTATGAACGATAAATGCTGGCGAGGCTGCGGAGAAAAAGGAACTCTCATACATTGTTGGTGGGACTGCAAAATGGTGCAGCCTCTATGGAAAATGGTATGGAGGTTCCTTAAACAATTGCAAATAGATCTACCATACGACCCAGCCATCCCACTGTTGGGAATATACCCAGAGGAATGGAAATCATCAAGTCGAAGGTATACCTGTTCCCCAATGTTCATCGCAGCACTCTTTACAATAGCCAAGAGTTGGAACCAGCCCAAATGCCCATCATCAGATGAGTGGATACGGAAAATGTGGTACATCTACACAATGGAATACTACTCAGCTATAAAAACGAATGAAATACTGCCATTTGCAACAACATGGATGGACCTCGAGAGAATTATATTAAGTGAAACAAGTCAGGCACAGAAAGAGAAATACCACATGTTCTCACTTATTGGTGGGAGCTAAAAATTAATATATAAATTCACACACACACATACACACATACACACACAAACCGGGGGGGGGGGGAAGAAGATATAACAACCACAATTATTTGAAGTTGATACAACAAGCAAACAGAAAGGACATTGTTGGGGGGGAGGGGGGGAGGGAGAAGGGAGGGAGGTTTTGGTGATGGGGAGCATTAATCAGCTACAATGTATATCGACAAAATAAAATTAAAAAATAAAAAAAAATTAAAAAAAAAAAAGAAAAGAAAAGAAAGAAAGAAAAAATGTTACAACAATCACAATAATTCCTTGAACTTTCAAAAGGAGAGGATGGAACTGGGGATACAGAGGTAGGAAAGGGGGAGGCGAAGGGGGGGTTAGGGAGAAATTGGTAAAGGGCCACAAAAAATGTTTACACTGTGTAATGATAAAATTTTTTAAAATGTCAGCAATGGTAAATAAAATGCTTTTCCTCAAAAATACTTTTACTGGTCTAAGTCCTACACAATTGCTGCTATTACTGTTGAGTTTATTGGTATATAGGTAAACCTCAAGCTAGCAAATTTTATTATTTATCCTTTAATTACATTATATTCTATGTGGGAGTTAACTTGTAGAACTCCAGTGACACAGCTATCCCTGACCCAGGTGGCACAGTCACATCCGCTGTTCATTTCGAAAGCAAGTTTCTAATGGCTCAGAGCTGCTGCAGCTCACTTCAGATGCAGTTCTTTCTCCAGTCTCTGTAGTACAACGTTCAATAAAAGAAAATTTTCACTGTTTGCATTTCTCTTCTGGACATTATTACTAATTTCATTTCATGATCATTCCTAAAAATAATGTAGTTATAAATAAACTTGCTCCACTAGTTCTAGGCAAAAATATACAGTGTTTTTACTTTAGAAATGTACAAAAAGTAGTCAAGGGGAAATAAGGATTTATTTGAAGATGAGCAAGTGAATGAACAAATTTCGCCTCATTATACAAAGATTTGAGGTACCTTTTAAGAAATGCCTACAATACAATAACAAAATGCAAACAAAATATCAAATCTATCCAAAAATTAGTTAGAATAAGAAGGTAGACTAGGATAAAGGAGAGGAGCACTCACGTGCATGCTGTAAAGTCTTCTACAATTGCTAACATTAAGCCTTTACTTTGACCCTGAGATTCCTGGTGGCCAAAGAAAATACGCAAGAGGAAATATACACACCACACCAGGTTATAATTAATGTAATATAAAGTGAAAGAGCACTGGCTGGAAGTATTCAGCAAGCAAGTATGTTCCTGAGGTACTATGACTTGTAATCTGTGATCATAGGTTAATCATAGGTTGATTAATGAAAAATTACAAAGCAATGGGATATGTATTGCTAGTGGTTCGTACAGGATGTTCTGCTATCCACAAGATAGGAGTTTGCTTACCTGATAGTGGAATGAGAAGGAATGGAAAAAGGCTTACAAACAAAAGGTATAGCCTATGCAAAAGTGCAGAGGTATAAAAGAGCATGTGAATTTGAAAAGAATAAGGACTTCGGTTTCATGGGAATGGAGTATATAATCCAGTGTGCAGCAGGACTTTTACATCTGCAAAAACCGTTTCCAGGTAAGGTCTCATTCCGAGGTTCTGGGTGCACATGAATTTGGGAGGAACCCTATCTAACCCTGTACAGTTATTATAGTCACATTTCCCCAACTGTGGCTCCCTCTGTCCCTCTTGTTACCGATGCACCTTGAGGCATAGCCACCTTTGCAAGGGAAAGCTTCTGCAGCCCAGTCTCTCATAGTTTCATCTCTTTTTTGGCAAAGCAGAACATGAGTGGATAATTCTTTGCATTAGGGCTATGCTATGCTTTTCCATTTGGAACACTTTCTATCAGAAGATGCAATATTTTTTCTTAGAAAATACATTTCAAGTTGCAAACAGTCAATTTACAAACTATTTTTAGAAGTGTCATCAGCTTGATATTGGGGAACGCCTGCATGCTTAATAAGATATCACGCAGGGTTTTAGACTGTCATCAGAGCCACAGGAGGAATCTGGCTTTCATGTCATCCATCTACACCATGCTGTCTGTTTGATTTTTAAGAAATGAGTATAGTTATCATGCATAAAACTTTTCTTTTTAACAGACTCAAAAAATCAGTCCATTTATTAGACAAGACTCTAACTTACATGAAAATAATTTAAATATTAGATTTCTCAGTATGTGTTCTCCTACAATCAGAGTCTGGGACAAGGTCTTGGGTCCAGGTGGTTTATTTAGGAGGTGATCACAGGCAGTAGGAGAGGACGAACAGGGACGGTTAGAGGGGCAGGCAGAGGGAAACACCAAAGTGAGGGCGCGTAGTCCACGTCGCTGCTGTGGGCAATGGAGTCTCGATCCTCTAGGACTTTGGAAAAGTGTAGAGAAAACCTCCCCAAAGTCGTCCTCCTGAAAGGCTGGAGGCTGGAGCATCCCCCTCGCTTTCTCCCCTCTTCAAACAAGGGCTGCCTCTGGGGAAGTCAACTCTCTCACACTCTATTCTGTACCTACCTGGGAAAAGGTGTCTCAGCAGAACGTTCTTAAGATGGGGTGCTGGGTCTTAACTCCCATGTAATTGTCACCACAGCTGCAGCTTCAGTCAGAGGTGGGCCAAGGGAAGGTGACACAGGCACCAGAAGCTTCTGCTATACTAGAATTTCTTCTTTTTATAGATGATATGATCTTCATTGTGGTCATCATCTGAAAGTTAACCACCCTATGAATTAGAAATGGCATATTGTATATTTCTTTTACAATAAAAAAACAATTAAGGCATTGCAACCTGAACATAATCTACATAAAATAATGTGGTATCAGCAAGGATGTTTCACGCTGCAAGGACAAGAAGATCCAACTCAAGATGGTGTAAAGAGAAGCCTGGGGTCTGCTATGGCACCCTGTGCTGTGAGATATCTATCCCCTTAGCCTGGGGCAGCCAGCTGTAGTCCTTGGGCAGGTTGTCTCCTGCTTCAGGCAGCCTCATCAGGGCTCCTCACAGGGTGGCTTCATGGGAGTGGTTTCTAGAACTCTACCATGATATGCTGAGTGTAGCCAAGGAGGCGCTTTACCACTGGGCATGCACACCTGCCAGTGAAGCTGCTGGAAATGTTCATGTTCTGGGTGCCCAAAGAATATGACATGGAATCCAAGCTTTGGGGAGGGGGACAGAGGGTAGTGCAGGGGCTACTGGTAGGCACGACTCCAGATGGTTACTCCAACATTTGTCTTTATGTATATTAGATACTTCTGTCCATTTGTAGCTGATATTACCATTTAGTGGCATTTGAGCTGGCTGCAGGGTCCCTCCTTTAACAGTGCACCTATAAATTAAAATTTTGCATTATTTTGAAATATTTAATATGAAGAAACTATGTTAGATGAGAAATCCATTTGAATTAATACAAGAAATTTCAGTATTAAATTGTTAATGAGAGAAAAATGTGCAGTTGAACTTGTCAAATATAATTTCAACTATTGTATTTTTTAATAGTTTTTAAAATAGTTTTAAAATTTTTACTCCCTACTTTTGCAAAGTTTTTTTCGACAGCCACATTCAAGTATTTGAAGATATCATTGTTACAAATTTTGTTCAGTAATTTCATGTAGCCATTTCAAGCATAAATCTCTGATTTAAAATGTTATATTCACAAAAGCAAGCTCGAGTTCCTCATTAAAATTTTTGAAATGATTTTATTTGGAAATTTTGTATAAATTCTGTATTCTATATATTTCATAGGAATTTGCATTTCCTTTGCCACATCTTAATTATATCACATAAGCTCCCATAGAACTCCTATGCCAATGTGAGATGCAAACATTATCATACAGACATTACCTATGAGTGCCGTGTCATAAAAAATGTGAGAACCACTGAAATAGGGCAATTTATTATCTCATATGAGAAGTCTGGTAGAAGTGCAGTTCCCAGATTGATTAAGTTACATGCTTAATGACATCATCAAGTGCCCTCAGTTCTTTCCACATTTGGCTCTCCTGTCCTCTGTGCTTTGGCTTTTGTCCTCAGCTTGTCCCCTCATGGTGGCATGATGGTTGTAGCAGCCTCAAACACCACATCCTCATGCACCAATGTCCAAAGGCTAGCAGAAAGTCCTCTTCTTGGGCGCACTCAAAGGGTGAAGAAAGAATTCATAGAAGTATCCTAACAAATTTTCCATCACATCTCAATGGCTGAAATGTACCCATGTGCCTTCCCAGGAAGGGAATCACCAGATCAATAGGTCAGATTTCTTCATCATAAATCTCAGAAGCTGTTTCTAGCTGATGAAACAGGAAAGGGGTTTCTTTGAAAGATACTGGCCATCACCCACTAATCAATCTTAGTGACACTAAAAGAAGGACCTGCCAATGTGCATCTCGTGATGTGATATGATACAAGTACTAGCACCTCCTGGGAAGTGTTCTTGCAGAACCATAAAATTGAACTTGAATCCTATCAAGTCTCCAGACCCAACTACCAATTTAAAGGAAATAGCTAAACAACACTATAAGAGAAAAATCCTCTAAATCCAGGATATGGTCCATTCTATGGGGCAAATGATCCAGCTTTTTCAACAAATCAATGGCATGAGAAAAAATAAAAAGGGAGGGGGACTGTTAGAAGAGACAGTTAAGAGACATAACAATCAAATGCAAAAATGTGAACCTTTTGGATTGAGCCTGCCAACTATAAAAAGATGTATTTGAGACAATCAGGGAAATTGAAATACAGAATAGATATTCGATAATATTTAGAATTCTATTAACTGCATGCTATTAATTGCATTGTTTAAAAATGACACGGTAAAGTATTTATTAGTGAAATGGTATGATGCCTGGTGGTAGCTTTTAAATACTTGGGAAAAAATTGGGGGAAAGAAACGGTTAGGTAAAACATGATTAACAAAATTGTTGATAATTTTCCAAGATGGAAATGAGACATTGGGGGTTCATTTTATGGTACTGTAGTGGATTGAATTATGTCCCCCCAAAATTCACTGAAGCTTGAATCATGTCTCCTAAGTATTATGTATAAGAAACTTAGCTCCCACTGTGACTGTTAAGAGGGTGGGAAATCCTATTATGGTAATTGAAAGGTGGAGCCTTGAAGAAGTGATTAGATTGTAGGACCGTGCTCTAGTGAATGGATTAATAATGGTGGTCAGGGGTGTGGTTCTGAGGGCTTTACAAGAAGAGAGGAGAGTCTACTCTCTCTGCTCCACCATTTTCTCAATGTGATACCCTGCCATCACCGAAGAAAGCTTTCACCAGATGTGTTCCTTGGACTTTGGGCTTCCAAGCCTCTGAAACTGTAAGCAATAAATTTCTTTTTCTTATAAATCACCCAATTCCAGGCATTTTGTTATAAGCAACAGAAATGGATGAATACAGGTACTCTCTACTTTTGTATAGCTTTCACACTTTCTATAATACAGTGTAAAAAGTTGAGTAAATGCTCGATAGCTCACAGTACTTTGGGGAGGGCCTGAGAGCTAGGCTGGAAGGTAAGCTCCCAACAACAAAGTCTTCAAACTATGCTCCAGAACTGGACTGATGAGAGCCCCAGTGGTTCTGCCCCTTTGAGCACCTGAGGAAATGGTTGCCCCTAATCTGTAACTCGTCTTTGCCAAGAACTTGTCTTTGAAGCCACAGAAAAACTGGTGGTTCAGATGCTTCAGCCACTAAAAGCCGGACAACTTGGTTACTCCTTCGAACCAGCAAAAGATGGAAACTCTACCCAGAGCCTGTTTCTTCTCACTGCTCACTTCTGAACAGAAGTCTTCAACAGGAGCATTTGATGGGCAGAGTCTACCTTGTGTCCTAGTTGCAAGGGAGGCTGGGAATTTACATTCTGGCTTATCCTCCAGCAAGGCAGAATTTATAATACTAGCATGTACCACATTCTAATTTTCCCCAAGTATAGAAAGGCTAGTCAAAAGTTGATAGGCAGCCATACCCATGACAGATAGATATCCACTAGCCACGACACCATAATGTTAATAGATTAAGATTCACCCTTGCAGCCAGAGAAGAACTCAGCTTTCCCTGAAGCACATGGACACCCCATACCTGATTAATACAGCATTCTAAAGGCAAGGAAGAAAGGGCAGGGGCAGCGAGGGCGGAGCAGGAGTGGCTACTGGACAGGTAGCCCACCGTGTGTGCCATGGATATCAATGCATCAGCATGATACATCTGAATTTGCCTTGGTCAGTCAGGAGATTGGCTAGTTTACAGCCTTGAGCTAAGCTACTTAACCTCTCTGCCCTCAGGTCAAATAAGAGAACTGGTTTAGGTCAGTGGTTTTCCATCTTTCCTTCCTCCCTTCCACCTGCCCTCCCTCCCTCCCTCCCTCTCTTCCTCCCTTTCTCCCTTCTTCCTTTTTTTCTTTCACAGCAGAACATGCTTTTTACCTCTGCTAGTCTTAGGTGACATCACAATCTACAAATGGACCACAGGCAAGCAGTTACAGTGGAAGCTGAAGAGGCAGAGCGATGGGCGGTGGGCACAGGGGGAGGCCCCCAGCCCTGTGTGTTTCCTCTCCCCGCTTCACTTCAGAGGAACCCTAGTGAGCTCTGCAGACTGAAATAGGTACTATTTTAGTTATTCCCCCCCCCCCAGTTCCAGTATTTTATTACTCAGTGACTCCCCCCTGGACCAATTTATATTCCACACTTTGTTTTTCTTAATAGAGCAAATTGTTCTATTAAAAGAATATAATAAACTAGGGAGTCACGGCAGCTCAGTTTTACTCTGTCCTGACACCATTTACTGTAATGAGTAATTTATTCTGTTTCTCGGTTTTTTGCACACTAAGATATTTGGGCCCCAGACTATCAGGGTATAAGCCACATACATGCTCTGTCCACGTTCTCAGATTATAGACTCCTTGGGGAGAGGCTCTATTTTATGCCTCTTCATGTCTGTCAATCTCACACAAAGCCCTCCACAGAGAAGGTGCTTAAAAAATGTTGGCTAATTATTGATAATACATGAACACAATTTTAATGTTGTGGGAAACTTCTATTCTCCTAAATTGTCACTAGAACTTGTACCAATGGAGACTGTAATAGTCCGTTTTGTTTTGCTATAACAGAATACATGGAACTGGGTAATTTATAAGAAAACAAAATGTACTGCTTACAGTTTCTGAGGCTGGGAAATCCAAAGTCCATTTGTGGTGGTGACAGTGACCCACGGGTCTCACATTGCAAGATGGTGGAAGCAGAGAGAGCAGAGAGAGAAACAGACTCTCCTCTTCTTTTAAAGCCCTCAGAACCACACCCCTGACCACCATTTTTAATCCATTCACTACTGCATGGTCCTACAATCCAGTCACCTCTTCAAGGCTCCACCTCTCATTACCATAATAGGATTTCCCACCCTCTTAACAGTCACAGCGGGGGCTAAGTTTCTGATGCATAAAACTTGGGGGACACAATTCAAGCTCCAGTGAGTTGTGGGGGGGACATAATTCAATCCACTACAGAGACTAACTGTGGGAGTGGGCTCCTCTGGGTTATGGGAGCAGAGGCAGGAGCCCATCTGAGGTCACTGATCCTTTTCTTTTCACTCCCCGTCTTCCTGTCTTCCTCAAACAGCTCAGAATTTGTGTTAGTTAGAATCAGTGCAAAATTACATGGACAGATGAAATTCAAGGGAAAGCTCTTCATCGCCAGTGTTGATATGGCTAGCACTTTTCTTACAAGAATCAAACCCGTCAGAAGATATTATGATGCTATGATGTCTTTTTGATGGTCTTGCTGATCATGAAGAAGGGAGCAAAGGTTAAAGAGAAAAAACTACTTAGCATTCTGCAGAGGGTAGTCCTTTCAAATACAATTAGTTTCACACAGTACTTATCTGTTATTGCATTTGCTAAAAGATAAAATGGCCTATTAGTCCACCGTGTCTCTCCTCTGCCGTCAAATCACACTGAGGGTTTTAGCACAAAAAGAGCCAAACTGCATTCTCTCTCCTATAAATTGTATAATTGGAAAGCAATAAATTTAAAGATCTAAAAGGGAGCAGAATAAAGGAAGTGTCAAACAATGACTTACTCTAATTAATAACCATTTATGTCTCCCATTTGGTAAAGTGCTTTGCAAATGTAATCACCTTTTAGTTTAAAGTATATTCATTTTATGAGTAGAATATGATTTCGTTTGTGAGAATGAGAATTACATATGGCTCTTAATCAACCTGGAGCTCTTTAGTACTAGAAGAGTTCACCTCCAATAATTACAGCAGTACTATGGAGAGTTAGTTTGCTACATAGTTTAAAAATCTAATCTTACCGTAGAAGTTAACTTTTTACTTATTTCTAATCAGTACAAAATTAAACATGGAGGCAAAGAGCATCTAGCTTGTGTGCATATGTACATATATATACACACACTATAAGAATACTATATATATATAGTATACATATCCATATATAGTATACTATATATGCAGTATATATACACACATATAGTATACTATATATAATATATTATATACATCTATATACTATAGATATAGATATTGTATATATATATCCAGAAGGAAGGAAAATAGTAGCCTTTGTCTATCCAACATTTTATTACTAAAATTTTCCAAGATAGAGACAGATTAAAGAGTTTGACCGTAAATAACTATATACCCACTTCTAGATTCTACGATCAATATTTTCTATATTTGCTTTCTCATGCAACTATCCATTTATTCATTCCTCTACCCATCCATCAATCCAGTTTACTTTTTGAATGCAAATGAAAGTAAGTTGCAAACATTAATACACTCCCTTCTAAATACTTCTGCACACATATAATTAGCTAAAGTTTTGTATTTATTTCCAATTCCTTATGGGTTTTTTTGGTAAAATGTGCATACGTTAAAATACGTAAATCTCAAGTGTTTCATTTGATAAGTTTTGACAAGTGCCTGTACCTGTGTATTTGAAAAAATTATGGACAAAATACGGACAGTTACCATTACTACAGAAAGTTCTGTCTTGTCCCTTTCTAATCAATCCTGCCCTTACTCTCCCACCCCCAGGCAACAATCACTGTTTGGATTTTTCCCACCGTACATTAGTTTTGCCTGTTCTAGAACGTCATATAAATATAATCATATAGTACATACTTTTCTGTGTAAGTCTTCTTTCATTCAGTACAGTGTTTTGGAGATTCATCTATATTATTGCCTACTCAGTAGTATGTTTTTTATTATGTTGTAGTATTTCTTTGCATGAATATACCAACTTTGTTTTCTCCTGTTGATGGACATTAAGGTTGTATCCAGTTTAGGGCTATTCTAAACAAAGCTGCTTGTACATGTTAGGTTTGTCATTGTTGTTGTTTTGTGTATGTGTGCATATACTTTCATTTCTCTTGGCCCCCTAGAGCCTCCAGAAAGGAACACAGCCCTGCCAACACCTTGATTTTAGCCCAATGAGACTTACAGGGCTGTAAGATGGTAAATCTGTGTTGTTTTAAGCCACTAAATTTGAGGCAATCTGTTACAACAGCCATAGAAAACTAAGCAGAAGCCAAGAACAGAGATGAGATTATCTAGAAAAGATCTGTGATGGAGGCTCTGGTTTAACAGAGTAAGTCCCAGTGACATACATAGGATACACACAAAGTTTTTGAGAAAGTTATATGAGCAGAAACATTGCCGGCTTGGACAGAAAAGGACAGAGAAAGTATGAAATGAAAGAAGGCTATTGGACCCTGAAATCCTACATGGAGGTAACAGGCTGATAAAGTCACTCAGCTAAAAACATAGGCTATGTTTCACAAAAAGAGAAAGAATGACCCAGAAGGCAAAGCCTGGAACCCAGAGGGCACAGCCAAGAGCCGTATTATTCCCAGACTTTAAAGCCAAATGGAATTTGCCCAACTCTATTTCTAAATTGTTGGGAGCAGTGACTTCTTTGTTCCTTCCAGTTTATGCCTTTTTGATTGGGAATGCCTGGAAATGTTGTCCTCTGCTTGTCCCACCATTGTCTTTTGGGAGCAGATAACTTGTTTTCTACCTTTACAGGTCCACAGACTCCAAGAGAGGAGATATACACAAAGCCTCACCCATACCTAATCTAGATGATTTAGATAATAAAATTTGGGACTTTTAGGCTGATGAGATCTAAATGAGATTTTTGGACTTTGAGTTGATACTGTAATGGGTTGAGACTTTGGGGGACCTTGGAATAGGGTGAATGTATTTTGAATGTTACACCAATGTAAATCTTTGGGGGTCTGAGGATAGTCTGCGGTACGCAGAATAATAGTCCCTCAAAGATGTCATACCCTAATTACCAGAACCTACGAATGCATTACTGTACATACTAAAAAGGAACTTTTCAGATGCAATTAAATTAGGGACAGTGAGATAAGGAGACTCTCCTGGGTTATCCAGATAGGCCCCATGTCATCACAAAAATTCTTAAAAGTGGATGAGAGATGGAAGAAGAGAGTCAGAGAAGGACATGTGGAAATGGAAGTAGATATCAGAGTTATTCAATGTAAGAAGGACTCGGTGCACCTGTGCCAGTTGAAGAAGTAATGGGGCCACAAAGAAAGAATGGCAGCCTTTATACACCAAGAAAGGCAAGGAAATGTATTCTCCCTAAGAGCCTCCAGAAAAAAACACAGCCTGACACTGCATTTTAGCCTCGTGAAACCTGTGTCAGTCTCCTGACGTCCAGAACTGTAGGATAATAAATCTATGTTGATTTAAGCCACTGAATTTGAGTAATTTGTTATGTCAGTCATAAAAAACTAATATGCTTGGGTAAATACCTATGAGTAAAATTGCCGGGTCATAGAATAGGCATATGCTTACCTTTATAAGAGACTGTCAGAACTTTCCAAAATGATCGCAGCATTTTACATGTAGCATTATACAGTGCACTAGCAATGTGAAGAGTTGCAGCTCATGTGGTGTCAATCTTTTTAATTTTAGCCATTCTGGTGATTGTCTAGAGGTATCTTGTGTGGTTTTAATTTGAATTTCTCTGATGACAAATAAAATTGAACAATTTTTAAAGTATTTATTAGCCACCTCTGTATCTTTCTTTGCTAAAGATCTGGTCAAATGTTTTGCCCATTTTTTAACTGAATTGTTTGTCTTATTACTGAGTTGAGAGTTTTTTTATGTATAGTCGTTTCTCAGTATCTGTGGAGGATTGCTTCCAGGACCTCCTGCAGATACCAAAATCTGCAGATGCTCAAGTCCCTGATATAAAATGGTATAGTATTGGCATATAATCTATGCATATACCCTGTATACTTTAAATCATCTCTAGATTACTTATAATACCTAATACAATGTAAATGCTATGTAAATGGTTGTTATATTGTGTTGATTAGGGAATAATGACAAAGAAAAAAGTCTTTACTATTCAGTACAGTTTTTTTTCCAAATATTTTGATCTGCTGTTGGTTTAATCCACAGATGCTAAAATCCATGGATACAGAGGGCTGACTGTATTTTGGATATTAGTCCTTTGTATGTGTTGTGAATATTTTCTTGGAATCTATGCCATTTATATTTGTTTTTAAAGTAATGGTAAATATAGTAATTATCCTGATTTAAGCATCACATATCTCACACACGTATTGATATTCAATGCTGTACCCCTTAGATGTGTACAATTATGTTTCAATAAAAAAATTTTTTTTAAATAAAAAAATCTTTGATGAACAAAACTTTGCAAATTTTCCAATATTCAGTTTTCTAACATAATTTATTGAAAATATTTTTCTTTCTTCATTGGACTGTTTTAGCATCTTTTTCAAGAATTAAATGATCGTATAAATGTTGGTCCATTTCTAGGATCTCCAGTAATTTACTTGTCCCAGTACCACACTATATTGATTACCATATCTTTAAAGAATATCTTAAAGTCAGGTAGTTAAAGTTTTCTAACTTTGCTCTTTTTCAAAATTGCTTTTAATATTTTAGGTCTTTTGAATTTCATGTAAATTTTAGAAATAGCTTGTCAATTTTTGCAAAGCCCCAGGTGTGACTAAGATTGGAATTTAATTGTATCGATAGATCATTTTGGGAAAATTTGATATCTCAACAACATGGAATTTTCTAATCCATGAACTTGATACATCACCATTTATTTAGATCTTTAATTATTCCCAGAAGTGTTTTTTAGGTTTTCAAAGCAGATCTTGAATTTTTTTGCTAAATTTATTCTTAAGAATACACATTTTTTGAAATTATTGGAAATGGAATTTAACATTTTTTATTTTTAATTGTGAGCTTTTGATATATAAACCACATTAATTTTTGTATATTGTTAAAAATCCCTGTGATTTTGCTAAATTCACCTATTAATTCTAGAAGTTGTTTTGTAGATTTCTAAGAATTTGATTGTGAACATTCAAGTTATCTGCTAATATAAGTTTTACCTCTTCCTTTCTGATCCTTATGCATTTTATTTCTTTTTTGCCTTATTGTGATAGCTTCAACCTCCACTACTATGTTGATTCAGTTTTAAGACCAGACATCCTTGCATTGTTGCTGATCTTAGGGGATAAGTTTTTAGTAGTTCAACATCAGGTATAAAACTACCTATAGAGTTTTTTGTAGATGCCTTTATCTGATTTAGAAAGTTCCCTTCTATTACTAATTTCCTGAGAGGTTTTTGTTGTTGTTGTTGTTGTTGTTGTTGTTTTGAATTATAAGTGGGTGTGACTTTTGTCAAATAGGTTTTCTGCATCTATTGATGATTTTTTTACCCTTTTACTCTGTTACTAGGGTGAATTATTTTTTTATTAGCACATTATTTTTTTAAGTTTATTTATTTATTAGTATTTTTTTCACATTCTATGATGTTGTTGCAGAGGAGTTGGGGCGAGGCGGAGAGGGAAAAGGAGAAGGAAATAGGGTGGGAGAAAGAGGAAGGAGGAAGGGCTAGGTTGAGGCCTGTGGCACCCCCCTCATTCCTGCATGGGCGACCAGGGGGCTTGCAGTGGTGGCTTTGTCATGGCTGGGCTGGGTACAGATATCAGAGGAGTGTGGCTGAAGCCATTGCCCTCCACTGCCCTAGCTCAGGAGCCCAGGGAGGTTACTGCAGTGGCTTGGTGGTCATTGCTGGGCTGGTTGCAGGTCCTGGGGGTCATGGCTGAGGCCCCAGCTCTCCCCCCTATCTGGCTTGGTAAACCAGGGGACTTCCGGTCCTTCTAGGTTTTATAGGTGTTCTTTGGTGATGTGAGACCTTTACTAGTTCATATCAAACTTTGTCTCTGGTCTGTGGGTATTTTGTTTTTTCTTTCAGTTCTGTGTTGGATTATTTGCTGTTGCTAGCACTTAAACTCTGTACCAGAACTAATTTGTTGTCCTTTGCTTACTTCTAAAATGGGGAAACTTCCTGTGGGGATCAGTACTTGAGCTCTGTGGTTGAGCTAAATTATTGCTTTGCTGCTGATTCCCTGGGGAAGGCTTTTTGTGCAGCTCAGGTTTTAACGGTTGTCTTTATAGGTACTTCCGGGTCTCATGAGATCTGGTACACATGGGTTGTGTAGAAACTCTGGTATGGGCCTGAGTCTTTTTATCAAACTGCACCGCCTGCAGTTCTATATTCCTGACCAGTCTCCACTGAGTGGTCCTGTACTGATTGGGGGGCAGATTAGCTGTCCTTGCTGCACCCCAGTGTTCCCCTGGTGGGCCTGTCTCCCTCACCACCCATGCTCCAAACACTTCCCATGGGGTGGGCCATGCACCGGTTCCTTGTGATGACTCACTGGCCTCTGAGTGGCTCCTTTTTTTCAGTTGTTGTGGCCCCTTGCTCCTATGTGGGTCCATGGGAACCCTATTAGTAGTCTTGCTGGCCTGGGGGTCACCGAGGCCCTCTTCTCCCCTGCTGCCTCCACACAACTTCATCCGAAGGGCGCAGTTGTGGCTTTTGCCAGCTCCTGCTCTGTGCACTCACTAGGGCCAGCCTTGAAGCACCTGGGGCTTGAAACAGTCAGAGTGGTTCTTTCTTCCTCTCATTGTGGCTTCTCCTGCCTTCATGAACTCCGTAGGTCTCTCCTCCTCTTCCCCTGAACTCTGGCAGCCCCAGTTTGGCTGTCACTGCTTTTTAATAGTTGTAAACTGGTTGATTTGTGGGAGAGAGTGATGCTGGGGACCACCTATTCTGCCATCTTGACCGGAAGCTCTGAGTTACATTGATTTTAAAAGGTTAAACCAAATTTGCATTCCTGGGATAAACCCAACTTGGTTTTAGTGTATTATTCTTTTTTATATATTGCTGAATTAACTTTGTCAATATTTGTTAAGAATGTTCATGAAGGATATTGGTCAGTAATTTTATTTTATTTTTAATTTATTTTTAATCAGGTTTTTGTATCAGGATATGCTGGTTTTGCAAAACAATTTTCTGGAAAGAGTTTATCTAAGACTGGTGTATTTATTTCTTAAATATATGATAGAATTCACCACCAAAAAGAATGAAATTCTCCCATTTGCAACAACATGGATGAGCTTGGAGAAACTTATGTTGAGCGAAATAAGCAAAGCTCAGAGGGATAATTACCATATGTACTCTCTCCTAAGTGGGAGCTAAGAGGTAAAGAAGAAAGGAAAGAAAGACCACAGTGGTGCGTTGGACTTGCAGAGGGAGAGAACATACCTAGGGATACAAAGTGGAGTGGGGAAAGGGGGATGGGGAGGGAGGTCAGGGATAATTGAGGGGGTAATTGGGTGGGGGACTCAGGGTATAATCACAATTTGTGGTAATGGACATGCTGCCAGTATGGATCTGGTCATCACATCTTAGGCATGAGTGGTGCCAATTTGCTTTGTACTCCATGAATGTTCATAACCAATAAAAAAACCCAAAACATTAAAAAAAAAAAAAAAAAAGAATTCACCACCAAAACAGTCTAGGTCTGGAGTTTTCTCAGTGTAAAGATTTTAAATAAAAATTCAATTTCTTTAATAGACATAAGGCCATTCAGATTTTCTATTTTATCTTAGAAAACTTATATTTCTTTTAAAATCTTTTATTCTAAATCGTCAAATTTATTGCAAAATTTTCTCTAGAATATTTCCTTTATTCATGACTGTGGGCTCTCTACTGGTATTCCCTCTTTATTTCCTAATATATAATCTGCGTTATTTCTCTTTAACTCTTGACCAATCTATCTGTGGTTTTACCAATCATAGGAGGCTGAGAAGCTAAAGACGATGCATAATTCAAAGAGCTTTAGCTTACTTGTGGGCTAAGTACTGACATGGATTGCTTCCCAGAACATTCTACTAGAGGGTCATATAATGAAACTTTTATTGTGTGTAAAATCATACTACTATTTCATTATTTCTCAGCATGTATTCATTTACTAATCCATAGATAATGCATAAACACCTAAGATTTTTGGTAAAAACAAATGATAATAATTCAGTTTGACTAAAATCTATTATTATAGCATCAGGTTTGGGCAGTATATCCTAGCAAAGTGTTCATCCTCTGGAAATCAGACAGATTTGTGTTCAAATCTTGACTATAGTGCCTGCTATAGCTGAGGACTTTAAACAGTTTATCTTATTTTTCCAAGCATCTAATGTTGTTGGGTTTAAATAAGATAACACATTCAAAGCATTAAGTGCAATTATTGACTCAGTGTGTTCGAAAACTTTTTAGCTATTATTTCTATCATTACTACCACTATTACTAGCCTGGTCAGATTTAATCTTAGATAACAGAGTTTGGCGTGTGTGTGTGTGTGTGTGTGTGTGTGTGTGTGTGTGTGTGTGTGCTGCATTGTCTTGGAATCTTTACTTCCTGTCCTAAACTTTGTAAAATGCTGCTCAGCATTATTTTACCAGTATTGTGGTTGTAAATTACCTCCAGAGAAAGTTTTGACATCAAATAAAGTGTAGTCCTTGTTTGATTGAAGTGATTTCTGTACCATTTTCATTTGCATAGTTTTTTTGCAATTCTTTGGGGATAACGGAGTACTGCCAAGACTTTTTCCATATGTTCTTGAAAATTATCTAACCAAGACCAAAAAAAAGACATTAAAATATAACCCCAAGCAAACAGGAAACTGACTTTTTCTTTCGGGAACTTAGTCAAAAGCCAACTTTTTGTGGTTTATGCGAAGGTTCCTCCTACAAAGTTCAGAAATTCATCTACATTTTCAGTTTCTCATTTTCTTCTTTTTCCAGGGTACCTGCAAAGATGCCATGTCTTATTTTATCTTAAAGAAGCTGACCCCAGAGACACCTGCACAGATTTTTTTTAAATGCTTTTTTCTTCTTCCAAAACTGAACTTTTTGTTTGTTTGTTTTTGAGATGAGGACATTCCCATAGACATACCAGACAACCACACTAGCTTTACACAACTATAAATAATTTCCCCATCCACAACCAAATCCAGGCACCTAGCATGTTGTTTACATAGCCTATTAATCATTATTTTGTGAAGGGAAAAGTCAAGCAATGGACAAGCCTGGACAGAGGAAGCGTCTTCCGTGGAGAGACTGCAACTACTCACATTTTGAAGCCATCATGTTTTAGGATAAGACTTGAGCTAAGCTTCAAACTCATGGGAATTTTTTGACTTTAATAAAGTGACACAGCTGGGCCATTTTATTTGGGGAAAATGAAAACTTAATAAGGATGTACATCTCCTATTTTTTTTTCCCATTTTTAAAATTATATATTAATATTTTTTTCTATGGCTATCATCTGGGTATGTGTACTGTTTTGTTTCTGTTTTTTTACTTGCTACTACTTTCTATATACATTTCCATATAATGACATAGGTTACATATATGCCATCGTTGACAACCCTTCTGTCATGTTAAGATGAATTTAGTATGCTCAGTTATTGTCTTATTGTTGAGAATTTGGATTGTTTCTAATTTGCTACCTACCCTAATAAATATGGAGCAAATAAGAATCTCACTGTCTGAATTATCCTCCTTTCTTTTGGGGTTATTTTCTTTGTATATATTATGAACAGTTCTGTGTATCATATTAAAAGCTTTCTTTTGAGAGGAAAATTAGAAAGAAAACTTTATTCTGAGTTAATTCTCTGTAAGCAAATTCCACTTCAAATATTTGAGCAACAGTTACTTTTCATAGCCTCTTTCCTTACTTTTTTTTCCGACCTATGGGGCATTCCAGAATCATAGGGTTAAAACAAGAACTTGGGAAATAACTTATTTAACTAATATTTATTGTTCACTTGTCATATGCTAGACACTATGTTAGTCCAAGCCCCTTCCTATAACAGAAACTGTGGGAGTGAAATACTAACACTTTGGGATTGTACTTGAACGTGGCTTTTTTGCATTTCAAAGGTTTTACCTTTAATTATTACCTAGAATTACCTCATTATATTGTCCCAGTGGTTCTATAAAATAAAAGAGGACAAGTTTTCTGTCCTTTGGGCTTTTTTTTGCTTTGTTTTGCAGATGAGGCACTGAAAACTTACAGAATTTATACGAAGTCACACAGTTAATCCTTTGGTCAAACGAGGATGAAAACCCATTTTAGTGATTTCTTTTCCATGATTCTATCCTCAAGACTATACAAATCTTCCAAAGTTAGAAAGCTAAACTGATTCATGTATGTTGGAAATAACTTGTATGCTACTTCTTATAACTGGATTTATAAACTCTTAGTCTTCCCAACATAGCTTCCAAACATCTTATCATTAAAGGCATTAATTTTGAATAGATAAGTGGGCTCAGAACATAATTTAAAAATTTATTTCAAAAATATTTATTGGGTATCTCCTATGTGTTAGGCACAATTCTCAAAATTAGAGATTAATTTTAGCAATAAGTATAATAGATACAGTCTCTGCTGCTGTGGCAAATATAATTAATTTAAATGTTTAACTTTATTAGTGATCAAACCTATACATAAAGAAAAGCAACAATGGTAGTTTGTTTCTTAATTGCATCACATCAGTTCTTTAAAACAAAAAGAGAAAATGCTCAAGGCCTGCGAGAAGTGTGAAACTGATACCTTCCTACACTGCAAGAGGAACTGTGATGTTAGAACCCCCCTTCTGGGGAACAAATTTTGCAATATATATAAAGAGAAAGCCTTAGAAATGTTTACACTTTTTGATTCAGAAGTCTCACTTCTGGGAATATTTTCTAGCATAGAAAATGCTATGTTCACAAACATATTCATGTCTGAGTTCTTTATAATAGTAAAAAAAAGAAAAGAAAAAAAAGGGTGATAATGGGAATAATGAGGCATCCATAGAATGGAATAAAACATAAGCTACCAAATATGATATTATAGTTTTTCTGAGAAAAAAGCATATATAAGATGATATATTCAGTATTATCTAGAAGGAAAAATACCAAAAATGGTAACAAAATTATGGAAGAGTTACTCCCCCCCCCTTTTTTTTGGTGCTTTCTAGATCTCACAGCAAGATTTTATTACTTTTATAATCAGAAGAACACTTTAACCTCCCCTCTCCACATCCCTCCTCCAACCCCTGTCCCCCCCACAAGTCATGTGTTAGCGACAGATGTATTTGTCTTTGTGGACCCTCCAACACTGAAGAATGCCAACGGGAAGGAGGGAGTACCAGAGGATGTGTGAGAAACTTGTTTTATTTTTCTCAGTTGTCATCTTGTCTGATATTTGACTCCAAAGTAGTTCTTTTTCTCTTTTATCTTATTTTTGTTGGATTCATATTTAATTTTCTCCCAAAAGAAAATTTAAAAATTAGTGTCAGATTAAAATGTCATCCTCTTGCCTTACAGACTGGATTAGAGCCCACATCTGTTGTAAGTGTGTGTGTGTGTGTGTGTGTGTGTGTATGTGTGTGTGTATGTGCTTCTATATGTGTATGTGTATATGTGTATACATATATATCCAAATTCAAGTATCTTGGGGTAACCGGAATTAGTCTATTATTCAGTAAGCTTACTGTGTCCGTTATCCCACAACCATGCCCATCCAGGGAGGTGGAAATGAATTCTGGCAAAGGGCTCAAGAAAACCTGCCAGAGGAACAAGAAGAAATTTCCTAATTCGGCGTTGCCTTTCCACGACTTTTGCATAACTATTTGTGGGTTGATCTGGACAGAACACTGTGTGCTTGCAATGGCAAGGTCAACTCAAGAGTTAAATTAGGCCAGGTCAGGAGAGTGCCGGGGAAGGACCTGAGTAAAGGGGGATGCTGACCAGCTGTCCTCAGGGCCTTGAGAGACTTCTGATGACCTTAACCTCCTTTCTGCCAGTTGCTTCCGTTCGTCTCAATGCCAGATGCGGTATGGCTGTTACGATTACTGATTTCAATGGAAAGAAACAGTGGAACGACCTTTAGCTTGTTGGAACCACCACCAAACATGAATTCATTCCTGATCTATGTTGAATCCTTAAAGAAAAACCCTTAGTAAGCCACTTTACGTTTAACATTGCCACGTACTTAGAAATATGAAATAGGAAAGCCTAGTTCTGAGAGCTTTAAATTACATGCTTATTTAATTAGTACATATGTGCGTGCACTACTTAACAATCATATTTAGAACAAAATATTATTATGTTATACTGTAATATGTCATGTTATGTTCTGTTATACTAAATAAAACCTTTAAGGTGAAACTAATCCAGAATTCCCAAATGTTTTAAAATATATATATTTAATTTAACTCAGCGTAGGACACTGAAAATGTACAAAAGCTCTGTGCCTTGCATGAACCAAGTTCTACTGAAATGTTTATATTCAAATTGAAAAATGTGCAGGAAAGGGGGACAGGGAGCCATGAGCACTGTCCAAAATACTCCAGCTGGCTACCCAGCTGTAGAGTTTGGGGACGGTTACTCTCCACCTCTGAGTCTCGGATTCTGCTTCCTGTAAAGTGAGGGTGTTGAATCAGCAGACCTCTAAGTCCCCTTCCCGTACTCTGCCAGCTGATGTGCCAGGCTCCCAGGAATGCAGGCAGCATCCGTGGTGGTTACTAGGAACTTCAGGGCCCAGACTCTTGACTCCTCCTCTGTTCCAGATCTCTAAGCATGTGTATGATTATGAAAGTGTTTGTGTCCGTGACTTCAGGCAAACACACATGCTCCAAGGGTTAATAACAGTGAGACACAAGGGAGGGCCAGGAACCAGAGAGAAAAAGATGGATCTGGTGTTGCAGGCAGGACCAATTGTCGTGCTATAGGAAAAACATCACTGTAGAGAAGCTCTCCTGAACACTGCTGGGGCTGGAAGAGTCTTGCCCTGGACTGACTCTAACACCGTTTTTCCTTAGTGAGGACCACTATAATCTAAGCTCACTAAGAATGAACAGTCCCTTTTATCCTTCACACTTCTGAGGTTGAGTCAGGAACAGAACAGCTTCTGTGGTTCAGAACTGAACGTCAAAACTCTAGCAGCAAAATACGTACAGCCTTATACCAGCTTATAGCAGAAGAGTTACTCCTTTGTTTAACTAGCCCCTGCTGAGCATCTTTCTATTGCCAGGAGGGTTCGGGGGGATAGAGGCATGAAGAGGACATAGTCCCTGCCCCCAAGAATATCTAAGCCCTGTATTGAAATCCTTATACATGACAATTAACTGACTTCTCCATTCTACAGTATTTACAATCTGTATAGTCATCAGAGACATGATCGTGTAGACCTACAATGCTGTTTTCTTATATCTACATCTTGCCTCCTGGGCCAGCTTTTAAGTAGCTGTCTTTCAGTTCAAAGTCCACCCTTCTCTACTCTGTTTATGATGCTGGAGCTGGGTCCCTGCAAACCACATTTCTGCTTTGACAACTGCAGCACATTAGGCTCTGCCAGTTGGAGGGCTAAAGGGAAGCTGTGGGGCTGGAGGAGGAGACAGAGCCTTGGTCCTTCCTGTCTGCTTCCTGTTCCTGTGAGTGTCACCCCAGTAACACTTCTTCACCCCAGCAGCAGCAGTTCCTTTCCACAGCAGTAGCTCAGTCCAGTCTGCAGCTTTCTCAAACACTCACAGAACCAGCCTTAGTGCATCGCCCTCTAAGACACCAGCACAGGGCTTCTCAGAGTCTGGGCCTCAGACTCCTCTGAGCTCTGAGCCACCTGCACCAGCAAGCAGAATCCACTCTTCAGAAGCCCACGTTTCAGCTCCACAGGCCCATCCTCTAAACTCTTGTCTTTATTTCCTTGCTCTAGGGGTCGTAGCTGCTTCCTGCAGTTGCTACCTCCATGAGACATTAAGAGCACTCTTTCTACCCTTTCATTACCTAGACAACAGCTTAAAATAAGGGGTCTGGTTTCTGTCTCCTGATAAGATCCTGACTGATAAACATCCCCGGATAAATCGAGAGGCAATATAGAGGGTTGGAAAAACAGAATGAGCCTTAGAGTCACCCAAACCTGAATTTGAATTATATATATATATATAATTTGAATTTAAATATATATATATATATATTTTTTTTTTTGGTGGGGGGGGCAGCTGGCTGGTACAGGGATTGAACCCTGCATCTTGGTGTTATAGCACCATGCTTTATTTATTTATTGTTTAAAATTTATTACGAATGTTCATGAGATACAAAGCTGATTGTCCCCCGTCTTGTCCCTTGCCAGATTCATACTAGGGGCATATCCATTACCAGAAATTACTTTTGTACCCTGTGTCCCCCCCCCCCAATTATCCCCCAGCCTCCCTCCCCTTCCCCCTCTCCCCTCAACTCCAATTTGTGGCCCTAGGAATGTTCCCTCCCTCTGCTGGATCATGGCACTACTGTGGTCTTTCTTTCCTGCCTCCCTTTCTCTCTTAGCTCCCACATATGAGTGAGCACATGTGGTATTTATCCCTCTAGCACCATGCTTTAACCAGCAGAGCTAACTGGCCAGCTCTGGACCTGTATTTGAATTCTGGCTCTTATAATCTGCTAGCTCTTCGACTTTGAACAGCTACCTAATTTCTTTGAGTCTTAGTTTGCTGGTAATAAAGATGAAGTTTCCAGCTGTTGTGAGCACAGCTGAAGGGCTTGGCTCATGGGGCCTACTCAGTGATTAGCAGCCACTGCAGTTATCAGATTGTTAGCTTCTAGGGCCAAGTCCTAGATCTTGCATATCTTGACTTTCCCAGCTGCGCATATCATAAACCTATTTATATAAAGTAAGGATCTGTTGAATGAAAAAAAAATGTGTTTAAGATAATCGTGGCTCACTGGAGTCATTAACTTTTACTAATCTAACATGAAACCTTCTGTGGTGGTCAGGTTTTGTTTATAAGTTATGGTTTAAAACATCTTTTTAAGTCATTATTTTAAAATGAGGGGTAATGAGTACCTGGATGATAGGAAAAGAAAATATGTGCCATTCTTTCTTCTACCAGTCTGAAAAACCTTCTTAGAGACTGCATGATAGGATGTGGGAATGTATCACATCTTCCAAAAATAAGCCAAATTTGGTAGGTACATAATGCACATGTGGCTCTTTCCAGCTATAAAGCAGATACTAATGTTGCTTTGTTTTTTATGGCACACCTTAGAGAGAGAAAAGATTTCACCTACTCTTAGACAATTGGCGAGATCCCTTCTGACTGTTGAATTTGGGATTGTAATGTAAACACTGAAAATGAACACGGTCCCAAAGGAGTGTCTTAGGCCTTCACAAGTCAACATGGATAGAAGTTCCACTTCCAACACAAAGTGAGGAACAAGGCATCTGTTTTCCTGAGTACAGCAGATGGACAGACACCTGATCTGGTAGCGGCTGTGGGCACAGATGGGGGAGACAGCAGCAGTGCCTTCTTGTTTCACACTTGGGGGGTGATGTGAGGCTGGGCCTGATAAACGCTTTCACGTCTATGTCTGGAAGGTTTACGGTCCAGGCCAAGACTTTCCCATCCAAAAGGCCTAAATGGGGATGTGGAAGAACTCCATTCACTCCAGACATTTCCTCTCTACAAAAGCCTAGAACTCCTACAAAGAGAAGGTGCCCAAGATCCTCAATCATTCATTTCTCTGGGCACAAACCATGAATTGTACAACTAACCAAGGAAGCAGCTTTGGGAGGATCAGAGCTCACTATCATCTTGAGATGGCTTTGCTAGCCTCGAAGTAGCTGCTTGTTTCTTTGCAGAAGGGTGGGGACTCCTAGACGTAGGAAAGAAGACCGGTAGTTTGTAGGAGAAGCCAGAGAACGAATCATTCTGTTTTCAGAAGAACTTTTCTTGTCTCCACACCTCCTTCCTTGTTGGGGGCCCCAATGCCATGTCCTCCAGCAAGACTTTCCTGAACATGCCTTCTTCTCTTAGACCAGGGAAGAGCTCCTACTGGAAATCATAGTAAACACTGAATCCCATTGCACTCTGTGTGCGGGCACTATGTCTGCTCTGCCACAGAAATACTCTCACACAGGCACTGCATGAAAGAGAGAGAAAAAGAGAGGGAGAGAAAGGAAATGAAAGGGGAGGAAAGGAAAGGAGGAAGAAAGGAAAAAGACAGGGGGAGAGGGAGGGTGGGATGACAAAAGGAAGGAAGGGAAGACGGAGGAAATAAGGGAGGGAAAAAATCACTCAGAAACAAGTGCATCAGGCTATGAGAGCACCCGGCTTCTGTGGAGATATTGCACTAGGATACCACTTCTCAGGTTTATCACTCCCCTGGCAGGGGGTGGAGAGCCTGAATCACCTGCAGAAAGCACCTGGGTAATCTGAAAGAAGAAAAGCCTTTGAGTGTGTTTTCAACATTCCGTCGGCTGGGGTGTGTCATTCACCTTTGCTATGCTCATTAGCTTCTAGCTAGAGGTTTCCCCTAGGCCTGGGCAAAGGGCTGGTGGTGGTTCACCTGGACCCAGGTTTATAAACAGGTAGAGGCAGTGGCATTCATTGAGCCAGGGCTAGGGGTGAAGCCACCAAACGGCATGAGATGGCAGTGAGGGAGGCCCAGACACTAGCCTAGATCAAAGCCAGAGTCACAAAAGTGGAGCTGGTGGAACCATCCAGCTGATGAACATGCCTCAGGCAAGCTCAAGGACAGGTGGGCGAAGACCAGGAAAGGCACAGAGGCCTGTGTGCCCTTTAAGTTGAGTCTGCACATCCTCTGGGCTGTAGCAGCCTGGTCAGTCTTGGCTGAGTGTTAGTTATCTTAAGACTCCAAATCTGTGCTCGCTACGCCCAGTCAATTCATCACCTTGTGGTTTCTTTTTCTCCTTGGTTTTCTATCCGTTTATTTTGAAAAATGTGAAATCTTTCTCAACTGAATTAAGGTATAAAGGGTATGCCTATATCTTAGCTAGAAAAAGTAAAGGTGGAAAAAACCATTCATGGCCTAGGCATGAATGAATGTATGATCCAATTTCTCCAATCTCTGTTTGGAGGGTGAGGTCTTACAGTTTTTGGAGTCAGACGAACACTGTTCAGTCTCAATTCCTTCATTTACAGCTTGTGTGAACTTAGACAAGTTAACTTCTCTGAGCCTCAATTTCTTCATGGCTATGGTTTGAATGTGTCCCCAAAGTTCATGTGTTGGAAACTTAATCCCCAATGCAACAGTGTCAGGAGGTGGGGCCTCGTAAGAGGAGATAAGCTCATGAGGGCTCATGGATTAATGTTGTCGTCAAGGGGATAGGTCCGTTATTGCAAGACTGGGTTTGTTATAAAAGTGAGTCTGGCTCTCTCTGTTCGCCTTCCACCTTCTACCATGGATAATGCAGCATGGAGGCCCTTGCCAGATGCTCGTGCCATGTTCTTGGACTTTCCAGCCTCCAGAACTGCAAGCCAAATACATTTCTGTTTATTATAAATTACCCAATCTCAGTATTCTGTTATAGCAACACAAAACCAACAAAGACATTCACCTGTAAAATTAGGATAATCATATCCAACTCATAGGACTGTATGATAATAAAGATCAAATAAGTTAATAGATTTATGGCAAACTGCTACATGTCTACCTAAATATCTATTCCCTCTTTCTTTTCTAGTAATGGATTTTCACCTGGGAACATGGAAGCTAAAATAAAGACTATTTCTGTAGCTAGTTGTTCAATTTAACTAAATTTGGGCCTATGAGTTATACATGGAAATGTTGTGATCAACTTCTAGGGAAAGCCCTTAAGTTGAGAAAGCAATGCTTTCTTGCCCACTTCCTTCTACTAATGGTTAGAGTGTGGATGTGATGGTCAGAGCTCAAGCAGCCCTCTTGGTCCAGGAGGAAGCATACTAAATATGGTAGCAGAGCAAGAAGAAAGAAGTCTGGACCCCTGTGAAGTTTAATGGAGCCATCATACAACCCTTAAACCACCTACCTTTGGATGTTTTACAAGAGAGAGAAATGAACTTCTAATCTCTTAAAAAGTCCATTTTGATGGAGTTTTCTTTTACTTCTGAACTTAAATATAACTAGAGCTGTACTATGTGTAGAGTGTTTAGCACAGTGCAGGTAAGATCTTACTGCCATTTTTTTGCTTTTTAGGAAATACAAATCAAAGATATCAAAAATATACACATAAAGCAGAAAGACCAAGAAGACCAGCCAAAGAGGAAATATTAGCCACCCCCTTCCTGGCTTTGGTGACACTCCTGGGACCATGTGAGTGTGTAACAAGAAATATAGGCTTTGCCAGGCAGATGCTATGGGTCACATGGGCAGAAGGGAGACCCAGCCTCCTGGCCTCACTTTGCTCCCTCTGCTGAGCCTCTCCTGCAAGGAGCAACATGGTCTGAGAAGGGACAAAAGGACAAAAAGAACCCCCAAGAAACACACACTTTGGAGGGAGGTAAACCTGGATTTGCCTCCTGGTGTTTTCATCTACTAGCTGTGTGACTTTGGGCTAGTTACCAAACCTCTCTGTGCCACAGCCTTTTCATGTCAGATGGAACACAGGAAAATACTGACCCCTCAGTGCTGCTGTAATCCTTAAACAAAGAAATGTCAGTCAAGTGTTGAACATAGTGTCTGAAACATTACAAGTATTTCACAAATGTTTAGAAATGAAACTTGAACTTTATCTTTTACCATTCCCAGTCCTATACCAGGCTTCGTCCAGCCCCGTTTGCTAACTGTCCCCAGCATGGACCGGTTATTTTTCCTAATGCTGTGCCTTTTGCTCACTAGGTCTCTATCTAGAGCTCCCTTACTCCTTTCTGTCTCTTCCTATCTTCTGCAAATTTTGAGTGTAGCTTTGGGCCGTCCTTGACTCCAGCCTTGGGTGATCTCTCTCTTTCTCCTCTGAACAGTGCCAGCATTTGATGTCCAACCACTCGTGAGCATTTCCTGCCTTGTATTGGTACTTACTGTTGAAGTGCCTGTCTCATCTTGCCAGCCATCCTGTACGCTCTGCAAGGGTGTGGATAGTGCCTTTTCCCTCCTATATACCCTCAGCCCTTAACTCGGTGCTATGTTCAGGCCTCAGTGCATACTTGCTGGACAAGTAAGCAAATCCAATTATCCAGAACCCTCTAATGAATTTGTTTCACCGAATCCTTTTTGAACCTCCATGTCATTGCTTCTCTATGTTTCTCAGAGTTCAAAGCGCTTTGATGATGGTGTCTTCCTGTAGTATCACCAGATGCTCGGTTAACTTTGCACAGCATCAAACTTAGTTCCACCAGCACAGGTTCTTTGCTGACCTTGGTCAGTCACTGGGCATAAAGGGAAAAGGTGAGAGAGGACCTAACTAAGGAGTAATCCATTTCTCCATCCGAGAAAAACAATCAACAAAATATTTCATGAGCTATGAGTCAATACCACAATTTGTAATTTGGGAACCTATTTAATTTGTCTTTTGGAAGAATATTGTAATGGTGAACCAATGCTATTATTCTGAATATGGGAATGCATTTAATTTGTCTTTTTTGAGATAGATGTGTTGGACTTGTTTTATGTGCATGTGCCTTATTTGCATTCTGCCCCCAGCGTTTCCAGGAAACGACCAGAACAGCCGTGGCATTGATCTGGCAGACTCTGGAGTGTTCTCCCTCAGGAAGGTTGTATTGCCTTCCTCCAAGCAGGTGAGGAAGGCCACGGAATTGTGAAGTCACCCTCACTTTGTATCAGGTCAAGAAATTAATATTTGTAATCAAAAGGAAATTCTAGTGCCATCACTGTCTCTTTTCAATACGTCATTTAAGACTCACTTGGGGATGCTTATTAAAATGTAGATTCCCTGGTTTCTAGCCCCACCCCCATACCTCATGATTCAGTAGGTATGTGGTGGCCCAAGAATCTGCCTTTTTACCAAAATGCCAGGCAATTTTGATGCAGAAGGTGGTACGTGGACTACACTTGGAGAAATACTGCTTTAGAGGACAGAGATGTGCCATTCTGAGGGAATCCACTATCACCTTCCCTCCTACAATCTTTCTACTTCAGACAAGGCAATAATAAAGTAATAATAAATTCATAATCTGAGTTCCAGTGGAGACGGAGCAATAACCAAAGTGTAATTTTGGAATAGAGATCCTCTGATCCTAGAGAAGTGGGTGGCCAGCTCTGCTAAGAGAGCTTGCACTAAAGGGTAGGTCGGAATGTTTTTGTTTGGGGGGGTGGGGTGGGGGCAGGTCCTGGAAGTGCTCCCAGACTGTGGAAGAGAGAAGTACATTGGCCACCAGCTGTGCTGGGAGAGTGACTCATCAGCCTATGTGGCAGTAACCGAGGGCGGTAGAATGACTCCCTTGGCCCTGGGGGGCGATGGGGAGGTGGTGGGTGTGGTTAGAGAGTGCAGTGCGCCGTGTGGAGTGGTGCATTCCAGAGGGGAACCAGACCTCCTGCAAGGATGCCGATCTGTACTGTCAGTCACCTTGGCGGGCTATGAAGGAGAGAGGGGGAGGGGACAAATGACCTATCTCAGCAAGACCACGGAGGCACAATTTAGTCATCGGTACTAAAAGCCCTGTGTTCACTATCTCTGGACCCACCCTTGCCTCCTCCTCTTCCTCACCTCTAAATATGATTATTAAATCTGGTCAATTCTAACTCTTTGATGTCTTCTAGGTATCCCCTTTGTCTTTCTTCCCTTTCCCCCATGACATACCGTGCTTCTTTCCCTTCCCACATATTCCCACTGCCATGATCCAAGCTCAAGCTCCCATCATCTCTTGCTTAGACCCAGTAGGCTCTTAACCTTCATTGCTCTGCTTCCTGTCTCTCTCCCATCAATCCATCCTTCACACGGCCACAGTGTGCTCTCTCCAAAAATGCAAGTCTAAGTAGTTGATTCCCTTGTTTAAAATCCACAGCTTATCATGACTCCATGGTTCCTAAACTTCAGTGCACATCAGAATCACGTGGAGGGCTTGTTAAAACATGGAATACTGGGCCCCATCTGAAATATTCTTCAGTCTTCCATATTTCCCTCCTTTACCTGCTGGATTCCTCAGTGAAGCCTTCTCTATTGCTATGGGTTGAATGTTTGTTCACTCTAATGCTCATGTTGGAACTTAATCCCTAATAAAGGACTTGAAAGGTGGGACCTTTAAGAGGTAATTGGACTGTAAGGACCGTGCTGTCATGAATGGATGGATACATCTGTGGATTAATGGGTTAATGGATTAATGAGTTCCCATGGGCGTGGACTGAGGACTACATAAGGAGAGCACTGGATGTGCTCTAGGCATGTCCTTATTCAGCTCTCAGCATGTAATCCCTGCTTTGCCGTGGGACTCTGCAGACAGTTCCCACCAAGAAGAAGGCCCTCAACAGATGTGTCCGTTGGACCTTGAACTTCCTGGCCTCCAAAACTGTAAGAAACAAATTCTGTTTCTTTATAAATGACCTAGTTTTAGGTATTCTGTTATAAGCAACAAAAAATGGACTAATATGTCTATCTCCCCCACTCCCCCCACCATCATCATCACCAACACTTTGAATGCTTACCATGAGCACCCCTTTGAATCCTCAGGAAAAAAACATGACATAGTTACCATAATTTTCCTCATATGGTATAGATGATGACAATGGGAATCAGAAAGTTGTGGATACTTGCCCAGAACCACACAACTAGTAACTGATGGAGCCGGGTTTTAATACTGACGCCAGTACCTGGGCTCCTAACTTTGCATCTACTGTCTCATCTGGGTGGAGCGAGGCCTTCCTTCCTCTAAGCTCTCAAAATGCTTCTTCCTGTCACTTACATATGTAAACACACATACAATGGAGAGTGAGGTCTCCCCTACCACACTGAGTCTTAATCTCTGTTTCCTATGCCTAGCGTGAAGAGAGTACTAAATCGATGGTAATTAACTAAATGATTTACTAGAGTTAGAGTGTTTGAAAATATAAGGTAAATTTTCTTTTTTTCTCTTTTTCTTTTTGTGACTGGTAAGGGGATCGCAACCCTTGGCTTGGTGTCGCCCGCACCACGCTCAGCCAGTGAGTGCACCGGCCATCCCTATATAGGATCCGAACCCGCGGCGGGAGCCGCTGCATTCCCAGCGCCGCACTCTCTCGAGTGAGCCACGGGGGCGGCCCAAGGTAAATTTTCTGATGGGGTCCTTGGCCATGAGAAGTGAGACATTTCAGAAGATTATGTAAGTTCCTTATACTACTCCATCTCAACATATAGGGATCATTTTGTACTGGGGATACATAGGTATCACTATGGTGATAAATAGAAATGATACACAGGTATCATTTTATATCAGGGGAAATCCTGTGAAGGATAGAAATCCAAAGATTATTGCCATCTACTCTTTGTAGGTCAACATTTTGTCCATTTCCATCTAGGCCACCCTGATCACTTCTTTTTAACCTATTCACAGTAAAGGAAGTTTTTACCCCCAGAATGGCATGAAGGCAGAAATGCCTACAGGGTAGTTTTACAGGGAACTTTGGCTATTGTCTTTTCCACCAGTCTAGAAAAATACCCTAGGAAGTCAACATTTAAGCCAGAAAAAAAAAAAAAAAAAAAAAAAAATTGAAGGAGTAAAATCTCATGTGCATTTGGAACGAAGACCAATGTTTTCTGTATATAACCACCATCAAAAAGGGAAAATTAATTGTTTTCTATATATATGAATGCAAATCAGGCAACATCAACTTTTGCTTCTCTCTCTATCCAGCCTTCGGGGTGTCTCCAGGGCTGCCACTTTGCAACTTTCCTTTCCCAGGTTAAGATACTAAAGTTTGACTCAGAAAAAAAATGAGAGAAGGCTACACCCCCGAGTAAAGGTGACCTGCCAGCACTCAGCGTTATTCCAGAACTAGTGCGAGCCCCACATGCTTCTACCCCAGTCTTACCCTGGACTGGGTATCTGTTTCTTTTCCGTGTCGAAGGTATCTGTTTCTTTTCCACCTGACTTCAAGGCCCTTGTCAAAATGTTAACAGGCTCTGTCAATGTGAGTACCACGTAAAGGCACTTAAGAGCCAAGCCAGCCACCTGCACTGTTCGAGAAGCCAGAGATTTTGTGAAAAAATGGACAAACATCTCTCCTCATGTGCAGTTTACATTCTAATTTTCTTGCTATGGGCTGTACAAAATCCTGTCTTCTCAGGAAGGTTTTGGGCAGAGGTCTTGTGACACTTGGACCCAGGATGGCCCATTGTCCAGGTCTCTGTGTCCTTTCCCCTCACACTGAGGCAGGAGGTCAGGAGGCCTGGATCCTTCCTCTGATCCAGGGGACATATGTAATCTTTTTCTACAACTCCCTGAGGCTGGTTTTCCCCATCCTACAAGTCAACACAAATCTTTGTGGAGAATCCTGGAGCCACAGGTTCCAAACATTCAGATAGCAAAAAAATTAGTTTTCAACCCGGGCCTGTTTAGGACACATGGTCTCAGACATTTCCTGCCTGAGCCAGAGAAGCTTTCCTCTTCCTACACACATGCTCCCCCTACTGCCGGATGCCGGAAGTGCACCCCTGAGTCCTTGGCAGCAAGGACGCCCAGCTTGGCCCTGGGGTGTCCACGTTGAAAGACTGCGGAGGAGTTGCCAAAAAATGAAATAGCAGATCCTCAGGAATTCTTCCATTGCTCTGGTGAAGGGACTAAGCTAACTAAAGTCTTTTCTTTACATTTTAGGAATAAACTGTAACATAGATTGAATAAATAAATCCTCCCTAAATAAAGTTTTGCCAGATAAATTAAATTTAGGCTTCCCTTAAGAGTGAAATCAATGAAAAAAACTTTAGCTTTGGATTCAGAATCAGGAACTTGGATTTAAGTTTGCTCTTGAATTTGATGAGTGACCTTGGACACCTCATTTAACCTTTCTGAGTCTGTTTTTATACCTGTAATTTGGGCATAATGATAGTGCTTGTCTCATAGTGTTGCTCTGAAAAGTAAGTGAAAGAATGTATATGTGTGAGAAAAGTGTTTTATAACATAAAAGTTAATGTGACCTATTTTCCTTCCAATCCAACACACACACACACACACACACACACACACACACACACACACACACACACGGCCCCTTTCCATACCTCTAAGTGGAAATGGTAAGTGGAGACAACCTAAGCCCCCAAAATGGAAAAAGCACAAGAAAAGCTCAGTCATAAACAAGGAGTAACAGAAATGCCACCAGAAAAATTGTCTCAGGCAAAAAAGACAGAGACAGAGAGAGTGAGAGACAAAAAGAGAGAGAGAACAAAACAGTCCTAGGCTTAGTTTTTGAAGATCAAGTCAGATTTAGTTAATGATTTGGGGTGTCGCCAGCCTGGCTTAACCCCCTAAATAGGGGGTTTTCAGAGATGATTAGGTAATTCTCGACCTCGATTTGACCTCACAAGTGGGAATTCTCACTTTGCGTTTCAGGAGCTCTGCAGTTGGAAGGTGCCTGCCTTTTTAAGTGTAGGTCTCTCCTCCTCTTCCCCTGTGGCAATAGGAGGGGCCGGGAGCACACAGCCGGCTGGGAGGAGCTGGGGCCCCGCCTGCCCTCGCCCTCGCCCTCGCCTTGGGGACCCGCCCTGCCGCCCCTCTCGGATTACCGCCTCCCTTCCTGGCTTTGCAAACTTGCCACGTGGTAGGCTGGCTACTTAAGGGAATGTAGGAAACACGTTCCCATGACGGCCTCACAAAGAAGTTGTACAGTTCTGGAGATGATGTCAAATTTTCCTTCCAAATGTCTGCTTGAGGAGACAAAATCCTAGATATTGTTTCAGGGAAGGGAAAGAAAACCCCCAAACCAAAGGGAAACCTATCAACATATCAGGACACATGAGCTGTTTATTTTCTTGTGTTTCTTCTCTCGTTCTCGAAAACTGTTTCAAAAATCTTACGTCTTTTCTTGCCTCTTCCTTAATTTTTTGTATTTTTAGGGTAGAGAAAGGAGGGGATTAGAAGCCCATGAATTTTAAGTCATCACCAAGCATTCCTAACACTTTGCACTTGTTTGCAGAACCAGGGTTTCTTCTCTGGTCCAGATGAAAAGGCTACTTCCTGCCACCTTCTCCTCCCCTGCTTTTATTAAAGGACGCCTCCACCCTTGTCAAAATACCTGGTGCAAGTGAGAGTCCAAAGTAAGGAGACCCCCATTCTGCATCCTTCCTTTGAGTGAGCCCTGTCCATGGACAGTGCCATCACAGCAAATACAAATATTCCTAAGATTGTCTCATGTCCCATTTTAGGCTTTGTACGTTTTGCAGTGGCCTCCAGTTGTACAGTACAATTGAAAACTGTGTTACCAGGATGATGATAATTGTGATTTCAAGGTGTTTTCACATTTGAACCTCCTAACAACCCCATGAGCACAGTGAGCAGGTGGAATTAAGCTGGTGTTTCAGATGAGGAAGTGAGGAGCAGAGAGGTAATGAGTCCAAGGCCACTCAGCTGGTTCCCTGGGAAGCCTAGACTAAGAGGTCAAGGTCTTCTCAATGCTGCTCCATCTTTTAAGGCCCATTATAGTTCTGTACCAACAGGTTCTACTGGCTGTCAATCATGCTAAACAGACTGTCACCATATTTAAACATAGGGTAATATAAGCATTTTAAATAAGGTAACTTTTTACAAATTGCATAGGGTGTGTTTCCTGTGCACAAATGGAACTCCTGGGCCCTTTCCAATAGATACTACATTTTTTTAAGTTAAAATTTTACTTTTGACAGGTAATTCACTTACGTGACTCAAAAGTAAAAATTCTAAAACATAGTATACCTGAGAAGTCTTGCTGTCAGCTTGTACCTTTCATTCCATTTCTCCACATCCTTCTCTCCTTTGTTGGTAATCGCTTTTATTATTTTTTTATCCTACCTATGTTCTTTATGAAAATACAAATAAGTACAATGTGTACTCTTATTATTATTTATTTGTAGTCTTGAAATAAAGAGAGTGCATATAGTGCATTTTGAATTGCTTTTCTGAAAGTGGTGGTGGACTTTGCTAAACCATCTGCCTCTTGTCTGGGAACCCCAGGGATTGTAGGCATTGACCTGCAAGCAGCTCAGCTATGACAGAGAACCCCAAAGAGTTCAAGCAATGGAGGCTTCAACTGGATAGGTTTGCCCCCTAAACCTGGGTCTCTCACTCAGCTGGAACTAGACATGGCTGCTGCAAGTCAAGCCTCAAATTCTCTGCCAGTCTCTGGGCAGCCAGCCGTTGCACAGGGAAAACCCATCTAGAAGCTGCTCTGGACTCAGGAAGGGACACAAATCAGACTAACACAAAGACTGTCTCTCCAGTCCACTGGTTTTGGGTTTTTACCACAGTTCCTCATTAAGAGGAACTGGAGGAAGACCTGGGGCTCCCCAAAGTTTCCACACTGTTGACATGGCCAGACCCAAGGAGAGAACTGAAAAGCGTGTCACAGACCCACAGAATGTTGTCCACGGCATTAGTTTGTCAGGGCTACCTTAACACAGTGCCACAAACTGGGTGGCTTAATCAGCAAATCTACAGTCTTGCGGTAATGGAGGCTAGAAATCCAAGATCATGGTGTCTGCAGGGTTGGTTCCTTCTGTGGACATGAGGGATGGATCTCTTCCAGGCCTGTCTCCTTGGCTTGTAGATGGCCATCTTCTCCTGGTGTTTTTCGCATCATCTTTTTTCTATGTGTGTCTGTCTATGTCCAAATTACCCCTTTCTATAAGGACACCATTGATAGTGGATTAGGGCCCACCCTGACAAACTCATTTTAACTTTATGCAAATAAGGTCACATTCTGAGGCACTGGGGGTTAGGACCTCAACATATCTTTCCTGGGGGGACACAGTGCAACCCATATCATACCCATTCAGACCTATAAATGTCCTTCCCACCTCTGGAAGTGCCAGCCTTGCATCCCCAATCTGCCATGGAGAACGCAGCCATACAGAGCCTGCAGACGTGTCGGACTCCTTGGGTGTATTGTGGAAAGTGGGAGGTGGTATGACTCCCTGCTTTATAATTTGTTGCATATATACTCTGTGTATACTAAACACAACACGGTTCTCATTAGGGAGAGTGGGCTGTCACTATCAACAAATCCGTTCTTCGTCTTCATAAAGTCCAAGACAGAAAAAACAAACAAACAAAAGCCCTCCAACTACTGTGCTATAGAGCAAGCTTCCCTCCCACTCTCCTCTGTCCCCACTCTCTGTCCCCCACATACACACCCCCCAACATTGGAGCTGAGATCCTGATTCCCAGATTCCGCAAAATCCCATGTTCCTCTTACTCAGAAGTAAGATTTTTTTCTTTCTTACCCTTTTAATATTTTTCTACATTTTGGAATATATACTAAGCTAAAAGATATACCCCTCCCTATGGCTGGGTGTTTGGCTTGTGGTGGTTGTTTTATGTTGGTTTGTGTAAAATTGGGCCTGACATCTTTGTTGAGATGCTGTGACAACACTTTGGACCCATGACTGGGCACGACTGGGTGTGGCTTGGCCTGACCCTCTCCAAGCAGATGAAAACAGCCAAGCTCAGTTCAAACATGCTCAAGGGATCCAGCACCTGGAAATCCCCACAAAGCGAATTCCATTCCAGATCTTTCTCAACACCCCGAGGAGGGAGCACAGGGGCCGATTGTCCTTACAAGTTTCTCTGCCTGCAATGCTGTGGTCGGGAGGGTTATGGGGGCAGGAGGGGGGGGGCGTATATTAATGAGTGTGGGGTCTGAAGTCAGGAAGTGGATTTGATGCCTTAGAGGAGCCCAGCAACCAAATGTCACCCCCCGTGATTCTAAGGGAGGGTACTGGATGGCCCCCGCCCTTGATGCTTACATCAAACCCCTCCACCAAGCTCAGACCAGGACACATTTCCCACAGGGCTGCCACCTTTGTGATCTGGATCTCTTGCTGCTTCCCTTCATTCTTGCTTTCCACGTTTCTTGGGATCCATCCTTGTTTTCCATGTTTCTTCGGCTCCATCCAGTGCTGAAGTCAGAGGGTTTAAGCTGCCACTCCTGAGAGGGCGGTAACCTAGCTCCAGGCTCCACATGGTGGCCCCTTCCTGACCCACGGGCTGGAGCCTCAAGGAACCCGCAGGGGGCGGGGGGTGTAGCCGAGCTGGGGTGACTCGTTCTCTTGGGCAGGCTGAGGAGGAGGGAGGATGCTCTTCCTGGGGGTGGCTCTGACTTCAGACCAGCTGTGACTCCTCACAGCCTACTGCTCTCCCTCCTCCTGTCCTCCCCTGTTCCATCTCCCCTCGCCCCAGGCTCATCTTTGGACGTCAGATAGTCCGCAATCACCTTAGGGTGAGGGAAAGAGCTGAAACTGGGAAAGGTGTCACAGGGTGTTTTCCCTTGCATGGCCCTGCTCTGTGTCACATTCGCTGGACACCGTCCTGGCCTGAACTCCTGGTGGGTGGATGCCAGGGCTGGTGAGGAAACAAAACTTGACCCGAAGGGAGGGCTGGAGCGAGGTGCCAGGCACGCGAGTGTGCTCTCTAAGTGCTTTGTGCAAAGGACGGCAGTAGAGAAGCCAGAAACAGCAACCAACGTTGGCCGAGGACCTTCTGTGTGCCAGGTGATGTTCTATTTAATCCTCAGAGTAATCCTTAGTGGTAGGTACTATTACTGTTCCCAGTTTACCAATCAGGGGGCTGTGTCACCGTGGAGCCCAAGGTCACACAGTTAATACAAAGCAGAGCGAGGATTTGAACCTGCCTCTGGAGTTTGCACTCTCAGCCACTGATCTGTATTAACAAAAACATGGGTATTATTTCCCCATTTGTAAAACGAAGAAACTGAGGTACAGCAAAGTCGAGTGTCTTGCCCAATACCACACCTCCAGGGAGAAACAGCTGCGATCCTGACTCCTGACCACTCCCCAGCCGTGGGGCAGGAAGCTGAGGAGGAGCCGGAGAGCTGGGGTGTAATTGCACCTGCTCGGCCTTCCCCACCTCAGGTTTCCACCTTCCTCCTGAAGCTCAGAGCTCTCGTTTCAGGTGACAGGAAACTACTAGAAAAAGAGTCAGCTAGTGAGTGAGCAGGTGAAGAAATCAGAAACCTGCACCTGCCAATCCAGGAATCAGTCCAACACGCCTTATGGGACTGACACCTGGCTGCCCAGGTCAAGTGTCCAGATGCCAAAGGGAGGGTACGTTAGAGGAAGGTGAACCTAAGAGGAAGGGGCAAAGGGAGGTGACGATTAGAGGAAATCAGTTTCCAGAAAGGGGAGTAGTAGAGAAAACAAAGAGGCCTAAGGAGTGACAAACCACATCTTGTTAGAATCAGAGACCTTTTGAGTCCAAAAGGACCATAGAGAATAATGAATCCAAACCTCTCATTTTATTAAAAATGAGAGTAAAATTGATTGGGCACTTATTATGTGCCGGGCACCATGCTAAGTGCTTTCCTTGTGCCTGCAGCAATCTTACGAGGCAGGTGCACTATTTTTTTCCTTCACGAGAAAACTGAATCAGAGGTAAATAGGCCCAATAAGAGATAAATCCAGACAATCTCCCTCACTCCAAAGCCCACATTCTTTTATACACTTTAACTTTATATAATGGAACATTTCAAACATACACAAAATTAGAGATAATATTATAATGAATCCCCAAAATTCATCGACTGGTTGCAAACATTATCAACACAAGACAGATCTTGTTTCATCAACTATTACCCTACCCAGTCTTCCACTGATAGACATTTTAAAGTCAATCCCATACATACTATTTCTATATCGTATCATCCTGTTATTATCTATACATACGTTAGCACAGGTTAAGCATTCCTAATCTGAAATCCAAAATGCTCCAAAAATTTTTGAGTGACCCAACATGATGCTCAAAGGAAATGATCATTGGAGCATTTCAAATTTCAGATTTTCAACAAACAAACAGAAAGGACATTGTTGGGGGGGAGGGGGGAGGGAGAAGGGAGGGAGGTTTTGGTGATGGGGAGCATTAATCAGCTACAATGTATATCGACAAAATAAAATTAAAAAAAAAAAAAAAAAAAAAACAAATTTCAGATTTTCAGATTAGGGATACTCAACCAATTAAAGTATCTGCAAATATTCCAAAATCTGAAAACATCTGAAATCCAGAACTTTTCTGGTCCCAAACATTTTGGATAAGGGATACTCCACCTGTATGTATCTCTAAAGAAGAACTTTTAAACTGCAATAACAGTGTTACATCTAAAGAAAATGACAAAAATTTCTTAATATCATTAAACATCTAGACACTGTTCATATATTTAGGATCGCTCCATAAGTGTATTCTTAGAATTGATTTGTTTGAATTGGAATCAAAAACAGTCCACACTGCATTTGGTTAAGTCTCTCACATCTTTAATATATAGGACCCCTTCTCACCCTGCAATTTATTTGTTGAAGAAACAGTCATTTGCCCTGTGAAATTTCTCACATTTTAGATTTCACTGATTATATCCCTGTGGTGTCATTTAACATGTTCCTCCATTCCCTGTATTTACTGTAAATTAGTTAGATCTAGAGGTTTGATTAGATTCACATTTCATTATTTGGCAAAGATACTTCATAGGAAGTATATGGCCAAGGCCCCTATGCCTACACCTGCTTTCTTCCAGCAGATGCAGGGTCTAGTCCAAGCTCACAAAGCAAACGAAGGGCAGACCCAGGGTTGAAATTTGGTCTTCTGACTCTAGGCCCTGCCTTTCCACTCCATCACAGGACTTGAATCTAGAATCTTTTCCTTGGAATGAAAGGATGGTTTGGTTGTCTTTTAATCTTTTACCTCCACTTCAAGAGGAGCCAAGAGAGGAGAAGTGGGAATGTTCAAACCGTTTTTGGACATATGGCAATATTTTTATTTTCAATGGATGCTGGGAGGGAGGGGTCTCCCCATGCTTGGGCAGGACTATGCAACTTCAGCTTTTGCCAGAGGACTGGAAGCACTTAAGCCAGAAGTCTGGCACAGAACATCATTTTTATTACCTCTCTCTCCTTTTAAGTATTGAGAACCAATTTACCTGAGTGAGTGTTGACAGAAACATTTCGTCCCTTTGACTTGCTCATTTTAACTGGAGGGAAAAGCTATGTGCTTGTGCTCCCTGGCAGGGCTGGACGCCTAAGGAGATGCCTGGAACTCCTCTTGGGGGAACAGGAGAGGAATAAATAGCAAATGAAAGTGGCAGCCATTCTGCGCATTTCAGAAGTAAGTACATTTCCCCCGATTCCTGCTACATTGAGCAAGCAAATGCCAGAACCAAGACTGCATAACCCAGATAAACAGAAATATTCCCAACCCAAAGAAAGAAACCCACCACCTACCCAAAACGGCAGGCAGGGGGCACGAAGGTGACTCAAATGCACCATGACAATGAGAGTTCACATTTGTGAAATACTTAGAACATGTCAGGTACTTTACACTCAGTATCTCATTTATTCCGCACAAGAACCCTGCAGGTAGAAGATAGCTGCTTCCATTACCTGAACCTGCAAATGAGGAGGAACGTGCGATCACACAGATATTATTAGTGAAAGTGGAAGTCACATCCAGATTTTTCTCATTTAATGCCTAACCATTAGGCTACAAGATCAGCTAAATTAAGATAGCGATTTAGAAGGGATAGCAATTTAGAAGGGAGATTTTGTAGGGTTTAGGAATGTCTCTAGTAATGCACACTGGGATCCCCAGCCGGTGGGGACCAGTCATCTTCCATTTTAACACAGGTTTCCAAAATCCACTAAGTTGACTCTGGGGAAGCAACAGTTAAGCACTCACCTGCTGTCTCTCTGTCAAGCCAAGGTTCCTAAATATCAGGATCATATGTGGTGCACATGATGCTTTGTGTGAATTCCAAAGTAGCTCCTCTTTTCGGGGGATGAATTGCAAAACCATGCTCGCTCTGGGAGGATCCTTCTGCAAGGGGGATATCTGCACTAAGGGCTCCCTGCTTGGCCAGGTATGGTCGAGAGTTCAGCCCATTCCTGTACCTGCAGCCAGGTGCAAGATGCAGCAAGGCCCTACTAAGTCCGGCTTGCTTCCCAAACCAGGAATCTTTACGCCTGTCAAGCCAAGGCACTCTCATTGAGCTGTTTCCATTTTCTGGTGGTTGTTTCATGGGACTGTGGTCTCATGTCAGCTCATAAGAGGGCAGAACCAATTACTAGATTACCCAAAGTGCTGGTTTTCTTTTCTTTTTTTTCCCCCACCACATTCAAAGCTGTGGCAGCCAAATTTCCCCCACCTCACTGGTTTGACTCACGAGGCCAGACTGGCATTACTGTACACAGGCAGCCCAGAGATTGTGACCATATTACACTGCCTCTTTTCAATAGGGCTGATCAAACCGAAGGGCTTGCTTTTGTCATTGGATTTTGTAAGAGCATAAAAAAAAATTGACATTTTATAAACATTTTTAAACTATGCTAAAAACTCAAGGTAAATGTGAATTGGTATAAACCACTGGGAAATAAATTTGGTCATAACTTAGATAGATATAGTCGTCCACTTTTGTAAACTTATGGTAAAGAAATAAAGCTAAACACAGAAGAAAAACAAAAACCTCTCTTCACAAAGATGGTCACTGTTGTATTATTCATAATAGGGAAAAAATTTGAAATCACCTGTTCTTTATGGGAGAGCTTGTAGGTTAGGTCAATTGTGTTACATACCACATAATAGAGTTTTACACAGTTTTTGGAACTTGTGTTTCTGAAGTGTTTGTTGGAACGTTTGAAACGCCTATGTTGTTATGTTATGGGAAGAAATACTAGGAAGCAAATAAATATGAATTACGATCACAACTGTGTCAAGAATGCTTAGAAAAAATTGGAGAGATAATACAGTAAAGCAGTCTTATTAGACCTAACGATAGTAACTAATATTTATTGAGTTTTTACTATGTACGAGGTACTGTTCTAAGTGTTTTTACATCTACTAACCCCATTTATCCTCCTAACAGCAACCTGAGATAAGGACAGTGATTGTGACTTCCATTTCACAGATGAAGGACTTGATGCAAAGCAAAGTAACTTGCCCAAGTCACTTAACAAATAAGGTAAAAGTTGGAAGTCGACTCCAGGAAGCCTGAACAACCGGGCCTCCTAGCTATTGATCAGCTAATTGAAAAACAGAAAAACGATAACATGGAGAAATACTGTTTAAAATGTTACGTGCAACAGGATGAGCCTGGACTAGGTCAGGGTGGTGTTGAAAGGACGCCAAGAGCTAAATGGAAGACGCTCCCACCAGCTAAAAATAATACAATTCAAGCATCAGTAACTGCGTGGATTGAAGCATCTCAACATGTGTAAACCCATGGGCTTAAAATTACTCAGAGAAAAAAACCCCACTGGTCATCTTTAGAGAAGCTTAGGCAACCGCTCATTTTTTTGAAAACTGGTAAATACAGGGAAAGAATCAAGCATTTTCCTGCTTTTACTGTGCAGAACTTAGAGTACCCAAATAGTTGAGGACGGCAAATTTCCTTTTATGGAAGTACTCCAGATAATAAATGAAGCAGGAATAATAGTACCCTAATAAAATAACAGATTAGGCAATGGATGCTAACATTATAGAAATAGACATAGCCAGACAGTATTTCCCTATGGAAATAGCACACAACCATTTATAAAGTATTTATGCCCCAAAAAACCTGAATCAGATTGCATCTCTACTTGTGACTCCCAATTTATAACAAAAAAAGGAGACAGAGAAATGTTTTAAATGACACCAAGAAGGATGAAATCAGCAAAATCCAGACTGTGGGACATTTTATAGGACAAAGAACCTGATTTCTTCAACACATAAATTGCAAGGGGAAGAGTGGGGAAGGGGACATATAGATTAAAAGACTAATTGCAATGACCTTACTGGGATCCTATTTCGAGAGAAAATCCCTCAAAACACTTTTCAGACAATTTTCGAGAAAATTCAAATATGCCTGGATATTTGATTAAATTAAAGAATTTTTGTTCATTTTTAAAGAGTGATGGTGGTTTTGTAGTTGTACTTTAAGCAGGAGGTCCTTACCTTTTAGAGATGAGTTCTGAAATATTTATGGATGAGGATACATGATTTCTTAGATCTGCTTTAATATATTTCAAGAGCAGAGAGGAAGTGAGCGTAGGTTAGACTCAATAAAGATCAGCCATGAGTTGATAATTGTGGAAGCTGAGTGGCAGGTATGTGGGGTCATCCTACTTACATAGGCTTGAAGATTTCCATAATAATTTTTTTAAAGGTACAAATATATCTTAATTTTATTCTTACTTAAAACATTTAAATCTTTTGCTATAGAATTGGGGGCTCGTGTAAGGTAATGGCTGACGTCATGGACTAAGGACCAGACTGCCTGTGCTTGAAAGCCTGCTCTATTGTTTACCACTGTGTTATCCAGGATAAGGGGCTTAGTGTTGTGTGCCTCAGTTTCCTCATTTGTAAAATGGGGCTAACAGTATCACCTACTTGCTACTTCATAGAGTTACTGAATTAAATTTCTCCAGTGCCTAGAACAGTCCATGGCACATATGAAACATTATACGGATTAACTATCTTTATCGGTTTTATTTTTTGTCTTTACGAGTGTCTTCACTCATTTTGCTTTCACACCTAACAACTCAGCCTCACACTCTTAATGCATCAACTACAATTTTCCAGTTTCTTTAAAGTGGAGCAAGAACTTAAAGACATTGCAAAGGAATCTGAGAGCAAATCTGCTAGATTTCAATGATTTACATTCAATCTTTCATAGTTAGTTGTTCCTACCCAATCTGACAGCATTTGGGGAAAGGAGTGTGTGACTCACCCTTATCCAGAATTATCAAAGCAACTTAGTTTCCTTTTGAATGTTCTTTCTGCATTATATTTTAATCTATTTACATAATTCCTAATTACATTACAAATTTTCCACTGCAACCTTTATAAACACATCTTTTAACAAACAAAACTGACTCTTGGTAAGCAAACCACACAACTGGTGGGAGAAGGGTCCAGATGTACTCTCAGAATGCCAGTGGCATGTGTTAAGTCTGCTGAGGGCATCAGCTGTGCGCTTTACAAAGAGAATGGAGGTTGGATCAATTAATCTGGTAGACTTATTAAGTGGAGATCAGTTAAAGGAACCTATTGTTGACAAGTCAATAGTGGTTGTGTTTGGGTTGCATAGTCTTTCTTCTATTCCAGTTTCTAAAAAATGATGAATAGGTATTATAACTTTTGTCTACCAAAGTGAAAAAATCAACACTTAATTTTTTTGCAAGTACTTTTTACCAAATCTCTTCACAGAGGACTACAATGCAAACACAAAGAAAATGTGCAGTGGATATTGTTAATTCACGCACCCGTATATCCAAACAATGGGCTGCTGGGTTCTACAGAACACTAGAGTCTAAGCATCAGCAGTCGTCGTTACTTGTGGCAAGGACAACGTAGACATTGAGTGCTGCAAGGCACTTGCAATTACAAGGCACGATTTCCTAAATGCCACGTCAGTAAGAGGGGGATCCAGGCTTCATCCTAAGAAGGTTCACACACTCTAATCTTCACAATCTAGTTTCATTTTGACTATCAAGTTATGCAGAAACCAAACGATCAAATCTGCATTTCCTTCTAAATCTATATGCAAATAGTGAGGCAGGGATTCCCCTTGTAGCTGGCATTCCTTAGCAAAAAGGATTCTGGACAAACTCAGGCTCTGAAGTTGTGAACTACCTCACCACCCATCCAATCCAGCTAAAGTGGACACTTCTGTTTTGCCAAATTTCATCGATCTCATTACAAGCTTGCTCCTCTGTAACGTGTTATTGTTACTTTTCTTTTTGATGAACTGTTAATTCTCACAGTGCTTCTTGACCAGGACAGAGGAAGTGAGAGAGATGTGCCACTCCTAATGATGAATTTTCTTCACTCGCCAGATAAAGAAGCCAAGGGTACAAGTCAGGTCTGTTTTTCCGACCATGGGGCATGCCACATCTCTCCTCTAACTCAGAGATTTGATTGCAGGGCCCTTCATGGGGTGTATTTTCAAGAAAACGATTTGAACTAAGCTCATCTCATTGCAGTGACAACTTCAGGGGAGTTTAAAAGTGCAAAGTAGTGGCTAGGACCCACCTTCTGGTCCTGCTCCTCAGCACTTCACCACGTACGTCTAAAAGCCTTGGCCTGAAGTCCTTTCAGAAGAGTCCCTTCACTTAAAAGATTGTGCAGACCAAACTGACAGAGTCTTGTCTCCAGACGCTTTAAATATAACGATGCCACTCGCAGATAGTACATTCACAATCACGTTCACATTTAATCAAGGAGTGTGTTTCCTAGTTACATCAAAGTTCCGCACAATAGCAAGGTCAAGAGAGAATAAAAAACAGAATGAAATATACAGCAGCTCCCTCTGAAGAAACTTCCTCAGTCTTCACATTTTCTAAACCTTCTCCTCTCATTCTTTTATTCTTTCGCCAGCAGATCACTCTTGCATAAATTGAAAACCTTATCGCATTATTCAAAATAACTCTAAACCATAAATTTGGTGGTGGTGGTTGGGGGGGAGTCTCATTTTTCCCTGCTTTATTGAAGTATAATTGACAAATAATATAAAAATTGTATACATTGAAAGGTATACAATGTGATGTTTTGATATACATATGCATTGTGAAATGATTACCACAATCAAGCTAATTAACATATCCATCACCTCATATAGTTACTATTTTCTGTGTGTGTGGTGAGAATATCTAAGATCTGTTCTCAGCAAATTTCAGGTCTCTACTACAGTACTATTAAGCATAGTCACCATGCTATACATTAGCTCTCCAGAACTTACTCAGCCTGCAAAACTGAAACTCTTTACTCTTTGACAAACATCTCCACATTCCCCACCCCACCCACACCCCCGGAAACCACCATTCTACTCTCTGCTTCTATGAGTTTGACTTTTTTAGATTCCACATATAAGTGAGATCATTCAGTGTTTGTCTTTCTGTGTCTGGCTCATTTCCCTTAGCATAATGTCCTTCAGGTTCATCCATGTTATTGCAAATCACAGGAGGTCCTTCTTTTCTAAGGCTGAATACCACACTGTATAAATATAATACATTTTCTCTATCCATTCATCCACTGATGGACACTTAGGCTGATATATTTTGGCTATTGTGATTAATGATGCAATAAACATGGGAGTGTGAATATCTCTTCAAGATACTGATTTCATTTCTTTTGAGTATATACATAGAAGTGGGTTTGCTGGATTTTTTTGAGGAACTTCCATCCTGTTTCCCATAATGGTTGTACCAATTTACATTTGCACCCAAGGTATACAAGGGTTTCCTTTTCTCCATATCTTTGCCAACATTTGTTATCTTTTCTCTTTTCGATAAGAGCCATTTTAACAGGTGTGAGGAGATATAACATTGTGGTTTTGGTTTGCATTTCTCTGATGGTTAGTGATGTTGAACTTTTTTTTCTTTTTTTTTAATGTACCTGTTGGCCATTTGTACATCTTCTTTTGAGAAATGTCTATTTGGATCCTTTGCACATTTTAAAATCAGATTGTTTGCTTCTTGCTATTGAGCTGTTGGAGTTCCTTATATATTTTGGATACTAACCCCTTAACAGATGTACAGTTTGCAAATATTTTCTCCCAACCCGTAGGTTATCTCTTCACCCTGTTAATTTTTTCTTTTTTTGCAGTGCAGAAACGTTTTAGTGTGATTCAATCTCATTTGTCTATTTTTGCTTTTGTTGTTATTTTGAGGTTGCATCAAAAACATCATTGCCTAGATCAGTCTTAAGCATATTTTTCCCTATGTTTTCTTCTACTAGTTTTATAGTTTCAGGTTTTACACTTAAGTCTTTAATCCATTTTGAGTTGATGCTTTTTGATTACTATAGCTCTGTGGTATTTTGAAATCAGGTAGTATAATATCTCTGACTTTGTTCTTTTTGCTCAATATCGCTTTGGCTATTCTGGGTCCTTTGTGGTTTCATATGAATTTTTAAATTGTTTTAACTTATTTCTGTGAAAAATACCATTGGGATTTTGATAAGGATTGCATTGAAACTGTAGCTCAGTTTGGGTAGTATGTACATTTTGACAATATTAATTATTCTAATCCACAAATATAAGATATCTTTCCATTCATTTGGTTCATCAATGTTTTATAGTTTTCAGTTTACAGATCTTTCACGTCCTTAGTTAAATTTATTCCTAAGTATTTTATTCTTTTTGAAACTGTTGTAAATGGGATTATTTTCTTAATTTCTTTTTCAGATAGTTAACAGTTTGTGTATAGAAATGCAACTGATTTTTTGTATCCTAAAACTTTACTGAGTTTGTTTATTAGTTCTAACAGTTTGGTTTTTTTCTGGTATTCTTTAGGTTTTCTATGTATAATATCTTGTCATCTGCAAATAGAGAAAATTTTACATTTTTCTAATTTGGATGGCTTTTATTGCTTTTTCCTGCCTAATTGCTATGGCTAGGACTTTAGAACTATATTCGATACAAATGACAAGAGTGAACATTGTTGTCTTGTCATTGATCTTACAGGAAAAGCTTTCAGCTTTTTACCATTGAGTATGATGTTAGCTGTAGGTTTATATATAGCCTTTAGTATGTTGAATTAATTCCTTTTATAGTTAATTTGTTGAGTGTTTTTTAAAAAAGAGGATGTTGAATTTTGTCAAATGCCTTTATTGTATCCAAAATAATCATATCATTTTAATCCTTCATTCCATTAATATGGTATATCACATTTATTGTGAGTAATGAACTATCTTTGTGATGGGGTTCAGGATGTGCTACCCCCAAATATGGAACCATGGCATATTGAATATTTTAAGTTGAAGGAATTTGAGAAAGAGCATGCAAGAAGGTCTCTTTCACCTTACTCTGTCCTTATAAGTAGTTTGTAAAACCTAGGAAGAATTTTTGATCTTGCCCCGAAACAAGTTATGAGATGCCTATGTGAGAGGTGCTCTCCCTATACCTGGAGGAAAGGAACGTTCTTATCTTTGTCACAGAGAAGAATCTGAACAAACAGATCTTGCTAAGTTTCCCCCATTGGATTATACCCCCTTTGCCCTATCATATATCTCAATGACTGTCCACTCTTCATCAAACCTAGCGTAAAAATACACAGGCTCAACTGTTTCTTCAGGTCTCCATTTGCTCATGAAAGCTCCTATGTCACATAAAACTTATATTAAATGAATTTATATGCTTTTCTACTATTAATCTGTCTTTTGTTGTAGGGGCCTAAGTCATGAATTTAGAAGAGAAAAAGGAAAAGGTGTTTTACCTCCTCTACACTTACAACCCAGGGATAAATCCCACATGATCATGGTGTATGATCTTTGTAATGTGCTGTTGAATTTGATTTGCTAGTGTTTTGGTGAGGATTGTTGAACTTATGCTTATCAGGAATATTGGTCTGTAATTTTCTTTTTTTGTGGTGTCTTTGTCTAGCTTTGATATCAGGGTAATTCTGGCCTCATAAAATGAGCTTGGAAGTGTTCTCTCTTCTTAAATTTTTTTGAAAGAGTTTTGAGAAGCATTGACATTAATCGTTTAAATGTTTGGTAGAATTCACCAGTGAAACCATCAGGTCCTGGACTTTTCTTTATTGGGTGGTTTTTGATTACTGATGCAATTTCCTTACTTGTTATTGATCTGTTCAAATTTTTCTTTTCTTCAAGATTCAGTCTTGGTAGTTTGTATCTTTCTAGGAAAATGAACATTTATTCTAGGCTATCCAAATTGTTGGCATATAATTATTTGTAGTAGTCTTTTTTGGTCATTTGTATGTCTGTGATATCAGTTGTAACATCTTCTTTATCATTTATAATTATATTTGAGTCTTCTCTCTTTTTTCATAGAATAGCTAAAGATTTGTCAATTTTGTTTATCTTTCTTAATAAACTCATTTTCATTGATCTTTTCTATCTATTGTTTTCCTAGTCTCTCATTCATTTATTTCAATTCTGATCTTTATTATTTCCTTTCTTCTTCTAGTTTTGGGCTTAATTTGTTCTTCTTTTTCTAGTTCCTTCACATATAAAATTAGGTTGTTTATTTGAGATCTTCCTTTGTTCTTAATGTAGGCATTTATCACTTTAAACTTCCCTCTTAGTACTTTTTTTGCTGCATCCTACAAGTTTTGGTACATTATGTTACCATTATCATTTGGATCAAGATTTTTTTTGATTTCCCTTTTGGTTTCATCTTTGACCCATGGGTTGTTTAAGAATATGTTGTTTAATTTCCATACATATGTGAATTTTCCAGTTTCCTTCCTGTTATTGATTTCTAGTTCATACCATTGTGGTTAGGAGAGATAATTGATATAATTTCAATCTTCTTGAGTTTGTTAAGATTTGTTTTGTGGGCTAACATATGATCTATTCTGGAGAATGTTCTGCTGCTGTTGGATGGAATGTTCTGTATATTTCTGTTACTTCTCTTTGATCTATACTGTTGTTCAAGTCTGCTGTTTCCTTATTGATTTTCTGGCTTGTGATCTATATACTGTTGAAAGTGAATTTGAAACCCCCTACTATTATTGTATTACTGTCTATTTCTCCCTTCAGTTAATATTTGCTTTCTATATAAAGATTCTCCAGTGGTGGGTGCATATATATTTACAATTGCTATATCCTCTTGAATAGAGCTCTTTATCATTATATAATGACCTTTTTGTTTATTGTGACTTTTTTTACTTAAAGTCTATTTTGTCTGATGTAAATATAGCCACCTCTGCTCTTTTTAGGTTACCATTTGAATGAAATATTTCTTTCCATTCTATTACTTTCAACCTTTTAATGTGGGTCCTCAAAGCTAAAGTGAATCTCTTACAGGCAGCATATAGTTGGATGTTGGTTATTTTATCTATTCAGCAACTCTAGGTTTTTTGAATCAAGAATTTAATCAATTTACATTTAAAGTAATTCTTAATAGAAAAGGATTTACTATTGCCATTTTGTTAATCCTTTTCTGACTGTTTTGTAGTTTCTTTCTTCCTTTCTTTCTCTCTTGCTGTCTCCCTTTGAGATTTAATAACTTTTTGTAGTGCTATCCTTGATTTCTTTTTCTTTTTTATATACCTACTACAGTTTTTTTTTCTTTGTGGTTACCATGATGCTTACATAAAACATCTTATAGTTATGAGTCTATTTTAAGTTGATAAAACCTTAACTTTAATTGCATACAAAAATTCTACACTTTAATTTCTCCTCCCTTTACACTTTGTTATTGACATCCCAATTTACATAATTGATCTACTGTGCATCTATTAATAAATTATTTCAGCTTCATTTATTTTTAATACTTTTGCCTTTTAACTTTTATACTACAGTTAAAGCAATTTACACACTACCCTTATAGTATTACACAATTCTGAATTTGACTATATTCTTACCTTTACAGTGAGTTTTAGACTTTCACATTTTCATGTTGTTAGTTAGCATCCTTTTATATCAACTTGAAGAACTCTCTTTAGCATTTCTTGTAAGGCAGGCCTACAGATGATGAATGCCCTCAGATTTTGTTTGTCTAGAAAAGTCTTTACCTCTTCTTTATTTCTGAAGGACAGCTTTTCTGAGTATAATATTCTAGATTTGAAGCTTTTTTCTCTCAGCATCTTGAATGTATCATCCCATTCTCTCCTGGCCTGCAAAGTTTCTGCTGAGAAATTTCCTGATAGTCTTGTGGACGTTCCCTTGTATATGACAAGTTGCTTTTCTCTTCTGTTTTCAAAATTCTGTCTTTGTCTTCTGAGAATTTGGTTAGAATGTGTCTTGGTGAAGATCTCCTTATGCCTAATCCATTTGTGGTTCTTTGAGCTTCTTGAATTTGTATTTTCATTTCCATTTCCCTCTCCAGATTTGAGAAGATTTCTGTCATTATTTGTTTTTTAAAAGCTTTCTGTCCCTTTCTCTTTCTCTGCTCCTTTTGTATCTACTATAATGCATATATTGGTTCACTTGATGGTGTCCTGTAAGTCCCATAGACTTTCTTTACTCTTTTAAAATTATTTTTCTTTTTGTTCCTTTGACTGGGTAATTTCAAATAACCTGTCTTTTAGCTTGCTAATTTTTTCTTCTACCTGATTGTGTTTGCCATTGAAGCCCTCTGGAACTTTTCAGTTTAATCATTGTGTTTCTCAGCCACAGAATTTCTGTTTGATGTTTTTTAATGGTTTCTATCTCTTTGTTGAGCTTCTAATTTTATTCATGTATTGTTTTCCTTATTTCACTTAGTTGTCTGTTTGTATTCTCTTATAGGTCACTGAGCTTTTTAAAGACAATTATTGTTCATTCTTTTCCAGGCAGTTTATAGATTTCCAGTTCTTTGGGGTCAGTTACTGGTGCTTTATTTCTTTCCTTTGGTGGTATCATGTCATTCTGGTTATTTTTGATCCCGTGGCCTTGTGCTGGTGTCTATGCATTTGAAGAAGTAAGCTTTGGCAGGGAAAGCCCTTTACCAGTCAGCCTGTCCAGAGATTCTGGGTAAGCCAGCTGGTGAAGTCTGTGGGTGGTCTCGTGGCTAGAGTCCTTAGATGGGCTGCCCTGGTTCCTGGGTCCACAGAAGCCACCCTGACACTGGGGTTAACTGAGGTGGGTCTGGAGCCTAAATCTGCAAAGGCTGGCCTGGTGCTTAGGTGGGCCTACCACCTTTGTCCTTGGGGATAAATCTGGTCCTGAGTCTGTGGGGGCTAGCCTGGCTCCAGAGTCTACTGGGGCAGGTTGGACCCATTGGAGAATGCTTCTATCCTGGGTCTGTTGGAGTTTGTGCTCCTAGGGGTTGTCCTGGTGCTGGAGCTGGCCTGGAGCTTGGGTCTGTAGGGGTGGCCCTGGAGCCTGGGTCCACAGGAGCTAACCAGGTGATGAGGTCTACCAAGGCAGACCAGATGATGGATTCGGTGGCAAAGTTGGGTGCTCATTTTACTTTTCCTCCCTCACATGGAGGGAATCTTTCTCTGCACTGTGCTGCATGAGCTTGGGGGTGGGTAATGCAGGTAATATTGAAATGTCTTTCCTATCCTCTTCAATGCTCTTTTTTTCTATTTCTGTGATCCAATCAGGTGCTGTAGTCTCTCAGCTTGGTTCTTTAGCTCTTGTAAAAGGTTTGAATTGATGTTTACGTGAGGGGATGAGTGCTGAAAACTCCTATTACACCATCTTTCTCTGAACCACAAGTATTTACCTAGAATTTACTTCATTTATTCATTTAACAATTGTTCAGGAATCACCAGTAATTTATGCAAGTTGCATAAGAGCTAGGCTTGGAAAAGAGAGTTACCATGGCAGTGCCGTTTCTGAAGTAAAGGAAAAATTATATTTGATTTTGGCAAACAGATACTTTTGAAATTATTGTTATTCTCACAGGACTCTACATATATAAGCATTGTGAGCATATATATGTGTGAATTTCTGTGACACAGAATTCCAATTAAAAGCATCTGTAAAATAATGAGAAATATATATGAGGGTATTTCAAAAAGTTCATGGAAAGATTCTTATTGTTTTTTCATTATGTTTTTCCACAAACTTTTTGAAGTACCTTGGTATATTGGTCTTTGTCCCTTGTTCCTGACAGAGTCCCTTGTTCCTGACAGAGTCCCTTATAGATAGGGACTAATAGAATCTTTTGTTCTAATATTTAGTTTTTGACCCCAGTTCCTGACACAGAGCTTCTAAGATCTCTATAATTTCCTGAATGATAGGAGCATCTGACACAGAGCTCCTAAATCCCTTAGAATTTCCTGGGTGATAGCATTTTCTGTTGTAATGAGGTGGCTCTTAGTGGGTTCCTGGAAAGCCTCAGCATGGGGGCTGGTTGCCAGGGGAAAAAACCACATGATTATAGGGTTGGAATGTTCAACCCTTTTCCCCTGCAACCTCTGAGGAGGGGAGAAGGGCTGAAGATTGAGCTAGTTACCAGTGGTCAATGGTATAATCAATTATGCCAACATAATGAAACTTCCATAAAAACTTAAAAGGGTTCAAAGAGGTTTCAGATTGGTAGACACATGGAGGTACCTGGAGGGTGGTACACCTGGAGAGCTCCATGCCCCTTTCTCCATAACTTGCTTTATGTACCTCTTCATCTTGCTGTTCATCTGTATCTTTTGTAATAGCCTTTATAATAAAACAGTAATGTAAGTAAGTTTTTCTCTGAGTTCTGTGAGAAATCCTAGGAAATTAATCAAACCCAAGGAGGGGGTCATGGGAATGCCAATGTATAGCTGGTCAGTCAGAAATATGGGTGACAACCTACTACTTGTGATTGGTGTCTAAAGTGGGGAACACTCTTGAAAGACTAATCCCTTAACCTGTTGGATCTAACTCTAAGTCCAAGTAGGTAGTGTCAGAACTGAACTAAATTGCCAGACACCCAGTGTGTGTCTGCTGGAGAATTGCTTGATGTGTGGGGAAAACTCCCCACATTTTTGGTGTCAGAAGTGAGGTATTCAGAGTGGTGAGTGATGTGAGAGTGGAAAAATATTTCAGTTTTTCCTATCTTTTACAGCTAGAAGCCTAAAGTTATAAAAACATGTGGTATCACTATAGTTTCTGTGGAATCTGGGAGCAAAAAAGAATTCAACAGAATCCCCCAAAAGTAAGTTGCTTTCCCAAAGCCTGGAAAAATGATACATTTGTTGAAAATGTATTCCTCAACATGCTGTTTAAATTAAGTCCAGTTCTTCAGTTTCACTCCCATCACTTGTCTTTGTACAAATAATGATAATGATGATTAAGATGTGATAATTTACTCATTAAAAGGTGAGAATGGGTAAATCCTACTTGTGGTAGAGTGTTTTCAAAGATGGCTGCAACAATTTTTCCCTTCTTCTGTGATTTTGCTCCTCCTCCAATTAACAGGTTGCTGTGGATTGAATGTCCCCCCAAAACTCATTGAAGCTTGATCCTGAGTGTAATAGCATTAAGAGGGTGGGAAATCAGACTATTGCAGCATTGAAAGATGATGACTTTAAGAGGTGATTGGATCATAAGGACCCTGCTCTTGTGAATGGATTAATCTGTGAAAAAATGGGTTAATGGTTTAGTGGGTTATCAGGAGTGGTTCTGATGGCTGTATAAGGAAAGCAAGTGAGCACATTAAGAAGCTTTTGCCATTCTTGCAATGTAATACCCTACATTGCCACAGGATGCTATACAGAGCCCCCACCAAGATGAAGGTCCTTGCCAGATGCGCCCTCAAACTTGGACTTCCAAGTCTCCTAGACTATAATAAATAATTTTTGTTTTTTTAATAAATTACCCAGTTTTGGGTATTCTATTACAAGTAGCAGAAAATGGATTAATACACGGGTGATGTCTGTTTTATCCCCCTTTAATCTGGGCTCACCTACCAAATTGCTTAGACCAATAGAATGTGATGGATACTGTGCGGATTCTGGGCCCAGCCCTCAAAAAGCCTTGTAGCTTTCTTAGAACACTATTCTGAGACTGCCATGTAAGAAAACCCACATAGAATATGGAAAGATGGGAGGGCATGTGGAGAAGTGCTTCTAGGCATGTGACTGAGGCTAACTTGGACTGTCCAGTCTAGCTGGCCCTTCAGCTATATGAAGACCAAGATCAAACCGAGATGAAACCAACAGAATAAATACTCAGAGACATTAATAAATATTGTTGTCTTAAACCACTAAGATTTTTGTTGTTGTTCTTTTCACATAAGATAAAATTTATTGTCTTAACCATTCGGATCAGCAAGGGGCCTGGTGAGGTTGGCAGATTATATTTGAAAAGAAGAGCAAGTGGTGTTTGAATGGATTGAATGTAGAGTATGAGAAAAGAAGAGCACTCAAGTATGACGTTGAGATTTTGACCTGAGCAAGGAGAATAAAGGAATTGCCTTTTATTAAGATTGGGAAAACAACAGGAGGAACAATTGGGAGGGGGGTTGTATGTAAATGAAGAGTTTTGTCTTGGGGGGATAGGACAGGGGTGGGGAGAGAAATGGGGAATGACTACTAATGGTTATGGAGCTTCATTTTGGGGTGATGAAAATGTTCTAAAATTGATTATGGTAATGATTGCACAACTCTTGAACAAACTAAAAACCACTAGATTGTACACTTTAAATGAGTTAATTGTATGACATGTGAATTGTATCTCAATAAAGCTGCTTTTTTTTTTTTTTTAAGAATTCTTTCTTGGACACATTCAGTTGGAGATGCTTGTTGGACATCAAGTGGAAAGTTGACTAGGCAATAGGACATACAAGTCTGAAATTTGAGGAAATGAGTGTAGCTAAAAATGAAGTCCAAAGATTAAATCCTAATCACTGCAAAGCTAAGAGGTTGGGAAAAAGAGAAGGAACGAGCAAAGGCAACTGACAGTACAGTCTTGGAGGTAGGAGAAAAACCAACTTAATGTGATGTTCTGGAAGCTAAATGAAGGGGGCCATCAGTTGCATCTAATATTCTACTGACAAGTCAGGCATGGTAAGGACTGAAAATTGACCACTTTTCCTACCCCCCAAATCGGAATTTAAATAAACAATTTTTAAATGGTGTAGTGGTTTTGCATTACCACGTGCTTGAATAATTTTATATTTAATTTAAACTCTATGGTTAGAAATAAATATAACTATACATATACACATATCCAGACATATAATTATTTATAAATACTTCCTCAGCCTGTTCAGCGAACCTAAATCATATACTTCTTAATATAAGCTAAAGTGTTCATTCTCAACTATAAATTCCAGCCCACCCCATCATCCATCTCCCAACCCTAAGCAAACTGTGCAATTTATAACATTCTTCAAAAGAATAAAACAATCAACTTGAGTGCACCAGGAGGAAATGAATCAGCAGAGTACCATCTGTAGCAAACCAAGCTAAGGATATGGCCAAGGCAGTTATAAACATCTTTTTTTCTGGAGTATTTGGGGCATTAAATTACCAACCTTATGCAGACTTTGGAAGATAATGCCTGGAACAGTAGACACACAGCATGAAGATTTCATGCCTATCATGAGTGAATGCCCGGAATAAATGTTTTAGGACAAATATTAACCTGGTTTGACTCATGTCACTTACAAAGAATGATTATTATTAGTTCATGAAATCGGATTTTTGAAAAACACTCCAAAGAGAGATAGTCTCAGAAGTTTTGTTCTTCAGGAGAAAAACTATATATTAATTCCGTTAACACAAATGTTAACAACTGACATAGCAGAGGTACCAGTCAATCAAATGAGACACCCAACCAATAAAAATGACTGTCCAACCACTTGGAACAGCAGCAGATTGTAAGCAGCCTTACAACCATGTGTGCCCATTTTGGGGCAGCCTGACTGTAATATCCACCATCACCATGGAGAATGGTATTGAAATTCTCCATGTGATGCCGTAGAAGCATTTGTGACCAAAGCCAGAATGTCAGTTGGGATATGCGTCACAGTCATGCATAGCTTTTGGTTCTGAACAGCAATTCTCCCTCTTGATCATAAACCTCATTCACCAGAACTGACCCCAAATGGTCTAGCTTTTTCAAAATCCACTAAAAAGAATGTATGCAGGCAATGCAAATGAGCCTAGGAGAGTCGTTCCAACTGGTGGGCAGATTCTGATGGGGGTGTAGTCTTCCCCAGGTTCCTCTGTCCTCCCTGTCAGAGGCAAGGGGAGGGGAGGTGGATCCTAGGAGTCAGGATGCATAAGAAGGTGCATCTACCAAGGTATCCCATGAGTCACTCACCAAAACGGAGAAAGAAGGCTCATAATTCAGAGAGACAAGGACATGCAGGTATCCAAGTGACCAGGTAAGGAAACACAGAGTTTCTTGTTGGTTTCAGATTGCCTGCAACAGACACTCCTGGAGTGTTTCTTAGAATGCAGAGTCCTGGACTCCATCCCACATCTAAAGAATCAGAATCTTTGGGAACTAGGGTAGGTTCTGCAATTTACACTAGTTTGCCAGCTGACCCTTACGCAGGCTGAAGTTTGAGAATTATAGAGTCCACGGAGTAAGACTTGAAAGAGGAATGACATGAGAGAAGTGTTGGCTGAGTCTGGTGGAGCTGGAGACATGTCATCACATAACAGGGTCAGTGCAGGAGCCTGGGGGGTTCCTAAAGAATAGGATACATTTTTCTCTTCAGTTCTCATATGCTGCATACAAGCTACAGTTTCATTATAAAAGTAACATAATTAAGCAATGCTTTCCAAACAGCTTCTGAAAGCAGAAGGCAGAAATGAAAAGACAACATTTTATAGCAACTTTTCAAGGGAGGATAAAAACGCATTTAACAACATTTTTACTTTACTGCTAGTCTTTTTTTTTTTTTTTTAACCTGCAATATACAGTTGAAAAGTGATTGTGCATAGGGATGGGCTTGAAGGCATTTGTCTTAGCTCATTTTCTGCTGCTGTAACAGAATACTACAGATTTGGTGATTTATAAAGAAAATAAGTTGCTTTATAATAAGTTCTGGAGGCTGGGAGGTCCAAGGTTGAGGAGATGCATCTGATGAGGGTCTTCTTACTATGTCATAACATGGCAGAGGGCACCACATGATGACAGAGCAAAAGCATGCCAGCTCAGGTCTCTCATTCTGTTTTTATAAAGCCACCAGTCCCATCATGGGGGCTTTATCCTGATGACTTTATACAATGCTAATTACCTCCCAAAGGCCTCATCTCCAAATGCTACCAGCAGATGAATTTGGGGATTAAGTTTCCAACACATGAAATTTGGGAGATACCACCAAACCCTAGCAGCATATTACAGAGCTGACCAAATAGATCAGCATGGCTAATATAGAGAATGAATTTATTAACTGCTCTTTGCTAAGAATTTATTAATAATAGTGTCCAGGTAGTCTACACCTGCCAGGAGCTATGTTCTGAGTTCTATATGACAGCCCTACAGATGTGCAACACAGAATATCCTGAAAACCACAACCTGACTCTGTGTAAACTTAAACCACTTACGAAAATGATGTTCTACAATGAGAGTGTGTAGAGCAGTGGACAAGACCTCTAAGAGGCTTTGAGAGGTCTGGGCCACTTCTATTTTTGCAGATTTTCGAATATTAAAAAAGTATAAAAAACAATAAAGAAGTTGAAAATGCCAAAACAAGGTTACAGAAACTGTGGTATATCTTAAATCTGCAATGTAACAAATTAATTTTTCACGGCAAAAAATGAATAGGTAAATGACACAATATAATTGCTCCATACAATAATAGAATTTATTTTAAAAGTATTCATTTATAATGCATCAAAAGTGGTGTCATTTGATTACAGTAATAGAACGTAGGGAAAAAGTTCTATGAAGGACAATTCAAAAATCTGTCAGTGTGTTGCTTTGACCGTATCTGTTATAGCCTCTTTAGAGGGTAAAGAAAAAAATACAAGAATAGATACCCTTTGTGAAGGGGAGGTTCAAGCCAAATGCCCCAACATTCGCCTTCAGCAGGGCCTGGTAGTGATGAGTTCTCTGAGCTGAACTGATTCCTGAGATGCCCACTAGAAGTGTGACTGTAGGCAGTTCATCTACGCTTTCTTACGTGTGTTTCCCAATCTGTAAAGCAAGCACAGATGACAACTGAGCTTCCTTCCCTCCAGCTCTGTGTGTCTATTATATTTTCGTATGCATGTCAACAGTACCTCTCATCTTATACCAGAAGGGTAAGTTGCGAGAATTTCCCTGGTGCCAGTCAACTGTAAAATCTTACTCATTCCTTTTATTACACTTCAATTCAGTCTCTTACTCTGGGTTCTTTTCTTTGCCACCAGCCAGCTCTTTAACAGACATTTCACGAGCTGTCCCAATAATTAACAACTAATTAACAAGAAGGCCTCTGCTGCTAGGGGTTGGTGCTTTCAAAGAGAAATGAGGAGGAAGGTTGCTCTGCTTTCTGTATTCACAAAGTCTGGCCATTGTCATTGTAATCTGCTGGAGATGGCAGCTCCTGAATAGTGCGAACAATCTCATTAAAGATCTCTGCTGGGACAATCAATTCACTGTCACTGGACCATATCGATCCTCAAGAGCTGTCATTGAGTTCCAGGGTGTTTGTAAAAAATTGACAACCGGAAGTGTGCTTCAGTTTGGTCTATTTATTTCTCTGAGAAACGTTATAATTAGATGGTATCCAAGTGGCTCCCTCTATTGCTCCTGCAGGCTGGAAATACTGACAAGAAGTTTTCTGACAAGAGTTTTAGCAGGATGCCCTTTCTAGATACACAGGACTAGCATACAAAACCCCTGCCGGTTACTCTGCCCCTTTCTGAGATGCCTCTGAATATTCATCATGTCCCCCTCTATGAAATTCCTTAAGTTTCAAACCTTGTATCATTTGGTCTTGCTCCCCTGGCTGCAGCTGACTGGACCAGGGAATGAGCACATGACCCAAAGGAGACCATCTATCCAGTGACCGAGGAGAGTGGTTTGGGTAAGAGAGAAAATATGACTTACCTGGTGGTGGTAGAAGCAATGGAAGCAGAAAGGAGAGCATGAAGTCACCACGGCAGTGAATCACCAAACGGGGTAGCAGCAAACCTCTGACAAGATAGGTGATCCCCCAAGCTGTACTGTGCTCTGAGCAACAAGCCAATTTTCCACTGAGACTCACTGGACCCTGCACAGTGAATGGGAGCAAGCATTGCATGCCCTCATTAGGATGGCTGTCACCTAGGCATGCTGCCGTCCTGCACAATCACCACTGAGAGAACCTGATGCCAAGATTTCACTGCCAAGGAAAACACCACCTTCCTGAAGTTTATAGGATAAAGCATTGAGTTCAACTTCATTCCCTGAAATGATACCAAAAATAGGCCCACACCTATACACATTAAGCCACACATTGAAATTGCCTTATTCTACCTGTACCGTGATACTTTTGGATAGAGAAAAATATAAGTTGAAAATGGTGCCATTTTAGTAGAACTAGTTGGATGGTAAAAATGAACAATAATGACCAAAGTTAAAGCAGAGGCTTAGCTTCTGGAAATGCGGGCTCCTGACAGCATTGCTTTTCATGTTTACAGGTGGTCAAAGGACAGGTATGGAATGTCATCACTTTCCACATTAGGTTCTTATGAAGCCTACAGGTCTGCAATACTTGAACCACTATACAGGGAGATGTAAACAAGGATGTCCTCTGTGGCACTGTTTATAAGAGCTAAATGTTGTAAGACAATCTATATATGCACCGTGCAAATGGTTGAATAAATACTGGTCCACCCATACTGTGGATTAACATACAACAGTTCGTAAAAGTGAGATTGACCTACCCATACTAATATGGAGCGATCCACATAACATATTAAGTAAAAGAAGACTGTGTGCCATCAAGTCGCTCTCAATAAAAGTAAAAGCAAAACTATACATTTGTACTTTTGCACATATATGTATATAAACACGCAGAAAATGGTCTGGAAGGATAGATCCTAAACTGCTGATGTTGGATATATCTGGGGAGGGAGGTAGAATGGGGTATAAGGCAAGATAGAGTTTTTCACTTTACTATATATTTTTGTGTTGTTGAATATTTATAACAAGAATGTATTCTTATATTTCTTATTTAATACAACATTTTTGGAATTTAAAAAAATTTCATTAATATACTGATATCTCCCAAAGTTCTGCACAGATGTCTATTTGTCTCAGAAAGATTTAGGATTTTCACAGCACGAATTCAAAAGAAAGAACATGCAGCATTTGATATTCAAAAGAAATGTAATGGTCAAGACAGTAATATTGAAAGCCAATCTGAATTTCTTTAACTCCCAGTACATATCAGCTCAAACCTGGAAGACTCGGGTCTATAGTTTCTTCCCCAATGTAGAGAAAGTACTCCTTTCACTTATGAACCAAGCTGGGGAGAGGAAGGAAGATAGTGGGAGAGAAAGTCGGTCAGAGCCAACAGCACAGGGAAGAAAATTCAAGATGAGAGTGGGATCTTTAGAAACATCCAGATTGTCTTGGGGAAACCAAAGCATATTAGGAGGAGAGGGTGGCTGAAAACTTCTCCAGGACTAATGCAAGGAGGTTGCAGGCTTTTAGCTTGGGGACATGTTTTAACGTGGTCCAGAGCCAGTGATGTGGAGATGATGGGAGGCAATAAATGCATGAGTCCAAGGCCATGTTTCCTGCTCCTCACAACCAGAGGAGACCTTGTGCCCCTGAGAGAGGACCTGGAGCATCTGAGGAGACAGTAGACCAGCAGAGACCTGGGCTGGCAGGAGAGGCCACAGCATGCCAGGACAAATGATCAGGACTGTGGGCCCCAGCAGTGGGGTCAGTGCCTCAGGGCTCCTCGAGAAGCCAGACAGCACCAGACTCGCTCAGCAGTCACCAGCCCAGCAGCTGGTCTGTCCAGACATATCATGAGGACACAGAGAGCCCCTCCCTACCCCCCAACACCGTATGTAGACACCATCCTGAGGAAGGGAAAGAAAAAGGCACTCTCTGAAAGACAGTTTATCCAAGGGACTGATTTACGCTGAAGACTTTTTAGACCACTCCAGATGATACCCAGTTGAATAGACTGCATATTTAAATGGAAAGGAGACTTGTATAGACCAGAAGCGTTTGGAATAGTGTTTCCTGGCAAGTCTAAATTTTTCTGGGCAACTCAAGGGGTGAACCTTATGTGGAGCTTGGAGGAGTTTTGAAGAAAGCAGAAGTTACATTTTCTTTGCACATCTCGGTTGTGGAGAGAGAATCTTGTCACTCACTATTTTTATAAATTTTAAAACTGCTTTTTGACTTAAAGTCGCAGCCACTCTTTGAAGGGTATTCTAACAGGTAACCCTATTATTTATTTTTATTTTTTAGAGGCTCTATTCCAGCCTCTGAAAACCAGCCAGCCTGCCTATAACTCTTCTCTTTCCAGTCCATCTGTGGGTTTGGTCACCCTTCCCCACCATCAGTTTTGTTCTTGGAAGAGGTCATTTATCTCTACTGGAAACTATGTCTCAGCTGAGAAGTAGTATGAGTCCCAAATAGCTCAGAAATTAAATTCCATCCCAACAGCCCTCTCCCCCTCAATTGGACAAGTTCATTTGGGATTTTAAATTGAATGTATTTCTTTTTCTTTTGAACTGGACTGTCAAATAGGGCTTCTGAAGGAAAGATACACACACACGTGCACACACACACACACACACACACACTGATTTCTGGTAAGTTTATTTGTTACCATTTGATCTGTTGTGAACATGATAGTGTTGAGGTTTAAAATACCTTTTGAAAGAAGTGGATATTCTGTAAGAGAGTGAAAAGATAAGAATAAAATTAAACATAAGTTAAATATTCAGAAATAGGACAGAATCATCATTTTACACCTGGCAATATGGAATGGTAAGAAGACTCTCTGGATCTAGAGTCATGAGATGTCTTCAAATCTTTTTCCATGCACTGATTAGCAGTGTGAATCTGGGCTGTAGTCATCCGACCTCCTTAAGTTTCAGTTTCCTCACCAGAAAATAGAGATAACAATCTGTAATCCACCAGCCCACAGAGTCATTATGACTGAGAATGACATGAGACAATGCATCTGTAGGAACATTGTCAAGTGACGATGTGATGACATCATCCTCATACTACATTGACTTAAGAAACTGCAAGTGGCGGAGGGTAGAGCCAGGTCCATATGCCTTTCTAGCAAGTTCTCCATTTTTTTCCTTCAAAATTCTGTGATTATTCTGCCACACTTAAGCTGTCTCTAAACAATTTTGGAACACAGGTAAAATGGTGACAATATAATCAGTGAGTGAATTACTTGGCTAAGTGGAGTCAGGTTACCAACTTCTGCTCTTATTTTTCACCAAATTGATGCATCACCTTGTTTTCACAGAAACAACTAGGTAAAATCAAGAGATATGAGTGAGCTTTTAGGAGTGCTTTCTTTGTGCCAGGCATTTTACATACATCATTTCATTTAACAGTCATAATGAGATGGGTATTATTTCCATTTTACAGATAAGGAAACTGAGGCTTAGAGAAGCTTGGTCAAGATCACAGAGATGGTGAGTAAGGGTACCACTATTCAAACCTGGAGCTGACCATAACACCTGTATTTTTCTCCTACCACAGCATTGTCTGCCAAAATGCCCAGCAGCTGACATACAGGCAAATCTTAATTTTCAATACCAATAGAAGACTGGGGAAACGTGGCAGAATGAAATTTCAGATGCATATTGATCAGTAGTTTCGCTCTCTTCTTTCAACCTTAGTTAATAACAAATATTACATTTGAGTGCTGTTTCTCTTTTTCCATCCTCTGCTGCTCAAACTGCCCCTTGAATTTTGGTGAAAAATTGCTAACAAGACATGAAATGGAGTGATTAAAAAAAGGGGGGGGGGAGGAACAAGCCAAGGACTTTCCTCCAAATGGACTGCAGTCCCCGAGTAATCAAAGATTGATTATATAATTTGGGGGAAAAGCCAATTAGGGCAGAATGTGTAAATACCCAAGACCCTCCATGGCTAAAATAGGCTAGCTGTTTCCAATCTGGGTTCCCAAGATACTTGGATTTCCTCAAAGGAGTAAGGCAAAGGGCAGTCACAATTATTTTCAATATTTTAACAAGTGTAGCATAATTCACCTGTCTTATGTAACAGTGAATGTGGTAATACAGACGTCCAAGTATCTTTGCTTTGGGCTAGAGTTGAAGACACACTAATATGAAATAGGTACCATTACCCTCAACTTAGTAATAATATACAGTAACAACAATAACAACAGAACAACAAATATTTACCAAGCACTTTCTGTGTGCTAGGCACTTTGCATGTGTTGTCTCATTCGATACTCAAAATAACCGAGTAAGGGTGGCACCATTATTCCCCACTCATAGAGGAGGAAACTGAGGCACAGAGAGGTTAGGTGCCTTGTCCAGGTTGACACAGCTAGTAAGTGAAACTGAGTCTCAACTGGTTATGTATGATTATCTCCCAGTGATTGGAAGCAGTGTTTAGCAGATAAATATGTCTTTAAGTAACAAAACACGGGAGGGGGGGGCATTTATTTTTACTTAGTCAAGGCATAGGAATAATGAAAAGTGGTTCTTGGTGGCAAAAAGTTTGGGAAGCACTCAGTTATGCCATTCCAGAAATGAGAGTCCCTCTCTGGAGCCACTAGAACCTGAAATGCTTAACCTTATGATGAACACAACGTCCAGAAAGGAAGCGCGTGCACGCGCGCACACACACACACACACACACACACACACACACACACACACACATGCACACACATGCACAGCTAAACTGGTTTTCCCTACAAAGGTGGAAGCAGGGTTGGGTTTCCTCAGTCCTGAGGCTATGATGTTGCAATAATATTTGGACTTCTTCCTACATGTTGGCGAGAGGGACTCCACAGGTATCAGAACTCTTCAGTACAGTTCCCAGGTCCCATTGACCAAGAAGGAGCACAACTGATAATATCAAGTGCACTCTCTGGAGCCAGATGACCTAGGTTCAAATCCAGCCTCCTCACTAGCTCTGTGACCTTGGACAACTTATGTAACCTTCTGTGCCTCACTTTCCCCATCTGTATAGTTGGGATAATACTCACCATACCTATCTGATATACGGTTGTTGTTGGGATGAAGAGTTGGTAGTTATAAAGCTCTTCAGACTGCACCTGGCAAGCAAGAAGCACTGTATAGGTGCCAGCTATTATTTTCATTGAGTGAAGAAGTCTATGGAAATGGTAAAGAAATCTGCGTCTGCTTGTGAACAACGTGAAAATGAGAAAAATCAGCATAGCAGTTGCTTTTATGGAGATAGCAGCATTTATTGTTAGAAAGGTCACCTGGGAAGTTTCTGGAGCTGAGAATATTTCATTCCTTGACCTGGGTGATAATTGCATGGGTATTCATTTTACAGAAATTTACTAGTCTTCGTTTAGGTTTTGAGCACTGTTCTGTGTGTGTGTGTTTATAAATATCACATTAGAAAAAGGAAAAGAAGAGGGAGACAAAGGAGGAGGAAAAGGAAGAGTGGGAGAGAGAGAGAGGAGGCAGGGAAAGAAGAAAGACAAGGCTTATCCAGCGTGACTTCGCTGTTACTGAGCACTTTTGGAGCAGAAGGCCATTTCACAGGAAATGCAAACCCAGGTTTGTTTTTCGTTCCTGTTTTTCAGGGGAGAAAACCCTGGCATGAAGAGTGAAAAAGCAGCTTGTTCAGAGAAAATGAATAGCTGAATTGAAATGCGATTCATGAGGAATTGAATCCCAATCGTGTTTGCGGACAGGTCTGCAGGACGTTGGTGAGGCCTTGGTGGGGTTAGGAGCTGGAGGTGGCAAGCCCAGCGCTAATGCCAGACAGCAAGTGTGCATGGTCTGTCAGCGCCCAGAAGGGCCAAGGGAGGGTCTAGACACACACACTTGACAGGAGGATCTAGGGAGTAAGTTTGGGGAGCATCAGAGAAGGTTATGAGTCTGAAGAGAGCTGAGTGTCCAACCTGCAGGCAAGGAGGACCAATATCTCAGCAGGCTGCAAAGTTATCTCAGCAGCCCGCTCATCAGTTCAACTGGCAGGGGTGGAGCTTCTTGGGTGGGTGGTATTTCCCCTGGCATCAGTGGATTCCTTTTACAGGCAACAATTGATGGCTATTTATCATCCCCAGCTCCAGGAAAGAAACTCCTGGAAAATATCCACTGCCCCATAACATCCAGGCAGAGACCTCAGAGAAGCCCTATGTCATCTGGCTGAACAGGGACAGAACTGTAGCGTTGGAGAGGCCTAGAAAATCGTACAGACTCCTCTTACAGAGAGGATGGTGGGAGGCCTAATGAGACAAGGACACCTTCTCAAGATGACTTCATTAATTAGAGCCAGAGCCAGAATTACAATACAAATTTTCTTCTCTGAGTCAAACAGCTGTGAAGCCAGCAGTGATTACTTGCAATAGAATAGACTTACTCGAAAACTTGAAAGTGTTAAAAACATCGGTAAGGGCTACATTAGGCCATAAGTCTCAAAAATAAAACTCTTTTGCCCTAAACTAAAAATGTCAAATGCACAAGCATTGCAGGTCTAAGAAAGATCTCAAGATTCATGCCTCCCACCCCCAATTTTACAGGGATGCCATCATGTGTCAGGCACATGCTGGGCTTATAGAAATAAGCAGTGAATAAGAGAGAGAGAGAAAGGAGAGAGGGAGAGATGGGGGCAGAGAGAGAAAGGAGAGAGAGAGATTAAACTAATGGTCATGTACATAACAGTGAAGTGCTTTGAAGAGAAGGTGCAGGCTGCCAGGAGAGCGTGTAACAGGCAGATTGAACTAGAGGGTGAAAGAGTTTGCTTTTGGCTCCCTTTTCCCATCCTCAGATGAACTCTCCAGTGTAGAACATTCTCTTACAACCAAGTTTGTCACCACTGTGAGTACCACACCCTAGAAGCCAAAGACCAACCGAATCCTCAGGGTGAGAATTACAGCCTCAAGGATAGACTCCTGGTGTCCTTTGGAAAAACTCAGACAATTTTCCAGAGACACAGGCCACATCCCATCTCCAGAACAACCCTAAACCCATAGTTCACCTTCCTAGGGACAGTCAGTCTCTATTATCTAGGAAAATGTTGCTTACTGGGAATATGTCACTGTGTCTTTTAATGTGAATATGAGGACACGAGGGGGAAGGCCAGCCTCAGGTGGCTGGGCCATGGCTGTTTTGTTCACCACTCTGTCCTCAGCACCGGGGAGCCAGCTGGCACACAGTAGGTGCTCCAGCACTACTTTTCAGGATGAATCAACACGTTAACATGAAGAATGCCCCTATTCTGATCAGGTAATAATCAGAAAACCTAAAGTCAGGAATGAAGGTGTCTACTATGTGCCAAAGAAAGGAATCAGGGGGAGTTAAATGGAAATCGGTCACCAGAGACTAATGTGTAAAATAACCACTTGGAGACTCCCCAGCAGCTATTTTGGTATTTATCCACATAGGCCAGGTCACCAGCTCTGAAAAGTCAGGTCAGTCTTCCAGTAAGCTTGTTGCCTGTGACTGCTCATGCCTGTGGAAAGGATCTGTGCAGGACCTGGAGATTTGCAGGTTCTGGGATGAAGGCACCTGAAGTAAGGTTGATGAGCCCAGGGAGTAAGTGTCCTCCATGGTGCAGGCGCTGGCTGGCACCGAGGGCGAGGGTGCAGAGGAACTTGGGGGAGACAGACATGACACAAAGAATCAGATAATGACAATTGTGACCAGTACCTCAGGAGAAAAGCACAGGATGCCACAGGGGTGGGTGTCTCACCAGGGCCCTAACCCTGTGTTTGTGGGAGAGCAGGAGGGGAGGCCTGGGAACTGCATTTCTAACAAGTTTCCAGATGATGCCAAAGCTTCCAGTCCAAGGACCACACTTGGAGAGCCCCAGAATGAATCGAATGATATGCATGGAAGTAATTCTGACTGGTGGGAAGGAAGGATTTTTGGAGGAATCAAACCCTGCACAGACTTTAGAGGGGTGAAGAGGAGTTTATTAGAAAAGGCAGAAGAGAGGTAGCTTGGTGGGTCTGAGGAGCCACTGGTGAGAAAGACAGGCCAGGAAGTCCCCAAGGAAGCCCTGTAAACAGGGTGACAGGGCAGGAAGCTTCAGCTGTCCCCAAGGGAAACAGCACTGAATATAGAAACTCTACTTAGCAGGGATCCAAAATTGTGGAGTACAGAGCATTTTCCCAACCCCAGCCCCAGGCAGAGAGAGGCTGGCTGTAGAGAAGGCTAGATGTCCCCTGCACCCTGTGTCCGAGTGCCTGAGCAGTATAGCGTGTGGTGTGCTGCAGCGGCGCCCCCATTTTTCTTCTGCTCTCACAACAAGCCATGGCTCTCTTTTTCTCAGAGGCCCGTGGACTAGGTTTCTGTATTGCTTGGGCTCTTGCCTCTGCCAGCTTGGAAGAAATGAGGTCAGTTTAATCACTGCTGAGGTCGTAAAGCCAGCTTTCTTAATGGAAGCCTTGAGGGAGGGCGGGGTAGGGAAGGGAGCTGAGGTCACCCTGGAGGAGAACTCCACAGACTGCGAAGGAGGGTTCCGGAGAAAGGTGGGCCCACGGGCAGAGGCCACCCGGGCCTTTGAAGTTGCAATTGTAGTGTTTTACAGCGCATGCAAGAATGAGCTGCACCTGCAGGCTGCTGTGCTTTGCCCTCCCGTCAACGGGGTGGTGGCATTCACACTAACAATGTCTGTCAGGAGGTGAGTGTTTGGACCCAGACAGCCAGGAGGAGATAGAGTTGGGCCCAGCCCTGACCTTGTAGTGAGAGCACTGTGCCCCTTTGCAGTTTCTCAGGTCTCCCCACTGTCTTGGCTTGTGTCCCACTGCAGCCAAGGCACTCTCTCAGGGTGGTTCGGTCAGGCCTTGCGGTGCCTGAGGTCTCACCCAGACGAGAAGGGGAGAGGGTGGTCAGAGGATAAGCATTTCATGTTTCTGATGATGGCACTGAGTCCATGCAACATCAGAATCATCCACTCAAGAGGGAGGTGATTTGTTCAGGAGCTGTTTGCTTTTGTGGTTTCAAGCAGTCATTTCCAAACACCTGTGCATACACCAGCTCCTCAGAGCTGAGGTGCCCCATAACATACAGATTCCTGAGTCCGCAGGCCTGGGGTGCAGTCCACCCTTTGCTGACAGGTACCCCAGTGAGGCTGGTGATCCACCAGACTTTGAAAGCCCTCACCTGGGGGCCTAAATGCAGAAGGGACCATGAATGAGGTGATTCCTGAAGAGGGGCATCTGTAGCTTGCTTCTCAAGTGTCCCTGCCAACCAGCTGCAGCCCCTGGTGGGAGCTCATTAAAAATGAACAGCACCAGGCCTTCTGCAGCACAGCGTGCATTCTAATAAGCTTCCTGGGTGATTTGTTTGCACATTACAGCTTGAGAGGCACTGGTCTCCACTCCACATCATTCAGACCTTGTCACCTGTAGCTTCCTTGTTGGAGAAAGCCAAGTTGGCTTCAGTGGGTGGTGGGTGTTTAAACTAGCTTCCCAATACAGCACCTTCGAGGTCTGGTTGCTGGGAATAAGGCTGCTCTGGCATCGGCTTTTGCAGCTTGAAATCGGATATTTGCATAGATCAAAACATATGAACCAATCTCCTGAAAAGGATAATTGTATTAGTTTCTTAGTGCTGTTGTAACAAATGACCACAAACGAAGTAGATTAAAATAACACAGTTATCTTACTGTTCTGGAGATCAGAAGTCCAAAATGGGTCTAGGATCAAATCAAGGTATTGGCAGGGCTGTGCTCCCTCTAGAGGCTCTAGTGGAGAATCCGTTTCCTTGCCTTTCCTAGCTTCTAGAGGCTGCCTGCATTCCTAGGCTGATGGCCCCTTCCTCCATCTTCAAGGCCACCAGTGTAGCATTGTCACATTCTCTAACTGCCTACCTCTCCTATTCTCTCCTGCCTACCTCTTTCTGTTATAAAGACCCTTATGTTGGGCTCACCCAAATAACCCAGGATAATCTCCCCATCTCAGGATATTTACTTTAATATTTAGCAAAGTCCCTTTTACCACTTAAGTTAACTTATTTACAATTCTGGAGATTGGGACCTGGACATTTTGGGGGGCCATCATTCTGCCTACTACATTCATGTAAAACAAAGGAAATGAAGCTATGTGCCTGGCACAGAAGCACCTAGTAAGTTTCAACCTGCCTGCTTCCTTGCTTGACCTAATGCAGAGGTTCTAGAACTTAAGCAGTATCACAGCCCCCCTCTGCAACTATAGCGGACTTTCTCTATTCAGTAGATCTGGGCTGGGACCTGAGAGTTTGCATTTCTAGCAAGTTATCAGGTGATACTGATGTTGCTGGTTCTGGGATAACAGTTGGAGAACTACTGGCCTAGTGGGAAGGAGGTGGGCTTCAAAATCAGGTAGACCCAGGGGTTGAAACCTGCTCCATCAGTTGAAGAATTAAACACACTGGGACTCAGTTTTCTCATTTGCACAGGGCTCTTGTAAGGTTTAAATGATTCAGAACCAAGCATGGTGGTGTGTATGGAGTGGAAGTTTCATAACTTACTGAGCTATAGGAGTATGTTATGAATTTTTTCTTTTTAAAAGATGACCAGTAAGGGGATCTTAACCCTTGACTTGGTGTTGTCAGTCACCAAGTGAGCTAACTGGCCATCCCTACATAGGGATCTGAACCCGTGACCTCGGTGCTATCAGCACTACACTCTCCCGAGTGAGCCACGGGCCAGCCCTAATTTTTTCTTTTCATTGCAGTCATCAGAATTTCATTTTATTATGTGGCATTGGCCTGCGGTGGACAGAGAGAGTCCCTGCTATGGGTTGAACTATGTCCCCCCAAAATTCATATGTTGAAGTCATAACCCCCAGTACCTCAGAATTTGGATGCAAGGTCATCACAGATGTAACTAGTTAAAATTAGTGTGGGCCCTAATCCAATATGACTGTGACTTATAAAAAGGGGAAAATGTGGACACAGGGACACATGCAGAGGAAGACACAGGAAGACACAGGGACAACACTACCTGTAAGCAGAGGAACCACCAGAAGTCAAGAGAGACGCCTAGAACAGCCTCGTCCCCAGCACCTTCAGAGGTAACATGGCCTTGCCGACACCTTGATTTTGGACTTTCAGCCTCCAGAACTGTGAGACAATAAATCTTTGTTGTTTAAGCCACCCAGTTTGTGGTACTTCGTTACGACAGCTCTAGAAAAATTAATACAGCCCCCATCAAAGCAATTTTTTGGTCTCTTCATTTCTTACTGGAATACCCTAGATGACTGAACCCAGGCTGGGCCGACAGCAGACAAGAGCTGCCCTGCGACATCTGAGAAGGCCCAGTGCCTACGTTCCCTCCCAGCAAACGTCCCACTTTTCCTGGGCTGCCGTAGAAGCACTGGTTCCCCAGGCCTCTGGAGGACGGTGGGGCCAGTACCAGGTAGACGTAGCTCCGAGGCTGGGCCCTCTCCTGCATTCAGAATGTGTGCTGGCTTCAGGGAGCCCCAGCGGGGAGACAGGAGGATGTCCCACAGGGCTGGCCAGTGGAGAGTGGGGTTGTGTTTCTGGAAGGGTGTGTTTAACACAGGGGTTAGCAGGCTTTTTCTGTAAAGGGGCCCGATAGCAAATGTTTTTGGCTTTGCCAGGCATGCAGTCTCTGTCACAACCACTCCACTCTGCTATTTTAGAACAAAAGCAACCATAGATAATACATTAAGAAATGAGCATGTCCGTGTAACAGTAAAATTTTATTTATAAATACAGGTAGCAGGTCGGCCTGCAGGCCGTGGTTTTCTAAGCCTTGCTCATCATGTCCCATGACCCCCCTGGTGCAGCCTGCATTTTGCTTTCCAACCTCATTTGGCACCTAGTGTAGCCACCCTCCACCCCATGCAAATGACTGTCAGTGTCAGTTCAAACTTAACGCCAGATGAAACCCACTTCCAGACAGTCGCCAGTCACAGGGAAGTTGCATAGGATACAGCAGCTCCTTCCTCCCTGTAAGTAAGGATTCCTGGTCTAATGGGCAAATAATAAAAGTGGGTCTGCAGTCTGCAGAGGAAAACGGGGGTCCTGGGCTCCTGGTAGGCAGCTCTTGGAGCATCTCAGCCCCTACACAAATCCCTGGGTCACTGGCAGTAATGGTGAGTCAGTTAGTAATGGGTTAACAGCCAAGCCCATGAAGTTTTAGCTCCAGTGCACCTTTAGAATAACAACCAGGGTCTGGATTAACTTTTGAGAAAATAACCCCTCAGGAAAGTGTTCTGTAATAAAAGGATCCTATTTCCACTCCACCATCCCCCACAGTTTTTTTTTTAAGCAAAGCCTGAAACAAGCTCAGAAACCTGTCAAGCTATGAGTGATGAGTCAGACGTTTAACCAAACAAGCTTGCTCTCCTGTGCCTCTTGACACCTGCATCAGCTGTCCTGCGGTGAGCATGGGGTTTGTGACTAGGCAGCAGCCTCCCCACACCAGGCCCTGTGCAGACAGACATTCCTCTAAATTCAGGAGGCAGCGCAGCTGCCCACAGCTCTGGCACTGGCATGGGCACTGTGTCCTTTAAAGCTTTGACCTGAACTGTGTAATTGCTAACCCTCCTTAAATTAACTACACACACCTGTAAAATGTTCAATGCCAGCAGCCAGCTGCTTAAAGGGATGCCCTGGCCCCCACATCTTGAGAAGTTCGAGATATTTGAGGCCCGGTGAAGGATGTGCTCAACCTCCCCCGCTCCCCTTCCCAGCTAGAAGCAGTCCTCAAATATTAAAGCTGGGGGTAAAGGAAAGGGTTCACCTTTACTGTATCATATTATACCATATTACATCACATTCTCACATTGAGTCTATGAGGTAAGTATTATTCTCTCCATTTTATAGATGAGGAAACTGAGGCCCAGAGATATATGATGATTGTCCAACGAGCCAAAGCTAGGAAGCAGCAGAGGCAGGGCTGGCACCCATCGCTCCCGTCTCCCACGGCACTGCTGTCTCCACTGCACCAGCTGGGGAGTACCTCCACTCTGATCTGCATCAGCCCATGAGGATCCAGAAGTTTCTAGAGAATTTAGAGGGGGCATGGATTTGGGGGTATATCCTGGAAAAGTCCAGACTCATTATGGGGATCCAAATCGAGTCCAAGTATTTATACTACCCTCCCATAGTCTACTATGCTATCCCCTAAGCAAAATGGAGTCCTCAGACCCACATTAGGTAACCAGGTTGAATTTGTTGAGGTATGGACTACATGGATTCACCTCACAGGCACAGCAGGCAAATAAGGCTCCACATACATATATGTAATGTTATTCATGATCACCCCTAGGGATTTATGCTCAGATAGAAATGGAGGACAGCCTATTTATACTGAATGAAATCCCGTCATATGTGAAAAAATAAGTTAAAAATGAAGCCCTCCTGTACATATTAGGAGATTATAAAGGTCTACATCCTCGGGCTCAAAGTTGCAGATTGCTGGCAAAACTGGCCTCAGTTCTCTGCCCCTCCCTATATCCATGTCCTTTGCAATGTGACTTTACAGCTCTTAGAAAGGTGGAGTCTATTTCCCCACTCCTTGAATGTGAGCTGGCCTGTGACTTGCTTTAGCCAATAGAATGTACCAGAAGTGATGGTATGCCAATTGTGAACCTTACGTACTTGGGCTTGCTCTCTTGGAACCCTGTCCAGCCATCACGTGACAAGCTGGGGACAGCCCGTTGGAAGATGAGATCGCATGAAGGAGAAGTAAGCTGTCCTGGCTGATGCCATCTTAGACAAGCCAGCCCTCCCCATCTAGCAGCTAACTACAGATGGGTGGTTCAGCCCCGCCTCGATAAGAAGAACCACCTAGATGAGGCCAGACTGAATTCCTGACCCTTTCATCTGAGCTAAATAAATGATGGTTGTTTTAAATCAGTAAGTTTTGGGCTAGTTTGTTTTACAAAAGCTATATGATATATTCAGTAACTTTTTTAAAAATAGGAATCCATCCTAGTAACATAGTCAGAAATTCCACAAGATGTTTTTATACAGGAAAGCTCATCTCGGTGTCAATTATAATAGCAAGAACAATTTTTGTAAAAACCTAAATAACCAATAATAATGGATTGGTAAAATAAATCTTGATTATCTCTATGATGCAATTTTATAGGGCAGTCATTTAAATGCACAGAGATTGCATAACCTACACTGCCACACATTTAATAACCCACCAGAATGGCCACACAGTACTCTGCAGGTATAAAATAAAAAGAAATAAGGAGTGTCTTAATACCCTGCAGTGATCTCCAGGATGTTGGGTTTTTTTGAAAAATAAGTATTAAAAAGCATGCATAACTGGGTTGGGGAGAAGGAAAGATGAATAGGTGGAGCACAGAGCATTTTTAGGGCAGTGAAACGATTCTTTAGGATACTATAATAGTGGATACGTGTCATTATACATTTGTCCCAACCTGCAGAATATACAACACCAAGAGTGAACCCTAATATACAACTAAGGACTTTGGGTGATAATAACGTTTCACTGTAGGTTAATCAGTCACCACAAATGTACCACCCTGGTGTGGGATGTTCATTAGCAGAGGAAAACGTGCGTGTGTGGACGTAGGGCATATGGGAACTCTCTACTTTCTGCTCAATTTTGTAGTAAACCTAAAACTGCTCTAAAAAATAAAATCTATTTTTTAAAAAAAGTTTGCATAACATTTAGAAAAGGGAAGGATGCCAAATATATGTATTTGCTGATATTTTTAAATGAAAGGGAAGAACAAAACCATTTTTAAACAGAGGAGGAGGGGATAGGGTAGAGTATACAGAAACAGAAGCGACTTCTCTGAACGTACCATGGTTTATAGATTTGACTTAGGGAAACCATTGAAATACTTTATAAGATTATGAGATAAAAATATTTTAAATCCCTAAAGGTAAAAACCAAAATGAAATAGAAGGATCTAACAGCATATGGAATTGGTGGTATAACCACATAGGAGCCATTTCAAATGACTGTAAAACACAGTAAGTTGACCAGACACCCAAGCAAGGTATAAACTAAGACAAAAAAGAGCTGCAAAACATCTCAAAATGTTTTCAGTCATCATATTGTAGGTGATAGTGCTGGTATAGTTCTTTCAAGACTATTGTGTGAGTGTCATGAGATAAAGCCTCTGGATAAGTTTGTTGGTGGCATTAAAATCTAGAGCTTTTGGCCTAGAAGGTATGAGACACGGATGTAAGATCGTTGAGGTTAAATCAAAAGCCTGTAGTCCTGGATTAAATTCCAAGTATTAATATGAACTTTTGATGTATTTTTATCTTTAATTTTAAAAAAAAGTAAAGTATTTCTAAGATGTACTAAAAAAGCCTGAAAAACCAGTAACTAACCTAATAGCATTGAGCACCCTTAGTACTCAGATTGTTGTATCTAAATACTGTTTTGTACGAAAAGAACTCCTTGAAGAAATGGCTGATTCTAGGTCTGAGGCCAGACATGTCAGGTAAGTGAATATTTTATCAGAAAAACAAGGAAGCTACCAGATTACAAGGGTCATATCAAGGGACACAGGAGACAATCTAAAGAGGATACTACTTGTCAAAGATGGGAATATTAAAGCATCAATAAGGAATTTTACTGCAATAAACTAGATTCATGAGTTTATAATGGTAACAGTTTTCGAAAATTCATTGTTCTGGTTTGCAAATACTAGAAAACCAACTTGTTTAAAAATAATTGATAAATAAGATAAAGAATCAGGTAATGATCTTGCCTTTTTCTTGCAAAAGGTACTTACTTCAGGGTACCCAATAGTTGATGAGAAGAAGTTTATAGAATTATTCCAGCTAATAAATGAAGAAAAAAATAAAAGAATTAAGATGCACCTTTTTACAACTCCTAACAAATTAATAGAACCAGACAAAAATTATGAATGGGGCTGACGCTATAAAAAGAGAGACAACCAGCCCTCATGTGCTTCCTCATGGGAGTTCACAGCACCATCTATAAAGTATTCTCTCTTTTATAATTAAATTTATTTTTTCTTAATTGACATCATAATTGTATATATTTGAGGGGTATATTGTGATATTTGGGTACATGTATACAATGATCAAATCATGGTAACTAGCATATCCATCACGTCGAACATGTTATTTGTGTTGGGAACTTTTAAAATCTTCTCTACTAGCCATTTGAAATTATACAGCAAATTATTAACTTTAGTCTCCTGTAGTGGATTGAATTATGTCCCCCCAAAACTCACTGAAGCTTGAATTGTGTCCCCCCAGTCTTATATATTAGAAACTTGGTCCCCACTGTGACTGTTAAGAGAGTGGGAAATCCTATTACAGTGATTGAAAGGTGGAGCCTTGAAGAGGTGATTGGATTGCAGGACCGGGCAGTAGTGAGTGGTGGTGGTCAGGGGTGTGGTTCTGAGGGCTTTCAAAGACGAGGAGAGTCTGTCTTTCTCTCTCTCTGCTCTTTTTGCTTCCACCACCTTGCAATGTGAGACCGCTGGGTCACTGTTGCCACCACCAGATGGACTTTGGACTTGCCAGCCTCAAAAACTGTAAGCAAATAAATTTTGTATTCTTTATAAATCACCCAGTTTCATGTATTTTGTTATAAGCAACAGAAACAGACTCATCCATCTCCCCACAGTGCTATAGAACACTATAACTTATACTTCCTATCTAGCTGCCGTGTTGTATCCATTGACCACCCTTTCCCTATCCCCACTTCCATGTACCCTTACCAGTCTTTAGTAACCACTATTCTACTCTCTACTTCTATGAGATCAACATTTTTAGCTTCCACATATGAGTGAGAATATGCAGTATTTCTCTTTCTGTGCCTGCCTTATTTCACTTAACATAATTTTCTCCAAGCTCATCTATGTTGCTGCAAATGGCAGGATTTTATTCTTTTTATGGCTGAATAGTATTGAAGAGACAACCTGCAGAATGGGAGAAAATATTTGCAAGCTATTTATCCGATAAGGGATTAATATCCTTAATGTATATGGAACTCAAACAACTCAATAGCAAAAATCTGATTAAAAAATAGGCAAACGAGCTGAATAGACATTTCTCAAAACAAGACATACAAATGGCCAACAGGTATATGAAAAAATGCTCAGCATCACTAATCATCAAGTAAATGCAAATTAAAACCACAATGAGATATCATCTCACCGCAGTTAGAATGGCTGTTATCAAAAAGACAGAAAATAAGAAATGCTTCTGAGGATGAGGAGAAAGGGAAACTCATACATTGTTGGTAGAAATGTAAATTAGTACAGTCTTTATGGAAAACAGTATGGAGGTTTCTCAAACAACTATGGGTAGAACTACCATATGATCCAGCAATCCCACTGCTGGAAATATATCCAAAGAAATGGAAATCATCATGTCCAAGGGATACCTGCACTCCCGTGTTCATATGGGAGCTCCTTTCACAATAGTCAAGAGTTGCAACCAACCTAAATGTCCATCAATGGATAAATGGATAAAAGACGAAGTATTCTTACCAAAAATAACAATTGAAACTGAATCTGATTGTGCCTCTAACTCTAGCTGCCAATTTGTAAAACATACTGGACAAACAGAAACATGTTAAATGACTTCATGGAGATGGAATCAGCAAAACCAGACTAGGAGAAATTTTACAGGTCAGATGACCTTGTTTCTTCAAAGAAATAAAAGAGAAAGAGAAATAAGATGGGGGGGGGAATTCTATAGATTAGAAAAAGACTTTAAAGACATTAACCAATTTTAATAACAATAATAAAGAAACAACTGAGGAAATTTGAACCTTGGATGATAAATAATTATTATCAAATTAATATTACCATTTGAAGCAAGGAAAGGTATTATTTATTGGGAATCAACTATGTGCTCAGAATCATTCAAGGCACCAGACATTCAGTTTGTCATTTAATTCTCACAACAACCTTGTAGGTAGTAGTATTAGTCTCATTTTTCAACAAGGCCCCTGAGGCATGAAGTACATTTCCCAAGGCCATTCAGCTTCTCAGCCATCTAAAGCTGTGCTCACCTGTGATACACATTTAACTCATTTGCAGTTAGAGCAAAGCACTGGCTTCAGCCAAAATGCTTAATAGCCGTGGAATGATGTGGTAAGTACGGCACATTGTCTCAGGGGAGTTCTGTGGAGGAATTTAAGATAATTACAAAGACTTGGGAGCAATTTAGAAGCATGTTTATGATTAAGCAATCATAAAATCTTACATGTAATTCTAATTTTAACTACATTTTAAAAATACATATGGCCAAATATTGAAAGGGAACAGGGTAAAATGCAAAGCACTGTTTTAAGGTGATGGGATTTGTATATATTTTATTTTGACATTGTAGTTTGTTTTTTAATGTTACAATACATAAGCATCCAGAAAATATTTTCTGACGTGTATTTTATTTCTTTAGGATTCTATTTTAAGTCCCAATAGTGTATTAGTGTTCTATTGCCACTGTAACAAATTACCACAACTGTGGCTTTAAAAAACATGAGTTTATTATTTTACATTTCTGGAGGTCGGAAGTTCAAAATTATTTCCATTGGCCTAAAATCAAGGTATCAGCAGGTCCGTGTTCCTCCTAAAAGCTTAGGGGAGAATCCCTTTCCTTGCCGTTTCCAGCTTATAGTGGCTGGCCACAGTTCTTGGCCCCTTCCTCCATCTTCAAAGCCAGATGTATAATGTCATCACGTCACCTTCTCTGAGTCTGACCCTCCTACCTCTCTTTAAAGGGACCCTGTGATGGCACTGGGCCGACCCAGATCATCCATCTCAAAATTCTCAACTTAGTCACATCTGCAGAGTTCCTTTTACCACATCAGGTAACACATTCACAGGTACCAGGGATCAGGACACGGACATCTTTGAGGAGGGTGTTTGTCAGCCTTGCACAGATGGGTCATCCCACAGTCTGCCCTGTGCTCACATGTCGCAGGGCACCATGTGTGCCTGTGTGATGCCTCTAGAAAAGACGGCTATGACCTCTGAGACAAGGTCTTAACCAAATGGGAAAAAGAGTAGTGGGAAAAGTAGGTATTGCCACATGGCAGAGAACAGGTGAGTAGCCAGCGAGCATCCCTGGGGCAGCGTGGAATCCTGAGGTCACATGCGGTGCACAGGGGCCATGCCTCCGGGGAAGCAGTGGGAATGGGGCTGCTGATAGGTTTAGGGTTTGCAAGAGAAGGCCCACTCCTGTCAAGTGTTTGGGAGCCCTGCCTCGGTCAGCTGAGGTCAAACGAACAAACAAAAACCACCTCCCTGTAACTGCAGGTATCACAACATAAAAGTCTGATGGAGTCAGGTTACAAAGCAGGAACTAAGGTTTTCTTACAGTCACCCAGTGGCTGAGGGGATCATGACAACAGACCCTCAGTGCTTGAGGTTCAGAGAACGGGGGCCTGGCAGCCAGGAATTCCTCTGGGCCAATCAAACCACTGCGATGGGACAACTGGGAGAGACATAGCAAATGGCAAAGTATTTGGTTGTTTGGGGAGCCAATAAAACTGTTCAACTCCATCCCACATGTAATGGTAGCACTTGGGCCTCCAAATCTTCCAGGGACTCCGGGGGTTAGGAATGGGGTCTCTGGATCTTCTCTTTGACCCCATCACTTGCAACTCTGAGCATGTTTGCCCTGAATTAGTCCAGCGAACAGGTCGCCTTGCTATTTTACATGGGCCGCCCCCACCAGGGCACACAGCCTTTTCCCCTCAGTATTCTCCAAATCACCACCCACACAGGCTCAAATGCAAGCCCAAGAAAGAATTAAGGCACCAAAACTCTAAATATCTTCTGGTTGGACAACAAACCTTCCTATTCTAATCAGTCCTTCAGTCATGTTCCCAGTGACCCCTGCCGTGTCTGCAACCCCTTTGTCTTGCTTTTAGACTTCCCAATTCTCTGTTTTCTGTCCCTTTACCCTTTTGTTTCCTTCCACCCCTAACTCAGTTCATTTTTTAATGCAGATGAATTAACTTTCCCCTCCCCTATATGGTTCTGGACCTACCGCTGCACAACTAAAGATTCATTACTGTGCCCTGCCACGGCCCGTGCAGTCCAGGTGCTACCCTCTTAGCAGCAACAGAGAACTAGAAATAGGCTTGGAAATGTGATTTCTCTTTTCTCTCTCCTTCCAAACTCTGCAAGAGACAGGGAGCACTGTAGGGGTAGATTCCCTGTCTGACTTTATACCATATCCCTTAGAGGGTTTGGGTCTTAAATAGTAATCTTCCTCCTCACATTACATGGTCAATAAGGTAGGGAAATCTTTAGTTTATAATTCAAAATACCCAGTTTCCAGTCCCAGCATTGCCAAGTAACCTTGGGTAAGTCACTCCACTTTTTTAAGACTTGTTTTCACTTCTGGTAAAGGGCCACAATTATGTCTAGCAGAGCTGTTGGGATGCTTAGATGAGAAAATATGCAGAAATCTTTAAGCGTGGTAAAACACTACACCTGAATAGGGGGTTGTTAGTATCAGCTAGGAAACTACTAATTTTGCTGTCGGTGATCAATCAACAGGATACGTGGTTGGTTAGTTGGTTGGTTTTCCCACACTGTGTCTCAGAGAGCTGAGTGATAAGGAAAACCAAGATGAGTTGACTAAATGCCAGTTCAGCTCGTTTGAGAGTCAGGCTGTCCTGCTGCCAGGTGCAGACAGGCCACCCACAGGCAGAGGGTGATGGGGCAGCTGTGGGTGGTCTGGAGCCAACTGGCACTTTCCACAGTTTTAGAGAAACAGAAGAGAGTGACAGTGTCACCGGCTGGACTCGTGGGGGGGGCTGACATCATGGGAGTTGGCCAGGACTTCTTCACATGAGGTCTCTCATTTTTTCATATCAAAGCCAAACCCAGACTAGTAAAATACAAGGTGATGCTCCCTTTTGGTTTTGAGTCACTTTTTATTGACTGCTAAAAATTATGTTGTTGTTTATAGGTTAGCAACACCCATGTCCAAGATTTCTTGATTTCTTGATCATTATTGCTTCAGTCTTTTTGTTGGTTTTGTTTGTGCTGTAATCAATGGGTTTTAAACTAAAGCAAATTTTAGGTGCTGAAAGTCCTGTGAGATGCTTCTCCAAATAAAGAATCCTATGACCAACTAACTTTAGGAAATATAACATTTCCATTAAAGAACCACATGCACATTTGCATTTTAGAGCTCCTAAGAAGTCCTGAAGTAAGGAGACTTGTTCAGCTTTATTTAACCCAGAGATTTCCAAACTTGGTTCCCTCATACAAACCTCTTTATTAATCTTAAGAACATTTCTTAACAACCAATAGAAATCATTTCCAAAAGAGACCTTGGGAAATCATCCCTTTAAAACCATTCTACTTAATTACTCCATTAACATCTACTCCCCTTTTCTTGCCAGTACCTTGGCTAATGCTCTGCTTTTAAATCCATGAGGGGATAGCAAAAAATCTAACACAGTAACATAAGGGAAATATTTCAAAGTCTAGTTAATAGCCAATTGCAGTTGGAATCCTGTATGATATGCAAAATAGAGCATAGACAGCCAGAGTCATATTTAGATCCCTGCACTGGCTCAGCCTGATGTCGCTGGGCCATTAGTTCCTGTCCTGCCTCATCATGCATTATGGTTTCATAGCCTTGAAAAGGACTTTGACAAGGCCAGGCCCATGAATGCCCAACCTTATCCTTAGCTGTTGACAAACACTTCCAATTCCTTTGAGGATATTCAAAATTCTAAGTTGGAACACCAGTTGCGAAACTTAATTTTTTAAAAAAGCAGTTTTGATGCCAAATGCCGGTCTAATGAAAGACATCTGCAGCGGGTTCTCCTTTATAAATGGGACCGACTCTCATGTGCTTCCTCACCAGGATTCTTGAAGACTGATGAAAAAACAAATTCAATAGACAGGTCCCTTGTCCTTGGTTGATTCTGAACCACGTACTGACTGTCTCCTGATGGAAGCACTGTATGTGGGAGGGCCAGAGGGACTGGTGGGAGGAGAAAGAGAAATGAAAATTCATTTCTTCCCTTCAGAATTGACAGTATCATTAAAAGAAAAAAGAATTGTATACTCTCAACATTTGAGCCCAACCATGTAAAGTATAAAAATAGTCATTATAACAGTTTAAGTAGCTAATAAATAAAAACATACTTTGTTCGATGTTGAGGCTAGGTTTTTTGTGTATAGAGAGTATAAGTTTGGAGTTAATTAGTAGTTGCATGAGCGCAAGTAAATTATTTAATCTTTCTAAGATTTCCTCACCTGAAAAGATGGGCATAAATGAAGTATAGCAAATAAGTAGGAAGACAGGCACGGTTCTCATGAAAATTCAGCGAAGGAAGAAAAACAGAGGAACGCGAGCTGGCACATAGAGGAACTCATTAAATGCCAGTGCTCTCTTCCTCCAGGTAAAGGGGTTCTAAAATTTATTTCTAGGTCGTTCGTAAAGGCTTCTTGGAGAATGTGAGACTTTTAAAGGCTCTTGACTTATAAGAGGGAGGGGACCAAAAGAAATCACGGCCCTTTCAGGTACTATGGGGGAATGGGGGCCGTGGGGAGGAATCAGAGAATTGAAAAAAGGATCAGTGTCCACATAAAGATTGTGCAGTCCATTGTGTTATCTTTAGGGAGAAGTAAACTTAAGCCAATCTAGAAGACACTTGCTTTTCTAAAGAAATTTCTAGAAAGTAGTTCCACAACCTACGTAGGTAATGTCTTCTAGAGCCACTCCAAACTCTTACACTCCAGCACTTCTCTCTACTTTTCAATACAGATTCCTCACTTGTACTTTTAGCTCCACAGCCCACCCCCAACCTTGTGATCCCTGAGACAGCACAGATTTACCCAGACTTCAACCAGTGACATTCTCCATTCTCCATTTCTCCATAGACTATCTTTGGTACTCCTTTTTTTCCAGTCTTCAAAAAAGTATTATGTAGGTACCAGACTGACATGGGAAGGTGACTTTGGAAATAAATTCAGTTTAGGTCCTAAGGTGCCTTAATCCCAGGGAAACTTTAAAAATCACCTGAAGAATAACTGACCATTTTGTTTAGAAGAGATGGAAAGTCTCCAAAACCAATTCGCACATCTTCTATGACCAAATATTTGTTTGTGTGTGTGTGCGTGCGTGCGTGCGTGCGTGTGTGTGTGTGTGTGTGTGTGTGTGTGTGTGTGTAGAATATCTGCAAATTCCTTGCTTCCTTAGGACTGTACCCCTCTGCAACATCCCATGAATCTCACCAACTGGCTGGGTAACCTCTGATAATTGTAAATACTATCACACCACAGCCTCAAAACATTTTTTAAAAGGTGGCAATTCATTTCCAAACCACAACACAGCTTACTTAGCAGGAGGGGACAGTGCCAGTCTGTAAACTGGCAAGAGACTGAGGAATTGCTGGCAGAGAAGGGCTTCCTTGTTTGTTTCCTGGGGTTGTGTGCTGTGGACTGTGGTTATTAGAGGACAGGGCAGGGCCCTCTGAGCTGAAAATGATAGGAAAGGTACTGCTGTAATTACTGGATTTTATTGGGATGATACTAGAGGTGTCATTATTACCATCTGTTAAAGTTCATTAACTAGACTTCACAAATGGCAGGCCAGGGCTCTAAAAAGAAATGGGGATATTACAGACAGCCCCAAAGCCTATAAGTGGATGCCATTCAAAAACCAGGTCCAAAAGGGTCATCTTGAACACAGAGATGTGCTTGGTGTTTTTCTCAATGAAACTGTTTTTGGAAAAATGACACCCTTGAATGCATGGCCCTCTTTGGTCTATCCAGTGATACTGAACACCAGAGTACAACATATATGCTCCTGTGTAATCGCCTATTTAATTGTTTGCCTTGCTTGGCTGGAAACTGTGACAGTTGCTAGGACTGGCAAAGAGCAGGGTGTTCAGAAATCACGTGGCAAGGATAAATACTGGAATCAGGAAGGTCATGGGAAGCTTCCCTGAGGGGTGATATCCCAGCCAAGACCCAAGGTGGTGACAGTCTAACTGAACCAAAACATAAAGATCAATCCCAACTCCAGCACAATTCATCAGATTAGTGCTTCTGAAACTTTAGTGAGCATCCAAATCACCTGGGATCTTGTTTAAATGTAGATTCTGATTCAGTAGGTCTTGGGGGCCCAGAGATTTTGTATTTCTAAAATGCTCCCAGGATTACTCTCAGAGTAGCAAGGTGCTGGATGATCTTCTGAAGTCTCAGCTTCCTCTATGCCTCAGTTTTCCAGTCTGTAAAATGGACTTCTAAGGATTGGAGAAACATGAACATAGATTCATCTGTAGCATAGTTTGACCTAATCACACTACTGACCAAATAATTTCTGATTGATTGTGTGTGGGCAGTATCCCTAGGAGACTTACCAAATTGCTTTTCCTTATATCTTGTCAGTTTTCTCTTCACCTAAAGATTTTTTTTAAAAATCCTTTTCCTACTTCAGGTTTTATACTATTATTTGCCCAATGACAGCTCCTAAAGCAGAATATATTACACAAAGGAACTGAACTATTTAAAATACTAAAGTTTTGCAGCTAAAAGTTCAAAAGCTATTGCTATCTTGTAATTTTGAAGGTTAACTGATTTACCAACACATGCCATAATCCATGAGCAAAGGCAGAGCCTGTGTGTGCTGATTCTATAACTAAGTGACAAACAGTGTCTGTCATACAACCTTCTTGCTATAATTAGCTTTTGGATTAAACAGCATAACATTCATCTCAAAATCGCAATATTAATACTTGCAATCAAACAGATGTTAAATTCAGGGGCTTTGAAAATTTCTAATTGACACCTAATAATTGTATGTATTTATGGGGTACTGTGTGATATTTCGATAAATGTATACAATGTGTAATAAAAAATCACGTTAATCAATATATCCATCACTTCAAACATTTATTATTTCTTTGTGTTGGGAACATTCAAAATGAGAAGGAAGTTTTTAGGAAGCACCCACAACTAAGGCAAATAAAACTACAGGCTGTGTTCATATCACATATGAAAGTGATTTTTTAAAAAAAGCAAAATTCAAGCCAAGCAGACCTAGTCATTTTGGAAGGAAAATTATATTTTCCATTGGTTGGCTCATGAGAATTTTTCTTTTTGAGAACACCTTGTTAACATCACTCTTTTCTTACCTTTAGGACATTTGGGATCTTTTTGAAAACTCCCAGTTTCTAACTTCTGGCTGTTTGGTCTTTCCATCCAATTCATACTCAGTCATTTCTTAATAATTTTGTTGTATGAAAGTAAGAATGTGTTTATGCACTTCAGTGGGAAGACACTGTCCCTCCTTATTTATTGAGCTTCTACTATGTGCTATGAGCTCTGACAGGTCCTAAGCACACAGTGGTGAGTAAAACACATGTGTGCTCTACCTTCTTGGACTTTTTAGTCTAGCGGGGAAGGCAGAAACCATGCATGCAAATGAATAAGTACGTAAACAGGGCTCAGTGCTAGAGAACACAGAGCAGGGGAGAGGGGTCTGGCTCATTAGGATAGTCAGGAAGGATCTGCCTCAGTAGCATTTAAACCTAAACCTGAAGAAAGAGAGGAAGTACCTGTGCCACGGTGGGGAACAGTGTTCTTGGCTGAGCGAACAACATATGCAAAGGCCTGGAGTGTTCAAGAGACTGAACTGGGTTAATATCCAAACCTAGCTCCCAAAGAACTTCATGTTCATCTGTAGGAAAACAGTCAAAATACAGAACATAGAGATATTATATAACATGGAGTTATGTGGTGTATTCGTTAAGAGCATAAACTCTGAGACTTACTAATTCTTGGTTCTGCCATTCACTACCTGTGTGCCCTTGTAAAAATCCTTGAACTCCTCCATGCCTCAGTTTCCTCCTCTGTAAAACAGAAAATAATCATCTTCCCCACCTCATAGGATTGCTATGAGCATAAAATGATGAACAAGTTAATACTTGTCTGGCCCATATTAAGTGCTTTATAAGCATTAGCTCTTATTGCAGACAACTTAATGTAAGAGAAATGCAACAAGTACTACAACAGCGACCGGGAAAAGTGCTACAAAAGCACAGAGGCAGGAAAAACAGAATTTCCACTAGGGGATATCAGCAAAATAAATCATGGCCGAGGTTGCTTTTGAACTGGATTTTGAAGGGTGGAGAGAGTTTCAGTGTCTGGAGGTGTTGAAAGCAAAACCAGCCACTTGGGATACAGTTTTTGCTCCTCTTTTCCCTCATCTTCCACATCCAATCCGTCATCGAGTCCTTTTTTGACCACCCACCACTGCCTCCATTCAGACTTTTTGCACGTTTTGTCTGGACCTTTGCAGTCACAACCACTTCGTCACTGGTCTCCTTTTATACGCTTCTATGGTGCGCTTAGTACATTGGCATATGAATATTGTCTATTTATGTGGTCTTTTCTGGGAGACTGTGCCTTTTCCCTAGCTTTTAATAAATGCCTGTTTGACTGAACTGCTGTCTGCTAATGTTCTGCTTGCTCTGTATCCATCAGAGTCCAACCAGGGAAACAAGCCATTCTAGGTTGTTTCCAAAAGAGGGAATTTAACACAGGGAATTGGGTTGCAGGTGAAGGAAGAGCTTTGAGGCCACAGGGTGCCTTACGCAATGCAAAGATTAGCATCTGCAGGAAGTGCCACCACACCTAGGGCTGGGAGGAGGTGGGGTTGCCAGAGCCCAGAGGCTGGGCTGTCTGACCAAGGCTAGAAACACAGCAGGAGCTGCCCGGCAGGAACTGGGATGGTGGAGGGAGGGCCTCTCAGTCAGAGGAATGAAGAAATGCAGCTGGACACCCTGGCTTCTCCCCACTGGGCTTCTGCCAGTGCATTGTAGTGGCCCCATCTACGTGGAAGCCTGGGAAAGGGGAGCCTGGGAAGTGTGGCTCCCTGTGACACTGTGGAGAGCCAGGAGGGGTGGAGAGTGGGACCTACAGCAAATAGGCAACCCAACTATACCTACCTATAGGTACCTGTCTGATTCCTCCCCCACGCTGCCACCAGAGTGTTCCTTCTAAAATGCAGAGCTATCCTTGATGTTCCCCCAGCTTCTCTAAATGTCATCAGAACAGCTCCTTGTTATCTAAAGGATAAAGACCAAGCTCTGCAGGGCTAAAAAATAGCAATAAGTGTTCTATGTTGGAGGTTGGTTGGAGAGGACCTCTCTGAGACCACCCCACAGTACCCCAGCTAAGACCCCATGCCCAGCATGGGGAGGGACAGCCTGACTCAGGGCTCTCATCCCAGTGAGGACTGGCAAATAGATTTTACACAAATGCCTTCCTGCCAAAGACTCAAATTTCTATTGTTATGTATCAATACGCTTACGTGGATTGAGGCCTTTCCTACGAGGACTGAAAAGGCCACCAAAGTAATTAAAATATTACTAAAAGAAATTATTCCCCTATTTGAGTTGCCTTGAACACTCCAGAGTGATAATGGACCCTCCTTTACCACTAAAGTAACTCAACAAATAACTTAATATCTGGGCTTTAATTATCAATTACACTCCTCATGGAGATCTCAATCCTCTGGGAAAGAAGAAAAAACTAACCACACTCTGAAATGAATGTTAGCAAAATTATGTCAAGAAACATCGAATAACTGGCTACAATTACTGCCCATTGCACTCCTCAGAATTCATATAGCTCCAAACACAGGTTCACATTTGAGCCCCTGTGAAATGACATGTGGAAGACCCTTCCTCACTACGTACATATTATTTGATGAAGACACCGGCCAGAAATTAACCCATATTACTAATATGGCCATAATACAATAAGCCTTGTGAGATTATGGAAATAATGTGCTCCAAGCCCCCATACAGCCAGGAGACTTTGTATTACTATAAATCTGGAAAGAAAACTCTCCCAAGAATGAATTCTAGCCAAAGTGGAAAGGACTCTATCAAGTTTTGCTAAGCACGCCCACAGCAGTAAAGTTACAGGGAATCCATAGTTGAGTGCATTTACCCAGAATTAAACTTATTTCTTATGAGCCTCCACAGGTCCCCGTGGAGAAAGATCAGAAAATCCAACCTATACCATTCGAGGATCTCAAACTGCTATTTCACAAGACAGATAAGTTTCGATGATTTAGTGGATCCCAACTTTTATTTGGACAGTGACTATCCTCGTTTTATGTTTCTACCTTTGCTTTTTTCCCACTTTTCATGTCCCCTCATAGTTTCCTAATTCTCCCTTATAATGAAAATGTTCACATTCCTGTTTATTTGGATTTTTAAAACATCACTAAACCAGAGGCTACCCTGGGAAAATAATTTCATTGCTAATACATCCCAAATCATAGTACAGGAGAAAACATTTCCCATTGTTGGGTATGTCACCCTAGGCCAGAAACCCCTGTAGTCATTAATATAAATTTTGGGGCCTATGCTATTAGTAACTTGAAAATATTAAAGGCCTTTGAAAATATTAAATTCAACTTTAAATGTCACTCGGACAAAAACAAACTTTATTTCTCAATGGACAGCTCCTCCTCCACTTTGTTTTCATTTCAGGAGGCCTACACAACCCTTTAATTGTTCAACAACTTTCTTATTTTGTAACATTGCTGTACGGTGCACCCCTTGTTACAGTATTAGCTTCTGCAGCATTAGCTGGAACACCCCAGGGAACTACACTCCCCTTGGTTGATGACATAATAAAACCGAAAAATTGGTCCCACATTGTGGCCCAACCTAACTTTAGTCCTAATTGCACTCCAAGTAAGACTCATACTTGCCTCAATCATTCCACGCCAAATATTGGAACAAGATGTACATCCTGGAAGTTAGTAACGCCCTTGAAGAGGGTTCTACCTATATCACTCCACCACCTACCTCAAACTTGTCAGTCACCAAGCTGGGCTCTCTTCATAGCTGCCCTTCCTTACCTCTTGAATTTTCCCAGTGATTCAATCAGACTATGCCTGCCTTGTTTACTGCACCCCCAGGGCTGTATTGGCTCTGCAGGACACCCAACAACTTCTTATGAATGTCAGGTGGACCTCTAGAAACTTGGGCATACTCACAATTGGACAGCTCCTAACATGGTAGCAATTGCTCTCTGGGTACCCTTACCCCGGAGACTTAACTGTCCTTAATATTGCCAAAATTCATCCCCAATCAAAAAGGGCTTTGGAGCTAATTTTAGCAGAAGCCCTAGGAGCTATTGCTACAATTGCCCCTTGGGGTGGATTTACGTACCATGAAATCGTCCAGTGGGACATAAACACCCGAGTGGAAGAAGCAATCCACGGTACTGCAGGTGTCCTAGGGACACTTGAGAGTTCTTTAAATCCACTGGCTAATGTTGTGTTTGATAATGGGCTAGCTTTAGACTATTTGTTAGCAGAACAAAAAGGAGTTTTTGCAATAATAAGTAAAACTTGTTACACATATGTCAACAGTTCTGGGATTGTAGAGACTGATATAAAAAAGATTTATGAACAAGCAAACCTGTTACACTGTTATAACCAGGGATGCAGGGCCTACAAGATACATTTAAAGGCTGGTTCCCTGGATTTACTTGGCTTTTACCCTTGTTAGGACCTTTTGTAGCAGTTTCACTGCTACTAGTCTTTGGCCTGTATCTCTTTAACCTTTTCATGAAATTCATTTCTTCCTCATTACAACAGTTCCACTTAAAGACGATGGTCTTACAAGGATTCCAGCCTCTTGCAATAACTGAGCCTTTAACCTGGGGCCCTAAAATCAGGGTATCAGAGATTTTTATTCCCAATAGGCAGGGTCTACAATAAAGAAGCTACAGAAGATGGATCTTCACCCTTCACCCACCCCTTTAGAATAAGGGAATAAAATCTCCAAGGAAGGAAATGAGAGACAGGGAAGAATTTCCCAACAGTAAATTGCCCAATGGGCGGCCATCTTGGAAAAAAGCAAAGCCATTTAAGTTCAGTCTAATCACTAACCTAAAAGAATGAAGTCAACAGATCACAAGATCTAACCCTCTCCAGGGACAAAGAACCACAAAGACAGAAAATTCTTAGACTTACTTCCAGATGTCCCAGAATAGCAGTTAGTTTTACAACCTTAAGATAAAAAGAATGAACTGCCGCCAGTGTAAACAATAAACCCAAGTTAGAAGCTATATTTTTCCATAGGTGTGGTTAACTTTTGAAAACCCTATGAAAGCTTTCACTTATAGAAGAGAGGGGTCTTATCCTCCCCCAGAGGAGAGACTTCTGCTTTGTCTGGTCAATAAACTTTTCTTGACTTTCACTATTCAGCTTGCCCCTGAATTCTTTCTCGCACAAGGCCATGAACCCTCTTGGCGAGGGTTTGAGCTCCTCCTTTGGGGGTCCCGTGCCCTATCTGGCAACATCTTCCTGGAGTCCACTCTGGATAGTGGGAGTGGAATTGCACAAGTTCAAGCACCTGAAGTAGTCCTGCTGGGAATGTGCCCCAGTGCCATCACAACAAGAATAAAAAAATTGTACATATTCGTATGCACATTTGCATCATGACTGATTTCAAGGTGCTTTCAGAAGCACCGTCTAGGTTTATCCTCACAACAACTGGTAGGAGAAACATGGTTATACTTCACCAGTTGTAATGAGTGAGCAAAGGAGGCACAGAAAGGTGAAATGATATGACTGGCAGCTCAGAACTGACCAGTGATGGGATTGTCCCTAGAACTGGGGACCCTTACTATTGGTCAAATGCCATTTCCACCAGACCCATGGGCCCAAGCCTGAGATGTCAAACCTCTAAAAGTAATTGAAATCAGAGCTAGGCTTCTTCAAGGGGTTTTCAGTGCACAAAATGTTGATAAGAAATCATACATTAACATAAGTTTGTATGTCAAATTAAATGTGAGGTTGATTCCTTTTCCAATTGAACTTCAGTCCTCTTAGCTGGGTAACTAAAATTATCTGTGAGAAAATTAATTACTAATTAAGTAAGTTTATTTGGTGGAGAAAAAAATAAGCTTTAACTCATGGGAACTGAGGGAGGCGGGGGCCAGACAGGGAGAAGGCTGGGAACTATTACGTGATTCTTGATTCCCTTCCTGCATATGCAGCCCTTCATAAAGTCCTCTTATGCTTTTTTTCTTAGCTAGACTTTTTCTATTAAGAGTGGGCAAGACGAATTTAACAGGCAGGATGTGAAATGAGTATTAAATAAAGAGAGTTTAAAAATAAACCTATATAAATTGGTGCAAACTCTCAGTAGGGCCATTTGACAACATCTATATTAATATACCTAAAAACGTGTCTTCCCTTTGAGCTAGCAATGTCATTCCTAGGAATTTATCCTAAAGAAATAAATCACAGTTATCTACAAATATGTATATAAGAATGCTTATTGCAGCACTAATTATGAAAGTGACAAATTTTACATGACCTAAGTGTCCAACAGTAGAGAATTCATTAAATAGTCTGTAGTATATTCATGCAACGGAATTCCACCAGACCATGGAAGATAGTGGTGTAGGAGAAAATGGTCACGTAAGATGTTAAGAAATCAAAGCAAGCTATAATACTTCATATTAAAAAATATATATATACCATGTTGTTAGCACTGGCCATCCATGGGTACTGTAACTATGGGTGGTTAAAATTTTTTTCTTGCTTATTATGTATTTTCTAAACTCTCTGCACTGAATTTAATTTGGTGATTTTTTTCAAATTTTAAATGCATCTATTGATGCTATGATAATACTGAATGATTTTTTAAAATCAGGTTTATTAAGGTATATTTTTAATATAGAGAAAAATTTGCTTTTTAGTATATACTCCTATAAGTTTTCACAAACATAAACAACACAATCAAGATAGAGATATTCCATCACCCCCCCGAAAATTCCCTTGAGTCCCTATGTAATCAATCTCTTCTCTACTCTCAATTGGACCCCTGGCAATCACCAATCTATTTTCTCTCCTTTTCCAAAATGTTATATGCATGAAATTATATAGTGTGCAAACCACTTCACAGCCACTTGCTCTGCAGACTTGACAGCACTTGGGATTGCCAGGTTTTTTGCTTGTTTATTCGTTGTTTTTAAAATTTTTTAATTCATTCTCATAGGTATGTAGTGATATGATCTTAATTTGCATTATTTTAAATGATGTTGGGCATCTTTTAACCTTAATGATGTTTGGCATCTTTTCATGTGTTTATTTGCATGTGTATCTCTTCTTTGGTGAAAAGTCTGTTCAAATCTTTCACCCACTTTTAGAGGGATTGTTTGTTTTCTTATTACTCAGTTACAAGAGTTATTTGTTCTAGATAAAAATCATTTATCAATATGTAATTTGTAACTATTTTCTCCCAATCTGTGGCTCATTTATTAACAGTATTTTTCAAAAGCCAGAGGTTCTTAATTTTGATGAAACCCAACTTATTCATTTTTTATCAGTAGCGCTTTTTAGTAGTATGTAAAATCTTTGCCTCACAAAGATTTCTCCTGTTTTCTTCTTAGAGTCGATTGCTTTACATTTTACATTTAGGTGTTTAATCAGATATGTGTTTGCAAATATTTCCTTCTAGTCTATGCCCCTGTTTTTCAATGTTTATTGTGTCTTTCAAAGAGAAGTTTTAAATTTTGATGAAGTCAAATTAATCAATTTTTGTAATTTGTGTGAATTTTCTTACTTTTTATTTAGAAAAAAATATATTTTTTCCCTTCTCTCCTTCTCTCCCTCCCTCCTTCTTTTGTTCCTTCTTTCCTTCCTTCCTTGCCTAGCAAGGAAAGGCCTGAGAGGCATGCAGAGGGCAGTGTAAGATAATGGTCTGTGAAGGCCCAGCTCCTTTTGAGGGTTTCTGCAGACTGCGGTTTTCAGGACACGAATCAGAAGCATGAGGGAGGCAGATGAGCAAGCCTGATAGATAAAATCACAGAAAGAAACACATGGCAGGATTGTAGTTAGGGAATTATTAAATCCACACCCTTCATATCCACTCTCCAAAAGTGAGATGAGCTCCGTGTCTCCTCCTGAGTCTCACATTTTAAATAAAATAGAGATTGCTCTGTGGAAAAAAGTGAATATAAATAAAATTATTGTTATTTTGTTTCCAAGGACATATTTCACCATTTCTAATCCAAAAATTTGACTAGGGAAGTTAATTGAAATATGGGTCAGTGTGGCCCATTTTCCAGGGTAAGGGAGTATTTGGACAGGCATCTTATTTCATGGACCAAATAAGGCCAGAACCACTTTAGAAGGGTTTTATGACTTGCAGGGATCCTGAGGTCTTAGGCTGACCTCCGTTTTACATAGTGTTTCATATGAGTAAAGGACCAATAAAAAAACGAAGAAAAGTATAAAGTATCTGAACAAAACTACTTGAAATCAATAATGAAGTGGCTGAGAGAAAAATAAAAATGAAAAAAAAAAAAAAAGCCCTTATCCTTACGATATCATTCAAGAAGAAAAACCTGAGGCCAAACACAATTTTTCATAGCACTCATGTTTCAGGATTACAATATCTCTTTCTCTACCAAACCTTGGCTTACCTGGGGATTGCCAAAAACAGCAAAGCTTTGAAAGGAAATTAACTTCCAAATTCACTCTCCATTCCCCCTGTGGGAAGAGAAACCACCTCAGGACCCTTGAGAAACAAAGAAGTCAAGACACTGAAATTAAAGGAGGCAAAGGGTTTTGTGAGCATTGGTTTCACAGGCATCTTCTACTTTTATTGGGCTGCACTATTTTTGGGTACCTAGGAATAAAGAGTGGACGACAGAGGAAGGGAAGGCTCGGTTACATCAAATAGGCTCACCAAATCAGTAATGTGTAGCATGGTTTGCTTCCTGTTTCTCTAGGAAACTTCTGGAGCCTTTAAAAAGTGATACTATGTATGACAATTCACATTTCTTCTGAATGTCCAGAAAACTTTGGACAGGAAATAAGCCAAATAATTAGTATAGGAAGAGGTCCGTGGCTTTATGGACCCTTTACGGACCCTTTAATGACAGGACTTTAATTATTTTTGTAGGGTGAAGGCACACACCAGCCCTCCTCTGAACGCCCACTGTTCTCACAACAGCCATTTGGCACTTACATTTAACCCTTGGATTATTATTAGTTGTCCTTATGGAAATGCCTTCTCCCTCCTGGCTAAATCTTATATTCCCCAAGGGCAGGACGCCCCACAGTACAGCACAATAAAGTATTGTATACAATAGGAATGTAATAAATATCTGCTGATTGATACTTCTTGATGTAGATACCATAACTTAAAGTTATAAAATATTTCTGAAATAAATTAAAGAAGACCTAAGTAAGTGGAGAGCGATACTGTGCTCATGGGTCAGAAGACTTAATATGGTTATGATGCCAATTCTGTCCAAATTGACCTATAAATTCAACACAATCCCAATCAAAATGCCATCAGGATTTTTGTAGAAATTGACAAGTTGATTCTAAACTTCATTTTGAATTGCAAAGAACCTGGAATAGCCAAAACAACTTCTAAAAAGACAAACACATTTAGAGGGTGAACATTACTTGATTTCTTGACATAAAAACCTACGGTAATCAAAACAGCACGGTATTGGTATTAAAGTAGATAAATAGATGTGTATAACAATAATAGAGTCCAAAACTAGACTCACATATCTATATATGATAGATTTTGACGAATGTGCAAAAGCAATTCAGTTGAGAAATGACAATTTTCAACAAATGCAAATTTCCTCTATGTGACAAAGGAACTTTGATCCATACTTTGACGATATACAAAAATGAACTCAAAGTTTATCATAAACTGAATGTAAAACCTAAAACTATGACAATATAAAGAAAAATCTTCGTGACTTTAGGTGAGTAAAAGATTGCTTAGATAAAACATCAAAAGCATAATCCATAAAAGAAAAATTTGATAAATTGGACCATCAAAATTTAAAATTTTGACTCTTCCAAAAACACTGCTAAGAGAATGAAAAGACACATTACAGGCTGCGATAAAAATACTTGCAAAGTGTATATCTAATCAAGTTTTTATATCCAGAATATATAAATAATTCTCAAAACTCTATCATAAGAAAACAAAAACCCAGTTTTAAAAAGTGAGCAAATGATTGGAACTGACACTTTACTGAGAAAGACATACAAATGGGAAGTAAGCCGATGAAAAGACGTTCAATGTCATTGATCATAAGAGAAATACAAATAAAAACACAATGAGATATCACTTCACACCTATTGGAATGGAAAAACTAAAATAATTGGCAATACCAAGTGCAGGTGAGTATACAGAGCAAGAAGAACTTTCATACACTATTGGCAGGAGTGCAAAACGGTATGGCATTTTGGAAAACAGGCAGTTCCTTATAAGGTTACTTTCAATATACTTTCCATATGATTGAGGAATTCCTCTCCTAGGTATTCATCCTAGAGAAAAGAAAGCATATGTATGTGAATGTTCATAGCAGCTTTATTTTTAATAGTCAAAAACCTGAAATAGCCCAACTGTCAAATTTAAACAAATTGTGATAAATCCATATAATTGAAAAATACTCACCAATGAAAAGAAACCAACTACTGATACATGCAAAGACGTGGATAAATCTCAAATGCATTGTGATAAGTGACCAAAGCCAGACTCAAAAGGCTACACACTGTATGCTCCATTTATATGAACATCTGAAGAAGGCAAAGTGATACGGGGACAAAAGCAGATGAGTGGTGGAAAGGGAGGTGGCAAGAAGGGTTGACTGCAAAGGAGCATGAGAGAATTTGGAGTGATGGAATGTTCTATAGCTTGGCTGTGGTGGTTACCTGACTGTATGCACTTGTCAAAACTAACAGAAGTCATTAAAAAAAAAAAAAAAGCAGGCCAGCAGAGCTAGAATTTGAAAACTGCTTCCCACGCTTGAAGTATCTGGATGGATTCTGGAGAGCAGTCCACAGGAAGTATATCAGTGGGATTGTACTAGGATCTCCACGCCCTTTGTGCCCTTCATCTTGGCATAGTAAAAGGAGCACACACAGGAACCTGGGTCCTGACTCTGTCACTGAACAGCTGTGTGGCTGCAGGCAAGTCACCTCCTCTTTCGGTCCTGTTTTTCATTTGTGAAGTGTGTATCTCAGCCCGTTCAGGCTGAGATAACAAAAATACCATAGACTGGGTAGCTTATAAACAACAGAAATTTATTTCTCACGGTCTAGAGGTTAGGAAGTTCAAGATCAAGGTGCTGGCAGTTTGGCATCTGGCGAGGGCCCAATTTCTGGTGCCTTCTAGCTGTGTCCTCATCTGGTGGAAGGGGCACAACAGCCGTCTGGGGCCTCTTTTATAATGGCACGAATCCCATTCATGAGGACTTCCCCCCAATGATCTAATCACCTCCCATAGGCCCCACCTCCTAAGACCATCATTTAAGGGGTTAGGATTTCAACAGATGAATTTGGGGAGGACACAAACATTCAGTGCCTCACTTGCACTATAACCTCAAAATTAGTCCAGCTCTAGATTGCTATGATTTTACCCAAGGCTGTTTCCTTGGGATAGAGAGGGTAGCCTTAGCAGCTCAATTCCAATCTATCTAGCTTTAGAGTTCTAAAGTACTTTTCTAGACATCAGCTCATTGGCCCTCACAGAATCCTATGAGGTAATCAATTATCCCTATTTTATATTGTTTAAGAAACTGAAACCCAGAAAGAGTAATGAACTTACCCAGTGAGAAAGTTTTCACAAAAGCCAGACCCAGGACTCTCATGTCTTTTTCAGGTGTCTTGTCCCAAGTGTAGATCCCAAATCTTTCTAGGTGTCTCTTCTGTCCTCAATCAGATTTAGGGATTTTGTAAAAATCATTTATGTAGTCCAGCAGTTCGCAAGTCAGATAAGCAAAAAATTGGCCACACAAAAAACAGCATTTACATACTGTGATAATCCCTGGTTTTCAGAGTCAGCTTAGACCCAAGGACCCAAAGCAGGACCCAAGCCTGCTTGCCCCAGTGCCTTGTTATGGGGAATCCTGCAATTATGCTAATGTTCAACAATAGTGAGTCTTCACTGTGTGCCAGACACTGCTCCCACGTCCTATGTGTGTTGTCCATTTAATCTTCCCGACAACCCTCACGGTATGCTACAGTTAACACCATTTTATACATGGGGAACTGAGCTCTGAGAGGTTTAAACCCATGCTCTGTGGCCAACACTGCTCCTAGGATCCGTTAGTCAAATGTGCATTTTTAAAGATCACAGTATGATCTACTCCCCTGAAGAAAGAAACAAAGAGAAGTAGAAGGAGAGGGAGGAGGAAAGGCGAGCAAAGGCCAGAGGGCAGAACCAAACGAAAACAATGTCACATGCAGGTGAGCATCAGTGCATCAGTGACCTATCAAGGCAGGTGCTGGGTGCTTAAAAGACACAAGAAAGAGGCCCAGGGAACAGATCAAAGGAAAAAGAAGCAGGAGTCCTGACCAGCACACACACACACACACACACACACACACACGCACACGCACACGCACACGCACACGCACACGCACACACACACACACACACACACACACACCAAGACCACCAACCTCACCACGACATCCTTCACATCCACAACCTGGCTTCTTTCACTTGCGTGTTTATTTAGTTTAAGGTCTGCTTTAAAGGGCTTTCCAAGAGAGGCCTGGGGGGTGGGGGGTGGTGGTACTACTCTTTAGAAGAGAATTTAGTGATTAGAAAGGAGCCAAGATTAACAGCTCAGAATAGAGCAGCCTGGGAAGCCCAGCACAGCCGGGGAGGTGCCTGCCTGTCCCTCTGACCCTGCGTCTGCGGAGCCCGCCCAGGCCCCCTTCCCATCCCCTTTCTCAGCGGTGGGTGGTGGCCACCCCAACGCCCCAGGCTTTTTCCTGCCACAGTTGACTTTGGGTTGAGTGAGAAAGTCTTTTTAAGATAGTATCTGCAGCGACCTCAAAGCACAAGTCACGGCAAAAGGAAAAAAAGTCTCTGATGGCAGAGAGCATGGTGTCTCTACCCTTCTCCATCCTCTGGGGCACTTCGCCAGTGCTTGAGAGATGCAGCCTAAGTGTAGAGAAAAGAGTGAATGATGATCAGGGAACCCAGGAAACCCAGCTTCCAGCCCCAGCTCTGTCACTGGCAAGCCCCGTGATGTCACACCAAGCAGCGCTCAGATTCCTCATCTTATGAGAGTGACATCTGTCCTGCTCACCTCACAGGGGGTCTGAATTGAAGAAACAAGATAAGGCATATGAAAGCACCTTCCCCAGCACCAGGGAATGGTAGGTACCTAAAACTGACTGCCTGGGTGGTGGCTAATGCCTGGGGAGGACAGTGCCTCCCTGCTTTTTCTAAACTCTTCATCAGAAGCTAAGGGATGATGGATACAGTGGCAGAAAAAGACATTAATACAAACATAAAACTGGTTGAATGCTGTGCTCTGGCCAAGGAGTTTCCTACACGCTCTGTCCTCTAATGGAATTCCTGTCCCATTTAACATGATGTGTCTGTTATGGAGTCTCTAATTAAGGACTGGCAAGAAAGATAAAAAGTCATTATGTCTCACCTTAGGAAGCACTCACATTACTTAGGGTTTTCAGTGAGAGGCCCCAGGGAATGTCTGTCTTCTTCAGCCTGGCAAGTCTACCAGCCTACCTGGACTTTTCTACACATGATCACCAAAATACAAACATACTGAGGCTCTTAGGGACCCTGTAAGCAACCCTGTTGGGCACATTGACCTTAATCCCAGACCTCATAAGGAGCTAAGACAGGAGTATCAAGACTCATCCATCTTCTAGTCTTTGTGGAAAGAGCAGGCATGTCACTCCTGGGGAAGGTGGCTCAAGACCCTGCATTAAAATAGGGCTGTGGGAGGCATAAGGCAAAGGAGGCAACGTGGGGCTGAGGGGGAGAAAGAGGAGCCCTTGCACTTTGTATGACTTGTGCTTTAAAGGGATAATGTGGCTGCTATATGCTGAGTACACTTGGGATTGGGGCTTGGGCGGGGAGGTGGACTGGAAGTAGGGAGATGAGATAGGAAGCTATGGGGAGGATTCAGTGGATAGATGATAATAGTGTGGACCTCAGTCAGCAGTGAAGAAGAGAGAAAAGGGTTGGGTTTGTTGTATATCTCAAAGATCCCCTGGAGCCCTGTGTAGCTCTGGCAGCTTCAATGTGCCAGGCATTCTGCTGAATGCTTTCCCTTTAAGATCAGGAACAAGGGAAGTATACACACTTTGCCATTTGTTCAACATTGTGTTGGATTACACTAACCAGTGTAATAAGGCCAAAAAATAAAATAAAGTGAAATGCATCAAGAATGGAAAAGAAGAAAGTAAAATTTTCTTTATTTGCAGACACATGATCCTGTATATAAAAATTCCTAAGAAATCTTTTTTTTGTTTGTTTTGTTATTTTGGTGACTGGTCTGTTTGGGGATCCAAACTTATAACCTTGGTTTTACCAGCACCATACTCACCCAAGTGAGCTAACCAGCCAGGCTAGAAATATATTTTCTAAAATTACTACAACTAATAAATGATTTAGCAAAGTTACAGAGTACAAGATCAATGTAAAAATGATATTTCTATATACTATCAAAAAACAATTAGTAATTGAAATAAACCATCAACTTACAATGCCATCAAAAGCATAATATATTTAGAGAAAATTTTAACAAATATGTGCAAGACTGGTACAAAGAAAACTATAAACCTTCACTGAGAAAAATCAAAGAGAAACTAAACAAATGTAAAGGTATACCATCTTCATGAATTGGAAGACTCAAGAATGTTAAGTTGTTAGTTCCCCCAAAGTGATGTACATATTCAACAACATGTCAGTCAATATTCTGGCAGCCATCTGTTTTGTAGGAATTAACCAGCTAATTCTAAAATTTATATGTCTGGGATAGCCAAGACAATTTTTAAAAGAAGACAAAGTTAGAGACTTACACTACAAGATTTCAAGACTTAAAATAAAGTTACAGTAATCAAGAGAGGCTAGTACTGGCATAAGAATAGGCATGTAGATCAACATGACAGAACAGAGAGTCCATAAATAGATTCACACAAATATGGTCAATGGATTTTTAACAATTGATTTTCTGTGGTAGAAATGACAGTCTTTTGAACACATAGTGCTGGAATAGGTAGATAGCCATATGGAAAAAAACAACAACAAAAAAACCTGTACTCATTCATACCCCAAAACGAATTGGAAATGCTAGCAGTGCTAGAAGTATAAAGTTTCTAGAAAAAAACATGGAAGAAAACCTTTGCAATCCTGGTATAGGCAAAAATTTTTTAGATAGGACCCCATAAGTATGAACTATGTAAGAAAAGTTGATAGAGTCACAGAGCTTGACTCTACAATGATGATCTGTTTCTGGGTCTGTTTTCTCCACCTGAATGTAAGCTTCTTAAAGAAAAATATTGCATACTCTTTATCTTGTTATCTCGGCTACCTAGCTCAGGACCTGGCATAAAATAGGTACTAAATAAATGTTTATAAATGGAGGGAAAAAACATTTCTTCCTTATTTCTGGGAATGTAAATCATATCCCAGTCCTATAATTTCTCTTAAATTAGGCCTGCTGGGGAATAGAGAATCCTAGATCGATGAAATCGAAGCATTTTAGAACTGAGAGTATCTCAGATGTTTACAAAACATGTTCTGCAAACTTGAGGAGGTTTCTAAGGAGCCACCTGCAGAGGCCGAGGGATACTCTTCTGTAACCTCATTTTGGAGGTCACTCAGTAACAATGAAGATTATTCCATTGTTAGATTTTCTAAAAATTACTTTTAAAAGTCCCCTTTTATTAGACATTTAGGTTTGCCAAGTTATTTCTTTCATATCTGATATTAAAATGGGCCTCTGGTATATCTAACTAATGATTTTGATGATCCTTTTCAGTCCTAACAATCAATTATTAGGTACATCTCAACTCCAATCCACCCCCCAAGTGACTTTGGTATCATTTTAATTCAAAGTCAAGAATAAATAGTGCATGAGCCAAATGACCTTTCTCCTTGAGGTTCAGAAATCGACAACCTTCCATTGATTTTCAGACACACTCTTCGTGTCACTGCAGGACACATGATGACCTCCTTTGTGCTCCTAGGGAGCTCCCTCAATCATTTGTCCGACCTCCTCCATGCACTTCCACACATCTCTATCCTACCTTACTGATCTGGGTATAACACTGGAGAGCTAACATTCTGCAGGAAAGGCAAGAAAGTACTTTCTGTGGGTTAAAAGAAATTTGCTCTCATACTGTAAAGTAATGCATGTCCATTATAGAAATTTAGGCAGTTTGGATAAGAAAAAAAAAAAAATGAAATTACTCAATACTATCTTTTACAGTTAATTACTTGAAATCATTTTAGGATGATCTTTCCTGTCTTTTCCCTCTTCTCTCTCTCTCTCTCTCTCAACCAAAATGGGATCATAGTGTTGTAGAGTCTGTTTTTTCCTCTTTAAACCACATATCGGGGCCGAGCCCGTGGCGCACTTGGTAGAGTGCTGCGCTGGGAGCGCGGTGACGCTCCCGCCGCGGGTTCGGATCCCATATAGGAATGGCCAGTGCGCTCACTGGCTGAGTGCTGGTCACAAAAAAGACGAAAAAAAAAAAAAAAAAAAGCAATAAACCACATATCGAACATATGTTATTAAGATCTTCTATAACATTTATTTGTTCATATTTAGCAAAATTTTTTTCAACAATCCCCTACCATTAAGCATATGGGTTGTTTCTAATTTGGAGTCATCATAACAAATTACAATGAACATCCTTTTACCCATAGCTCTAAGAACTATGCTGATTATTTCTCTAGCATAAATTCCTTGAAGTAAAATTCTGGGTCAAACGGTATATTAAAAATTTGAAGCAACTCTTTTGTTTTTATTCTACAAGATACAATCTTTTAATTTAGGTTTTGTGAGAGGCCACCATTAGCACCTACAACGCTTCTTAGCTTGGACTTAGCTCTGTGGGAGTTCCTGGTTAATTAAATGATTTGGGTTGTTGAACTCATGGCTGCCACGCAAATATGTATATGCTGTAAATGAATCACCCAGCACAGATTTTTCCTTCTACCAAAGTCCCAGCAGGTTGGCATTTCCTGTGGACTGTCTCACTTTAACTTAGCTGTGGCTGCTCACATCTTGCCCTTCTAGTTTTCCGCCTCCTAGTGGATGTGTGCGCTTTGAATCATGCTGCCCCCGGATCATTAAATCTCATGGGCCAGATCCTGCCTTTCAATCCAGGGGTATTTTCCACTGGCAAGTCTTTCTTGTTTGTAACACCTTGTCATTTGGTCATTTGGCCAATTTCAACAAGGTATTTATATCTTATAGATCATTAATAAAGATTAAATGGGGAACACCTAAGCGGACCTCCCTGGCCCCACCCAGGCCCCACCCTGTGTCAGTTTCATCCCTGTGTTTTATGGCACTTCTGTGCTTTCTAATTTTCACCCCATGTGACCACACATTGACTTAAGAAGCTGGACTCTACAGTCAGACTCCCTTGCGGTGCCTGAAGTGGTGACCACACCCAGGAACTTCAAGACTCCACCTCCCATTTGATTTTCCCCAGGCTCTTAAGTGACCCCCATGCTAGAAATCTTCTGTGTTCCTTTCCATAGCCATGTTCCACCTTCCCTAGCTTGCTCTGTATCCCAGGAGGCTGGCCTGGAGGGGTTGCCTCAATAGACTCCACAGCCCTCTGGCATCGAGTTGAGTTTGGCCAATAGGGAGCACAGTAGGAAATGGGAAGGAGGTCAGCATGAGATCAGAGTATCCATCACTCAGCTTCCTCCCTCAGGGTTGTTGCCGATGGCTGAGTCCCTCCACTGAAGGCCACTACCTCGTCACCCAGCTATCACTCCAGGGTCCCCTACCCACACCCTCTTCTTGCCCTTTCAGCCCTGGGGTGGTAACAGACCTGTTGTACCACCCTCAGGCTTCCTCCTCGTCCCCTGTAGCTTCGCTGCACCTTGCCCATCCCTTATCAATAGTCTCTTTATTAAACTCTTCTTAACTTACTCAATACAAGAGTGCCATCTGTTTTTCACTGGGATCCGGACTGATATCCCATATAATATAACCAGCCCGCGGACAATGCCACCACAGGGCTGGGCTGGACATGCCCGGGCCCAGCACCTCGGCTTTGAGACAAACTGCAATTATGCCAAAGCCCTCCTAGAGCCTCCCATCCTCCTCTCTGATCCACTGGAGTTCTCACAGGTTTTAATAAAAAAAGAACTTTGAAGTTCTCTTAACAAGACTTATTTCAGATGTTCCAGCATTTTGCATGTATTCACTTAACAAATATTTATCGAGCACCTCCTATGCGCCAGACACTGAGCCAGACAGAGACTGCACACGTGCAAGCAAAGCTCAGTGAGAACAAACAGGAGCTGTGAAACCAGTAACCCGGAATGTTCTGAGGAGAAACTGCTTCCTACAAAGGGGCGCCTTTCGTTATGTGCTTTCCAGCTGCGTGAAGGTGCCTGTTCCTTCTGGTGGTTCATATTCAACATTCTATGATATCTGATTTTTGCAGAAGTCCACAAAAATAGGAAGGCAATGTGACCTAACAAAAGGGACACTTTGGAAGGGAGGACAGCCTCCGTGTCCTTGCAATCAAAGGTCTGTTTCCAGCACACATGAGGCTGGTGTATCCTGGCGTGGCTGATACAGTGTGTCACCTTTGTGCCATCTGCCCAGCTTCTGCTCTCCTAGGCCTGTCATCTGTTAGACAGGGTGTGCTTGTCCCAAGGCCCTGCAGCCACGTCTGGAACCCCCTTCCATCTTCCTGACATGGGCTCACTCCTAGCCCGTTTCTTCTAAAGATTAGACCTTGGACTCAGCTACCTTCACTGCCACCACCTCTGCACCTGAGAAACTGATGTTTCTTCTCGCCCTTCTAGGTGTTCATCTCTTGTTTATTCCCATGGACCTGATCTACCCTATCCTTCTGACTTTCTATATTCCATGAAGGAGCCTCTCTCTTGGTTCTTGTCCCTTAAAACCCACCTCCCTGCATGAGCTCTGGACTTTCCGTCCTCTCCAACCACCTCCCCAAACTCAAGAGTTCTTTTTCCAGTTGATTTCTTATTAACTTCTCCTCTTCAGAAGCCTCAAAAAATCCCAGTTCTCTTTTCTTTCTTCTGTACTCTCTCTCTCTGTGCCTTTCCTCCTTTCTCTTCTCTACATTTTTGCTTTTCAGTCTTCCTAAAAAGAAATAAAGGAGTTCCTTCTTTGAAGAAATAGATATTTTTTCTGGGGATTGCATGTAATTTTGGTTTATAACATTTGAAATTCAATCAATGTGTTTAAAATAATGATGGTGATGAAAATAATAAATAACAGCTTCCAACTACTATGTTTTCCACATACTGGACACTATACTGAGAACTTTGTATGCATCAGCTAAGTTAATCCTTAGAAGAGCCCTTGAAGCAAGTACTGCTACTCTGCTGAGTTTACAGTTGAGGAAACTGAGACTGAGAGAGGGACAGGTGCAGTGACTTGCCCAAGGTCACACAGCGGGTTTTAGAGCTGGGACTCTGATACAGGCTGCTCTATTCCAGATTCCACATTTGAACTTCCTTGCCTTCACTACTGCACTAGTTAAAGGAATCCAGCTCTAATTCCTCTTGAAAGGAGCAGCCTCCTGCAATAGAAACACCTCCCCCTGCCCCCCAGCCACCCACTGTGTAAGTTTAAGCTTTCATGTAAAGAGCTTTCTTCAGCAGGGCACACCCATCCTCCTTTGCTGGGTGGCGGAAGTCTCCCAGGTGAAACCTCCCATTTAGCTCCATCCACTGCTGGTCCCGCACTGGGTGTGGTGGTGGGTGGGGAGCCACCCAAACCACCTCTTTACATATGCTTACCCACAAGTCCTCCCCAGGCTGACTCTGGCTGCAGACACTGCCCTCCCGACAGCCCCACAACAGAGGACAGAGCAAACACTCCACTTTGGCCAGGATTGGAACTTCCAGTGATTTACAACCTCCCTATGGCCTGTATTTCTACGAGGAAGGATTTTTCTCTATGAAAAACACATGCAGATAGAAAAAGGCCATGCACTTAGTTAAATGGAGCCATGACAATCCAATTATTCATTCAGCAAACAGGTAGAGTGTCAATAACATACCAGACAGAAAACAAGGACCTGGGCTCTTTCCTCAAGGAATCCATACTTCCATCAGTAGGAGGAATAAAATATTCTAAGTGTCCTTGTGATAAATTGTATTATCATCTAGCAAATAAGCAAATATCCACTCTCCCCTCTTATTCCCCCATTTCCTGCCCCATTGATTTGGGACTTGACTATGTAAGATACTTTGGCCCATGGAATGTGGGCAGAAGTGACAACATGCTGCTTTCAAGTGAAGCCTTGAAGAGGCATGTCAATTATCTGCCAACTTTCTTGAGCTCCTTCTCTCCAACATGAGAACATTGTTTGCCAATGGGGGTGTCCCTTCAGCCTGGGTCCTAGAGGAGGAAGACATATAGAGACAGCCCTGAGCCACAGCCACTGACAAGCACACGAACGAACAATTTGTCATTGAAGGCCACTGAGACTTCGAGGTTGTTTGTTACACAGCATCATCCAACAAAAACTGACTTATCCAGTCCCATGTAGAACTATATTCCAAACCTACCCTATAATGCCTTTCTTCCTCTTTGAATTGAACGATTATTCCTGTAGGTGATGAGTTTCACAGGTCCATCCGAGGTATCTGCAGGACTACTAGTTGGATGGGGGAGCAGTCTAAACAAAACTGACTGACCTATATGTCATAAATTACCAGCAGAAAGCCAGATACCCAACACCAGCACTTCCACAGAGAATATTATTAATCACTGCTACCCACAGACACCTTATTTTCCACTGTTCATTATCAATTTCTAAAGTTAACATTAGCCACATCAAGAGCAAACACTTGTATAAACACTCTGAAGGCTCAGAATGAGTTTAATGTTTATAACCTAAGACCAAGACAAGACAGGAAGACATATGAAACCCAGGACTGTGGCTTTAGACTCCTTTTCAGTCACCTTCTGGTGCCTTGAGGGTGTTTAATCTTTTAATTTCCTTAGTTTAACAAATATTTATTGAGCACATCCTGTGTGTAAGACGTGTCGACTACACAGGGGGCCAGGGCATGGCTCCCACCATCTACTCAGTAGCTTTCCATCTCGTGGAAAGGCTAAGATGAGTACTCACATAATTATAATTAAAGACAACAAATTTAAAGAATTCTTAGAGAGGTGCCAAAAATTTGCTACAGTTGGGTTTGGAAAAGAGAAGGACTGGAGAGGTTGGAGAAAAGAGGGCATTTCAAACCGAAGGCACAAAGGCACAGAGACTGAGTAGAACAGCAGATGGAGTATGGAGAGGGACCATGGTCAGAGGAGAAAGGCCACACTGCAGACAGTTCCCAATACCAGGCTGGCAAGGTTTTTACTGAACCCAGGAATGACTGAATCATTAAATCCCCCACATCCATTCCGGCCACACCTTTCACTGGGCCCAGAGTTTGAGGGTTTTCTGAGTTAACGTCACTAACAGCTTGAAACTTGGCAAAAACAACTAGAGGTAAAAGATGGTTTCCATGACTACAAACAAGACGGAGCACTACAACAGCCTGAATGTGTGTGGAGAGAGGAGAAAGGGCTGCTCAGCTTCTGAAACTGCAGGTGTTTCACACTGGAGACTGCCTCGACAGTGCTGGCTGGGTAATGAGGGATTAAGTAGTGCAATGGCCTGTCTTGGACCTCACTGCCATGTTGACCATGACATCTTGCTTCTCCAGGAAGTGGCATCCTTGTAGTCTGCTGAGGGAAGGGCAAGGCCCTGCACGACACACCCTACCCCACCCCCACACCTCTTCCCCAGGCTGCACCTGGCCTCTGGCCTCACCTGCCCCACCTAGTTACACCCATAACTCCATCTGCAGCCAGAAAACACATCACTATCAGGTAATTACAAAACTAAACGAAGAAATTCAAGTAGTACCAGGTTGTGGCTGGACTCAGCTGGGCTCCTCTAGTGCGATCTGTGTGCCTCTTGCTTTCTGTTGCCCAGACCCCAAGGAAATGATCTGTTCATGGTTCATGGGCCCGACCTCTCCACTGGGCCATAGGTCCTGCTGTGCCTTTTCATGTTGCGCCCCAGTGCCTCACTCACGGATGGCACATGTTAAATAGCAGCTACGCCTTTTCCATGTATTGAAATGCTCTCTCTTCACCCACACTTGACATACTATCTCATTTAATCCTTCCAACAACCCAACCCTACGGGGTAGGTGTCATTAGCCCCATTTTACAAATGAGGAACCTGAAACGCAAAAAGGTGAAGTAATTCCTCCAAGATAACACAGCTTGGAAGTGGAGGGACTAAAATCTGTTGGACTGGATAGCCCCTCTTATAGGAGGTTCACATGCATTAAATGGAACTGATGGCCAGGTTTCTGGAACAGGTGAGACTTAGAGTACCTGCACCAGATCATCCTTTTGGAAGAAAGCTTCCTTTGAGGGTTGATGCTGGGGAAATCTACCCCAGGCTGGTATATACCACAGACATACAGGCCTTTGTTCATGGTCTTATACCTTTGAAACTGAACTTGAATCTCTAGGCTGGGGCTTCTGGGAATTTGTGAGAGTTTCTCTGTAATTCTTTCACCAGGTTCACACATGCCAGGCCAGGTGGGAGCTTCCCTGAAAGCGAAGGGCAGGGGCTGGATAAGTGCAAGGGACTCGCAGACCAGCAGATGGGACTGACACACGTTGGACACCAGCAGTGGTCTCAGCCACACGCATAAGCGCACAGCAGCATAAGGGCATGGCAGTGTTGTGAGAAGGACAGGAACTGGCTCTGGACAGACACTTACAGGGCTGGCTGGAGGCTCAGGGGACCTGGAAAGTAAGACATATTGGCCCACGAAAGCTCACGTGAGAATTGTAAAGGTCATTTGTCTCAGGGAAGTTTTTCTTTAATTCACTGGGGAATGAATCCTACAACCCTTCTAGATTTTTCCAAGCAAGAAAATCGAGCCTCAATCACTTCTGGATGACGACCAACATCTGTTTGTTTCAGAACCAGGTCCCCCGTCCAGCATCCAGACACATCACGAGGCATGTCTGAAACAGCCTGGTTTATTGGCACATTGACCCTGGGTCAGGAGCCAGAGATAAAGAGTGTGACCCCAGGCTCTTACCTTGAGCTTGGGTAAGAGCAAGCAGGATCCGCCCTGCTGACTCTTATCCGGACCATCTGGTTCATCAGGATGAAATTATTTTTGTTTGTGGTCACACCTACTGCTCCACCTAAAAAAACAGCAGGTAGCAGTGTCAGACCTGGTTTGAACCCTGCCCAAAGGCACGCACTCAGAGCGTGGTCTATAGCCAGCCCCAAGAGAGCAAAACTTCTGTCGGAAGTCCAGTGGTCACAGGGGAGCCTGGACAGAAGTAGGGGGCCACTGGCCTAAAAGCGTTTCCTTCTCTACCTATGGAAAGACCAGTTAGGAAACTGATGAATGTTTTACAACTAGGCTGCTTATAAAAACAAACACATTACCTTTCTGGACCCCTCATTTACAATAAATTAAGAAAACACAGTTGAAATGCAAGATTACAGAAGACTTAAAGATATAGCAGGCAGTAGGTTAATAATTTTGACTTTTAAAAAAAAAACTTTGCCTAAATTCAGACTTTAAAGAAATTAGTCCTATTAAATTAAAGGCTGGTGTTTTCTTAGACAAGCCTGATGCTATTTAACGTCAGATGAGCAGTTCAGAGTAAAGTACTCGGGTAATTAGGAAGGGAAGAGCTAAACACCTTATTATATCAGAATTCTAGGTCCAACCCCTTTCCTGCTCCTCCCCCCATCCCATCAAGCAATGGAAAGTTGCAAGTTAGGTCACTCATTTGAAAATAATCTCATTTTAAAAAACCCAGGATAAATGTAGAAATAATTAATTTAGCAAACACATTGGAAAGAAATTTGTGTTTGTTAGTTTTGCTGAGTTAAAATGTTTTCAATTAACTGATTTGGAGACAGGCTTGGAATATTTATCTTTCTTTTCCCATCTATAACCTCCTCTTGTGCTTATTTCGTTAAAATTGTAAGTCCAAAATCAAATCACTGGTATAAAATGTCAGGGAGAAAAATTGGGACCTGTAGGGTGACCGTGCTCTGAGGAGTATGTTCCCAATTTTGGAATAACCAATCACAAAATACATAATTTAGGGGCTTCCTGGGCCCTACCTGTAAGAAAGTCAAGTCCAATCACAAGTGGGGACAGATCACCTAAGTCCAGAACTGGTATTTAGCTTGTATACTCTGATATGGCCACAGCTGCTGTCTATATTTGTGCAGTGCACGATATATGTAAATATATATATACACACACACATATATACACACACTTTTTCTTTTCTTTTCTTTTTTTTTTTTTTTCTTCGAGATATAGAGAGGCTTGTGCTTTAACAGCAGCTGGGGTGAAAGGGAACAAAAATAGTAATTCTGGGGGGTACGGGGAGCAGGTAGACAGGCCCATCCTGGTCCAGCCCAGGCCAGCTGAGCTAAGGATGCTGGCTTCTTGTCCATGGGGCTGTGGCGTGTGTGGTGTATGGTGGCTGGAGTCCCGAGGACTGAGGCCTCTTGGAGAGGAGGGAAGACAGATGGCTCAGAAGTCCATGGAGCTGTGGGCCAGGTAGTCCTTACGGCTGATGTTGCTGATCTGCTTGGCCTGCATAGCCTCAAGTTTGGAGCTGTCAGTGATCCAATGACCCAGGCTCCCACAGAAGGCACAGCCACGTTCTCCTCCGATGTCCAGCACGGACTCATCCCCATAGTGCGGCACTTGCAGCACAGGCGGCGCCTTCTGCTTGGCTTCCAGAAGCCTGTACAACCATACAATGCAGGTCTGGCTATGGCCTCAACAATTGTTTGTATCTGGTATTTTTCGGATTTGCTGGTGCCCTCGTTGATTGAAAACATTATGAATATCATTCCTAAAACCCAAGACCCTGCTGATTACAGGGTCATTCACTGAAGCCTAATCTCGTTTTCGCTTTACCATTTGGGCTTTATTTAAAGTATCCCCTGATAGTTTTGGGGGGATCTGTACCGTCAGTGTTTGATTTGCATGCAGTCAATTAACCCCCCTACTTTGGCCATGGTGCCCATCTACCTGATATCTCCCAACCAGAGATCTTCTGTTTTTCCAGGGAATAAATCTCCAAATGCCTTTCAGGTTTGTGAGAAATAGACCCTCAGAGGCATGGACTGGGGGAAGGTGATCTAGAGATCTAATATTTCTCAAATAGTTTTCACGTTCCTTCTAGTTTTAGCTCCCCTTTCACCCACAGTTCCAGAAGTACCTGTGCCTTATGTGCAGGTGAGGTAGCCCCTTTCCTCATGGCCAGTCTCAGCTATGGCTGCTTCCAATCTGCTAAGTCAGTTATTACATGTCCACCTATTGTCCAGCTCCCAAAATTATGTTGCAGTTGTCTCCTGTCCTGTTTTCCCTGTCCTCCCTATCCTTGTGAATTTGTGCTAAAAAAAAAAACAAGAAGAAGAAGAAGAAGAAAAGAAAGTCTTTCCTATAATTTTGGAGAGAAAGCTAACTTAGGTAAATATATAGAATCCACCTTCTTAACATGAAGACAGAATACTATTATGTCTAGGTTTTAGGTTGAACTACACATCCAAGATTTCCTACAAAGATACTTAGTAATTGGATCTCTGAAATAACCTTTAAGAGCTTTAAAAATTATCGTTATTGCTGTTGTTGCTTTATTTAAAAACATGAGAATCCAACAAACTTGAAATACCTATTAGAGTTCCTAAACCAGTGCTTGGAACTTCATGAGAACATCGGGCCTTCTTTGTGGTGTCCAGAATAGATCCTCAGCCTCCTCATTGGAGAGTGTGGGCCATATTATGATTGTAGCCAGCAGGGAGGATGATTGTATGTCTGACCAAGCTCACAGAGGGAACAGTTATTCATTCTGACACAGTTGGGAATAAGGATTTTACATACTCACAGATATGTCAGTTGCACAAGTTATGACCTACTACAAGAAAATATAACTTGATTACCCACTGATGTTATCTCATTCTCTTGAGAAAACAAAGCAAAACTGCTGAAGCATTTGCTGTAGGAAATAGAGCAGAGGGACTTAACTACAGCTGGGTTTGACTCACCCTTATGTTCCTTGGCCTTTTCATTGATTTCTTAGACACTGATGGCCGCCACAGGAGTCAACAGCCGGTATCATCCATGCAGGATGTCCCTCTGCAGACCTCGTGGAGCTCATTCCACCAGTACTTAAAGAGTATCTCCTAGGTGCTAGGCACTGTTCTAGGTAAAGCAATAAAAGAAAGTGCCTGATTTTTTAAAGCTTTTATCCAAGTGGGCAGTAAAATAATAGTGCAGACAAATATAGACATAGTAAATGTGAAGGATTAAGAAGAGATTTTAGCGTAGGGGACAGAGAATAACAGAGAGGGCTACTGTTTCAGATAGAGTGTCCAGGGAGGTCCCCTCTGATGTGGTGACTGAATTGCTGGAGAAAAAGCATTCTGGGAAGAAGAATACAAAGTATAAAGTGGGATTTGAGGCAGGGGCATGGCCAACATGTTTCAGATGCAGCAAGGAGGTCGGTGTGGAGGGGAAAATGTAGAACAGGTCAAGAAGATGAGTGAATAGATCAGGTAAGGTTTAGAAGGCAATAGAAAGAGCTTCTGCTTTTATTCTGAGAGGTTTGGGAAGCCACTGGAAGGTTGTGAGAAGGGAATGACATGATTTGACCGGCCTTTTAAAATGTCATTCTGGCTGATGAGAAGAGACCAGGGGGAGCAGGTCAAGGCCAGAGCAGGAAAACCAGGTAGATGCTACTGTAATAATCCAGGCGAAAGGCAGCAGAGGCTGGAAGCAGCACAGTAATGGCTGAGGTGGTACGTGGTGACTAGTTGGATTTAGAATATATTCTGAAGGTAGAGCTGATGGATCAGATGTGGAGTTTGAAACAAAGAGAAGCATCAAGATGACTCCAAGATTATTGGCCCAAACAACTGGAGGCTGGATCTGCCATTTATTGAGACAGGACAACTAGGAGAGAAACAGGTTTGCACGAGCAAGGTCAAGAGTTTGGTTTCGGATATGGTAAGTTTAAGATGCCTACCAGACATCCATGGGAAGATCTGAAATAAGCAATTGGACACAAGGAACAAGCATTCCAGGGAGAGATGCAAGATGGACAGATAACGTTCCCTGTTTGGGAGAGCCACAGGCACTTAACTCTGAAACTGTGAGAGCTGTAGAGGCAGGACCCCAACGCCAGGGCCTGGAAGGCAGAGCAAGTAGCCAGAGATTATTCTCACACCTTAAGGTTTAACGCCATTTACACTATTGAGTTTTTTACTTAGACCTGCCACTCCCTTCTTCTTTCCTATTTCTTTCTTTGGGATTGGGTATCTCTCTCCTGTACCTCTCCTACTGCTGTATTTTCCAAAAAGGAATCTGCTTCAGTATGAATCTCACCCATATTTGATTTAGATGATATTAGATGACACTTTGGACTTTATACTTTTGAGGTGATGCTGAAATAAGTCAAGGCTTTTGGGGCTGTTGGGATGAAATGAATGTATTTGTATGAGAGAAGACTTGAATTTGGGATGACTGGGGCAGAATGCTATAGAATGAATATTTATTTCCCCCCAAAATTCGTATGTTGAAACCTCTTCTCCCAATCTGATGTCATTGGGAAGTGGGGCCTTTGGGAGGTGATTAGGTTAGGAGGAAAGAGCGCTCCTGAATTTGACTTGAGCCCTTATAAAGGAGAGACCCCAGACAGCTAAATTTCCCCTTCAGCCATATGAGCACAGGGCATGAAGTGGGCCATCTCTGAACAGGGAGCAAGCCCTCACCAGACGCGGAACATGCCAGAGCCTTGATCTCAGACTTCTCAGCCTCCAGAACTGTGAGAAATGAATTTCTGTTGTTTATAAGCTAGTAGTTTATGGCATTCTATTATAGCAGACTGAATGGACTAAAGCCTCCTGTCAATAAACATTTTGAAAAGCCACATCCTCATTTAATGTTATTTGAATCTCAAAAGAAACTAAATAACAGCTCAAACTGAAGCAACGAAATAAAACAAAGTCCACAAACTAACCCCCACTCATATGCAAACCACACACACAAACCCGATTCCCCACCCAATTCTCATTAAGCGAACAAATAAGAAGGATTCTTTCTAAAACCAGACAATTAAGAACTAAACATGCCCTCGGCCCCCATCCCCTCCTACCAGGGCATTAGAAACAATTTTTTAAAAAATACAATTTCAGTCAATGCAATGAAAGCAGTTGGGAGGAAAGGAGCTGAATTCAATATTGTTTCTGGTAGGAAGAGAAGTTCCAGAGAAACTAATAATCAGAGTTCTCATTTTCTTGCTAAAATCTGAGTTGACTTTATCTCAAACTAATAACTTGGCAAGAGTACTTCTACAAACTGCCTCTCCGCCTGTCTCCATGTAGTATGGAAAGAGTTCCAACAGTAAAACAATACGCCTTTGCTGTAAGAAAAGTAAACATTTTAAAGGAAAGAAGTCTGGATTCACGGGAAGTGTGGAGCAGCCTCCACTGGATCTAGATTTGGTTAGCGCTGTGCCTGCAAGCCACCCAGACCCCGCGGCCGGCCGCACAATCAAAGAAACTTTTATATCAAACACCGAAAGCTTCCGCTGTGACAAGCCTCAGTAATGGAGCAAACGGAGGCTACAGAGCTTCCTCCTCCAACCAGAGGACAGAAGGCAGGTTCCCTGACTGTTGATCTCACAGTTCTCTCGCTATAAAGTAAAACAACAGGCATTAGAATGCCACCACCCAAATAAATACAAGGCTCATTTATGTGTCTAATGGTTAACACGAGGTGCAAATGCCATGGGTCACATGGGTTAATTCAGAAAGAAAACAAATGCAGTCATGCCATTAATCATTGACTTGAGTTCTGAACTCCCGTGATCGGCTGAATACTTAGACTTTCAGAAGAGCAGTAATAGAAGAGAGTGGCCCCAGAATAAGCTCCCAGGAGCTTTTCAAACAGAGGAGATTGCTGGGACCATAGATTTAACGTTGGCAATTAAGCGTCATGGGCTAAATAAATGCACTGGCCTGGTGTATTTTCCTAAAACTCTGTATTCAATAATGCCATAAATTGGAGCTGCATTGCACAAAGGCAGCTGATTCTAACTGCTGCAAAGAAAGTTCACAGAAGTTCACGTTTAACATGGCAGGCCAAGGCAGGGAGCTTTGGCAACTGCACAGGTTCTGATTTCACTCCTAAATCTGCCCTCAGGAGGATGGGTTGGCAGCAGGAAGGTCCCTCCATGATTGATTTATTAGCTTCGATACCTTATTTACAATTTTACGGGGTATTGTACCAGGGAAGAAAAGACAGTTCCATAGAAGTGAAACAAGTCTCATGTGGTTTGACATTTTCCGCTGACCTTGTAAACCTCTTTCCTAACCCCATTATTTTTTGGAGCTCGTACGCGGAAACTTAGAGAGAATTTGGAGTATGTAACTGCGTGAGGAAAAGTCCTTGGGTATTTTTTTTTTAAAAGCTCAAATCACCCTTGTCCTCCTGGCCTCAAAACAGATGGGAAGGACTGCCTTTAAAAAGGGGGGGGGGGAGTGGGATTAGGGGACAGCTTCAGAAAGTAGCACAGTTTTTGCACTGAATAAAGGCTGAAGAAATATTTGAGTCTACAAACTTAGGGTCTGGTCATTTCTTCCAAGACCTGAGGGGACTTTCTAATCACCAGATCAAAAAACATTGTTGGCTCCCCATTTCCAACAGAATAAAAGCTAAGATTTTTCACTATTTGATTCTTATTTAGCTTTCTAGTTGTATCCGCCATTATGTCTCCCTCGCCCCATTTTGTCAACACCACCCACCCACATACACAGTCACCCACAGCCCTCCCCACCTCTCTGATCCCCCGAATGCCAGCCTACCAGCACTTTCCTAACACATGCATGAGAATTCACACACACTCACACATGCTCATACACACTCACACACATACACTTTATTTCAAGCATTTACAGAGACCCTCCGGTGGGCCAGATACCGAGCTAAAATCTTCCCAACAAACCTATCAGGTGAATACTTTTTAATACCTTCACATTACAGGTGAAAAAACAGTCTCAGAGAGATTAAGCGATTTGCCTAAAGTCACATAGCTGGTAAGGATTGTAGAGACGGGGCTAGAACTCAGGTTTTCTGACCCCTGAGTAAAATTATTATCCTCTATTCCCTCCCTCCAACTCCCACAAATCTGCCTGTTCAAACGTAATTTTTTAAAATTATTAATCCGTCATGTTAAGATGGCTCTCCCGCTGCCTCTCATTGAAATTCACCTCTCCCTCTCCTACATTTCCTTTGTATTTTGACTTAACCTCTAGTGTGACACTTAAAATCCATTTTGTGTCAAAGTTAATATATGTCTGCCTCCCTAAGGGTATTGAGTACAGACTGTGGCTAATGAATTTATGAGTCCCCAGCAATGCATTGCACATAGTAAATGCTTAAAAATATTTATTGACTCCACTAGAAGGAAAACATCCTGAACCTCTTCAGTAATGTGAGCATGCTAACAGAGAATGGGAAAGCCTCAGTTGACAGTGTTTTTTGTTGTTGTTTGGTTTTTTTTAAGACTTTATTTTTTAGAGCCATTTTATGTTCATAGCAAAATTGAGCTGAAGATACAGAGATTTCCCATATAGCTCCTGTTCCCTGCCCCTCACCCCACAGCTCCCCATTATCAACATCCCCCACCAGAGTGGGACAATTTTTACAACTGATGAATCTACATTGACACATCATTATCACCCAAAGTCCATAGTCTGCATTAGGGTTCACTCTGGGTGTTGTACATTCTATGGGTTTGGATAAATGTATAACGACATGTACCATTATTGTATCATACACAGTTAATACTATTTTCTGGTTTAGATCTTTCCTCTTACTTTTGAGTGAGAGCCCACACAGCTAATGACTGGCACCCTGACCAACTCTGCTTCACCTGGGACAAACCAGAAGGGTCTGGGAGAAATTCCAGGAGCCCAGCAGTTCCACATGGAGATTGATGGCAAACTCCAAGAAGTCTCAGTTTCTTCACCTTGTCTCTCCTCCCCAACTCTTCCTTAGTATTTCATTGGTTTTTGTAATCCAGAACATCAGCAAATACATTTTATAAGGTCAATTCTTCCATCAATAACTAAGGCCTGGCCTAGGGACAACTCCCCACGCAACTAACTATTCAACAAAACTCACTGTAGTAGCAGAGAAGCAACTGTAAAAATGGCACACTGGAAAAAAAAAAAAAACCAAACAAATAGAATAAACATATGTACAAAAAAAATACCTTACAAAGAACGGAAAGCAGAACAGAGGAAGAGAAGCAGATAACTTATGTCAAAAGTCCATGTATTGTAAGGTTAGTAGTACAGGTTTCGGAGCTAGACTGAGTTTAAATCCAAACTCTATTACTTTTAATCATGTGACCTTGGATGAGGTATCTAATTTCTCTCTGCCTCACATGACAGACCAAAGATTAACATTTATAATATAAAAAGAGCATTTACAAATTGAGGGAAAAATAAAAAAAAGACAACTCAGAAAAATACATAAAAGATACCAAACAGACAATTCAGAGGAGAGCTAATCCAAAGGGCAAAATTATTTAAATTAATTATGGTCAGGGAAATGCAAATTTATGTAACAGTGAGATATTACTTTACTTTCATTATATGCCGGAAGGTTTCTAAATTGAAGACCTCCAGTGACCTACCTGATGCAGTGAAAAGGCTACTCCCGGGCCGAGCCCGTGGCGCACTCGGGAGAACGCGGCGCTGGGAGCGCAGCGACGCTCCCGCCGCGGGTTCGGATCCTATATAAGACTGGCTGGTGCACTCACTGGCTGAGTGCCAGTCACGAAAAAGACAAAAAAAAAAAAAAAAAAAGGCTACTCCCATACGCTGCCAGTAGAAATGTAAATCGTCGCAGCCATTTTGGAAAGCAATCTGACAATGTCTATTAAAACTTAAAAAATATCATATACCCTTCTGCCCTTCAGTTCCACTCCTGGGCATCTATCCCATGAACATAAAACCACCAGTAGAAAGGACATGTTTATAAGAATATTTATTGTAGCCTTGTTTGTAGTGGCAAAACCTCAAACAATGCCCATCAGTAAGGGAATTATGTACATCCACACAAAAGGAGACTTTTATAACCATTAAAAGAAATAATTACAGTGGTATTAGCTGGCTTAGAAGGATTTCCATGAGGCATTATTGAATAAAAAATACATGTATAAAACAAATCCATTCTTGTAGGATAAGTAATGGCAAATCTTCACCTGTATGATGACATGCATGGAGGGAAATTTAGCAAAATACATCGTAGGCTGTAAACTTGGGTTACCTAGTAGAGGCTGAGACCTATGGGCTATAAGTGAGGAGGAGGGGGTCCTCAGGAGAGGAGAATGAAGGGGGAAAAGATTGTAGGACATGTTCACATTTATGAAAGATCATATGTGTACATGCCTATAAAGAAACTAATTTTTTTATTATTTACAATTTAAATTGGAGGGGAGAAAAAGCATGTCCTTTGATCATCTTTGTCTCCTCATTAGGGAGAAATCGGCTCTGTAAAGCTGGTATGGGATGGGTCCCTCCTTTGTGTGGAGTAGCCCCAAGAACTTCTCAGCTCGGGGTACCTGTGGTGAGGCAGGATTTTGTATTACACTCATTCCTTCCCTCTCCCCTGCCTTCCCAGAGTAAAGAAACAGAGACAATGTGAGCATCATAACATCTGTAAGTTAGATCATGATGGACCATCAGTATGAGCAACAGAAAGGGTTATTCATTGTTGAGGAAGATTCTGAAGTACATGGAGCCGCCCCAAATACACAAGACCCAGAGATCAGATGCAGACTGGATTTGAAGCCAGAAACATGGGAGCAAAACACATAAGACACGGGGAGGAGAAGAGGGAAAGAAAAAACTGGAATGACTTCTATTTCTTGCAGTATAGCTGATTCGGTACTAGAGCAACACTTCTACCTAAAACAGCTAACATACTTAATAAAACATTCAGAAATTTACATTTGTGAATGTATCACTGAGCTGGTAATAAAGGAAGGCTCCTCAGAGGCCAGAACTAAGCTAAAAGTGAGAATTTAGATAGGTAATCCACTTTGTTCTTAGGAGCTTGAGCCAAACGCTGGCATCTTTGAATTTTTATTTTGATGAAAGAACTTGAAAGCTTGGTCTCAATCCATGATAAAGAGTACAAGGAATCCCCTTTATACATCTGGGACCTCAAAGACCAATACGGTCAGTGCTAGGGTAAACTAGAAACAAACCTACCCCACAAAAGAAGAAATAATGTTAAAAGCAGAAATTAATAAATTTAAACATAAATGTACAATAGAGAGGGTCAATGAATCCAAAGTCGGTTCTTTGAAAAGTCTTATAAAGTTGACAAACCACTGGCCTTACTGTTCAAAAAAGAAAAAGAGCAATCATTTTAATTTTTATTTATTTGTTTATATTATTATAGCAAAGCTGATTACACATATTTGTGGAATACAGAGCTGATTTTTAAAAATCATATTATGGATGAAAAAGGTAGCATAACTATACTGCTAGAGACATTAAAAAGATAGGATATAATAAACAGATTTATGTCCCCAAAATTGAAAACAGGTGAAAATGAAAAAGTCTTTTAGAAAACACAAAGTACTAAAAAGTTATCCAGAAGAAAGAGAAAAGAAACTAATAATTTTATGAAAATTTAAAAATTGAATCCATAGTTTAAAATCTTCCCACAAAGTAAACATTATCCCAGTCTTACATAAATTCTCCCACAGAATAGAAAAATAGATAACTCTATACATTTCATAAGGCTGGAATATCTCACACCAAAAACCAAGGACAGTTTGTAAAAGGAAAATGACAAGGCAATTTTACTCAGGAACATTAATACAAAATCCTAAACAAAACATTAGCAAACGGAATCCACCAATAAATAATAAAAAAGGTAATACAATAGGATGAACTGACTCCATTAACAGATCAAAAGAAAAACATCACATGATCGATCATCTTAATAGATGCAGAAAAATATTCAATAAAATTCAACATCTATTCATGACAAAAAAAAATTCTAGTAAACTAGGAAAATAAAAAGTGCTATTTTTAAAACCTACTGCAAACGTAATAGTAAATGGCGAATGCACAAAACTTGTGGTTGAGAGGTTCAAGATGTGGAGCAAGACAACAATCTTCACTATCACCATTTCAATCCGGTGCCACCCTGGAGATCCTGGCTGGCCCAATAAGGCAAGAAAGGAGCCACAAAAGAGGCAGACGTAGCCAAGGCTCCTGAGGATCCAGCCAAGGCTGACTTTGTGCTGAATCAGGTGACTGGAGGGAAAACAGTTTTAAAATATCCTCTGGGTGTGTTATGTGAATTCAAGTCCTGCTAATCGTAAGGCATCTGCACATAGCACGACATTTTTGAAGGGATATCTATAGAAGGCCCATATGCCCTTCCAATATTATAGGCAAAATAAGGACTAACATTGGGGGAAGGCAAAAGGGCCATTAGAAACCTTTGAAAATTCATACAATATCCAGCCACAGTGACACCACATGTGTTCTGTGATTGCAAGGACCATGTGGCTCTTGTTTCTCACTGTCCTCCCAGCATCCAGCAGACTGCCTTGCATATAGCTTACAGCTCAATAAAGACCTTTTCAACCAACCAGTTGAGATGAAAGACCCTTCTCCTGGCCATGCACACATTACCTCTGTTGCTGGTTTCTGCAAACAGTTTCTAGATACAAAGCAAAGAAACATTCTGTGCAAAAAACAGAAAACAGAAAACAAAAAACACCATATGTTTCAAGCAACATATCTGGTCTGGTGGGCCTGAGCTATTTCTGGCATCTCACTGATGTGTAAGTTTCTCAGTCTAGATGACAGAATTCCAGCTGGGGAGCAAAAAGTTGGGAGAAGAGACTCCTTTGGCCATAAAACAATTGTGATACATGAGAGAACACAAATAAAATTGCTTTATTAAGTTTCAAAGCAGTATGCCTATGTTACTATCTTATTGTTATAACAGTATTTGTTCCATCTTGTTGTCCATTTCAAAAACGGAACTTCCCCTAATCCCTACCAAGTTACAGTTTTATCTTTCATCTAAAAAAACTTTGCAATTTCTAATATTTAAATCTGAGTTCATAGTTGCTCAATTTTGACAGTCCCTGGATGCTGGACTAAGTGAGGTTTTCTGTAGTAAACAGGCTCCTAGTTTAGGGGAATTTTGGCACTTCTTACTGCTTAAATTCTGGCAGCTTCAATTTTCTTCTCCCTTCTCTTCTATATTTTGCTTCTTTTGTCTAAACGTTTGGGGAAATTTTTCCTCTCCCTCAGCCCTAAATCACAGTTTCTCACTGTTAAAAAAAAACAAACTTTACCCTTCCCACCACCAACAACCCCTTTACATTCCCTTCCTGGTTTGTGTTTCCCAGAGTCCTTGCTCCACTCCAGCACTCCAGAGAATAATGGGGAATACACCAGACTGGAGTCAGGGGATGGTGATTTCACAACAGTCTCTCCTTTGGATGTGGAGTAAAGAGGTTGGGTTGAGTATGAAAGAACCTGAGTTAAAGTCCTAGCTCTGATATTTACCAATGGATCTTGTCTTGGGCAAGTCCCTACCAATTGGGAGTGGTAGGGAATGAGGAGAAAAGGCGAATTATAAGCACCTCCAAAAGACAGCGTCTTCTCCTGAACCATAGCCATTCCACTCATCTACAGTGAGAATGTGAGCTCTGAGTTCCCAGGGCTTCTGAGTTTTCAAGAGAGTCCTAAAATATGGATTTTTATTTAAACTCTCTCGATTTCTAATTGTTAGCTCAAAATTTTGTAAGCCATTGTGGTCTTTTTTGAACTGGTCCTAGAGGCTGTTTCACATCTAGTGTTATGTGATTCTAAGAGCATGCCTGGTCGTCCCGCTGCCCTGAAACTTTCAGACACCCTTCCACAATCCCTCCTTCAGTTTTCCTGAATATTCTTGGAGCTTTGTTTTGGGACACTTCAGCTTCTGAGGCTTTACTGCAGATCTGGGATGTGAGCACCTCGTCCTGAGGAGGACAGAATTTTTGGAGCTGGGATTTCCCCCACAAAGACAGGGTTTCTCTAATTCTGATTTCTTGGGCTTAGAGTAAGCAAAAGGGTGAATTGGATATTGAAAGCTCTGCTGCCAAGTCAGTCTCACCTCTTGGAATGTCCTGTTGACCATGTCTGTAGGCAAGTCTCATCCCACCCACAACACATTTTTTAGATCAGGAGTGTATCTCTTCTCTTTCTCTGAAACAGGAGGATTTCTAGACTGTGAGCTTCCTTGCCAACTTACCCATTTACCTTCTTAAGTGTTGGGGTCCTTAGTCTTTCCCTACTCTTTGTCACCAGTTACTAACTCCTGCCTAAACAACTGTCCCCGTCTCTAAACCATCCAGCTGACCACCAGGAAACCCACCAGCCAATGTCTGGCATGTCTGAGCAGGCTCAGCCCCTTGGGTCCCTCTCCTACTTGGTTCCTGAGGCCCTCACGGGCCCTACTCTGGCCAGCATCTCTTGACTATTAATGCTCTGTTTATCCTTATGGTTGCTCGTTTGCCAACACTGACTGACTTTGCTACATATCAGATATCTCCAGAGCTACCACACCTAAGGAGATAATAGAATAAAGTGGCTAAGAGCCCCAGGTAAATACAGAAATACCTGGGTGTAGAACAGTAAGAGCAAAAAAACCTAGAGCTGCCGCTTACTGGCTCTGTGAACTCAGTCAAGTTGCTTAAAGTGTCTAAGCCTCAATTGCTCCATCTACAAAATGGATATAATACACACCTGTGATGGTTAATGTTGTGTCTCAGCTTGGCTGGTCCATGGTGCCCAGATAGGTAGTCAAACATTATTCTAGATGTTTCTGTGAAGGTGTTTTGGATGAGATTAACATTCAAATTAGTGGACGTTGAGTGAAGCAGATTGCCCTCCTTGATATGGGTTGGTGGAATCCAATCAGTGAAAGGCCTAAATAGAATAAAAAGACTGACCTCCCCTAAGCAATAGTGAGTCCTGCCAGCAGACTGCCTTTGGAACTCAACTGCAACATCGGGTCTTCCCAAGTCTCCAGCCTGCAGGCTCACCCTGCAGATTTTGGACTTACTAGCCTCCATAATCACACAAGCCCATTTCTTAAAATAAATCTCGCTATACACACACATGCACACACACACATATGTACACACACAATTGGTTCTGTTTCTCTGGGAACCCTGACTAATATAATACCTCATTGGGTATAAGGATTACATGAGGTAAGTTTTGTAAAAGAGCAACCATCTGGTGCGTGGCATGGAAAATCTCTCAATGAATGATAAAAAGGGGCACATTTTCTAGCTGGCTCCATCTCTTGCCTCCTGCTCTCCACTCCCCTGGAGCCCAGTCCTGCAGGATGCTGGGCCTGTTTCATCCCAGGGCTGCTCCCCTCCTAGGCTGGAGGTGGATGCTGGGCTCAGGTGCAGCCTGGAAGAGGATGGAATGGCATGCCATGACTTTCTACAGAGTGAGGTACTTCAAAAAGTTCATGGAAAAAAGGAATTAAAAGAGAATACAAATATTTCCATGAACTTTTTGAAGACCCCTCTTACTCTGGGAACAAAGTCAGCTATTTCAGGGCCGTGGGTTCAGGTGTCACTGTGGGGTCCCTGCAGGTTTCAGGACAACGATGGCCACCATTAGTCCCTCCTAGAACGGGGAAGGCCCAAGGTCAGCCTACTCGAGGGCCAGCAGGAGTTAGACCAACCTGAAGATTTGGAGCACTAAAGGAGAGGTCCAAATACTAACCCGTGTCCACATGTCAGACTCCCTGACCAGGCTCCGTCAGGTCAAAAGTAAAAGCTGTCCCAGTAGGTGTGTACTAAATCAACAGACCATAAGAGGAAGCAAAAGAAATCAAAACATACTTTCTGGAAGATGAGGCTTTATACGTTCTAATTGTCCCCCTCAGCATCCATTCTTATTTCCTTAGGGTCAGGAACCTGGCCCTGTGGGGGATGCGGTCAGCCCAATGCAGGCTCAGCACCCTCGACAGCATCGCTGTCTCCAGCTCGGCCCTGCTAGAGTGGAAGAGTCTTTGAAGACTCCGGACTTCTCCTGGCAAGCCCCTTCCTGGGAGTGGCAGCCATGGGTTTCTGCCCCAGCGGATTTTTGCTTGGACAACCTATGTTTTTACAAACACACCCTAGCTGCTCTCAAGTCTTCCTGTCCTGGATTTCCATCCTGGGCCGCTGTATTGTTTTCATTTCCTGTGCTTCTTACTTCCCTGTCATATGACCTTACATCCATGGTGCACTAGCCCGCAGGCCAGTGATACACCATCATTTGACGTCAGTAGAAATCGTTTCATGCAACCTCAATAATGGTCACTCTGATGACTCCAGGCAGTAAGTCAGGAGGGAATGTCACAGGAAAGCGAGCATGACTGTAGGAAAAGGTACACATTTTCCAGATAGGCTGCTTCATATTGAAATTAGCTTGTGAGGAATCCCGTGTGCCCAGCAAGGAATCAAGAAGTGGGACAGTGCCACACTGTGTGGTAGACAGTGTATATGGAATCCTGAAGCTCCCTTTCACCTGGGTCCCCTAAGTCACGTAAATTCTAGAAACCCAAAAGCCCATGGCTACAGGCCTGACCCCACCCAAAACTCCTTCCCCCTCCCACGGTTAAGCTGCCCACCCGGCCTCTTCTACACAATGACCAGGAAACCCTGCTCCCAATTATTGTCACAGACTCACAGCCTCACTGTGACACTCAATATATAGCACCTAAAAGAGGTTAAATCAATAATCAGTATTTTATCTAAGACCTCCCTGGTTATAAGATTTCAGAGACATTAAAATGGGGGAAATGGCTAATGGTGATTACAAAACATCATTCATTGAAAAACACATCTTTATTTCAGACATGAGTCTATAATGGATAAAATACAAAATCATGGATCTGTTAGTATTTTAGCAGTTAAATTACTTGTTTGGGGTACAAGGCATCCCTATTTTATCACCTTATATTATTAATAATGTTGACAACTACAATGATAACACTAATATTTTAATTTTCATTGTGTTTTGTTTTATAACGTATGTGAAAAGACAACACTCAGGTTTCCTCCTTCATCCATCTAAGGGAAATACTAAAGTTGCCAACCTGATTTTTCTTCTCTATCAGGGAAGAATTCTTTCTTGCTGGGAAAGAAGGTAAGTTAATCTACAGAATCAAAGACTGAGGAAGAAAGGAAGTTTTGGAGAAGAAGAGAAAAATAAGCAGCACAGGCAGGGGAAAGAGAAGGATGTGGGGGATAGGAGCTGAGGGGCTGAGGGTGTAAAGCAGGTATGTGCTCCTGTGTTTTTCACTGTCCTCCAGGAGACACAGGGAAGAAATGGGATTGCTTTTTAATTATTTTTGGCTACTGAACTGTACTTCTAAAGTATGATACCATTTTGAGACTGAACCACTTGGGTCCAGGTTTTTAAGGGCTACATGAACATCGATGCTATCATGTAGGCAGGGTAAACACCATTATCCCTCATTACTGAGGAGGAAACTTAATTTCAGAGACATTCAATGATTTTGTCCAAAGGCTTACATGGGTCGGGATGAGACGGGAATCAAATCCAAATTTTTCTGACTTCAAATTCAACAGTCTTTCCCTGTCTTTCTGAAATGAAATATTTAAAGCATAATTTTAAAAATGTTAACATTAATCCATTTTTTACTGAGTAAATACATAATTTTTCATAAATTCAAAATGGTAGAAGGAGCAGCGTCAGTTCAGAGATATAATAAAACATCCCACTGCAATGAAGACGTTACAACTAAATTGGACAAGTGTTCACATGTTTGCACCAAATGATCAACTGACTTTGCAAAGTGTTCAAAAAACTTAGTATATCTGTATATTGTCTATCATGAGACTATTAAAAGAATTGTTAGAAAGAGCTGTGCCCATCAATTCCACTCCTAAGTATTTTACCCAAGAGAAATAAAAACTTATTGACACAAAGACTTGTAGGCAAATGTTCATAGCAACATTATTCACAATAACCTAAAAGGGGAAACAATCCAAATGCCATCCAGGGGTAGTGGATAAACAAAAGGTGGTATTCTTGTATATCCAAACAGTGGAATACTATTCAGCAATAAGAAGAAACAAAGTATCTATATTTGTTATACCATGGATGAATTTCAGACACATCAAGCTAGCTGAAAGAAGCTAGACATAAAAGACTACACGTTATATGACTCCAATTACATGAAATATTTAGAAAAGGTATAGCTATACAGATAGTAGATTAATGGTTGCCTGGGTTTGGGAGTGAGAAAAAGAATCATCACAAATGGGCACAGGATCTTACTGGAGTGATGGAAATGTTCTTAAACTGGACTATGGTGATGGTTGCTTAGCTCTGTGCATTTATTAAAATCATTCAATTATACACTTAAAGTGTGCCAATTTTATGGCTGTATATTATACCTCAATAAAGCTGTCAAAAGAAGAAAAAGGAGGAAATAAAGAATAAGAAGTATGCTACCCATATTATGATGAAACCCAAAGAGATTAATTACTGGGGAGAAATGGCTAAAACTGGCTTGCATGTATGGGAGAGTTTGTAGGAACGGTTTTAAAGGACACATATGTGAAGAGTGTTATGGCTATGCTATTGATGATAATAAGAGAGGAGGAAAAGTGATTGACAGAAAGGTAAAGTTTGGGGAGCTAGGCTAGAGAACCAACATCAAGCATCAATGTCCATGAATGTAAGTTCAAGAGGTTGGGAGTTTGCAGAGTCTCCTCTGAGAATCTACCCTACAGATAGGAGGAGGATATGTAGGTTCTGAACATCTTGTGTGCTGACCTCGCCTTGGCATTTTGGGTAAAATTCCTACCACAGCAAGCATTGGGTAAATTATTATCCACTCTTGTACAAAATAAACTAGATCTACAATTTATTGTTCCAGAAGAATTCATTTCTTGCCCTAGGTAAGTACTTGTTATTTGGATACAGTTTAAACCATATTGCTTTAGAAATGCTAAATTCATGTTTACTTTTGCAATATATAAAGTTGTGTGCTTTGTTTAGAGTAGGGTTTTATGGTAATAAATGAGTGAACTTCTATCGATAAAAACTAAAAACCAAAAGAAACACCTGGTCCTGGTAAGGATTAAAACAAACAAAAGAGAGTATTAAATTCTAAGCAAACAGTAGCTTCTTCCCAGAAAGTAGGGGCACTCAGACAAGACAAAACACAACAGTGAGAAAGAGATTCACAAAGGTACCTGTGCCCTACTTCCTATCCACATTACCAAACCTCTCAACAAGTAAAGAAAAGGAGATAAGTTACCCAATCCATCCACCTGCCTGACTAGGGACTGTAAAAAAGGTTAGTCCACATGATGCTCCAACCTTCTGAAATATTAACAGATTTCATTATTATTATTATTATTATTATTATTATTTTCTGCAATACTGGAAGATGTAGCAGAATAAACAAGGGCTGACCATATTTTGGGCCTCTTCCTGAATAGGAAGGGCCCCCTACCAGAAGAATAAAAATTCACCCAAGTCTCCTGGATTACTGAAGACAGGACTTAGATCCAGAAAGGGCGAGAGTATGGTGATGGTGCAGAGAGCACAACAGTCATGGTCCGACCCATGCTGCCCATGACTTCCCAACTCTGAAAAAGAGCTGTAGTTTACTAGGATCTTCTATTTGCCAACACTGTGTCAAGACTTTTACAACCATCATCTCAGTAATCCTCACTGCTGCCCACTAAGATTTGTACCATTAGTTTCCCCTTTTACAGAAAAAGAAATTGAGGCTTGGAGAGGTTTCGTGTGCTTGCCCAAGGCCACACAACTAATAAGCAGGACTCCCAAGCTCGTGCCTTTTCCACAATGCCACAGGTACACCTGAATCAGGCCAGGAGTTGGTTGCTTTATGGAGTAGGGGGGTCAATTCACTTTCCTGTTCTTCTGCTCCTGCAGGATGAGCTTACCAATTGCCCGGAGGAGGCCAGGCTGGAGGGGAGAATGTCGGCTTTGTCAAAGAGTGAGGCCAGGGGCTGCCACCACAGACCTGGGGTGCATCACTCCACTGCTCTCAGCCCCTCCCCCGGCAGTCGGTACATCAGGTTTCTCCCAACCTGTGCTTGTATATTTTCAAATATAGATATTTTTGTATATTTCTGCTTCTATATTTCTATTAATTTTCTCTTGTTTGTTTTGGCCCATTTTAAAGAGTATAGAAGGTAGAATCAGAAAAACCAGGATTTAAACCTGGGTTCTACAATATAATGTTGAACGATCTTAGAGAATCTACTTAAGTTCTGAGCCTCATCTAAAATGAGGATAATTGGTTATACCTACTGCTCAGAGTTGTTTAGAGACTTAACTGAGATCCTTCTCTAGAGAAGGGTTTTGTAAAGTGCTATATGCGTTAATTATTATTTGCTGCTCTCCCTTTGTTTATGCCAGCCACCAATTTTATCAACCAGCCTCTGTATCTTTATCCACGTTGTCCGAGGAGAGATAAGGAATAAGGAGGCAGGTAGAGAAGACGCTCCCTGGATCTGGCAGTCCAGTTTTTTGACAAAGAAAATCAGGTTAACTGGATCATCCTTACTGAACTCATGCTACCCTGTGAGAAATGCCCACAAGCCACTTGTGCTAAAATTGTTCTAGAATGTTCGTAGGGTGATAGAACTTGGGAGAATCCCGATGGCATGCCAAGTTGGTAAGAAGAGCAGGGGTCAGGTGCCAGGCTTTGTCTGAGAGCCACACACAGATGCTGGGGGTGGGCAGCAGGAACCAGGGCCATTCATTCAAGGAAACCCCAAGCCATCTGCAAAGGGACCTGAATCAAAGGTCCAGGGTATGGGCAAGTTGAGAACTAAGGTAGCCAGGCATTCAAGAGTAGCACAAGCACAAAGATATCCCAAGTCTGGGAGCAGATGGGGTGGCTGGATACTACCATCTCAACCGAGGGATTAGCATGCAGAAGCTGAGATGAATCCTACCAGTCTGCCACTAGCGTCCAGCCACAGGAATGGCAGCTGTTGCCCTGGAGTTTTCAACAAAGGATCCATCCTTGATACAAAAAGAAGCTCAAGCTTATATCATTTCAAGAGACCACTTTCTCCCACTTCCTGAAAATTCATACCTTAGTGTGCATCTAGTCTTCAGGTGTCTTCCCTACCATGCACAGTTTTTGAAATCGTCCCTCCTGCTCTTCTTCCATCACAGCTGCCAGTTCTTTCAGCAGAGTTAGTCAGGGTTAAGAGCATGCGCTTTGGTGCCAGACGGACATGGTATCTGTCCCTGATTGTCCATTTCCCTCAGTGAGATCTTGAGTAACTGCTTCCAGCCTAAGTTTTCTCACTGAGAAGGAGGGATAATAATAATCCCAATTCAGAGGGTCACTGGGAGGCCTCAGTGGGATGACGCATGTAAAGCACATGCCTCAGGGCTGATTACCGTACGTATTCCATGCGTGTCCCCATGTCAATTGCATCAGTCTTCCCAGTTGCTGACTCTCCCTGGGATCAACATCACTTGCCATGTGACTCTGCAGTTCTCCCCACCAGAGACAGGCTGACCCTCCCTCCCACTGGCCTTGGGCTTGGAGGGCTTATGCCTTGCTTCAGCCAGTGCAATGTGGGCAGAAGGGATGACGTGCCCCTTCCAAGCAAGTCCTCCTGCATTATGTATTTCCACCCATCCCATCTGTGCTCCTGTCATTGCCAAGAGAAGGACATGCCCCAGGAGGCTCACTGGTACCAGAATAATGAAAGACTCATAGACCCAACCCACAGCTTCACTCAGAAGCTCAGCCTAGATCAGCCAGCCCCGGCCAACCCACACACATGTGAACAAAATGTCAGTGCTTATTGTTGTATGCCACAGAATTCTGGAAAGGTTTTAAGTGGCATCATTGTGATAGTAATTTATATTTACCTTGTCCAAGGCTTGGAGATTTAAGCTTATCTAAAGCAGTTAAATAGGCTCATTTCTCTTTTACTCCAGTTCCCACCAAGCCTCAATGTAAAGGAAAGTGCATGGGTTTTGGAACGAGAAAGACTTAATTCACATATGGCTTCTCCATCTAACTAGCTGAGGCAAGACACAACTTCTCTGAGCCTCAGTTCCTCATCTTTAAAATGGGATTGAGAACACCAGCCCCTGTTAGCATGAGGGTTAAATGACATAATGTGTGTCACACATGTGTACGTAGCATGGGTTCTCAAGAAAGGCGAGTTGCTCTTTTCCTTGAGAGGCATATTGTCCTTTCTGCAATTTGGAGAGCCTCATCTCCAGATCTTCACAGAGCCGGCAAAGTCAATAGAGTTCACGGGGGGTCAGGTGTTTGGCTTTGTCTCAAACTTCTGTTCATTCGTTCACATTTATGTGGCACCTGGCTTGTGCCAGGTACTGTTCTAGGCCCTGAGAAGCTGGTGGTCAATAAAGCAAATGGAGTCATGATGCTCACGGAGCTTACATTCTAGAGGAGATCAAAGCAGATAATGAGTAAGAGAACAATAAATAAACTAGATCAGTCCAGCCAGCAATAAATGCTATGACATAAATGCAAAAGGGTGAGGTGCTGGAGAGTGACAGAGTGAAGGACAGGCTAGTAATCAGGGAGGGTCTCCTTGAGGCAACAACACCCTCTTTTCCAAACAGCAGAAATGCTCCTCTCTAATACTCCACACTTACCCAGAGAAGCTCTTTTTGTTTTGAGCACTTTAACAAGTTCAAGGTTTCAGTCGGATCCTTAAGCACCTGCCGCTCTTGGCATAGATCTGAGCATCTCTTCCAAACTCATGCTGGATCTTGTGTCCTCCTTTCTCCTTCTGGACATGTCTGGATTCTATAAATCACCTTGGGCAGCCACACCCACCTTTTTGGACCCCACCTCCTTTTCTTCCTCACTGGAACCATTTTTAGTTTCATACATAGCAGAGGTGGTGTTTTGGAGGCTCCCGCCTTGCCATGCCATCTTCCCATGAAGACCCTTGCATCTTTCCCATCCCTACACACTTCGAAATCTGCTTCTTTGAATCTCATCTGACTATGCCCCAAGTCCCCATCTCTGCTCTTAAGATCTTACAGTTGGATCGGAAGATCCCTTTCACGTCCCAGCCCATGTCAACTTCAACCTTCTTCGTGGGCCGGATTAGAGCTCACCCAAGTAGTTTCCCTCATTCCTAATTGATGAAGTCATCAGGAACACATGCCAATAATTTATCAGATGCTTCCTCTGCCTTTAGCAACATGACTTGCCAGCAGTTCTTGGCAGTAGACTGATTATTCTCAAAATGTATTAGCCTTATAAATGACCTGAATGGCTTGTCGAAAATGCTGATTCTGATTAAGTGAGTCCAGGGCCAGACCAATTCTGCATTTCCAACAAGCTGTCAGGTGCAGAGCACATTTAGAATAGATAGTTTCAACCTTCCTTCACGACTGTAGCATACCTCGAGGCTGGATTTGTAATTGGCGTGAAGACAACTTCGTCTGTCTACCACTAGCTACCTCTGTCTAGGAGGCAGTCCGGGGCACATGCCCACACCAGTATTTATTCTCTTTTCTATTCTGCCTTAGTTTCAGGGCCTCACCCCCCAGTTTTTTCCCTTACATGCTGCTGTCTATAATCATGTTGATTGTCCTGGTTTCATATGGACTTTTTATTCCATACGTTAATCCAGGGCACAAAACACCAAATCTGGTTTTGGGGCTCCAAGATGACAGCTGACAAGGAAATGGGTATATTTTACTAGAGCATAAAACTGACACCAGATGCTGGAAGGAGAAAAAGGCACAGATAGAACCTTAAACCCTCATTCACAGGGAAATAACTTATATAACATGTACAGAAGAATAGCAATAGTGCTATTGCTGAGAAAGTGCCCAGTAATTTTTGAGGATTAAAAAAAGAGAAAAAATATATTATGGAAAGTACGCATTCAATTATTCACTTATTCATTCCTCCATCCATTCAATTCAATAATACTTGTTTATCATCTACTCTGTGCCATGTGCTGGGTCTATGTGGCGAAAACAACAGCATCCATTCCTTTCCTCATGGAAGGGGCATCCTGGGGAGAAAGACACTAAACAAGGCGGCAGACGAATAGACACATAATTGCAAATAGTGATTGGCTCTGAAGGAAACCAGGAACACAGTGATAAAGAATGAGGGGAGCAGGGGACCCAGTGTGGACAAAGTGGTGAAAGAGGCCCCGCTGAGGGCATGATGTTCAAGCTGGGAGTGGAGAGACGAGAAGAAACAAGACTACAGAGCCAGATGGAGATGGAGGGAAGAAAGACGACTTCAAGGACAAGGGAGAGTATGGGCAAAGGCCCTGAGGTGGGAAGGAACCCAGTGGGCTTGAAGCACTGAAGTAAGTGTGTTTGGCAGGAGCACAGCATGGTGGGTGTGCAGAGTGGCGGGGGAAAGGTTGGAAGGTTAGGCTTATCTTCTTGGATATTTGTACACCAATGGACTAACCATGGCTGGTAAACAAAATGAATTTGAAATCTTAATACGAGGGGGTAAATCTATAATTTGGCAGGATAGAACTTGTTCTTTTAACAAATTTTTCCAGAGTGCCTGCTTGTTCAGGGATTGACAGATGGAAATAGAGGGCATATTAAACAAAAGAAAAGGATCTGATCAAACAGAATGGGGAAGACTCATCAGTCATTGTTCGGAAAGATGTTTGCTTAGGTAGATAGGAGCCTGAGAAAGGGATTTGGTGGAGAGTGTTTGGCAGGCAGTGGCAGACATCAGTGTGGTCCTACAATGGCTGGCCTTGGATCGTGGAAGCAAGAAGATACTGCACATGCGTGTGCACGTGCACGTGCACGTGCACGTGTGTGTGTGTGTGTGTGTGTGTGTGTGTGTGTGTGTGTGTGTGTGTGGCAGGGGGTGGGGGGCAGAGCAAGGGCAGTGCAAACTAAAAGCCCCAGAGGAAAAGCTGGTGGACTGGAGAAAGGAAAACAAGCACTCTCACGCCCACTCCCAACCAATCCCCTGATTCTTGGTAAGACAGGTAAACGAGGGCACAGGTACGAGGACAGCGGCCATGGGAAGGTAGATGGGGAAGCAGCCAAGTGTGTGGTGCAGGGTGAGATCTGTGGACCTCATGCAACAAACGCAAAGCTGCTAAATCGTCCCTTAGATTTAAGCACATCTAGTCCTTTGTGGCCTGCGCAAGACTCCACATTTTAAAAGTCTCTCTGAAGCCCAAAGTCACAGCACAAAGCTCTCTGAGGGTCAGAAAGGCTAGCTAAGGAGCCCAAACCCTGCAGCTCCTGGAGCTGCCCGCCCTGGGGCTGGTTCCCTCCTCTTGGGAGAGAAGAGAGGAAATACAGCTCAATCTTCTTCTAAGGGCTTTTTAGAGACTCTTGGAGAGATTGAAGACAAGTGAGAGGTTTGGTCACATGTGGCCTGACTCATCCACAGTCCCCTGACTCAGCACGGAGCACACTGTGTTAACGAACCATTTGTTGACTCAATTTGGACAGACCGTAAGCTAAAATAACACATTCTCTATGCCCCTTAGGACGCAGTCTCAGTGTATCTGATGAGTTTTAATTAGAAATATGTGTCAACAATATTAAAGAAAACCTCAAAAAAGAAAGTCCCTCCATAATCTCAACAAGCTCAGCCAACCTTGTTCATTTGTGCCACGTCTTTCTAGGACTTGTTCACATGTAGAAGAGTTTCACCTGTCCCAAGCCTCACATGGATACTCTTTTGTTCCTTCTCTGTTGTCATGGTAGCACACATTGCTACACATGCAGCTCCTCCTGTACTCCCAGGTTTCTACAGTCTTCACAATTACTATCTGAAAGAGCATCCCATGTTTTTCAAGAAACAATCATTCTCTTCCCGTTTAGTGGTTATGAGGCCAAGGCTTGCAGTCAGACAGTCCTGGAGTGAAACTCTCACACTGCCATTTACCATTGGGAGACTTTGGTAGAACCGGCCTCTCAAAGTGTCAGTCTTCTTGTCTGTAAAAAGGAGACAGTGACCACTACCTCCCAGAATTGCTGTGAGAATTAAATTGAGATATTGAACATAAACCAAGCATGGAGACTGGCGCATAGTGAGGGTTTGATAGATGGAAGCTATTTTATGAATAGCATCTTTTTTTATTATTCTCCTTTGGAAGTTTAAAACAGGGTAGCACAGAGGAACTCTGGGGAGTGTAAGTTTCTTCTAAGTTTCTCAGCAACAGACAAGGCTGATTGTCCCCCTAACCGGGGAGAGGAGGCAGGAGGGTGTTCTCCCGCAGTCAGGCCCACACCGTGTCCAGGCACTCGGACCACACACCTCTGCTCCACACCCCACCTCTCTGCATCTCTCCACACCTAGTCCTCCTCCCAAACAGGGGCTTATCTGCCTAGATCCCATTGCTTTCTCTTGGGCTGATATATCACCACCTTTTGTAAAACCAAGTTAAAACACTTTGGGACACCAAAGCATTAATCAGTTCCCTGAAGCAAAAACATTTACCAAAGCACGCCTGTCCAGGCTAAAAGAATTATTGCTCCTTAGATAAGCAGCTCCTTTATAGATAGGAAGCACTTCCTGGGTAGGTGCTTTGTGTTTACTGATATTCTTCTCCTAAAGGCACTGATGCAGATCAATCCCTAAGCCTAATTGAAGGGTGAATGCTCATCAGGTACTCGAAGGTATTTGCTACCTAAAGTAAAGAAAGCAAGGTGTGCATGTGTATAAAGTAGGTCAATATGACAGTTATTGTGTCTGTAGGGAGGAATGAATGAGTCAGTATAATTTTCTTCAGCAAATCAATTCTTAAGCATTCATTCATTTGACGACTTTTATTGAACATCTATTACATGTTAGATGCTGAGAAGGATACAGATACGATCAGGCATTGAACACACTTGTGGATGCTGACAGCCTAGTAGGAGAGCCAACATAGGAGCTTATGTATATATACATACATACATACACACTAGGTGATTTGTGTGTGTGTGTGTGTGTGTGTGTGTGTGTGTGTGTGTGTGTGTGTGTGTGTATAAGGACGAGTAAGGCAATAATGCCAGAGGAAATGTTTGAATAAAACACTACAGGAAGTCAGATAAAGGACCCATTCACTCCAGCCAAGGCCTGCCCTGACCACCCTATTTAATACCACAACCTGCCCCAACCCCCACAAGCCCAATTCCCCTTTTAGTGATCTATTTCTTCCCATGGCACTTATATGTAGTATACTACATAATTTATTTGTTTATTGTTTATCTGTCATCCTCTCTAGAATGTAATCTCTCTCCATAAGGAAAGAGATGTTTGTCATCTTTGATGTGTCCCAAGTACCTAGAATAGAGCCTGGCAGGTAGTAGACACTCAATAAATTTCCCTAAATGCAAAGCAGAAAGGAAAGGTGTGGTGAGAGACAGCCATCCATCATTCCATCCATTCAGTTAATAAGTATTTATTGAGCATCTTGTCTGTGCCAAGCATTATTCCTGAACACTACGGTTTAAATGTGTCCACCAAAAAGCATGTGTTAGAAACTTAATCCCCAATGCAATAGTGTTGAAAGGTGAGACCTTTAAGAGGTGATTAGGTCATAAGGGCTCTGCCCTCTTGAATGGATTAATGTTATTGCAGGAGTGGGTTCAGCATAGCAAGGGTGGGTTTGTTACAAAAGTGAGTTCCGCTCTCTTGCTCTCTCTCTCATTCTCTGTCTCCCATGTGATGCCTTCTACCATGTTACAACACAGCAAAAAGGTGCTCACCAGATGCAGCCTGTCAATCTTGGACTTCCCAGCCTCCAGAACCAGGAGTCAAATAAACTTCTATTGTTTGTAAATTACTCAGTCTGTAGTATTCTGATATAGCAGCACAAAATGGATAAGACACTGGAGATGTACAGAAAAGGAATGTTCCATTCTCTCCAGGGTCTTGAAACCTGGGCAGAGGGCAAGGGCTTCCTAGTTAGTGCGAGAGTAGAAGCAGAGGCTTCAGAGGCAGGAACACAGGGCCTCATTCTACAGTAAGTTCAAAGCTTGGTGGGATGGGGACCCCCTAGTAATAAGGCTGGAGAGAGCTGGGGGCACCAGGCCCATAGCGTCCAGACCCCTGACCAAGCTGTTCCTGGCTTACAGCTGAACCCTTACAATCCTCAGAGATTGTAATCTTTAAATAACTCTTTAGATACAGACATAAGACTTCATCAAAGCCAAATAAATCAGACTTAATCTGAGAGGTGGAAACCAGGCAGTAGGAATGCTCACAGCTCTCTCCTTCCGTCCCAGATATTTTCATGCTTCATGTTTTGCCTGTTTTCGAGTCACACAGGAATGGGCTCACATGTGCAGACATGTACCAAACATACTCAGGTTTCTTCCAACGTTGCACAGATAATTCCAGCCAAAAGAGGAGAAGCCCAGGTGGGGTGGATTTCCCTGCCTTGCTCTTTGGTTACCTGCCACTTTGAGAGGAAGGATTGTTTAAGCGGCATGTTCCTGGGAAGACGAGGTGTGAGCTGCAGCTCCAAGACACCCACATGCCTCCCCTAGCTTGGGCCTCAGTACATTAGCTGTCAGGATCACTCATTGGGCCTTCACAGTGCCAGCTCGGTGCCAGGCACAAGGGAAAACCACAAAAAAGTAGAAAAGAGAGCCTGCAAGAGCTCATGTCTGACCCCAAGGAGGGAGAGAGGAGGTGCTATACAAATCAATGCATATAGGCATAATTAGATTGGATGGCTGCTCTGAGCTCTGGAAAAAAATGGCATATAAAAATAATTCTGTTATAAACTGACTCTCCCTATATATAGCAAAGACAAATAATTGCCCATTTCCCCAGTTAATCTGTTTTGTGAGTTCCTGTTTTTAAATATTGGGTTTTCTGGAAAGCTCACCTCATATACAGAAGTTCTAATGGCAGCCACAGAAGAATGTCCAGCCATCGAGGTGACCCAGAGTTCCCTGCAGAGGGAGGGCAGGTGGGAGAAGGGCTATTGCAGGAACTGGGTGACTCATCCACAGGGAAATCAGGCCAAGTGGGCAAAATCAGAAGCACAGACCTGGAGTTGGCTGCTTCCCTTCCCTGGAAGGCTAGAGGATTCTGCAGAAGAGTGGACCTCAACGCACTCTCCAAATCTTCCTCCCCAGCACTTGCACCTGCTCTGGAGTTCCTTAACAGCCTCACTATAAAATGCCTGAGACCAACAATGCGACAGAAACTACATAAATTGTGTGGGTTAAAGCATATGCAGAATACAGATCTCAGGGTAATTATATGGTCCCAGGTCTGATGGGCAGTTGCTGGGGGTGCCTTTTCCCGTGAGTGATAAAACCCAGTCTCTCTCTAAATAGCTCAGCCAAGGAAACAAGCCCCTCCCAGACATCAGCACAGATAAAGTTAGGCCCAACTATAAGCTTTGACTTTCTCTCTCAGGGCTCACTGCTAGCAATGCAGGGAGGAAGCGGGCAGGCAGACTTGAGGACCCCTCTTCCTTACAACATGCAAAGAGACTGTACCAAGCTCAGTCTTATTAGGAAATGCTCCCTGGTGTTAAGCCTCGTAACTCTACCTTTAAAACCTCATTTCCCATTTCTTTTTCCTCCCTCTGTACACTGGAGCAATTTAAGTCACTGATTTCCCACTAACAGCCTATTGGATAAGGACAGACCAGAAAAAAATACATTCCAGAAATAGAAAACTGTTGTGACAAATACCTGCTTAGACTTTCATTAAGCCTCAGGAAGCAGGACCACTCCCTGGTCATTTAATTGTTCAGAATATAAGAGGATCTGAAATAGCAATGGAATCTATTTGGGGTGGTCTTCAGCTACTTCAGACAGGGACTGTGAGTCCGTCATTCATTTGTCAGGAATGTATTGGATTGAATACCTGTACCACGTTAAGCACCAATGATAGCTAACAGCTGATATTTAGTGAAAACTTATAGGCTGGGCACTGGGCTCGTGCTTACTTAGGATGCATTATCTAATTTAACTCTCCCAAACACCTATGAGTGCCTTGCTATTATGGTTCCCAATTTACAGTCAAGAACATGGAGGCACTGAGAGGCTGAGTAATTTTCCTAAGATTGCAGAGGCTAAACCATGCAAAAGCCAGGGTTGAACCCAGTGCAGGCTCCAGCTGTAACTGCCACACTCTGCAGCCTCTAGGAGAGAAGGCCGAGGAAGACTGCACAACCTGCCCTGAAAATTTGTTCCAGGCTTTGCCCTCAGAAAGTCCCTTACAGAGAATGTGAATTTCTCCTACTTCTGTTGTAGCCCATTTCCTTTGCTCGGCTCCAAGCTGGAGAAGAATGAGGTGTGTCAGCTTCTGAGAAGTAGGGGGGTGAGGGGGTGGCAGGCAGGGGCTGTCGCAGAGCAGGCATTGAAGGAAGCAGTACGCTGGTTATACCAGGAACTGAAACACCTCCAGAGGAGGTCACCTGCAGCCACTGGGAGCCCTAGTGGCATCCTTGTCAAAGCCCCCACCACTCCCCACCCTTGGAGAGCAAAGGTTCCTTTGCCTGCCGAGAAGTCAGAACTCTGCCTCTGATGCAACACATCTGGCACTTCGTCAAGCTGACAGGGTTCAGGGAAAAGGCCAGAGAGTGCTTTTGTGTCCTTTCTGAGAAGAGGCTTTTAGGTAAACAGTGTTTTCTGTGCCTTGGAACCTCCACGAGCCTGGGGGTTCAGTCCTGTTCACCCCCAGGTGAACCCCACAGCATTAAGCGGCCCTCTAACCCAACCAAGCTTGTCCAAAATGTGAGCATGCCAAAAAGGCTTGTTAAAACACAGATTGCTGGACCCCACCCCACTAGTTCCAAATGTGGGATTAGACCTCAAAACTTGCATTTCTAACAAGTTCCCAGGTGATATTGATGCTGCTGGTCCGGGAACCACAATGTGCCTCCAGAGATTGCTTTATGGAATTTTTGGCACTACATTAGCACCAGCAACACCATTCCTATAAATCACGCTCAAGCACAATCCCAGGGCACTGTGTTATTTAAAGTCCCAGAAGCACAAATAAGTGTGTAAGATAAGCAGAAGAGGGAGTGAAGAAACTAGGACAGGTTGAGCCCAGGCTGATCAGTAATTTAAGAATAAACCTCCTGAGACCTGGTGTATCCAATACAGAGGAAACTGAACGGGCTTGTGGAGAAAACCTTGTTCCTAGTCAGGCTTTCCACCTCATTCCTAAGAGAGTACCAAAGTTGGCCTGGGCAAAGCCAGCCCTGCCCAGCCCAGCCCAGACCTGCCCAAGGTGTCGTCTCCTTCCTCAGGAGAGAGTAGATTTCCCTCCCAGGCACAGCACCGTGGCTGTATCTGCATTCTCTTCCCTGGTAGACAGGGCCCTACCAGCCTGTTAACACCTTCTTCATCAGGGTCCTCGTTGGACCCTAGGATTTCCATATAAACAGCTGAAAGGAAGGGTCCTAATCCTCATCTGCAATCACTTAAGTTTGTAGAAAGCTTGGAGGTCAGGAGCTAAAAAATAGATTACAGATCTGACTCTTGTCTTATCCAAATGCTTCACCCATGTCGCTCCCTTTAAATGAAAGTCTCTTTCTCCTTGGCCTCTTGGTGAATCCCTAGACTTCCGTCAAGACTCAACTCGGGCATCTTGTCTTTGGCAGGCGGCCCTCCGCACCCCAGGCAGATTCCTCCTGCCTCGCCTGTACTTTTGCTCCACCGTGTCCACACTTCTGTGCTGTTTGCGAGTCCGAGGGACAGACCGACTTCTTACCCTGCAAGTGTTCCACCTGTCTGCTTCCCAGCTCACGAGGCGCTTACTTTTGGTTTCTACCACTCTGCCGCTCTCTGGGGATCAAGGTGTTCTTTGTGGCATTATTTTCTCTTCTCTAATACGGAGTCACAGTCTAGGGAGAGAAAACTGAAGAGACAGAAGGAAAGAAGGATGTTTAGAAGTGATGAAACACGTGTGGAGTAGGGCTAAAAAGATATTTTCTCTAGAGAGAAAAGGAAAAATTGTATAGGTCTGGGAAGTTTTCTGGGGGGTTTTAGGGAAAGTGTGCCAGGGCAGGCTCGGGGTGTGAGGAAGTGCATAGAAAAGGGAGGGAGGTTGTATTAAGGCTATGAAGATTCTATTTACAGAGTTTGAAAATACAAGTAAAGAAATTACATTGCTGTGAGATAGCTTTTGTTCATGGGGACCCTGTTTCTTTGACTGCAGTGCTGCTCTGGGACTGGACTGCTTGGGGTCTGCTTTCATTGGGCTGTACCTGTGTCCCCTCTGATCTTTGACTTTGCTCTTCCTAGTGTCTGGCACTGAGCCTGGCCCATGGTATATGCTCACGAAGGGTTACCTCCTTCCCTCCCTTCTGTCCTTCCGTCAACCCTGAGCCACCCATCATGCTGAAATGGTGGCAGAATGGAGCAGGGGCTGACAGGACAACTGGGGGAGAGAGGCCAATAGAACATCCCACTAAGCCTCCCTGGACTGAACACCAGCCACACAATGCTGATCTTGGCTGGGAGCCCACCATTTACCAGCCCCCTACAGGCCTCTGGGGCATGGCTAATTAAAGACATGGTTACTCATTTCATTCCCAAGTCACTATTTAAGGAAGTAGAATCATGCCATTCCTATAAGGCCTCTGACCCTACACTGGAGGCAAACAATACAAGGGCTTGTCCAAGTGGCTGTAAGTACAGAGCCGTTCAAAGAGCATGGGAGGGGCCAGAGGAGGAGGGAGACTGCAGGCCCCACAGCTGGGCCGGTGACTGGATTGTCCCTCCCTCAATGCTGTTCTCTCCCCCGTCCTCAAGGGACCAAGATCCAGCAACAACCCTGCCCTAACCCCCTGCCAGGGCAACTCATGTTTTCTGGGCAGTTTCAGTGACACAGTTGACTCAGAAAAGCACCAGCCATCTCTTTTTGGATTTCAAGTAGCAGCAGCTTGGATTTTTCAGTTTTTGGGTTTTTTTAGGACGTAAAGAAAAACATGGCTTTTAATCAAACTTTTATTGAGATCTGCTCTATACCAGGACTGGTGCTAAGGACTGCAAAGAGAAATGAATGAAATGCAATTCCTGCCCTCAAAGAGTATCCACTCTTGCAGATGAAATAGACACAGATAAAGCACACAATGAGGATTAAGCATGAAGGGAGGGTTATTTACTATGCACAGTACAGACTCAGCAGTGATAACCTCTGACTGGTAAGGGAAGAAAGGTTTGTCAGAAAGTAGGAGATCAGAGGTGGGTTTTGAGGAATAAATAGGAGCTGATCAGGTAATCTAGTGGGAGAAAAACATCCCTAGAACAGGAAAAGCATATTCAAAGTCATTGAAATCACAGAGAAATAGGTTGAATCCACTAGTTTCAGTGGGTATGAAACCTTTCTAACAAAGAACTCGTAACAGCAGATTAAAGTGAATCGATGGCTAGTCTGAAACATCCAGTGCAAGCATGAAATTTCTTAGACACTTATTTTCATTTTGTTTTAATTATGCAGATTCTGCATTATGGTTTATTCTCATGTGTTGTGACATTAAAATAATGTTTTTAATTTCTAGTCAGCAAGATTATTTGACTTTCCAAACATACATTGTCAATTAAAATCCATGCTCCGTGGAGGAAGAAACTCCATGTAGGTGCCTGACACAACCCTGGGGTCAGAGAAAGCCACTTTGTGCTGTAGCTTGAGAACTAGGAAGCCTTTAAGAGTATTGGAGACAAACGCCGTGTCTCCAAAGGTACAGGTGAGTTTTCACACTCATATCTAGGCCTATTGGCAGGTTTAGCCACAGTTGCAGTAGTTTCCAAACACTCTTCTCGAGGTTGAAAGTTCACTGCAGTCCCTCTGGGCCTCTCCATCTACCATGTTGGTTTTTTTGAGGAAGATACAACCAGCAGGGCCAGAGAGAGCCAATCACACAATAATGGCAGGAACCAAGTGGGCTCTCTCCCTCAGAAGCAGCATTTAGAGGCGTTCCAAGCTGAGTGTGCAACTAATAGCCAGGCAGATATAGGGCACCCCTTGAGGTTTTTAAAACCACCTCAGGTGAAAGGTAATGATTCCCTAATCCCAATCCAGGTTATACCACAGGCCAGTGAAGTCAGAAACTCTGGGAGTTTATTAAACCTCCCAGGTGATTCTAAATGCCACCAAGTTTGTGAGTCAGTGGGCTAGATCACTGTGGTTCTCAGCCCTGGCTGCACAATAGGATTGCCTGGGAGATTTTCATATCTATGGTGGGGTCTGGGCATTAGCAGGGCCCTTTGACCTGGAAAGAGAGCCAGCCTCTCCTGGTCCTGCGCTGTGGGGCACCTTCCTTGAAATTTTCCAGGTCCTGCATCTGTGCCTGAACCTGCAGGAGCTGGCAGAGTCCTCCCCTAGGACACTCTGAGCAGGACCAGGACACAGGTACCCACATAGCTTGATGATTTGCACCTGGACTCTGCGGTTCCAGGAGGGCAGGCTGGGTCACTCCTGTTGCCTGCAGCACTATTTCTTGTACTGCAGGTGGGGCCAAGAGTGGCCACTGACAGCTGACTCGAGAGACTCGCATAGAACACAGGGAGTGTTTGGGGCCCTGTCTGACTCTCACCACTCCAGGTTGGGACTGTCCTTTCAGGTCTACAGCACTGAGCAGGAGGGGCGCTGACCTTCGCCCTGCACGCCCCATCCCTGCTGCAGGCACTGCAGGCTCTGCGGGCTTCCCAGGGCGGCTGTCTAGGCTGCTGCACCCCAACACCAGTGGATCCTGCTGGTCAATGTCCTCTCTTGTCACCTACTGATGTGGCGACATTGTGCTGTCCCTGTCGGTCTTAGGCCCTGCCTGTCGAGAGTAGACATTTGCGGGAAGAGAACTGCCCTTCTGGCTCTGCCCGCAGGCCACTAACCTCCGGGCTGGTGGCAGTGTGTGGCAGGCAGAGTGCAGTCCCCACTGAAAGCGATCACATTCTAGGAAGGTAGTAATTACTGCCTGACGTGTTCAGAACATGGTTGGAATGTATTCTACATTTACACTAGAAAGCCTCAAATGATAAATTTAACATCACCCAAAAAGAATTTTCCTTCACACTTTCTTGCGTGCTGGGGAAGACTCAAATTTTGTGTTCATCAAAGGGAAGCCCAGTACCCACCTTTGAGAAAGTCTCTGGGAGTCAGTATTCACCTGCAGCACACTGGATGCAGCCGCTCCCCGTTAACCACAAAACAACCCTTAAATTAATGGCATAAGGGAAAGCAGAAGCAAGAAGATATATTCGTTCAATACAAACCAGTTCTGGAGAGCCATGGGACTGCCAGAGTGTTGCTACCTTCTGCCTACAGTGGGAGATAGGAAGTTCACCAGGAATGTGCATTTGATCACAAAAACAGGAAGAGATTGTGCCTGGACCCTGCAAAGAATCTACATGTGCACTAACTGGACAATAAATAAATGCATAAGAAACTCTTATTTACCCATTCCCGTTTTCTTCACTACATCACTATGCATCATATGGGCTCATGAATTTTGTAATCAATTTGTTTTTGTAGACAAGAGCCCAGCAAACACCATTTGCCCAGGGCCCTGCACATGCTAGGGGCAATCTTGTTGGGCATCCTGGGTATTTTTTTCAAAAGTTCCCAGGTGATTCCAGTTTCGTACCCAGGGCTGACAGTCCCTATACCAGGAGCAAGCAAGTGGGTGTTCATGTCTCTGGTTTCAGCCAGCAAAAGAGAAGCGCTACAAGGAATGTCACAAGTTGAACTGTACCCCCCTAAAATTCATATGGTGACGTTCTAACCCGCAGTACCTCAGAATGTGACCATATTTGGAAATAGCGTCATTGCAGATGTAATTAGTTTCAAGATGAGATCACACTGGAGTAGGGGGGGTTCCTGATCCAAATGACTAGTAGTATTCTTATAAAAGGGGAAGTAGGGACACACAGAAATGCACACAGGGAGAATGCCACTTGAACGTGAAGGCAGAGATCGGTGTGGTGCGTCTACAAGCTGAGGAACGCCAAAGATGCCAGCAAATCACCAGAAGGTAGGGGAGAGGCCTGGGACAGATCCTTCCCTCACTGCTGTCAGAAGGAACCAACCCTGCCAACATCTTGATCTCGGACTTCCAGCCCCCGGAATTGTGAGACAATAAATTTCTGTTTAGGCCACTCAGGTTGAGGTATTTTATTTCAGCAGCCCTAGAACACTAATACAGGGAGGTTTCTCCAAAGAATCCAGTGGAACTTCAATACACAAAGATTCAAAATGGATTTTTTAAAAAATCCATAGAAACCTTCCAGGGGGTAAAAAGAACTGGAAAGCGCTGGAACCTATTTTTCTGAGTTGTCCTTTTTCAGTGCACTTAACGCTGCCGCAGGAAGCATCATAAATCTCCTCCATGAACGTTCCCAATCAGCTGATGGCTAGAGAGAAAATAACTGGCTTGATTTGTGTAAGTTTCTAGACTTCTTTTCACTCCCTTGCCCATTTCAACCTGTCAGGCCAAGGAGAGAGAATTGCATTCAATCACTCGGTAATTTAAATGCTCCCCTTTTTTAGCGTTAAAGCAGCCTTTCTCTTTAATCAATTACAAACCCGAGGTCTCTCTGGCAAATAGGAAAGACTTAGAAATAGGAGTTGACAAGGAAGTGGATTCAATGGAGAGAGTCTGGATGCAAAAGGAAGCTTCTTGGGGGCCCTAATCAGATTCCTAGTCAGAGGAAGACACAGGATGCCCAGGGCCCTGGACAGCAGTGGGGTGTGCATCTTCCACCAGACACTCAGTCCCTTGAGGGTGAAGACTCCGCCCCTCACACGTCACCACAGGGCCCTAGTCTCAAGACTGTTTAGTTGAATTCTCCTGCCTAACCCCTTCTTGGGCCCACAGATTGCTCTTCCACACCTGATTCCTGTACAGGAGGTGGGCACAAGGTTTAAACCAAGAGCTCAAGGACTCTTCCGGATGTATTGAGAGGGCAGGAAATGAGCATCTTAAGAAGACATTTGTGGCATTTTTCAGGGTCACACAAATGAGATAAAAAGATAAGTACCATTTAACGAGGGTCAGTAAAGGGGGATAGGGATTGGACCTAGAAATGAATTTTTCTTTTTGAGGGTGTAAATAGAACCCAGGAATCCTTTGGCTCTTTTGACCTACGGAAATGATTTGCTAATTGGAAAGCTTGAGACTCACCCATTTTCCTATATAAAACTTAAGCAGATCTAGGGAGCCTTAGATAAGACCCTTTTAAAATAAATGCAAAAGAAATAAATTAGTATCTTCCATCCTGACAGCTCTTTTCAGGTCCCCTCCAACTCTGAGGACTTTTCAGGGAGTAGATGTGGAGGGAAAAAAAACACTCAAACATGAAAATGATTATTCAATCCCAAGTCAGTTTCATTTTGTAGCTCTCTGGTCCGGCATCTGCCAAATCAACCACTTGTCCTCTAGTTCCCTAGAAATTCCCTTGTTCAGAAAGTCACAAACACCTGGTACCATTCTAGGTTGAGCCCTGGCTCCTCTGCCAGCTGCATGAATCTCTGCTGCTGAGTGGAAGTTTGGCATCACGTGAAGAGCTGTCATTCTAAAGTCCCAGGTTCGAATCCCAGCTCCTTCCCTCGCACAAGTTATTTGACACTCTGAGGTTTAGTTTCCTCATCTATAAATGCGGATGCCATGAGTGATGTGAGTGGCTTCACAACCTCTTGTGAGGATCAAATGGGAGAGAGAATGCAATGCTCCCGATGTCCTGTAGTAGATGCTCAATAAAAGGGCCTCCCCGCAGCCCTGCTGAGGTGATGGAAATGGAGGAGATGGGACCTGTGTACTCTATTCCCCATACCTGGACTCCTTTATAGGTGGATCTGAGCCCAGGCTCCTGTGCTGTGCTTTCTGATCAGGGGAGCTAGTGCTGACAGTGAATGCAAAGGACAGAAGACTGGCCCTTTTCATTTCAGGGAATCAAATAAAGGCGAATCTACGTGCTGGGATTTCAATTCCAATGGCAAACATTTGTTGATCAAAGAGCCCATGTCAATCCTGTGCTGGAGACTGAGGATAGAGAAATGAGTAAGACTTGGCCCCTTCATTTAAGCCTCCCCACATCTGGATGCACAGTCATGTAAGAATGGAAAACGTCTTTCAATACATATTTTATTATGTTATTTTGGCTTATTTTTATTTTAACAAAAAGACTTATGTGCAAAAGAAAAACACATTATTTTTTCTTCTCTCTTAATCCATAAACCTCATTGACATTTAAGATCGTATTAATTTGTAACAATATAAACAGGATGTAACTTTTTTTAAGTTGCTGAATGAAGCCAACCATATTTTTCACTGAAATAATTTGACAGAATACTTTTAAAGTTCTGGAGAAGAACTCATTCTCTAATTGACTAATTAAAATCCACTTAATCTAATAAAGTAGATCCTCTATGGACCTCCTGTAATACAGAAAATGTTACTAGTCTGAGTGGAGCTACAATGTGAACTTAGAGGTAACTATGTTCATAAACTGCACTTTGGGGGGGAACATACCATGCTATCAGGTGGGAATTCTTCCTCGCCCACCCAGCTCCCTGACTGACTCCAGGAACTGTGTTCACTAAGACGCCTCCCAACGTCTGACCTATAGCTGTCTTCTCCACTCAGCAGCTGGAGAACCAGATTTCCTCCCTGGGTGGCTGGCGATGTTTTTCCTTTGAGGTTTTTCATTTTCTCTCCTGCTCCTTCTTACAGCCAAGGTCAAACTGATCTTGTTGTTCCGATCAGTTCGTTGTTGGACACCCTTTCTTGTCCAACAACATCCCATTGAAAAGTAGGACCATTCTGGCCAACCAGCAAAGGGAGCTCGGTGCAGAACAGAGAATGGCATCGTCTGACTGTCCTCCCAAGTGAGCGGATACAGCACAGACACGCTCTCTCCAGGGAATCCCAGAAGCGTGGCAGACACAAGAGTGGATCATAATCTGGGTCATGGTGCCCAGCAGCAAGAAGAGCATGCTACTTAGAAAGTCACATACATGTATCATGTGTGTATATATCTGCAAAGGGACAGACATGAATATCTCTCTATATTTTTAAGAAAGGAGCCTCAGTTGAGGCCAATAAAGATTTCCCTAGACCCTAGAGGACTCTAGGGAACTTGCTTTAATTAGATCAGAATAGTTTGTGTTTGAACTATCAAACTATAGGTGGTAGATGAGAAAGACAGACAGATAGATTGATCTAGAAGTCAGACAGATCTAAGTTAATACAAATTCCTGGCTGAAGGAGCCCTGATAAGGTATTAACTTTTCCTAAATCGAAGTTTACTTGCCTATAAAATGGGTTCACTTACCTCTCCAGGCAGTTTCGAAGCATAAATGAGCCGGTGTGTGTAAAGACCTTGTTAAAGTGACTTGAGGAGGTAAGTCTCGATAAACAGGAACAATGATCAATATCATTGTCATTGAAGAAGGGTTAATTTGAGGCATCTTTGTGAGTTCAGGATTTCAGAACAGTAAGGAGACAGACCGGATGGGTGGGAAGACTCCGATACGCATACATGGAAATAGATACTTTCCGCAACAATGCACAGCTTAAGAGGGATCGGTCACCTTGGTGGTCAGATGTTTCCAAGTCACTGAGGGTGAGATTCTGCTCAGGAACCCGGGAACTCAGCCTGATTTCCTGGTTCAAAAATCACACCTGTGAAACTCTATCCAGGTGGGAAATTCTGCTGATGGACTCTCCTGAAGACATGGTTCATTATCAAGTTATTTCTCTGGGTTACTCTAAGGTCATCTCCTTAATGAATGCAACAGCCACGGGAGGCCTGCAGGCCTGGGAATTTAGGTGCACAACCTTTGCCTGAAAGTCCGTAATAACACCTCTCCTTTGTTGACCACTTGCTATATGCCAGGCACTATGCAAATAGCCTTATGTGCATCCGTTTATTTAATCTTCTAACAATCTTCCAGGGAAGCAGCTACAATAATCCCCATTTAAAGATGAAGAATTTCAGGCTTGGCAAGGCCTGGTCACTCCTCCAAGATCACGGCTAGTAAGTGATAAAGCCAACATTCCAGGTCTTTCTAACTCAAGTGCCTGAGCTGTTACCAGCGGGCTATCCTTCACACAAAGCTGTTAATCCCACCTTTCTCTCCTTTGTCATGTGTGTTTATTTTGCATCTGAGGACAAAAGGCGGTTTAAAATTCTCATTTCTCTCACCTACCTAGGCCCCTACCTCCTCCAAGATCTCCAGAATATTCCCCCATTCCATTTCACATCACACCATTGTTTACCCCAATTCTGGCTCAGAATTCTATCTGGACTTTCAAAAAACAACAGCAAGAATTTAGCAACTGGTTTAAATCTCTCTAATTTGGCTACGAATCACCTTTCCAGGGGCACCTGGTTGGAGCAAGAGTGCCACCTGGTGGACCACTTGGGTCACTGCCAATACATATTCCTCAGGTGAAGGGCAGGCTGGCTGGCCGGCAGGCTTCATGGAGCTGAGCAGTATGCACGCTGCCTGGAAACATTCCTGGACAGCTACGAGAACTAACTCAGCAAAGCCCAGGTACCAATTTTACTGAAATTCACAGGTGTTGCTCAAATACAGGTTTGGGACGTTGAGGGCATGCATTTCTTGGCTCCAAAGCCCAGGGCTGGGATTAGGCTGAGTGTAGCTGAGTTACAGAAGTACAGAATTACAGAATTCTTTACTTAAAATTTTGAAGTTTTATTCATCGTGGATTTTTTTTGCATTGATTTTTATTTTTAAAAAATCACATTAAACTATGATTTATCTTGATTTACTGAGTTTGGGGGCCCCCCTTACATTTTGTATCCACAGCATATGTCTCACTTGCTTCCCCGTAGGATCGGCTCTGCCAAAGCCCTTCGAGAAAGAGTTCTGTTTCCTGCTGAAGCTCTAGCTATAAGTAAGTGATGCACAGCTCCTGTTGCTTGCCCACACATCTGTCTTCACTCTTTCGTATCTGAGAGTGGTCTTGGTCTACCTCTATCATCACCACGGTCCTTCCGACTCTACTTAATACACTAACTCAAGTCAAAAGAAAGGACACAAACCGGCACATACACTAGATGTAACTAGTGAATAATCTGGCAGAAAATGCTTGCAGACCACTGTTGTCATCGCAGATTACTGCTCCTTTGGCAGGCAGCTAACTTGCCAAGGTAGAAAGCTGCTTCTGCTTTTGCCAGGTCCCAGACCACCAGGCCACAAGTCAGTGCAAAGGGCTCTTGTCAACACTGTGCCCCCATCTAACCTTGGCCACCCAACCTGAAGGTCTGCCTTGTACCATTTCTTCCTCAGGAATCTCCAAGCTTAATGCTCACATCAGGCCAGCTCAGTGTAAACCTCTGTTTCTGGACTGGGTTATTCCAGTCCCCTGACTCACAGCCTGAGGCTAGGTGGGGAGTTCTTTACCTGGAATGTATGAATGGGATAAGGGGGTAGAGAGTGTTCTGGAAGCCCCAGAAATTTTATGCAAAATTATGTGCATTCTCCGGGGAGATGGTTTACCACTGTCCTCTCATTCTCCAAGGAGCCTTTGACTCTATAAAGAATAAGAATCACAACAATCTTTACAAAGTCTTCAGGCTTTACCAAGGGTCTATGCAAGAAACAGCTACAAGAAATAGCTTTCTATGCTTGGCTTGGTAAAAACAAATATCAGTGGCCTGATCTGTGGAATACAGAGCGTTAGTCCATCCTTGTGCGAAGACCCAAGCACTTCTCAGCATGCAAAAGAAGGAGAAGTTTCTCTCTTGATAATATCAACTGGATGTAGAACTGGATATTCAACGTTCCCTTCTTTGCCTTTCCCTCCCTTTTAAAATCTTTTTCTACCTTTCATCGTTCTCAGGCGGGGTTCTTTTTTGCAAGCTCTAGATTTTCCTCTGTAATACCCTTCCACCCCTTGGGCATCCTTACACATCCTGCAAGATCTGGCTCCTATGTCAGCCTTCTCAACATTTCCAGGCTGGGCTGAGCACTTTAACCACACTCCTGTTAGCAAGCCGATGAGTTTTCTAGAATTATTTGCATATCTATCTTCTCCATAAGATTGTGAGCCCAGGAGGACAGGAAACTCAATCTTATTTATTATGGTGTCCTCAGCACAGTGCGAAGTCAGTGTGTAAAAAAAACGGAAAAAAAAGGTTTGATGAATGAATAAATAAATCTGTGAATGGATGAAAAAATGCCTACAATATTTGTTTTCCTGAAGTATTCCTTGGCTCTTTCAACATGTGAGTCTCACTAATGACTGATGGCAGAGCAGACAAATTCTACCCCCACCCCCAATGCCTTCATTTCCCAGATGAGGAAAGTGAGGCTCCCATAGACACTAGCATGTTCGTGAGGCAGAGCCGAGCAGTGCCTCCCCCAGGAGCCACACCCAGGCCAGCTGCAGGGCCACCCCGCAGCTGTGCTCTGAGAAGATGCAGCTGCTTTGCAGCTATTGCTACCCTGCCTCGCTTTTCCATCATTTTGCTGATCCCTGCTTCAGGGTCCCCTCCACCCGTGCTCAGAGCACACAGTAGGGAGACAAGTGACCAGGGGAAGTCAGAGGAGAGGAGGTGGCCACTGGCAGATGCCAACTGTCTCCCTGGCAGGGCCTGGGAAACCTCAGTCTTCTTCATGATTCCTTGTCATTAACCATAGTGAGGACCAAAATGGGAACCTAGCCGACTCTTTCAACTCACTTCAACATCAGGATAAAGGGCAGAATTCCATGCCCAAAAGTGCATTGCCATGAACCTAGACAGCTAGTTTCACTCTGCTTCCTCTCACCAGAATGAAAGTCACGAGACCTGATCAAATCTCAGGCGGCAGCTCCAAGCTCAGCTTGTCCCCAGCACGTTTCAGAACCTGGACAGGTTGCTCGGGAGAGGGTGGCCACCCGCTGGCTTTGTTCCCTTCAGAGAAAAGGAGGCCTCTGAGGAGAGCCTAGGCCCGAACGCAGCTGTGGGCACTACTGCAGCGTCAGACTTGCCACCAACAAGATAAAGACCTCAGACAACGAAGAGGACTTCTCCACATCCCGCTGAACGGGCTCTCCTTCCCTTCGGTGTCCTGCTGGTGGCCTGTGGGGCCTCCTCATGTTCTGCTGTCACAAAGCCGGGAGCCACCTGCAGCCCCTCATGCCACTCCTCAGGGCTCTCCTCAACGGGGCAAAGAAAAACAAAATTTGGAAAGGACTCAGGGCCTTGACTCATCATTTTGTGGGCGGCGATTTGACCTCTTGTCCACTCCAGAATGACAGGTCTCTCCTCGGAGGAACACGAAAGCCCGTGCAGGAAAAGAGAGGAATGTACCAAGTGTAGAGCTGGGAAAAGGGAAGTGGCTTTAGTGCTCATCCTCAAATGTTCACCCAGTTCCAGCCCCACCTCTTCCAGGGATCTGGCAGAGATAGACCACGTGGCCCTGATAACATGGTTTCCTGTCCTGTGCGGGTCTCATCCACTACCGCCCCAGATCTTAGGTCTCTTTCCCTTCCCTTTTGTGGTAGAGTTAGGATTGCAGGACTGTCTGACTTGTGGAGCTGTGCTCTGCATCTCTTTGGATTTCCCACTGTTTCAGCAAAACTTTCATTTACTGAGCACCGTAGCTAGGACACCATGTAACACAAAGGCCTAGAGCAGGGAGAGTTTCACTAGCAGGTTAGAGTTGTTAGTGCTTTTCCTGGTAGAGCTACAAGTATGGCCCAGGTCAAGCCCTCATTCCTAAAATCCTACCGTTGCCTCCTAACCACGTCCAGACTTTCTCGCTCCTGTCCATCGTGCATGGACATCAGGCTAAACCTTCCTTTGTCCCCTCTATCTCACCAGGCCTGGTCTGAGAACATGGCATAGCATGATGTTTCTGAGGATGCGTGTGACTGCTGACACCACAATCATGCCCATAGCTGAATCCATGATTGATTGCACTGTTTGCTGTGGGAGACAGACTGGACCTCAGAATCCTTCTCAACACAGCACTCAAGACAGCTACCACCAATCAACCATCATTGCCTTGAGATGAAGCCTATTTGTCATCATTGGCATAGCAAGTAAGCAATAGAATTTAATTTCTATTTCCTTCTATGCTTCCTGCATAACTTCCCCAGTGTTTCTGGGATGGATAGTGAGGTGGGTGGATGGGTGATGGAGGGTGGATGGGTGACGGAGGGTGGATGCACCGGTGAATGGCTGGGAAATTGAGTTCTCACCTTACGGAGGAGCCCTGACTGTCAGCCCTAATTCTGCTGACTTCACTCAATGTCAACACTTCCTTACAAAACTTGCTCTGTGTGTGAGGCATATTTTGTGGTGCTTGTTACAGGAACTGGTGAGATTCACAGGTCATTCTGGGGCCATGGAGGATCCTCCGCGTCAGCGCTTTGTTCCTGTCTCATTTCCTCCCCCTCTAACATATGCCTGAGCTTAAAAACATCCATTCACCCCATACTTCCTTCTTTGTGTTTAAAGCTCAAGCTGACAAGAGAAATTTCTTCTCCCACTCACCCTTTTTTTTTTTTCTATAAAGAGGAAAATACTTACAGCTCCACTGTGGGGTGCGTAGGAATGACCAATGATTAAAAACTCCTTTGTGTCATTGGAGCCGGCAGCGTACTTAACCTGTGTCATGAGCTACCTAAAGTTTCTAATCATCGCATGATTTAGCTATGGACAGGGGAGCATGTTTTTCCAAGGCCCCTCCAGAAGCCCCAGCTTTCAGTTCGACACCCATCTAGTTATGGTGATATCTGGATGTTCCTTCCCTTAGCAAAACACTGCTCAGTGTTTGAGAGGAAGGAAATGTTGCAAAACTCTTATTCAAGAAAGTTTGAAGAGGAATAAAATAGCCTTTATAAAGCAACAGTTTGGCAATGCGAGTACAAGTGAATGAAAAGCATATGAATTGTATACTGTTAAAACATGCTTTTGTGTCCCCAGGAAGGAAAAAAATACTGGAGAAAAACATATTCTATAAAATGGCACATATTGGAAGATAGTTGGAGATTTTTAAGAAACCCAAAATGTGACAGGAATGGCCCAGCTCTAGTTATTAATATCTTGGAACTGGCTGGGGAATAAAATTAGGTTGTAAAATGATTGTAACATTTGTTATTTCTAAAGGAGAAAAATGCCATATTGAGGTACACGAGATGATGTTTTGTTTCATTCTCTTTGTTTTGAAATTAGTCATGATAATAATTCCTTTCACTGAACTCAACAACTCTGAGAGGTCAAAGTGCAGAGGTAAAGACAGGGTTCTGGAGTCAGACTGCTGGCTCTGCCCCTAATAGTGATAAGATCCTGGGCAAGTTCATTCACCTCTCTGGACCCTAGGTTCCTCATCTGGAAAGTGAGACTAATAATAATAATAGTTGCTACACTTATCATCCAGGTAAAGCACTTGGAATAAATGCCCAGTGTATAGGAAGTCCTCAGTAAATGTTAGCTGATATACTATGTCTCCTGCCACAAATGCTCTGCTGCTAGATAACTCCGTGACCACTCACTTCAAAAACTGACAAACTTTTAGCTAGACCGGCAATGAAAACAGAGAGAAGACGCAAATAACTAAAATTAGAAAATGAAAGCAGAGACATTACTACTGACCTTATAGAAATAAAAAGGATTATAAGAGACTACTGTGAAAAATTGTATACCAACAAGTTAGACAGCTTGGACGTAATAGCAGTTCCTAAAAACACACAAATTACCTAAACTGACTCAGGAAGAAATAGAAAATCACAACAGACCTGTAACAAGAAAAGAGATTCAATCAGTAATCAAAAACCTCCCAGTGAAGAAAAGTCCAGGGCCAGATGGGTACACTGGTAAATTCAACTAAATGTTTAAAGAAGAATTAACACCAATCATTATCAAACTCTTTAAAAAAAATAGAATAGGAGAAAATACTTCCTAATTCATTCTATGAGGCCAGCATTACCTTGATACCAAAATCAGTATCTTACTTCTTTTAGGACTCTGCCCTCTCTGACCCTTCTATGTAATGTCACCCTCCCTCTTATTCTTTCTCCCTGATTTATTTTTTTTTCATAGCAATTATCACCCCCTAATATACTATATACTTATTTTCTTATTTATTTACTGCCTGTCTTCTCCCACTAGAATGAAAGTTCCATCAGAGCAGGGAATTTGTTGTCATTTTTACCCACTGCTGAATTTTCAGTACCTAGGAGAATGCCTACCATATAATAAGTGCTCAATAAAAAATTATGGAGCGAATAAAGAAATTGTCTAATTATTCTTTCACTGAGAGAGGATACAACAACAGTAAGACAGGACTTAGGTATTGCAGAACTCCAAGAAGCCACTGGCTAGAAGAAAATGAGCCTTCAAAGGCAGATAGCCAAGAAAGTGTCATGTCAGGAAAACAAAGGAAAATGAGATTTCTGAAAAGCAAGAGTGGTCAACAGTGTCAATTAATGCTGAGAAATCAAGTACAACGAGGACAAAAGTGTCCATTGGGTTGAACTACACGAAGAAGAACGTTGGCCACCTTAGTGAGAGTCATTTGAGGAAGTCATCATAGGGCGAGAAGCCAGACGGGGCTGCTGTGAGGGGTGAAGGAACAGAGGTAGTACATTCAGACAACATTTTAAAGAAGTTTTTCCATAAAGAAGAAGGTACGGAGATAGGGAAAATTTGTTGCAAAGGGTGAGGGACAGTGAGGATATTGTTTTTAAGTGCAAAAGACCTATGTAAGCCTGAAAGCCTGTGGAAGAAACCCAGCTGGAAAAAAAAAAAAAAGTTGAATGTTGAAGAGAGAGCAAGGTTCCTAGAGGAGGGGGATGGGACCCAAACCACAGGGCTGGCTTTAGCAAGGAGGAGCAACCGATCCTGTACCCTCAAACTACAGATGAGGAACACAAGACTGGGAGCGCTGAGGTGACTTACCCACCAGCCCAACTAGGACCCAGGTCTCCTGAAACCCAGTCCAGTGTTCTCTTTACTATGTAGCTTTTCTCTTGCTCAATGGAGAACATTCAAGGGAGAGAGGAGGCAAGAGGGATAGAAACCAAAGCTGATGAGTAGAAAATACCTACTACCATGGATTTTGTCATTTAAGTCAAAGATGCTTCTCCAGCACTCAGGGTGCTCCTTTGCCTGGGGTGTGAGTTCCATGAGCACAATGATGTCTCTGTCACCCTCACTCACACCACCCCAGGAGAGTGGAGGGATGTATCTGATTGGTGAGTTTCTGAAGACAAACTGAGCGTGCATAGCCCAGCCCCTTCCTGTCTCCTTTTCCTCTTAGGAAATAGCAGAGAAAACGTGCTCTAGATGGCTCTCAAACCCATGGCAAGCTTAGCAATATAGCTTCACTCCACATCTGCCCCGTGCAGAGGCTAGCCATAGTCCAGCGCTGCCAGTGGCCAAATGGGTAGGTCTGGCCAACCCCAGGGCTCAGCACTAGGAAGTCCATTTGACCACAGACATATTCCACTTTCTCTGATGTCAGCTTTGTCAATTGGAAAGGTGATATTTTGGTCTTCATCTGTCTTTCTCCCTTGTCTTTTTTTCTCCCCCCTAGGTTCAGAAAGAAATGTGGAAGAAGGGAGCTAATTACTCCAATGGGACTTATGCCACCCAAAGTGGCAGATAAAATTTGATTCTCGATATCATTCTTTTTGAAATATAAAGACATAAAACACAGTGTGAATGTTTTCTCATATAATTTAATGATGAAAGTACATTCTTCTCAGAAAAGAACAATCATAGTATAGAATCTGAGACCCTAATTCCTTTCAGAGATGTGCAAAATCCAAAGAATCTGCTTTTATAGTTTAGTTGGACAAAAGCAGGAAATTACAGTTGGTCGTTTCTTCAACAGGATTTCACTGCTTTCTGTCTAGAAATAGCCATTGCCACATTCACAGTTTCAAACTTGAGAAAATGACCCAGGATCATCACAACATGCAAAGAGACTGCACAGCAATAACCACTCTGCAAAAGCTAGAGAGAAATCTGCCAACATACATTCTTTGTTGATGAGAAAAATGCATCAGTGGTTATAAAAGCAGGTGTTGGCACCATATTTAGCCATGGATTCAGTCTTCAACTCACTTCTCTCCAACTTTTTCAGTGCCAAACTGTTGATCCTAATAATCATTTCAAAAAACAGTCACTATCACCTTCTCCAATTTCTTCAGTCTCCATATTTCAAATCGAAAAACATTGGCTTTGACTGTGCAACTTCTCTCTACTGCTCCTAAGTTACTTTGAAAATTTACCAAAAACATTTTAGGGCCATCAGTGAAGACAAAGACTGTCTGTGAAATCTCTCTTACAACTTAGCTTGCCTGCTCTCTTAAGAAACAAAGGGATGAGGAGGGATTAGTCAAAGAATTTATAGAACATCAGAATCTGTGGGAGGTTAGACATCTAGGGTTAGGAAGGGGTCGGGGACTAGGAGCTGGTGAAGGCGAGCCCTGGCAAGCGCAGAGCAGGCACGTGCGGTCCACACTCCACTCTGGCCCTGCGAATGACCTCCAACCATCCCACATCCTTGCAGCAGTTGTTCAAAGTCCCCCGAGAGAGAATCTGGCCCATGTGGTTTCTAAGAGGCAAACACTTCCCCTCCTCTGCCCCCCACCCCCTTCCCCAGAAAACAGCCCACAGTCAGAAACTCCCTAAGAGCAGGACATGCTGCTACCAGAGTGGTAGGATCAGTGCTGAGAGCAGAGCCGAGCACGTGCCCACCAAACTCCCGAGAACTCAGTGCGGAATACTGTTCGCATCAACTCAGTGGCTAATTCATTCATGACTCTTTATTTCATGGTCATCTTGAGAGCGCTCATTCATTCCAAGTTCATCCAATACATGTTGACTCCAGCCCTCTGGGCGAGGAGGTAGGAATACATTGGTAAACAAAACAGACTAGTCCCTGCCTTCCTGGCACTCACAGCCTTGTTAGATCATCCACCTTGACTTAAAGGCCACTGACCTGACCCTTGTTATGAGCCCACAGCTGATGTAAAACAAGTCTATCCACACCTCAGCTCTGCTCTGACAGCAAGCCTGGGTAGGAAAGACACCATGGACACAGACGAACATCTCTGGGTTTGACTCAACTGAGAATTAAAAATTGAACTCCATATGGACTGAAGGAAGTGGACCATGTGATCGTGTCACCGAGGACGGAGTCATCGGCCAGGGATCCTGAGGGGTAGCAAACAGCAGCATGGCTCGTTGGAAGCTCTGTACTGAGTCGTATTGGCACACATTAGTTCAAATAAATAAACATTCCCAGTTCAGCAGATTCATCTGTAAGAGACAGAGAACGAGCTGAGCTACCTAAATGGTGTGGTGTGTGCGTGTGTGTTTCTGGGTGTGTTCACTGGCAAGCATTAGAGTTCACTTTTTTCCTTGTTTTTCGTGGTGACATCGGAGCATCCATGGTGGTCACTGTCATGGAAAATCACAAGCCTTGAGGACTTCCAGATCTTACTTTCTGAATTATTTATCTGTGTGGCCCTGAGGGAAATTACTTTACGGCTCTGAGGCTTGTTTCCTCATCTATAATATTATTATAACAATATCTATCATTTATTATGCGCTTATCATGTGCCGAGATCTATGCTGAAAATTTTAAGTGTATTATATAATTTAATTTGTCCCAAAATCCATTGCGGTTCTTTTCTTCTCATTTTACAAATGGAGAATAGGATGTAGGGTGGTTAGTAACTTGCCTAAGGTCACAAAGCTGATAAGTATAGAAGAGGCAGGATTTTAACCCAGGTGCATATGACCCCAACGCCCATGCTCTCCAACACCTCTTTCTACTACTTTTTTGCAGGGTGTTTCTCGTAGGAAAGGTTTAGCTGCAAAAAGCTCAAGATTCTCCCTCAAATCATCAGGTACTAAAGCTCCTTCTTGTTGCTTTACCCTCTTCAATGAGTGGCTTCCAGCTGATGATCTAACATGGCTGCTCATGTCCAGCTGTCTTGTCTACATTCCAGTCAACAAAAAAAGGTACGTCCCTCCTGTTGAGAACATTTCTTGAGAATTGCACACAACCCTCTTCCTTACATCCCAGTGACTACAAAGACACATGTAGCTGCAAGGGAGGCTGGACTATGTGGTCTGATTACAGGAAGTCATGTGCCTAGCTAAAAAACATGGGATTATATTACCAAGGAAGAAGGGAAGAGTGGATACTGGAGGACAATCTCTGGCACACAGAGTTCTTGAAACTATGGGGAATAACGTATCAAACAGCTCACTGCCTGGCACAGAGTAGCTACTTGGAAAAAAACAGTTTATTATTTATTACTATTGACCTTTATCTGGCATCCTGTGAAACACATGCAGAAAAGCATAAATTCAAATCAAGGAAGGAAAGGTCATAGAAAAAGGGTAGGAGAAGGAAACATTTTTTGAATCACCATGATATTATGCATTGGCACCTCCTTCTTTGCTCTCACAAAAGCACTGCCTTTGCTCAAAGGCAGCATTGTCGGAGCTACACAGAGTGTGATAATGAAGAGATGCTTCAGCAACCATCCCTGGCAGAATCAGTCCACTCCGCATAACCCAGGGAGGATGATATCACAGGTGACCATTAGTAAATAATTTCTACTGCAGCAGTTAATGGAAATGCAGTTTTCATTACAGTAAGGAAATTGAAACCTCAGCCAGCCTCTGTGGGTTCCATCCAACCCATCCTTCATTTCTCATAGGACTGCGTGTTGTTTTCATTCCCCTCATAATTAACCTTTGTCATGAAAGGTAGGGGCAGCTGGGTAATTGAAATCCCCAGGAAATCTCCACACCATACTGCCGTTTTAACAATCTTCCTCAACCATCCTGACACCATGACTCTGAACAAATAGGAAAGAGACCATTTTTTTAATTTGAGGTGGAGATATTATCTAGCAGGGAAGGTTCCAGACGGCCAGCCTGAGTGACAGACAGGCAGCCAGTGTAAAAGGGGAAATAGGAAAAATGAGGGAAGAGTGGCAGAACCAAGGGACCCCTGACATTGAAAATTTCTCAAATGTGTTGGACATCTTCCCTTGGGTGGGACATATTTGGGGCATCAGTACTGTGAATGCCTTCTGCTATGGTCTGAATGTTTGTGGTCCCACCCCCCATTTATATTGAAATCTTGAGCCCCAAGGTGATGGTGTTAGGAGGTAGGAGGTCGGGCCACTGGGAAGTGATTGGTTATTAGGAGGTAAGGCCACCGAGAAATGATTAGGTCATGAGGGAAGAGCCCTCATTAATGGGATTAGTGACCCAGAGAGACCCTCACCCCTTCTGCCATATGAAGACACAATAAGAAGCAGCCGTCTATAAACCAGGAAGCAGGACCTCACCAGATATCGAATCTGTCAGCACCTTGATCTTGGATTTCTCATCCTCCAGAACGGTGAGAAATAAAATTCTGTTGTTTAAGCCACCTAGTCTGTGGTATATTATTATAGCAGCCCAAATAGACTAAAACACCTTCCAACATAAAATATGCTTTCAACTCAGTTTGGCTCTTTAAATTGCAATAATTTGTGGCTGTGCAAATTTTCTCCTTTGTTGGAGGAAAGTTAACTGAACAGGGATGGTGCAGAATTGCTCCCTCTGTCCTTTCCTCTGAATTCTGGGTCATGTCTCAGCTCCTGATCTCTCAGAGGCCCCTCACTTCCTTTCCTGGTGTCACCAGCTTCTTCCTTGCAGACTTTATTTTTGCACCTCCTACTTAACAGTGGAGGCAAATAGCTAATAGATTTGTAGCAGAGAGAACATCTGCTCAGCTGTGTAAGTCAAGGCATTTGACCTCATAATGTTGCTGAGAATGCAAAAGAGCAGTAGACAGCCAGTACTTGGCAAAAGCCTGCTCTGCTTACAGCTTAAGGCTTTGTATCTCTTCCTTTTTTTTTTTTTTTTTTTTCTTTCACTGCTCATCATATGACCGAATGGTTTCTGGCTGCCATTTTGTTAGCCCAGAACTAATAACTGTATCAACCATTTGCATATAAGTTCTAGAAGGGGCACTACAGTAAAATCATTAAGGGGAGAACATTTGATTTCAGCAGACAGCCAGAATCAAGGCTTCCCATAGCCTCCTGCACCCTGGCATGTTTCAGCCACGACCAATTCAACATGGGGTGGCAATGGGGAGACCCCTCTAAGCCATCCTGGAGCACTGAGTAGCCTTTCTGTCTGATTGCTCAAGGCATTCGCAGGAAAAGAATTTCCATATCCCTCAGTTATTCATTCATGCATCCTTGAATTCTTCTTGTCCAGTCACTCTCTTACTTCTTTTGCCATTATTGACAGAAGTTCATGGACACTGCAGCTGAATTAATCTGTTAGTCTCTTGGAGGGTAATCTACCAACTTGCAGGCAAACTGGGGTACAGGTTGGGGATCACTGCACTGGCCAGTCAGTTGGGTTCAAGTTTGTCTTTTAACCTAAAAGCTGCTCTGTCCCCTCTCTTACCCTTTAATTTTGTTTCGTTTGCATCCTCTTATCAGGGAGACATTTGAGCCTGTAGGTAGCAGAATTGACTAGGAGAGCAGCAGGGTCTGACTTATCCCCCACTTCTCCTTTCGCATCCCTATATCTCACAAAACTGAGTGATGGCCCTCTCAGATCCTAACTATGAGCTGACCCCTGCTCCTTGGCCTCCTGCAGAAAGGCAGGCCCGCAGTACCAGAAGACAGTAGTGAGCCAAGGAAGGAAAGAAACACAGATCAGAGATTTCAGAGTCAAGAGGTCTTTAGAGATTATCCATCCCTGCACTTCCAGACAGGAGTGCCATGGTTGAGGACGCACACAAACCCGTGGCAGAGCCAGGCCTGGAAACCAAACCTCAGGCTCCCAGACCAGGGATCTCTTCCCTGGGCCCAGTATGCCTGATAGATGGTAGCCTGATCTGTACCAAGTGACATCTCCCAAATGCCAGAGTTCCCAAAAGCTAAATTTATGCCTGATAGACATAAATGTAGAACAATTGCCTTTTCATCACAGGGGGAGTCGAATGGATCTGAAGGAGGGGTCAGAGGGACAGAGCGTGGTGGCTGGGAAAGTAAGCTGTGGAAGCAGCCTGCGTGCATCTCAATCCACTCTCACACTTGGCAGTGTTGCTTAAACTTTCTGTGCCTCGGTTTATTTGTATGTAAAGTGGGGCTATTAATGCTATGTACTCAAAAGGTGAGGATTGAATGAATTATTTCATGGAAAGCACTTAGAACAGTATCTGACACATAGTTAGGCACTGTTACTATTGCCAGGGAAGGGAAGCAACAGGAACAGCCAGGACAAAGCCACATGGCATCTCTTACGCCTGACAAGAGATAAATAAATCACCCTCCCTATTTCTAGTCGTGTGGCTAGAAGGCGGTACAGTGCAATGAAAAGGACCGGGTTGAAAAACTGTATTAGGTATTATTTGTCACTAAACAATTAAATTTTTAAAAATTATCATGAAATAAATCCAACTTTTAGTTTGTGACACAGGACTGTATTCATTAAAGCCTAAGCTATAACAGTCCCCAAATACCATGACTTAAAGAACAAGGAAGATTTTCTCTATCACATAACAATCCTGATGTGAACTATGTGGGTCAGTGAGGAAGTTCTGTTTTGCACATTCTGGAACCCTGATTCTTTCCAAGCGATTGCTTTGCCATCCCCGTCAGTATCTTGTCAAACTAAGTCACCACCACATCCAGATTTTAGCCAGCATGGAGGAGGCTTACCCATGGTCTTAAGGCTCAGGCCAAGGAGTGGCACTGTCATTTCTGCTCACATTTAACCTGCACATCTCACACCCAGCTGCAAGGGAGGCTGGGGATGAAGTCTAGCTGGGCAACCATGAACCCAGAAAGGAGGGGAGAGCAGATCTGTGCTCAAGAGCAGTTCTTCCAATGTCTCATTGTGTTGGGAGAAAGTTATGTAGCCTCTTTCTGCCTCACTCTGCACGTTTATTTAAATATTTCTCTATTGTTGAGCACTCTTTCATTCCACAAGTATTTCCTGAACACCTACTATGTGCCAGACACTGCTCTAGGTCCTAGGGATACGGCTGTGAACAGGACAGACCAAGCCCCTGCCCCTCTGAGGCAACTTCACCATAATACTAATGAGGAGCCTTCCAAGGACGTTTCCTTCTCATTCTAAATCCATATTCATTGTCACGCCTCATTACATTTTCTTAATTTTTTTCTTGTTTTCTTTTAAAAAGGCCCTCTGATTTATATGTGCTTTAGGCCACACAAAATTTGGATCTGCTCCTACTTCTCTCACGGGGCTGACAGCTTGTTGTGAGAAATATACATAAATATATTATATACTATAATATTTGTACATTATATATGCAAATAAATATATACTACATCAGGTGGTGATACTGTCATGATATGACAAATAGAGGCAGGGTAAGGAGAGAGGGCCTACTTTATTTGTGGTGTTCAAGTCCCTCTCTAAGGAGGTGTCCCGTCCCGTGAGCAGAGCTTTAACAAAGGGAGTCGTTTCTACTTTTCACTACTATAGAGACTACTGTGATTCACCCTCTTATACATAAATCTTTGCATGTGCTTCTGATTGCTCCTTAGAACCTATTTCTGCTAGTGGAGTTAGTAAGTCAGATGATCAAATGATTTTAAGGTTATTGAACCCATGTACTGAAAGCTCTTTTTATTGAGACTTCTTGTTAGAGTCGTAAAAGAAGCAATTAACAAAGACCTAGTGTAATGGATTGAATTATGTCCCCCCCAAACTCACTGAAGCTTGAATTGTGTCCCCCAAGTTTTATGTATTAGAAGCTTAGCCCCCACTGTGACTGTTAAGAGGGTGGAGATCCTATTACAGTAATTGTAAGGTGGGGCCTTGAAGAAATGATTAGATTATAGGGCCATGTAGTGGTGAATGGACTAAAAATGGTGGGTTAGGGGTATGGTTCTGAGAGCTTTAAAAGAAGAGGGAAGAGAGTCTGTCTGTCTGTCTGTCTCTCTCTCTTGCTCTCTCTGCTTCCACCATCTTGCAATGTGAGACCCCTGGGTCACTGTTGCCGCCATCAGATGGACTTTGGACTTTCCAGCCTCAGAAACTGTAAGCAATAAATTTTGTTTTCTTTATAAATCACCCAGTTGCAGGTACTCTGTTAAAGCAACACAAAACAGACTAATACACCTAGATTTTGAGGTATTTTAAAAATATTTTTAAATGTTTTCAAAATTTAAAGAGGCTTAAGACGTTTAAGGATTACTTATGTCTGGACTGTCTGAGCTTCTCTTTGCCGTAGGTCCTAACTAGCCTTTTTCACTTCCTATCCCCAAACACCTAAATGCAATTCTTTATCCTAGAATGATTTCTTAAGTCATGGAATTTTAGTGTGAGAAGGAACCTTAGTAATGATAAGTCCAATTCATTTCTCCATTTTGTAGTTGGGGAGACTGAGGCCCAGAGATACTGCTGAACTGCCCTAAGCCTCATAGTAAGTTCATTGTCAAGCCAAGCTAAAGGCTGAATCTCCCAATTCCTCTTTCTGCAGCCAAAATCAATGATGAATGAAATGTGCATGCAGTGTTACATGATGACAGAACTGAGGGCAGGAGTTTTAAAATAAATACCCATGGATATAGCTGCCAGCTTTACCTACCTCGTAGGTGACGGTGAGCATTAATTAGATAATAAATGTAAAGGACATAGGACAGTGCTGGGACATTGTAAGTGACATTTAAATGTTAGTGATGGGTACTAGTTTGGTGAGAGAGCAAGGGGCACATTCTAAGACCAGATGTTGGGCCCTGTGGTAAAGGGAGCAGGTGTGGTATAGTCTGGGGTGGTCTTGGGGTCTGTAGGCATGGACAGAAGGGCTTAGCAGAAAGGGGCTGGCCTTTGTACCTCCAGAATCCCAGGAGCTGGGGAAGGAGTCACATGAGACCACCCAGAGGGATAGAGATGCTTCGGACTGGGTCAAGGGAACCACAGGAGAGAGCAGCCCAGCTGCAGGCCTCTGAGGAGCCCATGAGAGGGTCAGCTTTCATCATCTGCCAGGCCACTCCAGGGAGGCCAGCTGCCCAGTCCAAAGGGCTTAGGCCACCCAGCCATGTGAGAACTATCTCACACCCTTACCTCTCCTCTTTCTGGGCTTCCTTCCAGGCCTGGAGAGAAAGAGCAGCAAGCAAGGGGGAGGGGAGAGCAAAAGAACCAGGCCCCTTTCCCAGGGCAGGCTTCCAGGACGAGGCAGGTCCCAGCCAAGCCAGGGAGGAGGGAAGACGCGAGGCTCAATCTGTTTCAGGGTTTTAACTATTCCCTGGGACTTGGACTGCTGAGATCTGAGTTGAGACTACTTTTTGCAACTCAGACAACTTTTTATTGCCTGGCTGTGACAGTGAGTTCACTGGCCTGCCCAACTCATCAGTGGGGTAGAGGAATTCTGCCCCTACCAAATAGACTTTAAAGAGACGTGGGAGGCCCCACAAAACATGGATCTGCCCTGCTGCTCTCATGAGGCAGACAGGTGATGACAGATAGACAGACAATAGACAAATAGGTCGACAGACAGGTAGATAGATAGATAGGGCTTCACGGTCCCTGTTTCATGCTTTTTCACTGTGCCAGTTACACGTGCTTTGATATTCATTCTGGCTGTCACACACATGTGGTGCTTTTCCTAAATAACCACTTTCCACTAACAAGATCCCCACTTTGATTCCACTCTTGGGCATTCACTCATGAGTCAAAAGTAATTTTTAGACTCCCTTTAAAGTTTCCTCTTCCTGATTGTACACATGAAAGTTTTATTTTCCATAATCCTTTCACTCACCAAAGCCCCAGTCACAGACACGTTATAGGCCAATATTACTTTGAAGTCTACGTAGGCTCAAAATTGCAATCATTACTCCTAATGTACCCAAGCCATAGAGTCCCATACAGTGTTTTCGTGTTCCTTGAGGCCTTTCCCATTACCCTCCACTGAAAGTCTGTACAGGTTACATTTAGACCATTAGTCATTATTTCATTCATTCATTCATTCATTCATCATTTATTGACTCAGGTACCCAATATGCCAATCACTCTGGTGTGAAGATGCAAACTCAATAGCTGGATGACACACAGTCCCTGCTCTGAATGCACCCACCATCTCCTATCCCATGATTCGATGGATATTAAATTCTTGTGATCACAGGTGATAAGGACAATGTCAGCATTAGATCGAAGGTGCACAGGGAGCACACGAGGGAGTAATGAACTCTACTTGGAAATGGAGATTTTGAAAGTTTTAAACATGGTATTATGTTCACATTTGTGCTTTAAATACATCTCGCATGCAACAACATGGAGATCAGCTTCACAGAACAGAAGACCATGGGGCTGGAAAGATCAGCAGGATTTTGCCAGGCAGCTGAAGGGGGATCAGGGTGGGCAGAGGGAGTAGCTTGTACAAAAGCACCACAGGAGTCAGCATAGCCTAAGTTGTGTTGTCATAATAAAATGACCCTAAATTCTTGGTAGTTTAATAGAGCACAGGTTTATTGCTCACTCAAATCACACTTCTAGTGAAAGTTAGCTGGGTAGGAGAAGTAGGGGGTGGAGCTCTGCTCCGTACAGTCACTTGGGGACCCAAGCTAGTGGGTCTTATAGCTGTACCACCTGGAACATGTAGCTTCCAAGTTGACATTGCATAAAAATAAAAAAAGCTGGAGGGTAACACACTGCCTCTTAAATGCTTCAACTCAGAGATGATACACATAATTTGCCAGAACTAATCCATGCCTCACAGGGTTGTGAAAGGCACAGGAACACTTGACTATTCTATGAATAGTAAATGTCTCTTCCACAAGCACAAAGGCATGAAACAGTTTCCTGGGTTTCAGGAACTGTGAATAGTTCAAAATGATTGGTAAAGAGAATGTGGAGAGGAAGTGTCAAAAGATGAGCTAGGAAGGGACAAGCTGATGAAATCCTGAGTGCTGTGCATAGGAGTTTGGACCACCTTATGTGCAGAGCAGAGAATTTGAAAGTTTCAAGCATGGCATCATGGTCATATTTCCACTTTAAGTATATCTCTCATGCAGCAGCACAGAGGATGAATTGGAAGGGACTGAAACAGGAAATGTAGAGACCAGTTTGATTCCCACAGTTGTCTAGGTTAAAGATGTTGAAGGAACTAAAATAGGATCATTGGGAATAAATAAGAGAAATGCTAATGAGAGAGTCAATAGAACTTCATTAGAGATGGAAGAGGGGAAAAAATAGGCTCACCTTTGCTTTAGGTGGGTCTAGTGCCACCAGACAGGATAAGAAATACAGGAAGATGAGTGGGTTTGAGGAAAAGACACCAGGGGGCAATTTGGGACCTAATGAGTTTGAGTTATCCATTGGGCATTGTTAAGGTTTGTATTGTGTCCCCCCAAAAGATACATTCAAGTCATAAACCCCAACGTTTCAGAATGTGACCCCACTTGGAAACAGGGTAGTTGCAGATGTAATTAATTAAAATGAGGTCATACTAGATTAAGGTGAGCCTTAATATGACTGGTATTCTTGTAAGAAGTTGGCCATGTGACAATGGAGGCAAGATTGGAATAATGCATCTATAAGCCAAGAAACACCAAGGATTGCCAGCAACAGCAGAAGCTAGAAGGTGCAAGAAAAGATTTTCCCTTTCATGTCTCAGAGAGAGCATGGCCCTGCTGACATCCTGATTTTAGACTTCTAGAAATATGAAACTGTGAGAGAATAAATTTCTGTTGTTTTAAGCCACCCAGTCTGTGGTACTTTGCTACAGCAGCCCTGAGAAAAGAAACTGATACAGGCATGCAGGTGGAGCTGTCCAGTTCAGAGATCTGGATGAGGTCAGACCAGTCTTCTTCCAAAATCCCAAGGGGAGAATACTAAGGAACACAGAGCATGCTGGGGCACGTGCTAGAAGAGATTTATTCTGCCCAAGGGATTGGATAGGGAAACTTCACAATGAGGATGACATTCAAAGAGGGCTTTGGAGAATAGATAGCCATCTTCTTCTCTCCTAGCAGGTGATAAACTCCTGGGAGCCAAGTCTACATATCTATTCAAGTATTTGACACATATCTACCGAGCACTTTGTGGTTAAGCTCCACGCTAGGCACTGAGAATAAATGGTGAGCAAAACAGGCACAGTCCCTGTTCTCATGCTGCTTACCGTCTAGGGGGGAGACAGACACGAATCAAATAGTCATCCAGAAAAATATATAAGCCCTAACTCTGACAAATGACATGAAAGGAGATTACCAAGTGCTAAGAGAACATATTGCAAAGAAATTGTTGTAGCCTGGAGTCTATGCAAGACTTTTAGAGGAAGCGATGTTTGAACTGAGATGTGAAGTAAAGGAGTTAATTTTAGGTGAAGAAGAAAAGGGAGGAGAAACAGTCCAAGCAAAGGTTCTAAAGGTGGCAGGGCAGGGTTTATACAGATCTGTGAATCTGAAGGACAGCCAGGGTCACTGCAGAATAGAAAGTGGAGGAGCTGAGGCTGGGAGCAGGCAGGAGTCAGAAGAGTTTAGTCTTCACCGCGTGAGCAACAGATGGAAGAGAAAGCCAGTGAATGAATTTCAGTAGGGTGGAGAGAGAGAAAAGATCGTGTGTGTGCGCGCGCGCATGTGTTTTAGATCATCGGGATGAGAACGGTTGCAGAAAGGCTAGCATGGAAATAAATCAAACAATTAAGAAACAATTGCACTGATCCAGCCCAGAGAGGATGGTGACTTGAACCAAGTTGGTAGCAGTGGAGACGATGGATTCAAGAAGTATTTCTCTAGGCACTCAATGAGGGAAAAAATGAATTAAAGAAATCAACTGTCTGTATATATAGCTATACCATGCTTTTCCTTGTCTTGAGGTTTTAAAACACTGTATCTCTGAAAAGTGGCATTGACACCTCAGTACAAAACATCTTTACATCTGATGATGAAGACCCAGTCTATGAAGAAGAGGAAATGAAATGTTCTGAGGAAATGGTTAGACTCTGTTGAGCTGGGGAGAGGGAGGCACATAGCAGAGAGAACAAGAGTTTGGACCCCTGAAGACTTTCACAGGCCACAGACGACCCAAGGCAAGGACCTGTCTGAAGAAAGGCGTCCCTACACCATCCGCCAGCCAGTAAGCTTCTCTCATCTGATATTCTCAGGGAGCATGACTCACAGGAACTGTGTTCAGAAGGAACACAATATACAGTTGAGCTCTCCCAAAGAATCCTGCAAGACAGTGCTGTCACCTACAAAGCACTTAAGTCTACCTTGGGTTGAATGTCCTCCCAAAATTGACCCCCACTGTGACAGTGTTAAGAGGGTGGGAAATGCTATTGTGATAATTGTAAGGTGGGGCCTGGAAGAGGTGATTAGGTTGATGGACTAATGGTGGTTGTGGGAGTGGTTCTGAGGGCTTTAAAAGGAGAGTGCATGAGCAGCTCTCTCTCTCTCTGCTTCCACCATCTTGCGATGTGATCCCCTGCATTGCTGAAGCCTCCACCAAGGAATATGCTCACCAGATGTGTTCCCTGGTCTTTGGACTTCCCAGCCTCTGAGACTGTAAGCAATAAATTTTGTTTTCTTACAAATTATCCAGTTTCAAGTATTTTTGTTATAAGCAACAGAGATGGACTAATACAGCTTCTGTAATCAGATTTTCCTCCTTGGTTGCATTTAAACTCTAGAGATGAGAATGGCATCCAGAATCTGTGGCCTTTGCACTATACAAGAGCATGTGCCTCTTCCAAGTGGCATGGCACACACCTGACATTCTCACGAGTGTCACCCTCCCAGCTCCTGAAGGAGGGCAAAGATGTAGTACGTCCTCAGTGTCAAGAGACTTGGCGCATGCTTGCAACTTGGGATTTATTGAGTTCAAATTGTTCTTTAAGTTGGGTCCCACATTAGATCTAAGATGCTGCATTGGTGGGCCTCCTGCTCAGTTTCCTTCTCCACTTTGTTAAGGAAGGACAGAGTTCAGAGGAATGAAAGGCAGCCGGCCATCTGTGTACACCCAAAGTGTCCTACATCTGATGGAATCTGAAGAATATTGGAGAATTGCTTCAAGTTTTCCCTTCTTACTATTTATTGTTCAATCAATGATGAAATGGACTGTAGATTTAATTTAAAATCAATAATATGTGTTTGTCCTAATTAACCAAGCAACAAGACTGTCTATGAAATAAATAACTCAATGTTTGTTTAATAAGGACATTATATTCATAATTTATGCCCAAATTCCAGTGACTCTAAGCTCCCTTTGCCAATAGCAGAACCTGAAGCCTGCTTTAGAATCTTCCCATTATCTTCATCCCCAAAGGTATGTCCGAGTCTCAGCCACAGGAACTGCACAGCGTTCTCCATTGTGTCTGCAATATGTCGTCACTGTTGGACCCCACTAAACAAGCCCTCAAAGAAACTCCCTGTCACCACAACCAACAGTGCCAACTGTGGCCCCTCCCTGACTCTGTGCCCCATCTTTTCATTTGGGTCCCAAAGCAGGATTGGCTATGTCCAGACTCTCACAAAGTTGTTCATAAAAACAGTTCCTTCAGTCTGTGGCCCTTACCCATCTTCTTGTTGAAAACTCAAACTGGAATCCAAGGTGGGTGGAGGACAAAGGCCGTGACATCCCTCTACTTTCCTTGTCACCCTTGTCTCTCTACAGGGCCCTCTGCACCCCCAGTTCCATCTCTCCCCTCTGTCACACAAGCTCAGGCATATCAACAATACAGAAAGAACCCGAGGGGAAGAGTGTCAGTTACTCCTTTACTAGCAGCATCAGAGCCTCAGCCGTGCCAGCCAGGTACCCCCACCACACACACGTGTATGTGCAAATGCAAATTCATATATGCGTAGAGAAGGGGCCAAAGGGTCACATAATGGCCACAACCCCTGGAGGGTGAGTGTATAGATGTTTCTTATTTTTGCGGACTGACATACCCACTTGCTTTGCTCTTTTATTCTTGCTGTCATTTTATTTTATAATGCCCTTTAAACTACGCAATAATATACATTTTACATTTTATTAATGTAATGCTCTCATTTTTAAAAAAATCACTTTAGATATCAACATTTGGCTGATAACTGGTTCAGCCACTCAGGAACTGTTCTCTAGTGTCACCTGACTTTGAGTCTCAACCTAATACGGAAGCTGGTGAGAGTTATCGTCTGTGAGCCCTACTGTGTGCCCTGTGCAGGCACCACAAACCCTCCCAGAACTCTGGGCAGGCACTGTCATCCCCACCATGCTGATGAGGAAATGCGACCTAGAGCAGGTAGAAGCTACAACGCAACACATGAGCAATGTTGGGTGAGAACTCGTGTGCAGAAACTGGGAGCTCTGGTGCAGTATCTGGTAAGGGCACCAGTCTGGGGACTTCCTCAGGCACCGGCCAGCTCCCCTCTGTCAGGGAAATGTCTGTACTCTTACCCCAAACTCCTGCATCTTGGCAATAATGGAGAAGGGGTGGGCCCCCCATGGACCCTCGCCCACCCCCCACCCACAGGCTCTTGCTGAAATCTGCAAAGCTCAGCCAGCCCAGCCTGCCGCACCCACCTCCTGTAAGAGCTTAAGTCAACAGACGCAGAAAATCAAACAGGCCATCCTGGGATATGAAAAAAACGAAAAACTGGCAGCTGCTGCCTAATTGGCATTCTAAATAGCTAGAGGCTTCCAAGCGCAAAAATGAATTAAATAAGCTTTTTTTCCCCTTCAGGGTGGAGTACAAGCTCCAGGTCTCCACCCAAGTCACACCCTGGCTACAGCTATTTATAATATCTAAATGCCAGATGGAACCTGCCAGGGTGAAACAAGGGCTGGACAAAAGGCAGAGGCCCTGAAGGGACCCATGGGCACTGCAGGGGGAGGGTGCAGAGCTGCAGAGGAGTCGGGCACCTCTGCTTACCCTTTCACCCAAGGCATGCTTCCCTAGCCAGCAGAGAGCTCCAGAGGGCACTCTGTTGGATGCTTCTCATATGTTCCTCAGCCCGCAGCACAGGGCGGGGTGCTGGGCAGGGACTGGGCTATACCCAGTGGTTAGGAGCAGCCAGCAGAGTCCAGGAGTGCTTGCCGGGCAGCACAAGGCAGAGCAGAAGGACCAGCAGCCAGATGTGGATTTGGCCAAGCCAGGCAGCTGGGGCAGGGCCCCTGAGGCCAAGCAGAAGTTGGAATAAGGTGGCATATGGTGGTCCAGATGCAGAAGCAGGGATGCGGGGGTAGATCCTGGTTTCCTCTCTTACTCAGTGTGGCTTTATGCCTGTTAGTAACTGCTCTGAGACTCCGCTTCTTCTGAAATGCAGGCAGCAATTAAGCCAGCTTGATGGGATTTTCAAGAACAATGAATAGACAGTAGTTGATTCAGATAATGGCAGCTGTTACTATAGGACTTTGTGCCCAGATACAAAAATGCCTCTATGGTGGCCACTGTCTGCACCAGGGACTTGCAAGGCAAACACAGGTCCCCTCCTCCTGCCTCCTGGAAGGCTAAAGGAGATTGGAGACAGGCTTTTCATTTCCTGCTCCTGATGTGCCGGGCTGGCTTGAGCCAACAAATCGCCTGAAGTAGGCACCTGATAAAACCCGATTCGAATCCTGCTGCTCCTGCTGCCCCCACCAGGCTGGTTCCTCCCGTGAGTTAAAAGTTTCTCCCCAAATCAAAGCCCTACAGCCTTCCTCTCATCCCCTGACGAAAGCCTCCCCTCCTATCTCAGCTCAGCTCCAATTTCCCTTCTCCAGGAACTTTCCCAACCCTCAGGCCACATTCTTTCAGCACTTCTAGAGTGATGCTGTTCTATAGAAATATGTGCTGTGACGTCCCCATCATTTCAAGTTTTCTAGTAGCCATGTGAATAAAAGTAAAAATAAAAAAGTATAACTAAGTTTAATACTATATTTTCTTTAAACCAATATATCAAAAATAGTATCATTCCAAAATGTAATCAATATAAACATTATTGATGATATATTTTACATTCTCTTCTGATGTGTAGTTTACACTTACTGGTGCACCTCTATTCGGACTGGCTACATTGCCAGTGCTCAGTCGCCACCTGTGGCCAGTGTCTACTGTCTTGGACAGGACAATCCTAGAGCATTCGTTTGATTTGTCATTGTCTTGTTTGGGGGACTGCACCTTGAGTCTTTGATGCTGGCTGCCCTGGGGTTCGGACGTGTGCAGGGGCATGGAAGAGGTGGTGGGAGCAGCGTTCCATCTGCAGCGGGTGTGAGGAGACTGGCAGGATGTGCTGCATCTGCAGAGGGAGCCAGGACAAGTGGCATCAGACTCAAGCACCACGCTGTGCTTCTCCTGGGTCTTCTCTTAGTGGGTCCCTTGTGGTTTGGGTGTTGGTCTTGGGTGGGGATGCATGATGGGTGCTATGAGTAAAAGCAGAAAGCTTTTGCTCCAGAAGGACTGCAGGGCACTGGGACGCTGACAGTGACATGCCTCTATCAGAGGAAATGATTCCTTCACTTCCCTCCAACCTCTCACAGCTCAGGGGAAGCTTTTGCAGGGAGCCCCCCAGGGAAGGGATCTGATGGGGGAAGAAACAGAAAGGAAAAAGAACGAAAAGGAGACTCTGGGGACTCCCAGCTGTAGGAACATGGGCAGCCTCATCCTCCAGCTTCAGGGAACTGATAAAGCTCCTCAGGCTTCCAAAGGGTCGGCAACATTTCATGTTTGTGGCCTTTGAAGCTCGGTGGGCCTCTGCACGTGAGAAAAAGTTTCCAGACATATCCCATGAAAAATATTTGGTGTTCTCAGGATTTGAGCTCATTTAGATCTGATCCCACCAGTGAGTCCGAAGGCACTTCCTGACAGTGCGGTGTTTGTAGCAGTCATACTCGCCCCCATTAAACCACAGGACTGTGACTCCTGCCTTGTGCGGAGAATGCTAGAACCTTCTGGCAAACCCTGAAAAATGACTTTGTGGCTGGATCTTACCAGTCCTGAAGCCAGGGAGGTGGCCTAAGGTTTCCTACATGTCCCCACCCCGCTGGTGTGGCTGGTACCACTTCTGGCACAGCCTCGTGGCCTTCCCGAGCCTAGAAATGTCCTACCTTTCCTAAGCGTTCACTCCTCTCTTGACTGCCCATGATGCCCAGGCTGCCATGCTAGTTACTAAGAGGATATGTGGGGGATAGGAGAAATCACCACCCCTTCTCTAGGAGAATTTACTGGGACAGCCTGAGCCAAATGACCTCCTCTGGCCAACCTGGCTGAAGTGCAGCCCTGACCTCAGGGATGCTCCAATTGCCCTGTAATTAAGCCAGTGGGCAAAGCTGGGCCTCCCTGATTTTGTCTGGGCTACTATGATGTCCATCAAAAAAAATTTTTTTAAAGAAAGAAAGAAGGAAAAGATCACATAAACACTTTGCCCCAGAAGATATTATTTCCCAGAGAAATTGCTACAACACATTCCCTTGAAAAATAATTTGCTTTCTTCTTATCACCATAAAATCTTAGAAATTAAAATGCTGAGGAAATGAAGTTCTTCTGATAACTGGCCTTTTCTGGTTAACAGGAAACTGTTTTTATTTTAACCAGTGATGCTGAAAATCTCAGTCTCATGGACCAGCGCCTGGGCCTGTTTTTAATCACTCGGGATCCTGCTGGGCTGCAGGGCCCCGTGCATCCAGATGGCACAGGCTGTCGGCCACTGAATCAAACCTCATTCCAGGCCTGCCGCTGGAGGCTGGCGTCTTGTTTCTGTTCGGTTTTAACCACACCCTTTATGTGAGCTCATTTTGTTGTAGCGTGTCCTTTTCCCTAAAATCGAAGCATGAAAATTCAATTTGAGGGCTCAAGTTAACCTGGCTCCACTCGAGGAATGGTTCTCGTTGGAGCCAAATGCTGCTGGCTCACACTTTGTGCCTGGCCACATTTTGACTCTGTGATGACTTCAGCATTCACTTGGCAAGGGTATTTCCATTTGGCTCCCTGTGAAGTCATAGAAATTCTAGTTATTTCTGCAGTGCACGATGGCCGGTTTACTGAGAAGAACCATCCATCAGGACTGAGCTATTCTTATGTCTGGAGCCACTTATATTATCAGACTTATGAAATGTTTATTTTCGTAGATCAGCTTAAGCTGATAAGGCACTTTCGAGCCATTAAGAATCTTGTAAGTCAAGACAGTTTAGAGAAGGATATGATTTTTCTGGAGCCTAAGTCAGATGAATCTATGGCCTCTCCCCTGATTGGGCTATAACATTAAGAGGTTGTGACCACCACTCGCTCCTTTGAGAAGTGGGGTTCCCTCGTTAGGAAGAGTTGCTGCCAGCCCCCCTTTGTTTCCTCTGGCTCACACCCCAGCTTGGAAGGGTAAGGAACCTGGGGAGACGAGGCCACCCCAGCTGGCAGAAGGACAAGAAATAAATGTTCCTGGGCTGCAGGGCCTATTTGCAACCACACTGGGCTGAAGAAGCCCAAAGAAAATATTCCATATTGATGAGTGTTGACCAGGCTCACGGATTTAAAATCTAAGCACAAATTTATTTGAAGGGCAATCTGGAAGTGTCTATCAAAAATGAAAGATGCACCTCCCTTGTTTGGTGACTATTTGACCACCTCTTATGCCCAGGTGCTGTTCCAGGATTTGATAACAGTGAGGAAGACAGGCCGCATCCTCCCAAATCTTACTTTCCTGTGGCAGGGACGAATAGATAACGAGCCAATCATGGAAAACGCTGTCAGAGAGCAGTAAGAAATGTGGACAGAAAAAGAGCAGCATCCAGGGATTGAGAGAGCAGGGGCAGGTGGGGTGGGTGACTACCCATTAGACAGGGTGGCCAGGGGTGACATTTGAGCTGAGCCCAGAATGAAGTGAGGGGACAAATCAAGTGACCGTCTGGGACAGGAGCTTCCAAAGCAGAGGGAGCAGTGAGTGCAGACCCCTTGGAAGGGAGTGAGTCGGCCGTCTACTGGGCCAAGGCCAGTGCAGCTGGAGGTTAGCACCTGGGAGGGGAGGAGGAAGCCAGGTCAGAGAGTGAGAGGGACTGGGGGCAGATCTCGTAGAGCCTTTCAGCAGAGACTGCAGCAAAATCCCCCTTGTCTTTACAGGGCTCACATACAGACCATATCTCCCAGCCTCTTGGCTACATCAGTAAGTTCTTGCCAGTGGGCCATGAATGGAGAGGATTTCTGTTTCTTCTTGATTCTGCACTTGTAAAATGAGTGGGCAATGTCCCCCTCTCTTATCCCTTCTCACAGGCGGAACAAAGACCTGGTGCCTGTGAGCCCACCTCATCCATGTGGACAAGGCAAAGGCCCCAGGACAGAGGTTCTCAAAGTATGGTCCCCGGACCTGCCACATTAGCGTCACCTGGAAACTTATGGAAACACAAACTTTCAGGCCCCACTCCAGACCTACTGAATCAGAAACTTTAGGGGTGGGGCTCAGCAATATGTGATTCTGATGCATTCAAGTTTCAAAACCGTTACCCTAGAGCAGGGTTTCTTAACATCAGCACTAATGACATTTTGGACACATAATTCTTGGTTGGGGGCAGGGGGTGTTGAATGTATTGTAGGACGTTCAGCACCATGTCTGGCTTCCACCCCCTAGATGACAGTGGCACACACCCTTCCTCACTACTCAGTTATTACATCCAAAACTGTCTCCAGACATTGCTAAATGTCCCCCAGGGGGTGGGCAAAATGGCCCCCAGTTGAGAACTCCTACCCTAAAGGATGGAGGACCAACAAGTTGGGAGGGACCTGGGTCTTTAGTTGGCCATGTAGAACAGAACCAGTCCCCACCAGGAACTGCCCACTTGCCTCTGGACTGTTGGGTAAAAGAGAAATTGGCATTTTATTTGAGAAACTCTATTTTGAGTGCCTGTGCAGAAGTTCAGTCAGCATGTCAACTAATGCCAGCTTTTTATGCCCTGGTAAAAACTTAGGACTTTCTCTTCATGTGATGGGAAACCACTGGAGTTTGGTTACAGCAAGGTAGTGGCATTATTAGTTTTTAAAGGTTCACTCTGGAAGCTGTGTAAAGATGGACCACAGAGATGCAGAAAGGGTGTGTTCAATGGGCTGGATGTAGTACCTGAGGGAAAGAAATTGGTCAGCTCAGCAACTGAGTGAGTGATGGTGCCATTGACTAAATTGGAGAAGTGGGGGGGTGGGAAGAGCTGCTTTGTGGGCATGGGTATCAGGAGTTCAGTTTGTGCTCTTTGCTGCAGCAAGTCACTATTTAGAATGAATTTATCTTTCAGATACACTCCTACAGATTCACAAAGGTATATGTGCAGATATGCTCAAGGCAGATGGACTTAAATGTCCATCAGTGTGGACATGCTTCAATACATTGCTGTGCATCCAAGTAGAGAAATATTATTTGCAGATGTTAAAAAGAGTTAAGTAGATTTGTACACTGCAGTGGTCAAGAGCATAAGCTTTTGATCCTGATTTCTGGGGTTTGGTTCATCTGGGTTGACCTTGCCCTAGCTGTGACCTTGGGCAACATGTATTACCTTTTTAGATGGTTTTCTCAACTATAAATCAGGGATAATAATAATAATACCTCTCCCATAGTTTTGTTTTGAGGGCTAAATAAAATAAAAATACACAGTACTTATTAATAGTTGGCTCCTTCATTAATAAGCACTTTACATATGTTACCTATTGTTCCTGTTATTATTTACATGTACTGATATGAAAATATTCCCAAGATATTAATTTTTAAAAACATAAGGCACTGAACAGTGTACATAGTATTATCAAAAGACAAAATAGTTCAAACCAGCCCATACCAGTGGAGAATGGGAGAAGAGTGCCAGCTACCTGATCCACACCCTCCTTCCTCCAGGAGCTCAGAGCCCTGCCCAACTCAGCAGCCACACACACCCCCACCCCCCAACAGAGAGTGAGCAGGGATTATTCTGGTCCCTTGTACTTGTCACCTGGATCCAAACCTGCCTTCCCCAAGAGCTCAAAGGCCTACCTGCACAGCAAGCCCACCCACACTGGCAGAGAGGGTGTGGGGAATGAGTGATCACTTACTATCATGCTCACCCAGAACAAAACCTATGTCACCCAATCCAGCTATCAATATAGAACACTTCTACAGGTAAGAGTCTCTCCCCTCAAAAACAACTCCAAAAATTAAAAGATGCAAATACAAAACCAGATGCCCAACTTCAACACAGACACATGAGAAGCAAGAAAAAAAAAAAAAAAAAAAAAAAACAGAGAAACATGACACCCCCAAAAGAAGAGAATAATTTTCCAATACCAGACCCCAAACAACAGGAAACTGGTGAAATGACTGAAGAGGAATCCCAAACAGCAATCTTAAGGAAACTCAATATGATGCATGAAAAAAAATAGACAGAAATCACAATGAAGTAATAAACAAAAACAAAAAACAAAGCAATGCAGGACATGTATGAGAAATTTGAAAAAGAGATAGAAACTTTAAAAAAGAACCAAGCAGAAATCCTAGAGTTGAAGAATTCATTCAATGAAATAAAAAATATATCTGAGAACTTAAGCAACAGTGTAGAACAAGCAGAAGAAAAAAACTCTGAACAAGAAGACAAGCTTTTTGATTTAGCTCAGCTGGACCAAAAAAATAGAAAAAAAGAATTTTAAAAATAAAGACAGCCTATGAGATCTTTCTGATAGCCTTAAGCATATAAACATCTGTATTATGGGTGTACTGGGAGGGGAAGAGAAAGGAAAAGGCATTGAAAGCTTATTTAATGAAACAATAGCCAAAAATTTCTCAAATATCGGGAGAGATACAGTCTCCCAGATCCAAGAAGCTCAAAGATCCCCAAACATTCAACCCTAAAAGGACCTCCCAAAGATACATTGTAGTCAAATTGTCAAAAGTCAAAGACAAAGAAAGTATTCTAAAAACAGCAAAAGAGAAGTGTCAAATCAGCTTCAAGGGAACCTCCATCAGACTAACAGCAGACTTCTCAAAAGAAACCCTACAAGCCAGGAGAGAGTTGGATGATACATTTAAAATGCTAAAAGAAAAAAACCTGCCAACCAAAAATACTATACCCAGCAAAGCTATCCTTCCAAAGCAAAGGAAAAATAGCATCTTCCCCAGACAAATAAAAACTATGGGAATTTACCACCAAAAGACTGGCTCTTTAAGAAATCCGCAGGGTGTCCTACATCTGAAATCAAAACAGAATAACTATCATCATGAATATATGAGAAAGAATAAAAACCATTAGAAGAACAGATATGCAAACAAGAAAGAGGAACAAATGTATCTCATCACCACACACACAAAAAAACTCACAAAGCCACAAAGACAAACAATAAAAGAGAAAAAAGAAATAAAAAACAACCATTAAAAAAGTTAATAAAATTAATAAAAGAAATTAAATTAATAAAAGAAATATAAAACAACCATTAAAAAAATTAATAAAATGGCAGGAATAAGGAATATGGCAATACTTTTCAATATCAACCACAAATGTAAATTGATTAAATTTCCTACTTAAAAGATATAGAGTGGCTGAATGGATTTAAAAACTAGATACAACTATATTCTTCCTGCAAGAAACTTACTTCACCAATAAAGACACATATAGACTAACAGCAAAGGGATGGAAAAATATATTCCCTGCAAATGGAAACCAAAAATGAGCAGGAGTTGCCATACTTAGATAAAATAGACTTCAAACCAAGAACTACAAAAAGAGACAAAGAAGGACATTCTATAATAGTAAAAGGATCAATGCAGCAAGAAGATAAAACAAACATAAACATATATGTACCCAATGTGAGAGCACTACATATTTAAAGTAATTATTATTAGATCTAAAGGGAAAGACTGACCCCAACACAGTAATAGTTGGGGAATTTAACATGCCTCTTTCAGCCTTGGACAGATGATCTAGAAAAAAACATTAGTAGACAAATATTGGACTTAAACAGCACCTTAGACCTAATGGACATGACAAACATTTACAAAACATTTCATCAAATAACTGCAGAGTATACCTTCTTCTCATCAGCACACAGATCATTCTCCAGGATAACCACATGTTAGACCACAGAAGTCTCCACAAATTTTAAAAAGATTGAGACCATATCAAGTATATTTTCAGACCACAATGGAATAAAACTAGAAATTAACAACAAACAAAATATGGGAAACTATACAAATACATGGAAATTAAACAACATGCTCCTGAATGACCAATGGGTCAAAGAAGAAATAAAGCAGGAAATCAAAAAATTCCTTGAAACAAATGAAAATACAACTTACCAAAACCTATGGGATACTGCAAAAGCAGTATTAAGAGGGAAGATTACTGCAGTAAGTGCTTACATCAAAAAAGTTGAAAGATCTCAAATAAGCAACTTAATGTTATACCTCAAGGAACTAGAAAAGCAAGAAAAATCCAACCACGAAATTAGTAGACAGAAAGAAATAATAAAGATCAGAGCAGAACTAAATGAAACAGACCCCCCCAAAAAATTATACGAAAGATCAATATAATAAAAACTTCATTTTTTGAGAAGATAAACAAAATTGACAAACCATTAGCAAGACTAACCAAGAAAAGTAGAGAAAAGACCCAGATATGCAAAATCAGACATGAAAATAGAGACATTACAACTGATTCCACAGAAATACAAAGAATCATTAGAGGCTACTATGAACAACTACACACCAACAAATTTGAAAATCTAGAGGAAATGGACAAATTTATGGACATATATACCCTATGAAGACTGAGCCAAGAAGAAATAGAAAACCTGAACAGACAAGTAATGAGTAACAAGACTGAATCAGTAATAATCAATAGTCTCCAAACAAAGAAAAGTCAGGACTGGGTGGCTTCAATGCTAAATTCTACCAAACTTTTAAAGAAGATTTAATACCGATTCTTCTCAAACTATTCCAAAAACTTGAAGCAGAGGGTATTCTCCCAAACTCATTCTATGAGACCAGCATCACCCTGATACCAAAACTAGACAAAAGACACAACAAAAAAGAAAACTATAGGCCAATATGTTTCTTGTACTTAAATGTGAAAATTCTCAACAAAGTGCTACCAAACAAAATCCAACAGCACATCACAAAGATTATATGCCATGACCAAGTGGGATATATCCCAGTAATGCAATGGTTTAATACATGCAAAGCAATAAATGTGATATGCCACATCAACAAAATGAAAGATAAATACCATATGATTCTCTTAATAGATGCAGAAAAAGCATTTAATAAAATTCAACATTGCTTTATGATAAAAACTCTCAATGAATTAGTTATACAGGGGAAGTATCTCAACTTAATAAAAGCCATATATGACAAACCCACAGCTAACATCATCCTGAATAGGGAAAAGTTGAAAGCTTTTCCTCTAAGAATGGGATCAAGACAAGGATGCCCCCTCTTATGACTTCTATTTAACATAGTACTGGAGGTTCTAGCCAGAGCAAGTAGGCAAGAGAAAAGAATAAAGTACATCCAAATTGGAAAACAGGAAGTGTGCAGATGACATGATCTTATATATACAAAAACCTAAAGACTCCACCAAAAAAGTCTTAGAGCTGATAAACAAATTCAGTAAAGTTGCAGATATAAAATCAATATCGTCACTAATGTGCCTATACACCAACAATAAACTAATAGAAAAAGAAATCAAGAAAGCAATCCCATTTATAAGAGCTACCAAAAAAATAAAATATCTAGGAATAAATCTAACCAAGGAGGTGAAAGTTCTCTACAACGAAAGCTACAGAACGCTGATGAAAGGATTTTAAAAACACACAAAAAAACGGAAAGACATTCCATACTCGTGGATTGGTAGAATTAATGTTGTGAAAATGTCCATACTACCCAAAGGAATCTACAGATTCAATGCAATCCCCATCAAAATACCAATGACATTCTTTGCAGAAATAGAAAAAACAATTCTAACATTCATATGAAACAACAAAAGACCTTAAAAGCCAAAGCAATCCTAAGCAAAAAGAGTAAAGCAGGAGGCATTACACTACCTGACTTCAAATTATACTACAAAGTTATAGTAACAAAAACAGCATGGTACTGGCATAAAAATAGACAAAGCCCAGAAATAAACACACATTCTTATAGCCAATTGATTTTCAATAAAGTCACTAAAAATATGCATTGGGGAAAGGACAGCTTCTTCAGTAAATGGTGTTGGGAAAACTGGATATCCATGAGCAGAAGAATGAAACTAGACCCCTGTCTCTCATCATGTACAATCAGAATGGACTAAAGACTTAAATGTAAGACCTGAAACTATAAAACTTCTAGAAGAAAACACAGGATAAATGCTCTGGGAGATAGCACTAGGCAAAGATTTTATGAATAAGACCTCAAAAGTGCAAGCAACAAAAGTAAAAATAAACAAATGGGATTACATCAAACTAAAAAACTTCTGCACAGTAAAGGAAACAATCAACAGAGTGAAAAGACAACCTACAGAATGGGGGAAAATATTTGCAAACTATTTATCTATCTGACAAGGGACTAATTTCCAGAATATACAAGGAATTCATACAACTCAATAGTAAAAAAAAACCAAATTACTCAATTAAAAAATGGACAAAGGAGCTCAATAGACATTTCTCAAAAGAAGACGTACAAACAGCCATCAAGTATATGAAAAAATGCTCAACGTCATTAATCATCAAGGAAATGCAAATCAAAACCACACTGAGATACCATTTTACCTCAGTCAGACTGGCTATTACCAAAAAGACAGAAAATAAATGCTGGTAAGGATGTGGAGAAAGGGAAACCCCTATACATTGTTGGTTGGATTGTAAATTATGTGGCTGTTATGGAAAACATATGGTTGTTTCTCAAACAACTACAGATAGAATGACCCAGCAATCCCACTACTGGGTACATATCCAAAGGAATGGAAATCATCATGTCAAAGGGATACCTGCACCCCTGATTCATTGCAGCTCTGTTCAAAATAGCCAAGATATGGAACCAAACTAAATGTCCATCAACAGATATTAGGATAAAGAAAATGTGGTACATATACACAATGGAATCATAAAACTCAGCCATAAGAAAAAATGAAATTCTGCTATTCACAGCAACATGGATGAACTTAGAGAAAATAATGCTTAGTGAAATAAGCCAGGCACAGGCAGAGAAATACTGCATGTTCTCACTCATATGTGGGAGATTAAAAAAAAAGAGGACAAAACAAGTAAACAAACAAAAACAAATAATAAGTTGAACTGCTAAAAGGAGGGAGAACTATGGTTACTAGAGGTGGGAAAGGGAAGTGGGGAGGAAGGATAGTGAAAGGCTGATTAATGGACACAAAAGTACAGTGAGACAGGAAAAATAAGCCCTACTGGTGTACAGTCAACCCAGAATTCTATAATCAATAATGTTTTACTGCATGTAACCAAACATCTAGAAAAGAGTAGATCAAACGTGTACATCACAAACAATTGTTTTACAATGAATAGGTTAATCACCCTGAATAGATCAACACACATTGTATACATGTATTGAAATACAACAAATATGTACAACCAATGCGTTTCAATAAAATTTTTTTAAAAAGATCTGTTAAATATGTTGATAATGTATCTTATAGGCATACTCAAACAGTGCAGATCCACATTATTAAAGCCTGTTTGGGGACCACCTATGGAAATAATTACAACATTGTTGTTATATACATTATTTTGCATTAAACTGCAGAGCCCTAGCATGGTGCTTCATTTTATAAAACCCCTAGTTCAACATGCTCCTATCCCAGTGGGTATATAAAATCAAACTATAGTCTACTTTGGATTGTTTCTGAAAATTAACCTCATTGTAGATTACGCATGAAAAAAAGCCTCCTCCCATCCCCATCCCCACCCCCCCCCAAAAAAGACAAAATGACAACAAATTTAGTTTAAAGATCAAATTGGATTTTATTAGCAATTCTAGAATTGGACAACATCTCATTTTTTAAAATAGAATGGGTGTTCCAATGAGCTGAGCAGGGGAGTTTGGCTTTATAGGCAGAAAAGGGCTGAAGAAAGCAGAGACAGAGAACAAAAAACAGACTGGTCGTTTCAAAGTGACTTTCCTTTTAGGGTTAAAACAGAGGGGACTTTCTTATCTTGCCAGTTCAGATAAACTGACCCCCTTCTGATTGGTTGCTGTGAATTTCTTGTGTTTTGAAAAGCTGGCCCATTTCAAAGTTCAGTTTATGTGGTACTTAGCACAAGGGACTCCATTCTAGTTTGGTCTGGTCTGTTGAGCCTACTGCAGGAGCTCAGTCAAAATAATAGCCTCCCATAAGTTTCTTAGAACAATGTTATCACTTATGTAAAAAAAGAATACACACACACATCCTGTAGCATGTATATCAGTATTTGGAAGAAGAGATAAGGATCTAATAAGTGATTATTCTTAAGTAGTAGGGTATGTGTTGAGGGGCTTTAGAGGACTTTTTGTTTTGTTGTTTCTGTTGTGTTTGAGTTTTTACCAAATGTATGTAACATATCTATCAAGGAAAAAAATGTTTTAGAAAGACTAGGTAGAGACTAGGTTTCTTTACTGTAGGACTTCTTAGCATCCTTAATATAAGCTAACTTATTTTTATTCTCCGAGAGGAGCAAAATCTGTGAGATGGCGTGCATCAGAATATTCTGGGGAAGCCCTGATCCAGCCACCACCGCTGCAGTGAGCTCTCCCAGACCAGGAGCTGTTACAGATGGCTGGTGCTGGCCTCAGCCCCACTAGAATATGTTCCAGGCATTTTTGCAGGCCTCAGACTGCTACTTCCAAACTCAGCTGAGAAAGGCACCTTAAGATACGACAGCTCTTTCAGATAACTTTTGACTGGCCCGCAAAAGCAATCGATTCTTAAGAAAAGCCCCATAAGTTATCTTTGTCTCTTGGGTTTATACCTCCCTTTGTGAACGAATGACAGGCAAGTTCCCCAGGAGCTGGAGGAGAGGAAGTATTTATACTGCACCACCCTGGGACATGTACCCGCCCTGCACCCCATTTTCCATGGTGTCCTTAGCTGGGTGCACGTGCATCCAAGCGCCCTGGACCAGGGCCAGCTGTCTGCCTTGCAGTCTCTCCCAACTTCTCTGCCTTCTTATTTCCTCCCCATGTTGAGGCAGATTTTTCTTTTTCTCACTTGCCCCTTTTTTGTGGGGGAGAGAGCAGGCCAGGGAGGGAGGGGGTTGTTAACATTTTAATCCTGGTGATCATTCATTTTTAGTCTTCTTTACTATTTATAAAAAACATGCTCAGGCACATAAAGCTCCTAGTGACCTATCAAAAACACTGGGAGTTAAGTGAGCCCAAGCCTCAACCCTTGCTACCCAACCAATTACCATGATCATGTCTTTCCTCATTAAAAGTTACTATTCATCTAAGTGGCTCATAACAATGCCTGGCATATGGCAACTGCTTTTTATTTTTAATAGCTACATTGTATCATTATACTCTACAATCAACATTTCTCACTATTTAACAGACTCTGGAATTACGCAAATTTTCAATGAACAGATTTATACTATGAATGTGGAACAAAGACAAGCAAGTGGCATGACCTGCAAAACATGAAGGTCTTCACAGCAGTGGGAAAGTGAGAATAAAATAAAACACTCCATCGAGAATAAGGAGCCTCTCCTCTCATGGCCATTGCCAACCCAGGTGTCTCCCATTCTTTACTTCCCAGTGGGCGTCTCCCCTCCACACAAGTGGTTCTTAAACTTTAGCATGCATCAGAAGCCCCTGGAGGTCTGGTTAAAAAAAGATTACCGATCCCACCCTCCAGAGTTTCTGAATTAGTAGGTTGGGGTAGAGCCAGTTAATCCTTTTCTAACAAGTTTCAGAAGATGCTGATGCTGTTGGTCTGGGGCCTACACTTTGGAACCCACTGTCTTACACATAAATTTAGAAGCTGACATTTAAAAGTGCATCTCGCTTGAATTAGGTCATCCACCCAGCTTGTCAATATCAATCAAGGTCCTGTCAGTCATTATTGCATTTGGTTGGTGGCATCCGTGCATCTGAGAGGCAGGCTCTCTAATCCTTATATGGGTCACTGATGCAAATATGCACCCCAGCTGGCTAAGGACAAAACCCAGGTCAGCAAACCCCTAGCTTTTAGGTTCACCTCAAACCATTATCAATTACAGTAGTTTTCAATCCTAGCTAAACTTTAAAATCACTAGAGAGCTTAAAAAAAAGAATGAAAAATAATGCTCAGGTTCTACCCCAGAGAGTCTGGGTATATTAGCCTGGAGTACCCTCAGGCACTGCTGATTGAAAAAATCTTGCCAGGCGGTAATAACGTGCAACCGTTATTACCATTTAGAGGTCTCACTCGTTTAATTTGTTAAATCAGCCCAACTGAAATGTCCTTCTGCTCACGTAGCTTTAACTTAAGTTCTAGTAAGCTTAACTTGTTTAAGCTATTGTGAGAGATGTTATCAAAAGCTTTGCTGACATCGAGGTCCTTCAGCTTCCCATCTTATATATGGTCATTGTACTTTCAAAGACATAAAATTATATTGGTCTAGCATTACATGATCTCAGGGAATCATAATAATTCTAAAGATTACCTATTTTCAATGCTTACAATCTGTTGAGGAATTTTGCCTGGGGTTGATTTCAAGCTCACAGAAGTATATCCATTTAGTTTTCATCATCATAATGTAATGATAACTAACATTTATTGCTTGTTAATTTGGTGTCAGCCACAGTGCTCAGTGCTTTTCATAAATATTTGCACAATAACCTACGAAATAGCTATTACTATTTCCATTTTACAGACAAGAAATGCTGGTTGGATTCTAGCTGTCTCCAGGGCCTATGCTTTTAACCACTAGACGTTGCTTCTATTTATATTTACCAGGTTCCATATTGTTCCTAAACTGTCCTATGGTGACTTACAGGGATGTTAAAGATTTGAGAAAGCATGAAATAACTGGAATAAAGTAAAACTGGACAGGGTCAAAATGAGTCATGGGTCAGAACCAAATGCCTGCACATTTGCTAATGGGAGGGCCATCAATTTGGCTTTGAATGTTCTGGAAATGTCAAGTCAAAATAAGATCAGATGTTCAACTGCACAGTGGACATTGGATTAAAAACAAACATAGCTTAGGAGAAGTACCTAAAAAATTCTGGGTGCTTCCTAAAGAAGGCACTAAGGATTACAGGAATGTCTGCAAGAACATCCTCATGACCCATGCAGATAAGAACCATAATTTACACCATCTACTTCCGACCATATTAAGCAAACTGGGGATTTGTCTAGTTCTATAATTCTTTAAAGATTTCTGTGTTCCTGTTTCCAGGACCTTGTTCAACCATTGTCTACTCATTCCAAAAGAATGCTAACAGCAATTGAGCAATTTTTTGGTGACATTTTCTCAGTAACCTGGGAGGGATGTAGTTTGAACAGTCAAGATTTACTTTTGGAAAGTTTCACAATGTCTCTTTCAGACTCTGATGCCGTGAAATCACACCTAACTTTTTCCTGGATTTTAAGGAATGTTTTCCCAATGCCTGCTTTCCCCTTTCTGATCATCACAGCATGGAGTGGATAGGGCTGTGTATTAGTCCATTTCTGTTGCTATAACAGAATAGCTGAGACTAGGTAATTTATAAAGAAAAAATGAAATTTATTGCTTACAGTTTCTGAGGCTGGGAAGTCCAAAGTCCATCTGCTGGTGGGGACAGTGACCTAGGGGTCTCCCATTGCAAGATGATGGAAGCAGAGAGAGTAGAGAGAGACAGACTCTCTTCTTTTAAAGACCTCAGAACCATGCCCCTGACCACCATTTGTAATCCATTCACTACTGCACGGTCCTACAACCCAATCACCTTTTCAAGGCTCCACCTTTCAATTACCATAATAGGATCTCCCACTCTCTCGACAGTCACAGTGGGGGCTAAGTTTCTAATACATAAAACTTGGGGGACACAATTCAAGCTTCAGGGAGTTTTCAGGGGACATAATTCAATCCACTACATTTGTCCACAGGTTGTCTGTTGGCTCTGCCGGTGAGGCCATCATAAATTGAAATAACAAGATCACTCCCTACCAGGACCCCATGGCCATTTTACCAACTCATTCCTCCTTGCAGTTTAATGCTAAGAATAGCAGATTCCCTTATGTCAGTTGAAGTAGTCAATGGATCAAACCAATAATGTATCATTTATATTTATGGGACTATATAGTAGCAGGAAGTTTATCTTCAAAAATATTGGTATTTTCTTGCCATCTGAGAAAGACATAGTGTTAAGTGGGTGTCAGTCCATTTGGGCTGCTTAGACTGAGGGATTTGTAAACAATGGAAATGTATTGCTCACAGTTCTAGAAGCTGGGAAGTCCAAAATTAAGGCACCAGCAGATTTGGTGTCTGGTGAGGGCCTGTTCCTGATAGATGGATGGTGCCTTCTTGCTGTGTCCTCACAAGGTAGAAGGGCAAGGCAGCTCCTTTGAGCCTCTTTTATAAGGGCACTAATCCCATAGATTGAAATAAGGTCACTCCCTGCCGGGCAGCCATCAAAACGTCCATGTTACCAACTCATTCCTCCTTGCAGTTTAATGCTAAGAACAGATTCTTTTATGTCAGTTGAAACAGTCAATGGATCAAATCAATAATTTATCATTTATATTTATGGGACCATACAGTAACAGGAAATTATCAATCACTTCCCAAAGACCTCCCCCCTATGAACACTATCACATGGGATATTAGGTTTTTCCAACATATGAATTTGGGGAGCATATCAACATTCAGACCATAGCAATTTGGGGAAGGACTTGGCAAAGACTCAAGGCTAGAATTACACATCATTTACAAAGGAGTCTTCCATCTTCTAATATTAAGCTACTCAGAACACTCTCACCCAACTCCTGTTAGCTGGTTCCTTTTTGTATCCTTCCAGTCTCACTTGAATACCAGCTTCTCAGCTGAGACTTCTCTGACCACTCTATGTAGGCAGCCCCAACCCCATGATTAATTTGTGTTTACTTATGTCAATTACCTGTCTGCCCCACTAGGAAAAAAGCTCAATGGCAGACACTTACCTTGTAGTACCAGGACCTACAACAAGGCTTGGTACCTAGTAGGGGCACTATAACTGCTAGAAGGAGCAAGAGCAGGCAGGCAGGTGAGCCCCGGCCTGCAAAGTGGTGCCAGAGAGGCAGGCAAGGCCTACTCTACACTACATGCAGACGGGGGGGCTATAGCAAAGAGAGAGGGACCTGAGTGAAAAAGCTAATTTTATCCTAATAACTAAGCCATTTAGATGACTTGAGTGTATGAAACTTAGGAATAAAGTTGCTGGTCATGTTCTTCAAAGTAAGGAAAATAGATCATGTCCTCCTTGGCAGAAAGTACAGAAAGAACTGAGATGGGCCGAACGTTTATATCATTAAATAGACCCCAAGCAAACTTGACTCTACTTCCCTAATGTGCTACTTTACTGCCTGCACAGGTTCCCCAAGATGGTACCTCAGGATGTCACCCTGCAGGGTGCTGAAATCCAAAGCCAGAGTTTAACAGTAGTCAGTCAGCTTTTCCTATAGTTAGGAGAAATTAGAAACATAGTTACAGGGTTTAGAAAAAAGAAATGCTAGAAGAGCAGGAAGGAGACACTTGAAATTGGTCAACATAAATACAAATATGGACTAAGAGAAAAAGAAGGGCAGGAAGATGTAGTCAGAAGAGTGAGGAAAAGCAGAAAAATCTGGAAAAAAGAATGTAACGAAGTTGTTTCCCCTGGCTGCGTGGAGTTGTCCAGGCTATTTTACCTTCAGTGCATCTGAGGAAAAGGCACTGTAGCAATAAAGTGTTGTGATTCATGTAGAGTGACTCATAGGCTCTCTTCTCAACACACAGAGAGCTGTCAGCTCTCTCTGCTCTGCTCTGCTCAGCCGAGCAATTTGCTGGCTGAGAACCTCAAGTCTCATGTGGCACTGTGGGGAAGGGTGGGGGGCGAGACAACATGTCCATAGCAGACACATGCAGGTAAGTCAGTGGCCACGTGTGAAAGAAGATCCACAGGCTAGATGCTCCCACCTGCACCCCTGCCACGTCGTCCAGAACAGAGGGCTCCAAGGAGAGTGAGCCCAAGAAAAGATTACTGAGAAAGTGCTGCAAAGAGGGCTTTTCAGAAAAGGATGTTTGGATTTGCTTCCATGGTTTAAGTCACGTTTTGGCCAAAAATCATGTTAGGGTGTTACTCAAACTTGGAAACGCTTTTATAACTTGTTCAAAACTTTCCAAATGAAGAGTTTTCAGTGTTTTAAAGCCTTTGGTTATAATTATAAAACTCTAACACGTTTTGATTAGTTTGCATTGCCTGCATCAGAGAGGATGGAAATTTACTAGCCAGATTTTGACCAAAATCTTTGCATACTAGGTAAATAAAAATGAATAAAGCATCATGACTTAATGTGACCTGTAGCATTCTTCCTCCATTTAGAGTTATTAGATTTTTGGAAGCCATCTTTTTTCAGCCATGACAGTGCATTAAAACCAACCATCAAATTAGACTGAACTTAGAAACTGACATGTGAATTATTTTATCAGTCTTAAAACATTTAATGAAGTGTTTGTTCATCGTTGTCCTTAAAAACACTGGATAGCAATTTTATCATTAACGTTTTTATTTTGAATTATTATTTTTTGGTGTCCAGCCAGTACGGGGATCTGAACCCTTGACATTGATGTTAAAACACTGCACTTTAACCAACTGAGCTAACCAGCCAGCCCTATTATTAACATTTTTAAACAATTGATTTTACCTCATTCAAAACTTCTATTTTATAATACAATTTACTCATGCACAAAATTTATTAATAAACATACATAAGGTGGTATAAATTCAAACAGCTTGCTATTAGAGTTTATAACCAAAACAGTCAGGTAATTATTCACGTTAGAGATATAAAGGCAGGTATCTATGAAGCCTAGATACTAATATGCTTTTTCATTTTTTGTCACCAATTTTAAATTGTCCAAATAACGACTGTTGTGACTGCTCCACAATTCTTACATTTCCCTAATCATTCTAATCATTTTTAGAGATGGCAGCAAAACACTTGATGTAATGGAAGGTTTCCCTTCTATAAAACCAAAGGCAATTCTGTATTGATTTTTTTCTTCTAAAAACACTATAATACGAGGTTTTCTAAGAGTCCAAAGAAAAAAGAAACAGCTATCAAGAACAAACACTGTATCTAATCAAATCAGATCCTGTTGCAGAATTCCTCTGCCTCTGAGTCCACACATTGGTCACTTGCTGCAGAGCCCCCCAGTTTTAACTCATCATAGATTAAGGCTTCTGGGGGCATTTCATAAGAGAACCTGATTTGGACTATTTAAAATGCAGATTACCTTTGTGAAAATAAAGCAGACCTTTCCTTGCTTTGTAAATTGAAGAGATGGTTCCAAAGCTCATGGAATTAAAGCCAGGTGGTGTCCGCTATTAGGCAGCCAGGAGACTCAGGATCTACTCTGATCCTGTAGCCAATCATTTCAAACCTCTCTTCACCTCTTAGATTTTTTCTCTACAAAATGAGGTGGGAGGTGATTTCCTAGTATGAAGTAGGTTTCTCTCTAGCTTTCCCAGTCCAAGATTATTACGAGCCAGGCCAAATTCTAAAGCAGAGTTTAGATTTAAGACAACGTGGCTTGTAAATGATCTTACCACATAGAAAGTTTCTGGATTTTAATTTGCAGAATGTTTGGTCACACTTGGCAGAGGCGAGCAAGATGAAGGGTGGCACGAAGTCTCCTGCAGCTTTTCATCTCCAATGTCAAAATCAATCTATGAACCTGAATTCCACAGATCACTGACGGTATATACTTAGACGCAGGGTCTCTCTACAATCACTCATACATGCATACCATCACTCAAATTAGGCAGGTTTCAAAATTAACCATGGTGGTTTATACTATGTCAACTTGGTTACTCCAGAACTACATTTTCCAGAGTCCCTTCGCCTGGTTGTTCCGAGTCAGAATTGGCTCTAAGATGAGCTGGTATGAGATTTGGAAGGCAAAGTGAAACAAGGGCCATTTTTCTCTGGTCATCATCCTCAAACGTGGAGATGGATGGACACAGAGGTGCCTGGCCAGTTGCAGCTTGTCCCCTCATTCTCCTCTGCTTCAACTCCAGCTCCTCTTCCCAGGAATGTCACCCAAGGCTGCCCCTCTGGGGCAGCCCCCACATGCCACCTGCCTAGGCCTGCTGCAGCAGTGGACTGTGCTTTGCGTTGCTTTGCTTTGCAGATGGACTAACTGGTGACTTCTGATTCACACACCCCTTCCAGACCTTCACTTTCTCCAGCTCTTCACACGGCTGTGTCTGGTCTAATTCCTGTAACAAAAGCTGGTGTTCCATAGCACTCAGAGCAATGCTTCCGATTCACCGACCAAAGCAGACACAGATCCCCAAGTGGACACTTTCGTTCTATCTACGTGTGACCCCGTCAGAGGGAACCGAACTGAGTGCTCACCATGAAGAGAGTCTCATCCATGTTCTCTACAGTAGTGTGCTTCTTGAGGGCTCACGACATCTTAAGCATAAGAGGCATAAACTGTACCAAAAGAAAGACAACCTCTAGGTGCACGTGTGTGCGCATACAGCTGTGTGCTGGAGAACATGTGGCACGACACGTACTTTAAACATTTGCCTCAGAACCCTCGCACAGCAATGCAAGTTGCCTCCATGTAGCTTTCTTCCCCTTGCTAAGTCATTGTGTCCATCCTACATCCACAGGACCTGTCCACAGTCCTGTGCCCAGTGCGATCTCATAATGGCACTCGTCCATGGTATAATGGATGGAGCTGGCCTCCTCGGATGGAGCTAATACTCACACCGTGTTGAGGCGGTACAGCACAGCAAACGTGGGGAATAAGACTGGAAACAGACACCAACATCACTGGAGAGTGATGTCACTGAAGGTTAGGTAACACTCACACTTAGACCCTAGGTGTGCATGATGCACCCCTCTATTCCTGGACTGAAAACCCAAAACCTGAAATTAAAAAACAAAAACAAACACCATAAAAAGGTGGGCACGGATTGTTTTATTGCTTTCTTGTTTCTTACTTAATGCAGAGTCAATGTTTTTGTGTCACAGTAATAAGATATCCAAAATTCAACATTATTAAACATTCAAACAGTAAAATATGATGGGGAAAGAAGCCTTCAATGTTAACTCCGTTAAGTTAATCTGGTGGAGCCATTCAGGATAAGGCTACCCACCTTATCTTGGTTTGTGACGAGAACCGCTACACTCTGGCCCAGGGAACAGGAGAGAGTCCCAAATGCCACCCAACTGTTTAGGCACTGGGGGAGGCACTTTGGTCTCCTTTTGAAATGACCAGGGAAGACTGATAATAACTCCAATTATGGAAATCCCTCCTTTCAGCCCAGGCTTCCAAGACACCCCACCATCAAGAGTCAAATTAACTCCTAGGGAATAGAGGTGCTTATGATTATAAAGTAAAGACCAGAAATTATTCTGCTCTCAAGGAAGTGACCTGTGCCTGCAGGTCTTCTCTAAACCAATCCTTTGAAGAAAGGAAAAAAAAAAACCCAAAACCCGTCCCAAGAGCACACTAGAGAGGTCTTACACAGTGACCAGCTGAACCCGGGCAACTGTAAGCAGCGTTTTGCTTGCTGAAGGCACAGAGTCCCCATCACCTGAGGGAGGGAGATGCTGGATTGTGAGTTGTGTTCAAAACACACATCCCACCTCTGAAAAACTGCTGTCAGCTACCATACATCTGATGGCAATTTCAGTCTGATCTGTTTTTGAAAGTCCCAGATTCTTGGGCACCCCTGAAAATCTTGATGTGCCCTGTTCCTTCTACAAGAAAGCAAATTTCCAAAGGGTTGATACTCAAAGGGACACACAGCTGCATTACATCATACAACAGGCAAAAATAAATACATGACTTGAATATGAATAAGAAATTATCACGAAGAAATATCTCAGACCCCACAATTGCAAGTCACATCGTAGCAACACCTGGGAGAGTCTGAAAAATGGTAATTTGCACATAAAACATTTATCTACCATGACTTTAATCAGTTATGCTTAGAGAACAGGCAAAAATGTATGGAAATTTTTTGTTTTTGTTTTTTTTAAAGAAAAACTTCCTTAAATACTATCCTTAAATACCAAGGATAGTGATCAAAGTCACTTGGTAGTGATCAATATGTCCAATTTAAATCCTTCCCAGTGGTTATCTTACCATAACAAGAGTGGACAAGTGCCAGCTGCACCTTGCCAGTGACACTGCCAGTAAGAGTGTTGTCACACAAATCCTTTGGAAGAATGATGGACCCATGCCTTTGCCTGAGGAACCATTGCAAACCCTTCCATCTTCTGAAATTCCACAGTATTATGAATGCTCTTTACAAATACTGTGACATTGAAAAAGGAAACAACAAGGAAACAAAGGTGCATTTATTCATGTCCATGCCATCTAAAGCTACCGAGTACAGTACTCAGAACTGAAAAAGGGATGGATTAGAACCTAAAACAACAAAAACACTGGGATATTTGCCCCCTGAATTGCAGGTCTGAGTTCATAAGAATCTGCACGCTGGCAAGTCAGTCTCCTCCCTGAGAAGCACGCTTCACGCCTCCCTCTCTCCCTCCAGGATCTTCTGTCTCTCTCAGTTAAGGCCTGGACAGTATGGGGATGTGTTGCAGTCTCTCCTCTGGAGCTATCAGTCGCCTGTAGGCCTGGGCTGTGTGCAGGCAGGCTCCCATGGGCTCAGCTCTGCAGTCTGCCTCCGCAGCTCCTCGACCGTCTGCAGCAGGGTTGACCGCTCCAGCTCTAAAGCGAGGGCGGCCTGCTTCAGCTTGCTTTCGCTGGTCAGGAGCTTCTGGACTGTGGCTTCAAGGCTTTGGATCCTACCATTTGCCACCTGGAGAATGAAAGAAGAAAGGAGAATGTGACTGCCTGTGATTACATAGGAGAGAGCCTCTGTACTACACACTTGGCTGTCCAGACTTGGGAGCACTTCAGAGTCCTATTTTGGCAGAAATGAATCTCTGGTTTATTATCAGTTCTGGCCGCAAAGGAAGACATTCCCCAGCTTCCCTTGCAGGTAGGCTAAAAAAACACCCTGAGACCCTCTAGCATTTTCTTCTCCTGCTGTGGCTACTCTGCAAACCAGATGTTAAAATGGTGGCATCACAGAATGGAAGGAATTCCAAACCCTAGTCACTACCACAGGGAGGACAGCTCTGATATGGCCAAAGAACGCTTCAGGGAAAAGAGGTGGAGATCAGGAACACAGACTTCTATCGTGCAAAGCCACTGAAACTTGGGGCTTCAATTATTTCTGGAGTGCAGCCTGGCCTGTTTTGGCTAATACATATAACTATATGCACAAGATGATTTTGGACTGACAAGCAGCCAAAATTTTTCTATGTGAAGGCCCAAGTAATAACAGCTTTCTAATACGATTCTTTTTATTTTCCTTTGAGTAAAAACACATCACCATGTCAAGAAACATAAGCACTTCCCCAGAACATGCGTGGAGTGCTTAGAAAAGCCAAGCATCCTGCTGAAGGTTTACGTGCACTGTCTTGCTGCCTGGTCAGCACTACCCACAGAGATGAGCAGTACCCTCACACCCACTCTACAGAGGAGGAATGAGGCTCTCACTCACTTTCTATCCTCAGCACCCAGCACACAATCAATGCCAGTTAAGTAGATCTTCCAGGTGCTTCTCTCTAGCAACTGTCCCCTCTCTCTCTAATCCACTAAGGCAGGCTTCCCAGGCAATCAGTGTGTCAGCTCTAGTGAAGTTGAGGGTTCCCTGAGAAAACTGCAGAAACTCCAACATTTATGATGATACCCTGGAGGCCTTCCTGGCCTATTTCTCAGTTCATAGCTGCATGATGGAGCGCTCTGGTCACTGGGCCAGTAAGGCGCTGCTCTACCTCATTAATCCAGTCCAGCCTTTTATAGGCCTCCGTTTATTTTAGGTGGGAGAAATGATACTTCTATTTTTCTCTCATTTTCAAAACAAAGAAAACAGTTTGTTGAAGAAGACAACACTTGTGTCAGACAGATGACTTATGACTCAAAGCCTAGCTCTGGTTGTGCCACCAGAACACTCAAGATAAAAGAAAAAAGGACAGAGATCCTTAGTCTGTCAGCTTACTCAGCAGGGGTGGTCATGCTTGGTGTGTATCTCCAGCAGTTCTCTCTGGTCCTCAAAATCCTACCCAACGTCAGCCTCTACGTCACCATTTTGAAGTCCCACTGCATTCCAAGGTGTACCACGCTGCTTAGTTAGCAGTGAATTAATTTGCATGGTCAAATTATTTTGCATGAGCATCAGGTCTCCTCAATAGACTGAAGCTCTTTCATGGAAGAAAGCACATCTTACATTCCCCATGGTCTGGCTTCCCACAGCACCTGGCTCAGGGTGGGCATTCAGTGACTCGTAGCTGATTAGTATGAAAAGTCTGCATGCATCATTATTTGCTATCACATGCAATCATCTCACGTACTGCTGGACCAAACAGGTGAAATAGTTTGATCTTCAGCTTCTAGACAATGTTCTCATGTGTTTTAATAAGAAAATAAATGGGACTTTGTTGTGTCTAACAACTCTATGAACAGAACAAAGCTAGAAAATATGTCAATTTTGAAACTAAGGTTAAAAAAAAAAAGGTTTATGTACATTCATTATTGTATTGAACACCTATCCTTGGAAGGCCTCTGACAATCATACAAAAAAGAGACATGATTCTCACAGACAATAATGGGAAAACTATATCCAAACACCTACCAGCTAACACATCACAATCCCTATCCCACCTCTTTGGGAGCTGCAGTGTCCTACTCATCTCGGTGGCCCCCAGCACCCAGCACAGCAAGGACTCAGTTGATCCTGGTGGCTTGACATAACCTGTAGTTCTGAATGATCCCGTCAGAAGGGCAGAACCACTTGGTCAAGAGAGAGACCATTCCAGGGAGAACATCTATTACTAATTACCATTTGATGCCTTTCTTGAGGAATGTTGGTATCCGAGTAGTTTTTCACAATTCCCAGTCTTCACAAAAGGGGTACATTATCACAAAAACAGCATAAAACTGCTTTCTACCCTCCATCACCAAAAAAAACCCCCACAAGACCACATGGGCATGAGCCCAGTAAAACAAACTTTTTATCTGAGTTCTGCCTATCTTAACAAGCCAAATGTTTCAAATACAGAAGTAAGCTTTGTTTGAAGTGTTTCTGTCATGTTATATTTCAGGGACCCACTGGTGGCTTGGAAGCCATTTAAAATGACCACCTACACTGTGTGCCTTTATAGGCCAGATAAGGCTCTTTGTCCCCTTGAGACTTCATGTTACAGCTGAGACTTCTAGGGGAAACTGTATACAGGCACATTTTCAGTTAGGGCATTTCAATCTTAGAGGAAAAAAGAAGTTGGGACTGGGTAGGGAAAGCCTTTGTCTCTGTTGCTCTGTAGGAAACATCTACCAGGAACTACTGGGATAAACGCCTGCTGAGAGGAATGCATTTCAGACAAGGGTTGATTTATTAGGCTCTCAAATGCTGGCCTTTAGGGGCCAGCCTGTAGCTCACTTGGAAGAGTGTGGTGCTGTCAAATGCTGGCCTTTCTCACATCATTGCCAAGCTTGCATCTGAAAAGCCGCAACTCTCTATGGAGAAAAATCAGAGGCTTAGATCAGGACGGAAAGCTTATTCTAAGGACAGCCCAGGAGCTGCATAAAATATATATTTTGGAGGAAAAATGTATAAGATATTTTTCTCCACAGCAACTCAAAAACAATTTTTTAAGTCACTTTCAAAACAATTCCTTAACACTGTCAGCATTACTGTGACATTAAAAAAGCAGAATGTATGGTTACTTTATGTCATTTGATTGACAAAGGAGCCACACTATGCAGGTAGGTGTTCTTTTGGACTTCCTCACACAGATGACGGCATCAGGACAGGGTGGGTCAGCAGTTTGCCTGGGGGACAGTGTGGGGGAGCGAGCAGGCGGGGCAACACTGGACCTGGCAAGGCCGGGTCCCTGGACTGCACCTCGGCGCTTGCTGTACCCCACCCTCGTGCATACACCATCTGTATGGCCTTCCCTCTGCATGCCCTCACCTGCATTTATCTATGTCAAAATGGAAGTTTCTAGAAGGGAGAACTGTGACCTTCATTAATCAAATCTTTGTATCTGCACCAAAGACTCACAAATAATGACCATATGCTCTGGTTTGTTAGGTAGATTTCTGTGTCACTTTCCTCTCTCAGTTCCCCTGCATGGACCTGGCAACTTTCACTCATGAAAGCTAAAGCTCTTGATTCTCTCATTGTTACTCAAAGCACAATTGCTGGCATTCAGCCTATAGTGCCACAGCATCCTGAACCCAAGTTCATCTCTGGGCCTGTCTCCTAAAAGGGTAAGCGCGGAAACAGCCTCTCAGAAAGCTACAGGACTGTCTGACCTTAGTAAAGGATAATTTGTCTGCTCCTTAATAAAAGGACCAATTCTCCTAGGATACCTTTGATCCCAACTATAAACAGATCAGGGTGAAAAAGGTCTTCCGGTCATGGGAAAACCCAGTCTGCTGTTGCCTTTGGTGAGTTAATGAACTACTATATAGTTGTGGTTCAGGAAGCTGCTTTATAAATATACTCTACCTGCAATTGTTCAAGGAGGTCAAGGTTCTGTTTACGTAAGCTGCTGTTGGTTTTCTCTAATTTATCCATTCTTTGGTTGTCACTGAGAGGAGAGGAATCGATAAGTTCTTCCTGAAGCACATGGTACTCAACTTCATAAGCTTGTAATTGTTTAGCGATGTCCATCTCAAATACCTGTTACATAGAGAAAAGTCATCAAGCACTGAAAATGAGAAAAATCATGCACACGCACACAAACGCATGCACACGCACACAAACGTATGCACACGCACACAAACGCATGCACACATGATCACGTCAATGGGCATCCACCAAGCACCTCCTCTATGCTTAGCACTATGCCTGGCACTAGAAGTGATAAATAAGAAAAACCCTACACCGAGAAGGTAATCATTTTACTTGGGAAGAAAGGAAATATGAAACATCTAGAAATAATTCCATGGTAACAGTAAGTACAGGTTTCTGATACTCATCTTCCAAAAGCCAAACCACCCCATTTTTCAAAAGACTTACAAAAATTTATTTTTGGTTCTTATTTAACTCATTTTTTTTTTTCTTTGAGAATTCTATTAGGCTAGATACATCAACTATGGGTTAAAAGAAGAAAAAACAAAACAAAGGAGTCATAGCCCTATTTGCACAGTCACCAAGTCAAAGTTTAATTATAGTTCAATTGGGTTTTCAGAGTTAGAAAACAGCCAAGTAATGGAACTACTTACTAAAAACCCTCCTTTGCACACAGATATGCAGAAATGAGCCAAAACCCAAAAGTCACCCACGCAGATGAGTGAATACGAAACGATGCCTGCATTGTCCTCCTTTCCACAACAGTGACGAAAACCACACATGTGAAAACAGCCCCCAAGTGCACAAGTGACTCAAGCCTTCATGTCTGACTTTCTCTTGGTAAGGAAGCCACATGGCTTGATCAAGGCAGGGTGAAGGGGGTGTCAGAAGGCAGACTGAGCTGCTGCCCAGGGTACCTCCCTTCTTTCGCACTGTTTCTACGGGACAACCCTAGGAGCCGGGGCCTCTCAGCACAGGGGTGAAGCCCCAAATCATATCTGGTAGATCTGAAAACGCAATCAAGCTGGGACCACCTTAAAAAATAAAGCCTGCTAGATCAGAAGACACATTCAGAGAATGAAGTTAGACATTACAAGAGCAGAAACTGCTTCTCTACTGTGTTTCCTGAAGGAAAAAAAAAAAAAACTCCAACATAGTTAAAAAGCAATAAAAAACCAGTTTCCCCTGATGGCACCCTATCAGTATTCACACTAGCCTTTCTTCTCTGAAATCAGTTTTCAAAAACCATGTTTATTTTCTCAGCATTCCTAACAATCTTATTTTCTTTTCCTTGACATGAATTTTTAAGCTTCCTGGTTTTCAATTTAATTTAGTGGATAATACTAAGTAGGCATAAAAGTCATTCTATGCCTAAAAACTAAACTGCATTATTTCTGCGTGTGTGTGTGTGTGTGTGTGTGTGTGTGTGTGTGTGAGAGAGAGAGAGAGAGAGAGAGAGAGAGAGAGAGAGAGAGAGAGAGAAGAGAAAGAGAGAGAGAGGGACGGAGAGGGAGAGGGAGAGAGCGGCCAGTTTATGAATGTATTAAACTGATTTTCTTTTGTCCCTCAGAGTGACTGTGAGGTCAGCAGGATTATCGTCTCCATTTTACGGTCACGGTAGCTGACTCAGAGGCTTTGAGTTAGCCCTGAAATCGGGGCTCTGCTGGCAACTCTGAATGACCTTGAACAAGTTACTTACCCTCTCCCAGCCTCAGTGGCCAGCCTCCAGCACGAGGCTACCCCCACCTTCCTCCCAGCATGGCTGAGAATTCAATGAGACAACTCACGAAGTTCCCAGCACACGCCCGGCAAGTTGAGTACATGCGCCCTTAGCTAAGGGATCTGTTTCCACACACCTGTCACAAAACCCTCACATTTCAGCCTCATGCCTCAGCAAAACTACAATGGATGCCACATCATGGGATTTCTGAATAGTTCAAACAGAGTAAAAGCCACAAACACTAAAACAGATTGCTGTGGCACTAGTATGTAATTATAAATATGGTGTTGAATAAATGTCAGACACACAATCACTTTCTTTCTTCCACAAAGATGTATTTTTAAATGATGTCCTAACCTGAAAAACCTACGGATAAAACCTCTGCGCCTTTTATACACATTGATGAGCTCTTAAGGTTAATGGCTCTTAGCTGTGCCCAAAGCTGTAAACTCTCCCAGGCCTCCATTAATCCCTGGGAACCATTCTGGGTCACAAACGTCTCTGCTTAATTGCATCTTTATCTCCTGACTGCCAAAACACTCAACAGCCCTTGATTTTGCAGTTATGCCCTGGAATATATCCCAAACCATGGCAGTATGTGGCTGGTGGCAAAAGGAACACTCCAGTCCCTGAACAATGCTTTCAGTTCTTGGTCCAATTACTTGGAGAAGGGCAGAAGACAGGAGGGGTGGGAGGAGGGGCCCTGTCCCTGCACATCCAGAAGGCATAAGTGACCCGCTGCCAGTGCCAGTTCTTAGCCAAAGAAAGAGAAGACCTAACAATAAATCCTGACCTTATGGTATGCTGCCTCAGAGAACACAATCAATGAGCAAAAAGGAGGAATGTTAAAAACTGCACGTTGATGGGAAAGCAAGGTACACTTTGAGGTGTTTTCATTTCTTGCCTGTGCTCATGAGGCTGGATAACCTCCCTTTCTCCATGTGCACGGAGAGAGGCATGAGTGCCCGGCCTTGGCCGAGTCCTGCCTAAGCCATTCCCTGAGCGCTGGTCTCTCCACAAAGCTGCAAGATGCACAGCCCCTCTGCAAGGGGCTAATCTTTCCCCTCTAATCTTCCTGGTCCAGTTCAGAACGATTCCACTATAGTCGTAATTACTGGGGATCTAGTGCATTCCCATCATCCTGGCTCTTAGTTTCTCCAAGGTTTTCAAGTAATTTTCAGAATTTTAGTGAAGGAAAGGGAACATCTTTTCTGCATGGCAAAGTAGGAATTATTTTCATATTTTTGTTTTGCCAAAAAGATAAGCTACCCATTTTTAAAGTTATTGAAGCAATAAAGCTATATTATAGGAAGCTTGAAAAATAAAAATTACCAGTACGACTTCCATCATCTTGTTATACTTGTTTTCATCTTTTTTCTATAAGCACGTCTTCATAGTTGTAAACATAACCAACATAAAATTTCCTATCCCACTTTTTCCAGTTAACATTATATCATAAGAGTTTTTCCACATTTCTACATATTTTTCATAACCATAATTATAAATGTCTTCATGGTATTCTACCAGCTTAACATATCATAATCATATCAACCCATCCATCAAGCGTTGAACATCTAATTACTTCCAAGTTTTTGTTATTATAAATGACAACTCTAAGAGAATATCCTCGTACATATGGCTTTTTGCATATTTTGGATTATTTCCTAAGGATATATTTCAAGAAGTGGAATTACTGAGCCAAAGGGTATGAATAGCTTACAGGCTTGTGATATATATCACCAAATTGCTTCCCAAGTGGGAGTAATCAATGTACAATGCTATCAGCAGCACGCTAATGTGAAAGGTACAGTGTACCCTTTGCATCGGGTACTGGCATTAAAAAGTGTCATTTTGTTAATCTAATAGGTAAAGCATTACATGGTACATAAATTCAAATTATACACGAAGGTAAATACTGTGCCAGGTATCTGTTTACTAGATGGCTCTCTTCTTCGGTGAATCGTCCGGTTACATACCTGGCTCATTTGCAACTGGAAACTCAGTGTTCCTCTCGCAGTCCGTGGACACTGTATAATAAAGCCATTAACTCTGAGGTTTGTAACACTAACCACAAACTTTCCACCTTCCTAACCCCTACAGTCTGCCACTCAGTCTGCTGGTCTCAGTGGCATACCAGGGACTGGACAGTGGGAGAAGTCTGCCTAGGTATCAGCAACAAGAGGGTGCACTGTCTGTGGGGATTCAAAAAATAATAGTAAAATCCACCCACTAAAAGTTGGTCTGCGTTTTATTATCACCACATGTGAGCAATTCTAAACAACACCAGTGGTAAAATACTTCTCCCCACCATACCCCACCCTCTTGGGATGACATTTATTGTTCTTTTACAAAACTACACATTTTCAATAGTGCTAACTGACCAAGAAGTGAGGGCTCCCCATCAAGGGGAGAAGAGGCAGCCTTGCCATTGATTTTGAAGAGCATCTTCTGAACACAGGAACATTGTTAAGATTCTGGTTTCTATCCTACAAGCTCAACTAGAACAGGGAGTTGTCTAGAGTGTTTTTAATAAAGTTGCCCACCAAAGAACTTTTCAAATGTGTGTATGTGAGTCCCCTGGGGATCTTATTAAAATGCAGATTCTGGGGCCAGCCCCGTGGCATACTCGGGAGTGTGTGGTGCTGGTGGCACCAAGGCTGTGGGTTTGGATCCTATATAGGGAAGGCCAGTGCGCTCATTGTCTGAGCGTGGTGGAGACAACACCAAGCCAAGGGTTACGAACCCCTTACCAGTCAAAAAAAAAAAAAAAAAAAAAAAATGCAGATTCTGGTTCAGCACGTCTGAGGTGGGGTCCCAGATTCTGCGTTTCTGACAAGTTCCTACATGATATGATGACCACACCTGTCCAGGGCCACACTTTGAATAGAGCCTAACGGATGCTGAGAATAGGCTATTGCACTGCCTCCCAAAGCTGCCCTTCAAGTCTGTCTTTCCTCCTCACACTGAACTGAAGCCTCCTAGTCACACAGCACTCACTGTGACAAGAGCACAACATTGAGCTCTTTCCCTTCATTACAATATTCCCAGAGCTTCCCTTCTTCTTGGGTCAGAAGACTTTTATGGTTTACATTCAGCCTACAGCTACCTTGGTTAGCACAAAGTCATACTGAGGAACTAGCACAGAGGCTTCAGAGACCTTTGTCCTTCTGCCCTGGGCTCTGTCAACGTTGGAAATGCCCTCCGTGGCTGCTCCCAGCCTGTCCACATTGAGCCAGAGCTCCAGGGCCCTGTCTTTGGCCACTTTCTCTCTGTTCTAGGATCCAGGCTGTGTCCCAGTCACTCAAGCTGAGACCATCTATAGGGAGGATGTTTAGTGAAACGGAGCCATGCCTACCGCAGAGGACTGCCCAGGCTCCCCCCACTGCCAGCCCCTCCGCAAACAGGGGCAGTGTGCTCCCTCATGTGCAATGACTGCACCTGTTGCTTCTCCCTGTGGGCCTCCCAGATTCAGGCCTGGGGGTCTTCTAGGGCTGCACAGGAAGCATGCTGCACCTGAGGCCTGCTGAGTGGGACTCAACAGTAGAGTGCCCTGTGGAAGGGAAGGGAGAAGAGACAGCGAGAGAGCAAAGTCGGATAGACAGCATTCAGATGTCAAGTTCCAGATAGAAACACAGGAGGGAAAGAGGGCAGAGAGCTGCCTGGAGTTGTACGTTTTCTGTCAAGACTGTTGGAATGAAACCCTTGACTCCAAATGTAGATTTTGTGCTCCTTACACCCATAGGACCCCCCCCCCCAAAATGCTGAATACATTAGTTACCTAGACTTGCTCTGTTCTCTCACTCCTGTGCCTTAGCATATGCTGTGATCTTTTAGCTCAGCTCTCAGCAAACAACAGCCAGAAGACTGAACCTGTCCACTGTGTTTATATAAATAACGTGTACTGCAACACAGCCACTTTGTCCCTTTATATACTGCCTGTGGCTCTTGCAGTGCAGGGGCAGAGTTGAGTAGTTGGAACAAACATCTTATATCCCACAAAGCCTAAAATAAAAGGGATCTTCAAAAAGTTCATGGAAAGATTTTTCTTGTCTTTTAAATCCATTTTTCCACAAACTTTTTGAAGTACGCTCATACTTACTATCTGGCCTTCTACAGAAAACATTTGCCGACCCATGTCTTAGCTCATTCTTTTAGGTCCAGCTGATCTCAATGACCTCGACTCCCACAGTAGCACTCAGCCACCCCATGGCCCAGCTCCCAGAGGCCCTGCCACCTTATATATAGGGTACTGAGCATATTTCTCTCTGTGCCCTGTTTCCTCATCTATAGACATGGGGATTATAAATACCATGTCCCAGAGTTGTTAAAGAGTCAATGGAATAATAAATGCCAAATCCAAAACAGTTGCCTGAAACAAATCAGGCATACACACAAAACTGCTCTTTCTACATCATATCCATTTCTACTCTTCCAACATTTAAAGCACACCTGATGCATACCAGGCATACTATGTACTCTCAATAAATATTTACTCTTTACAGAAAAGGGGAGAAAAAGGAATTTTTTCTGGGGCTCAAGACCCAGGAGGTAATCTGAATGTCCATCGGGGCCAGCCTGCCTTTGAGCCAGGGGCAGGGTAAGAGTTGGGCATTCACTTGATGCAGGTTTCAGTCTAGGTAACCAAGGCTCTCTGAGGTTGCCCCAGCAGCTATAAAACATATGTCTATGCAACAAAAGCTATAAGAAGGGAATAAATGAATATAAATACCATAAATGAAAGAACCAAAGGTTGGAAAATTCAGTATTAGGATGCAGGTAAAATACAGAAAAACTCTACAATTAACCCCCAGAGACACCTGAGTTTGAAGCCCACCTTACCACTTTGCAGCACTTGATATCCTCTCAGGAACAGAGTCATGATTGAATGAGATCATGTGTATACGCCTACATAGATTCTCACAGAACCTGGCAAAAGTAAGGACTCAACAAGCCAAAGCTAACCGTACAGAGAGCAACGTGCCAGGGAAGTAAAATACAAAGAGTTGCATAGCCTATCAGTTCACCAAAGATAGGGGCAGCACAGAAAAGACCTCCTCTTTTGCAGTGGGGTATGCAGTGTGCAATCAGAGATCCAAAGCAATAATTGGTGTGAAACCCCTCCCTTTCCAGGCCAGGCGTGCGTTGTCTTCTGCATTTACCACCTCGGATGTAGCAGCAAATGACAATCTCAAGCACTGTATTCTGGACTCAGCAGGTTCCTCTTGGACTATCAGAAATCCCCAGAATAAGGATTTTTAAAAATAGCTTTATTTCACTATTTATTTTTACCCAATTGCTCTGTGTTTTCATTATATCTGGAGCAGGTTCCAGGCTTGCGGAGCCTGACTGCTGACTCTAGCAGTGCCCTCTCAGATACCCAGCCCCTGGGCACTTCTGATGGCGACCTCCCCCTCTGCTATGCAGCTCAGCCCTTCATCACCAGCAATCATTACCGCAAGATTCTTCCTTACACAGAATCAAAATCTGCTCCCACGCCCAGCCCGGACCATTCACCATCTGGTCTAATTCCCAGCTAACTTCACCTCTCAACCTCCCACATTTCAGAGAGTAATGGTTCTACTGTACATGGAAACGAGAGGGGCTGAGACGACAGACATGGAGCTGAATCTGTAAAAAACCACATCACAGAACGAATTCATACAATATATGCTCCCTACCACAACTTGGTTATCAAACAGTTATTTTTAGAAAATTCCAATTAGTACTATTCAGAAAATTATCAAAGCACTCATTTTACCAAAGCCTACTTTGTATACATGTATCTGTTTCAGAAGAACAAACGACTGGAGCTGAAGCCACTTACATTAAGAATCTACTGTTAACTTGTGCTAGTTACACCCAAACACTGCCACTGTGGCGTTTCACCACGACACAACACACACACTCAGACACACATCTAATCATTCACCACACATGTACCGCCTTCATGCCAGGCATCATGCAAGATGCTGTTTAGAACACAAAGTAGTAGGAAACAGCTCCTGCTCAAAAGCAAGTTCGGTTTCTCCACATCCAGGATTGCTGAAGTGTTTGTAAAGTTTGGGTGGCATCATACCTGATTGATCGTCTTTTCCATTTGTACCAGGCCCAAGTTGGGTAGTGTGTTTTTTATAAAGTCGACTATGGTTTCTAGGTTTTCATGCTGCAGAATCAAGGGTTTATGGCTTCCCAACAGACTTAAAGCCACTTTAAATATGACCTCAGATCCCTGAAGAAAGATCATATCTGAGAAAACACAGAAATGCAGAAAGTTAAAACAGACCAGTTTCTGAAGAAATACCATTCCATTTCCTTTTCCACACATCATGGAGCAGGAGGGTGGAAAACATAACCCCAAATTACAAACTCTATTTCTTTTTTGAGAGCCTGATATTTCAGATAAGGTTGTCAAGGCAATACCGCAAATAATAAAAATAATAGATAAACAGACTTTGTCACAGGTTCAGATAAATCTTTTTTTTACCCTGAAAATAAATTAAATTCAAACATACTTTAAAAGTTAAATTGAGAAAGAAAAAGAAAAGTTTTTTTTTTTTTTCCCCTTTTTCGTGGCCGGCACTCAGCCAGGGAGTGAACCGGCCGGTCCTATATAGGATCCGAACCCGCGGCGGGAGCGTCGCTGCGCTCCCAGCGCCGCCCTCTCCCAAGTGCGCCACGGCTCGGCCCAAAAGAAAAGTTTTTATTAGTCTATTTTTCCAGGATTGCTCTGGATTTTAAAGGAGTTACTAAAACATACGTTTTTATGGGTAAAACTTTAAGATTTTTATAGATACAGCATCAGAAATTAAGATAAAATAAGTGAAAAATGGCCTCTGTTTTCTGTTTTGAAATAAAGGATAGAATTAAAAGATCACTACAAAGTGTAAGACATCTGCACAACTGCAAAAGTACATTATTAAATACAAGTATACTGAATTTTAACATAAAAATGGAGTAAAAAATAGCTTTCCCTCTAAGGAGTTCAAAAACTTTCTCAAGGTTACTTTCTAGTTCTTGCCATATTTTTACCTTAGGATGACTGGCAAATGTTAGCAGTTCCTACACTGCTTTTACATAGTGGCAAGCAGCTCAGGCAACTGTCTAAGCAGCAAGCCCAGCCCTTCTCTCCCTTCTTCGTAGAGTTGAAGCCATTGGAAAAGAGTCACTTATCCTGAGGCTAATGCACAACCACAGTAACTAACTACTGAGTGACTAAATTCAGGCAAGTTACCCAATAACTGGAATAAGAAAGTAGAGGCAACTGTCAATATTTCTCTTTTTTTGACTGCAGGATAATGGAAGAGAAAAAGAAGTTGTAAATTTCATCAAATCAAGGAAAACAAAAGCAGGTGAGGGAAAGAATCCGCAGCATGGCCTCTCTCTTAGTGGTTTAGTAACATTCATTCATTCACTGGGGCGGCTGGCCCAGTATAGGAATCCCTTGACCTTGGTGTTATCAGCACTAGTGTGATAATATTTAAAAGCTAGTTAACAAAGAAGCAAAGGCTGGATACTGCCATGCAAATGGGAAACTGAGTCACGGTGGTTTCTCAACAAAGAAAGGAGAAATGATAGAGCTAGGTGCCTGCTGGCCAGGTTAACGCTCGAGAATCTTTATGACCTTCACAAAGCCCTTCTCCATGTGAGTTGAGCTGGTGCCCCTGGGCTAGATGCAACCCTCAGCACTGAGTCCTGCTCAGCCTGCATCTCCCACACAGCTCAGGGCCCACACTGTTTCCACAAGAATCACAACTGCTAATGGTGTAGGGTGGCCCCACGACACTAAAAAGGACTGATCCCTTGCTTCCTTCATAGGTTTAGCTGTTGAAGCTGGGAAGATAAATTACAGAACTGATTGTATCTTTGAAATTTGACCTTCTCAGGAGAAGTATTACATGTCTCAAGGCAGTGCCATGGCAGAATATTCCTGTGAAATGTCTGGCTTAAAAGTATACGATCTACCCATATAATTCACCACTACAGAAAATAAAAAGATATAAAATAGTACTAGAAGATGTATTTTTAAACAGAAATGACACTTCCAAAAACAAAATGATAAAGCAAATTTGAAGCTTCAGCGGTTTAGAGAGAGTAAGACTTCCTTTCAATATATGAACATTTCTAGCTGAACAAAAATTGATGACATCTTTCAGAATAAAAATCCAGACTTTTTTGCAGGGATCCTGAGGAAAGGATTTCACTACCAGACCAATGATTTTCTATAGCTTGGTATCTTAAGCCTCTGAGGAACAAGTAGCTTAAAATTAAAGTACCACATTTAAGCCAATTAAAAAAAATTACTGGGAAACTTTTATGAGCATAATCAAATATGCAATTAGTATCAGTGGTCTTTTTAGGTTAGCATGGGTCTTTTGAGTTTTAATCCTTTAGGATTTTGGTAGTCAACTTAGCAAAGTGCTTCCTATAATTCCAAACTAAGACTTTCCTGGATTGTATGAAGAAAAAAGGCAATTTGGAGATGTGTGTGGTTTTTAAAAAAATCTCTACATTGGTATGTAAAAAAAGCAAAACAAAAGATAACCTAGACATGTTTATTTCATTGGGTCTGCATTTAATGTAATGAAAAAGAAATGTTCTTTCCTAATGCCATTCCCAACACTTTAACAGCACTCTTCTCATCGGCTGAGATGTTTCTTCTAACTTAACAGGCATTCATTTATTCACTAAGCATCTAATAAGTGCCAGGCACTGTATTAGGCACTGGGGATTAAGCCATCAAGAAAGCACAAAGAACAAACCGCAGAGGCACCAACAAGTATCGGTTTGGTAGAGTTATGCCCAGGGTGGTAAGAGAACAAAGGAGGAGGAAAAAGTCCAAGGAAACATGAGTTCTTGAAGAACCAATAGAAATTTGCTAGGTGAGAAATCAGGAAACAAAACCATGAGCAGAAGGAAAAGAGGGTGCAAATGCAGAGAGGTGTGAAAGAACCACGTCCTGTGCAGGAGCCTGAGAACTGCTTGGTAAGGCAAGAGCCCTGGCTATGTTGGGCAGGTGGTGGGGCAAACAGTGGGGGAGGCGGGGCTCGCTCACCAAGGGCCTTCTGCCCTGGCCAAGCAATTCACACTTGACCCAGAGTGCAGCAGGGAGTCACTGAACACTTTCTGTTCCTTTTTTCTGAGTAGGTCAGTGCATTGGTAAGGAGATGCTGTTAATGAGATCCAGGTGATGGGTCTGATGCCTGCAGGGGCTAGTTAGGTTGAGACACAGAAAAACGACCTTGTGAGGAGATTATGCTGATTCCTGCCACAGACACACAAACGCATGCTGCCAGAGCAAGGGATGCCACCCGTCACCACTCCTCCCATTCTAAGTGTCTCGCCTTCTGAGGACAAGCCAGCGGGTCATCTGCGCTAGTGAGGCCCAGGAAAGCTCAGCCCCAGAAGCTTCTGTTGGCTTGGGGAAGTCTTGAATAAGGAGCTCATTTGGGTATACAATGAAAGAATGTGCTTGAAGGGTTGAAGGAAGGACCCCCCTCAAAGTTTTGCTTGGGACATAGGGGCTCCTAAATTTGTCTGACAACAGTTAGGGGCAATACTTACATCCTTCAAACAATTTGTACTTTTTTCTCCCTCTGGAAATTTAAAACTTAAATGCAATTTTTAAATAGTAGTAAAGAAAAATGTTAACTATAAACCCAACTATTTTATTTTGCCCATCTTCCAATCCTTACACCTTTGCATTCTGAAATTAAAACAAAACAATAATTCTCCTTGGAAAACTGAGCTAATGTCCTGCATTTGGAAACGACTGTAAAAGAAGTGAACTGCTAGAGTTACCCCAGTGGCACTGCAGCAGCCTGGCTCACAACTCTGTAGCCTGCTTCCTCTCAATAGAACTTTCTGCCTCTTCCCTTTCTTCTCCTGTTCAAGCTACCTAGAAACAGGCAAAGGGTTTTATCAGGCAGGAAATGGAGGGAATCTTAAATTCAGCTGATTCCACCACTTTGCACACTATTCGCTAAGAACACCACAAATAACTATTTCCCTTTTGAGACATTTCAGGAGCCCTGTTATTGTGTTACCGTGTATTAGCACTCTACCTGAAACTCCCCATGATCTGAAAGTGCAATTCTCCTATGCAAATTTATTTATTTTTTAATTTTTCTTATTTTTTGTTCCTATGCGAATTCAGACTGCATCTCTTTTCCAGCCCTTTTTAAGTCTTTGCCAAGGGCAATCCTTCCCCCTAACTCTCTCCTGGGAAAAGGCAATCCTTCAGTAGCGGCCTCCCTCATTCCTATCAGCAACAGGTGGAAGGGGCAGTGGAGGCCGAAATGGTGCTGCGCAGACCAACAGCACAAACCAAAAACTCATTTCCTCACCACTGCATCATGTTACCTGAACAGCTGGACAGCTTCCTGGCCATATAAACAATCTTGTTTCCCCAGTCTATTTTCATTTTAAACGCTCTCTGAAGCCTTCACTATATAACAGGTGGTTTCTGTGGGGTTTTTTGCCAAAACCTTAGTTTTTACACCTCCTCACTCATCTACTTGGCAGCACATCCTACAGGAAAACATCAAGCACCTGGCATCGCCGCCGCCCCCCCCCCCGCCACCTCCTCCATCAGGAGCAAGCCAGGTCCTGTTTGCAGATTTTTTCCCCAAAGGGAGATGTGATCAACAGATGAACAGAGCAAGCATCTCTCCCAGGGCCCTGCTACACCCAAATTAGAAAAATATAGGAGGAGGCTATTCTACATTCTGTGACACCAGAAAGAAGGGCTGACATTTCAGTACAGCGTGGTGACCACGTAAAGGTTAAGGCACAGATGTCAATGGCACTGCCCCTCCAGGTAGCATACACTTAACTTGAAGTAATCTATTAAAATTAATGTATGAGCTATGCTGATGCAAGCTAAGAATCTTTTACTCACATATAAAATAGTGAATAGTCAGCAAAGGTCCATTTGTTTTTAGGATTTATCCAGGCTTAAAGGCTTATAATGCAATGGGACCCAGGCCAAAACAAGACTACCTCTGAATGGCAGGCTCTGGAATTTAAAACTAAGCTATCTACCACCATGGAGCTAAACAAACATGGTTCAGTAAGTCACCAATGCTAAGCACAGAAATGTTTTTTAAAAACCGATCTTTACTGTGGAGCCTACGAAGTTTGTTTTTAAGTCCTAAAAGATGAGATGCAAACAAAACAAAACACAACACAAAAAACCTCAGCAGTTTTTGCAAAGTGATATCACAACACAGTGCTGCTTCGAGATCCCACTTCCTGCCTATAATCTGTGGAGCTCTTACACAGGTGGACAGGAACCCACTTAGTACAGCAGGGGTCTGTGGGATCCAAGAATTGTGTAGACACTGGCATCTTTATGCTTAATGTATAAGAACCTCGAAGACCCATCACTGTCTACATAATAGAGAGAAAAATACCTTGCCTCTACTGGCTTCAGCTTTTATTTGTGAAGTCATCACAGAATGAGCTTTACAGGGCTCCAAATTCTGTTATAGAAGCACTGTCATTCCCAAAGCAGAGTTTGTTTTTTAATGCCTTTTACCCACTCATGCAGCCTAAGGAAAATTTCTTCTAGAGCCCCAGAACTCTCTGCAGCAGCAGTTTGGGTGCCTGTGGCCCCAGGGCAGTGGTGACTCAGTGATGACCCACTCGGACCCTCCACCCCCCTTGGTAGAATGTGAGTCTGTGGTCAGCCCAGCCCCCTTTGGCAGAATTTTCTTCAGGAACCATGTAATTTGATGCCTGAGCTGTTTTCAGACCTTTAACAGACAGCACTACCTCCCCCTCCTTTCAATCCTCCTCCCTCCATGACTCTGCATGAAAGACATAGTTAAAGAATTAGAAGAAAACATAAATAAGGTGGACTAATAATTTTCTTTTAATTTCCAGGGTAAGAAAAGTAAAAAACACAGAAGTTATTGGCAAGAAAGACTGAAGCCTATAGCTAGAGATCTTATAGTTTCTATAACTTTTTTGTTAGTAAACTAAGCATACAATTTTGAGGCTTTTAGTTATCTTTTTTTAAAACTTCATAAAATCTCACCAGCTACTTATTTATCCAGAAGATAGTTTTTTGTATCTGTTTTATTCTAATAATTTTTTTTCAGGGCAGAAAATAAAAATTTGAGAGATAGTTATACAAAAGGGGGTAGAGGTAGTGAATATTTTAAGAATATGGATTCTTCTCATAAAGCCAAATGGGAAATTCTTTAAAGGTTCTCGTGGACAGAAGTGAACAATAATAAAATCTAGTACTCTAGGGGGAAGGAGAGTAGAGAAGAAGAGTCAATGCTCATTTATATTTCCAGAATTTGGGTATAAACGATGTCTACCCAAAATATGTCTAAAGTAGTACACTTTCAATGTTTTTGAACATTCCCTTCAAGATGCTAATTCTAAAAACACTTAAAAAGTATGAGTACATGTTTTTAAGCTATCAAGTGACTGACCATAAATGACAGTTAAAAACACATGATATGTGATAACTATTAATTTTTTAGTAACCTCCTCCTTCATGATTAAAAAAACCTGAATTGTCAAAAATATTACTTTCATTTTGAAATAGAGTGAACTGTACAAGAAGGGACTGTGCTCACAATATTTCATTGGGTTCCTGATCTCCTAGAGGACAGCCATCCTCCTATCCCTGCCATCTCAAGGCAGTTTTGAGACTCTGCATGTGAGCACCTACTTAACTCTGACAGAGACGATGGTCTCAAAAAGTACATCAATCAAATAGGGGATGGTTTTATATGGGAACACCCAAAGGTTACAGTGGGAATGGTGTGACACCTGGGAACAGGAGGCAGGTGTCAAGGCTGAGGAGGCAACAGTGAGCCATTCCCACAGAGGTGTCGCTCCAAGTCCTGATACTGGTCTCAAGAGAGTGACTTCAGAGAAAATGAAGAGCCAAAGTTAAGGGAAGAAGAGGAAGGGAAAGAGGAGATGCAAAGGGACTCTGGAGAGAGCAGCACCCCAGCAGCCGCCAGTCAGAGTTTTAAGGAGCTATCAGTCAACAGAGTCACAAGCCAGAGAACTTGAGGAAGGTGATCCATGAGAAATATGAATATAGGCCTGGGGCTCTTCGGCCAGGTCTTCAAAGCATTTGCTCCAGGGAGAGCTGGTGGTGGGTGAATCTGATCTAAATCCCACAAGATGAAGGCATCAAAGGAAGCGCATGATTATCAGAGGTTAGCAGGACTTGAGAGCCATAAAACCCAACCGTGACTAAACTTAGAATATTAAACAACACCCTGTTCTTGTAAGAGATACAGGAATAAAAAGAAGAAGAATCACCACGGAGTGACAATAAGTGTTTCTAGTCTCACAGGAAAAGGCTGGTTCTGGCAAACAGATTTACAAATGCTCACCAAAGACTCTGGCTACAAATCCCAGTGGGAACTGTGAGGCAAACACAGTGAGAAACCAGGGGGCAGCATAGAGGCTGGGGCCGATTTCATGCTCCTCCAGATGATCATAGAGGTCTCGGTGGTAATCGTGGAGAAGCCTTGAGAGCTGGTACATCTGGATCTACAGGGATAGATGCAGACAAGTGTTGAGAATTAGATATCTGCTATATGCATGAAGTTATTCATCCTGTTTGCAGGGTGTGAGAGCAGAATTATTAGAACTTTGAACATTCTTTTTGGCTTGTATCTCAGCTCCATTCATCCAAATACTTCCTGGGTGCCTGCTGCATTGAGGCACTGGCTGGGTGCAGGCCCAGAACACTAATGTTGGGTCTTCTCCTCCTACCACTTCCTTTTTATTGTTCCCTTGTGTTCCTTGGCTCAGAGAAACCAAACATCTGTCTTGTGCAAACATCTCATAAATTCTCCTACAAGTACACATTCTCAGCAAAACTCAAACCCAGGAGAATTAGAAATAAAAAGGCAGACTCTCTGCTAAGAGTGAACTGAGGGCATATTATGATTCCATAGAAGTTTATCGTACATGCTCACTTAGAAAACCCCTTCTAGACCCCCATAATTACTCAACAGGCAGGACAAGTATAATTTCCTTAGGTTAATAACATATGAAATAAATACTGGGCAAGTTAAAATAAGAAGTGTTTATCTTAAGATAAAGAAAATAACCTTCCAACCAAAGCTGAACTCCAACTCCAAGGGTTCCCTCTTCAGCATAATATGGTTCTGGCAAGAAGCTTACTCCAATCCCTAGTAGCCCCACAGTGAGTCTCAAGGCTCACAGAGGCCCTAGAACCAGCTCAGATTTGAGCATCCCATGGCCAGAGCCTAGAGAAACAATAACCTAGAGAGGATCAGAATCATACTGATTCTACAAGTTGGATATGTACTGCGCAAACGGGTGGGGAGGTGTGCAAAACTGTTTTCAGAGGCTAGGACAACATAATCCTCTTAAGTTCCAGCTGTGGCTCCGCTGTATCTAAGGGTCTACTCAACCAAGGCCACCGGTCCAAAAAGAGTCATGTGTTACACTAAATTATATAAAACCCCAAAATTCTACTCCCTGATGACAGTTGCCCATACATTAAAGATAATGGAGGGAAGCAGGAAGAACCTGACTGTATGTGTGGCCAGTGCTACATGGGTCAGATTGTCAGTGAATGAAACGGCTTCCTTTTATACGATTATGCTCATGTGCTTCATATTCACAGGCTGAGGTGAAAGGATTTTTAATCACATAATATGGTGCTCTCAAAGTCTTTGGCTCCAGTGTATCCTTTCCAAGGATATTTTCTAAGGCTCTGAAATTAACAGTATCTTACTGATAAATAAACATATAAACACATGCTCCAACATTTTAGGCAACATTTAGGAATATTCCTAAAGGAAAATCAAGAGTTCTCCCCACCTCTGAAAGGCAGAAATAAGCAGCACGTGGCACCTGAAGCACACTGCTATGTTTGGTTTTCTTTTGATAAACTTGTTCATTCTGCAAACACTAACTGGGTGCCTACTTCATCCCAGGCACTGTTCTAGAAACTAGGGACAAAGCTCCAAGACTGGAAAAATCCCTCCTCTCCCATGAAGCTTATATGCTAAGGAAAGTCAGAAAATAAATAAGAAAATGAATAAGTAAAAAGATAATTTCATATTTTGGCTATTGTAAATAGACCTGCAATGCACATGCGAGTACAGGTATCCCTTCAACCTAATGATCTCCATTTCTTTGGATATATACCCAGTAGTGGGATTGCTGGATCATATGGTAGCTCTATCTGTAGTTGTCTGAGGAGCCTCCATACTGTTTTCCATAATGGTTGTGCTAATTTATAGTCCTACCAACAGTGTGGAAGAGTTCTCCTTTCCCCGTATCCTTGCCAGCATTTGTTTTTCTTGGTCTTTTTAATAATGGCCAGTCTAACTGGGATGGGATGATATCTCATTGTGGTTGATTTGCATTTCTCTGATGACTAGTGATGCTGAGCATTTTTTCATGTACCTGTTGGCCATTTGTATGTTTTCCTTTGAAAAATGTCTATTCATCTCCTTTGCTCATTTTTACTGAAAAAAAATTTTTTTTTACTGTATAATTGTTTGAGTTCTTTGAATATTCTGGATATTAATCCTTTGTCGAATGTGTAGTTTGCAAATATTTTATCCCATCTCGTAGGTTGTCTTTCCACTCTGCTCATTGTTTCCTTTGCTGTGCAGAAGCTTTTTAGTTTGATATAATCCCATTTATTTATTTTTTTCTTTTGTTGCTTGTGCTTTTGGGGTCTTATTTATAAAGTCTTTGCCCAGTCCTATTACCTGAAGTGTTTCCCCTATATTTTCCTTTAGTAAATATAAGACCTAAAGCCATAAAATTAAGTCTTTAATCCATTTTGAGTTGCTTTTGGTATGCGGTGAGAGGTACAGGTCCAGCAGCTCTATTTATAATAGCCAAAATATGGAACCAACCTAAGTGTCCATCAACAGATGACTGGATAAAGAAAATGTGGTATATATTCACAATGGAATACTATGCAGCCATAAAAAAGAATGAAATTCTGCCATTTGCAGCAACATGGATGAGTCTGTAGAAAATTAAGTGCAATAAGCCAGACAAAGAAACAGAAACACCTCATATTCTCACTCATAACTGGCTGCTAGGAAAGAAGTAAGAGGTGGGGAGGAGAGAAGGAGGGAAGAAGGATGGAATGAAGGAAAGAAAGAAAAGACCACAACAGTAAGATGAACTTTCAAAAGGAGAGAGCAATTCTATGGATGCTAGAGATTGGGGTGGGGAGGCACGGAGGGAGGAGGTTTGGGAAATGATAGGTTGGGCAAAGGACATAAAGAAATATCATGATTTGTAAGAATGAAAATGCTAATAAATTTTTTTTAAAAAGGTAATTTCAGGCAGGGAGTATGTCATGCAAAAGAAATGAGACAGGATAATGTGACACAGTGTGCCCAGGGTAGAAGCGGGAAGACACAACACCAGGGTGGTCAGGAAGAGATTCTCCCAGGGTGTGATATTTGAGCTGAACCCTGGATGACAGAGGTGGGGATAGGGGTCCCTGGCAGAGGAAGTAGCAGATGCCAAGGCTGGGAGGTAGGAAATAGACTGCCTAATGGTTAATGAAGGGTCCGAGGGGGAAGGCCCTGGAGCCAGACAGGCCTGGATTTAAACTCCAGCTCTGACACTGGCTAGCTGTGTGACCTGGCCCAATTAAGGCTTCTTTGAGCCTTAGTTTTCCATCTACAAACTGAGCCAATTAATGGTGTCTTCCCGTGGGTTATCATGGAAGTAAGTACATATGAAGCACTTGGAATAATAGCTTGCACAGACTAAGTTATCAGCAATGAAAGCTATTACAATGTTAACTGAAGGTGGAAAAGCACCTTAGATATGAGTATACCTGCAGAGGGATAATAAACTTTTTTAGCATTTGCTTTTATTAAAGACATAAGGAATGCTCTATACCTGTAAAATGATCATGTCAGGCCGATACTGTTTTCGCAGTCCCATGTCAAACATCAGAAACTTGAGCATTTTAAACGCCTCTTCTTCACTCATATGAAGGAGCAAAATGCCTGCTACAAAGCTGAGACCTTGGCAATAGCCTACTTCCTGGTCTAGAAGTGAGTAGGCCTTCAAAATGTTGTAAAGTGACAGCTGCCCTGCTCCCAGCTGGGCAGAAAAGTATGGATGTGTTGGAAAGGTTCGCCCTGTGAAAAGAATACATATCAGTTGTTTAAAAAAAAAAAAAAAAAAAGCCTACTGAACCAGAAATCCAATGTGCTTCATTCAGGTTAAAGCAAAAAAATCTTTAGAAGTTGGGTCAGAACATAGCCTTTAACACTACTGCTGCTCTGTAAACAAGGCAGCCAGTTTTTCCTGAAATAATGTTTGCAATTAAAAATCAGAAACTATTCATAGTCATTTTGGATGGTGGTTCCGGTGAAAGAAATTAGTGGAAATAATTTGGTCCTGCAAATATCTGGATTTCAATCTAAAACAAAAAGAACATAACCTCTCAATGTAACTTCTGTTCTCAAGAGGAACACGATAGTTGTAGTGTCTATACAACCACCCTATCCCGGCATCATCAAAATGTGGCCAAAAGGCCTCACCTTGCTACAGACACTCCGCAGATCAGCTTTTCTCAGACTGCAATATCTTGCCTGCAAATGCTTCACATGACATGCATATTCCTGTACATTTAAACCACAGGCAGTGTTTTGGTGTTCTGAAACAGACTAAGGAGCAAGCAGGCATTCTCTTTTACACAAAATAGTTACCTTCCAGAAAATGGTTTTTTTTTAAAAAAGCTCTCAACATCCTGGTTATCTTCATAAAAAGCTGGTATTCAAATAAGGTGTAAAGACTCCTTTTGCCTACGAAGTTTTTGTGGCTGATACCTGTCAAATCCCCCCTTCCCTTCCTTGGGAATGTGACTGATGGGGAAGTGTGTTTGCTGGGAACAAAAAAGTGATTGATTAAGAGAAGAAACATCTGGAACCCAAGCCAGGCCAGTGAGGGCCAAGCTTAAACCCAGGTGAGAATCAGGGACCTCGCTAGGTCAGAAGGTGCCTCCAGGCCACGTGTTGATTGTTCCCCGTAACTATTAGATCTTAGCAAAGGGAGGAGGATACATTCACGTGTTCTTCCTCAGCTTTATGAGAAAGCATTTAATCAATCCAGATTAGTTTATCTGAACTTAATTTAAGAGGATGGCAACTCTCCTATCTACTTTCCTGATTTCGTGTCCTGTATTCACTTCTCACCTGCTCTACCTCTTCTCCTAACAAATCTTCCCCAAATACGCCAAGCACGTCACCCCACTACTAGGAAGCAATCAATAGCTCCCTAGTGTTCAAAGAACAAGTTCTCCACTCTACTGGCCCAGAGGTATGCACACTCACCTCCCCACCTACCCTCTCAGCTTTATCCTCTGCTCCAGGGCTTACCCCAGGCACCAGGAGCAGGGTCTCCCGGGTTGTGTGCAAAGTTGAGTGTGTGTGCATGTAAGCAGAGCAGGGGTGGTTATGCCTGTGCGTTTTCCAAGTCTAGAGCAGCATGTGCAACTGAACTGTAATGCCAGCCACGTACAGATTTTAACATAGCAGCCACATTAAAAAATAACAGGTGAGATTAATTTAAATGAGACATTCTGTTTAACCCAACACATACAAAATATTATCACTTCAACATGTAATCAATGTAAAAAATATTGAGACATTTTGCATTCTTTTTGTACTGCCGGCACATCTCAATTCAGAGCAGCCACATTTCAAGTGCTCAACAGCCAGCCACATGTGGCTTCCAGACTGCACAACACAAAGTGCGTCACTTTCCTTGGATTCTCAAAAATAAGACTCTCTTTCACTCCATTACCCTCATGAACTTCCAAGACGACAGAGCACTTCCCCACCTCTGCTTTTCTGCTCATGTCCCTGCCCCTGTCCCTCCTCCTCTGGGTCTCAAATAGGTGCTGGCAGCAGAACACATGCAAGTTCTGTGGCATGGGGGCTACCAGGAAAGGTTTAGTTATTTTACATTTAATCTATCAGTGTTATCCTTCTTGCTAATCAGACACCCTCTCCTATTAGATACCCGCCCTACACACACACGCACACGCACACACACACACCCCACACCCACCCAGAGCTCACACTAATTGGCCCTGTTGTGGAGTGGCCATTTTTCATTTAACCCTCACAATGTCCCTGTGACGATGGGCCTGGCAGGCTGGGGAGTGACACACATACACCCCCCCCCCCCCCAAGCTCATACTGATTGGCCCTGTTGTGGCACGGCCATTTCTCATTTAACCCTCACAATGTCCCTGTGATGATGGGCCTGGCAGGCTGGGGAGTGACCTACACTAAGCTGGCCACTCAACAGTTTTCAGATTTGGGGACACTGGCTTCATGGATGCGTGTCCTGTGCAGTCACACGGGCTCTGTGCTTAGAGGGGCCTTGCACAGGTTTAATGCTTTGCTGTCACTGTCTTGCGAGTCTTTATTTTTGAAGGAGTTCTGCATTTCATTTTGCAATGGGCCCTGCAAATTATGCACACCATCTGCCCTGTAAACAGCCTCCAGAGGCAGCTGCAGCCATCTCCCTTACAGCTGTGCTACCAAGTAGTATGTTAATGTAAAAGCAAGCCTCAGGTCAAACTGTGCCAAACACCTGACCTTTATTAACAAGCTGACAGGAAAAAAACAACCACACTGCTTCCTACAAGCTCTGTCCTCAGACCTCCCACAAGCCCCTCTTGGGAAAGGTTCAGTAGGGGGAAGGCATGGTGGCAATCCGATGGAGGGGCCAGGCCACACTGATGCTTCATGGAGTGTTGGGACTCAGTTCTACTACACAGTCGCTGGTGGCAGGGCACAGATGCCTCCCTAACCAACTACAGATCTTGAACTTCATCCATTTCACTAATAAAAAATTATATGTAGCACCCCTTATGCTAAGCACAACCATCTGATGTGCATTTCAATGGCATTTGAAGTACATAAGCAACCGCCTCTGGCACATGCAGCTTGGAATAGACTATCCACCTTCTCTGAACCTTAGCTTCCTCTTCTTTAAAATGGCCAGAACACATACTTTGCAGAAGTGGGAGTACTTGTACAATGCCTGATAACAGAGGGTTGCTAATGAATGGTGTCCAATCATGGGCAACAGCCTTCAGATACACCACACACATTATGAAAACCCAGCCTCCATCCAAGACAGGGAAAAAAAAGGGCACACATATGACAATTCTGTAGCACACTTGCAAAATAAATGATATTTAAGGTAGGGGAACAACCTTGCAGAGCCATTGCTCTATTAATTATAATGGTCCACATGAGCCTAGGAACCTCACTTTATAACAGACTTCTAGAGACAAAAGAAAGTTTCATCACTGTAACTGATTTTCACAAAATTTGGAATTCACAAATGTACAGAACTGAAAGCTGATGTGAATTCCAAAGAATAACTATAATAAACATCTTCACTGTCTAAGATTCACCAAAACACCTGTGAACCTCAAAAATCTCAGATCTTTGGTTTTTACTCAAACCTTCAAGCCTTCCATGTTGCAGAATTTCAGAAACTATAATTGATTTTCTTTATGCAAGAAACCTGTCCTGCACAAACCTGGCCAGCTAAAACAAATTTTCCAGCATGTTCCATTAGACTCTCAAGTACAATTTCCTATCCCACACAGCACTGGGACTCAGCACAGCAAGATAGGCCCCCAAGTCCACTACCAGGTTAGGTTAGCCTGAGTCTCTGGCCTTCAGCTCCTGACAAGTGGGAGAAAAAGAATGACTGCCCATCTGACTTTGTAAGGCAGTCCATGTTTCACACTAAGTGCTATTTGGGGGAGAGACTGTTTTCCTAGTTTACATTCTTCTAGGTCAATGGTTCTCAACGTATGGTCAGTCCAAAGACCCCTGAGCATCTCTGAGAGCCTTTAGGGGTCCATGAGGTCCTCCCAACTTCTTCTTGACATACTTCAAATACCATAATCACAAAAGATTGAATGAAGCAAATATAATATTCCAGAACACTTTAAAAATGTGAAAGAGTGGCATTCATTTCACTAATATATTTTTATTTGGGAAAACAGTCAGTTTTCATAATATGTTTATGCATAAGTTTTTTATAATCATTTTTAAATACATAAGTAATTCTTAAACTTTCTCAGTTGTTATTTCTAATAGGGTAAATATTAATAGAAATTATCCATGTAAATAAGGCTCTTTGGGCTACTCAATAATTGTAAGTGAAAGGGATCCTGACATCAAAATCAAAAGTTTGGAAACCGCTACTCTAGGCTAACACCACAACTCACCCACATTGCTGAGTACACACCAAGTAAAGGGAGGGGGCGGGCTGTGGGTGTGGAGGATGAACAAGGCAGATTAAAAATGTTCCCTGGGCAGTCCACACCCACATCATCCAGTGTTGGGTACTGCAGCCTCTGGCCCCAATTCAGAAGGTACTAAGCTAGCACTGAGAGGAAAAAAATGTACTTCATGAAGACCAGACACACAACATACATCTGCAGCAGGGGACTGCAGCCAGAGACAGTGCACACGTAAGAACACATTTAGCCCCTCACCTCTCACTGCTTACTCAAAGCACAGTAACTATGAGCAAAATGGTGTTTACTGTTTGTTTGTTCAGCGTTTGTGAAAAGATTATAGATTGAGTCTCTGACCCCACGAGGCAGGCTATAGAAGGCTGTGCACCCCAGGAGAACCAGGCTAGCTCTGGAAGACTCCAACTCAGGGACAATACCTCACTTTCACCAACCTACAGGGAAAACTGGGTAAAAAAGTATGGAATCCTTCCTACACATGCATCGGTATATGGGACCTGCCTCTTTAAACTGTATTTCACAGTTTACCACAAAGTAGAGAAATGCAGGTCCTTTAAATTTCTCTCTAAAGCAGAGTCAACTTTCATTAAGTGGAGAGAGACATGAGCAAAGAGAAACCCCCTTATTCATATTAAGAAGACATGTAACAATTTTGCACCTTGTGTGTCTAAATGGAGAAATGTGCTGGGAAGACCTACAGGTGACCCATAATTCAGACATTTCTAAATGACCTAGAACTTAACTTTCATGAAGTGCTCCACAATCTAGGTGTTCCTAAGGACTTCCTCTCTTCTAAAGAATGCTTTTCCAGGATGAATCTTTTCCTTCTCCATCCCTTAGAAGGTGAAGAAGAGCTGTGACCCAGCAGTGTTCAAGCAGAAATCCCATAAGGATCGCCTGGGGGCTTCTCAAAAATGCTCATCCCAGCCCAACATCTCACCTAGAAATTATTAATCAGGTCAGGGATGGTGGCTTCAGGAATGTGTTTTTTTACAACTCCTCCAGGGATCCTGCAGGTGGTCCCTGCATGGTGCTGAGACACCATCCAATCTTAAGTGTCCTGCTTTAGTCTTTTCAGAGTCCAACTGACTTCATCTTGGGCAAGCCCCCTGCTCGTCTCAACTTTGTTTACGAGGCTGCAACTGCTACAAGAGCCCAGAGGTCTCTTGTGGCAAACACGAGGCTGCCCACAAAGTTATTTAGTCTGTAGTGGCTCTGCACAGCTGACTAACAAATTTCTTTCTTTGTTCCTTTTACCAGGAGCCCAGAAAGTCCTGTATCTCCCGGGAGTGGTACTGGCAATCCTGACCCTCTAACTCCTAGGACCTGTGTTCTTCAATTGCAGAAGGAAGAGTAACCCTACAACCAGTGATCTCCTAGATTCCTTCCTGGATGAGGACCTGTCATCCTAACATCTTCTTAAACTACTGCACTTATATCTGAGCAGAGTTTGAAATGAGAGATTAAGAAAAAAATACACTTTGTATCAGTCCTCACAGTTTTAAATAATCTAGCCATCAGTTGTCGTTGATTGACTTCCCACTAGAATGTGTGCTTCCTAGAGTACACGGAATACGCCAGGTGCTCAAGAAAAATCTGTGGAATCACCATTGAATGGCAGGGTAGGAAGGGCTCTTCTATAAGAAGATTATTTCTAGGAAACATATGACTGAGCTCCATGACTGACAGAGCCTGGTCCTATTGGCTCTGTGTATGTACATCTAACCAAATCCACCATCAGTGACATCAAGTTGGTAGCTTAAAATTGGCTATTTAATTTCCAATATGTATAACTGGGAGTATTTATACCATGGAAATCTACAAACACTAAACACCAGAGCTTCTTTTGAGGGGTTGGGAAGAGCTGATCATTAAATGTTTGCCAGCACACCACTGACTGACATGAAGGACGCAGAAGATTTCAGACCTCTATGAAAGGAAATGAAATCGCCCCCACTTTACTCTTTCCTTTTATCACCCACATTGAGTTACAACACTTTGAGGTTAAAGGGCATATTTAGAATGACCAAACAAATATGATTTCATGATGTGATCTTGATAACATCAAAAACAATGGCACATCTTTTATTTGGAATAATGTGTGTAGCCGTTGGCGCAAGAATTTATTAGACTCTTGAACTGTGGCTGTTCAACTGACCTCCATAAAGCAAAGTCTGAAACTGGACAGACAGGTGTGTTACATAACAAGCTTTCTACATGATAAATTCTAAGTACTTTTCTGTCTTTTGCCATTAAGGTTTTTAGTTTCTCACACAGGACTTCACCCTAAACATGGAAAAGAACGCAGTGCTCCCGTTAGTAATGAACAGCCCCACCTGCCACTCAGAGTGCACCACACCCAGCTGTGTGTCAAGACAAAACGAGGCAAACCACCAGCCAGGAAAAGAGAAGGAAAAACACATTCCTCTGCCCCTTTACACTTAGTCACCTTAAATACTCTCAGCTGATCCCTTCATTTTGGAGGCTCTTCTATTCCTCATCTTTCATGGATTCTAAAAAAGGCAAGGAGAAAACTCCCTTTCATAACACTTGGATTATATTACTTTCTTCTGGACACCAGGCAGGTTTTATACCTTTGGTTAAAATACATTAAGTGGAAGCAAAAGTCAACATGAAAGCTCCCATACTGTATCCCTGACCCAGATGTGTACTGCAGACATACACTTTGCATCTCACTGCAGCCTAAGCTTGTTTGCGTCTCACTCGGGGAGGATCTCCAGAAACCCATCAAAAATGCCACTTCTGGTCACTAAAAGATTCATCGGACTCTTGCACATGAACATGCCACCACTCTATTGACCACCACTCTATACACAGATTAATAAAACCATAAATAATTGACTGTGGGAAATTAGAGCAATTCCTTTTTCTGCTTTCTGACTTAAAGTGTGCTCCTGTGTTTCTGAACCTGTTCAAGTGTTCTTTCGGCTAACTCCCCTCTTTCATGGAACAGGCTGTAGAGCCTTGCCAGGTGGAAGCAGCTGGCAGGTGTTCTAAGCTGGGACACCAGGGAGGGAACAGAGGAAGTAGAGCCTGAAAGGAGTTTCCAGCCAGCTGCTCGGCATCACTGGCAGCCCCTCGTGAGGCCAGGACTAAAGCAGAGCCCAGCCAGAAGGCGGGATGCTTGGCAGTCTGTGTTGTCCACCTAGGATGGAGAGTCAGAGAACAGAGAGGAGAAGGGTGCAATTATCTGAGAGATGAACTAATGGATGTAGACGAAACCAGGCATAAAGGGTGGGGCAGGTTCCTGAACTAAGGCCTCAAGAATGACTTGCTAAGCGTCATCTGCTAAGCCATGAGAGTATAGCTGTTTTTCCCTGGCTGGGTGTGGCCCACTCTGAAGGAACATGACTCCACCAAGCTAGAAGTAGGGAAAGTTGTGTTGGGATGGAGTAGGTACAGTTAAGGAAGACGGAAGCAACACGGTGTCCTAGAAGGGACCGGATATGAAGATTAAGGAGAGCTAGGTTCTAGAACTTTTTCTGGCACTTAGTAACTTGTAACTTGGGCAAAGCACAATACTTCTCTGGGCCTCATTCACCACCTCAAAAGTGTAAATAATGACATGTGCCCAATTTCACACAGGGATGTGTAAAGATGAAATCTAAGTTTGAGAAAATATTTAACAAATTATAAAACACAACCCAACTACAAGGTCTATTATTCTTACTCTTCAGAGGAAAAAAATCTCTCAAAAGACAACTTCAGAAACTAAAGCAAGAGGCAGAAAAACGAAACCCCCTGAAAACTCAAAATATATCCAACCAACCATTCTGTTCTGCTGGCCACAATACGGATGTCACTAAGAAAAACTGAAACACCGATTTGATTTTGCTCCATACTACACACCTTTAATTGGGCCTTGAGTTAGCCATGGTCTAGACTAAAGAGAAAGTGTAGACTAAACAACTGACTTGGCAAAGGCACAGCCCCTTGGTGAGAGGTGAGAGGGAGAGTAACTGGCAAATCTGGAGGAATTTCTAAGTGAGACCTCCCTGAACCGACCCAGCAGAGCCAGAGGCTGGCAGGCAGGGCTCCTGGGACTCCGCTGCCAGGCCTGGACCAACACCCGGGTTTCACAGTTCAAGTGGGGAGAGAAGGCTTACCCTGGGACGGCCCCTGGATAAATCCTGGAGAGACACACAGAGGTGACTTGGGAAATCTATCATTGCAAATAGAGGTTTTTTAAGTTCTTGGGAGAGTAGTTGGAGGGCATCCAAAATGGAAGCCAGGCCACAATTGGGAAAGAAGCGAGGTGGCGAGAAGGGTCAGCTCTGTCAGGGAGGGGTGGCCGCAGCTGTCTCTGGGGTGCAGAAGGGAGAGGGTGGGGTCGGGCAGCGACGGAGAGCACAGGAGTGCAGACGACCCGCCTGTGCACCTGGCTCACAGGTAAAGGCTGTCACAGCCTTGGTGGGGAGGCTGCCATGGTGTGGCTCAGGCCACACAGCTTCCCGAGGAGAGGTCGGGCTGGGGAGAGGCCCTGGTGCTGATCAGGCCTTTTCTTCTCCCTCTGCATTAAGTGATGACATCTGAGCAGCACGAGGCAGAGGGCTGATTCTGCCCGTGGAAGAACAAGGAGAATACTGAAGGGAAACTAAGAGAAGGAAATGTTTGAGTCAAGGAGTCATGTTCCCTCCTCCTCCCCCCATCCTGTGAAGGGGAATCAAGAGAAAGTGTCCCTGCTCTCTCCCTTTCAACCTCCTACCCCAAAATTATTTTTCACTTATTTCACATGACAGGAACATGATGTCATTTTTCTGTTACTCATCACATCAGTAAACACAGCTATTGCCAGTTCACAAAACTGCCTTCCTTGGGGTCAGTGGGTCAGATGGGCTCCAGCCTCACCAAACCACAGCCTGGCCTGTTGGCTTCACCCTTCTCCTGCAGCCATTTCCACGGCAACACGTGGGCTCCTGGGCTCAGGGGCCTTAATGTAGTATAGAGTGACAGTAGGGTAAAGTCCTGCCACCTCCCCTCAGTTGACTGTATTACTGTGGTCAACACCTGACCTTTCTGTGCCTCAATTTCCCATTTCTTAGGATACAGGGCCGATCTCTAAGGGCTGTTGTGAGTCACATGAGATTGCAGTGCCAGTGCTGCCTCAAATTCAACATCTCAAAAAGATGACTGAGCATCTACTATGTGATAGGCACTGTCCTAGAAGCTGAGAGTGTGATGGTCAAACAACCCAGTCCAGGTGCAGAGGGCTGCATCCTATAGGGGGAGAGGCAATAAAAACCCGCTGCCATATAACGGAGAACAGCTGGGGGCTGGGTGATGAGCATAGGTTCCGAAGTCACACTGCTTCCTACCATTTTTCTGATGAATTTCAATTTTCTCAATCCTAAACAGGGACAGGACAGTTTCTACCTGATAGTGTTGTAAGGATTAAAGAAAGTAGTTTAAGTAACTTTACACAGTTGGCCAAGGTAAAGTATTAGCTTTTCACAGTAACAACAGTTATACTGATAAATGGCATAAGCTACATGGGGGGAAGTATAGGGTGGTACACAAGGGCTTAGCAGAGGCACCTAATACAGTCTGGGGGTGGGACACGAGGCTACAGTCAGGGATGGTTTCTCAGAGATGACATTTAAGCTTAGACCTCAGGAGCAACCTTAAGGGTTGGGAAATAAGCCTTATGGTTAGCTGTGTGGCTCGAGAGAACGAGACCCAACACTGCCTGACCCAGGTCCCACCTCATCCACACCATGGCTGCTGGGCTGTGAACCCTCAAAGAGCCAGGCCACTGCAGGGCCCCAAAGCACTGATGAGGGCTCTGGGGAGTGCTCTGTGGCAGCAGCACCCAGAACAGGTATCCTGGAAGCAGGGCTCTGTGCCCTAAAAGCAGCAGCACTGAGCTCCCACCACATGGAGCCAGCTCAGCACCAGCGAAGCCATGGGTGTGAAGCAGATATGGGTGTGAAGGAGCACACATCACACTTACACCCCAATTCAACAACTTCTTCACCATGGCAACGGCAAGTAGGTCCAATACCTTGTTTTCATCTTCATGTTTTTGAAACTGTTCAAGAGACAAGGCACCACCCAGCTTCCAAAATAAAATCACCCAGCGTGCATAACCCACCCGCTTCCCACCATTTTCTGATGAATTCTGTCTGTAAGCAGTAAAGGCTAGGGAGTAGCTCCTGTAATTAAACCAGCACTCGGTTCTGAACACCTGTATGTTTTCAGGATGTTCCTTCAGTTAACTATAAAAACCTCCTATCAATATTTGAACTACTGAACTGAACCACAGTTATGACCACAGCCTTAATGAACACCCCCTCCAAGCCAAGCAGAGTTAATAAGCTGCCCCGTGAAATCAGAGATTTTTTATACACTTCAATAAGATTTTTGTGATTACTGTAGGGCTTTTAAATTAAAAGTCTCAGTAGTAAATTTTGATTGCTAAACATAAAGGCAGACCACTAAACAACTTGGACGGTCTCCTTAAATTTTTCGAGTGAAACTTCCATTTGCATCCCCAGTCGACAGTACAGACTCACCGAGGTCAATAAGAATCGCGTGCTGCTGTGAGGTTAGCTGTTTTAAGAGCTCTTTGTATGGCACATCCTTTGGTTGCTGTTTACTGGGAAACTGGTGTTTAAGGTGGAATTGCTCAGCTAGAAATTTCCAGATTTCACCCCGATGATGACGTGGCACTCCTTTAAAAGGGGGAGGAGAAAATATAGAGAGACTTTATGCACAAAATACAACTTAAAAATAAAGAGTCGTGTTTCATTCTATTGCTCCAAATTCTTGTTCCACTATAAATTAACAGCATAGGAATAGAAGGGAAGCAACCAAAAATTTGTCCTATTTCACCCCTTCCTTCCTTCCCACCCCATTCTCCCCTCACTTGCCCTGGCCCCTTCTCTCTTTCCTTCCACCTTTCAAATACACATCATGTTCTGACTGTGTTAGACTCTGCAAGGCATAAAATGATGAAGAGGACATGAGCCCCTACTTGGTACCAATTAATAACGTTCTAGGGAAATAAGGCCAAGCCAGAAAAACTATAGTGCAAAAGGTGATCTCATCAAAGTGAGGTAGAGCTCAGATGGAGAGCTGGCTCATTTCTAACTGGGCACTCAAGGTTTCATAGAATCCTTCATTTGCGCCCAGCCTTGAGGATGAGGGAAAAGGAAAAGACAAGACCAGCCAGAGAGAGGGAACTGTGAGCATTCTGGTTCATCTCAGACACAAGGGTGAGCGTGTGGAGGGAGTAGTTGGCAACAGAGCTGAAAGGGTTTTGTTAGAGGCAACACTGAGGGCAAGAAACCTACACTTCATTTGGTAACTCTGGGGAACCACTAGATGTTTTTAAGCTGGGGAGAGAGTAGCCTAATCAAAGCTGAGATTCCGGAATTTTGACTAGACATCTTTTTGCAAAGTGGACTAGAAAAAGAGACCCTAGGCTGGACGAGGGACCGGCTGCAAAAACATGCCATTGTGAGCATTCAATGGAGATCTAAAAACAAGAAAATGATACAACCACCTCTATCGAATGTTTCAAATACGATTAATTTGAATACTCAAAGTGATTAAAAATGTTGAAAACTAAAAAATTTTCTTAAAAATCAGTGATGTTACTCAGGGCAAACCTCACCAGAAAATGTAACAGTTTTGAACGAAAATTCTTTGGTTCATTATTCACCTGTTACAAAGCCCAAATGTAGAAATGGGGCGAGAAGGACACCTATGGAATAAGACACCAAATCTTTCCCATCTCTTGGGAGAAAAGGAACCTCCAAATTAGGGATTAACCTTTCTCTTCCTTTTTTTTTTTTTCATTCCCTGGCCATCTTGGCGGCTGCTCTTGGTTGGAGGCCATTCTGCACCTAAGGCAGGAAGATGGTGGCCGCAAAGAAGACGAGAAAGTTGATGGAGTTGATCAACTCTAGTTTCCAACTCGTTATGAAAACTAGAAAATACATATTGGGGTACAAGCAGACTCTGAAGATTATCAGACAAGGCAGAGTAAAATTGGTCATCCTCACCAACAACTGCCCAGCTTTGAAGAAATCTGAAATAGAGTTGGCCATATTGGCCAAAGCTGGTAGCCACTGCTACAGGGGCAATAATGTTGAATTAGGCACCAAGTGCTGGAAATACTAGAGTGTGCACACGGGCTATCATTGACCAGGTGATTCTGATATCATCAGAGGCATGCCAGAACAGACTGGTAAAAGTAAATCATGCATTACTGTTCTTTAATAAAACTAGTCAGAGCTTGTTCAAAAAGAAAAAACAAAAAAAAACCCCACTTTTCAGTCTATCCAGAAAAAAATGTGACCACTTTGTACACTTCCCTCTCAGAGAGCACATCGAGGAAGACAAGTTTTTCTAGTTTCCATCACTGGCCATCTTTGAGAGAAGTTTCTGCTCTGGCAAGACCACAGCAGCTAATATGTACTGCAAGGTCACTAGGCAATGTCACCACCTAAGCATATGTACTAGCCCATATTGTCCTCTTAACCCTTCTAAAGGAAATACTAAGATTGCTCTCGTGGTAAAGATGAGGAAAGAGAGGCCAAAAAGAACAGGTCCCTTGATCAGTATCACCCAGTTGGTTAGTGGCAGTCCGGGGACAGTGACTGCCATTTTCTCTTGATATCCTCCTTGTTGGGACTGTCAAACAAGGCTGCTACTCAGAAGGAATATTTTATGTTCCTGCCCGGCAATTAATAACAAAATAACCATTTGTGGATTTGAACCAAATAGTAATTAACTTTATTTATTAACAGATCCACAAGGAACTATTTGGAAAGTATCACTCAGCCACCTCTTGGAAATACTTAAGGTACAGTAAGTACTTTGCTTTTTCCCTTACATATCAGTTGTATTATTTTTTTTTTAAAAAGCCTGTGGGAGAAATACAGCCCCATTTAACTGTGACCACATCCTACGCCTTCTCTAAATGTTTATCTCAGCATTAATCTGATGACTGTGTAGTGAGATGAATGCCCCCCCAAAAAGGATATGTCAATTTCCTAATCCCTGGAACCTACCACTATTACTATATTTGGAAAAAGGGTCTTTAAAGACATAAGTAAGATATCTAGAGATGAAGTCATCCTGGATTTTCCAGGCGGGCCCTACATCCAATGACAAGTGTCTGTATCATAGACACACAGAGAAGACAAGACCATGGAGGCAGAGACTGGAGGGACATGGCCACAAGCCAAGAAATGCCAACAGCCAGCAAACGCTGGAAAAGGCCAAGCGCAGCCCTTGATTTTGGACTTCTGGCCTCCAGAAGTGTGAGAAAAAAAATTCTGTTGTTTTAGCCACCAATTTTGTAGTAATCTGTCATGGTAGCAATAGGAAACTAATATACTCCAATTTTTTTTTATATTATTCTATTTCCTTTCTCATTCTCTATTATTCCCAGTGATATATCTTGAGTTACATGCACATACACATACACACACGCCCCCAATACTTCAAACCCTGATTAGAAGTAAATACAGGCTGAAAAACAGTCAGCATGATAAGTGATTTATAGTGGGGCTTTTTGACAAAATGTTTTTTTCCAAACTGGAAAATTTTCTCAAGTTCTGAGATGTCCAATTTCCTCTTATTACTAAATCATTCCCATTATCTTATCGGACCTTTATTTTTTTGGAGGAAAAGAATATTGGCTGTGTCACTGGACCGTACCAGATATTCTGCTATTCAAGAGTAAGCTTAGATTCTATGATTTAAAGCAAAGGGTCATGCAAATTGCACCCAATGTTTTTTGCTAAGAATGGCCTGAAACACCCTTCTCCCCATGTTCAGTTTTGCCTGCATTCCTAACCCAAGAGAGAAAACCTGACAGTGGAGCCTATCCAGGCCTGCAGGCAGGGTTCTGGGTGGGCAGGAGGCCATTCCTTGCATCTCCCATGTAAACAGCTTTTTGTTTTTACTGACTTGAAAAGTAATATATGCTCACTGTTTAAAAGAAAAAAAAAAAAAACTTCTGAAAATGCAAAACATATAAAGAAAGTGAGAAACCACCCATAACTAGCATGCATATACAATTTACCATCCAAAGAAGAAGCTTTTTTTTTTTTTTAATTTTTATTTTGTCGATATACAATGTGATTGATTATTGTGGCCCATCACCAAAACCTCCCTCCCTCCTCCCTCCCCTCCCTCCCACCCAACAATGTCCTTTCTGTTTGCTTGTCGTATCAACTTCAAGTAATTGTGGTTGTTATATCTTCTTCCCCCCCCCCGTTTTGTGTGTGTGTGTGTGTGTGTGTGTGTGTGTGTGTGTGTGTGTGTGAATTTATATATTAATTTTTAGCTCCCACCAATAAGTGAGAACATGTGGTATTTCTCTTTCTGTGCCTGACTTGTTTCACTTAATATAATTCTCTCAAGGTCCATCCATGTTGTTGCAAATGGCAGTACTTCATTCGTTTTTATAGCTGAGTAGTATTCCATTGTGTAGATGTACCACATTTTCCGTATCCACTCATCCGATGATGGACATTTGGGCTGGTTCCAACTCTTGGCTATTGTAAAGAGTGCTGCGATGAACATTGGGGAACAGGTATACCTTCGACTTGATGATTTCCATTCCTCTGGGTATATTCCCAACAGTGGGATAGCTGGGTCGTATGGTAGATCTATCTGCAATTGTTTGAGGAATCTCCATACCATTTTCCATAGAGGCTGCACCATTTTGCAGTCCCACCAACAATGTATGAGAGTTCCTTATTCTCCGCAACCTCGCCAGCATTTATCGTTCAGAGTCTTTTGGATTTTAGCCATCCTAACTGGGGTTAGATGGTATCTCAGTGTGGTTTTGATTTGCATTTCCCGGATGCTGAGTGATGTTGAGCATTTTTTCATATGTCTGTTGGCCATTTGTATATCTTCCTTAGAGAAATGCCTACTTAGCTCTTTTGCCCTTTTGTTAATTGGGTTGCTTGTTTTTTTCTTGTAAAGTTGTTTGAGTTCCTTATATATTCTGGATATTAATCCTTTGTCAGATGTATATTTTGCAAATATTTTCTCCCACTCTGTTGGTTGTCTTTTAACTCTGTTGTTTCTTTTGCTGTGCAGAAGCTTTTTAGTTTGATATAATCCCATTTGTTTATTTTTCCTTTGGTTGCCCGTGCTTTGGGGGTCGTATTCATGAAGTCTGTGCCCAGTCCTATTTCCTGAAGTGTTTCTCCTATGTTTTCTTTAAGAAGTTTTATTGTTTCAGGGTGTATGTTCAAATCCTTAATCCATTTTGAGTTGATTTTAGTATATGGTGAGAGGTATGGATCTAGTTTCATTCTCCTGCATATGGATATCCAGTTATCCCAGCACCATTTGCTGAAGAGGCAGTCCCTTCCCCAGTGAATAGGCTTGGTGCATTTGTCAAAAATCAGATGGCAGTAAGTGTGTGGGTTGATTTCTGGATTCTCTATTCTATTCCATTGGTCAGTGTGTCTGTTTTTATGCCAGTACCATACTGTTTTGGCTATTATAGCTTTGTAGTATAGCTTAAATTCAGGTAGTGTTATGCCTCCAGCTTTATTTTTTTTGCTCAGCATTGCTTTGGCTATGCGTGGTCTTTTATTATTCCATATAAATGTCTGGATAGTTCTTTCCATTTCTGAGAAAAATGTCTTTGGAATTTTGATGGGGATTGCATTGAATTTGTATATGACTCTGGGTAGTATGGACATTTTCACTATGTTGATTCTTCCAATCCAAGAGCATGGGATATCTTTCCATCTTCTTGTATCCTCTCTAATTTCTCTCAGCAGTGGTTTGTAGTTCTCATTATAGAGATTTTTCACCTCCTTGGTTAACTCAATTCCTAAGTATTTTATTTTTTTGATGGCTATTGTAAATGGGCAGGCTTTCCTGATTTCTCGTTCTGCATGTTCACTATTGGAGAAAAGAAATGCTACTGATTTTTGTGTGTTGATTTTGTATCCTGCCTGTGCTGAAATCATTTATCAATTCCAAGAGTTTTTTTGTAGAGGTTTTAGGCTGTTCGATATATAGGATCATGTCATCTGCAAACAGGGACAGTTTGACCTCATCTTTTCCAATCTGGATGCCCTTTATTTCCTTCTCTTCTCTGATTGCTCTGGCTAGTACTTCCAACACTATGTTGAATAGGAGTGGTGAGAGTGGGCATCCTTGTCTAGTTCCTGTTCTTAAAGGAAAAGCTTTCAGCTTTTCCCCATTCAGGATGATATTGGCAGTGGGTTTGTCATATATGGCTTTAATTATGTTGAGATACTTTCCCTCTACACCTAACTTTGTCATGAATGAGTGCTGAATTTTATCAAATGCAAAGCAGAAGCTTTTTAAACTGAAGAGGAGGAAGGCTATTAATTATTTTACCAGGACAAGAGTCGTAAACCAAGGCTATGCCGTCGTAAATCGGAATCTATGGTCACTCTGCTTATAACTCAGATATCTGCTAACACTTTGTGGATGTTTTCTATGTGTATGCATATAGAAAAGTCAACTGTATGTGAGACCATGCTATGCTGTACTGTTTTTCATTTAACAACTTAGACATCTTTTACATTAGTAAATATAGATCTACTGTGTCACTATCAAGAAGTATGACAAGATGATCACAAGGGTGGGTTGTTTTGGTGTTATTACACAATGCCACAATAGACATTCTTCCCACTGAAGTACAATTTTGGCTGATTAATTTCTAAAATAAATTTCTATAAATGACATTTCTAGGCCAAAGGTAAGCAGCATTCACATCTGGTCCATATTGCCAACTACTCAGGTGGCCACTTTACAATCCCATTTCTAGAAAAATACATTCTGCCTATAAGGTTCTATCTAGATATACTTAGAGAAATTGCATTGACCCAAACTAAACTTTGTGGGGTTTTTTGTTTTGTTTTGTTTTTCTGACCGGTAAGGGGATTGCAACCCTCAGCACAGTGTTGACAGTACCACACCCAGCCAGTGAGCACACTGGCCACCCCTACATAGGATCTGAACCTGCGGCCTCAGCACTACCAGCACCGCACTCTCCCTAGTGAGCCACGGGGCCGGCCCGACCCAAGCTAAACTTTGAATGATCAAAAATGCCACAGAATTATTCTTCTTTCTTCCAAGTTGATACCCTAATCCTGCCACTCCCACCTAATTTCAAATTAGAAAATTTTATAAATCTCTTTATGCCATTTAACAGACTTTAGATCATTAAGAGGCAAGGCCTCATTACTCATACAAGGACTGTCCTCTCTTTCAAGGTCTCTGAGGTGACTTGACCTCTACTTTAAAAGTCAAAGGTATGGTTCTGATTTAAAATCGTTTTTAAATTTCAAGCCACAAGATAAACAGTCATCATATGTTTGGAGTTGTTAAATCATAATGTGTTGAAAACAGCTGATTGACAAAGCCCCTTTAACAGTTAGAAACTGTGAGTTTCTACAGTAAAAAGTGATGTGGCAAAGTTGGGGAATACACGAGGAAATTCCAGGTCAGCCACAGCTCGCCACAGTATATAAACCGTTCGATCATCTATGCCTGACTTCACTACACAGTGCCCAGATTCTTAGATTATTTCTATTAGCCCCCTCATAAAATGCACAATGAAAAACAAGTATCCAGGTGCCAGGCTTCTAAGAAGCTCAAATATTTGGAATAGCTGTCCCAGACCCATGCAATTTACCTTTTGTAGAAGCAAAGACACCTGAAGACAATCATCTAGTCAACCATGAAAAGGGACAGAAAAGACTCATTCTTTTCTCTGCTTTCTTCTTTTTCAAAACAGCAATCTGGGCCCATGTGGTATAAGGGTAAACCTCCAGCAACCACTGCAGGTGCAAAGGGTGTTAGAACTGGAAGAGAGCACCAAGCTCCTCTGCTTGGTCCACGCCTCTCATTCTACCAGTGCAGAGGCAAGAGCCCAGAAAGGTGAGGACACCTGCCAAAGGTCACACTGGACACTGCTGCCAATTTAGAACCCCAGGCTTCACCACTGCGTACATTGCTGGTTTCTGAGAACACACTGTTCAACCGGAAGCAGTCCAACTGGTGGTTAGACTAAGGTGTGAGCCCAGCTCTGTGGCCCAGGTGCTCTAAAAGCCCATGACTATCCATAGTGAGGGAAAAGTCAAAACTAGCAATAACTACCTATTATTACTAAAAGTGATGCTGTCAAAACTCAGGAAAAGGTTAAAAAATGCCTGAAAGCCTACGGCAGGAAAACTGCTTTGCTCCATTAACTCTCTGAGGGATGTAACATTCTTCCACTGTACAACTGATAAAGTCAGAAGAAAACCACAAGATTTACATATTTTTGCAATCCTTATTCTAAACATCTGGTTATTCATGACTAGCTCGACCAGAACTCAGGAGCACTAAAATTACATTAGATTCAGAAGGCTTCACTCTTGCAAGCAGACACTAACATATTTTAAAAGAAATCAGTTTATTTGTTTTACTTGAACACTAATAATCATTGAAGTTAAGCTTGAAAACGGTACTTCTCAAACTATCGTGAAGGATTGATTCTTTTTATTAAATTTTCCAATCCACTGCAGACTGATATTTTTATAAAATATAGTAAAAATGAGTTATTACAAAAACAGACTGACAAAATATAAGTCCACCTTTTTCATTAGGATCACTGTGTCAAATTGCTGGAAAATTTCCAATGCTTAGTCTCAAGTTTTGTACTTATCTCTTCTTGGACCAGTGACAGTTTGCACTGGCAGACCACACCAAAAAAAAAAGCTAATGTTGCTCACTCTCCAAGGCCTTCTGATACAGCAGACACATGCTGCATGCTCCTGGGCACCAGCTTACTCACTCCTTACAACAACCACTGTCATCACCCACATCTTATGCATGTGGAAACCAGGGCTCAGGGAGGTTGTCATTTGTCTAAGATCACACACACTGCAAGGTGAGTGGCAGAGCTGGGATCTAAACCTGCGACAACCTGTCTAAAGTCCACACTCTATGTTGTCTCCCCAGAGTACCCAGAGAGAAGCTACACAATTAGTTTTTAGTTTACTATTTAATTCAGAGTATATCATCATATCATTATCTAGTTTGTAGGCAACTAAGCTGTTGGGTTTTCCTCTGTCTTCCTGTTTCCTGATCTTCTGGGTATTTTAATTAATTTAATTAAAGGAATCAAGAAAAGTGATGAAACTCACATCAATTAAATATGATACCTAGAAACAGATGAGGTAAAGATGTGACAAAAAGGAGACAGCCACTGTAATTAGACTCTAACTTTTTTTATTCCACACTTCTCCCCAATTATCAATGAGGGCTGAGGCTGTAGATGACTCTCAATAAAGCTCACCTTGCCCAACAGCTGAGTGCATTTTTTCCATGTCGAACTTAATTTTTGATCTTCCTGGGGTGCTAAGCATCTTTTCCCATACTGTAGTTACTTCTTTAAGACAAGGAGTGATTTCTTCATAATCAAGCTTCAGGCGCTTGTTCAGCAAATCATTTTCAGAGGCTGGAACAGACCATTTAAGGGCATGTTAGTAAATGCTACAGCTGCAGATTTTCTATTACACAACACTGCTGCCTACTTGTCACTACTGAGAGGTCGAACAGTTACAGCCAGCTTACAGGTCCAAATTAAAGTCACTATTCCTGCCCACCCCATTTCCCTTGTCTCGGAAAATACTAAAAATCTAAAAGGTCCTTGATTTCTCTTACCCCTTCCCAGCATGTTCTGTTGGCTCTGTGCTAAGATATATCCCACATCTGTCCAATTCTTTCCAGCTTCGTAGCTACCCTATTAAACTATAAACATCTCAAGAGCAGGAGCTATATGTTAAAATTTCCAGTGTCTGGCATGGTTAAAGCTGAACAAAATTTTTTTTATCTAAACTAGGATAGTACCTTCTTATTTAGAGCCAAACCTCCTTTAGGTAGCTTCTACTGCTGGACCTGTTTCTGCTTCCTGGAGCTAAAAGAATGAATCTACCACTTTCATATGACATTCAGATGAAGATAGCTATTGTTTCCCACCAAGCTTACTTAGCCTAAAGCTGCATTAAGAAGAATTATACCTAAATTACCAAACTGGGGAGGGGGAGGAATGCAATAAAGGAAAACTTTAAATTGACAATTTAAATTCATTCTCCAGTCCAACCACAGACACAGAAACCGAGGTGCAGAGAGATTAAGCAATTTGCCTATGGTTATTTATGAGTTAGTAAGTAGCCGAGTGATTCTAGGCCTGGTGGCACCTTCCTCTCTAACTTTACAGTTTCTCATCTACCATCTTTACTGTTTTCCCTCTTACTTTGAAAAATATATTTTCAAGGTCCTGTTAAACAATTCCCTACACCTCTGGAGTTCACACTTTTAAAAAAATATCAACCCTAGATTTTGGGGGGCTAATAAGAAAACAAAACAAATGTCACTAGAGTTGAGATAACCCTTGTAGCAAACTGGTTTCGGAACTAGCCTTACCACACAGTAACTGAGAATGGCACAGGGTTCCTGGTGCCAACGTATGTTTCTCTGGCAGTGAATTCTGCTGTGAGCATGGCTGGCTACCCTACCAAAGCCTGGCAAGCAACATGAGGAACTTGCTCTGAAGTCAAGAGAGCTTCACCTGGCCAGAAAGAGCTGGCCAGAAGATTCAGCTGAAAAGGCTCGATCCATGTATTTTGCTGGTGGCCCAAGTAACACCCCACTGTTTCAGCATCCTGACAATGCTGCTGCCTAAAATCATCAGCCTCATCAACCAAGGCAGATGGAGAAAGCCTGCAAGGAACACTAAGGCTCCAAGACAAGAACTTTAAAATATCAAATAAGAGCCCATACACCCCTGTTGTTTGTGAGCTTGCGGGGCTAGGGGAAGAAGGACTGAATGAGATCAAATGTAATTTTGCAAAAGACTTGTCTAAAATGTTTATTACCATTTGACATGGATGTATGAGCTAACCTGGGCTTTGTGAGCAACATTCAGATCTGATTTATGTCCACTGTGTAGCGGGGGCTGTCACTGCTCTATCCCCAATTCCGTTCTGTTAACAACTGCTTTCACAGACCAAACTCTCTTGCCAACTGCCATCATCTCCTGAAAGCTTACCAATCGAAAGCTGAGAGGCTCAGCAATGAACTGACCCCCACATTTGTATAGATCCTAGAAAAACTACACTCAGTATTTATTTTTTTTTGCAACAAATCTATTACGTAACTAGGGAAATAGTTTTATAAAATTAATATACCTTCAATTGCAATTCAAAATTTAAAATTATCATCGTATATAGATGTGATATTTGTAACATTTTAATCTTAGTTAAACATAAAATGCTGAGTTATATGAATTAGTTCAACAAGCAATAACATGCTGACCCAAACAATGGTTACACTAAATCACACTTCGCTGTCCTGCATTAGGCTGCCCATACCTTCTTTTAAAAATTGGGAAGGAATGGCCTTGCAGAGGGGTACAGTGGAGGACTGCTGGCTTGGGAGACAGGCAATGCATTTTAGCCCAAGCACCACTGAAAATTAGTTATTTAACTTCCCAGAATCACAATTTCAGCTTCTGAGTGTCTACAGTGAAATGAGGTAGATTTAGATGACATGGTTTGATTCTTCCCAGGATGCAATGATTCCAGAATAGTAATAAAAATGTTGGGGCTCAGAAAACAATACCTGAACATATGGTGCTTTGGCATGCTGAGTACTTTGAACTAAAAAAAATTGAAGGGCCTCAGAAGCTGCTTCTGAATCACCGTCTCTCTGACCTTCTCTTGTTTCTCACCCAAATGCAGGGAAGGGCTCTCTGTCTGAAGTTCCCTCATCTGACTGAGGGAAGTTCTTCCAAAAGAAACACAACTGCCTTCAATTCCCTGTCTGAAATATCATTAGCCAGAGAAGATTAATCACCAAAGAAGACATTAAAGGTCATCCCCACACCTGCCCAGACAGATGGTTCATCCGTTCTTTTGAGGACTGTCATCTGAGAGACATTACCTGAATGGTAAGACAACCTTTGTTCACAGTGCAGTTCTGCCCCTTACCTTCCCATAACTTGTCACCACCTACCCCAGAGCCCAGAGGAACTTTGTCCCAGGCTATTATCAGCTCTTTGGGCCCATTCATCTCCCCTAAAAATCGTATATTCTTCCTCTGAAATTACCTACATCCCCCACTTTCCTCTTGCCTATGAAGAGAGTATTTAAGCTTCAACCATCTGCCCTTCCTTGAGTTTCAAACTCTATGTGACTCTGTGCACTTACACGTTAATAAATTTGTATGCCTTTTGCTAATGTGCCTACTGTCAGTCTATTTCAGTAGACTTGATTAACAAACCTTCAGAGAGCAGAGGGGAAGTTCCCTTTACCCCTACAAATATTTGATCCATATAGGCAAAAGTCAGGAAATAGGTGTAACCATAGGAAGAACCTCCTCATACATGTTCTTCTCACTTCTTTCCCAAAGAGAGTGCAAGTCAGCTTGAACCCTTGATCAATTTCAAGAGCTTCTCCCATCTCTAAATTAACCTTCCTTTAAGAAATAAAACAAACAAAAACCAAAAACAAAACACAATATAATGACTGTCTCTGGGATGGAGTACACTCCCTGGTTGATTCTTGTCAAATCTTGCTTCTGTATTTAATGAAAAAGTTCTGCCCCCACCCCCAACCCACCCATACAAATCTTACTAAATATCTTTAAGCAACTAGGCTCTTATTGCTGATTATTTTTCTCAGCAATATAGATACCGTACACACTAATACAATGGACTAATGCTTTTTATATTATATTTAGCAAGTTTATTGTGCTTTTACCACATAGATAAATATATGTTGAGCTTTACAGAGCTAAGAAGGGAAATGAATTCAAACAGTAAAAACAAAAGGCCATAAAAACTAAACACTGCCAGTAAGCTGGATGAAATGAGGAAGCAGTAGAAAGCCACTGGCAAGGACCTGTGAACTTAATGTAACAGCTGGCAAGGTGCTCCCGGTAACCTTAGAAAACTCGTACCTGTTCAATCTAGTCTGTCTAGTTATCATTTGCACAGCACTATGTACTTTGCTTTCATGACATACTGATTTCACCTCATCAATTACAGTCACAATTCCTCCTAACATTACCAAGAAGCCAGCCAGTGTCATTCCCATTTTACAGCTATGCCCTGATTTTGCATGGCTGTCATTTGCAAGAAGATTGGCTAACATAAGCATTAAGGTTTATGATGATGACTATAACTGTCTTTTTGCTTTTCAACAAAAACTCCAACATAACACATGAATATGAATGCTGTGCTCCAAAGATGTCACTTAGCTAATGACATGCTTAGTAATACTATCACTATCAAACATCTTTTAGACATCGACTTTTGGAATTACCTTAAAGCACACACAGAAAATGGTAGAAAAATAGAGCAGCACTCATCTGCTCTAAACTCCCCTCACTGTGCCATCACCTTCCACAGCACCTGGTGGGACGACCCACCTTGCTCGGCTTCAGCACTGCACACTGGGGAGCTTACTACATTCATAAGCAGTCTATTCCAACCACTGGACTACTTTCATATCAAAATATCTTATTACTTTATACTTCACTTCTTGTTTTTGGTCAAAAAGGATATACTTATCTTGACTCTATAACTACACATTTCATGAATTTGTAAGTTTCTCAACTGCAGAAACTATGTTACTGGTACACAGTGTTGTTCTAACTCAGATACCTTACAGACCTGCACAAAGAACATCCACCCACTCACTACAACACTAGCTATGAGAAACTGAAGCGGTTCCTGTACAATTGAACCTCATGGACGCAACGCATTCTTGGTAGCCTATTCATCAGATTTGGTGGTGTCTTAATGACTTTCAGCTCTATCAAACATCAAGGTCATTATTACACGACAAAAACCTGCCATCAAAGATGATGCTCAATTTAATGTAGTTTAATTCCAAAACTGATTTAGGGCAATGGCACCATGACTGAACCACCCATTACAGTTTTCCTTTCAAAGAGTATATTAAGCTTTCTGCTCAAAATCTTCATTACTTTATATCCAGGCAGCTTTCTATACACTAAGACCCATGCTCCTTCACAGGGTATACAAACTTAGCTTCTTACGCTACCTTGAAAATAATATTTATTGGTTCAAAGTCAGTATGGAAAAAGGAAATGAATAAAATCTAAACTTTCACAGTTCATATCATATTTTGACACTTGATATCAGCACACGTAAAGCTCAGCTAATGTTTTTTCAGGTACCTGCAACTCACTAAAAAGGCACACAGAGTGAAATTACAAACTTTAATGCCTTACATAGGATCAGTTCATATTACCACACAGGCACAGACTATGGGTGAGTACAGAGTAGGAAAAGAGAGAGGAAAACAAAGCAAAATAAATAAACACTTTTCAGAAGGTTAAAGCTTAAATTTGAAGCTTGTACCTCAGAAGTTCTAGATGCTATGCCAATAATGAACATATGGGAATAATTAATACGGTTGGTGACACTATCATTAAACCTCCAGAAAGTAAATAGTATTAACATTACTTTAAAAAGGCAAACAAATATTACAGACAGACATATTTGTTAGGCTATTGTGCTTTTTTTTTTTTTAAGATAGCGGTCCTGTTCAGTATCAAACCAACCTTGCAGCTTCTGATTTTCCTTCTCCATTCTGAGGAGCAGTATCTGTTGTAAAATAGCCTTTCGCCATAGCTCTCGAAGCTCCCAAGATGTCCTTTTCTTTTCCTCTGGCACAGGGCCAAAGGGTCCATCTTCACAAACTGGTTCTAAAGGAGATCGTGGGGGAAGCTCTCCCAGCTCTGAGTAATCTGCAGAAGCAAAAGGACATTCCAGAATGGTCATTTTTCAACAAAAAATATATGCAAACATAGTGCCAAATCAGCAAATTCTACTCATTCAGATAGAAGAATAATATCACCAAATTTAAAGTTTGTTTTAATATACAATGGAATAAACTACGTTTGAGCCACAAACATGAAACAAATGATACATCAAATAGTAAGCAAAAGTTGCAGTAGCTGAGGAAATGTTTTAAAATACCTAGTTTTAAAGGTGTAGTATTTTTTATCTTCTTCTGAAGTTATTTAATAACTATATTATTGATAATAGCTAACATTCTTATAGTGCCAACTATGTACCAAACTGTTCTAAGGGCTTTCTGTATAATAATTAACTTGCCCCATGTCACACAGCTAGGAAGTAGTAGAGCCAGGATTGGAACCCAAACAGTCTGGCTTCCACATGCATTCTTACCCACTGTGATATATGGCTAGGTATTCTGAAAGAAGACTAAAACATATTTAATAGTCAGTAATAACAGTGACCATTAACAGATCCTCTACCAACCGTTGGGCATGTGCAAGGCATTTTATACAAATAGACTCGTTTAATCCCCCCTGAAAAGGAAACTAAGGCTCAGAAAGGCCAAGTAATCTTCCCAAGATCATATAATGAATAAGTAGGTACACTGGAATTCCAACCTATATCTGCTTCATTCAGAAACCCATTTGCTTCCCACCAGATGCCACTACAATTCAAATGTTTCCTATGTCATCAATTTTTAAACTTCTGTTTATTAGTTTAAATCTCTTTACATTTCATGAGTCTGTACTTTTCTCAATTACAGAAACTATGTTGCCGGTGCACAGTGTTGTCATAAGTCACAAATACCTTACAGACATGTGCAGAGAACATCCCCGCCCCCCACTATGGCTCTAGCTATGAAGAGCAGCAGTGGTTCCTATACAACTGAACCTCAATTTCAAGGGACACAACGCATTCTTGGGAACTTCTGTTTAAACTGAACCCATGTAAATAAAATCACGGTCTTCACATATGCTGTGAAAAACCCTTCACAGGCAACTGGAGTCTCACAACCACCCATAATACAACACACAATCTCTTCCAGTTGATAGCTCCAACACAATTCCACGTTACCACTAATTTCGAGTACAGTCATCAGCACTGACTACTCACCATCTCTATCTAAAAGTTAGATTTGTTATCCTGCTATGATATCCACAAAATCAAACACAAGCTACAAAACATTTAATTTCTTAAAGTAACTTGTCCATCTTAACTCCTTTTAAAATTACTAGATAAAAAAATATGATAAGCATTAAGTAGGAATGCTTTGTACTTTCTGTAAGCATTTAAATGTAGAACTCTATAGATTCTTATTTCATTATGATCCTATTAAACAAATGAATAAATTAAAATTCTACTTCTTTGGGGGGTAAGAAATAACTAGACAGTTTATGCATGTTATAGGCAAATGCTTATGTGCAATATTCAAGAAAAAAGCAGAAATCAAAATTGTCTGTAGAGTATCACCTCAATTTTACAAATATTAAGAAAGGCAGTATAGTTTAGTGATTAACAGGGAAGGTTCTGAAGCCTGGTGCCTGGGTTTTAATCAAGACTCTACCATTTACTGATGTTGTGATCTTCAGCAACTTGCTTAGCCTCTCTATGCCTCAACTTCCCACTCTGTCAAGTGGGAATAACAGTACCTCCCTCATCGTTGTACGAAAAAGGCAAGTTAATACACGGGACATAAACCACCTAGAACAGAGCCCAACACACAGTAAGAACAATAAATATTAGCTCTTCTTATTTGCTATCATATATTCATTAAGGGCACAGAAAAACTACTGGAAAGAAATCCATCAAAATTTAGCCACTCAACTGTAAGCCCTAAGATGGCCAGAACCTTGCTGCCTTGCCAACAAGGGTTTGCTCACCACCGAGCATGGTTCCTAGTACCCAGCAGGGGCTTGATAAGCAATGGTTGAATAAAAGAAGAGGTAAATAGGTGCTGGGTTTGGGAATACTGTTATTCATTTATTTCCTTTATTTTCTAAATTTGTGGCAATATTTTTATAATTAAAGAAAAATAATGCAAATCTATTCTGATCAAAATTGAAGATGGAAAAATGTTCTCCTGTAAACACCCCCCTCAAAAAACAACAAAACCTGTATACTTAGCATTAGTCATTACTGAAGATGATATAGTTTAAATTAATCCTTCTATTTAAGAGGAATTTTAGTCAGTATTCTTATATAATCTTATTCTGCAACTTGAAGCTTTCCATTTGAGCTCTTTCCTTTCTTTTCTTCTTTCTTCTTTTACCATGTTGGCTGTTGGAAGTCTGCTGGACACTGCAGTTATGATTAAAGTTTTACTTTATCTTATAGTGGAATTATTTATACTCCCACTAGTTTGCAAAAGATTCTCATTTCCAAAAAGTAATTCTTGGCCAGTATCCTGGCTGACATGGCAGGTGCTGGAGCAGTTATGAGAGTGGCATTATAACATGTCTCATGTATATGAAAAGAGAATCCAGGGACCTCCACCGTCCAGTCAATGGAGGGTAAGCCTGGCTGAGTGTTAGGCAGAGTTCGCCTGGAAATTCTTTCCCATTCTTACACCCTAGTAAAACAAGGGCTCTCCTCACCTAGTCTCCTTCCTCTAATCTTATGCTTCCTGTTTAGCACAGCCTTTTTCCTCCTGAGTGTCTTAAATTCCTACATTACTTTCAAATTCTGAATCGAAATGAACAGAGCAGGTGTAACGCAAGCCAGGACGATGGGACACTCCTAGTAATTTAGGCTGCTTGGTTCCCAGATCCATTTACTCTCTGCCAATTTGGTTGCTAACAAGGACCATAGTCTATAGAAGCTTATGAAGCTCTAGCTTTTATTTTAGTATTCGTAGAAATTAGATCTGCAAAAAATACAAGCATTGTTGGGTGATGACAACTATGAGGGTTAAGACATAAATTGCCTCCCTAATATCCTCTACTTTTGCCTTCTTTTTCTCATTATCAATCATTAGCTACAGTTTGTTGAGTTTTTATCATGCAATGAGACCTTGACACAAATAAGCTTGTCTGATTCTCACAATAACTTCATGAAATAGGTGATACTATTATCCCCATTTTACAGCCCAAATAACTAAAGTGCAGTGAAGTTTTGTAACTTGGCCAAGGTCACACAGCTAGTAAGAGTGAGAGCCATGATTTGAAGCAAGGTGTATTTACCTCCAAAGTAAAAAAATGCTTACCCTGTGCTTCTCTAACGTCTATGCACAGGCATCACACAGGGATCTTGCTAAATTGCAGAGTTTGATTCAGTAAATCTGAAGGGAGCCCGGGAGTCTGCATTTCTGTCCAGCTCTCAAATGATGCCACTACTGATAGTTCTAGAAGCACACTTTGAACAGCAGGGCTCCACACTACACTTTTACTCTTTCTTCTCTCACACAATCCTGTGCACTTATCATCATGATGGCTCTTAATTTCCTTCATGGTTATCACTGAGAACACAGTTCAAGGGCTGCTGCTTTTAGCTGCCTGAATTTAGGCCTTCAGTATATGGCAAGAGCTTGTCCCAAACTTGGTCAGGGTACCAAGACCAAGTCCAGAACACTAAGAAGTACTAGTATTAATTTCACTTCTGAATGAACTAAATAAAAGTGGATTCATTGTAAAGGTAAGTATAAACCTAATGGTTTACAGCAGGGTTTCTCAACCTCAGCACTACTGACACCGTGGGCTGGATAATTCTCTGTGCATGGTAGAATGTTTAGCAGCATGACTGGGCACTACCCACTAGATAACAGTAGCATCTGCCCACCCCAGTGATGACAATAAAAATACCTCCAGGGGGGAAGGAAGGACAAAAATCACCCCCAGTGAGAATTCCTAACTCAGAGTAAAAAATGCATCACTTTCTCTCTCCTAAACCCTGGGAAGGGGTAAAATATTCCCTTTATCCAAATGTATTTTATGTGGTAACAATTACTAATCTTACAGTTTACAATTAACAACAAATGTTTTTGGTTTTTTTTTTTTTTTTTTTTTTTTTTTCGTGACCGGCACTCAGCCAGTGAGTGCACCGGTCATTCCTATATAGGATCCGAACCCGCGGCGGGAGCGTTGCTGCGCTTCCAGCGCAGCACTCTACCGAGTGCGCCACGGGCTCGGCCCAACAACAAATGTTTTTGAAAATATTATCTTTTGTTCATATTAAGAATAGCCCAGTTACAAAGTAGTTTGCTAACTTACAGAGGGGAATAGTTACAATATTTGTTTGCTGTAAATTTGGCCTGGCTAAATCAGTCCAAGTGGGCTGTTTTCTTACCAATGCAAAAAGATCAGGTTTAGGATAAAGCTTTAGCTCTGTAATCAGTCCCCTTTGGTGCATGTTTGGGGTACGGTTTTATGATATGTGGACTCATGCAGGTTCTTGAGTGTAGTGGCAAGGTGAGGAAAACAAAATTAAAATGAGCAATTGTCAGCTGAGAAACTTGTTCTAATAATAAATATGGGCATTACTTTAACGTGGATAATTCCTAAGCCAAACACACCCGTATTCACTGAGTCCCTTATATGTACCCAGCGATGGGATGTGCTAGGTGATCTAAGAAGGGCTGTTTTGACGTTGCTAATATTCTTCAGAACAATTCTGGGGTTCTTCTTTCCTCGACTTGTTTCCTGCTGAGAGACTGCTACGCAGAGACAAATGTGGAAAGAAGCTTAGCACAGCAGAGGCTGAGCTGGGGGCTCAACGCTGCCCCTGGGGCCAGCTTTGTCAGTGTCTATGTTAACACATACACCTTTTGGTTTCCAGTCCTTCACTGCAAAATGTGAGAAATGGTATTCACCTCTGACTGCCCAGCTGTGGAGACCACAAGCACCAACAGCCATATTCATAAAGTCTGCAAACCCACAAAAGCAAAAAGGGCTGCGATAACACGTTAGTCTGGGATTAGACTTTACTATTCTGACATCTCTTATAATGACAGGATGTAGAATGCTTAAATTATGTAGGCCTTCAGAAACAACAGCCTTCAATGGTTCTAAGAATTTTAAAGCCAGTCATAATTCAAGGGCCCTAAGAGACAATTGTCTCTATTTAAATCATTGCTGTGACATTCCCAGTAGAGTCATAAATATGATCTATGCTGGCGTGGCGATATTTTAGATGCCAAATTATTCTCCAACATGTCTGTGCTGCTGCATTCTTCTTTCCCTCTGCACACAACTGTGTGGGGAAGAGTATGACATCGCATTGTTGGTATGAACAGAATCAATGCTGCGATAGAGGAGGAGAAAAAGTAACATGCACACGCCTCCTATCTGCCTGGTATCTGGCTCTCTAAAGGACAGAACACAGGGCCCCTTTCTTGCATCTTCACAACACACTGACGTTAAGTTTCGAACTGCAATTCTCCTTTTATAGACATAACATTAAATTACATGTTAAGTGCCCTATAAGAAAGAGGAGCTCCAGGAAGAAAATGAAGATGGATCCTTATCCTCCTATTTTCTGGCTTTTTCTGTGCCACAATAGAGCATTTTGCAATTCTCTCCATCCCTCCCGAGAATCCTGAACTCCCATACCAGAAGAAAAATAAATTTAAAAAATTTCAGTTATTCTAAAACCTCTGTTTTAACAACACAAACAGATTTTGGAAATGAGAATTAAAACTGAACATTAAATCTCTGGAGAAAAGTTAACAGCAACAGGGATTAACATCTGCAGCATCTGATATTAACAACAGCTGAAGAAAATTTCTTAAAAAAACAAAGTAAAATGACCATGTAGATTTAATACTGTCAAACTGTTGACAAAGTATAAACAACTTTACCTCTACTACAATAGAAAGTAGAGGTCAGCAGGGCAGAGATTTGTGTTCCCAAGCCTGGGAAACAGCAGATGTGCAAAGAACATTCACCAAATGAACGATTCACTTACCCAAGACCACCATGACTTCTTTGGATGTTTTATGAAACTAACCCAATGCGAATCTCACTATTTTCTACAGTTGTATTATATGATGGTCTAGCTATAGGAAAATTAAAAAACAAAACAAAACAAACCCAAACACACATAAAAAACATTCATTTGGTAAAAAGAAATATTTTAAAATTTGTGCCACATGCAAAGCATGCTGCTAGAAATCCAAGTATGAATAAGACATGGTCCCTCACATTTCAATAGGGTAACTGAGAGAAGTATTCCGACTACTAGAATAAAGGAAAAACAAAGTATTCTAGAAGTTCAGCAAAGAAGGATGAATTTCTGCTATTCATCAGATCACGAGCATGGGCCCTACAACCAGATGTCTGGGATCAAACCCTAGCTCCACTGGGAATCTAGCTACTCACCCTTAAACAGGTTATCTGATCACTTTGCATCTCAGTTTCCTCATTTGCAAAATTTGTGTAACAGTCACAATCTCACTGGATGATTGTGAGCATTAACGAGGCAAATGTGTGAAAAAAAAAAAACTAAGCCTGGCACGAGTAAACATTCAATAAAATGTCAACTACCATTTTTTTTTATCATCATCAGCAACAGCTTTGTGGAAAGGGAGGGTGGTTCTTGAAAAACAGGTAAAATGCAGACAGGTAGAAATGACGGGAGTCATTCTGGGTAAATGCACCAGCACAAACAAGGTGTACAGGTAACTATCAACCCCTCCTTGATAATGACCCATTTTGGCAATGACCAGATGGTACACAAGTGAAAACAGAACTGAGCCTAGATTATAGAAGGCCTTGAATGCCTGCTCAATCTATGCATTATTTAGCAAGAAATGGAATCCCAGAAGATTAGGGGTTTTTAAAGGAAAACTGATTTCCTATATACGTTCTTTCATACTGGAAAGATATCCTGGCTATCAGGGAGTGTTCAGCCTAGTGGATCACACATTTGAAAGGCCATTATAAGACAGTGTGAACAAGTGCTGGAGAACAGTCTAGAACACAGAACAGACAGCCTCACTCTGCCTGAGATGGGGAGCAATGGCATATGAGGGGGTGGGATGGGGAGGCAGCACACAAATTTTAAAAAGAAGCCACGATATGCAGAAACTAGGAACAGAAGCAAGAGCCCTGCAGATCTTTATCCTCACTCTCTCCCAAATTAGCCATTTTGGGTGCATTTCCAAAGCTGTGTGAAGACTTCAAGATGAGGAAGCTAAAAGCCCTTAGTCTGGCTAGGTGTTATGACAATAGCTCAAAGGAGAAGCAGTAAAGATGGCCTGGCAATGGGAAGTGAGCCAGGAAGAGGCAGAGAACAGGACTGAAGGAAAAGGTTGGACAAGGCCCTGCTGGGAGCGCTGGTCGGCCAGTCAACAGCTGCGCTGGCTTCCCCCTTCCCATCTGAACTGCAGGAGTGCAGAAGCACAAAGCACCAAGAGCTTTGCTTTTCCCCAATGTGGGGAGGTAGTGGCTATAAAAGTTGATGTCCAGAGAAGCTTGAGAAGAATGAAGAAAAAGCTGCAGGCAAAATTTAATGCATGGGGTTAAAAGTATCCTTTGAAATGCATGTTTTCCCATTTGCAGGGTAATGATACTGTACTTTTTGAGGAGACTGAAAGTCACGGCTGTCATTTCTTGATTAAAGATCATAAAACCAAAGAGAAACAAATACCCAGCCTCAGTCAGAATATAAAATGCTGATCTTTGTAATTGTTTCCTCTCTCCTATTACCACTTACGTAATACTGATTTCAAATTGTGGCCCTTGCAATTTTATGAGACAGCTGGAGTGAAAAAGCCCACAAAAGGCCCCTGGTCAGCACCACCAGGACACCAGGACATGCACCTGGCGGGGGTGGGGTGCAGGAAGCTAGGTCCTGCCTGCCTGGGCACCTCCCACCAGCAGCCACTGCATGACAGTGCCTCAGCCCCCACCTCGCTCACTTTCCTTCCTTCTTCAGGACTGGGGCAGTGGTGGGGGTGAGGGGAGGGGAATGGCCAGCACTCACAGGAACACAAAAATTTAGAACTGAAAGGGACACTAGAAGATGACTTAGCACAACCCCCTCCCTCCCCAGATGTGACAACTGAGGCTCAAAGAGGTATAAAGTCACATTTTTTGACCACTTACTATGTGCTAAGCAGTGTGCCTTACAAGTACACACAGATTTCATCCTGGCAAACACCACATAAACTAGGGACTGTTTTTATCCCTTGATGGCAAGACCTGGGACACAGAGCTAACTAGTTGGTGGAGCCAGGACCAGAAATGGTTGGCTGGGACCTGGGGCTGCAGGCTGGCTCACCCCACTGCCTCAGGGCAATGGGAATGAAAGCAAAGAGGGGAAAAAAGGCACCTTATCATGCCAGTGCTGCTACTTACTATCAGGAGTAAGCAAGTTCCTTGACCCCCTCTGTGCCTCAGTTTCCTCATCCATAAATCACAGGCAATAATAACATCCACTTCCCACAGCTTTGTATAGGGAATTAAATGAAAACCCCCAGAGCACTTAAAACAGTAGTTGGCAAGGAGTAAGTGCTGAATTCCTATTAACGTCATTATCTATTTTGTTCTGAAAATAGATAATCTATTGGCAAAATCTTTCTGTTGCTTAGGCTTCTCCACAATCAGGGGTGGAGGATAAAAAAGAAAATTGGTTTACTGAAGAATGCTGGGGAGGAGAAACACTCGTTCTACAAAGAAAATAATAGTGCTGTCCAGAGGGGCTCCCTCCAACAATAGGAGGCCCCTGGTCACTGCCTTGGTGTGTCCAGGACCCATGGTAATGTAGAAGTGGTGGTAGAGAGGGACGGCCACTTCCACAATGGCTGCAATGCCCTTCCTTCTGGCCTTTGTCTGGCTAATCCCCTTCCTGCCCGTCAAAGCTCAGCTCCAACACCGCAGCCTCTGGGACAGCTTCCTCCTGCTGCTCCCTGCCCTGCTGGATCCCGAGTGCATCCTCTGTGCACCCACGACACCCAGGAAAACCTCAGCTGGGCCTCACAGCGGTCCTGAGAAGGGCACTGCTGCCCTGAGCACACATAATTAGCACGAGAAGAACTAAGAGAAGCCGGAGATCTGGGCCACCTGGGGAAGACTGAGCAGAAAGGAGGAAGTCGAAGAGGGACAGTCTCAATGGAGGAGTCCAGGAAAAACACACGCAGAAGTGGGAGAGAATGCACAAGGCTCTGTAGGGCACTCCACTCTTGGCCCGAGTGACTAGGTGCAACATATTTAAACAGTTTTATTCTTTAATAGTGCAAAACTATATAAAACTTGATATATATAAGCTTTATATCTATCTATACATAGATATCTGACACCTATATATGTGACTTTATATATAAAAAACTTTATAAGAAACATATTGCAAATAAGGTGGTAATGCCCCTGTGATTCAATTCACGCCAGAACAATAATGAAATGAAACCAAGCTCTGTCCCCAAGGAGATAGCTGAGTAGGCTGCCATTCCAGGTCCATGTGAGAAGTGGCCGGAGAACTGTCCACATGGGTGGTGGGTGCAGAGGGCCATCAGGGAAGCCCTGCCTCTGGAGGAGATGATCCTAAATGGAGCCATTTGGGGGGGGCGGGGGGGGACTATGGGGGAGGGAATGGCCAAGTGCTAAGTCCTGAAGCATGACCAGGCTGCACAACTGCCAAAGAGAGGGAAGGGCACTCATTGTGAAGTGGGGATTAAAACAGAAGCAGCATGAAGAATTCAGGATCGCAAGTAGTCAGGCACGGCCCAGGGAAGGGAAATGAGTCCGGTCAAGTGCTGAAGGAACTTCTGTGCTAAACAAGACCACCATCCCGACATAAGCTCTGGAGAAGATGGGAAAAAAAAATGACCTGTCACTAAGATCTGTGTCAGAGCCAGTGAGCCGTAACCACATGGGGATTACCCTGACTGTTAACCACACTTAGCCTCCTGATCTCATCCACATGGACCTTTTAAAAGCTATCTGTAGGGAAAATATAGGAAAACGGTCAGGGCCCCTCAGGTGTTCAGAATCTTGCAGAGCATTTGCTATAAAAACCCATGTGTGGCCAGGTGTTCCTTGGTTACTACCTAATATAACTGTGTATAGGCACCCAGGTGTCCTGGGTTATGGAACTAAGTATAAAGGACCAATGGCTCTGATACATGGTGCTTCTCAGGACACTCTGGGAGGCCACTAGGGAGGCTGTTTCTAGCTCTGAATAAAGCCTAATAATTTTTTTACCCATGGCTCCCCGGATCTTTTCCTATTACCTAGCTCATGGACCTGCGTGTGAAGGGTTTGTGATCCAGTCTGTACAACGGGCTTGAGGGGTCTGTGAGCCCTAGCCCTAGCTTGACAGTTGGCATAGTTGGCAGGATTCTGAGTAGGTACGGGAGCCAATAGCCCCTGGGGAGGAGAAGGAAATGTGGTTAATCTTGAGTATGTGGTGCCTGGTGGCCACTTTCCTGTTGACCGGAACCTGGTTGCTGCTCACTATACTGTGAGTCAGCACAGACCAGACACTCCATGAAGCAGTGTGGCTTTGAGATCTGCAGCAGAAAGCCCCTTGGGAGGGAGAGAAAATGTGGCTACCCTTGAGTATGTGGTGCCCGGTGGCCACTTTCCTCCTGACTGGAGTCTGGTTACTGCTCACTATACTGCAAGCCCATCAAGATTTGCAGCAGAAAGCAGATTGGTTGCAAATACAAATACATGCCCTGGAGGCTGAAGTGAAGCAACAGGTCATTCCTGCTCCTGACACCGGGACGATGACAAAGCTGATGGTGAGTTGGGGGAGACTGTGCATCTCCTGGAATGACCTGCTCATCAGAAAGTGAAGCACGAGCAGCCTATGGGACTGGGTGGACCAGTAGGCAACCCACAGGTGATCCAATTCACTACCTATGTCCCATATACCCAGGTCGAACTGGTTGGCTTGGGGAGAAAGTAAAGCAGCAGAAACAGGGAAAGCCCCTAGCTGCCTGGCTGCTGTAGCTATGGAACCTAGAGGTGGATAGTGTGATGTGATCTGGAGATGATGTAGTAAACACATGTCGTGTTTGTCCAAAGGCAAATGGCTTGCCAGGTGCCACTTAAACCCAAGAAGGCTTGAAAGGTGCCATATAAACCCAAGAAAAGAGTGCCACATGCAGATGGGCAGGTGACCAGGAGACGGGTGCCCCTACAGAATTTCAAGTATGTTTTCACCTGGTGAAAAGGTGGTTAGCCTCCATTACTACACGCCTGTCTCTGTGGCAGAGGTTACAGGATAGCTGCAGATATGCACAGGGGTGGGGCAGCTACTCCTTGATGGAATGGGCAAATGCAGCTGTTTGAACTGTGTGAGTGGATGCTGGAGAACTGCCCAAAACTGAGTGAATGGTGGGTGCATGCCTAGCTGATTCAAGTAATTCAGGAGCCCAGATGGGGGCAGCTAGATGCTAATAGCCAAGACAATGGGAGAAAGGCCCTGAGGGCATTTCAGAAGTATGGAAGAGCGCCCCCCCCCCCCCCCCCCATCAGAAGCCTGGAGGCCTAAGAGAACTGAGTTTCTTCAGAGGGCAGACCTGGGGCATCACTGCCTTCAGCAAACTGCTCCCTGCACTCCAGCTGCTCTGGCTGGAGCAGCCCTGCTTCAGGCGGCTCCAAGTGTGATTGTGCAGCAGCTCTGGAGAGTAGGAGCCTGAAACGGTGGTGGTCATGTTGTGTTAAATTTGCAGGCCAGCAGAACTTGAGAGCAGTGGAGACATGGCAGCCTCCACCCAGATTTCAGAAAATGTAAGAAAAAGCCAGGGGACTCAGGCAGAGACCTGCTGCAGGGGTGGAGCCACTGCAGAGGTCACCTACTGAAGCAATATGGAGCAGAAAAGTAGGGTGGGAGCCCCCACAGAGAACCCCACTGGTGAGATGTCTAGTGGAGCCAGGATTGCAGGACTGCCACCAGGAGCACAGAACTGTAGGGCTGCTGGCAACATGCAGCACCAGCCTGGAAAAGCTGCAGGCACCAGGGCAGCTCAATGGGCTGCACCTGGCAGAGCTGTAGGAGCGAGGCTGCCCAATGCTTGGGGAACCTAGATGCCCAAGTGTGCTTAATGTCTGCCCTGTTGGGTTTCGGATTTGTTTGGGGCCTGTTTCTCCTCTCTCCTGGTCTATTCCTCCCTTCTGGATTGGGAATGTATACCCAATGGCTGTCCTACTGTATCTTGGAAATAGATAAATGTTTGTTTTTTTACAAGTACACAGCTGAAAAGAGTTTTGTCTTCAGTCTCAGATGAGACTTTGGACTTTTGAGTCAGTGCTAGAACAAGCTAAAGACTTTCGGGACGGGAATGGAATGTGTTATATGTGAATGCAAGGGTCATTTATCCTCACTAAGGGAACATCACGAAAGATTCTGAATGACTAGATTGTACAGAGAGGGACCCTGAAGGGGTGGATTGTAGGGAAAGTGAAGGAAAATGGTCAGGGCCCCTCAGATGTTCAGAATCTTGCCAAGCATTTGACAAATATGCACATACGCTCAGGTATTCCTTGTCTATTGTCTGATGTAGATGTATGTGGGCACCCAGGTGTACTAGGTTATGGACTTAAATATAAAGGATGAGTGGCTCTGATCCATGCCCCCTGCCCCCGGGGGGTCTACAGGGAGGCCACTACTGCTGCTGGAGGCTGTTGCTGCAAGCCGTTGCTGCCAGTGCCCCCAGGATGCCCTGAGAGGCTGCAGCCACTGCTGCTTCTGCTGAAGAAGCTGAGGACTGAGCTCATGTCATCTGCCAACAGCTCCCGGGATCTTTCCCAATTACCTGGTGGGGACCTGCATGTGAGGGGTCTGGTGACCCAGTCTGTACAACAGGCCTAAGGCGTCTGTGAGCCCCAGCCCTAGCTTGACAGTATCAGACCATCCAACGTTCATATTTATATTGTTGCCTCTCTGGGACTACAGCTGTTGGTCAAACCTACTCTGCTTAGACCTCACTGGGGGTGTAGAGGACAACAGGACATCTTCCTGAGAGCTCCCTCCAACAGCACACAGGCCACAGTCAACAGAACCTAGACCATGAACTCAGTTTATGGGAGTGATTCTCAAAATGTGGTCCCCAAACCAGCAATATCAGCATCACCTGGGAGCCTGTCAGAAATGCAAATTCTTGGCCCCACCCTAGACCTACTGGATCACAAACTCTGGGGGTGGACCCAACAACCTGGGTTTGAACAATTGGGAATTCTAATGCACACTAAAGTTTGAGAATTCCTGGCCTTGACATTTAGCACTTTTTTAGCCATTTATGTTAGGTTATAGATTTACCTTAATTGGTGGTTTCACATTAAGTGATGCTAGGGAACAGGTGTACCTTTTAAATAGATTATTTCAAGTTAATTAAGCAATGACTATCCATTATAGATGACCTGACCATTAAACAAAGTTTAAAAATGTAATCTTGCTTTCTGAACACCAGCCAAATTGTGCTTTATCTTTGTCAAAGACAATTGTTTGAACTAAAATTAATACCATTTTCTTAAGAAACACACTCGGAAAGTGACTCCTCCCTGCTGACCCAGATAAACTACCCACACTATGATAGCAATAATAAATTTCCTTCCAGAAAACTTCCAGATCTGAACACAAATAGTCAGAGACACAGACTGATGAGTCACCCAACACAAACAGAAAAATACACTACTGAAAGCTAAGATCACAATTTCTCAGCCCGTGTTATTTAACCATCTGCAGGAAAGCAGCTGGTTTACAGCACGGCTTCCAGCACCTCCACCGTATGAGATTTCTCTGCAGCCCTGGCTTCACCAAACCACGATACCCCTGCCACCCTATACCCCGCCAGGAAAGGGCCTTTCTGCTTCTCAGTTTCTACTAAGCCATGGTGGGAAAAAAGTCACAGAGAGGAAGCCAACCTCCTCACCCTCAAATCTCCCCTGGCTATAGCACATGGTGTTATGGGGGTCAAAATTAGACATCGAGAGAGTGAAGTGGTTGCATTATGGAGAAACAGCTTTCAAACTATACCACGTGAAACTCTGTTTGCAAAGTCCACACTGGAAGCCAGGGAAGTGGTAGAGAATGGAGCTCAGGCTGCTGTAAGAAAATACTATGGACTTGGCGGCTTAAACAAGACATTTACTACTCACAGGGGTGGAGAGGAAGTCTGAGATCAGGGTGCCAGTTCTGGTGGGGGCCCTCTTTCTGACTTGCAGATGGCTTCCCTCTTGCTGTGTCCTCACATGGCAGAGAGAGAGGAAGATCTGGGGTTTCTTCCTCTTCTTATAGCAGTACTAATCCCATTTTTGACAGCCCCACTCACCTGACCTCATCTAATCACCTCCTAGTCTCCATCACATTGGGAATTAGGGCATCAACATATAAATTTGTGGAAGACACAAACATTCAATCTACAGCAGGAACAAATCTGGTTCTAAACTCCCCCTCCATTCCATTTCAGCATAGCAGGCTTGATTTAATGTTTTATGGGGCCTCTGTAAACTTTCCTTTAAAAAGAGCCAGCGAAGAAAAAAAAGTTTTAAAAGTGCAGGTAACAAGGCTCTGTTATGACAAAACAAATAGGATGACCTTGAATTGAGTCTTGATGTACTTCCAAAACTCAGAATTCTTTTTTGCAGGGAAAGGGTAGACCTGTGGGCGAGAAAGAGGGATCTGCTACAGCAAAAGCACCAAGTACTGCAGCTCAGTGCTAACCTACCTGCTGAATTTGTCATTAACATGGCAACTGCCTTGTGCTGCTGTGCAGCAGTTTTATATTTGTTATTCTTTAACTTGAAGCCAGGTCCTAGACAGGACTTAAAAGTGGTCTCTGCCATATTGTCCACCTTTAATCCCACTTCCTCGCCCAGCCTGCTTTCTTGTCAACACAGGTCAACCTGACTTACCCCTCTGCAGGAAGCAGATTCAGCATGTACTTCCAATCCAACCTGTTCCAGCGCATCAACCGAGGCAGCCACTTCTAAGTTCCCAGGTCATCACGGAGTGCAATGCCAGTGTCTGGTTTACCCCAATTAAAATCACTTGAACGTCCGTAAGACAGAGGAAAAAATGGATAATGACTCCAGAGACTTAGACACGAGACAATCACTGGCTTTTGATATAAAATCAGACAATACATTCAAGGCAGAAAGCATTAAGGTTTTGTGAAAGAAGAGTCAAGATATAGTTTCTGCCACACAATATTTATAGTTTAGATGAGTAAATTTAGTGTATTGGATTTGTACTTAATATTTGTCAAGCTTGGGGTAAAAAAAAAAAAAGATCATTTTATCCTAATAAAGTTGCAATCCCCAAATTATTGAGGTTCATGCCACAGAATAGCATTGCATCAATAAAAGACAACAAAAACCCTCCAGGGATTTCAAAACTCTTCTCCTCTGTAGCTGCAGCTTTCCAATTCAGAACCTTGAACTTAACTGTACCTGTATCTAGCATCTCCCCATCCTTCTCCTTTGGTATTTGTTATTTGTCTCCCTCACTACACTTGCGTTGCTCCTTTATCTAGTATTAAAACCACTTCAACCCAACCAATGCCTAATCCAATGCTTTTATGAACAACTGTGCACTCAGTATATTTGCATGTTATACAACACACAATAAATCTCTTTCATCATGTCAGGCACAGGGATTGTTTCTTATATGCAAATTCTGGACTTTCATTAAAACCTACATTAGTAAACCTTGATGTGGTAATAAAGACTGTGTTACAGAAGGAATCATCATGAGAGGTAGCAGGAACAGCTATTGCAGCCATCGAGGTCTGAAGGATGGAGCCTGAATCTGAGTGGCAGTCATGGAATAAGAAGGAAGGGGTCGGTATGAGGCGTACCATGGAAGGAGCAAGAACTCAAGAAGAGTCAAAGAGCCACCAATCTTAAATAAATGGTAAAAAGTACAATGGCACAAAAAGCAACTTTCAATAAAAGGAGCCCAATTTTTCCCTCTCTGGCACAGAAGAGGGTTTCTAGGTATGGTGACTGGTTTGTTTTTTTCTCTGAAAAAGAATATTTTTATTGATGGCAGAAAAACTAAATATTAAAAGTTTTTTTAAAAAGAAAAGTTACCTATAATTCTACTTCCCACTCTTAATATTTTCATATATTTTCCCTCTAGTCTTTTCTTTAGATTTTCACTCTACATATAAAATGTAACTTCCATTCTATATTCTGGGTTTTCATTAGCATTGCATTGTGAAAACCACACTTCAAACATCATAATGGGGGGGAGGGGGCCAGAGTCTGGAGCCTAAGCAATCATGACCCCAGTCTCACATAATGGGGTCAGAGCAAGACATGGACACTTAGGACTCATCTCCTGGGAGATGGCACTGGAAGCTACTAGAAACAATCAAAAATGAGCAGGGTGTCATCACAGCCCTGTAATTTGGCAGAAACTGCTGGGAAAAGGGAAGAAAGTAGGAATGGGAAGCAGATGTTTTTAAAGGGGCTCGGGGATAAGGTAATTGTGGGAAATGTAAGAAAGAAACATGTGACCAAGGGGAAAAAATCTGGGAGAAAGAGGGAGGAAACGTCTCAGAGGCATGGACAGGTGATCGCCAAACGTAGCAAGAAAACCTCGAAGGGGGTTTTTGCTTGCACAATGGCCCTGAAATGAGAGCCCCATGACTTAGTCACTGACAAGGGATTAATTGCTAAAAGCTCTAGTTATAAACTCTGCTGCCCTTCACCCTCCCTCTCATGCATCTGTGACTAAAAATCTAACCCCACCCATCCCATTACACAATGCTTATCTGGATGTGATCTAAGGTCAGAATCCATGAAAGGAAGCCCATGACTTAAAAATTAGGAAATACTTTTGTGCTTTGCTGGGGACAGGGGATGGGGAAGTCCACACGATAAAACAAGCGACTTAAAATAGTGAACCCAATTCTTCCCCCAACTCAATACGATGTTCACTGAGTTATATGCAGAAATGTGGCCTTTCCACCTGGAAAACCCCTGCCTCATTTCTTTTACTATAAGGGCTCATATCCTGAAAGAAATCAACATGGGAAGCAGAGCTCTTTTTGGTACATGACTGTTGGGTGGTTGGGAAACTTGGGTTTTAGCTGTGATAAGTTAGGGGCTTCAATATTCTCATTTAGAAAATGGAAACAGACTACATGATCATTGAGATGGATTCTGTCCTTAAAAGTCAGTATACTGTTATTCATTTAAAATCCCAATAGATTTCAAACACTTTAATCTGTTTTATGAGTTAAAGTGGACAAGTTCAAATGTTCTTTGCAAACTGTTTTTGTAGTAAGCAAATTTCTTAAACATTACCACAGTTTACTTGCCCCAAAAAACTCATTAAAGAGGTAATATTGCCTTTTGAAAGTCTCTACTGAGAATAAATGAAAATGCAAATCCCAGCACACTTAGCTTCCATTTGGAAGCTTATTAAGAACTGAAAGTTGTTACATGTGACCAGACAGATACCCATGCACAGGACAAAACAAAGAGGGAAGTAGGAGAAACTGGCTGTTTTGATTAAATAAATTCGATAAAGACTTACATATCTGTCACTCCAAAGGAGGGATACTTTTCTAAACATCCAGGCCCAACACAAAAAATCGAATGCTGCACACAGCTTAAAAGCTGTACCTTACATTCCGATGAGGGTTAGCACAGGAGGAAATCAATCCTTCCAGGCCCCGTCATTGTGTGCTTAGATGGCAAGGTTTCACCTCACTGCACCCATCAGCCTCTGGGACACCCTGAAAGCTGCACATTGTTTAACCTTTTGCTGTGACGGTTTTAAAGAGTGAAACATCTATGACTAATTTATTCACAGTGATTCCCAGTCTTTTGTCTCTCCACATCAAGAGAGTTTGAAAAGAAGCCCCATGTTGTCTGTCTTCAGCACAGTTGGCTGGAGGTGGTTCTCCCACCCCCCGCCCCCTGCGTTCTGTAGTTCAGAGCACAAGGCTACTCAACAAGGTGTGCATCTGGGGTAGGGTAGGGACATCACACTGCCCCACAAGGAACTGGGCTTCCTTTGGCTGTGACTTCAGGCCATCACATGCACCTTGCCAAAAAGCTGAAGCAATTGTGCAAACTACCAGAACACTGCCCAGGAGGCCCAGAGTTCTTTTCAGCAATGTGACTGTCCTCTATATGCCACAGTCTCTGGTTGTCCAAGAATATTCTCTTGGTTGTCCTAAAAGTCCAGCGATATTAAAAGTGAAGGTGGTGAGGATGGAATTAAAGAGTAGCCACCACTTGTGGAGGACACTAAGAAGGTGAAGGCAGCTATTTTTACCTCCTTCAACTCTATTAGGAAGAATACCTGCATTCTTTTCATGTAACAATAGCTCCCATTTATCGAGTGCTTGCTCATCAACTTCCCCAACATCCCTAACTCTATGAGGTAGGTGCTATCACCATGTCAGGTTACAGCTGAAGATACGTGGCAGAGATAGGTCAAGCAACTGCTCTTGGTCAAACAGCTCATAAATGGACGAGCCAGGATTTAAGTTCAGGCCAGTCTGATTTAAAAATTCATAACAACAGAAACCTGATTAAAAAATGGGAAAGGACTTGAGTAGACATTTCTCCAAAGATGATATACAAATGGCCAACAAGGATATGAAAAGATGCATGGCATCACTAATCATCAGGGAACACAAAACCACAATGAGATATCACCTCACACTTATCAGGATGGCCATTATCAAAAAAACCCAGAAAACAGCAAGTACTGGTGGGCATGTGGAGAAATTGGAACCCTTGGGCAATGCTGGTGGGAATGTAAAATGGTATAGCAGCTGTGGAAAACACTCTGGAGGTTCCTTAAAAAACTGAAAATAGAGTTACCATATGATCCAGCAATCCTGCTTCTGGTACATATCCAAAGGAAGAAAGCAGGATCTCGAAGAGATATTTGCACCCTTGTTCACAACAGCACTATTCACAACAGCCAAGAGGTGGAAGCAACACAAATGCCCACCGAGGGTTAGGTGGATAAACAAACTGTGACATATACGACGGTGCTTCAGAAACTTCATGGAAAAGTAGAATTAAAAAATAATACAAATCTTTCCATGAATTTTTCATAGTACTGTCATACAAGCAATAGAGTATAATTTAGCCTTAAAAAAAGAAAAATCCTGTCATATGCTACAATGTGGATGAATCTTGAGGACATTAAGCTAAGTGAAATAAACCAGAAACAAGACAAGTGCCATGTAAGTCCACTTACATGAGAAACCTAAAGTAGTCGAACTCATAGAAACAGAAAGTAGAATGGTGGTGGGGAAATGTGGAGTTATTTTATGAGTATAGAGTTTCAGTTTTACAAGATAAAAAAGTTCTGCAGATCCACTGTACGACAATGTGAATATGCTTAACATTACGGAACTGTACACTTAAAAATAGTTAAGATGGTAACTTTATGTTGTACGTTTTTACCACAATGAAAAATAATGAAAAAAAAATTTAAATCTATACTCTTAAGAAGGCAGGACACTACACTCCCCAGCCGATCAGGCCTTTCAGAAATTATACATGACCCTTTTTCCCTTAAGTAGCCAGAAGCCATTTGCATAAATATTCGTTACAAAGGGAGGTATGAACCAGCACTGAGTTCCACTTTATTTTGCCTCATGACATACCAAGAAAACAAAGGACCACAGGCTAAGATGAGACAATGGAAAAAAGTTCACAGGACCCACGCTTAAAACTCTGGCAGCTTGGAAAAGGTGGGAGCACAAGGAAAGAGTCCTGATGTAAATGAAGATCTGAGATTCCAGGATATCCTCCCAAAGGTCACACCAATTCAAAACATGAAATCAGAACATTCCCAAGCCCTGTCTCTTCCTTACCAATGTGTGTCTCTGTCTAGGTCTGTGCGGTTTTCTCAGGGCTTATACTTTTGCCTTATTTAGGCCCAAGCTCTCATTTATTATGCAATACTGCCTCTCTCAGAACGAGACAGTTACTGCCAGGCCCATTTTACAAAGGTAGGAGGACCAAAGACCCAGAGGTGGGAAGCAGCAGTGGCTCTCAGCAGCCCTGACACACCCAGGGCTCCTAACCAGGCTGCTCTACAATGAGCCAACATTGGGTGCTGATTCCTCAGTACAATGCAATGCAAATGAAGACTCTTAGGGGTATGGTCTTTCAGCCTCGGTCTTCTCATCTGTAAAATGAGGCATTGCTTTAAGAATTACTTTTCTTTCTAACATAAAAAAAGCTCCAAATAATGTAAGCTATCAACAATATCAAGTAGTATTTATTATGCTCCACAGACCCAGGGTGTTATGACAGAAGTATTTAAGCAAACAAAAGAAACTTTTCGCCCTGCCATCAAAGAATCTATATAGTCTCAGACAAAAACCAATACAGACCTGCATGCCAAAGATGACAGAGACAGAACTACACCATTTCCAAAAGGATAAAGTAGCAAAAGAATGAAAATAAAACCATTTCTGACCCACAGCAGGTAAGACAATTGTAGATCACAACCAAAGGAGCTGTGAGAGGTTAAGGGAGGCACAACTGGGAGTCTGTGAGAGCAGACTGTGGAGTTTATATCAAAATGGGGAGAACAGAGAAGAAAAGCCAAAAGCCTTCCACAGGGAGGCATCCAGGGAGCAGTGACCAAGAGCACGATACCACTGAAAACAAACACCATAACATGTTTGCTTTTTTCATATCACTGACATGATATTGTTCTTCAGAAACTATAAAAGGAACCTTAAAAATACCAAGAACCTTAAAATGACTTCAACCACAGACTTTAAACTTTAACAAATTACGTTAATTCAGAAATAGAACATACAGTAATGCCCCCTTATCCAGCTGTGTTTTCCACAGTTTCAGTTACTGAGGTCAACCACGGTCCAAAAATATTAAATGAAAAGTAAATAATTCATAAGTTTTAAATTGCATGCTGTTCTGAGTAACGTGATGAAATCTCCCTCTGTCCCGCTCCATCCTGCTGGGACACGAATCCTCCGTTTGTCCAGCACATCCACGCTGCACGCGCTCCCTGCCTGTCGGCCACTTAGTAGCCATCTTGGTTATCAGATGGACTGTCGCGTAGTCAAGCACTTATGTTCAAGTCACCTTATTCTACTCAATAATGGCCCTAAAGTGCAAGAGGAATGATGCTGGCATATTGTCATAACTGTTCTATTTCATTATTAGTTAATGCTGTTAATCTCTTACTATGCCTAATTTAAATTAAGCTTTATCTCGGTATGTATGTATAGGAAAAAACATAGTATGCGTTTGTACAAGGTTTGGTACTATCTGTGGGTTGAGGCATCTACGGGGGGTCTTGGAACACACTGGGGGCAGCTACTGTACTGTTCTGAACTAACCTATTTGTTACAATTTCAAAAAAAAAAGGTTTTAGGTGTATAGGAAGAGTAATCAGAGAAGATGGAATGTGGTGTCTTTTAAGCTATTGGATATAGAGAAAAGAATATGGAAACCATGGGCTCTCACACTGATTAAAAAAAAACCCAATTCCTAAACTATTCTCTGCAACTATAAATATAATATAGTGAAATTTTAATTCAGCTGGAACTAGAAAACTTTGGGGCACTTGAGGACTCTTTTCCCAGGGGCATTGGGGAGTGGGCAGGAAGAGGCCCATGAAAATCCAAGCATCTGAGACACCCGCAGCTTCAGCTGCCCCCCCAGATAACAGCAGTGGTGGGAGGGCCAAGAACAAGAAACAGCCTTTGAATGGAGACTGTGTATTTCTAACTTTTGGGCTTGATTTCTGCAAACTTAAGGCTGCCACATTCTCAAATTATTAGTCATACAGTTTAACAACTGCTTAAAAGAAAGGGGGAAAAAATTCCCAAATGACCATCTGCAGTTCCAGCCCACAAAAGAGAAGTGATTTTATAATTGAGATCACTTCCAATAAATCTGAATACTTGCTAGCATCATGATTTGTGACAGAAATATGTTTCTATCTTAACCTTCTATAGGAAGGTTAAGTTTTCTATAGGAAGACAAAATATATTTCAAATGCTTCTTTATTAAGCATTTTTCCTACTATCAAAATGTCACTAATTATAAAATTGAAAAAAAGAGAAAAACATCACCTATAATCATGCCTTCTTGTAACTTCTACAGATATCAGTATGTTTCCTTTATATTTTTCTTCATGTATATGTTATTTTTTATATAGTATAACCTGAATAGTTACAATATTTTTAAAATAAAAATACCCATATTTGCTAAGTATTCCAAAACCACTCACCCCTTTATCAAACAGAAATCAAGTGCCATCTATGAACCAAACTCTGTGGCAGGTCCGACAGTGCCGCTATCCTCACCAAGCTTAAGCTGGGTTTTAGAAATGCACCCTAAGTGCTTTCAATGGGTTGGCATACTTGGGGGGACACAGGAGTGTGTGAGGGCTCCCCAAGGCCAGCGTGTGTCCTAGGCCAATGGTGTGAGCCCAGCAGTGGCTCCTCTGCCTCTCCTCCTTCAGGGGCACCTGGACCACCTTTTGCTGAGAGCCACATGACAACTATTTTGCTCTAAGAATCCCAAATTCTTATTACTGGGTATTAAACAAACTTTGTTCCTAGCAGAGGGATGTTTGACAGAAGGTCAGCCAGCTTTTATCCAAATACTTCCAGTTATAAGAAATTTACACCACACACCCACACACAATTTCACCTGCTGTTGAATAACCATTAATTGTACAAAGCTAGTGACTCCCAGTTACTTTCATTCTTCTGACTCTGCTTTTGGGTGGTGGGCAATTTAATTACCAAGAACATGCCAATTTATGGTGGTTGGAGGCTGTGCCCTCCCCTCCCAGCTCTGGCCCTGCCCCGCACCTCCCACAGCCCAAATAACAGCCTGGGTGGGTTCGCCGGCATTGGTGGTAACACACTTCTCCCACCCTTCCCTGGGTGAGCAACCATGAGCTGGGCCATTTAGCTCTCCTTCTCAAAACTCTGGAATAAAACAGATAGGTAGTCAGGTAGCTAATTTTTAACAGCAATCTTACAGCTTCTGTGCTGAACATTTTTTTTGCTGCTTATTCTCAGTGGTCTGAGAAATTCATTCCATGGCCCTGCCAAAGCTGCAAACACCTCTTTGCCCCAGCATCACTGCCTGCCTCTGGAGCTAAGGGGTCATCTAGATTTGGGGACTGCCGTGACTATATACAAAGATAAGCAATCTGGGAAGGCTGGTGTGGAGAATAAAGAGGGGACCAGAAGAAAAAAAATGACATGGCCCCAAAAGAGAGAGCCAGAGAGAAGTCCTTGGTTCCTGACAAATTCCTAGGTCCCAGCTCTCATCTTTATTTTGATTTTCAAAAAATCTCCCCCGATTAAGCGAGCTTGAGTCATTTTCTGTTTCTTGCAACTAAATAATCATTGGCTAAGATAGGCTTAAACTCACCTGTTTCCCAAGCATTCCCTGAGCACCAACTCTATGCAGTGGGCATTTGGGGATAGCTAAGAAACTGAAAACAACTTCCTCTCTCAAGGAACTGGAAACTGGCTAAATAGGCAAGAACAGGACATAATCGGGAAAACAAACAGGTTAGTGATATTCAATCAGGTATGGTTTAGAAATGAAGTAAATGCAGATATGACAACCAAGATTCTAGTCCATTCTACCACTGACTTGACCCTGAGTGGGCTCCTTTCCCTCCAGAGCCTCAGTTTCTTCATCTATAAAATAAGAAATTTGGACTAGATGACTTTCAAGGTGCTCACTTACTTTTAAGGATTCCTTGAAACGAGTGCAATTAATACTTTCTACTTATCCAGTACCACTAAGAGCTCTGTGGGTTGTAGAAATCTCGACTCTGTCCAAAGTTTCCTGCTTCGGTTAGGAGACAGCTCAACACAGGCACCACCCTGCAGGGGCTACACTTGCGGTTCTGAGTGATGGAGTCAGAGGGAAGGGCAATCTCAGAGTTCATCATCTCCAGCAGTGTGTCCAAGAGAACATTTTGGGATGAGGCAATGTTCTAGAACTCTGCTCTAGATATGGTAGCCACTAGCCACATGTGGCTCTTGAGTACTTGAAATGAGGCTAGTGTGAGGAACTAAATTTTTATCACATTTAAGTGTAATTAGTTTACATTTAAGTTTAAATAGTTACATATGGCTGATGGCTACTGTGTTGGATGGCACAGATGTGAAGTTTGGGACAAATAACCTATAAGTAGACAAAGTAAGCAGCTCTCCAACAGGGACGGACACAAACACTTACAGAAGGTCAGGAATGGAGAGGCTGACTAGGCCCAAGAGAAAAGGTGAAGAAATGGTGAGGCTGAAGTGTTGGAAGGATAAGGAAAGTCTGTCAGTGTTAAAGCATTGTGGGTTGGGCATAGAGGGAAGAAAATGAGCAGGAGGAACTTTCTGGGCAAGGGAAATAATCCATGCAAAACCATGGCTGCCTGAAGAACCTGGCACAGCAGGGAACAGCGAAGCATTCTGCACGAGCCATGCTGCCGTCCCTCTGGCCGCCTCCCCCCAGCTCTCCTCCCCAAGCACTGCACAAGGTGGCAATGTGCTCAGCCAAAAATCAATGTCTCCCAGCCTCCCTTGTGGCTCCAAGTGGCCAGGTGACATGGTTTCAGATAACAAGATACAAACAGAAGTCCACTAAAAATTTCTGAAACAGTTTTGCTCGCTGGATATGGAGGAGTCATACTTTCCTCCTTGGTGCTTCCTTCATGTTCTGCTTGGAAGTGGAGGGGAGGTGAAAGGATGAAAGAGAAAAAGAGAGGGGCCTAGCTCACGGGATCACCATGGAGCCCCTGAACCAGCTGTGTTCAGACTCGTTAGGTGAGAAAAATTAATCCTTCTTTTGTTACGTCAGTGTACAGACAATCTCTAAATGACTAATTCTGGTACATGGAAGTGAGGTGCTGAAAACGTGGAAAAGACAGGACAGAGAAAAATCGGGCAATGGGATGTGAGGAGTAAACCGCTGTGCCTCCTGCAGTGAATGGAAATCAGTGACTTTGTTATGTGTTGGTAAACACCTAGTCTAACTGTACACAGCCTACTGGACACTGGCATGACCAAGACTGTAGCATGGTACATATTGGTTTCTGCAAGTGAGGATTATGAACTCAAACGGTTTTTTGTAAGCAGTGATAGGAAGAAATACCACTTTGCCAAGCGAGGTATCCCCGTCTATGACCTCCAGTCTAAGTCCCAGAATTTGAAGCCTTGCAGGGCTAAAGAAACCAACTGCTTCTACTACGCCCCCAACTCATCTAACACAAGCCCTGACAAGAGAAGAAGCTGGTACCAGTAGGAAAAAGAAATACCTTCCCTCAATAACAGGGGAAGATGCTAATGCAAAGTACAATCCCCAAAACCAGATTAGTTGAGATAAGACTATAACTTCTTATCACCAGAACTGTCCTTAATCAAAAGTTCTCAAGCTAAAGAGCCTGAACAGATGAACCACAGTACATCAACTTCCTGTGGAAAACTTACTATTCTCTCAAGTATAAAATTCATACTTTGGTACTACAAGTCATTTTCAGAGTTATGTAAGACCATAATTACAGTATCCCTACTTTGGTAAATGATGTTTAAAATCTTGTTAGTACTCATACTGTAAATATTTTCATTTATATGAAAGTGATAAAACAAATTTACTTGGAAAAAATCCATCTACAAAGCAGTTTAATGCATCCCTTGGCTTTATTTCAGGATTTTACAAAGTCAAGAGCTCCCTAAATGTGCTGCCAGATGTAACCCTGTAGCTGCCTGCTCAAGTACAGTGGGCAGGCATGGCTTTGCCGCCTGTAGGAGACACACGTTCTTTCATTTAAGTAAATGTAAACAACAAACCAGGATGGGAAGAATGGGAAGTTTCTAACTCTAATAAAAAAAAAAAATTAGGATTACCAATAATGCCCAAAATGTGTGCTTTATTAGCAAGAGGTTAACATATAATCCTAGAATACTTCCAACATTAGACATGTTCTTTCATTCCAACACAGCCCACCACTGCACAAGTACTAATTTAAGTGAGCAAACCTGCCAAAACTGATCATTTATTCCTAAACTATCAATGGCTCATTACTGTCATTAAGAGACTGAATTCTGAGTTAAACAGACTTGGTTTCAATGCTAGCTTCGTGAACCGAGAGCTGCAGGAGCCATGGGCGCTTTATTCTTTCTTTCTCGCCTCATCTCTTAAAAATGGGCAGTAATACCTACAATGCAAGAATCATCTTTTAACTATGTAAAAGTGCAAACAGTAAATGGTTAATACAGCATAAGTATGGTGGCTCTTACTAATATTCAATTGGTTTCATTGCAAAGAAAACAGAATTTGTTGGCTGTTTCATAATCTGCCATAGGACACATTTCTAGTTTTCAATCTGTTGTTTATTTTACTAATAACCATCCAGGACTTTTTTGACCAGAATTTACATCAGGATAGGATGTACCCTTGCCTATCAGCCACTGCAGCCTGAGGGCTCCACCCAAGAGAATTCCATCTCCAGAATCAGAAACTTTGGAGGCGAGGCCCACAGCAATCTGTTTTTCCACAAGTCCTCCAGGGGATTCCGGGGCACACTCAGTTTGAGAACAGCTGAAAAAAAATGTAGCTCTGTGCAAATGCCACTAACCCTGAGGCCCTTTGGCTGCCTCCCAGGGACTAGGGAGAGCTGTGGAAGCCCCAATGGAGGCTTCCTGGAGATAAGGCTCCCCCCAGCCTTTGCACACGCTGGTGAGGGCAGTACCAGGATCTGGAGCACCCTCCCTTCAGCCTGGCGCAGAAGTGAGGCAAACAAGGCCACGAGCAGGAAGCTGGCAGGACCAGACCTCTCCTACTCCCACTGGTCAAACCATCTCAGAGGGTCAGAATTGCAAATAAGGCCTCCCAGAGAAGGAGGTTCCAGGCCAACTCACGTGTAAAACCCTTTCATAATATTTAGCCACACAAAAACATGTACATCGATGTTCACAGCAGCATTATTCATAACAGCCTAAAGGTGGAAACCAAAATGTCCATCAACTGGTAAACGGATAAATACAATGTTATATATCCATATAACAGAATATTAATTGGTCATCAAAAAAGTAAGAATGAAGTACTGAAACACACTGCAACATAATGAATCTTGAAAACATTACGCTAAGTGAAAGAAGCCAGACACAAAAACCACATGTTATGGGACTGCATTTACATGAAATGTCCAGAATAGGCAAATCTGTGAGAGACAAAAAGTATATTAGTGGTTGTCTAGGGTTGGGGCATGCAGTGGTTTGGGAAGTGACAGCTACAAGTTTCTTTCTAGGGGGACAAAAATGTTTTAAAATTAGATTATGGTGATGATTGCTCAATTCTGTGAATACACTTAAAAAAAAAACAAAACTGTATACTGTAAGTGGGTGAACTGCATAGTATGTAAATTATATCTCAATAAAGCTGCTTTTTAAACAAAACAAAACAAGCCCTTCCTGCCAAGGAATCCCTCTTCAGAGCAAATCAAGTCCTCCCCTGTAGGCTGTCCGGCTTGCTTACGTAGCCTGCAGGGGATACAGTGCAATGGTGAGGACCAGGATGAGGCAACGGGCACCCAGGGCATAATTCTTAAGGAGACACTCACTCTCGGGGTCCAGTAAGCACAGGGTCAGCACTTGCAGGGCCCTGAAAGAGAGTGCCTCCTTAAATGTGCACCCAGGACACCTGCTGGTCTCGCCCTAGTTCCAGCCCTGATTTTGAGGCTACTTTATGTTCAGATAGATATGCCTACAAATTTTACCTCCTTGAAAATATTTTCTAATTACTTGCCATTTCTTTGCTTTAAAAACTTCAATGGCTCCCTGGTGCCTACAGATTAAAGTTCAAGGGTAACAAATCAAGATCTTCTACTTTGGACTTTATCCTGAGGGCACACAGGCACACGCTCTAGAGTTCCCACCACAGAGGTGCTGTTAACATTGTAATGAGTCACCTGATCTCACAGCAGGAGGGCACGGATTCAAACCCAGATCTTGGGACTCCAGTGCCCCCAGTGGTTGAGAGGATGTCTTTGTCTCACCAACAACCCCTAGCTCCAGCCCTTGAACAAAGTTTAAGGAATGGCTGTTTAAATGACAGCGATTCACTAGGAAAAGCTCAGTCAATGCTATTTTACAATTGTTAACAGGCATAAAAATAACAAAACAAGGTAAAATCTTGCCATTCACTGTGGCTTCCCTGACTTCTGAAAATTACATGCCAAGAAGCACAAAAAGAGAAAAAAATCCCTTGAACTACAGAAATCCATGAACAATCAGATTATTGGCTTGCAATACAAGTATTTTATCTTGATCCTGGTCTTCATTTACCACAGAAAAGTGAAGTTATACAGAAAGTAAATTAAAAACAATCTTAAAAAGCCACGTGTCTCTGTCAGTTGGAGACAATTTTTTTCTTCCTTGTTGTACCCACACCCTAAAACCCTGTAGAAAAAGAAACATCTCGATTTCAGAAATTAGCTCTCCATTAAAACAAGTTGCGAATGAGTAAGGAATATAAATATCATAACAAGATCAAAATCAAAAACATGAAAAAACAAAGAGCAAGCACTATTTTCTGGGACTGGAAGGAAACCAGGGCCATCAGGACGAAGGGAGCAACACTGCCACCAAGTGGTGACACTTTCTCAAGCCACCCTCTGAGGTCTACTGAATTAAGTCCCATTAATAATCTCAATGTGGCAGCAATTGGAATCCTAAAGGGGAGTTTAAGAAGAAGAAAAGAATTCATGCCCAGCCCCATCCCCACATGAACTGACTCAGTGAGCCAGCAGGGAGGGTCCAGCCCCTATTTTTAAAAATCTCCCTAAGTGATTTTGATGGACACTGAAAGTTGAAAAACACTGATCAAAATAAAAGGGTCAGGGCTGGCCAGTTAGCTCAGATGGTAAGAGCACAGCCTTATAACACCAAAGTCAAGGGTTCGGATCCCTGTACCAGCCAGCTGCCAAAAAAAATTTAAAAATAAACAAAAGTGTCAGATACAGACATCACTATGATGCTTTATTTTCCAGTAAAGTTTTACTTATAGTTATTCAGCTTATATCATCCACTGAAATTTCATAATGGCATATAAATTCTTAAAATTTGGCTATATAAAATATAAATAAATCATAGCTATAAAACTGTTTCTACATTTTTTACAATAATTATCATAAACATTCAGATTATATACTTTAGTTCTGCCATTACTGTTTACATCTAAATTTATATCTAATCCACTAGATTTAATGTTACTATAAACTAGGCATATTGACACAGCTATACTCACAATACAGGAAAAACCTTTGAACTTCAGTTTCACCAGACTATTATACAATGGGTTTCAAATCAATAAATCATTCTTACGTATAATAGAATAGGTTTCCTTTTTTCTTTCTTTTTTTATTTTACAAGACATGTAAAAGTCTGAAAGCTTCTATTGCTGGTGAAATGCACAATGTAATCTGAAATGCTTAAATGAAAAGTATTAGACTAAGACTAAATTGTTTCCTGGCACACTGAGGTAAATAAAAGGATTTTTCCCCATTCCAAAGTTGGGAGTTGCCCAGAAGAAAAAATTGTGACATCTAGACAGAAGTTAATTTTCAGCATTTTCTGGCAGATCTGACAATTAGCTTAGTGCCCACAGCTATTAAAAAAACAACAACAAAAAACCCCCCAAATGCCTGCACACTTTTTGTGCACTTGGTGCTACCCAAGAGACAAGGCCTCCCTGGAAAATAACTTGGCAGGAAAGAGGCAATGGGCCATATGTTGGGTTTCATTTGGCGTATCATCCAATTTTTCTTTATACCTACTACCACGTTTCCATCACTGCATTTCCCCACCACACTAACTTCCTACTTCTCTAGGCAGCACAGGCTTTTAAAAAATGTCACTGATGACCCAGATTTACTTGAGGCTTTAGAGACTTGGGAGGCTCCTTGAGTCCATCTATCAAGACCCAGAGTGGCCTTACAGAAGGGCCTGGACTAGGACTAGAAGATCTGGGCTAGATTTAGCAGGGTGGCTTATGCTGAGCCCTCGCTACTCAAAGTGGACCCGCAATGTCAGCATCCCTGGGGAACTTCTCAGAAATGGAGAACCTCAGGACCCACCCAGACCTACTGGATCAGAATCTGCCTTTTAACAAGATCCCCAGAGGACTCCAGGCACATGAAAGTTTGTGAAATGCTGCTTTAAACAGTGATCTGGAGAGAGCCACTTGAATGACTGGTGTGTTCACATCTTCACCTGAGGCATGAGAGCAGCCCTCCCTGCTTACCTTCTGCACGTCCCATAGAAGGGATCAACAGTGAGGCTCTCTGGTCATGAGAGAGGCCGTTACACAGACATAAGCATCATCAGCCTCTCCTCGAAGGAGCAAATACGTCTGCCCTCATCTACGCCCTACAAATGCAGCCTTAAACACACCCAACCTTAGTGGCTTTGCCATGATTTAGGAGCACTTCCCCAGTACCACCCTCTATTGAGTTTATGGTTTACCAAGGACGGCCCTTTCACGTAGTCAGTGTTGCACAAACCTTTCACCCAAAGAACCCACGGCACAAAAGAGACAGAACACACTTTCCCAGGGTTTCTGAGACAACAGCTGTTAAGTGGCCACCACAGAACTTAAAGCATCACTGAAGCCTCTTGCTTTAAATTTCAAGTACCACGCAGCTTTTAGCATTCTATGTCATGATCTATGTTTATTACAAAAAACATTTTCCTTGCTGAGTCTTCAAGTAAAAATTGGTAATTTCCTATTTATCATTTAGTTGCCCTTTGACAGGGTGCCTAACTTACTGTTTGAGAAGCAGAGACGTATCCCTCTGACGTTCTGAATTAAAACCAGCCCTCTTAGCCTTTGCTAATTCAAAGCTGGAATTCTTACAAGAGACCAGTAGGTGACTGCTGAGTTAAAAAAATAAAAGTCTGGGATCTGTGAACATTTGCCCTGCTGCTACTAGACATATCTAAACAAATTTCTAAATTAACTTCCTACTTACTTCAGATAGATTTCCAAAATGTAAAATTCAGACTCTTGCAACTTAATTACTTCACAGGGATTTTGTATAGAGAAACAGTCACATACCCTTAAGTACATGGCAGGCTAATTTTGTTTGAGACAATATCTGCCCTAATTTCTCCACCTCTATCCATACTACCTGATTTTGTAATTTCGTCTCTTTTTGCACTACGTTTAGTTGGAGCCACACTCCTTACTAACACCCTTCTCTCCAAGTTTTGACCTGTCTATGAAAATTAGAACTACCAAATTACAGATAATTCTATTTCTCTTTCATTAGTACCAATATCACTATGCAAACATCATGGTTTTTAAGTTACTGGTGGTTTGTTTTATTAGTATTTTCCAAGTGGGATGAAACAGATGGGACAAATATCCCTGCCTTACTTTTTCACCTTGAAGAAAGGTTATAAGATTTCCTGTCTGTTTAACTGAACTTTGCCCTGCCAGAATATAAATGCAAAATATTCAGTCATTTTGAGCATCTGAAACAGATTTTAAAAGGCACTTTTAAGAAGCACATTTGCATGTCTTTCATGACAAAGTCAGAGTGGAAGCTCACCAAGTCTACTGGCTACAGACATCTCAGCTACCACTAAGGCAGAGCAGGAACGGAAACTTTGCAATGCCTCTAGCAGTGCACGCTCAGCTGGGGACAGTGTGGACAAAGCAGGGACCTCTGGGGAAAGAAGCCTTAGGGCCCCTAAACTGTCTTTGGATCTGGAGGTCTCTCAGCTGGAGGAGATACATGCAGAGCTGCCCATGTGGGGCACAGTGGTCACAGACCACACTGGAAGGCTCTGGTGTTCCTACCCCTAAGGATGGGAGGCAGACAGTGGCAGAAGATGAAGACGCCTGATTTGGAAGAAGAAAATTCATGGACAGATATTAAGAGATTAATCTCCCTCCCCTCCACAGTGCAGTTGCAATACTAAAATGGAAGGAGGGAGGGAGACTGGCTGAAGGCAAGTCCATACATTAAAATGTTCAGAAACATGTTTTCCATTCAGTGTTGGAGCCTGGCCAACAGGGAGACATGTGGGTATGCTGAGATAGGCGCCCAGCGCAGATGCCTCTGGGGAACTTCCCGTGGGAGGGAGCTCCATAATAGGAAGCACATCCGGGACCACATCCAGGGGCTCAGGCTGGGCATCTGGCCGCATTCCAGGCCTGTGTGCAGCTCAGAGCATGAGCCTGGGGCACACAGCCACAGGCTCTGGTCCTGCCTCTGGCTCCTACTAGCCCTGAGGTTTGCCACTCCAAGCCTCCACTCCATCCGCAGAATGGGCATAATAAAAAAGCCAACTTCTATAAGGCTGACTAGGAATTAATGAAAATAATTCATGTAAAGCACTTAGAGTATAAACAAGGAATATTATTACTAGTAATTATTACTATACCAACTCCGTCAAAGATGCTTTTATTCTCTCCTCTCTTTCTCCCATATGCACAATACCTACAACATAATCCAGAAATTCAAACAGCATTTCTTAATTTTGAAAAGAAAAAAGGATCTGTGCCTATGGAGAAATAGAAGGCATGAGGAGGGAATTAAGAAATTACTAACAGACAAATACTAAGTTTGTAAGAATCTGAGCAACTGACTTGCCTTCCTTTAAAAGTCATAAAGCCTGTGTGAACTGGAGGAGACCAATGATAAAGAAAATGAATAAGTAAATGTGAGAGCACATTACAAATGCGTGCTATGGAATAAATCAGGATATGGAGATTAGAAATGTCTGCTGGTAGCAGGGAGAGGGTGCCGTGTGAAAGAGAATGGCCAGAAGAGGCCTCACAGGAAAGGTCATTTTAGACAACGATCTGACTGAGGTGAGCGAGTTAGCCATGAGGACTGGGGGTGGGGGGAGCATACCAGGTAGAGGGAACAGCCCATGCAAAGGCCCTCAGGTGGGAGCACAGGTGCAGCGCGTTCAAGTAGGAGCCTTGTCAGAGAGGAAAAGCAGACAGGTACCATGATCTTCACCTAGCACTTGACCGGGGTCTCTCAGGACACCTTCCTGCAGGAGACAGTAGGGAAACCGACAGTAGCTAAACTGCTTTGGGTCTGACGAACCAGTGATAATTATGGCCTAGGAACAGGAGCAGCATCTATGCCGGGCCCTGTTTTCTTCTGTACTTTTTACCAATTAGTCAATGACAAAGAGGCAATATTTATCGACTCTACACACAACTATATACAACTTACTTGTCACCAAAATCAAGATTCAAAATAATCCCAAAAGGACTGGCCAGAACGTATGAACACCTCATAGACACAAACTGCTTGAGAAAATAAGCTTTAAAAAAGTTTCTCCACAGCAGACAGGAATCAGCCCAATTTTTAAATAAAACATCACGCCTAAAAGGACAAGATACAATAAGAGCCGAGAATGTGAGTTAATTACTTCAAGCCAAAACAGCATATGAAGGCAAATCCGCATTACCAGAACAGCAGCAACTCAATGGAAGGAGAGATGCCTGCATGGGCCCAAGGCCTCAGGAAAACCACGTTCAGTCCAGGGCTCCATGGGGATGTTCAGAGGACAGGACTGTGACTAGAGGGGCACCCAACAGTAATGAGGCCAACTAACCTGGAGAAGAGAGTTAAAGAAAGCAGCAGCTTCTGTGATCCTCAGTCATCTGAAGATCAGGGAGTATGAGCACATTTATTCTGTGTGGATTCACAAACCAAAACAGAACCAAGGGATGAGAAGACAGGCAGACAGGATTTGGCTCAGCCTAAGAAAGCTCATTTGAAAACTCAGAACTGTTCTAAAATGCAACAGGCAGTTTACACAGTCACCCAAGGCCCTTAACACATCCCAGCCACTGTACCAAGCATTTTAAAAGACACTATTACATTTCAGTCTCCACAACAATTCCCTACGTGGTATGACCATCACAATACAGGGGCACTGTTTTTAAACATCAGAAGTCTGGTTCTGGTGTTCTTGCTGTTTTGCTGTTGCAGACATGAATCACAGCTCCGTTCCCCCTCCAGGGACGGCTCCCTCTGGTCCCTTCGCCTTCTCCCTCCCTCCAACTCCTAACAGGGCACTGCCAGGACAGCAGGCAGGCCACTCCACCAGGTGGAGTGAGGCACAGCATGGCCATCCTGCTCATTCTGGCAGCAAGAGAAATCAAAACCCCAGACACTCAGCACAGCAGCTCCACCCAGGGGCTACACCAGGCAGGAAGGTGCTGGCAGAGCAGCAGCTCCATGGCACCCCCACGTGGAAGGGCTGCAGCAAACGAAGCAGCAGGCCAGCAGCACCAGAGGGACTCCACACCATGAGGTGACTTTATAGTGGAAACATTCACGTCGCTGACTTTCTTTCTGATATTATGAGTTTTGAAAACTTTAAAAACACATGAGTAATGATATGCTCCCTCATCTCAATCAGTGAGGCAATAGGCATGACTATCCTAAATTACAGGTGAGAAATTTAGACAGCTAGTTCTAGTTCACAGCTCCTAAAGGAGAAGGCTGGAATTTGAATGCAGACTCCAAAGTCCATGTTTTTACCACCCTGAACATCCAGGAGTTCTGCTCCTGCTTTCGGAGGAGGTTACTCTAAATGAGTCCTACATTCCTTCCCTAAGTTCACCTTTGTGACTACCTCAGACCTGCCAATGCTGAGGAGGCCAGCCCTCTGCTTTTCTACCAAAATGAGAGGGATCATTGGGGCCTCTGTGAGGTGGATGTGTGGGTACCCTTCTTGAGACTTCATCTCAGGGGTGGGCCTCACCTTCATATCTGCTGGGAGAATCGCACGTTTTCTGCGGTGTGGCCACTCGGAGGAATATCTGCTGCCTCCACGAATGCCTGCGGGTCTTCACAGGGGTCCCACCAGAGTCACCAAGATGGCTTGCTTTGGATTCAAAGTCCCTAAAATTACAAGATAATTGATTTATGACTAGTGGACAGATGTTAATGGAGATTTTTTAGCTTGACATTAAAAAAAAACAAATTACTACATTATGAATTATCTTTGTATAAAAAAACACAAGTAGATAATTGCAGAAGTTAAAACGAGCTCACACTGGGTCAACACTCCTACAGGACTGCTTTCTTACAGGATGCTTTTCATGAAAAGACCAAAATTAAACACTCTTAATTTCTATTATAAAAGACATTAACAAACACGCTCCACACACCATAGGTTCCTATTGGGCTTCTGTTGGTGCCACTTCAGAAAAAAGAAACTGCCTAAAGTGGGTGCTGTCACCAGGGCCCCAATCCACCCTAGTCTATATGTGGGAATATTTTCTCAACACAGGCCTATGTCTCCATAGATGGCCACAAAAAATGAAAGAAGTTGTAGTTTAATTACACAGAATCATCAAGGCAATAATTATGCAGTCACTTGCTAATGATGATTGTTTTAACATTTTTATTTTAAAAATTACAAAACAAAGTATAGTTACCAATATATATAAATAGAATCTAGTCATTATTTTCTTCCTATTCACAGGATAACTTGGGAAGGCCTTTGCAATTTACACCTGGAGTATGTACACACAACCAAGCAATCACTTTAACTTACGGATGAGACATTCTGACTTAATTAGGACAGCCATTATGCTCACTATCCAGAAACACTGCTCTCACTTAAAGAACTGGTTAAGATTTTCTTTAATCTTCTGAAAATAGCAACACATTAATAAACTAATCCTAGTCAAAATTGGAAAACAGGTTGATTGCACATTTTAAAAAATGACATTCAGTCAGAAAAAATAAGAAAGAAGATACAATAGATTTAGCTAAAATGGTTTTTTAAATAACAAAAGAACAGTTTTTAAAAATCCCTGTATATCTAACAATAATTCAACACTTATCACACCCAGGCTTGATATATCTAAATAAAGCCCTACCTTTTTGGGTTCATAAAGTCAGAGGTGTTATTTTCATCTACAGGAGCCAGAAATTTTAGAAAATTTGGCACAGAGGAAGAAGAATGAAGTTTTTTCCGCAGGGCATTACGGTAGGAGATGCTGAGAGTTTGGTTGAAAAAAGAGTTTAGGACAAAGAAATATAAACACACAAAGTATAACATATACACTTCAAAATAAAAGAAACATTTTCATTCTAATGCTAAGAAAAGTAAATGAGGTAAGAAATTTAAAACAGTTCACAAATGAGATTTAACTTTTGTTTTCAGTCAATAAAATTCAATTTTAATGAATGGAATCAATGAATCTTATTTTTTAAAAAATCAGTCCATCTTCCAAACACCTTTTCCTTTCAAACCAGACACAATTTTCTTAAATGAATCAGAAAGTTTCTGATATGTCATAAATGCAGTGCATACGATCAAACACAGTTGTTAATCTGTGTTTTTGTACACTAGGGCAGGGAAATGTAAGTATATAAAACACAGCTTGCCATCAAGACCTGTTTTCATAATATTTTGAAGAAATTAATCAATAGTAAAATTAAGTCAGTTCAAATGACAGCTGGAAATAATAAGATCAAATACAAATGCAAACACACAAGCAGTGACTCCAGCTCCCTGCATAGACATCCCCCCAGCAACATCCTCTGTTAGCGTGAACTCCCCCAGAGGACAAACGACACTGAGTTTGCCATGCGAGTGTGCTCACCTCTTTGGCACAGCATTCCCACTTTGTTCTCCACTGGAATTATGTTTTAGGTACTTAAAAAAGTTTGGCGAGGAGGCGGAGGGGGTAAGATGAGGTGGAGAAGCAGGAGCTGAAGACTGACCTGAGCAATGCTTAGACTGGCCCACAGGTGGATGGTCCACACTAAACAGTAAGTGGAGAAAGCACGGAAGGTTAGAGAGAAGAAGGGGTCACGAAGGGGGACATGGAAGACACAGAGGAAAAGGAGTGTGGCTGCTGTGTCTCATGTTGATACCAACTGCCACAGAGTTCGAGGACTTCTCTCCACTCCTCTTCCTTAGCTCTGCTCTCTCACTGGCAAAGGTCACTCTCAGTAAACAAACTAAACAGAGTACATCCAAGCTGTTCTTGATCATTCCCCACTATGGGCCAAACAAGACTTTTTTCTCTATTCTCTTTTTGGAAACTGACAGGAAAAATTAAAAAATTAAAACAAAAGAAAAAGAAAAAAATTCAAAGTTTTTAAAAACATTTCCCTTTAAAATGAACAATATCCTGCCCTGAATTCCAATGTCTTGTTTCCTGTTGGTAAATGAGAAAAGAGTTTGCCAGAAGGGAAGAAAGCAAAATGGGCCATGCTGGAGAGACAGACAGAGAGACAGAGAGACAGAGAGACAGACAGACAGACAGACAGACAGACAGACAGACAGAAATTTCTCTCTCCCTGTCACTGCCGATGTCCAACATGATCCATTACAAAGCTGCATCTAAGAGGAGAAAGGAAGAGTCCTGACACCAAGTCCTACCACCGCTGGCCTGTGGGAAACGGCAGACTTGACAAGAGAACTAGCACTTTCCAGACAAAGATATTTCCATTATCACAGAAAATGCCAGAAACAGAGGAGTGGGCATGCAGCAGTGAGGCAGAAGTAGAGTGGAGAGAGGGTTTTAAGAAACATGACAAGAAACTTACACAGCTACAGCCAAACTATGCTTCTCTCTAAAATGTCATTATGTATGAAATACTAGCTTCTGAAGTATGTTCAGCTTTTGTGAGCACAGTTATCCAGTTGAATTCCGAAGAACCAATAACTATTTCCAATGGTGACTAAAAACAAAGCTTGAAAACAAAGCTGAGAAGCTCTACTACGTCCTTCCAGAGAGGTGGACGCTTCACTTCTTCGCCCAAAACATTTCAAACTCTGCTGTCCAGACTCACACCTCTGTACAGATTCCCCACTATCTGTGTATGAACTACATCACACGTATGTTCTGTGGCTTCTGCTCTTGCCAGTCACAGGAAGGCAGCAACTGTATGTAGGTGTGACCCTAATTTATAAGGTGAGCATTTTAAAACATTTTAAAAGTTATTTTTAAAGATAACTCTGTCCATTTATAGGTTCCGGCACGTAGGGTTCAATTAACGGTTAAGGAACCCTGAAAGAAACAGAACTTCTGCCACTATATTCCTTACTCCTCTCTATCACCAGAAAATTCCACTGTTCACTAAGCACAACTATTAAAATTAGTGAATCTTGTTAGAAAAATCTAGAATTCTCACAGTGAAAGAGATTTTAGAAAACACCTACTCCGATTTTGTTTACAGAGAAGTTCAGCAAATTTGCCCAGGTCACAACGAGTTCATGACAGAGCTAGGACCAGAACCCAAGGCACCTGGGTCCACCCCAGGCGTCTGCATCACTCGTGAGGTCCGGCACGCCTCTCCTGCTCATACCAATCACTGCATCTCATCCCACTGAGGCTCTGTGCCAGGGCTTTGGTGGGGGACTCACCTGCTCACACACTCGCTACCTTCCTCAAAGCCAGCAGCGAAGTTGCAAAGTTGACAATACCTCTTATATTGTTTGAGGGGTAATTATTATACATGTTAAGTATCATTTTTGTTCACTTCCAGCTGCTTCCTGATAATACTTGTACTTTTACTTATACAAGTAATAAGCATCTACTGCATCTACCTATTTCCTATGGGAGTTGGGAAGAACATGTCACTGCTTCAAGTTTTATCTTTTTAAGCCAAGAGTAAAATCTCACTTAGGTTTCTCTTTTACCCAACAAACATAACTGGGATGCACATACCTGGTTAGTCACAGATATGCCCCAGATATTTATACAACAAATTTACGTTTTAAACAAATCTTACTTTCTTTCATGAGGCGTCTCTGTGCTCACTGAGTGATACCTCGTAAGTTTTCTTTGTGAGACCCCTGGAGATAACTGAGCAGGTTCCACAGGTTCCTGGCACTCCATGGGGAAATGACTCAGAGTGTTTGCTCGCCTTCTGAAGGCTTGCTGGGGTGACAGTGGGGCGGGCTCTTCTGTGAGATGGCTCTCCGAGTCACTGGACAGGTCATCTGAGGAGCCGAGGAGCTTGAAGGAGCTCTCACAGATGGGCAAGGTCTCCTTTTCACACACAGATGGCTCCTGGCAGCAAGCAGACAGCAGATTAGACATACCGCTGAGGAATTTGTAGGATTTATATATTCTAATCCCAGTGCAGGAAAACATTTCAATATGTAAGTACATTTTCTGGTTATAATGCCATCTACAGGCCACCAAAAGTATAAGGAAATAAAGGTCAATTAAATGCCTGATTGTCAAAGACAAGCTGCTAGTTTGCTGGAGAAACAGGGAAACTGCCCAAATGCCACAGTGAGGGACACAGGCCACAACATACAACTGTTCTAAGTGAAGCTGTAAATAGTTCCCTCTAGAAAACAGAACTCTACTACAGCTTCTAAGAAGTACAAGAAGTGCTATATCACTTGTCTCCACTGTTGAAACCAATTGAGTTCTTTTTCTCTGCCAAAGGTGTTCATACATGTTAAACCCACAGTTAAAGGATCTCTCTGGATTTGATGTAATGCTGAGATTTAACTTGGTAATACTGAAGTTAAAAACTATATCCTTTATTATTCTTAGAATGTGAAAAATCTCTCTCTAGGCACTTAGATTTGTGGCAATTCAGGGCAAATCACTTCTTCCTGCACCTCAATTTCCTCATCTTTAAAAAGTTATAGTGAACATTTATTCACTGGGTTTCAAGAATTAAGCAAGGTAAGACAACTGAAAGTACTCTATATACTGTAAAATGTTATATAAATGTAAGTTTTTTTATTTGGTACTCAGTGAATTTAATGAGTAGGAACTCAAACATTTGTTGAGACAACATTTTAATGCTGTATGCTCTCAAGACGCATGCTCTCTCAAAGGAATAAGCCCCTCATGCAAACCAATGTTTAGCACTGCACCATGGACATGGCTGGTGGCCAATATATTTTTCTCAAATCAAGAAATATTAAATAAGAGGGAGCGTATCAGCTTGTCTCTACTGTAATTGCTGGAAGGGATAAATAAATCAGCTTGAAGAGAGTAAAAGGAAATACATCTAATGGTGGACTAGAGAACCAATATTCTACCTGTTCATTTGATTCATAGTTGAGCACCTTTCAGATGACAGGTATTGAGGATTTTCATTTCAAAAAGTGAAATTTATTTATTAAGGAGATGGGTTATATACATTTAATTTTAAAGGGATTAAATAGCAAAAGTTTAATTCCCAACATACTACAAAATATTACTTAACTTTCATAAATGAAATATTTCATTCTTCAGGACTCTGGAGTTCCAAAGATTCTTTTAATTTAAAGATTTAAAAATTTGTCAAAGACAAAACACCACAGAAAACAATCTTCATCATGCAAACCTGTTCATCTAAATTCCTATTAACATCCCTTCGAATTGTGTGAAAGAGCTAACTAACCTTTAGCTGAATTGGACAACTAAAGGGGCCACTCAGACATTCAGCTTCTTTGCAATTTCCTAGGTAATCAGTTTATTAGAAGAGATCTGAGTACATAAAATGGCATATCTTTACAGCAGTTTCTCAGTCCAGGATGACTACAAGAAAGATGTAAAGAGGTGCACATAAAGACACAATACACACAGGTGGCTTCTGCAAAGCTGCGTTTCTCTCTTAGAACTGCCCTAGAAATTGAAGCTATGTATATATTCCTAGATCTGCATTTTGGAGAAGAATAAAAGCAAACAATAAGAGTCACTGGAAGAGTCACTTGAGTAACATGAATTTCTTCGTGGTGTCTTTGTTGACACTGATCTACCTAGAATGCTTTCTTCCCTGTTTGCTTCCATGATTTGATTCAAATGCCTCACTGCCCACCCCCAAGCTTTCCCTGGTTCCACTGACCAAAAGCAACTCCCCTTCGCACTGCTTGCCTGACCTCTAAGCTGTCAGCACCTCTTATCTGTAACTCTCAGGGCTCCTACCATACTCTACTTGACGCTGGGGCTATTTATTTGTGCATCTGTTGAGAGTCTCTCTCTACCAGGTAAGTGCCCACAGGGAAGGGGCTATGTCTCATTCATCCATATACAACAGTAAACCATAACATCTCCACTCTTAAAATGAACTGTGGGATAGAATCAGGGTGTATTAGATAAAGGGTAGATGATGCTATGTTCCACCAGATTTTAACTTAGAAAATCACATTTAGAAGACTGGCTTCTAGGGCCTCACTCCCCAGAGTGGGTCTGCAGGCCAGTAGCATTAGCACTGCCTTGGAACTTCAGCATTTCAGGCCTCACTCCAGGACTACTGAACCAGAATCTGCATTTCAACCAAAACCCCATTACAGATGAAACTTAAAACCTGAGAAGCAATCATCAAATCAAAGGAAGTGTTTCTCAAACCATACACTAACACACACATTAGTAGGCAGTGATTTCAATTTAGTGGTTTGCCATGAGCATTTTTAAAATAAAATAGAACAGAAAATGCCAGTATGTGTTGCATACTGCTCACAGTAAACAGTTTTGCGAATTGTTATTTTAATTTTATATGAGCATATACGTATGTGTGTTTGTCAACTATGTCACAATGTTAAATGTGTTTCTTCCTGTTAGTTATGGTCTAAATACTTTGAAATCCACGTGTCCAAGAAAGATCTCAGAAGAATTTAAACCATTCCCGTGGTGAGGAGCTGGCCTCCACAAACACTCTCTCATTCCTGCATCAGCATATGTTCTGAAAACAGATGGGAAAGCTGGCTTCCCCAGCACAAAACCCCAAACCCACTTCTTGGTAGTTATAAAGCTAAACTAACCAGGTTTAAATATGCTTCAATGTCTAGGAAGCAATATACTAAAACAAGGGCACAGATGCAGATTTATTACCAAAGAGAACTGTTAGCTCATTCATTATCACAAAGCTGTGCTTGGTGGCAGAAAACAGGGGTGAAGCCAAGTTGCTTACTTAAAAAAACAGTAATATATCACTATAATCATAGAGCCAGTGTGCGGAAAAAGTCTCAGGAATTTAAGTGGTACTTCTCTGAATTCACAAACCCAATTTTAATTCTTTTGATTATTGGAAAATTTACTTTGGAAAGAAATCCATTGCTTTCATTGTAACAAATTAGATCTTAGTTGCTTAAATTTGTGATCTTGTTTCTTTGTTTATGGAATGGCCATCTGCTTTTTATGTAAAACTTTTATGCTATGGTAGAACTACATTACCAGCCCTCCACCTGTACCAAGAAGTCCAGAAGCACCAAACATTTTATGATTGAAGGTATAAGACTTTTTCTGTTCTTTTTGATAGGGCTCTGTAGATAGATGAGCAAGACCTATTTGCTCGTTTCTTCAGGGTATCACATAAAGAGAAATATGCTTACTTTGCTGGTGTTACTTAATGTACTAGACATGGAGCTGTCCAGATCCATGCTGGCAGAATGTTCCTGCAGGCCCCTGGCTTTATGACCCTACACAAAGAAAAAGCAGTCAAGTTATGACCCTGGAGGCTTCTGCAAAGGCATCCATTAGAAGCAGCCTGGTCTATTTAAATAAACTCAGGAAAAAATGCATCTACCGAAAAATGCTGCTAAGCATATATGTACACTAAGACGATCAATATTTATTTCCGTCTTTTTTTAAAAAATAAGACACCAAGCTAAATGTTCCAAAACACCTTGTGGATTAGCCATTTGGCAGGGATCACACAGGCTGTAAGGAGAGACAATTTCTCTATGAAGAAAAGCGCATGCTCAGGCAAGCCCACTCAACAGCTCTCTCCCCTGAGGCCCAAGTCCTCCTAAATGGCCAGCTGTATACCACTCAAACTGGGAACTCTCAAAGGCAGTCCCTCCCAACCTGGTTTTGTAAATGGACTAGTTTTAATTATCTCAGAGGATGTTGCAAAATTCTGAGAAACATCTTCAAACCAATAAAATTTAATTTTATTCAGCTAAAAGAAAATAAAGTATATGTTCCAAAAGGAGTATGTCATAAAATCAAAAAGAACCATAGTAAGATATTGCAAGCTCCAGAAAGGTGTGTGAAACTTTGACAGAAAATCAAACTTTGATTTCTTGGAAGTGCCATCAAGGCTATTTACGCTCATGGAGGGGTGGAGGATGGATCATTTCTTCAAGAACTCCCAGACTGGTGCACATGTGTACTTTGGTCTTCCTATAGAGCTGTAGTAGGCAAACTTTTTCTGTTAAGGGCCAGATAGTAAATATATTACACTTTCTTGGCCATATGGTATCTGTAGCAACCACTCAACTCTGCACAAAAGAAGCCTTAGATAACAGGTAAACAAATGGATGTGGCTGTAGTTCAATAAAGCTTTACTTGCAGAAACAGGAGGTAGGTGGGATTTGGCCTATGGGCCGTAGTTTGCTGACTCCTGCTATAGAGAGTTCCAGGCACCTAACACAGCAGCTGACAGTAACTGGTTTTTTAAGTTGTCCTTCACAACAGTAGGGTGAACAGAACCCACACCTCAGTGTATCTAATCCGTGCTCTTTATAAGAACTGGCCAATGAATAACATTCTTTTGGGAAGCAAAAAATCCCATGGGAAACAATACAAAGAGTAAAGAATATTTTTTTAAATCTAGACCAAGTTAAAAACAATTTAAAATGTAGATAGCACTATATTCTAAGATTGAGAAGATATAAAAAAATGTTTTATATTTTATGATGAACACTGATGGAATAAAAGCATACAACTGAACCTTGTGCTCTCTTAAAGAGTGATTTAATTTAAATCAGGAGAAATTATGCTACTTACCCGGGACAAAATACTTTCTAAAGACTCTGTTAAAGATCTCTTTGCTTTGTTTTTCAGCATATCTAGCCTAAATCGAGTGGCACTTGGGGGTAATTCACTTCCAATATTCTCTGCTACAATCTGCGATGTCTAAAAAAGTGAAACAATGAAAAGTTAAGTCAATGAAAAAATCTCTAGAATGCATTTTTCTGACACCAGGACATCATTCTGATTCTGTCTGTATTCTCAGCTCACCTGTGCCTCTTAGAGATGTGGATGAAAGTCCAGAAAATAATTTTGCCTCAAAGAGTTGCTATGACCCTCCCAAACAAAATGAGAAAATGTGCTTTGAAAAAAAATCAGTTAAAGCAGCTTAGAGCTCAAGCTCTGCAACTAGATCGAAAATACATTATTTACTAACTGTGGCCTTGTACGAATTTCTTACTTTCTCTGAGCCTCAATTTCCCCTTTTGTAAACTGAAGATTTAACCATAACACTGCATTGTGAGATTAAAACATGTAAAGTATGCAAAACATTGAGAACAGTGTCTGATATAAAGGTAGCTATTATTAGCTTTTCAAAATAAAGCAGTAACTTACCGTTTGGGTCATTTCAGAGGATGAAAAAATAAATTCGTCAACTGAAGAATCCATTCTCTCTGCCTATACTAATCCCTTCACATACCTTTCTACAGATTTCTGAGTTCCCTATTTTTTCTTCTCTCCATTTCTTTCTTTCTCTTCTGCAACTAAGCTTCTCTCCCATAACTGACAGTAATATGAAGCTGAAAACATAATGGAGTTTGTTTGACAAACGCTAAATGAAGTTTAATGTTCCTTAACAAGGGGTACGTTGGGGGGGGGGGAGAACACACACACACACACACACACACACACACCTCTCTAAATTAAATGGCTTCTTACATGGATTCACACCTGATTGCTTCCTGCTAAACAATGATTTTGTTAGAAAAATACGCAAACAAATCCCCCATTACTCTAAATGCTGCCATATCTTTGCTGTAGTTAAAGTATTGCAAGCACACAGAAAAGCGTGGAGACCAGCAGAACAAACACTGGTACCACCTCCCTCCTTTGTCCACATTAGCGTTTGCCAGGCATTGAGAACAATGAGGAACAGGGGCTCTGAGCTCAATGCCCAGGTAATAATGCTTCTCTGATGTTCCCTGGCTATGTGGCCTTCACCAGGTCATTCATTACCTGCCCTCCCTCTCTGTTTCTCCCCCTGCAGACTGAGGGATGCCTAATGAATTTCCTCACAGAGCCATTATGAGATTTAAATGAATTAATACACATCAAAACATGTAGAACATACCAGACTCTCAATAAATGTCAGCTATCATGACTGCTTCTATGCTGTGTGCTTCCTACTTTTAATAGGAAATATTACAGACATCTTTGAAGTCTCCTGAACACCACTCCCCTATCCCCCTGCCATATGCAGAAATAACCACTCTCTTGAATTTGGTATTTGTCACATCAATTCATATTTTGTATTTTTATATGTAGGTATGTATCTATAAAACATAAATATTGGTTTACATGTGCTTGAAACTTTAAATGGATATCATACTTTGTACACATCCTTCTGTAATCAGTTTTCTTTCAATGTCGTTTTTGAGACTTATCCATGTTGATCAATGCTCTTTGATTCATTCACTTTAACTAGAGTGCAGTATTTCACTGTATAAACCAATTTATTCATGCTCCTGTTGTTAAACATTTATTCTGGTTTTTTGGCTCTTATAAAGGAGGCTGCAGTGATGTCTCTTGTACCGAGTTCCTTATGCACACATGTGAAAGGTTTTGCAAGGTAATACCAGGGATGTCCTTGAAGAGTCACTGGGACTGTGCATCTTCAGCTATAACAGATATTATCAAGCTTCTCTCCCCTAAATGATACCAATTCACATTCCCAGTGTCAGCATATGAGAGTTCACCTTTACAGGGTACTATCAGATGTTTTAAAATTTTCAGCCAATCTGATGGGTAAAGAATGTTCTCTTAATATGCCTTCCCCTGATACCTACTGCTATTACACATTTTTATTTTATTCAGTAATCTGTTCTAAGACCCTACGTCATTGACTTTGGAATAATGAAATATCCTAATTCACCAATTAATATTATATATTTTTCAAGGCATAATAGAGAAAGAAAAGGTTCTGGTAAGAACTACAATCAGCTTTGTCCAATTATCCACAATTTTACTTCTATGAATATTAGAACATGCATTAGAAGAATAACGACTAGCTTAGAAATTCCTTCAAGAAGAGACACTTCATTTACCTTTGTGTTTTCACAGTTCTGAGCATACTCTGGACATGTAATACTTGCTTGCTCAAGAATGAGTGAATGAGAATGATCACCAGGCAGGCCATGGGAAACACAGGCCCAAGGTAACGGAGACTCATCGACAAATACTGACTAAGTATGGGCTAAACGTTATGCACCACGGGAAGCTGCCTTTCTAGTTGCAATTGGTCCTGTGCAATCATTTGCCAAGAATGAGAGCCTGTCCAGACTGGGGGTGGCCTCTGGGGTAAAGAGAAATATCTACAAGGGCCCTCAGGGGCCTGCCTTCAACTCAACACCTGTTTACTCACAAAGTTAAGAAGCTGTAGAACTTTCAAATTCGTAATAAAGTTTTCATAAAATAGAAGCAAATTGAACTGATTGTTTTGATATATAAAGAAAATATTGACTAAAAGACTAAAGAAAGCAGCATTAGTTAGTACATCCTACATAGACAGAATAAAAACTGAACTTGTATTTTTAAACCAGGCCTAAGGAATCTCTGTAGGCTTCATTCGATGCCTCTACTGCTCTCCTCCACCATCTAAAAACATTCTTTCCTACGCCTGTTACCGTAATGCAAATATGGTTTGAAAATGATGTGCATTTAGAAAATAAAATATTCTTTATTTATCTTAAAGTAAGCATCTAGAAGTTTCTCCTTTGAAGATGATGCTGGTTATTAGATAATAATTTCTAATTTGGAGGGTCCATAGTCATCTACCGCAGTCATCTTATTGCCCATCCCTCGACAGAGGGGTCAACTCTAAGCATGAAAGTTTGGAGACAAGTTTTAAATTCTGATGCTACACTGAACTTCTCAGACCAGAACCCGCCATCCACAGTTGGCACAATGTATCTATTAGCAGCCTTATTTACAATAAAGTAGCTCAGATGTCAAACCAAAAGGAGAATGGAGAAAGAGTGATATGTGTTGATAATACCAAGGTCCAGGGGTTCAATCCCTGTTACTGGCCAGCTGCCAAAAATTTTTTTAAAAATGAAGAAAGATATAAACACAATGGAATAAAAAGGAACAAACAACTAATACATGCACCAACATGGGTGATTCTCAGAAATGTTATGCTAACTGGAAGACGCCAGAACTAAAAGAGTACATACCACATGATTCCGTTTATAAGATGTTCCACAACAAGCAAAACTAATCATCCAGGATTTAAAAAAAAAAAAAAATCAAAACAGTAGTTGCCTGGGAGGGGACAGTGAGGACTGTCTGGAAAAAGAATACGAGGTTACTTTCTATTGTGATGGAAATATTCTATATCTTGATGGGGGTTGGGCTACCTGAGTTTAACAATCTTCAAAACTCAACAAATAACGCACTTAAGATTTACACTTACTATTATGTAAATTTTATCCCCCCAAAATTGTAAACAAATACTGAATTCTAGTTAATGATATACATGCTAAAGTGTTTAGGGATAAAGAGTACTGATATCAGAAACTTACTCTGAAAAGCATCAAAAAATGAGGACCAATAGATGGATAGATATATGATAAAGCAAATATAACAAAATGTTAAAAACTATAACATATGGGTATATGAGTGCTCACTATAGAATTCTTTTGGCTTTTTTGTATGTTTGAAATTTTTTATAAAGTCAGGGAAAAAAGAAGTATTTATCTACTGAAAAAATGGATCCAGACTAATCAATAAGTAGTTATATAACACTGAATTTTGTTAAGCTCGTAAAGAAACGTAATGATTTAGGTAATGTACCTGGACCTCAGACAAACTGGTTCAGACACTCAACTAGCAAACTGTTTGACCTCTATTCCCCATTTTCTCATCTTTATAATGGGTGTTTTACCACCTACCTCAAACACTGCTGTAGAATGAATAGACTAATTCATGTAAGGAATTAAAACAATACCAGGCACATGGCAAACATTCAACAAATGGCAGTTGATTTAATATTATTAATTTCTGTACCACCTCTGTGAATACAAGTAGAAATGGTATGTCCACTGACTAAAACCTGACATCCTCTAACTTAATTTACAGGTCTTTGCCCAAACTGAATCCTTTTCCATAATGTCAAAGGATTCATTCAGTTTTTTTTTTCCCTTATTTGAAAAGCATGTGTGGTGTCACTGCTGACTCTGAGATGCACAGCACTGAGACAAGTGCTCACTGTTCTCTGTCCCCTTTTGAAGGCCAGTTGCCAGAGAAGTTCTTGGTCAAAGCCATGGTTCTACCTCTGTCTAGGTCATATCATAATACATTTTCAAAGGCTACAGGAAAGTTTAGGTGCCACAAAAAGGTAAAGAAATCCGTGTGATTAAACTATCTGATAGCAAAAAACATCAGCAGAAATCAATCAGTAAATCTCAAAGCTACATCTGATTGATCTATAAAGCAACTGCTGCTCTAAAAACCCCAGTCCCTCAGAGCCCATGGGGGTGTCCAGCCTGGGGACACCAACCAATCTGGGGATAAGGGCAACTTCTTCATAGACACAGACATGAGCCCTCTGGGTCATAGAAGGTTTGAAAACCCTAATGAAAGTGTTGAGCAGATGCCAGTTCTGCTCGTGAGATTCAGTCTCTCTTACATTAAATTCTCTGATGTTTTTAAAATGGAAAAAAAAAAAACCCCACTAAATATACTCCTTCATTGGACTGATCTATGCCCAAATCATAAAGATATCACCCTGGTCCATAAAAATGAGTTTGCACTTAGGTCAAAACTTTCCATCCACCATAAATGCTCAAAATGTTTAGTGAAAGAAGACTTTCCATCTACCATAAATGCTTCATCTTCCTTTCTAGCAGTTATAAATTATTTCAAAATGATCAATTTCCTGTTGGAACAAGTCCGACAGATTCAGAACAGGGAAAAAGCTATTAGGGGCATGAGAGAGAGAGGAAAAAAAAAATAAGTGGAAAAAAGAAATAGATTGAAAAGTGAACTACAGAATTGACTGTACAATTGGACTGGGTGGCCCATCCAAAAGTGAACAGGATGGGTACAGACCCCAATGCTATCTTAAGGGTACAGGTTGGGAAGAATGGCTACAAACTAAGGCCAAAAGCTAAAAACATTGACAACATACTGGTGCTAGTGTTCCTGCTAAGGGACCCTATAGTTGGCCAAAGAGATTAAAAAAAAAAAAAAAAAAAACAATGTCAGACAGTGTACATGAGTTCTAAGAGTTCAGGAAAGACACATGACTGCCAATCAAGTGGAAGGTAAAAATCTAATGAGGAGAGTTGCTAAGACTGACTTAGTTTAGATTACCAGACAGCAGAGGTTGTTTGTGGGGAAGAGATCAGAGGAGTGAACACACCACTGAGTATTACTGTGCTTTGACATAAGCATTTGGTAAGTATTTAGAAAAGAAAGAGGCAACATGATTTTGGAAAACTAAGGAACATAAACATTCTTCGCTGATTTTTCTCTAGATTTTCTTGCCAATGAGTAATTTAAGCAATTATAAAATGTATATATTTTGAAGCCATTAATGGTTTATTATGAATTGACTTACATGGAGTCCAAAAGAGACAGGAAAATGGTCTGTGGTACCATGTACATCTACTCCAAAATTTGGAGATCTCTGAAGGCAAGGATCCACAGGTAGCCCTAGATTCCGACACAGCACCCCACAAACAGACAAGCTAGATAAAGCTTGCAGACAGTACAGGATGGGAGGCAGACTGTGTACCTCCATCACTCAAAATGGAATTAATGGAAGTTCTGTATCAGAGCAGCACATGAACCAGGCTTTGTAACGTTGTACCTGATTTTGTGTGACACTATCTTACATTCACATAACATTTATACCACAAAGAACTTTCGGGTACCTTACATAGTTCCAAAGACAACCATACAATGTCACTCCCATTTGAGAAGAGAGAAAGGTGCGGTGATAGAGACTGGCCCCCTGCAGGTCACACAGCTTGAACTGGCAGTGACCACACTGAATTCTTGGTGTTATAAGACAGTCCTCTTACCAAGCAACTGTTCCACCCCCATTACCATGCAGACAGAAGCTTCTCTTGTCTTCTCAAAGCATAATCTAACACTCCCAAATTTTCCCTATATGAGCAACAAACGAAAATAAAACACAGGGAGAATAAAAGGTTCCAGGGCTTCTGAAAATCCTCAAGACTTTGTTTCCACAGCATCCTGGTACAAAGCGTAAGAAGAGATAATGCTTCACCTTACCTGCTTCATCTCACCAATATGGATGTGTTCTTTTTGTTTCTCTTCATATAAACATCTCAAAAAAGAAATGATCAATTCATTCTCTCGCTGTTCATTTCTTGGTCTCAATTTCTTTAAAAAAACAGAAACAGAATATATTACATATATTTTTAATTGTCAACAAAATTGCTAAACCATCCCTTTGAAAATGCTAACAGGTTCATCCACTAACTAGTTCTTTCACCCAAAAAATTGCACTAGGGGGCACCAAATATCCTAAAACTGGAGATAATTTTTAAAAGGGAACAGACAGTGGAGCTAGTGGGCCAGATTTAGCTTTTGGTCTCTGATGTCTTATACCCAAAATAAATTTTTAACATCAGATAGAGGCATAGTCAAAATACTTAGTAGTTTTTAAAACCAAAGGAAAAGACAAAATTTATGTAAATACTGAGGTCAAGAACCATAATGACCACACATTTATAAACTCTAATGCTTACGGAACTGGAAAAGAGCAACTGCGTTCAGGGTCATGTTTTTCATGTCAAATGTGTTCATCATGAAGCACTTTGTGGAAGCCCCATGAAACAGGCACTTCCATACAAAATTTCATGATATACTCAATTTCTTTCTTCTTTCTTTATATTCTATTTAGTTTCAGGGCAGTGGCAAAGCACACTGTGCCAGAAATCAGGACATGTAGGTTCTAATTGCTGCCTAAAACTATAACCAAAGCCAAATCACTTAATCTTAGTTTCCTCATCTGTTAAAATGAGGATTATACACAAAATAAACTCTGTGGTCTCTCCTCCAGCTCCCAAATTCTTTGCATTTGAAATATCACAGTCCACTTTTTTAATGCCATCTAATTTAACATATTATTTTCTACAAACATGAAGAAAACGAAAGGAATTACTCTGGAGATACACAAAGCTTCTAGTCTATAAATTTTGGAAATACAGCTTTTTTTTTTTACATTGACAATTGTCTGTTATCCTGTTCCTCCTCTTTCCCTACTCCAAATTTCTACCCTGACTTTTAAAACAAAGTTGGGGTGTAGTAAATGGGTCAACTACACAAGCATGTGAGTCTGTTCAATGCCACTCCTGGCAACCTTCCCCAGTTAACTAAGGAAGAGTGACTTTACCCTTCATGTCACAGTCATTAAAAGCAAAGGTAAGAGATTCGGAATCAAGATGATGGAATAGATGGTCCCCAGCATCATTCTCCCACAATCAACCAATTTACAACTATTATAAAGCAACAACTGCCAAACTGGGGCCACTAGAGCTCATGGGAAGTGTTTGGAGTACAGGCGGCAAGGGAGACCAGCCACCAGGGGACACTGGGGCACAGCATGGACAGCTGATCTGCCCTCCAATCAGTGCAGGCCCACTCAGTGGAGACTGGTCAGGAAGATAGAACTGCAGGGGGTGTAGTTTGCTGAAAAGACTCAGGCACACACAAGAGTTTCCACACAACCGAGGTGTACTGGAACTCACAAGACCCGGAAGTACATACAAGTCAACAATTAAAACCTGAGCTACATAAAAAGTCTTCCCCAGGGAAGCAATTTAGCTCAACCACGGGACTCAAATACTGGTTCTTCACAGGAAGTTCCCCCAATTTAGAAGTAAGCAAAGGACAACAAATTTGTCCCAGTACAGAGTTTAAGTGGTGTGGGTAACTAATATTCCAACACAGAAGTGAAAGAAAACACAAAACACCCACAGATCAGAGACAAATTCTGATATTAACCAGTAAAGGTCTAGCACCACCAAAGGACACCTATAAAACCCAGAAGGACCAGAAGTCCCCCAGGCTCCCAAGCTGAGGTGGGGGGAGGGCCAAGGGCCTCAGCCATGTCCTCCCCTCCCCCTAACATCCACATCCAACCCAGTGACAACCACTGAGTCACTGCTGGGAGCACCTGGAGCTTCCCTGCTGGAATGAGAGGGGTGCCAGGGGCCTCAACCACACCCCCTCTCCCTCCATCCGCCTCCTCTCACCCTATTCCACTCTCCTTTCCCCTCTCCTCCTCTCCCCCAACTTCTCAACATCATCATAGAACGTAAAAAAAAAAAAATTAATTTTTTTAAAAAAAACAAAGATAACATTAACCCAGATCTTCTGACATTTCCTCTCTTAAAGAAAAAGATCATTTTAAAAGGTAAGTTTTTCCTATCACTCAAGAAAAATATAGTAAATGATCATAAGGGTTTGTTTTCATCAAGGACTTCCTGTTCTTTCAAATTTCAGATTTAAGAATTAGATATTTTAAAGGCTTCAGCAGACACTCTCCACATGCCACAAACCCTAATATTACAAAATTTTACATGTTACATACAGCAAGTGAATTTTTCCAGAGAAGTTTCCATTAGATCCTCCAAAAAGGAAAGTGGTAGTCAAATGCCATGGTCCCAACTTAACACTGCTAGATCCCAAGAAGGTTATGGATATACTGAGTCTAAAAGTCCACAAAACAATAGGAGCTCTCACTCACTGCTGGTGGGAATGCAAACTGGTCCTCTGGAAGACACTTAGGCAGTTTCTTAAAAAACTATACAAGAGTACTTCAAAAAGTTCATGGAAGGATTTGTATTATCTTTTAATTCTTTTTTTCCATGAACTTTTGAAGTACCCTCATACATACTCTTACCATATGATTCAGCAATCACACTCCTCAGTATTACGCAATTGAGTAGAAAACTATGTCCACATAAAAACCTGCACATGAATGTTTATAGCAGCTTTACTCATAATTGCCAAAACTTGGAAGCAATCAAGATGTCCTTCAATGGATGAATGAGTAAATAAACTGTGGTACATCCATAAAATTGAACATTAAAAAGGAAATGAGCTATCAAGCCATAAAAAGACATGGAGGAAACGTAAGTACATATTGCCAAGTGAAAGAAGCCAATCGGAAAAGGCTACATACTCTGTGATTCCAACTGTACGATTCTGGAAAAGGCAAAACTACAGAGACAGTAAAAAGATAAGTGGTTGCTAGAGTTAGGGGAAAGGATGGAGCGATGAACCAGCAGAGCACAGTGGATTTTTAGGGCAGTGAAACTATTCTGAATGGTGCTGTAATGGTGGATACATGACATTACGCATTTGGCAAAACCCAGAGAATGTATAACACCAAGAGTGAACCCAAATGTAAACTATGGACTTTAATTAATAATAACGTGCCAACAATATTGGCCCATCAATTCTAACAAATGTACCACAATAATGCAAGATGTTATGTTAATAATAGGAGAAACTGTAGGGTGGGAAACCATGAAAAGTTGTATGGAAACTCTCTGTACTTTCCACCCAGTTTTTCTGTAAACCTAAAACTGCTTTTTAAAAAAAATAGTCTATATATAAAAGAAAAATGTCCAGGGAAGCAGACAGGAATTACGAGAGGGCTCTAAGCAGGTGCAGGTGTCTGAAAGTTGACCCGTTCTTTCTTTTCCTGAATCATTAATTAAACCTTTGGGCCACCCTCACAAGAAACTGTGTATCATGCTTGGAGAAATTCTTTATAATCTCTTAGTTCAAAGTATCGAAAAAGGCTAAGCATGCAGGAACGAGAGAGGAGGAGTATTAATACATTTTTTTTCTCTCAAAATACACAGGAAAGAAACTTCAAACAGGCAGAAAGTGAGACTACAACTGGGCAAAACGTACTACCACAGTTGCCTTCCATTAAAAACTGAAGCAAAGAACCAGAGACAGCATCACTGAGATCATTAAATATCACAGAGGAAAAGTAACTAAAGCAAAGACATACACATTTTGGTGTCGTACAAGGCCTAGAAATAAATCTTTCCTTAAAGTAATTATGAAATATAATGAGAAGCTATCCTTTTGCTGAGTTCAAAAAGATTAGGGAGGTGTCATCTCTCTAAAACCTCTCATGTGACTTCACCATTCTTGATAGTGGAAAATCATTATTTCTTAAAGATGACTTAATTTTATACACATTCATTAGTCAGAGAGATAAGTCTGAGGAAAATAATGCAGAATCAAGTTGGGTAAACATCACTTTGCAGTCAAAAATCAGCTTGTTTGTTCAAAATTAATCTATGGTGTCAAAAGTCAGGATGATGGTTATCTGGGGGTGGTAAAGGTTCTGAGGAAGTGGAAATGCTCTATTTCTTAATCAGAGCACTGGCTGCACAGGTGCATTCACCTCATAAAAATTCACTGAACTATATACACCATTGACCTGTGTGCTTTTCTATCGGTATGTTATACTTCAAATTTTTTTAAAAATTGCCTATTAAAAGTAACAAAACCAATTTTTTTACATGTTCCTATCAGGGACTTATAAATTGTTGTAAAGGCAATTCAAAAATAAATTTCCAACACTGACTAATGAATACCAGCATGCTGAGAAAATCTATGGTCCTCTGAGGAAACTGCTTAAAAAGACAATGCTCACTTGGAAGCTATATTCTGACATCTTTTTTTAAAAATTATAATCACATTTTATAAGAAATAATTTTAAAACAATAGAAAATCCAATAAGTTAATATATATTCTTCAGAAAGTGAAAAAAGGCTTTTCTGACCATAAATCTTTACCTTGTAAAAAGTCGTGTTATTTAATAAATTATTGATGCCTACTGAGTATAAATCTACTTGATTTATCTACTCATTATTTAAGTCATTCTGTGAAATACACACATTCAGTTTAGGAGCATTAGACTTTGAAACATTTTCTTTACTAGCCCTACTTTGACTTGACAGCAATTCTTCATACTGAAGACAACCAATTTGGATTTAGCACACTCAGCCAGCAGCAGAGTGGTATGAGAGGACAGAGCAAGACCTCCACGGGATCATCTCCACATATGTCCAGTTAGATATGTTTGAAAATTATACCTTTCAAAAAGCTAATACAAAAAGTGAGTGTCATGAGTCCTCTTATGAATAGAAGTTGGCCCTCCGAATCCATGGACTCTGCATCTGTGGACTCAACCAACTGTGGATTGAAAATATTTGAAAAAAAAATTGTGCCTGTACTGAATATGTACAGATTTTTTTCTTGTCATTATTCCCTAAACAATACACACTATAACAACTGTTTACATAGCATTTACACTGTATTAGTATTAATTATTATTAGTAATCTAGAGTGATTTAGAGTATACAGGAGGATGTGCATAGGTTATATGCAAATGCCACACCATTTTATATCAATGACTTGAGCATCCACAGGGTTTGGTATCCATGAGGGTCCTACAAACAATCCCCCACAGATACCGAGGGACTATTGTAAAAGGAAAATATTTGCCATTTTATATGTAAAAGGACTCATGAAACTAGAAAGCCGCTCTTTTCTTTATGACCTTTTTGAAGTATATGATTTTCAAACAAATTAGAAAAGAAACCAGTGACTAGGTTTATAAAATAGTTTACGAAAACCAAGAATAATGATTGAGAAAATAATCCAACAAGACCATCAATAAGCCACCAGAAGGAAAAAAATCCATGTCAAATTGTATCATTCAAGGAAGAGCCACACTTACAATGAGGGCAAACAAAGTATGAGCTGGTTTTCAACACCAACGAACAATAGGGCTTCTCTTTAATGTTCAGAGCAACCAAAAAATTAGAGACATCTAGAGCAACACACAGGGGCCCCCCAGGATAGTAACCAAATGCTTTAAAAAAAAAAAAAGAAAAGCAAACCTTTGTCATCTGCTTTTTTCTAAAGTCTCCTTGCCATAAGGTACTGGTATCTAAAAGTTTTCAAGGGTCAAAGAAAAATCTCAGAATCATAACCATTAGGAACTTCTCATTGCTGCAGAAGAATATTTTATTACTTATTCTGATTCATCACACTGTTTTAGGGAAAGATACACAGTACTATCTAAACAAAAAAGACATTTAAGGAAGGGAGGTTCATCCCCTATGCTTGCAACAAACATGTTCCTCAAAGTGACTTGACAGCTCTAGAACAGTAAGTGGGTCTGCATTAGACGATAAAGGCCCCAGTTTCAGTTATAAATGCATTAAAGATTGGAAGCTAATTGCCCATGTCTGAATTCCAAGTACAAATCACTTATTTAACAGTATTACGTACTTAGAATTCTAAAAATCCTTTATGAAAAAACAAAGATGTGTGTCTCAAGGTATTTCAAAAGAAAACAAGAAAATTTAAAGATAATCAAAAATTATGAAAATTACCTTCTATGCTATTTCTAAAATAAAAAATCTTCCTATGCTTTCTTTATACAAACATATGCCAATTCTACTGCAGAGGAAGAACAAGGGAATAAGAGAATTCTAACGTGTGATTTAAAAGAAAAAACACTAAGAGAAAACAGATCGTGGATCCTATCCATATAGTCTTTCCCCAGTGAGGAGGCAGAGAGAATTTAAAACCCACACAGCTGCTAGCCTTCATGTTTTGTTTAATGACTCCTCTATTTGTAGAACCTACTGTCCATCCTCCCCCACCCCCGCAAAAAAAGAGATATTTATTCTTTGTTCTGATGTGCTCTCCTCCCTAGAAAAGTGTCAGGAAACCATAGAAAATGCCCTGCAGCTAAAGCAGACATGAAATTTCTGATGAGCTCATTAAAGATTCATAATGAACAGACTACAGGCATGCCAGCACACACAGCATGGTTTCCCGAGATACACTGCCTCTAAATGGAAGGACAAGAGCTAGGTCCCAGGTTTAATACAGAAAGCTGATGAGCTTGGCGTTTGTTGTTTTTTGAGGGCTTTTTTTTTTTAGGTTCAACATATTATATGGCTCAAAGAAGATAACACTACCTAAATTTATTTTCAAAACAAAAAAAAGTAGGGGGAGAAGGAACAATTACAGTCAAGCTCATGTACAAAACATTACCCCCTTCGACTCTCACACTCAGGGCTGAAATCCTGAGCTGGCAGAGGCTGGCAGAGGTTTCCCATGGAGCAGATGAGTGCTTGTGGACTAAAGTCTGGGTCTCCCGTCACCCAGAAGGTTCTTTCCACTTTATAATTTCCTTTCTCTTATTCTTTTTTTTTTTTAAGGGAGCAGCCTCCCAGTTCTAGGCATTTTTACCATGAAAGCCAAGACCTGGTGTGAATCTGCAATTCTGACCTGGCCCCTCAATGGGACTGTTAAAGCTTAAACCAAGAGGAACTCCAGGTCCCCTCCTCAGGACTGTGACAACACTGGTTTGCTATTTTTTTTTACATCACATTTCACGGGTAAGCTGCCTGCCTTTTCTTTCCTTCTAGAAATTAAAAACTTGTACTGTACCTGAACCTCCTCAAAGATAGTAGCTTGCTCCTGATTAGTTAATGTTGTCAGGTGCTTTTGGAGTTCTAGTTTGGTTTTAGAAGAATTCATTCCTATTAAGAGAAAAAAGAGAGACATTACAAAAAAAAAAAAAAAACTATTTAAAAGTTATGAGATAGAGTTAACATCTTCCATACACATTCTTTTTACATTCTTACCCACCCACTTTAGGCTTTCAAGGTTTTACAGAAATTCTGTCAATAATAATATTGGTGATGTTTATCACTGTCATCATCTTTTAATCGAGCTGTGATGTGCTAGGCATGTATATTAAGCACTAAATCTTCATCATTTCATTTAATTCTTAAAACAACCTGATGAAGAGGATGCTGTTATTCCCTACTTTGCAGGTAAGGAAACTGAGGCCCAAAGAGCATACATAATTTCCTAAGACCATCAACTTGTACTCTACCTCAGGTTTGTGTGGTTCAAATTACTTTCTCCATGTTAAAACACCTCACACAGAATGTTCTCCTCAGAAAATAACTTCTCATGAGTATTTGTATGTAAATATGACAATTTTTTCTTAACGAAAAACAATTTGAAAATTTACCTACATTTTTCTCTTGTATCTTAGGTTCCCTTCACATAAAATCAGTGCATGTGGCTAACAATTTTCCTTTTATGACCACATCCTTGTTAATAGTCTTAAGACCATTTAATTAACATTACAAAGGGTTTGGAGATTTACAATAGCCACCAAAAAAATAAAATACTTAGGAATTGAGTTAACCAAGGAGGTGAAAAATCTCTATAATGAGAACTACAAACCACTGCTGAGAGAAATGAGAGAGGACACAAGAAGATGGAAAGATATCCCATGCTCTTGGATTGGAAGAATCAACATAGTGAAAATGTCCATACTACCCAAAGTGATATACAAATTCAATGCAATCCCCATCAAAATTCCAAAGACATTTTTCTCAGAAATGGAAAAAACTATCCAGTCATTTATATGGAACAATAAAAGACCACACATAGCCAAAGCAATGCTGAGCAAAAAAAATAAAGCTGGAGGCATAACACTACCTGACTTTAAGCTATACTACAAAGCTATAATAACCAAAACAGTATGGTACTGGCATAAAAACAGACACACTGACCAATGGAATAGAATAGAGAATCCAGAAATCAACCCACACACTTACTGCCATCTGATCTTTGACAAAGGCACCAAGCCTATTCACTGGGGAAGGGACTGCCTCTTCAGCAAATGGTGCTGGGATAACTGGATATCCATATGCAGGAGAATGAAACTAGATCCATACCTCTCACCGTATACCAAAATCAACTCAAAATGGATTAAGGATTTAAATATACACCCTGAAACAATAAAACTTCTTAAAGAAAACATAGGAGAAACACTTCAGGAAATAGGACTGGGCACAGACTTCATGAATACGACCCCAAAAGCACGGGCAACCAAAGGAAAAATAAACAAATGGGATTATATCAAACTAAAAAGCTTCTGCACAGCAAAAGAAACAATTAACAGAGTTAAAAGACAACCAACAGAGTGGGAGAAAATATTTGCAAAATATACATCTGACAAAGGATTAATATCCAGAATATATAAGGAACTCAAACAACTTTACAAGAAAAAAACAAGCAACCCGATTAAAAAATGGGCAAAAGAGCTAAGTAGGCATTTCTCTAAGGAAGATATACAAATGGCCAACAGACATATGAAAAAATGCTCAACATCACTCAGCATCCGGGAAATGCAAATCAAAACCACACTGAGATACCATCTAACCCCAGTTAGGATGGCTAAAATACAAAAGACCCTGAACGATAAATGCTGGCGAGGTTGCGGAGAATAAGGAACTCTCATACATTGTTGGTGGGACTGCAAAATGGTGCAGCCTCTATGGAAAATGGTATGGAGGTTCCTCAAACAATTGCAGATAGATCTACCATACGACCCAGCTATCCCACTGTTGGGAATATACCCAGAGGAATGGAAATCATCAAGTCGAAGGTATACCTGTTCCCCAATGTTCATCACAGCACTCTTTACAATAGCCAAGAGTTGGAACCAGCCCAAATGTCCATCATCGGATGAGTGGATACGGAAAATGTGGTACATCTACACAATGGAATACTACTCAGCTATAAAAACGAATGAAGTACTGCCATTTGCAACAACATGGATGGACCTTGAGAGAATTATATTAAGTGAAACAAGTCAGGCACAGAAAGAGAAATATCACATGTTCTCACTTATTGGTAGGAGCTAAAAATTAATATATAAATTCACACACACACACACACACACACACACACACACACACACATACACACACACACACAAAACCGGGGGGTGGGGAAGAAGATATAACAACCACAATTACTTGAAGTTGATACGACAAGCAAACAGAAAGGACATTGTTGGGGGGGAGGGGGGAGGGAGAAGGGAGGGAGGTTTTGGTGATGGGGAGCAATAATCAGCCACAATGTATATCGACAAAAAAAAATTTTTTTTTAAATTTAAAAAAAAAAAAAAGGGGGGGTTTGGAGAAAAAGTTATAAAAACAAAGTCATTACATCACTTTAGCGCCTGCTGAACTTGGACATTTCAAGAAGGTTCCTTCTCACACAAATATGGCTCAGAGCCTGTTTTGCCTTGTCTTGACATCTATGTCACACATGATGAGAAGATTTAGAATGAAAAGATTTGCTGATTCAACCGCCATGAAGGAAAAAAAAAAAAAAAAAACTGCTGGTTACTTTTCTTACAAGGGCAGCCCTCCCCTATCCACCTGCCACCCCCTTCTGAGAGGGTGAGCCCCTAGGCAGGGCTCTGAGCTGGAGGCACCTATTTAACTAAGGATGGCCAGGAGAGAACACCTGCCGAGCCAGAGGCTTGTCTGAAGACTTGGAAACCATGCATTTTACAGATGAGTTTGCTGAGGTCCAGAGAAGCCAGAACTGCCCCACAGTCAGTGTTCCCCCTCCCACTGCAGCTGAAGGCAGAGCCCACACCCTCTGAACAGGCAGTGGCAAAGGCTACTGTCCCTACTCAAACTGTTGCAGCAATCTCTGCTTCCAGAAAGTTGTTCTTCTTCCTTTTTTTTTCAACCGAAGAAAACACTAAAACTGAAGCTGCCACCATGAAAAAAAACAAACAAACCAGTATTTCTTAAGTGATTGCTATGCCATTTCATTTAACATTTTACATGCATTATCTCATTTAATCCTCAAAATAATCCTTGAAGTGGGCACCTTTTTTTTTAGAATCCCAATGTATAAATAAAGAAACTGAGGCACAGCAAAGTCCCATTTTTGTCCAATGTCATCAGCTAAGTAAGGGACAGAAATGAGAATGTGAACCATGTCTGTTAGCCTGAAGAAACCAACTCTTAGGCACGACGCTGCCTCTCTTGTCTAGGAGAGTCAAGTCACTCCATCACAGGTGGCTTCAGTACAAAAGTGAATTCATAGGTGGGTTAAAGTGCAGAAGGGGTAGATGGCTTTGTCAGAGCACAATTCAGGTACTCCTCATGCAAGCTGTCCGGTCACACAAAAGCAGAGGAACAGATACAGAGCTTTGTTATATTAACTACTTAAATGTTTAAGCAAAACAATGTTTACATTCATGAATAAAATAAACACTCAGTAATCATTAACTAAAAACCCTCCCCACATATGAAGGCTGTTTCTGACACATTCTAAGCATCGTATTTTGGAAATACTGTGTTATCTGATGAAACACTCACATGTGGAGAAAAAACCGTAAGGTCTAAGAAGAGTTAGACTAACATACACTTTTGACAATCTCAGGTGAAATCAGGAAATGAAGCATATTCTTCATTTCAGCAGTTATGAATTCAATTCATTAGGTCCTTCCTGTCCCATCTCAAAACAGGGGGTACCACCCGGGGTTGAGTGCTCCTCACCACCCTTGGTTACTCGTGGGAGGTTTCTGCAACAAGTTCACTGAAGGCATCTCAGAGGGCCCCATGTGATGCCAACAGAGGCTGGCCGGAGGGGAGAGTGAACAAAGCAGAAAAAGTCAACCAGAGTCAATGGATTCACAAACTACAATCCCTCCCAGCTCCTGTTGTGAGGCTGCCTTCACACTGTTGGTGCTGAAAAGGCTCTTATTAGAGGGCGCTGTGATGAATGACTTTGCTGGAGGGAAATTTGCACTGAGAGCAAAAGAAAAGAAAACCTCAGTTCAACTTTTTTTTTTTTTAAGTGAAAGTATAATTTATTCTAGTAATTCCCAAAATGCACCTCTAAACTTTAAAATAAACAAAATGCTATATAAATACCACTGGCAGTTGCATATAGTTCAAATACAGAATCGATACAGCTGTACCTCTTACATGTTGTAAGCACATGTTAGAGTGGAGTGTCCAGAGTAATCAACATGTACGCTGTATTTATGCTATCTTATTTACAGATTCTAAAAATCTTGACTACTTGGGCCGAGCCTGTGGCGCACTCGGGAGGGTGCTACGCTGGGAGCGCAGCAACGCTCCCAGCGGCCGCGGGTTCGGATCCTATATAGGAATGGCCGGTGCACTCACTGGCTGAGTGCCGGTCACGAAAAAAAAAAAAAAAAAATCTTGACTACTTGACTACTTCAACTGATTAAGAAAACAAAGTCTTGGGCCGGCCCCGTGGCTCACTTGGAGAGTGCAGTGCTGTTAGCGCCGAGGCCGCGGGTTCAGATCCTATATAGGGATGGCCGGTGCGCTCACTGGCTGAGTGTGGTGCAGACCACACCGTGCCGAGGATTGCCATCCCCTTACAGGTCAGAAAAAAAAAAAAAGAAAACAAAGTCTTTCTCTTTGTGGCCATGTCGCTGGTCCTCTCCACAGTTCATGGAGTTCTTGGTCAGAACCTAACTTCCTGTGAGAAATACTAGGAACATAGGAGGTATGGTACTTCAAAAAGTTCATGGAAAGATTGCATTATCTTCTAATTCTATTTTTCTATGAATTTTTTGAAACACCCTCATACAATTTTAATAAGCCACTTCACTTTATTCTATTTATTAGGAATTCAATAACAAAAAGCAAGGGACTCAAACTATTCATAAAATAAGTAGCATCTCCCCTACTAAGGATGCCTCTAACAATGTGCCATTTATACTTATAGAAATGCTTCCCAGCATACAGGTAAAACATACCTTCAACACACTTTTAATTGCACTATTTAGTGAATGTTTTTACATTAGTAGAGCTTTCTCCCTTGGTTAGATTCTATCTGGTAAAAGATTGATTAAACGATTAATTCCAAAACCAAAGCACCAAAATCCCTACCTTGATGAAACTTTTCAGCTATAACTTTCTGAAAGCCAAGCCAGACCAAAGAAAGATTTATCCAATGGAACTCTGGAAGCATTACAGTTTCTACTGATCACGATCTGCTTTATCTTCAAGGCCAAAGTCATTGCTGGCTTCTTAATAAGCTCTTAAGGGATATTTCTGTCATCGTTTACCTTATCTTGACAACCACTAAGGAAAGAGTTAGTAATCCTCTGAGCTGGGATCTCTACTTAAAGCAAAACTTTTCTTGTTCCCAGACATATTTTGTGTAATGTCAGCAAACAGTTTAACAACTTGGAAAACAGTCAAGAATATTAATGTTTATTCATTTTAAGAACACTGTAATGCTACAAATAAACCTTCCCAGAACTTAAGACGTCAATTGTTAATTTATCTCATTTAAAAAGGGAAATCAGATACCACCTCACATCCACTAGGATGGCTACCATCAAAAAAACCCAGTACATTTTGATGAGAATGTGGAGAAATTGGAACCCTTGTGCATTGTCGGTGGGAAAGTAAAATGGTGTAAGAGCTACAGAACGGTATGGAAGTTCCTCAAAAAATTAAACATAGAATTACCATATGACCCAGCAATTTCACTTCTAGGTATGTACACAGAAGAACTGAAAGCAGGAACTTAAACAGATACTTTAACCAACATTACACCAACATTCATAGCAGCATTATTTATAACAGCCAAAAGGTAGAAACAACCCAAATGTCCATTGACAGATAAATGGATAAACAGAATATGTTACACACATAGAATATTATTCAACCTTAAAAAAGAATGAAATCTGACACATGCCACACAACATGAATGAACCCAGAAGACATGCTAAGTGAAGTAAACCAGAAAGAAGATAAATACTATATGATTTCACATATATGAGGTACCCAGAGTCATCCAATTCATAGAGACAGAAAGAATGGTGGTTGCCAGAGGCTTGGGGAAAGAGGGAAAGAGGAGTTAGCATTTAGTGAGTTTCAGTTTGGGAATATAAAGTTCTAGAGACAGATGGTGGTGAGGGTTGCACACCAATATGAATGGACTTAAGACCAATGAACTATATACTTTTAAAAAAAGGTTAAAATAAATTTTATGTTATATTAATTTTTACTACATTATATAAAAAAAGGGAAATCAGATATAAACAACAGTTTTTCTTTACAAAATTATAGTTTATGATAAGTATTCTAGATACATGGAAAAAAATCAAATTTTTGTTTTCTTTTTATAATAACATAGTTTGTTTAAATCATGTGATACCCCCAGAACCACACACAAACACACACACAAAGTTTTAGAAATCCTCCCATAAATGGAACAAAATGCAGTCAAGAAAAGAGAGGCATAAACCCCTTTACCTTTCAGACTCTATCACCCACTTTCACCCTTACCTGGTTCTGTCCTTTCCCCTCAGCCCCTCCCTGCAGTCACGGAGACAGAGATTTCTTCTTCCTTCCTGAGGCTGATTCCCCACCCTTGTTCAGGAGGGACCCCATCCATTCTGCTCTGACCCATCTGGCCCCTCAGGCACAGAATTTGCTGGAACCTCTGATTCTAAGAACACACAAGTCAGCTGGACTCCCTGGGTCTTCCCCCAGCAGGACCTTCTCCTGGAAAAACTGGTTTGGTGGCAGGTAACAGTGAGGGCTTTACTGCCTGGGGCTGAGTCCTGGGCTCACCATACACAGTTTATTCCCAGCTGTATCTAATCCTCAATCTGCTTATCTATAAAATATGCGAAATAAGCAGTCCCTTTTTCTACCACAAATGTGGTAAGGATTAAATGGATAATCATACATGTTAAAGAAAGCACTTAGGCACAGTTTCTGGCACATCTTAAGTATTCAATAAATGTTAGCTGCAAATCACAATATTTTTTTATGGTTTCTCCCTAAGCCACGTTTCTAGAAATGATGGTCAAAATTGACAGTCACCACTTCTTTTATTCTTTCCCATTTGCTCCTCAACTGCAACCTGTCTTGTCCCTTCACTGCATTCAAATTGTCTGGTAGAGGTTACTGATGACCTTCTAATAGAGAAACTAGTGGAAATTCTTTAGCTCTTATCTTGGTAGATCTCTCTGTAGTGGTCAATATGACTGACCACTCACACCATCACATAAACACTATGCAACTGGATTGGTAACCTGTTTCCCTAACTCCTCCACCACCCTTGCTCACCCTTGAGTGCCTTGGAGGGGAGATGGCAGAAGGTAGGCATGGCTGGGGATACCTTTTCATTATAAAACCTGACTGACAGAAGACACTCACTACACAGTCAAAGTTCACCCACAACCCCTGTGACTAATACAAGCCTCTCTTAGGCAGAATTTTTCAACAAATGTGCATCTCCAACTCCCACTTTGTTAACACTTGAAAGTGCCCGACTCACCCTCTATCTTTTCACAGAGCTTGTGCAGGCCCTGCAAGGGGCAGCCCTCACACAGCTGGGCTGGTGCTTTAGCTGTCTGCTGTACTGCAGCCACTGTGAAAGCCTGTTTCAGGGTCATCATAATTTCATCAACCTAATCAAAGAGAAAAGAAGTTGTAGCCAGCAAAAGCCAGTTTAAAATTAGCTGGGCTGATTTCTAGAAATATATGGAAAAGAGTATTTTAAGATTTTTCTGGACTATTCTTCATAGGCTGACATAATAATTGTAATCTGAGAAATGCTACTAGATGCTCAAAGCTCTTCAAAGAGGTAAGGTAAAATTTAAAAATACAAATTAAATACTGAGTGAAAAGCAAATTCCTCTGAACAAACTTCCAAAATGACATTTTTAAATGCTAGACTGAGGGTGAAACTCAGCAAGTTCTTCAAAAATAATAACAAATTTAAAAAGCTCACCCAAGTAAGTCTCAGGTGCATACTAGCTGGGTGCTAAATAGTCACAAATGCATAATTAAAGCCAAATAATGATATGTCAATGAAACTATCTGATTTTGCTAAGGACAGAAAAGTCAGTGAGGTTGAAATTCCTTGGAAAGAAGGTTTCAAATTAAGAATTGCTCATCCTTTCTCACCAGAGCTTCATTTGTGCACTGAAACACGTAACAGACGAAATGAACACCGCCACCTCCAGAAGACTCCCGGCAGATAAACCCAAAGTGGTCCACATGTCTAATGCCCTGTTGAATGCAGGGGAGAGAAGGGAATGTTGAATTGTACCCAGAAGAGGCACCAGCGCCAGAAATGCACCTTGATATTTACACAGCACGATTTCAAAGAGCACGATTTGAAAATCACTATTTTCTCACATACTTTAACATTTTTTAAATCTAAAAATCTGTCAAATATGTTGAAGATTAACATTGACCACTAAAACGTTACTTTTCCCTGACAACAATAAGAGAACTGAGATCTAAAAACTCAAATTTTAGTGCTCATTTTAGTAGTAAAAGGAAGCAGAGAAAAACTAACAGAAAAATTAGAACTTTTCTTAGGGATTAAAGAATAAAAAACTACTTGAAAAATCAAAGGCAGACCAGAGACTGAAGAAGAAATACAACTGTATACACACACACACATACGTGCATGTATGCACACAAACACACACACACACACACAAAGTTTAGAAAAAAGATTTAAAACATATTTGTACTCCTAAAATAACACATAGGAAAATACTAAAGTAAAAAATATACAGAATATTCTGGTATACAGAATGAGTGGAAAATTACATGCATATAGAGTAGAGAAGCTTTTAAACATAAGATAGTAAACCAAGGCTCTACTATAGTTTCCTAACAGGTCTTTTTAATAAATATTAATATGTAAACTTGTTTTGAAATCATCAGCTAACAAAGTCACCTTAATCAGATAAAACATCTTCCATAAATATTAATACATCAATGTCTTCTGAAAGTACAGCATGCAGATATGAGCACTGATAGCTTGAAGTTCAGGTAATCATATAAACTTGTAAACTGCACCCATTAGGAAATAATAAAACTATCACATGAAAACATAAACATTTAACATTAATGTTTCAACAGAATTAGCAGCAAATAAAGATAAAAATTCCGTGTATAATCTCACTTTGAAGCCAAATATTTTCCAACAAATGAGCAATAACTGACATACTCTGGCATCTCAATCAATGTTCTCCAATAGCAAATTAAACATAAGCTAGAGTCTACATAGGGAAATACGATTTAGAAAAAACTTTTTCTTTGTAAATGGTTCCCTATTCAATCTGTAAAGAACATTCTTTATTTTCACATTCGCAGAAAAAAATTTTCCCTTTTGAAGACTTAAGCAGATCATATTATAAATCAACAAACACTGAGATTTTCATTATATCTTATTAAATGGGAATGAAAAGTCAGAGTTTAGAAAAACAGCCAAACATAACTGTAAAGTGATCTCATATTTGTTAGGAAAATCCTAAGTAAAACTGACATAGCTCATAATTGATAGATTCCTTCAAAATCTCGTTATGAAACACACAGAAGATTATCAAGAAAAAAGTTTTCAAGTAAACACTGTTTTCTTAGTAAAAGATCTCCAAAGATAAGCATTATTTATTATATTTTAAGAAAGAAGAAATACTGATGATAGATACCAAAAAAAGTTGTGAATTTTGGTAAAGCAGAAATACTTATCTATTAAAAGAGATGTATTTGTGTGTGTATGTGTAACATGCACACACAACATATACACCTGGAAATCATAACTGTAAAACATTCCTACCAATAATTGAAAAAAAGAAAAGTAGACCTATTTTTTCCAGTAGGTTATTGTTGCTAAGAGCAAAATTCCTGATTTCAAAATTACATTTATAATTTGTCCTAATATACCAAAGCAAAGGAGAAAAATGTAAGATCACAAAACCAAGTACTGTACTTAGAAAACACACACCTTATAACCTTTAGCACTTCTGCTGTATGACAGATATTATAGGAATTTATCAAAAAACTGAACTGCAATGGAACGAATAACCCATCTCCATTTACCTGAGAGCAAAAGGATATCTCTTTAAAATTTTTCTCCAATGCTATCTTCTTAGTGTCAGGACTGATGAGGTAAACTTCAGATTGGCCAATCTTAAAAGACAAACAAAAAAAGAAACTAGCTTTTCATGAAAGTTTAATTCAAATTTATTACACAAACTTTCTCATTTCATGACCTATGAAAATAAATAATAAAAGAAGCAAGCATGTATAAAATCCTAACTACATCACTGTAAAATATCACTTCAAGAGTTCTAATTTACCCTACAGATTTCAGGTAGCACAAGACAACTGTTAGCACATTCACCCACATACAACAGCAGTCTTCCGTGAGATGAAGGGACCAAATATCCAAAAGTCAGCAATAAGCCTCCGATCCCACATCCCCTTTATAAGTGAGGTTTCTACATAAATTAATCTCCCAGAAAACAGAAGTTTCTCTTTTAAAACTTCCAAAACACTTTGTAATGATTATTTTTTACTGACATGTCTTTTTAACTTATTGCTAAAATAATCTACCATTTGTTGAGTACATATTATGTGTTAGACATTCACATACACAACTTACCCGACTTTTTAAAAGTTAGAGCATTAGCATAAATTAACATTGTCTTATTGACGTGGGATATCATAATAGACCTAGGAGATGTCTGTGCTGCAATACCCATGCTGTTAGTTGTTCACATGCCCCCTGGCTGGCTGTGGAACCTGCCTCCCCGGAGCCGGTGCCTCCAGACTGCTAAGTTTCTCAGGTTTCTGGGCGCATTGTTTTCTATGGCTTTACTTTCTCTTCGAGATCGAGAAGTCAGTGGTCACATACTGATGCTGTCATTGTAACTCACAATCCCACCTCCTCCTCTAAACTCTTTACACTATGATGTGGAATACAAATCAGATACACAAGCTTGTTGGAAACTGCAGTATAAGTCAAGAGCAATTATACTCTCAGTTGGGTGGCCCAAGAAATGTGCATTCTGTTTGGGGATGGACTTTGCACTCAGAATAGTTTCTGCACACTTATTGTTTCTGAACTGTATTCCAGTCAGCAGAGATTGGCAGGTAGCCTTTTACTCTTGTCCTTCCATGGAGACCAAGTATGACCAAAAACAAATTCATTTTTAACATGCAACATCTTTCTACCTTCAACTAGACTGTGTATCTCTCTTCAGAGTAGGAACCAACTATGAATGAGTATCTGCTCCGGGTATGTTTAGTCTCTTTAGAGATCAATGTCTTTATGTACATAATGAAGATAATCCTTATTAATTTTTAAAATGAACTGCTGCAAATCTCATAGTTGAGAAGCTCCAAAGCATTATTATTTGGTTGTGGCTGGGATGCAAAGAGCAAATCAGAATTTAAAGTTGGGTGGAGCTCTTGAGATCCCTCTCCTTTCCCATCACATCTACTCAATAACTATGTCCCCTCCACATGACCTTCTGAGTGTGTCACATCTATCCACGTCTCTCCATCCCCACTGCCTTCACACTCCCAGCTCCACTATCTCTCACCTGGCCTAATGCAATTGTTTTTTAACTCTTGCCCTCCCCCAAGTATATCCTTGCTCTGTAGCCAAAGACATTTAATATTGTGTTTTAAACCTTTTGGTGACTATCCACTGCTTTTAGGACAAAAAAATGAAATCCTGAACATGACCCATAAGGTCAGCCTAATGAAGCCCCTGCCTCCTGTCCATCTCTACCCACCCTCCCTCCTTGCTTTCAGTGCACAGTCACCTGGCCTTCCTTCTCACTCAGCAAGTGTCAACTGAGCACCTTCCACATGCAAGGCCATGCTGGAGGCACTAGTAACAAGCAGTGAACAGATGAAAATTCATGCCCTCGTGAAGCCTATCTTCTTGGGTGCACATGGAACATAAAGTATTTTACTTGCATATTTGTAATTACATCCAATGGTGATAAGTGCTATGGAGAAAAATTAAACAAAGAAGTAGGATGGGAAGCTGCTATCGGCATCGCTGATAAGATTATTTCTCCATGTCACGTTAACATTTCATTTTTTTTTTTTTTTTTGGAAAAGAAAAATGTCTATTTTTATTCATGATACAATGCAATCACAAATGCAACAGCTGAAATACTTTCTGACTTGAACTGGTCTCCAGAGCATCTGACTAGAAATCACTGGATGCCTATTGAATGAAATAAACACTACTAATCATCACAGCCTCCATGCTTTATAGTTTAAAAACATCAGCCAGGTCATTAATTACTTTCTTCATTCATTGAGACCTCCTGTCTGTCGGGTAATGTGTTAAAGATGTGGGTGTAGAGTTCGAAGCAAAACTGAGATGGTTCCTGACTTCAAGGAGTTTAGAGTCTAGAGGGGAAAAAGGTCATCGTAAAAGCTGACCCTTCTTCATGGTTTGCTTACTAGGTGTGGAGGGCAGGGCTGTGCGATGTGTCTGAGTTGACAGCCTTGTGGTGTTTTATTACTCCCATCAACACTGTGGAGATGGTGGGAACTGCAGTTTTTTGGATTTTTTGGTTTTTTTTCTTTTCTTAATTTTATTTTGTCGATATACAATGTGGTTGATTATTGTGGCCCTTTACCGAAACCCCCCTCCCTCCTCCCTCTCCCCCCTCCCACCCAACAATGTCCTTTCTGTTTGCTTGTTGTGTCAACTTCAAGGAATGTAGTTGTTATGTCTTCTTCCCCCCCCCCCCCGCCCCGCGGTTTTTTTTGTGTGTGTGTGAATTTATTTATTTACTTTTAGCTCCCACCAATAAGTGAGAACATGGGGTATTTCTCTTTCTGTGCCTGACTTGTTTCACTTAATATAATTCTCTCAAGGTTCATCCATGTTGTTGCAAATGGCAGTATTTCATTCGTTTTTATAGCTGAGTAGTATTCCATTGTGCAGATATACCACACTTTCCATATCCACTCATCCGATGATGGACACTTGGGCTGGTTCCAACTCTTGGCTATTGTAAAGAGTGCTGCGATGAACATTGGGGAACAGGTATACCTTCGACTTGATGATTTCCATTCCTCTGGGTATATTCCCAGCAGTGGGATAGCTGGGTCATGTGGCAGATCTATCTGAAATTGTTTGAGGAACCTCCATACCATTTTCCATAGAGGCTGCACCACTTTGCAGTCCCACCAACAATGTATGAGAGTTCCTTTTTCTCCGCAACCTCGCCAGCATTTATCGTTCAGAGTCTTTTGGATTTCAGCCATCCTAACTGGGGTGAGATGGTATCTCAGTGTGGTTTTGATTTGCATTTCCCGGATGCGGAGTGATGTTGAGCATTTTTTCATATATCTGTTGGCCATTTGTAGATCTTCCTTAGAGAAATGCCTATTTAGCTGTTTTGCCCATTTTTTAATTGGGTTGTTTGTTTTTTTCTTGTAAAGTTGTTTGAGTTCCTTGTATATTCTGGATATTAAACCTTTGTCAGATATATATTTTGCAAATATTTTCTCCCACTCTGTTGGTTGTCTTTTAACTCTGTTAATTGTTTCTTTTGCTGTGCAGAAGCTCTTTAGTTTGATATAATCCCATTTGTTTATTTTTCCTTTGGTTGCCCGTGCTTTTGGGGTCGTATTCATGAAGTCTGTGTCCAGTCCAACTTCCTGAAGTGTCTCTCCTATGTTTTCTTTAAGAAGTTTTATTGTTTCACGGTGTATATTTAATTCTTTAATCCATTTTCAGTTGACTTTAGTGTATGGTGAAAGTATGGGTCTAGTTTCATTCTCCTGCATATTGATATCCAGTTCTCCCAGCACCATTTGTTAAAGAGGCAGTCTCTTCCCCAGTGTGTAGGCTTGGTGCCTTTGTCAAAGATCAGATGGCTCTAGGTGTGTGGGTTGATTTCTGGATTCTCTGTTCTATTCCATTGATCAGTGTGTCTGTTTTTATGCCAGTACCATACTGTTTGGGTTATTATAGCTTTGTAGCATAGTTTACAGTCAGGTAGTGTTATGCCTCCAGCTTTATTTTTTTTTGCTTAGCGTTGCTTTGGCTATGCGTGGTCTTTCGTTATTCCATATAAATGTCTGGATAGTTCTTTCCACTTCTGAGAAAAAGGTCATTGGAATTTTGATGGGGATTGCATTGAATTTGTATATGACTTTGGGTAGTATGGACATTTTCACTATGTTGATTCTTCCAATCCAAGCGCATGGGATATCTTTCCATCTTCTTGTATCCTCTCTAATTTCTCTCAGCAGTGGTTTGTAGTTCTTGTTATAGAGATTTTTCACATCCTTGGTTAACTCAATTCCTAAGTATTTTATTTTTTTGGTGGCTATTGTAAATGGGCAGGCTTTCTTGATTTCTCGTTCTGCATGTTCACTATCGGAGAAAAGAAATGCTACTGATTTTTGTGTGTTGATTTTGTATCCTGCTACTGTGCTGAAATCATTTATCAATTCCAAGAGTTTTTTTGTAGAGGTTTTAGGCTGTTCGATATATAGGATCATGTCATCTGCAAACAGGGACAGTTTGACTTCATCTTTTCCAATCTGGATGCCCTTTATTTCCTTCTCTTCTCTGATTGCTCTGGCTAGTACTTCCAACACTATGTTGAATAGGAGTGGTGAGAGTGGGCATACTTGTCTAGTTCCTGTTCTTAAAGGAAAAGCTTTCAGCTTTTCCCCATTCAGGATGATATTGGCAGTGGGTTTGTCATATATGGTTTTAATTATGTTGAGATACTTTCCATCTATACCTAACTTATAGAGGGTCTTTGTCATGAATGAGTGTTGAATTTTATCAAATGCTTTTTCAGCATCTATAGAGATGATCATATGGTCCTCGTGTTTGAGTTTATTAATATGGTGTATCACATTTATTGATTTGCGTATGTTGAACCAACCTTGCATCCCTGGGATGAATCCCACTTGATCGTGGTGAATAATTTTTCGTATGTGTTGCTGTATTCTGTTTGCTAGTATTTTAGTGAGGATTTTTGCATCTATATTCATCAAGGATATCGGCCTGTAGTTTTCTTTTTTGGTTATAACTTTACCTGGTTTTGGTATCAGGATGATGTTTGCTTCATAGAATGAGTTTGGGAGATTTGTGTCCATTTCAATCTTTTGGAATAGTTTGTAAAGAATGGGTGTCAATTCCTCTTTGAATGTTTGGTAAAATTCTGCTGTGAATCCATCTGGTCCTGGGCTTTTCTTTGTTGGGAGCCTTCTGATAACAGCTTCAATCTCCTTTATTGTTATTGGTCTGTTCAAATTTTCTACGTCTTCATGGTTCAGTTTTGGGAGCTTGTGTGTGTCCAGAAATTTATCCATTTCCTCCAGATTTTCAAATTTGTTGGCGTATAGTTGTTTATAGTGGTCTCGAATGATTCCTTGTATTTCAGATGAATCAGTTGTAATATCACGTTTTTCATTTCTAATTTTTGTTATTTTAATCTTCTCTCTTCTTTTTTTTGTTAGCCATGCTAATGGTTTGTCAATTTTATTTATCTTTTCAAAAAACCAACTTTTTGATTCATTGATCTTTTGTATTGTTGTTTGGGTTTCAATTTCATTAAGTTCTGCTCTGATCTTAATGATTTCTTTCCATCTGCTAACTTTAGGTTTGGATTGTTCTTGTTTTTCTAGTTCTTGTTTTAAGGTGAAGTGTTAGGTTGTTCACTTGCCATCTCTCCATTCTTCTGAGGTGAGCATTTAATGCAATAAATTTCCCCCTTAATACTACTTTTGCAGTATCCCACAGGTTTTGGTATGATGTATCATTATTTTCATTAGTTTCAATAAATTTTTTGATTTCCTGCTTGATTTCTTCTTGGACCCATATGTCATTAAGTAGAATGCTGTTTAATTTCCATGTGTTTGTATAGTTTCCAGAATTTCATTTGTTGCCAATTTGGTATGGCTACCTCAGTGACTTCTCAGTTGGCCACTAGTGCCTTGCGTGTGTGGTTGCCTTGGGTCTTGGGCCTCTCCAGGGAGCCACCTCTCTGGTCAGCTTGGACCCTGCCAGGCTGCTGGCTGATGGGGCGGTACCGCAGGGTGTTGCTCCTGCCATTGCTGCTTCCCCCACTGCCCCCACTCACGCCGCTGCCACCAGCATCAGTGCCACTGGCTCCGCTGCCGCCGCTTCCCCCACTCCCGCCACTGCTGCTGCTGCCGCTGCCGCTGCCGCCACTGCCGCTGGCGCCACTACCGCCGGTGCCACTTACGCTGCTGCCACTGCCGCCAGCTCCTCCGTTGCTGCCGCTGCCACCGGTTCCTCCGCTGCTGCCGCAGCCGCCGCTACCGCTGGCGAAATGGAGTTTCAGAGGCTGGAAGTCCAAAGTCCAGGGAACACATGTGATGAAGGCTTTCTTTGGTGGTGACTTCAGTGATGGCAGGTATCACAAGTTCCTGACGCTGGGAAGTCGGAAGTCCAGGGAACACAGCTGGTGAAGGTCTCCTCACAGACTTCACGGAATGCTGCCATGCTTGGCTCCTCCTCAGGCTCCATGCCTCCTCCGGGGACAATCCATCGGTCTGGATGGCGACTACTACTCACAAGTAGCACCTCCTCCTCGCTCTCGCTGAGAATCTCACCGACGTCCAAGCCGCAGTGCAGGGTCCCCGGGTCCCCGGAAGCTTCCTTGGAACTGCAGTTTTGACAGTTTCTGAGGCTGGGAAGTCTGAAGTCCATCTGGGGGTGGTGACAGTGACTCAAGGGTCTTACATTGCAAGACAGGGGAAGCAGAGAGAGCAGAGGGAGAGCCATTAACATTTCAGAAGAGACTTAAAGGAAGTGAGGTGGCAAGGCGCATGTCAACTGGGGGTGCCTGCCAAGCAAAGGAAGTGCACAGGCATCAGGGATTCTCCTGGGTAGCATGCTCCATCCCTCACTGGGGCCTTCTCACCTACTGCACTCTGAATCCACAAGACCCTTCCAGGTAGCCACACCAAAACCTCTGCTAGGTGAAAATCACTTTCTCAAAGAAGCCTTTCCTGATTCCCCAGTGCTCCCACAGCATCCTCTATTCCTCCTTCCCAGTATTTATCACAACTATAATTAGATAATTAATTGCGCAACCAGTGGCCTATTTCCCTTACTGAAATCTAAATTCCACATGGTCAGAGACCATGCCTGTCTTGCTCACTGCTGAATTTCTAGCATTGTTGCAAGGGCCCTTGCACACAGCAGTCACACAATAAGTACTTGTAAATAAATGCACTGAACAACTTTCTCAATGACACCAACAGAGTTTTGTTTTGTTTTGTTTTTTAAATGTAGATTACAGGTTAAAGCACAAGTCTGGCTGCCAGCGTAACGTTCTTTTCAGTATCCTAGATGAATGATGAAGAGAAGAAGAAATCAGTCCTATTTACCCTCTAGAACATCTCTTGATTAAAACCTGGTTACACGCACACAGCATTAACCTAAGCAGTCGGCTCCCTCACCTCTTGGCCATCTCACTGCCCTGAGTCAGGCACAAAAACAAGACATTACATTTAAGGTAATTTTGTTCTCTAAAGAATGTCAGTCAACATTAAGCCAAAGAGACAGAGAGAGGGCCAAGGAAAAACCAGAGACTAGCTCACTTCCAGGAAGGCTTCAAGTCCCATCAGCTCAGACCCAGGGGACTCTCAGGGATGGCAAACCCATCCAGAAGAGCCCAGACTGGCATGAAACCCAAGAACCCCAGCCACCAGGGACAGCTCCCCAGTCCATTACTATTTTGTCATTTGGCTCACTTTAGTCTAACAAGTTTTTTTCTGGAAAAAAGCAAGCAATTGGCCAAACTAATATTTCAGTCTGGGTATAAGTGTCAAATACGTTATCCACAAACCCAATTAATCTGACTAACAAAGGGTAAATATTTTATAAATTTAGGAGAAATTTAGATAGGAGAAAAGAGAATTTTCCAACTACAAGATTTTGTTGAAATATATCACTTGAAATTAATTATATATTTTTAAATCCCTCTTTTGGCCTCTTTTACATATTTTAACTGTTCTTTCCACACTGAAAAGTTGTCTTCACAACCTTAGGGAGTGGGAGGGAGATAAAAATTACATAAGTACATAAGATGGAATCTCTTTCTGTGACTCCCTGATGATCTCACAGGCTTATGGCTACAGTAATAATTTTATTCTGAGGAAAGAATTAATCCATATAAAAATATATGGATTCCCACATAAATACAAGTGCACTGTACTAATAATCTTCTCTCGGTAAAGCCGATTTTATCGTCAACACATATCTCATACGGGGCTGAGCGCGAGGCTCCATCCTATCTTACCGTGAAGAGCATGGTTCGATTTTCCTCCATATCTGTTGGCTGTACAATGTTGTGTCCGCTCACGAGGTGGCTCTCGATGTCGGCTTCCTCAAAAGAGCTGAAGAAGCTGCTGCTTCGGAGGCCGGTGTCTTGGAACTCCTTCCTCCAGGCGCAGGAGCGCAGGCCGGGCTGGGACGAGGACTTGCGCATGGGCCTGCGCGCCACCTGTGCGCCCACCGGGGACAGCCCGCCCACAGGGGCCTGCCCGGGTTCTGCTGTCCAGCTGCCGCTGACGTGATTGAACTTCTCGATGCACTCGTCTATCAGGGCTGGCGGGGCCTTCTTGTGGGCCACTGTGACCCGGCCGCAGAAGAGCACCTCGAACTTCTTGGCGAACGTGTCGTCGAACTCGGCGGGGCAGTGCAGCTCCTCCTGGCGGGCGATCTTCCCCGCCTGGCGGATGGAGCTAATGATCTCAGGCACCTGCAAGACAAGGAGGAGCATTACTGGGATGGATCATACAGGGGCTGGTGCTCACACGCAGGCGCACCGTGCTGCCTTCATGGGCCTCCTGGATGGTGCGCCCGCAGAGCGCTGGAGGGGCAGCCAGGGGGAGTCAGGGGCTGTGAATGCCTTCCTCTCGAGAGGGTAAACACACTTCCGTGGAGAAGAGAAGGGGAACAACATTTATTAAGCACCTCTTACATGCCAGGAGCTGTACGAGGGGATTTACGTGCTCACCACACCTTACAAGGTCAAGGAACCAACCCAAGGAAACACAGCTCAGCACAACAGGCCTTGGATTCCAAGCCAGGTCGGTCCCAGTCCAAAGCCAAAGGTCCTCTCTAGAGAAGCCGTTGCCTCCAAAAGAGGTCTGCCTCCAGCATGGCTTGCCAACACATTATTCAATTATTCTAGATTTCATGGCGTTATACTTTGGAAAGTCTTCTCCATAAATGGTGGGATGAAAAACACAAGTAAAGCCTATGAAATATCTTATGTTTATTCAAATCGTAACATCATTCTTTTCTTCAATGACAATTAACAAGTTATTATTACTCAGTCCTGTATTTCCTAATAGCTGAAGAGTACCGGTGGACTATCCTTAATCTGAAATCCAAAACACTTTTCAGATAGGGATACTCCACCTGTTTAACTACAAAGCTACGAGGTTTTAATCAAGGAGTAAGCAACCCATTACAATATCATTATCACAGCAACACACTGGGGCTTCTTCACACAGAGGCTATAAAGCTTTGATTTCTAACGTAAAAATCATGATTAAAAGAATGTCCTAATGGGTCTCACCAGCTATGGTGTTGTCCCTACTGCTACACCCTCTCCTCATTAACTTCTGACAAGATTCTCAAAGGAGCATTAGACATAATGAGTCCACACTGCAGTGAATAAACATCTGTGCAACTGTTTAGAGAATGGACAGCCACATACTATGTTTCATATTTGTGGCCAATGAAAACTAGGCAGGCATGAATTTAATCTTCAAAAGGAAGAGCCACCTTGCAACACCAAGGTCAAAGGTTCAGATCCCCATACCGGCCAGCCACCAAAACAAACAAACAAACAAAAAATAAAGGAAGGGCCTAGTTTAGAGGTTAGGTCATAACACCTAAATTATTTCCATTTTTCTATGTAAGGAAAATTAAATTGAAGACCCAATTCCTATAAGCCCAAGTTTGTTTTTTTTTTAACAATATTACAGAGGAAAAAAAACCCAATTCTCTTTCCAATCCAGGTCAAAGAACATTATGTATGACAAAGGGAGGTGGTTTTAGTAGATTTTTAAAGTATGGTTGGATTCTGTGTTCATGATATGATTCTCAAAGACCCAACAACTCAAAAAGATTTTTCTCTTTGTAATTTCATATCAAGGACACCATAAAGATCTTCCTGCCCTAAAGACTGTGCTATATCTTTTCAAGGTATCTTATCAAAGAATCATAATATCTTTAGGGATATTTTATATTTTAAAAAAAATTGATTCCTGAAGCATAAGACCCAAACCATATTTAAAAAGCCAAAATTTCAACACAACTCAAGCATCTATTTGCACTGAGTATTTTATGTGCTCATGTTATAGCTCACTCCTATATTGCCAAATAATTAACAATTCTGGGGCCTACACATGATGTATAACCAATATGAAAAGAAGACAGGACAGAGAGAAAAAAGAACAGAAAGTCTAGGTTTCATTCACACCTTTGCCAATGATTCACTACAGGACATTGACAAAAACAGTCACAGTTTCTCTCTGGGGAAAAAAATGCACATAAGATCATCCAGGTAAAAGTTATTTCTGTAAGGTAAAGAATAACAATATTTTTCAAACAAAAATAACCAACTTATGCAAGTAAAGAGCCTTGCCACATGTGTGAGATTATCTTATCAGGAGTCATGTGGACTCTTCCCACTGACTAACCCTACCCTCTAAACAGGAAATTCAAAGCTTATTGAGTCCTTCAAGGCTTATTAAAATAACTGACATTCCTATATGCTATGTCTTCCACTGCATCTAAGTAAGCAGTGGTGTCTTTCATTAAATATCAAAGGGGAGAGAAAATGTGTGAAGTCACATGAATTTATGGTGACACAAATGGCACAAACAAAAATAAGACCCAAGACTGAGGACTCGATTGTTCCCAGTACTGCTCACAGGGTCAGAAGAACACATCATACCTTGGTCAGGGTTGAGGCTGTGGTAATTTTTCCAAGCACCAATCTCTACAATACTTTGAGAATCTTAAAGAGACACCCTTTAGTTAAAAACCAAAGCCTCTCTCTCCTTGCTCTCATGAGTCTTATTATTCAGACAAAATTTAGCTCAAGGGTTATCAAGGACAGGATAAGGTATATCCTCCCATTCAGAAGAACCAAGAAGTTGTGCGTAACATGGGTACAAAGAAGATAATTGGGGTCTAAAAAGTCACTGAGATCCTGATAAGAATAACATAATGATTTGGGGATATCTGAAGGCAAATAGCATATTGTCAAATATAACTTCAACAATAAATGACAAATAGTTAAAAATCTAATGCTGTTTAAACACTACTATAAATTATTTAAGTGTACTAAGAAACTATTTAAATAAAAAGTGGGCTCCGCTGTATCTAAGTCTGTAAAACCTTATTGATAAGTTCAGTTCCCCTTACCAGAATAGACCTAGGGAACTGTTTTTGGAAAAACAAAGGCACGATGTCCACTTATGATAAAATCCTTAATTCCTCATTCTTTATAACTCTGTCCTGGACTCACCTACACTGTTACTTTTACGTGGGAAAATTGAGTTATTTCGTTATATTTCCGAACATTTTTCTGGGTATCTCTAGATGCCAGAGCTAGGGATTCACAAGTGTGAGATGTAACATATGTGTATCCCTGACTGGAGAGGGAGTGGGGGACTGAGAGACATTTAGTTTGAGTTGTTTACAGAAATCAGATGGGGTATGCTGAGAACTGAACTAAGAACCAGGCACTGAAGACTGAGAGAAAGGGTGAATAGAAGATTTTGGAAGACAGAATCCGCAGGACTTGGTGATGACCTGAATGGGGGAATTGAGGGTCTTGAAGACTGCACATGGTTCCTAGAGGTCTGGCTTAGGCTTCTGCCTGGATGGCTGCACCATTAGTTCAAATGGGGAATACATGAGGGACAGGTTTGGGAGCTAGTACAATGAGCTCTGCTTTTGTACATGTTGAGTAAGACCAGGAGAACGTGAAAGTGAAGGCATCTACTGGGCAGCTGGAAAAAACAGGCTGGGAGTCCAGGACAGGAAATCTAGACCAGGACTTCATCAGCTCATATCCGGGAAGCAGCTGAAGCCCTGGGAACAGAAAAAGAGAAAGTAGAGAAAAGAGCAAAGATGGGTCCCTGGGAAACTCCAACATTTCAGGTGTAGAGAAACTGAGGAATTGCGGGCAGAGAAGTACGAAGGAAGCAAGGCAAGGATGAGGTCAGAGACACCAGGGAAGGGGCACCCCATCTTCAAGAAAGGGAGAGCAGGCAGCTAAGAACAGGCAAAGGACTAGAGCTCCTATAGATATGCAAAAAGAAGGGGCTGCCAATACTAACCCCACCAAAATACAACAACATAACTGAAAAATATTTTGAGGTGAAACTGTATTTAATCTATAGGAACATTTACTTTAAGTTACAATATTTGCTGTAAAAACACAGACCCTTTTAGAGCAAATACACTGAGGCCAGGAGTTTATTCCCACTGATATTATCTGGGTACTTTTAATAAAAATCTTTTTTTTAATTTAGTCAGAGCAATAATACCTATGTAATTTCTGTTTGCAGATAAGCAAATAAAGTAAATCAAAACTAACCATAGCAAAAACAAGAATCTGAAAAGCATTTTACTAGGATAAATTCGATAAGGGTTGGAGTTTAGATTTAATTCTTTTTACATTGGGATCCACATCAAAAATATTAGATGGTTAAAAGCAATCACCAACAAGTAATGAAGAAACAGGCCTTGTTTAGATATATAAAAATTTACTAAACTCCTCTGTTGTCAACCTATTTGAGTTTATACTAACGCTCGACTTTGAAAGTAAATCTGCACTTTGTTTACGACCAAGACAAGTTTCTTTAGAATTCACATGTTAACAAATGCAGAGAAAAGTATGAAGTTTCTGGAGCAGGCTTAAGTGAATATAGTTTTACAAGTAGCTGGAAAATGACACTCCAAGAGAATCAGAAATATTCACTTCTGTAAATAAAGTCCTTATTTAAACATTTGGGTCAACTCTTGTTAAGGCTTTATGGATTTTAAAGGATTATAAACACCCTGCAAGTGTGATTTCATTCACACGATTTAGAAAACAGCTCCTGAAACAATATTTACACTGAAAAGTTATTTCAGTTTATATTTACAGTTTTCGGGGTTTTATTGGCCAACCAGTAGCAAATATTAAATGAATGTAAAGAAGCCTAATATGTGTATGTAAAACTCTAGCAATTTGTCCTGTCATATGATAGTAAAACTTTCTAAAGCTGCAAAAATATGGCAGGACACACTGTGTTTTGTCCCTTGGATGAAATATTTTCTCACTACAATGGGTTAAAACACTTCGAACAGAAAATAATCTATGCAACGTAATTATTTTCCAGAAGGAACAGATTTGTGTTTTGTTTTTGTTGATAATGACTGGTTATTTGTATCTGTTGGTCATACACAAGGTAAAAAGTGAGGGGAAAACTGAATTAGGCCATGTATTTCCTTACTCTATCTTACAAATGCCTTAAATTTCACACAAAACACTTGAGAAAATATCTTACCAGTGCCCACTATCTAAACTATTGAAAGAAATAAAAACAACCATCTGACACTATGCAGCTGCCACACGTGCGAACATTCACATTATGCTCCAGTTCAGCCTCACAAGAGTAGACTCAACAGGAAGATCTGAACACACCTCCTGCAATGAGGAAGACACGATTCTGCCTGACCTCATGAAGCTCACACTCTAGGAAGTAAGAGACATGTCTGAATCAAGCCACAGAAGCCTGGTCCCGAGTAGAGGTCAGTCTTATTCCTCAACTCCTGCTTTGTGCTTACAATTAGACAAAAGGTCAGATTAATATGTTACTCCTTCCCCAAAGAGAGACCATGTGTTCACTAGCTGGCTGAGGAAGCACCTGGACATAGACACAATGCTGATGACTGCCAGCCCTGACACAGGGCCCCACACCCTCATTCAGCCCCTCCGCCTTATCTTTCTGTCCCTTGGGTCTTACCTTTCATCACGTGTAAAACAGAAGTAGTATTATTCAGCTTCTCTAGTTCTGAAATGGCAAACTGGATAAACTCTTAGTAGCTTTTAAACCCCATGGAGATGGTCTATGCAAACACAAAACCCAGTGTCGTACTACAAAATAATTGTTTGAAAGGGGCATTACAGGCTTCTGACTAACCAACACTTTTCTATGAAAGAACGATACAACGTAAGAAGTAATTTAATAGCTGCAGGAGCTAAAAAAAGAGGATGGGAGAAGGTAAGAAAGGAAAGGAAGAGCAGAAGATATCATTATAAGAATATGAAAATATTTTGTATATTTCCTAAAACAAATTTTGAAAGACATAATGTTGGCTGGCCAGCATAAATACTGACTGAATTCATGGAATGAATGTTCCAACTGGAAGAGAATGTAAGTCCTCAAAGCCCAACCTTCTTCATTTAATGATTGATTCTCAACTCAAATGTTGCTGCACATCAGAATGGCCCATATTTTTAAGCCCTGATGTCTAGTTCCACACATCTAAATGAAGCAACCTGTTTGGAGGTGGGACCCTGGCATCCCCAGTTTTCAGAAGTGACCCAGGCAGTTTTCATCAGCAACCAGGGCCCAGAAGCCTGGATTTATCACCTTTCCCTTGTCACGCCCCAAGGTAAGGCAGTGCTTCATAAAAGTGCCTCTTCCATATCACACTGTCCCCAGCACCATCCTAACCAAAACCACTGGATTACTGAGGCCCTTGGCAAACTGTGAATAGCACTAAAGAGGCCAAACTGCACAAATCCCTACCATGCTTACGGTAGAGAGGAACAAACTGTTGAAGACAAAAAAATACTGAATCTATTTAGACAGATGGAATAAAGAAGTATGCAAATGACTGTACCAGGTGGAATGCCAAATGATAAAAGAGAAATGCTAAAGGAGGTTGAGAAGACAGAGAAATACAAAATCTCGGTACAGAGATTTCAAATACATTAAGAGCAGATAGGACGACGAACATTTATCAAACTCTGTCCTTAAAAGCAGTCACCAAAGCCCCCAAGGAGTCCAAATTGACTCCATTTTTCCCTGATAAAAGAAAGGGATTTAATAAAATTTTGGATCATTATCAAAAAATTTTCATTAGCCAAAAGTGGAATTCATGTTTGAATGGCTTATTCGCACATTATTTCCATGCCCTCTCTGCTCCCTGCAATGTGAAATGAGAAAGGACTGTAATCACATATACCAATGAACAAAGAAATCTGACCAGACACAAGTAATTCGCAAAGTATCTACACACTGCCTTACATATGGGTTTAAATGAGCCATTTAGAAATTATTTTGTTTCTCTTAAAAGGTAAATTTCTTCCCCTTGCACCAGCACCCATGTCTACATTTGGACTGGTGTGAGTCCTCAGTGACTGTGGCCACTGGGGGATCACATGGCCTTGCCCTCTCTCTGGGATTCACAGCCATCCTTTGCTTACCTATAAGCAGAATCCACCTCAATGAAAAACACAGCAAAGGAATTCTCTGTGTTTTAGCCAAATATTCAAGGGCAGAACTTCATTTCCTATAAAAGATAAGGCCTGCCTCCCTCAAAGGGACTGAAGGAGAAAAGAAAAGCTCCCTGTGCAGGGCTCAGGTCACAAGCAACAAGAAACAGAGAAGTCCCCAAGGAGGCTGCACTTCTGTCTCAGATCCCAGCAACAAGAAACAGAGAAGTACCCGATGAGGCTGTACTTCTGTCTCAGATCCCAAGAGACAAACACAGACTGGTGAAACACACACGCACAGACATAAATACCAGGGAAGGAAAACATCACTGAACACACTCAGTACCTAAGCCACAGTCTAATCTGATGCCCTGTGTGAGGAAGTTCTCCACGGATCAGAGACTGACTTGCCATGCATTGGAGAGAAGAAGGACATCTGGCTCATCCCGGCAAGGGAGTCCCTATAAGGGAGACGCATCCTGGTAAGGGAATCACAGGTGGCTTTTGATTAGCGATTGTGCGCCTGCGATAGGTCAAAGTTAGGTCTTTTCAACCCCGGAGGTATTTTTTCCTTCTCTTTACTTTTAAAATATGGATAATTCAATAACAAAAAGGTGAGACTGAACATACAACTCCAATGTTTCCTTAAAGCAGCAGGCTATAAGTAACTGAATGGCAGCTTGTAAAACTGTTAGTGGATATTAAACAACCATGTCCTTGATACCCCAAAGAAGGGAGCCTTAACATAAAAATTTGGGAACAAATTGGTCACTGGTTAATTATGCAATGGGTCTTGTTAAGGCTTCCCGCCTAACAACTAGGAATCTATGTCAAGTCACTCTGAGACCTATCCAAGACCTTAACAAAAAACTAAGACATGTTTGTCACCAAAAAAACGATAAAACTTAATCTTTGCCAGTGACTTGGACAATCTAAAGAAGTTAATATTTTTTTACAGTGTTGGTATTGTTTGAGCATGTTTTTCTTTCTTATCTGCACAATGCTTCTCTCCTCTCTTAAAAGCAGTGGTTCTTTTCTTAACTGCATGTGCTACTCTTTTTCTCTGAAGACCCTGGAGTTTTATGAAGAAAAGCAGCCATGGTGCCAACCAGACCCCTTTTGGGTCTACTGCTCTTCTCCTAAAAACCTCAAGAATCCAATGGTTTTATCTCTGATTGATGGCTCAGCTCTTGAGCTCAGTAACCCATTTAAAAAACAAAAAACAGACTTAAAAAATCTACCTTTTTAACTAGATGGTCTCAAATTTTCTGGCATCCACTTGGTTATCTTAAACAGACTTCTAAATTCTCTCCTAGTCTCATCTCTGCACTTCTTCACAAAATTCTATGGTAGAATTCTATGCTATCTTCTTAAAGGAAGAAAGTCTTCTCTGCATCTTCTTGAAAAGGCTTGCATACTTTGCTTAGCAATGTAAACTTATCTTGTTTTCTTTAAGGCAAGGTGAAGCCTCACCAATAAATCTTTTTGGAAACAACACAATCTAAACCTGACTGTCCTATTCACTAGTGAGCTTTTTTTTACATCTTGAACAAAACCTATAAGATCCTTGTTTGTTATTTATGTCTGCATATATGTGTGTGTAACCTGTATGTCTATATGTTCATGTCTGTATGTGTAATCATTTTATGTGCAAGGTACCAAATTGGCTTATAATTAATGCATGCTCACTAAATAAATAAGCATTCTTTTCAAGTTCATGTGACTTAAATCTTCTAAAGTTTTGATAAATATATTTTCAAAATTTGATTCAAACCTTTTACCTAAATTTGTCTCTAGGTCAATATGTCTCCTTGTTATCTCAGCTCTGCCTCCTGGGCATACTGGGAAAAACAATATCTTTTATGTATATACCACCCTGTGTCTTAAGCTCCACATGACTCCAAATGCCATGTGGAAACACGGGACCTGAAATAGCTAGTGAAAAGAAACCTATGCCAAATATCGCATAGGCCCTAGTTAGCATTTACTGATAAGGGTCCTAATACACCAAGTTTTTGGCTGGGAAACCATAAATATGTATTTGGTAAATATAGCTAAAACTCAAACTGAGCTTTGTATAATTTGCTCTGATAAATGGACGCCTATTTACTAACCTGAATGTATAAAAATGTTCTTATCAGTACACATCATTGCTTGGGTTTACTAATCAAACAGGATTACTAGAAGTCTTTTCACTTGACTGCTCTTAATACAAAACTATAAAAGGTTTTCTTTGTCCCTTAGATAATTGGTTTAAAAAACTTATTTCATGATAATTTCTTGCGCTTTCTGCCTTTGAAACCCTCTGTCACTTTGGTTTTATTTTTTGTAATAATTTGTGATCTTATTCAACTAAATGTCTTAAGACTTTTGTTATTTAACAAAACTTTCCCAAACCAAATTCTGAAAGCTCAACATTTTAACCTTAACTTTGAGGAATTCCAAGAGCCCTGGAGTTTCTCAAAGGATATGTAAAAGATGTGTCAAAACTAATTGGCTTATTTAATAAATCAGACTATATGGAAAAGCATTGTCAGTACTGAAGGTGTTATGGGTATGTGTTCCAAAATCTTGTAAGGTTCTTAAATTTTTGTGTCTTGATACAAATGCTACTGGTCATAATCTTGGTTTAATTATAATTTTAAAATGCTGTGTCTTCAAATATTTTATGAAAAAACTCTGATAGGTACAGTTTTCCAACAAACTTTGAGTTCACAGCTTTAAACTAAAGTTCCAAAATTTTAATGAAAAAACTGATGGGTTTGTGAAATTGTTCACAAAGGTCAAAACAACAAAAGTTAATTGGTAAATTAATTTTTTAAAAATTATGTATTTTTACAATTTCCTTATTTTAAAACACTGCTGGTTCTCCTAATATTTTCCAGATGTAAGAAAACTCACACTCTCTCTCTCTCTCTCTTAAGCTATCTATAACTAACAAGAGTTTGGTAAAAATGTCATTTAAAACAGAGATAAAAAACATTCGTTTTCTCCCTATTTGATCCCCCCCAAATTTAATAACTTTAAGCATCCTTATGATTATTATGGCTATCTGGACATTTTTATAAGTTCTATGAAAATTAACTCTCTCTTTCTTTATAACAGGATATAATTTAGAACTCTGGATATAAGATAGCATGTCTCACTTCTAAGTTGCTGATCCCTCTTTCGTGTTGCCTCAATTTGGCCTCACTGCTGCTTCATCCTGCTGTTCATCTTTCCCCTCCAACGTGGGACAGATAGATCACCACCTGGGAAACAGCATTCCCAGCAGTATGGGACTTATACAAAGAAAAGTAAGACCTTTTCAATCAAGATATTGATCATCAGTGCTTTCATGAGGAATGCCTTGATCATAAAGGGGGAAATAATGTCTTCTCTACAAAAGCAGTTCTCTAAATTTTCCTGGCCTTAAAGAGGGTGTTTGTAACTTGGATGAGACATCCGGTTCTTAAACAGAAGACTTGTAATTGATCAAAAATTTTACAAAAGACTAGACACTCTGAAAGCAGTAATGTCCTGGACAGTTTTATATTAACAAACTCTCTGGACTCAGAATCGATTATTATATGGAGCAGAATCCCTTTCTGGAGTTTCGACAATTGGTAATTACACCCAATTCACAGCACCTGGAATGATGCCACTGAAGCCACCCTGAGATGATGACATCATCAGTCCTCACCTGAAGTAAATTAAAAGGACTTGCCATGCTAAATGATACCAACTTTGCTTTAAATGCTTTCCTCTTAACTGTACCAACCTGATCTATAGCTTTTGCTTTTTCTTTTAAATAAATAAAATGGGGGGAGATATAGAGGATTCATAAAGCAAATGTACTTCACAGGGCCTGGTTTTCCAAAGCCTTGCAGTTTCAAATACTGACCTTGCAAAGGACAAGAAATTTTCCTCAGGCTATAAAGTCTCTGGTGTAAGATAAAGATTTGTAACACAGCAAGGTTGCTGGCTCGAAGACAGACTGGTTACTGATTGATATGTAAAGTTGCTGGGAAGCTGCTAGAGGGAGAAGGAATGTTTGCTAGATCAAGCTTTTGTTGGTGGATCACTTAATTGTCTAAGGAAATGTCACCTGACTTGTTTTTTACTGAATGTTACCCCATGTCTCTTCCTGTAACTTCTTGGTTTGGAGAATAAATGCAGGAAGAGAACCCCAATTTAGGGTTAATTTCCCAAGGAAGGAATGCCTCTCGCTTGAGGGTTCCAGGGAAGTTAACCACTTCAGGGCTTCTCACTGCTCAGAAGAGATGGTCTTTGAGTAATCCTTTGCAGCTCTGTCACCCAGGGGAAGTGGGGTGACAAATCCATGGGGGCAAAGCAACACTAGTCATTTTAATCAAATTGTAACCTTAATTTTCAGCATAATGTGCAATACCCAACATTCATTTATAACTAGTCCCAGACAGCCAGCACTTTATAATCTCACTCTGTATTTAAACCACAACAAATGAAATCAATTTCTCAGAATTGCAGCATCTACTGGAAAATGTAAGCTTTGCTATTGCATCCCTTCCTTTCTATTTCCTTGTTTTAAGAGGAAAATAAAGCACACATTTTTATCTCTGGAAAGCCTCCCTCTTACGTACACTCTTCTCCCCGACCAGTCCCTGGGATCTCCAATCCAAATCAGCACCAGGTGTCTCTAGGCCAAATGGGCTGACGTCTGTCTCTGGGCTCAAAGGAAAGGTCAATCATTTTATGACCAAGATATTGTAGGCTGGTTATTACTGAGTAGAACGGACAGAAAAAAGGAACACCATGCCCTCGCCCTCTCCCTCTCCCTCCCTTCCAGGGAGTGAGGTGCGGGCCCTAAGCTGGGGTTGCTTCAAGGAGCTGCTGAGGAGGTATCTTTCTTTAGTGTGAAGGGGCCAACCTCAAGAACCAAGAAAAACAAATACTAATGTCCTACCACTCTTCAACAATCAATCCTCCTTTTTAAATACAGCAGCAGAATATATTTTTTAATCATCTTTAATTTCTAATAATGAGTTTAATACACATCCACATAAAAGAAAAATACAGAAACATATAAAGTCATCCATAATCCCAAACCCAGAAACATCTACAGTTAACAGCTTGGTTTTTCTTCCATGTGGTTCTTTGTGTATACTTAATGGTAATTTCCTTTACCAAAAATAAAAGGCGGGGGGGGGGATCATACTGTTCTGAAACTAATTTATATTTATCATCATGGGCATATTTCATTGACATGTCAACCCATACAGAACTACCTCATTCCTCTCTGATAACCACAGCCTTGATTTCATTCACTGTAAACACTGTACACAATGGAAACACAAGTGTCTTTTTTTTGGGGGGGGGCTATTCAGGATCCATCATGAACTCTGGTCAGTAATAAGACGTTTTGGTAAATGTGCGATGAGCATCCCAACTTTTGCATAAACTGCTTGTACCCCTAAGTTGCATTTCAGAATAAGGAAAGTGTTTGTGTGCATGTTGGGGGAGGGAGGTAAGTAGGAAAAATTATAAGCATGAATATTGTATTGCTTACTAGACCACAAACATTCCCTTGGGAGGGAGGGGGTTCTGGGAGAAGAAACTGAAATAAAATAACCTTTAAAAAGCTAGAGATGAACTCTTCCTGCTGGTCACAACTATCAGGAGAAAGTCAGCCCTTACTCCCACTGCAGCTGAAGCCATGAATCTATCACACTGACAGATTGGAGGGGGACTTCTGTAACTGGAATGTTGAAATAAGCTCCAGGCACTGTTTCCCATGCAACCCGGGCAAGTCATCCAAGCTCTCAGAATCTCAGCTGACTCTTCTTTCAAAATGGGACATTACCAAGCACCTTTTAGGGGTCATTTTGAGACACAATTAAATAATGAGCATGAAAGTGTAGTCCAGAGCCTACCATATAATGGCTTCCTGTAAATGAAAGCTGTTATCCTAATGTCTGCAAGGTAAGGAAAAGCCAACTCTCTATTAGAGTAACAGTACTACAGGCAAGGAGCTTGCTGTTATTCCAACTGCCTTTCAGTACAGAACTGATAATTGACAAAAGTTTATTCTGTAGCATCAGTGGGCAAGAGATAATGCCAATCACATCAAAAAGTTTGTTTGACCAAATTTCCAAAAATTCTGTAGGCAACAGAACTCTCCACCACCTCACCCACCCTCAATTTTCCAGCAATCCCAAATATAGAAGAGTAGTAATGTTCTGATTAAAATACGGCTGAGGAAGCAGAACATTCTCTTCTTCCACCAACTCTAGATATCATAAGGATCCATGTGAACAGAGCGTGAAGACCACTACCTACTACACAAGGTCTGGGAGTGGCAAGCAGTTTTTGTGGCACATTCAAGGCAGTCCTACAAACTTCAGAGCATGAAACACCTAAATGCTCGAATATAGCTCCAAAAGAGTAGGATTAGTGTCTATTTCACTTACTAATGTAAGCCAAAGTGCCTAGGACAGTGCCAGGCTCACTGCAAATATGCAATAAACTTGCTAAATTAATGAATGATTGCAATGCAAACTAAAAACTTAATGACTTCAAAGTTAGTCAATGCAATCCCCATCAAAATTCCAAAGACATTTTTCTCAGAAATGGAAAAAACTATCCAGACATTTATATGGAATAATAAAAGACCACGCATAGCCAAAGCAATGCTGAGCAAAAAAAATAAAGCTGGAGGCATAACACTACCTGACTTTAAGCTATACTACAAAGCTATAATAACCAAAACAGTATGGTACTGGCATAAAAACAGACACACTGACCAATGGAATAGAATAGAGAATCCAGAAATCAACCCACACACTTACTGCCATCTGATCTTTGACAAAGGCACCAAGCCTATTCACTGGGGAAGGGACTGCCTCTTCAGCAAATGGTGCTGGGAGAACTGGATATCCATATGCAGGAGAATGAAACTAGATCCATACTTCTCACCGTATACTAAAATCAACTCAAAATGGATTAAGGATTTAAATATACACCCTGAAACAATAAAACTTCTTAAAGAAAACATAGGAGAAACACTTCAGGAAATAGGACTGGACACAGACTTCATGAATATGACCCCAAAAGCACGGGCAACCAAAGGAAAAATAAACAAATGGGATTATATCAAACTAAAAAGCTTCTGCACAGCAAAAGAAACAATTAACAGAGTTAAAAGACAACCAACAGAGTGGGAGAAAATATTTGCAAAATATACATCTGACAAAGGATTAGTATCCAGAATATATAAGGAACTCAAACAACTTTACAAGAAGAAAACAAGCAACCCAATTAAAAAATGGGCAAAAGAGCTAAGTAGGCATTTCTCTAAGGAAGATATACAAATGGCCAACAGACATATGAAAAAATGCTCAACATCACTCAGCATCCGGGAAATGCAAATCAAAACCACACTGAGATACCATCTAACCCCAGTTAGGAGGGCTAAAATCCAAAAGACTCTGAACGATAAATGCTGGCGAGGTTGCGGAGAAAAAGGAACTCTCATACATTGTTGGTGGGACTGCAAAATGGTGCAGCCTCTATGGAAAATGGTATGGAGGTTCCTCAAACAATTGCAGATAGATCTACCATACGACCCAGCTATCCCACTGTTGGGAATATACCCAGAGGAATGGAAATCATCAAGTCGAAGGTATACCTGTTCCCCAATGTTCATCGCACCACTCTTTACAATAGCCAAGAGTTGGAACCAGCCCAAATGTCCATCATCGGATGAGTGGATACGGAAAATGTGGTACATCTACACAATGGAATACTACTCAGCTATAAAAACGAATGAAATACTGCCATTTGCAACAACATGGACAGACCTTGAGAGAATTATATTAAGTGAAACAAGTCAGGCACAGAAAGAGAAATACCACATGTTCTCACTTATTGGTGGGAGCTAAAAATTAATATATAATTCACACACACACACACACACACACACAAAAAAAAAAACCGGGGGCGGGGGAAGAAGATATAACAACCACAATTACTTGAAGTTGATACGACAAGCAAACAGAAAGGACATTGTTGGGGGGGAGGGGGGGAGGGAGGAGGGAGGGAAGTTTTGGTGATGGGCAACAATAATCAGCCACAATGTATATCGACATAATAAAATTTTAAAAAATTAAAAAGTTAAAAAATTTAAAAAGTTTTTAAGTAATGAGAGAGAAATATCTCAAATAAGGCTTAGAAAACTGTGATAAACCTGTAGCATCTCCAACACAATGTCCACACACAGTAGGCATGCAACAAAGGAACAAGTGCTGTAAAAATAGCAAACCAGAAATACTGGGGATAAATCTTTCTGTATTATAAGATTTTTCTGGACAGCTGAAGACTGGCCCCTTTAAATGCCTAAGCTATTTTTATTTTAAACATTTTTAGATAGAAACTGTTTAGTGTGTTTTTTCAAAGGCATCAGAGAGTGTAGTTTAACTCCTTTTTTGTAGTGAGCAGATATTACAATGACCACAAGAGCGACTGAGGTTGTGCTAAACTGTGTGCTGCTCTGAGTTGGGGTAACAGGAAAGACTGTATGGGATTAGTAGGTGCTTTAGAGGAGAGACGGTATCTCAGCTTTTAATTACATACCCTACATTCCTACCAATCTTCCCTAAGTAAATGCTGGCATGCTCTCTCTCAAACACACCCCAAGGGCTAAAGCAGAGATTCTTAAACTTTTTGTGCCACAGACCCCTCAGACAGCCTGGAGAAGCCTCTGGACTCTTCAGAATAAAGTTTTCAAATGCATAAAATTTTCAAGAGAATACAAAAGGACTTAATTACGCTGGAAGAGAATTATCCAAATAATTATGATATAGTACTATGAGCTTATTACCATATTTAATTGGCAAATCACATTACCGTAATTCAAAGTAATAATGAGCATACACAGTATTTTTAAGAAATGTATAACAACTGCAATGCAATATTAAAATAAATGTGTGTGATATTGTGATATAATAAGAAATATTTGGTCTTGGTCTCTAGTTCCTGGCCCAAGTTTCTAAAACCCTTGGAATTTCCTATGTGATGGGGTGATAGGAATGTCTTTTGTTGTGCATAATAAGCCCTTATCAACCATACCTGAGTTTATGCTAATGAGATGACTCTTGCTTGGGTCCCTAGATAGCTTTAGGATGGAGGCTGGTTGCCAGAGGAACCAATCAAGGGATTAGAGGGTTGGAATTTTTGACCCCACCCCCATCTCCTGGAGGAGAGAGGGGCAAGGGGTTAGAACTGAGTTAATTACCAATGGCCAGTCATTTAATGGAACCTCCATAAAACCCTAAATAATGGAGTTCTGAGAGCTTCCAGGTTGGTAAACATATCGAAGTGCTGGGAGGGTGGGGAGCCAGAGAGAGCCTGGAAGCTCCACACACCTCCCAAACTCTCCCCTCATACCCTGCCCTATGCATTTTTTTCCATTTGGCTGTTCCTGAGTTGTAGCCTTTATAATAAACCAGCACATGTAAGTAAAGAGTGTTCCAAGTTCTGTGGGCCATTCTAGCAAATTATTGAACCTGAGGAGGGGTTGTGGGAACCCCTGATTTATGGCCGATAGGTCAGAAGGATGGGAGGCCCAGGACTTGTGATTGGTATCTGAAGTGGGGGCAGTCTTGTGGGAATGAGCCCTTAACCTGTGGGGTCTCTGCTAACTCTCAGTAGTTAGAGTCAGAATTTAATTGAATCACTGTCGTGCTACTGCTAATGTCTAGAATCCTGCTCACAGCGCCAATTGTCTAGCTTTTAATCTTGTTTGTGACACCAATTGTAAAGCTAGGTGACCACGCTAGTTGTCAGGCTCTTTTACCTGCTAGTAATCCTGCACCAACTGAGCCGATTGTCGAGCTAAGGCTGGGTCTGGAGCTCCCAGACCCTCCAAGCCCATTCACATACTGGGACACAGACCCTTCATACACCAGGCTGGGTTACCAGACCCCTTCACGCAGGTTTATGAGCTAGGTAACCGGCCAAAAGGTCCTTGGAGCCATAGGTTGGAAAGGATGGCCATGCAGGGCAGACGCCCGAGGCAAATGCCCGCCCACCTGCTTCACTAAAACTATCTCTCTCTTTCTTTCTCTCTCTCTCTCTCTCTTTCTCTCAAGAACACAAGAATATCAAAAGATACATTGGCGAGCATGCACACTAACTCCACACACACACACACACACACACACACACACACACACACACACACAATTTGCTTACAAAGGATGCTGAACCACACCCAAATGGACCCAAGGTGAGGGCCCTGACCAAACTATTCTATTTTCCCAACACACTGGATGCCCAATTGGTGGAGGTGGAGAATGGTTGTTGGTGTAGGGGGAGAACCCCAACACGTTTGATGCCAGAAGTGTTGGAAGTAGAAGGAAATCATAGTACTTTGATTTTACTGATGTTATCACAGGCAGTGCTAATGCTACTGGGTTTCCGACTGCAATATAATGGAAGGATATGCCAAATTTCAGTCAGAGGTTAGTGAAAATAAAGATGTAATTTTTTTCTCCATCCAAGTTCATGGACCTCCTGACTTCCATCCTCAGACAGGTTAAGTATCCTTGGACTAAAAGAAGCCTAGGAGATGGGGGTGGGAGGGTGGGTGGTACCAGCTACCACTCAAAGATAACAACCACTACCAGTCATCTCTCTTGGGACCACGGTGTATGTATATTGTATATGCCATCCTCACTGTTCCAATGCAAACGCTAATCCAACTGAAAATAAGAAAGCCTCACCAGAAGCTATATCCATCAAAGTCTGCGAAAAGAAATTAAAAAGACATGAAGCAATCCATAAGGAGAGCAAATTATAACTGGGTAAAACTCAAGTGTCCATCAGTTAGAATGATGGAATTTTTACCTATGTAAATTCTTCATCTATACAAACACATTACAACTCTTTTCAAATGTTACAAGTACTCAATTTAAGTCTGATGGAATTTATTACCTAGTTAGACTTGAACATGATAATAAAGAAAGAGATGAAAAAGCATTTTCAACTATCAACTTTATATTATCTCTGCCAATGGGAGAACAGAAAAAGCAGGACAAGATAAAAACCTTTGAAACTTCATTTCAAAAAACTGTTAATTGGGTTGCAGCTCACATCTGATGAAAACCGCAGGCAATGTTCTTCTGCCCGTCCTCCACTACTTTCTGCTGATTCTTCCAGACCCTGTTCAAATGTTTCCTCTGCTTCATTCCCTGCAGGGCTGCTCTCTGGCCCTCCAGTGTTAATACTCCTTGCAGCCCAAGTCTTCCTCTGACACCACACTTTGGGCTGGGGACAGGGCACTATCTTATTCATGTCCACAGGCCCTGCAGGCCTGTCAGAGTGTTTGCTTAACACACACACTTGCTAAATATACACATTTTAACATGGGAGGCAAATAAATGGCAGTTTTATGCTTCTCTACCTTAAAGTGTAAAATGAATAATGTAGCACTAACCCACCTCCACAACTTAAACATATTTATTTAAAAGTACACCAAATGCTGTATGTAGGTAAACTGTATAGGTTAAATGAAAGAAACAGTAAAAAGGCTTAATTTTCTAACTTTACCTAATATTATGTGGGGAAAGTGTGACCAACAGTATTTTATATAACCATATGCACATTGTGGGGGGAAGAGCTAAATTTCTGACACCCTCACTTGAATCAAGTCATTTACTTTAGGTTAATCCTGTATCTTAGGCATTACTCCCATGTTGTCAATACCACTGTGTGTCAGATGCCATGCTGTAATAGATCATCTCATTTGATCTTCACACCAGCCCACTGAGGACAACACCAGTATTCCCATTCTATAGAAACACAGACTAACTTGGGTCAGGAACTTGCGGCGTTACTGAGGCTGTGGAATGCGAACAGACATGTAACATGATTTAGAAATCAGGTGACAGAGGCAATGGGACTGACCAGGAGCACAGAAGAGAGGACAGGAGGACAGCGGGCAGAGAAAAGCGCCTCCAGGTAAGGAGCCCTGCCGGTCCGGGGAGGGGGAGGGAGGTGCTCGGGGCTGGTACAAGACAGCCTGCCCTGCTGCCAGCAAACAGCAGAGACTGAGACGGGTGAGTGGGTGACATGGGGACTTGGCCAGGTTTGCATTTCCCACAAATCGCCACCACTGTTGGGAGAGAGTGGGTTTGACAGAGGAGACAGTAGAAGAAGGATGACAGGCAGAGGATGCTGAAGCGGCAATGGCTTACTTACCTGCCTTCATCCCCAACGAGCAATCACTGGAGGCAGGGGCCTTGTACCCCAGTGCCTGGCACTGTTCCTCACATCCAGAGTGAATAAACAACTGATGGAGAAGTAAACGAGCAACTGAGAGAGAAATGATGACCTCAGCTAGGGCAGTGGCAACACCAATGGAGAGAAGATGAAGTCAAGAACCATGCAGAAGGTAAAACTGGCAACAGTTGGTAACTAACTGACGTGACAGGTGAGGATGGAAAAGGTGGGACTCCTGAGTGGTTAGATGGTAGAACCACTAACTGTGACCCAAAAGAAAATCCAGAAATTGAAATACGAATTACAAGTCAATATTTACGCACATGAGTTTTCTCTTTTCAAAGACATTTTATTCCTGAAAAGTAGAAATTGTGCAGATAGTAAAACCAGAGTGTGCTATAGCTCAGAGAGTAATGCCCCTTGCCCATCTATCCCCAGTCTATTTTGGCATTCTGGACAAAAATTCTTATAAAAAAAAGAAGAAGAAGAAGAAGTGAATGTGTTCAAAGACTTGTTATTTCTTATTATTTCTTCTACTTATTTTCAGCAAAAGAGATATCATTTTAAGCAGCATTTATCAATAAAAAAAGATCTGGAAGGAATTACCTTTGGTAATGTCCAGGTAGCAGAAATATGGCAGTTTGTTATTTTTGCTTATTAATATGTTATTTTTCTACAATTTACATACCCTGCTTTTGTAATCTTTAAAAGATTATTTTTAATTTTCAAAAAAGTACATTTTTCTTAAACTTTAAATTAGCCGTTTCAAGGTTACTATCTACTGTTATTAGGTGAAGACTTCTAGGGGCAAAATTATTTGGAGAGAAGAAAAAAAATCTTCATTTTAAATATATAATGATAAATTGTTTCAATGAACAAGTAAAACAGCATACAGTTCTAAGTGCCCTCAATTGCTTCACTACATAAGTGTTTAAGTCCTAAAACGTAACACAAAAAATAAACTTTACTATCTATAGACATTAAAAAACTTTGATGACAGTCTAAAAGCAATATTCAAAAAACTATCTCTGTATTTGCATAGGTAATTGCTTAAGAAGAAAATTTGTAGCTTTAATTAAAACTGTGATAATACTAAGAACTGATAATACTAGGAACTTTTATGAAGCTGACAGTTCAAACTTGAGTTTAGATAAACCATTAGCCTGTTAATTAGATAAATACCCTTGCTCCTTCCTAGGAATTGCAGTAAAATAAATGATTCAAATTATTATATCTACGGACACAGTATGGAACCATCTTGATAGCACCAACATCAATTTTTTAGTAACACAAAATAATTCACGGCATAGGGCTACCACTCCAATATATGGTGCCTTTACTCAAATTATTATAGGCCACCCTGTCCACCTAACTCACAGACAAAAATTCATGGGTGGTAGGCATTTTTGGTAGACTTTGGTAAACCACATGTGGGCTGGATCTCAATCCCTGCTTGTGCCATTGGCTAAGTGCCTTTGTGCACAAACATACACAGCAGCCCAGTCATAGCCCTGTCACCAACATCTGTGAGATCCGTGGTAACTTCCAAACAAACAAAAATTTAAACCTACTAATTCATGAGTGCCAGGCTCAACTTCAGGAATGGGTTCTGGTATGTCCTATAAATACCAATTATTTACAATTTTTAAATACACCACATTAGCTTTTATAGCATTAACTACATTCTTGAGTGAAACCTATCACGCATGTTCAAGAATACTGATTTCATTCGAATCAGTGGTAAAAACAGGTCTTTCTCTCATACCATTTCCATTCTTTTCTTGAAACAAACCATACTCACTGAGTAGTCATTCTTTTTCTTTAATCTTGATCAACGAGAAATCAAACTTTGGCCAATAAGGATGTCAGTTAAAAGCAGCCTAATCTATTTTATTCTTCATATGTTTTAAACTTCACATAATTTCAAGTATAACAACAACACTATTTGTTGCTCCTGGGCTTTCTCAGTTATGTTAGATGGCGTTAATATATTTGTACAAAACTCAGATTGCATCCTAGCACATGGGATGCAAAAGCAGAACTGAGTGGCAAATACTTTCTTCGCGCTTTTACAGATGAAGGAAATCAAAGAAATACAAGATGAAAATGCAACAGTATGAAGTTGCACAGAGAATGAAGTTGTCCAAGTCTCAACTCATAACCAGTGCCCAACCCTCAGCTAATGTTTCTATTTTCACCTTTACTCACCCAGGCTCCTACAGTATGAGAAAAAAATCTCATCTCCTCTTAGCACCAACCATCTCTCCAGGCCAGTTTTTCCACGGCTGTTTATTTACACAGGTGCCATACTGAAGGAAATGAACTGCAGTACAGTCATCCTATATCTTCAGAGGAATTGGTTATAGGACCCCCCTCAGATACCGAAATCCAAGGATGCTCAAGTCCCTTATATAAAATGGTGTAGTATTTGCAGAAAACCTATACACATCCTCCCATATACTGTAAGTCATCTCTAGACTACTTATAATACCTAATACAATGTGAATGCTATGTAAATAGTTGTTATAGTATACTGGGTTTTTTTATTTGTATTAATGTTTATTGTTGTATCATTGTTTTTTTGTTCTTTTTTTCAGAATACTTTCAATCCACGGTTGGTTGAGTCTGTGGATGCAGAACCCATGGATATGGAGGGTAGACTGTACTCTTAAAAATCACTTCCAGTTCCAAAACTCTACTATTCTGTAAATATAAATTGGCTAATACAGTGGAAAAGCAAAAAACAAAACAAACCCCCCAAAATACCAACAACATGGTGATATATGTAAAGTATTAAGTTATAAAAGCAAACAAATAAAAAACCCTTAGCTGGTAAGTACCAATGGCGTAGACCCAGCTTACCAAAAGTTCATGTGAAAAAGATTTAAGGATTTTAATTGACTATAAGCCATGCAGAATGGCCTGGATACCAAAAGAATGAAAAGGAACAAAAAGCCTATGGCATTAGGAGAAATATCTTCCTTACATTGAGAGGGGTCATCGCCTCACCACCCTGCTTGCTGATCAGGCCAAATAGGAAGTTTCATTTTTTGGTTTTAAGAAACTTTAAAAGCAACAGCAACAAGGGTCCTGTGGTGCCTGCAAACCCATGAACAGAGACTGGGGGAAGGAGCTACAGGCTTTCAGCTTGGGAAGGGGGCAGACGGTGAGACATGGCAGCTGCCTTTGCAAATCTGTCACAGGGAGGAGGCATTAGCTCTATTCTTCTCAAAAATGGGAAGGAAAGAAAGTGAAACATAAAGTGAGAAAGATTTCTGCATAAACTATAAAAATCTTTCTTTCAATTAGACCTCATTTGAATGGTATAGACTTCTTGAGGAATCTGAGCATCCCTTAAGAAAGTTCAAGCACCCAGAGTCTAGGGGCTTTATTTAGACAGACACTGAGAACCTGCCTCCACCTTTAAGGACCTCCTGAGCAGCAGTTCCCACCAGGCAGGAGTTTGAAAGTACAGTTCTTTCTCTCGACCCTTAGAGGTTGAGGGCAAGAGTCGGGGCTGACTTCATCATCACGAGACCAGATATTTCACAATCAGGAACATTCCTAGAGAACCAACACGGAAACCAGGGCTGACAAGAGATAAAGTCAGGCTGCACCGGCCAAGAGCTGCCGCTGGGAATATTTTCAAAGCTTTGTTGTTCTCCCATGCCAAAGAAACGGCTAATGTGTGAGAAGCTTCAGTGACTCCCTGGAACTGAACTTTGAGCCGGCCACCACAATCAAGGAACAAGAATTCCATCTGCGGAGTGGGAATTGTAGTCTCTGGATCCTAACGACATTTTCAAAAGTGAGACTTCGTTTTGATTGACTGTGTTTCCCTATACTCTTGCTCTCTCTATTTATCGCATCTACACCCCTAAAGCCCAAAAAGATGATTTCTTAACCTACAATTCTAGGTCTGAATTCTTTCCTAAACTTGACTCAAATTTCCAATCACCTCTTCAAAGACTCATACAGAATTCAGGCATCTTAATCTTAAAACATCCAAATCGGGCTCATTCTCTTTGTCCTAAAATAGGTCTCTCTCCTCACTTTCTTGATTCCCAAACACCTTCCAGGTAACTGGGCTCAAAACCTGGGAAGTGGCTTCTACACTTATTTCTCCTTACTCCATCTTTACATCAATTGTCAGAGTGTATACTCTCTCACCACGAGCCCAAAACCTCAAGCTCTCGTGAAGGCCTGAACTTGATTCAGACAGACCACAGCAAGACTGACCTCTCCCCGCAGGCACCATTCATCCATCTGTGCATCCATCCATCCATTCTACTCTCCACCAACAACCTGATCTTCTGGAAGCACAGTTCTGATGAAGTCAGCCTACTGCTCACAAACCTTCTAGGGCTGCTCTCCAATCTCTACCAAAACACAAACACCCCCAACTGACCTTCAGGGTCTTCCATGATGGGGCTCCAATCAACTCTTCCTGCCTTATTTCACTTCGCTTCCCTGCAAGTTCCTTTTTTTCCCAAACATGTTTCAAACATACCCTGAGCCTCTGCTCATTTGTACTTCCATCTCCATGCTTTGTTCATGCAGCTTCTTCCCTCTGGAATGTTCTTTCTTATCGATTGGATGGGACCTTTGAATCACTTGTTCAACCTATTCATCTTAGGGATCAGAAAATGAAGCCACAGAAGGCTGGAATGACTGGCATCTGGTCACAGAGCCAGGCTGGGATGGAACTGGACCTCCTCAGTCAGGGCTGTTTTTCTAGACCACACCAGGTCCCCATGATTTGCTTTTAATTGGGATGAAATAGTTTTTGGTGTGAAACTTCCTTGTTAGGCTAAAACCTCTAAGCCCACTAAATTGAAAAAATAGAAGAGCAGCCAGTGCTCACCTTTCCAGTGACTTGGAAGGATTTCTGAGACTCACAAACCTTCCAGGGTTTGCACTTTCAAGTTAAGCAACAGGATCTACATGAAGGGCTTGAGGACAAAGACATCCTCTCTCCCATAGAAAAAGGCCAGGTGGGCTCCATTGTCTCTGTCTATTCGATCAGAATTAACACAAAAATTTGTTAGGTCTAAAGAGCCCCCCAAAATCAGCAGAGGGGTGCTCCAGGACACTGTGTACCTTTCTAAACACCCACATTCAAACCACATTCCTGGCTCTCAGACTGAAAACAGTGTTTTTGAAAAGGGCAATGTTTAAGTTAGTGTATAATTGGTTCAAACTATCCCTGATTAAAATCAACAAGATTGTAAAATAGGATTTACTACACTCAGAAAATTCAGAAACTTTTGTTTATACCAAGAGGCTACTCAGGTTTTACAGCTCCCTGGCCCATTTTATGGCAGGTGTACCACGTACGCCCTTCACATATGCCTGCCTTTTCCTCCATGGAGTCCGGAACTGTCTCTCTCTTATCCTGGCATCTGTGTCCCAAGTGCCTGGCACAAAGATGCACAATAAATGTTTTATGATCACCACTGAACTTGAAGGAGTAGCCAAATTTCTTGGCCAAGAATATCTGCAAATATCACCCTACTCCCCTAAATAGTGTGGTAATTGCAAAACAACACAGAATTGTATGCTCTGGTGGTCTAGTACATCGAGCACTTTTCCCTAGTGGAAAAAAATCCAGAGATCACAATCTCAGCTGACTTACACAAGAGAATTAACAAAAATCAAACCTTGGTATGCTGTTTTTCAATTACACCAAAATTGGATGGTACAGACTTGAAGTACTACCTTTACTGAAACACTAGTATAATATAAATTCCTATACATTACATTCATTGATTTTGGAAATGGGAGGAAAATCCCTTCCATTCACCTGGAAACTCAGGAATATGGTTATTTATGGAACCATAAGAGGGTTTTTGCCATAGCAGATGTATTAGCAATATTTCATGCTTATAATTAATTTATTAATATCAGTAAATGAGGGGCCACAAACTCATTGCTCATAAGCCGGCTTTTAAAGGTGTGTGTTTCTGAAGTCAAATTTTATTAGCTCTAATATTGTTAATTTGGAGACTTACATGTGTTTTTGAAAAAGCCTGATACAATAGACTCTATTTAAATCTCACAACAGACCTATGTCACAATAGAACTGTGTCAATGTCTCTACGCAAATATTGTCTCAAAAATCTTAGTTTATTTTCATCTAATGACTGGTTTCCTTTGGGTCCACCCTGTAAAAAGAACTTCCAGGAAGTACCATTTGACTAATTCTCTGCCTTTTGGGGCCCACAATTATAAACTCTGCTAAAGAAATAAACTTCCTATTTTTAAAGTTTTCTAAAATTGGTCAATCTACATCTTTGGTTGGCAAACTATTTTCTGGAGTTTAACAGCCTTGGCAGTGAAAAAATTCTTCACAGTATTTTGAGAAATGAAAAAGACCAGAAACTGTCAAGCAGCCCATCCTACCTGTTTCAGGGAAAAGAAAATAAAGGCACAAAGTTGTGACCTTGAGCAAGGTCACACAGGCTGCTGATGGCAGAGACCAATGTAATTCTCTCTGCCCCATTTCCCTTTATCTGATCTAAATGACTTGTGGTCTGACGAAAGCATTTTGCTCTTGTTCTGTAGTACTGAACCAGGACTTATGTTCAATTCATGCAACAGAAAGACTAAATATTACAAGTACTGACTGGGTGATGCAAAGAGCTGGACCAAGGATCAGAACACCTTGTTTTAATCTTAGCTGTGACTTTGGGAAAGCTATCTCACCTGTGGAAGGCTAACATTTTCATCTTTAAAAAGACGGGACAGAACCAGGCAACTGCAAAGGCTTTTTCCACCCCTAAATTCAATGACAATGATGGCACTGATGGTGATGGCTCACCACTAAGTGCTTGATCAGCCCAGGCACTGTTCTAAAGTATGTTATGTGGCTAAATCCTCAACAGCCTGGATTTATTTATTTATTTATTTTTTTTCCGGTGACCGGCGCTCAGCCAGGGAGTGCACTGATCATCCTTATATAGGATCTGAACCCGCGGCGGCGGGAGCGTCGCCGCGCTGCTAGCGCAGCACGCTACCGAGTGCGCCACGGGCTCAGCCCAACAGCCTGGATTTAAAAACAGCTTTTTATCCCCATTTTACAGATGAACACATTAACATTGAGAGAGAAGTAACTATGCCCAAGGTCATACCTCCACTGGTAACAGGTGGAGAGGAGATTTGTCCTGGGCCAGTGACCTAGGAACCCTTTCCTCCTTATCAGAGGTGAACAATCCAAGATGCTTGGCTTGACTATCAATCACAGAAACAAAGCTTTTGAATTGAGAACGATCATAGCAATCACTCAACACAATGTTCTCATTTTATAGATCGAGAACTGAGGCCCAGGGAAGTATAACTTGCCCAAGGTCAAGAAATTTACCAGAAGCATATAGCTACATACCACTGTTCCTAGAGAAGCTCATCTTAAAGAGTGCTTGACAGTTTACGTTCATTTACATGATCTCACCTGACGCCTAAACAGACTACCTGACAGGCAGCAGGCAATGATCCTCATCCCCGCGTCGCCTAGCCAGGCTAAATAGCAAACACAGAAGAAACCTGGGCCTCCAACCCATGCCTGGAACCTCCTGTCTATTGTGCTGTCATAGGCTAAAGAAAATGCCCACCATAGTAGGATTCTCTAGAGAGCCTGTTCAGAATAGACTCTTAACATACAGAGAACTTTCCAGATAAGCTGAATAACTATGAAACATGGTTCCACGGTGCCTAGAACAATACTAGAGAATAAGTGATAATACTCTAAGGCAACTCATGTCAACAAGAAAATGAAAACCTAGGCTTGTGGTCATCTCAAAACTGACCTCTGTGGATCTATCATGTAGTTACCCTCAACCTTCTCCCAGTCTTGACTTACCTTCAATTGTCTATGTGACTTTTCTCTTATTTCCTGTTTTCTTCACTCCCTAACCAAAATCACAAAATTCAGGGATTTAAAAAATATTTGTTTCACTTCTTGTATAGTCTCAACATTATACACCTAAAATGTGTAAATGTAAATGTAAAACTTTAAAAGCAGATTAGTTGAACATTTTATGGCTCTCTCCTAAAGGAAGAGGAAAAAAGCTCAGTTTCTCAGTGGGACAAGATATTTTTCTAAGCCCTGACACCCTTGTTTCACATACTGGACATGTGTTGTAATCCCCTTATTACACAGACAGCAGAGCCCCAATAGACAAAACACAAATTTAAAGCCAGACAATTCAAGCTTTAATCTTAATACTAGGATAAGTTATCTAACCTCTCTGAACTTCAGTCTCCTCATATTCCTTTCCAAAAAAAAGTGCAAGGACAGAATAATACCAGTACCACCACAATTATTTCTAGAATTAAATAAATTATGGAATTTGACTATCCCAACACAATGGCTGGCACATATTAAGTGCTCAAAAACATAATCATCTCTTCCTTTCCATGGCTGTGTCAACGCTAACGTGACTTTCCCTATTAAATGCCCTTTGCAGGTGATGTTTTTCTGAGTAACATCAATTTCCCATATTAGAGAAGAAGAAATACATTATACACACTTACCCCATCTCCCCTAGGACACCTTCCTGGAACTAAGAGCACTAAGTGAATCAACAGGTCACTGCAGCCTAGTGCCCGGGAGCTAAGTCGCCACACCGGATGTTGGCCACTTCTACTCTCTCTGAATACTCAAGCTATGCTTTCTTCCTGCACACGGTTCACACAACTAGTTGGTCCTCCCAGGCTGCAGTGATGTTTATGACACTCTTCACATGTGAAAGGATCTCCACCCACCCCAACTGACTGCTCAGGATTCCTTTCCTTGGCCAAATGCCCTGACCTAAAATTTACAACCATACACTCAAGCGATTAGATAAAGTATTCTGAAATAAAATATATCATTTGACAGACATGTATACATTATTTTAGTAAAACATTTTGAAACATTCATGAACAAATCAGCAAAGCAACATTAACAAGGCATGCAAAAACCAGGGGTCCAAGAACTTGGGTTTAAGCTCTGCCATAAACTAGCTGTGTGATCTTGTTCAATTTAAAGTTATTATTTCATTGCTCTGGGTTTCAGCTTCCTCATGCAAAGAAGAGCAAATGGAATTACATTCAAGACTACATTCTGGTTACACCAGACCTACATTACTAAATTACACCAGAATGACCACCACACTAGCCACAACTATTGACAGGCGTGTGTGGGCTCTAGGCTGTGCTGGGATAAAAGAAAAGATAATTCTGAATCTCCCTGAATCTGGGTAACTTATTTAAAGTGATATGCTTTCCCCAAGGTTAAAGAAACTAATGGTCTCAAAAACAAGGCAAACAGGGTTGGAAGGCAACCCCAAATAATTCTAAAACATGCTGGAAAATTATCACTAGTATTTCCTGTTCTTTTTCATAATCTACCACATCAGTGACCTACAATTACCCTTTTTTAAAGACTTAGCTCAAACCTCATCTTCTAATCCAAAACCCTGGCTGAGTGACTCCCTTTGAACATATCTATATTACCAAATAATAATCAAATTATCTTCACAGGTGTCCCTCTCCCCACTATACTGTAAGCTGCTCAAAGGCTGGGCCTGCATCCACAGTACCTAACACCACACATGCACAATAGCCATTGACTTAAACTGCCCATTCAACCATGTTTTAAATAGTTTCTATGCAGATGGTCTTCACAATTTCCTAAGCCGATTTTGACATTACTCGATTTTAAAATAGGATCTATTAAAAAAAAAAGATAAATACAGAATATATTAAGTTCATCTTATGGATAAGAATACAGGCTCAGCAAAGCTAACTTAGGCAAGTTTTACCAAAGTGAACAGAGCCTGTGCGTCAAATCCCATTATAACACATGACAGAGATAAAAATAACTTGCAGAAAGAGAACCAAAGTGCATGAAAATTAAGAAAATTTTTTTCCGTCACAGCTTTCACATAAATCTAACAAAACAGTGTACAGTGCTGGTTCATCACTCTCCCGATACTAAAATCAGAAATTTAAACACAGAAAAATCAGAGATACTTAAGTTTAGATTCACAAACATAGCCAAATAAAGTTTTATTTTTCTACAGGTTTTACAGATATTCCTAAATACTACTGTGTATTATAAAATAGAATTCAAGAAGACTAATATATTATTAAAAGTTAATAAAAAGGAAGATGGGGGGGGCTCTAAATCATTGTCATTAGGGAAATGTAAATTAAAGCAACCATGAGATACAACTATACATCTATTAGAACAACCAAAATCCAAAACACTACAACACCAAATGCTGGTGAGGATATGGAGCGACAGGAACTCTCATTTATTGCTGATGGGAATGCAAAATGGTACAGACCCTCTGGAAAACAGTTGATAATTTCTCACAAAACTAAACATACATTTACATTACAACCTAGCAATCATGCTCCTTGGTATCTACCCAAAGGAGTTGAAAACTTATGTGCACCCAAAAACCTATACATGGTATTCATAATAGCTTTATTCATAATTGCCAAAACTTGGAACCAACCAGGAAGTCCTTGTGTAGATGAATGGATAAACTGCAGTACATCCAGATAATGGAATACTATTCAGCACTAAAAAGAAATGAACTATGAAGCCATAAAAAGACATGAAGGAAACTTTTTTCCCCCTACTTAAGGCAGTTTTATTTCATAGGTTCAGGGAATGACAGGTTTAACTCCTATTTGGAATTTGTGATATTAGAAACATGTGGAAAACATGTTCTAAAATCTTCTGAGTTTTTTATTTTTTTTAAAGAAAATGCAATTTTACTAATATTATTTTTTACATTCTAGGATGTTGCAAAGCAGTTGCGGGGGAGGGGAAGGGGAAGGAAATGGGATAGAGGAAGGAGGAGGGGTGGGATTGAGGTCTGTGGCACCCCACCTCATTCCCACAGGGGAGACTGGGGGGCTTCCAGCAGTGGCTTGGTCATTGCCGGGCTGGGTGCAGATGTCAGGGGGGTGTGGGAAAAGCCCTCGCCCCCCACCATCCCAGTTCAGGAACGCGGGGCCCTTCTTGCTGCAGCTTGGTGGTCATTGCTGGGCTGGTTGCACGTGTCAGGGGGTGTGGCAGAGGCCTGAGGCCCCCCACCACCCCGGCTCGGGAGAGCCTGGGGCGCTTCCTGCGGTGGCTCAGTGGTTGCCGCTGGGCTTGGAGGAAACTTAAATGCATACTACTAAGTGAAAGAAGCCAATCTGAAAAGGCTATACACTGTATGAGTCCAACTATATGACATTCTCTATGGTCAGAACTATATAGACAGTAAAAAGATCAGTGGTTGCCAAGGGTTCAGGGAAAGAGAGGGAGGGATGAATGGATGAATAGATTGAGCACAGAAGATTTGGAGGGCAATGAAATTATTCTGCATAATACTATAATGGTTGATACATGTCATTATACATTTGTCCAAACCCACAGAATGTACAATGCCAAGAGAGGACTCTAATGCAAACTATGGACTTTGGGTGATAATAATAAATGTGGTACTCTAGTGGAGGATACTGATAATAGTGGGGACTATGCATGTGGGGGCAGGGGCTATATGGGAAATCTCTGAACTTTCTGCTTGATTTTGCTGTGAATCTAAAACTGCTCTTAAAAATGGTCTATTTAAAAAAAGAAAGAAAAGGAGGTAATTTGAGTCTATTTTTCAAACAATAATCTGATTCTTAGTCTATTATAATATGCTAATGGTACTTAGGGCAAAGTTAAATACACTGAAAAAGTGGAAAGACCATTGAAGTTTTTTTTTAATTCAATAAACTGAATAGTTAATATGTAAAAAGTTCAAATTTTTTAAAAGGTCCAAGAGTATGCAGTCAAAATTTTCTTTCCACTCCTGTTCCCCAGACACCCAATTTCAAGATTACTGTTGGTATTTTTTGTTTTATTTCATGAGACACAAATTCCAGTATTATTCTCCCAAAAGATACAAGTGATTAGTCTGAAATCATTGTGTTTGTTCCAAATAAATAAATAAATAAATATGAAGTCCTATGTCCAGTGATGTAGAAACAGAATATACTATACACACATCAAAAACCTTGCTACTCAAAGTGTGGTCCCCAGATCAGCAGCATCAGCATCACCAGGGAGTTTGTTGGAAATGCAAAATATTAGGTTCCATGTCAGACATATTAAACCCGAACTACATTTTAACAAGATGCCCAAGTGATTTGTATGCCCTAGTACAGAATATAACACAACACTGCCCTTGTTTTCACAGAGTTTACAGGCCGGTAGAGGACAAAAAATAACAGTTGACCCTTGAACAACATGGGTTTGAACTTTATGGGTCCACTTACACATGGATTTTTTTTTCAATTAAAAAAGCTTACAGTATTGATAAATACAGTACTGTAAATGTTTTTTTCTTATGATTTTCTTAACATTTTTTCTCTAACTTACTTTATTCTAAGAATACAGTATATAATCCATATAACATATAAAATATGGGTTAGTTAACTGTTTATGTCATAGGTAAGGCTTCCAGTCAACAGTAGGCTATTAAGTAGTTAAGTTTTTGGAGAGTCAAAAGTTATACTCAGATTTTCAACTGCGCAGGGGGTCAGCACCCCTAACCCCTGAGTTGTTAAATCAATGCAACACAAGGCATCATAGAGAACAGACTACACAGCTATAAGAGTTTGGGGAAGGATCAGCTTTGGTCCCTCATGAATCCTCACTGCCCCAGGATAAAACACCAACTCCTCTGAAGAGGTCTATATGCCATGTACATACTGGTCCCTGCTCACCTCCATTACTCCCTACAGCAAAGTCTCCCTCCAGGCTTACCCACCACCTGGGACTGCAGTTCCTCCAACATGCCTCCAGGCTTTTGCACATGTTACTCCAACTGCTTGGTACACCCTGCCCTTCTCATTATTCTCTACCCTGTTTAGTACATTCATCCAATGAATAAATGATTAATCAGAGATGCTTCAGGGAAGGGGTGAAGAATGAGAAGAGTTTCGACAGTCACAAATGGAAAACCAGGGAATAGACACATATAGGCTCAGATCAGTTTAGGGAATTTGTTAAGAGGAACTAACTATAATTTGCTTTTTTCTCATGAGATCTGCTCTGGGCTGTGTTCTATTGTGGATTAGGTAGGGTTTCTATCCCTGCTTTCCTCCATTCTCTCTTAGTAAAACCAACCTGTGCCCGAGTTATTGGCACTCTAAGCAACTAAAACTCCCAAAGCCAAAGGAAAGGCTGCCTCCACTACGAGACAAAAATGCCCCACAGGAACTCTGCAGAAATCTTGGTCGGGGTTACACCAGCTTTGCTTAGCAGAGGCAGCAAATTTTTCAAATTCAAGGAATGGTTTGACTATGACAATAAGGAGTTCTTCCCTCCTTATTAAACTCAAGCACCCGCTAATTAAACATAATATGAGCCTACAGAAGAAAAATTTTTTAATTTTTTAAAAAATAATGCATCACATTAACCTAAGGACACATCTCAAGGACAAACGAACACAAAAACTGACTTTAAGCAAGACAACAGAATTGTTGCCTAAATACTCGCTGTAGTCATATTCACACCTTACGGAAGGCTGCTGTGCTGTGTGCTGGTAAACAGAAGGGCAAGTTCAATTGTCCAGAGGCACCCAAGGCGGGCTGGTCCAGTCTGTGGAAACCTCAAAGGCAAATAAATAAGCCCAGAGTCAAGACACCACTGTGCCTGAAAGCTGTGGTTAGAAGCAGCTGATCAAAGGACAAGTTACACTTGTACTCAACAGGTAAGAAGCAATTTACCCGGTTATTTGCACCAATCTCAAACAAGATAGCAAAGCCACCGGGTTACATCAATTCAGAAGATAAACAAAGACAGATCCACTGGTGTTCCTCCTCCTTTACTAAAGTCCAAGCTACCTCCATCACCTCCTGCCTGAACCACAACAGCCCAAGTGGTCCATCTGCTTCCATTCAAAATATACATGAGTTGCATCACTCCTCTCACACCCTCTAATGGCTTCCCACTGCTTTTAAAAGCAAACCCAAACCCCAAAAGCAATACCTGCACCACCTACAGAAAATGAAATATAAAAATAATAACTACATTTTTAAAAATTATGCTGACAGCTACAGATAAATTTGCTCCAAAAACATTTAATCGTTTTTTGCTGTCATTGTTTTGGTTTCTTTTGGTCTTGTTTTTGGCGGCTGGCCAGCATTGGGATCCATAAAGCCTTGACCTTGGTGTTACAACACCGCACTGTAACCAACTGAGCTAACACACCAGCCTGTTGTCATTGTTTCGCAGTCTAAATAACAGTTTTGGAAAACATGATTCAATATCTAAATCAAGTTATCAGCATACAGTTCATTTACATGAACTTTTCAAAAGTATTGCCACTTGGAGACGTCTGACAATCCTTGTAAAGGTCCTTGATGTTTTATGACATTAAAACATTTGGTGTTTCCACTGTCCCCTCTGTACCAAAGTAAACAAAAGTCTACGTCACTCCTGTAGTTAATAGCATCTTAACAAATAAGTTCTGAAAGGTAAATAAAACTTAAAAACAGTACTAGCAATAAGCTTTTTAAAATTAACTTCTTATTGATTTTGGAATAAAACAATTTAATGAGTGTCAATTTTTCTTCCTTTGGCCTTATGGTACTGAAATATAACAATATAAAAGTAGACTCAAATCCTCAACCTACATTGAGTAAGTAAAATATAATTACACACTCTGAATTACTTTTTAAACTACATAATATCGTTTTTAAATTTTGACATTTTATTTCTAAGAACTGATTAGCTATCACTTCAAACCAGAAATGTGGGCATTTTCAATCTTTCTTTTGTACAAAACTACTTTACAATGACTCAAAACTTTTTTGAAAGTCATCTCGTTTTACCACCAGCTATGTTTCAGGAAACGATTCTGGTGAGGATTCAGAGGTGTACTGTCATTGCATAGTGCCTTTGGAAAAACTAGCGTTATCTAGTTTCTGTCTCCATTTTCTTATCACTTAGATTATAGGCAAAGCCATATCTGCTCACAAACAGGTATACATTAAAATGTACTTAGAAAATAACACCGTGAAAGCGTACATCATCACAAGATATACCAGCCACCTAATGATTGTTTGTAAGGGGCCACAGAATGGCTAACGGGTTCTCAACACGAGCTTGTTACTACTAACCTGCAGTACACAGGAGGCCCGCCCCGCTGAGGGGCCAGCAGCGCGGCGGAGCCCACGGCGAGGGACATACGAGGATCATTCAAAACACTCAAACACCTGGTACTACAAGAGACTATAAAAATAATTCTATCCCTGTGTTCTCGAGCTGGTGGGAACCCAAGGAATCTACCACAATCCCGTCGTTTTTAGCAGTAGTGGAAATGGCCTGGCTTTGGAACGTTCAGTTATTCTGAAAACGCTGATATTCTGAAAATAAATCTCTAGAGAAACAGAAGGAAAAAAAATTAAATTCAAAACTCACACCAGAGGTTTAAAAACGAAACACACTCTGGATGCACCAAGGTCACCCTTTTGGCATCCTCAGCGACCTGTCCCAGACAACCAAGCACAAATCTGTATCAAGGACGATGACACATAAGGTCCCACCGCCGGGGAACACCAAGCGGCGAGTCCAGCGCGCGAGACCCAGGCAGCTGTGGCTCGGCGTCGAGCCTCACTCTCCCGGCCTGTGAAATGGGCGCTACGCTAGCTTGCCTGTTTCCCCCACGGGCACCAAAGACTAATGAATGGGAAGAACCCGGGAAACGACCCGGCCGCTCGCCGGCCGCCGTCCCCGGGCCGCGGGCCGCCCCTCGCCGCCGGACGGTTACTTATGTTCGCAGAACCGCGACCGCCGGGCCGCGGGATCCGCAGGGCGGTCCGCTCCGGTCATGGGCGCCGGCCCGACGCTCCCCGACGCCGCCTACCTTGGCCACCCAGCTGAACAAAGGTGACATCGCGGGCCGGGCGGCTGCTCCTCGCCCGCGGGCTCCCGCTCACTCCCGCTCACTCCCGCCTCTGGTTCGTGGGCCCGCGGGCGGCCGGGGGCGGGCTCGGGGCGCGGCGAGGCCGGACCATCGCTCCCCCCGCGGCGGCGGCGGGCTCCTCCCCGCTCGCTCGTCACTGCCCCGAGAGGTGTCGCCCGCCGGGCTGTCCGGCCGAGGAAGGGAAGTGGGAGGGCAGAGCGCGGGGAGGGGGCGGGGAGCGGGGAAAGGGCGGGGGAGCGGAGGGAGGGGGAGGGGAGAGGTGGGAGGGGGAGGGGAGAGGAGGGGGGGAGCCGAGGGAGCTCCCTGGCCCCGCCCACCCCCGCGCTCCGCTCGCGGCGGGAAGTTGGGATCCGCCTGGCATCGCCCTTCTGTGGGATGTCTCGGGCTGCGCGGGGAGCCCTGATGACTAGGGTCGCGGCTTTCCCGGTCTCTGGGATCTGTTTCGCACAACTTTCAGAAATCTAGGAATTCCTGTCCCTGAGGTTTGATAAAGTCGCAGCGCTGGAGCGAGCACAAAGCCCGCCCAACTTTCCAGGGGTTACCTCCACCCCCATGGCGTTTCTTCCTAAAGGCCCTAGATGGCTAGTGACAAAAGGACCTGTGTTTCCCCAGCCCCTAATACCTTTATATAATCAAAGGTGGTTTACTTGGAGTCAGAAAACTCAGCAATGGAGACCAGAAATGGGGCAGAGGAAAAGAACGTTCAGCTCCTGTCTGCCGGGAGGTTTTAGCAACTTGAGAAACGTTGATTTCCCCAGTTTTCTTCTCCCCCAAGGCTGCATGGTGAGACAGGGTGGTCGGTTTATGCCTACAAAGGTTAAGCTGAGTTTCAAACTCAGACGCTCCTGAGTTACACGTTGAAGAAAAAAGAAAAAAAAGTCCAAAGGTCTAGTAGCCGATGTGTGATGTATGTGTCAGGTCGGGCCACTCACTGAGTTCCTCGAGCCAAATGGCCACCCAAGCCCAAGAATTCTGCTTCTCTTTTCATTTTGTTATGTTGTTCATTATCTTCATGATGGACCAATAGGACATTTTAATGTTCCCCTAAAATCTGGCATCTGAGTTTAGTGGGTGCACCAGTTACCTATTGCCACATAAATTACCCCTAAACCGAGAAGTTTAAAACAAACAACTTCTGCGTCAGAAACCCCCTCCGCCAGAGATGTCAGCTGGGTGCCTCTGGCTCAGAGTCTCTCTTAGGTTTCAGTCAAGCTGTTAGCTGGGACTGCAGTCCTCCCAAGACAAGACTGCTGGGACTGAAGGATCCCCTCCAAGCTCACTCGCGTAGCTGTTGCCAGGATGCATTTCCTTGCGGGCTGTTGGACTCAGGGCCTCAGTGTCTTGCTGGTCCTCTCATAAAATGGCAGTTTGCATCCCCCTGCACAAACCATCCAAGAGAGAGAGGACAAGTCCAAAAACAAGTCAGTCTTTTTATAAATTAATCTCAGAAGTGACACCCCAACATTTTTGCTGTGTTCTATTTGTTAGAAGCAGAGAAATAAGTCTAGTCCACACTTAAGGGGAGGAGATTACACAAAGGCATGAATATCAAAAGGAGAGGATCATGGGGGGGGGGATCTTTTCTCCCCCTTCCAGGTAGGATGCATAGGAATGAGATAAACATGAAGGCACAGGGAATGTCAAGACTTATATCATTCAAGCTGAAAAGGGCCTGAGGAGCACCTTAGGGAAGTGCTATTCTTTTAAGCAGTGACATTACCTGCTTCAGGTAGAAAAGGGGAGTGCATTTGCATCCATTTAACTAAATCTTTCACTATTGCCACATCAATTTCCCAAGCAACTAGAAGAGATGGAGGCTGAGAGCTCCATTAATGTGAGAACTCCTGCGGCCTCTATGATCTTACCACTCAGACTGTGGTCCATGGACCAGCACCCTCTGCATCAACTGGTGGTTTGTTAGAAATGCCGAATCTCAGGCCCTGTCCTAATCCACACCTACTGAATCAGAACCTTCTTTTACCATGATTCCAGGTGACTAGTATGCACATTAAAGTTTGAGAAGCACTAGTATATGAGATTCATTCACCTTGGTCTTAAAAAGTAATGAAAATATTACTAACCAATAGCCCCTTGCGAAAGCAGCTTAAATTATCTGTGTCCTTGGGATGGTGTAAACTAGTTCAACTAGAGAGAGATGTGGAGAGCTCCTGGTCAACAACATAGCTTTGAAGTGGGTAGATGGGTTGCTGAGGACCAGACTGGACATGCTGTACCCATGACAAACGTCATCACAGTCCATCACTCCAACCCCCAGACTCAGCCCTCCAAAAATGTCCAGAACTGAGAAGCAGCTCTAGGGAAAGGGTGAGGAGAACCCTGAATTGACTACAGAAACCTGAAGTACCTATAACTGAGATAAATTTTCTGACACAGGTAAAGATGCTAAAAAAGAGAAAGAAAGAAATTACATTAAATTTAGGAGAATAAAAATTGCATGTCTTGCAAAAAATAAAGTCAAACCAAATCCAGAATGTAACAAGGGTTACAAAAGACAAGTGTGCAGGGATATGAAAGCTTCATTGTATAAATTGGGATCCAATTCTCCACACATACGCATCCAGGGTAGAAGTTCATGTAGATCTTGGTTTGAACTTGCCTGAAGTTAACGTTATCTTTTAGACTCGCAGAGGTCTCCCTCTGGTCCAGGATTCCCTGCCTAATCCAGAAGTGGGCAGAATCATTCATTTCATGGGAATGTAGGGACCTTTCCCTTGGGTGGGCTTGATAGACAGTAACGTGTAGAAACTCTAACACCAAATATTTTAAGAAACATACATAAAAGTTTTTATTTTAATTCATTGCCAACATGTAGATTGCCAGTCACACCACACAAAGAAATTCTCTGTTATAATCTGGAATTTCATTAAAGAGAAAATTCCTATCAGATAATATAACCAATCCTACACTCAACTAAAACAATATTCCTTAAAATACCACTCTCCCTCCTATCTGAGGACCAGACTGTCCTTCCTCCATGAAACTGTATATTCCCACATGAAAGGGCTGTATATATACCAGGCATCACTAATTTTTAACAGCTCCCAGGTAATTCTCTCATGCAGCCAGAAATGAGACCCTCTACAGAAAGAATAGTCATTGCTCAAAGACACCAATAGTTCCCAGGCCTGACTGCCTATCAGAGTCACCTATAGTGCAGGGGGTGGAAGGGAAAGGAGGACAGATGATTTAGCTGCTTTGGGGCAGAGGTCAAGTTCTCAGGGACCTCAAAGGGCAGGTAGGTCATATAAATGTGTGAAGAGGGCTAGGTGTGAGACAATAAGGACTAAAGGAACTGTGGCATGTTGGTGAATGCATGCTCAATTATTAAAACACTCCACCCAGCCAAGCAAAATGTGTCAGCTGAATTAATTCAGCCAGAGAGGTAATTATTAGTGTTGACCTATGAGTTTACTTAAAGCTTGGAAATATATTCTAAAAGGTGATTCTGATCTTCAGCCAGGATTAAGAAAGCTCTAGTTCCTTTAAAAAAAAAAAAAAGATGTGATTGCTCCATGGAGAGTAATAGGCTATCCAAAAAAAACCTGCAGAGATCTAAACATGACAGCATTCCTACAGAAAATCCAAGACTGCTGTCTTTCTAAGTAACTACAGAAGGATGCTTTAATATCTTACCATCTCAGTTTTCCTAAGACTTGAAAAGAGGGAGAAAAAAACCCAAGAACTGGAAGAGGTGCTTCCCTACTAAGCCTCACCGTACCCTTCAAACAAACCCTGACACTCCTGCCCCAGCTTTCTGCCAAGTTATTTTTTTAATTCTTTTTGTGGCTGGCTGGTAGGGGGACCTGAACCTGTGATCTAGGTGTTATAGCACTGTGCTCTAACCAACTGAGCGAACCAGCCAGCCCTCAAGTTCCTTCTATTGAGGTGGAGCAAGGACTGCAAAAGCTCCTGGGAGTTCAGGAGGAGATGCTAGATGGGCTGCCCTCCACCAACTCAACTGTGGAGGACAGGGTGGCAGGGAAGCCCGCAAAAGCATGACCTCACCCTGCCAGTCTGTTCCTTCCCACCATAGACCTGGTTAAAAATAGAGCCACTGTAACAGTACCAGGAAATTCAACTGGCTTTCCCGTGACTCAGAACCACCTGGCAACTGACCAGGAATTTATTTAGTTCACAAATATGAATATTCATCAGCACCTACTGTGTAAAGCAACTCCTTGCAAGGATTAGCAAGGGAGAGTCACTCCTGAATCCTGCCCTCAAGGGGCATCCAGAGTAGCAGAGAAGATCAGGCAGGGGAGAGTGAAGATGCCTCAGGAAAGGTCCCAGTGCAGCTTCCTGCAGTTCCCAGAGGAGGGAAAAATTACTTCAGGCTGCGAAGGAAGAACCAGCTTCCTGGCTGGAAGACTTCAGACCTCATACACATATTGGTAAAGGAGTGGGCTTTCCAGGAATGAGGACCAGGGGGACAAAGGCTTGGAGGCTTGGTGTTTCTCTAGAAATCAGGCCTTACATAGGAGAAGATAGGACAGAAATCAGAGCTTACAGAGTAGACAGAGAATTTAAGTAAGTGGTAGTTTGGTGGTTTGCAGTTATTCCTTACAGGCATAAAAGTTTGTTTCCAGAAAGAAAAAAAAAAAAAAATTGCTAAGGATAATATCAAGTCCAGACAATCCAAGACTAAAAATCCCTCTGTGAATTGAAAACATATGCCCATGCAAAAACTTGTCCATGAATATTCACAGCAGCATGATTCACAATAGCCAAAAACTGGAAATAACCCAAATGTCCCTCAACTGATGTATGCAAAAAACAAAATGTGGTAGATCAATACAATGGAATATTATTTGGCTGTAAAAAGAAATGAAGTACTGATACAAGCCACAACGTGGATGGACCTTGAAAACATGGTGCTAATTGAAATAAGCAAGTCACAAAAGACCATATGTCGTATAATCCCATTTATAAGAAATGCTCAAAAGAGGCAAATCCATAGAGACTAAAAATAGATTAGTGGTTGCTTGGGGTTGGAGGGAGGGAGAAATGGGGAGAAACTGCTAATGGGTACAGGGTTTCTCATTGAGATAATGAAAATGTTTTGGAATTAATATAGTGATGATGGTTGCACAACTTTGCGAATACACTGAGATCCAATTACGGTATGTGAATTATGTCTTAATTTTAAAAACCTCTCTGTGTGGTGATGGTTGAACACCTGCAAGTTAATTCCCTGAGCTTTGTAATAATGAAACCCACACTTAAAAGGCCTAGTTTTAGGATTAGATGAGATGGTGCGTATCAGACACTCAGCCTGAATCCTGGCATGTAGTAGGTGCTCAGCAAATGTTAGCTGTAGGTGTAGTGGTGGTGGCACTAATGGAAGTAGTAGCAGCAACAGTGATTGAGATTGGAGCAATGGTGGGTATGATACGTTTCAAATGTAGAAGTAAAACAGAAATGATGAGCTGGAGGTCTCAAGTTCAGAGCTGGGTTTACAGACACACAAAATATGACAGGAGAAACAGTTAAGATCAAAGAGGAGGCTGTGTTAGCCAAAACTAATTCCAGGATGGGTCGGCCTCCAGGTCATCTCTCGATATTTTCCCCTCCCTTTTCACGAGTTGCTATGTCTAACAGCAAGACTGTGCTCCATTTGTTACTTTAACTCTATGAACCAAGCTGGGAACCATCTAAAAGTCTCTGGTAAATTCTATCATTCTGGCTGGGCAGAGACTCGGAGTGCACAAGCATTACTAGTGTCCCACACTTTCAGCAGTTCAGAAATTCCTCCCAAGGATGGATCCCACTCACTCCCACTACTCCTCCCCCACTCTGCCCCCACCCCTGTCCCTCCTTACCCATCTACATTGCTCTCTCACTTTCTCTCAAGTACACACCCACAGTCATGTTTTAAATCATGCCAGATTCAGATGGGAGTCTTCGGGTGACAAGACTGAGTATTTTTAGGCCAGCTTCAAAGCAAACAGTGCTCAAAAAAATTGATGAATTGAAGGAAAGAAAGTGTAGGGGGAATGTGGAAGGCCAAATCTGGTGAGGACTTATTTGGGGGGAGGCAATACATTCGGGTGATTACCTAAAGATATATCCACGTCAACATTTGATATATGCATGTCAACATTTAAATTAAGGTCTCTAATTTTATGTTTTGATTTTGTGTGTTAAATTGTAATTTCTTTTAAGCTACAATACCAGCAAGCAGATTTAATAAGAACATTTTTAGTGGCTCCAGCCACCTTCACTAAATTTATCCAAAAGCCTTGCAAAATTAAAATCTGGCTGCAGCATAACTAGAAATACTGACTCTGCAGTATAAAGGGGAACCATTGAACTTGTAACTCTAGAGGGGACCAAACAGTAACAAACTCCCTCCAGAATGAAGTTCACAACTTTGGGATGCCTTATTTCTCTACTCATGCAACAGTCTTGCTAAAACAGAAATTTACTTTATGACACACATTTATCTCTTCATTAAAAATGACAATCAATTCATTAAAATGCTGTGACATTTCAAAACTAGCTAAAGTATTATATTTTGTTATATTTTCCTATTTAAATATCTATTCCCTTCTAAGTATTTTTCTTAATATGTACAGTAATCATGATCACTTTTTAGCTTGTAAGACATTCCAAAAATAGAAACAGTGTTTTTCTATTTTTAGCTCAGGCTATAAAGTTTATGCAAATAATTTTCTCTCTGAAGTACTGTACACATGTTTCAAATTCATGGAAAAACACAGTGGTAATGAGCTCATAAAAGAGAACATAGTAAAAATTTAGAGTCAAAAGACTTTGACATCCACACCCTTTGTTTAAATAAACATAAGCTCTCAGCTTCAAACTCAGATATTTTATCATAATTTGTAATGAAAACATTTAAAACATCACTTTACATAGCACTAATTTCACCAAAAAATTACTTTTTTTCTAAACTGAAAATTATGTTTCTCCTTAAAAAATAGGACTGAAAAATATCAATTCATATTTCCTTATCAAATCTATAGTGAATAAAAATCTGACCCATACTTCCTTTTTCCCCTTCTTCCATATTAAATCATAAATTCCTATTTTTCATAAAGCGGTTTAGCTTATCTTTGATTAAGGTGATTTCTCACTTCTATAACAATTTCTATTTATTTACCGTAATCAAATTCCTTTAAAATTGCCAAGTTTTAAACACAATTGAAGCTCTTTGTAAATGTCCTCACTCTTTTCAAAGCCTAAATTTGTGTGTCTCAGTATTTTGGGTCACAAGGCACAACCAGCACCTGGAAAGAATGGTGAGCCTTCTGTGTTTGTTACTTGTGCCTAATAGAGAGCCACGAACCTCTGCATAGATGCGCAAGACAATTCATATTTCTGATTCCTTGCTGGTAGCTTGAGATTCTGACAGAAAGTCCACCAAGGCATGTACACTTGCATTTCACAAAGAGTGTGCCTGTTCATATTCAGCACAGTTTTCAGGTGCACTGAGTAAGCACCCATTCCAGAACATAAGACCCAAGTGCCATGTTCCTAGGTAAACACCCCTCTAAAAAACATGAAGATAAAAGGTCTGTCTGGGTCTAGTGCTTAGCAAAGGAATGCATAGATTATAAAATAAACCATCATCTGCACCCTAGTCTCTATGCGCAGCTAGAGAAGCTACATAATTGAAAACAACCTCTATTGGCTTTGACAGGAGATGTGAGGGCTGAGAAGATATAAGAAGGAAATCGCTTCTCTTTTCCATTTGTGATAGAAGCTCATTCAATTTCTTAAATGCTTTTAAGTGGGAAGGTCTGAGTCACTGCTCTTCTCACCTGGAATTTTTCAAACATGACAGGGATTATGCGCTGGGCAAGGTGAAAGTAAAATTCAGCTTTCAGATGAGGGTCAGGAGTCATCTAAATGATCCAATTGATTTGAACATGGGCTTCTGGGGCCTTTCTCTCTATGAGGTAGCACAGGGTGAACAAGAGGTCAGGCGTCCAGGTACAAGCTGCTAGCTTCTACCTGTGGCCAACCAGCTGTGTGACCTCAGGCAGTTCATGTTGCATCTCTAGACCTGTTTCCACCTTGTAAATTGTGGAGGTTAGACTTACGTTCTCCAAGGTCCCTTCCAAGCTTCCTTCAGGAACGTTATAAAATATGTGCTAAATTAAATGCCTGTGATGGGTTTGTGCCTTGCAGCCTTAGCTGGGTATGGGAAAGCGGGAGCAGTTGTCCTCCCTGTAAAAAGCTGGCCAGGCTGGGGACTGGAGGACCCTGACCCCCCAGTGCCCAGGAAATTCAGTTGCATGAGGTATGGCCCTTGCCAATGCCTAATGGGAACCTGATTCTTGAGTTAGATGTGCCAGTGGATCTAGGACAAGATTTAGAATCACCTTACGTGAAGCACATCACCCTGCTCCTCCTCTCCAACTGTGAGACTGTGGTGCATGGACTGAAGGCTGGGGGAATCCAAAAAAGGGGCACACAGCCCCCTGGGCCAACAAACAGTACTTTATAGTTGTGATTCATCAAGTGATGATTTCATGTATCAAACCTGGCCCACCAGGTGCATAGCACTGAACTGAGGCCATTGAAGTATCCATTAATTCATTCAGTCACTTACTAAATATCTTCTGTGCGTCCCCACACAACAGTCCCTAGGCATGCTACAGTAAACAAGCCACCTGCCCCTAGAGGAACATTGTATGGTCCAGTGGGCCCATACAGAAAGTAAACAGGAAATGGCATGACTGGGTGGTAAGTGCAGCTAGAAGGAACAGAGAGGGTGTTATGAAAGCATACAGAGAAGGCCCCAAGCCAACCTGTAGGTTTCAGCAGGCACCCAAATGCCAAGTAGAAATTAGCTACTAGAGAGTAAAAGAGGAAAGACATTATGCCTACTCTACAAAGGAGCAGAATCTGATATCTGACTTTGAATTACAGCATTCTTGTTTTCCAAGTTTTTTTTTAATTATAAAATATTTCTCCAAAACTTAAATGGTGTAATATAACAGATACCCATGTAGCAACTACCCAGTTTTAATAGTTTTAGATATTTTGTACATAGGTACATATATGTATTTTTTTAAGAAGTAAAATGTTACTTATAGAGTTCTCCCTCTATTTCAAGAGGTAACCACCATCCTGCACTGGGTGTATCTTTCCCCCTCTCTTTTTACATATTAACCCCATAGGTGTCAATCCACAAACAATAAAAGTAGTATTCTGTGCTTTTCAATTTTTTCCTACATAGTAACATAGTGTATATATAATACTTTTTTTAACAGACATATAGATGTTTTATTTTTTTATTTTTGCAATAGCAACAACACCCTTATAGTTGTCTCTTTGTATACATGTCCAATTGCTGGGTGTCCCAGTTAAAGCTGTTATAATAAATTACAATAGACAGGGTGCCTTAAACAACAAACACTTATTTCTCACAGTTCTGGAGGCTGAAAGTCCAAGATCAAGATGCCAGCAGATCTAGTGTCCAGTGAGGACCTGCTTCCTGGTTCACAGACAGTAGCCTTCTTGCTGTGTCCTCACATGGCGAAGACAAAGAGAGGAAGCAAGCTCTCTTGTGCTACTTCTTATAAGGGCTCTAATCCCATCATGAGGGCTGCTTCCTCATGACCTAATTACCTCCCAAAGGCCCCACCTCTTGAGAAAGAAAAGTGACCCAGAACAATCTGAGCCATGTGAAGTCTACAAAACTTAACAGGCCCAGAGAAATATGAGCATAGGGCTTTAATCATGTCCCCAGTGCCCATGTCTGGGGAGAATGCTAAAGGCATGTTTTGGCAATAGAATCCAGATTAGCTGCCATCACCAGAGGTTATAAATTATCTAAATGTTATCACAAGTTGTACAATGCTACCCTCACTTTCTTTGTTGCAATGTTCTGGAATTTATGACAAAGAGCAATGTAGAGCCAATCAGTACCTTATATTACTTTAATGAACCAAAGTAAATTATTGACAAACAACTTTGGAACTGCCCCTTAACTTCTTTTTTCCCTTTAAAAGTCTTTTAAAAGTAACTGCTGCGGGCTGAGCCCGTGGCGCACTTGGTAGAGTGCTGCGCTGGCAGCGTGGCGACGCTCCCGCCGCGGGTTCGGATCCTATATAGGACTGACCGGTGCACTCACTGGCTGAGTGCCGGTCACGAAAAAAAAAAAAAAACGACCAAAATAAATAAATAAATAAATAAATAAAATAAAAGTAACTGCTGCCAGTTAGAACACATAATCAGAGCAACTTGAATCCGTGTCTACTGGGCTGCTGTCCACAAATTTGGCCCAAATAAACTCATTGTTTTAAATAAACTTAGTTTCTTCCTTTAGGTTGACATTTCTAACGCGATCCCATTGGAGGTTAGGGTTGCAACATATGAATTTTGGAGGGCCACAAACACCCAGTGAGTTAAGCGTATTTCCATCTTCACCTTTACTGTCCCTGGCCATATTATCTGCAGAATAGCCTTAACCAATTTATACTCCCACCAGCAGTGCCTGTGTTCCATTTCCTCATATCCTCCCCAATCCTGAAGTTCTGCAAATCTAATGAGTATGAAATGTTTTCTTACTTTAATCTACCTTTCTCTGGTTGCAAGTGAAGTTGACCATCTTTTCATGTGCTATGTAGTTATTTACATTTCTTCTGTAAACTGCCTGTTTCCATTATCGGCCCATTAGTGGGTTGTCTTTATATATATATAATTGATTTGTAGAAATTTATTATATATTCTATAGATTAATTCTTAAATTGTTCTTTGACTTAAAAATTGTTTATAAACAATACTACTAAGTGAATCAGTTAAAAAATAAGAGTAATCTAATAAAATGCACAGCTTCAACTAAATGATTTTTATTGACTTTAGCAATGGACCTGGTTTGTATTTTTGTAATGGTTTCATATCCCACGCCCTAGGGCATCATAGCCAAAGAGATGCCTGTAAAGAAGAATTCATGTTCATTGCCAAAGAGATAATTAAACTAAATGATGAATGGCTATCGTGGAAAGGTTAAAGACCCTCAGAAAAGCTGCAAAGTATTACCCTGTGCTGACCACAGACATACTTTAAGTCAAAGACCAGCTTATCACTGGACTTTGGGTGATTTTCGAAACATTTTTTTTTTTTTTTGGTCCAACTTTTGGTCAATTTCACTTATTTAAGTTTAGAATTTTCTTTTTATCATCCTTATAATAACCCCTCCAAATCAGTAATAATATAACCAAAAATTATTATAACTATTGACATCCTCATAACTAAATCCACAGGATATTAAACTGGAAAGTTATCATATAGCTGAACTTCTTTATTTACAGGTGACACAACTGAAGACTGAGAGGTTAAGTAATTTATTCATTCATTTATTCATTCAACAAATATTTTTTGAGTTTCTATTCTAGCGCATATCATTTAGGTGCTTACTTAGGCTTCCTTCCATTCGGCTCATGCTAGGCTGAGAAGGGAAGACGTGGGAAGCTCTTGACCTAACCCTGGCCTTTTTTCCTTTGTCCTTTGCTATTTCCTGTCTCCTGTTTCTCTGTGCAAGTTAATTATGTTCACATATTCCAAAAAGTGGGGGCCTTAGTGGGGAAGGGTTGTGGAAGCAGGGGACAGCTGGAGGAGAATTTTATATTTAAATAGAATTTTAATTATAGTAGAAATTGTTGGGTGTGTAATAACTTAGCGCCTAGTGCATGATCTGGGAGGCAGATGACTTCATGCAAAAGGCTCAGGCCTGATTTCAGACAGACCTGAATGGGAATCTCAGCAGCACCACTTTCCATTAGCTGTGAAGCTTGGGCAAGTTACTTAAAGCCTCCTTCCACATCCATACAGTAGAGGTAACGCCCATCTTTTCAGCACTGTGAAATGATCAAAAACCACTTACATAAAGCGCACAGCAAACAGTAAAAACATAGCAGCCACCTTTATAACACTTTCTAGTTGATAATGTACTTTGCCTACACGATTTCACTTCTTACTAACCTTTAATAAATTCAAGTCTTCCACTTTTCACTAAAGCAGTGTCCTCAAAGTTCCTCTAACTGCAAGATACCAAGATGTTTCACCCTGACTTACCCCTTTTGCCAGCTCTGGTCTTTTAGTAGTGGAATCTAACTCGTAGTTGTAGGGAGAGCTGAGAGGCCCTATCTGGGTAATATGACTGCTAATGATGTCTGCCATAGGCACAGGACACTGGAGAGTTGGAATGGCATACATTTGCCAACCCAACTCCAACCTGGTCCAGATTTAATTCACAGCAGCAGAGGGTCGCTTCTGTTTCTAAGGCCTAGAGATAAGTGGAAGGCAGTTTTGCAGAGATCCCTTTCAAATCAATAATAAATGTTTGTTCTCCAATTCATTCCTGGAATCTTTGACACATGGCTATATGTGTGCCCGCATTTTGAGCCCATAAGCAAAAATATACTTATTTATTTGCATATGGGCACCTCAAATACAAAGGGCCATTCAAAGATATTATTAGAACTCTTACTTTAACATGTGACAGCTAGCTAGTAAGTGACAGAGCCATGACTTGGACCTGGTGTATCAATCAATTGATGTAACCATTACATGGAGCTTGTGAACTCAAATGCCATCAAGGGTCAGGCAGGCAATGTAAATATGTTAAATGCCTGGTAGAAGAGGGGAGAGGGGAGATGGGTGGGGTAGAGCATGCATGCCAATCTACGGGCATTCAGATTGAATCGTTTTTCTTCAAACACTATAGCAGGCATATTTTTAAAAAATGTTTGCAGCTACCTGTCTGCAATGCTGCCCCCAGTATGCCATTAGCAGGAACTATTGCTAATTAATTGCCTTCTTTCCAAGTGTTTTGACACATTCATTTTTTATGAATAGCCTTATTATGGTTCTATGAATTTGGGCAGAAAAAGTTAAATAAAAGTTGTAGTACATGTGTGGTAAAGAAGGGGCAAAGAAAGACTGGTCTAGAGGTGTGAAAGCACATCCAATCCAGGAAAACTTTCTGGAGCAGGTTGTTGCTTTGCTGCCCACGGATTTGTCACCCCTTTTCCCCTGGGTGATGGAGCCACCAAAGATTACTCAAAGCTCATCTCTTCTGAGCAGTGAGAAGCCCTGAAAAGGGGTTAATCTCCCGGAACCCTCAAGAGAGAGGCATTCCTTCCATTTGGGAAATTAACCATGAATTGGGGTTTTCTTCCCGCATTTATTCTCCAGAACAGGAAGTTACAGGAAAAGAACATAGGTGGAGTTTTTGCTAAGTACAGTTTAACAAGTTTAACAATAGAAGCTGGTAACATGCAGTAAAACAAGCAAGGTGACCTTCCATAATGCAGTTTGCAACAAAAGCTTGATTTTAGCAAACATTCTTTTCTTATAGCAATTTCCCAGTATCCTCACATATCACTCAGTAACCTGTCTGTCTTTGAGCCAGCAACCTTGCTGTGTTACAAGTCTTTATCTTACAACAGAGACTATAGCCTGGGGAAAATTTCCTGTCCTTTGCAAGGTCAATAATTGAAACTGCAAGGCTTTGGAAAAACCAGGCCCTGTGAAGTACATTTGCTTTATGCATACTCCACAGAAATGACATCTGAGCTGGGAGAGATGGAATGATTTTCTTAAGAAAAGGAAGAAAAAACCTCTCCAGATAAAAGAAACAACAATGGGCAAAAAGAGGAAAGCTTGTCTACTGGGAAAAATAAACAGTCCCATTTTACTACAGAACAGAGTACAGAATCTTGGAACTAGAGGAAAAAGTATAAAGAATCATTTGAGACCAAATATGGCCAAGGTTCTTGACTGCCAAGCTAAGGAATCTGGTGTTTATTGGTTTGACATGAAAATGGACTGCTCAGAGAATGGATGTTCTAGGAGATGAATCTGCTTTGTTGATCTTACAGACTCTTTCCTAACATGAAGCATATTTTTTTCCTAGACAACTTCAAATCTGAAAAATTTGTCATTATTCTTAGCATATGTTTTTAAAAGTAAACTTGTTCACCGTAAATGTATATGAGAAAGGGGGCATAAAAAATGGCAGCAAATCCAGCAACTGTGGCCATCTGTGTTTCTGTTGCTCTAAGTAGAGATCAGCAAAAATAGCATTTTAAAAAACATATAACTCTAGCTGAAGTCATATTTTCCAGTGAAGGCTTCCATGAGTGACTGCTGATAATTTCATCCGGCATTTTAAAATATACCATCTACAAGATATCATGAAAAACTATCATCTTTTATATTATAAATGGAGGAATGGAAGGAAGAAAAAGAAGGAAGAGAGGGAGGAAAATAATACGTAGTTTGTCAGGAAATATAAATCAAATGTCAGAATTAACCTTCTTAAAAGTGATAACGAAGAAAAACACCACACAGCCTGTTCTGAACTTTTATAAAGAAGCGGTGCAGGACAAAAATAAATAGGAGTTTAGAGTCAGAAAGGCTATGTTGGAATCTCAACTCTCTCCACTTCCTATATATTCTTGTCTAAAGATAAACTTCCTCATCTCTAAAAGTGTGGTTTTATCACTTCAATGATTGTGAAGGATAAAAGCATTGTGTAATATCATGTATCACATGGTTCCTTATTTTGGAAAGGAAGTGCTATGCCCGCCACATTGTGTTGCTGCAGCCATGGTACTATCAAACTCATCAGCTGCTTACGTTCTCCCACCCCATGGAGGGAGTCCAGATGTTTATGCAGCCAGCCTGATCCTTCATGCAAGGGGAGGCAGGCAGGCAGTGGTGCAGATAACCCCAAAGACCAGATAACAATAATCCTTTATGTTTCACTGTGGCCTACAGCAAGTGACGTCGCCAAGGAATTCATTACTGTACTCCTCTCCTCTTAAGTTAATATTAGATGGGTTGGCACTCCTGAGCACACCACAGGAAGTCAAGGGAAAAAGACACAGAATGGAAATACAGGGAAAACCATTTGGTGGTTTTAAACATGTGATAGCAAAGCACATTGAGGATAATCTTCTGGAAGTTTGTCCATTGATCCACAGATATTTATTGAGCACCCGTTTAAGGCCAGGCACTGTCCAGGCTGTGGGGATCTGTCTGTGAATAAAACAAAAACTCCTGCCCTCGTAAAACTCACATCGTAGTGAAGAGAGAGACAGTGAACAAAACAAACTTTTAAATGGCATAAAAGTTCATTAAAAGCAGACTGTATAGCCATAATGTATGTACACAAATAGAGCGAAAAGGATAAACTTTGAGGTAAAGCTCTTATAGTTAACACTGGTTATTCTTGCAGCACAGGTGCTCATGACAAATAAAGGGCAGCAATTTTTGTGGAAAGAGTAACAATGGAAACTGCACATTGCGGTTTTTATACATGTATATAGAAACAGAGGTATGTATGTATGTAGGAATCTCTCAATATGTCTATATTACCTGTGGAAAAAAATTGGGGGAGGCACACTCTCCAGAAGCAAGATAGAGGGGCAAGTCCTTTTTTACTTTTGACAGTTTCTTTAACTTATCAGATTATAAATGGTTTTTAACTTGCTTATGTTTTACAATATTTTTCAAATAAATAACAATTAAAACTAAATTAAAGAGGGATGAGACAGTTCTATATGTACAGACAGAAATCAGTTCATAACACATTAAGTGGAAAATCTAAATTACAAAGCTTTGTGTCACATGATTATATTTGTGTTAAATACATAGATTTTTTTAAATGTCAAGTAGTATTAGACAGCTGAGTGAGTTATCCCTCAAAGTCTCAGTGAATCATCTTTCTTCCTTATCGCCCACATACAGCATCACGAAGTAGAGATTTCTGCCTCAGAGCAGCCTCCAAATGTATCCCCGCCTCCATTCCACCTGCCACTGTGCTAGGTCGGTCTCATTGTCTCTCACGTGGATCACTGTAGAGGTCTCCTTACTGGTCTCAGTCCATCTTCCACATGGCTGGTTTACTTAAAACACAAATCTGATGATGTTACTACCGGGATTCCCCAGTGACAACTAGATTACATCCATTCTTGACATGACTTCCAGACCCTTCCAAATCTGGTCTCAGCCTACCCATGGCAGATACTGATTCCTAACTAACAACATTCTCCCATTTCCTCTTTACTAGTAAAACCCTAACTTTGTTCAGACAATGGATAGAGATCCTTGATCTCAGCTTTAGCCCCAAAGGATGTTCATAAGTTGGCACATAGTAGGCAATCAATTTTTTTTTACTGAATGAATGGTATAAAGTAGTCACATTAATCCTATTCCTCTTCCCAAGTGATTAATCTAAAAGTCAACATGTCACCCAGTCCTGGCCAATGAGATACTAGAAGACGTCTGCCCCATCCTTCCTGCTTGGAACTCACTTGTGCAAGGAGCTACAGCAGCCATCGTGAAACTGTAAGGCCACAGACTAAAAGGCCAAAGTCAACATGCTAAGGATGTCAGAGTGCAACGAGATGAAAGACAGTGTTACTGATGATGTAGACCCAGCCACTTTGGAACTGCTTGCCTCCAGACCCTTATTAAGGAAGATAATTAAATATTGTTATTGCCTAAACCACACTTTAACGTGCCTATGAATCACTTGGAAATCTCATTTAAATTCTGATTCAGTAGCCCTGAGGTGGGGCCCAAGAGTCTGTATCAATAACAGGCTCCCAGGTGGTGTTGCTAAGGACCACATTTTGAGGAATGACATAAACCACTATAACTCAAGCATTCTATTACTTTTAGCTGAACTCATCCTTACTGTCCACTGTCCCTCCCCACACACCAAGCTAATCACACTAACCATCCAAACTGTTCTAAATACACAAACAGCCTCCCAGGCTTGTGCTCATCTCTCCTTTGAGGGAGCTATAAGCTTTTGATGATTTTACCACTACTCTACACATCAGCCTTGGCCACTTTTTTCACTCAGTAACCTGTATTTGCACTTTCCCAAATACGTATTCTACAATCTTTTATTGAAGTCATAATTAAACAATTAACAGTGACACATTTAATAGGCATAATGATTTTAAAAGACCTCAAACTTAATTGCAAAATTCTGAATTCCCTAGTAGATTTTATATACTATACTACATAACCAGTTGTGTTCCAGTTAAGTAATGTGGGAATTAAAAACTACAGGAACAGTGATACGTAATATGGGAGTTAAAACTACAGGAACAGTGTTCTATTCCCAGTAATGACATGCAAGCACCTCTTGGTGAAGCTTTCATTGCACATAGCACTTTGAAAACAATTTTTATAAAGTCCGACATTAAGATGTATGAGCTTAAAACTGAGCTCAGAAGAATTATTCATGATCACTCCCAGATTAAAAACACCATTCCTCTCTTTTCTGTCCAAGAAATTCCTACCTGGTTCTATTTCATTAATTAACAACATGCTTTTCATATCACACTGTGGTATTCGAAAATTTAGCACTCATACTTTCAACCCCAACTTCTCAGAAAAGGCACCAATTACTATATCTGAATGCAAAGCATGTCTATATGTATAGCAGGAGAGGAATGCAGAAGATGTGGCTTGGTAACCACTATCCATAGCTGTCATTGTACCCTGCACAGTCATCAGCATATCATAAATCAAATGTGTGATTTGATTTGATTTGACTTCCACTGAAATAAGCACAATTTCTTCACAGCCCCGATTAGCTCAAGACTGTCACAAAATCCATGCAAATGACAAGGCCACATGAGATAATTGAAAAACTAAGACTCAGGCAATGAAGGTTTTCATTTAAATTCCATCAACAATTTAGCACAAGATTATCATCCCCCTCAAAATCAACAGAACTTTAAATCACATATTCAGAAGTTAAAAAATCTGAAAACTACCCCGTGACATCCCCAACGGACTCAGTGAAGATCACAACAAAATCTCGGACACAGGATAAAATCATCTCAGGGCCACTAGGATGAACTAGAAGATTCTAGGTTACTAATGACAACAGGCTTTGTGACAATCTTGATGTTGCTGACACTGGTAGCTCACTGTTGCTTTCTAGGTAAGACCTTCTTCCTCACCTTCTCCTCCACCTCCTTTAAAAGTCTCCTAAAGCGATGATGAACAATTATAACCCGGGGAAAGGCTTATTCAGAGCCTGAGAACTCTTTGGTAATAGTGTACAGATTTGTACAGTCAGAAAGGGGGACATGGTAGAAGTACATGTCCGTTATCAACTGAACTCCATGCCAATATTCTAAAAGCTGAACATCTTAATTTAATGATATACTCCTGTGGTCAAACACTGTGACCTCTTATAGACCTTCAGTGTTTTATTCTCCTGGACAAATACTATAACCACTTTATAGATCCTAAGTGTTTTACTGAACAGACCTCTTCCAAATGTTCATTTTAAACATCCTATTCAACTATTCTTTTGCAAGTTTGCTAATTTATAACCAGAAGGCCCAATTCTCTATCTTTGCTGAGTATCACCACATTCCCTCTTCCCTAGCTGAATGTCATGCGGCTCCTCCCCCCCACTGCTGACCACAGAAGATAAATCTTGCAGGGGGTCTTGGGTACATTCAGTCTAAGCAAGCCCCATGGCTCCTGACAAAGCCTCAGGCTAAGAAGCAGAGAGACTGGAGTTGAAGATGAGAAGCTTCCAGCATGCACCTGTAGCTGAACTCAAAGGTGGGCCAATAGAAAGGGAGCCAGGCATCCACAGCATGTGCTACAACATCTATGTGCCTTAGAAGCCTCATTTATAATAAGAATAATAATATCAGCATATAGATTAGTATAAGAATTATACTGGAAAATATATATCAACCTCACAAGAAGTGCCTAGCACATATGAAGTGCTCAATACACAATTTTCCTAAATACTAATTAGGAACCACTGTCATTGATACCTGCAGCCTAAGTCTAAATTCTTTAGCACACAGGAAAATATTTCAAAAGAGTCCCCACATATTTTGTTAAATACAAAAGAACCCAGATGGCTTGCAAATAAATAGAGAGCCTTCTGCTTGGATGGTATTTGTGCCTATGATCAATATCTGCCTTTTTCTTCACCAGTTGAACTGTCAGTTGTTTAAACAAACTGATTGAGAATAGCAGCATTGTTCATAATAGCCAAAAAATGAAAACAACCCACGTCCATCAACTGATGATCAGATAGACAAAATGTGGCATATCCATACAACGCAGTATTATGCAGCCATAAAAGGGAATGAGGTACTGACACATGCTACAACATGGATGAATCCTGAAAACAAGTAAAAGATGCCAGGCACAAAAAAGATTTATATTGTATGATTCCATTCATGTGAAATGTCCAGGAGAGACATATCTATATGCAACAGAAAATAGATTAGTGGTTGACTAGGTCTTGGAGGAGAAAGGAAGGGAGGGAACAACGAGGAGTGACAGCTGATAAGTACAGGGTTTCTTTTGGGGTGCCAAAAATATTATGAAATTAAATTGTGATGATAATGTTGTGAATATACTAAAAGCCACTGAATTGTATGTTTTAAATGGGTGGATTTTATGGTGTGTGAATTAATAAGTGAATGAGAAAAGACAAGTTCCTGTACTTAATAAAGAATGCCCACAAAATGTTCTCAGTGGAGGCTCTTCTCCCCATGCCCAGGGCTCTCTGTCCGCCCCCCACTGCTCCTCTGACATGTGGCCTCTTACAGTCTTCTCTCTGGGCCTGCCTGTTCTTCTTGCTCTATCTCCACACTCTTTCCTATGTGGGGTTCAGGTCCTAGAGTCAAAGTGCATCCTGGCCACACCAGCAGCTGGCTTTGTGACCTTGGGCAAGTTACCTAACCTCTCCGGGCTTCAGTTTCCTCATCTGCAAAATAAAGATAATAATAGTGCCTACATATTATTACTATTACTACCATTATTGTTGTTATTAACTGACATTTTATACTTACTGTTTTTGGGGGGGGTGTTTTTAATACTTTTTTTTACAATAAACTATATATATTTAAAGGGTGCAACTTCATGTGTTTTGACATATGAACACGTCTGTGAAACCAGCACAATTTACCAAACATTTCCGTCACCCCCAAAAGTTCTTGTGCCACTTTGCAATCCATCTCTCCCTCCATTCTCTCTCCAGACAACCACTGGTGCATTTTCTCCACTAAAGATTAGTTTGCATTTTCTGAGTTTTATATAAATGGAATTATATGGCACGTACTCTTTTTATGGGAGCGAGAGGGGATATCTGCTTTGTTTCATTCAGCATAATGATTTTGAGATTTCCCCAGTTGATATGTGCATCAATAGTCCAATTCTTTTCATTGCTGAGTAGCATTCCACTTACCACCTGTTGACCGACATCTAGGTTGTTTTTAGTTTCTAGATTGTTTTCCATTTTGGACTATTACATATATAGCTACTAGGAGCATTAGTGTACAAGACTTTGTACGTACATGTATTTTCATTTCTCTTGGGTAAATACCAGAGTGGAGTCCTGCAGCTGTACCGAAATTTTGCAAAGCCCAGTAGAAGATAGGGCTCATGGCATGTGGGCAGAAAAGACAACTGGCATCAGCACTGCTATGACTTCCGCTCCCACATGCTTCTCTAGACGCCCCCAGTCCCTGCTGCTCCCACCACAGCTCCCACTTCTCCTCCCGCCTCCAATTCAGCTTCCTCTTTCTGCAGCTGATGCCTCCAATTCTTTTCCTTGGGTCACTACTGACCTTTCAATGCCCCGGTCATAATCTAGCCTCTTTGGAACACAACAGAATCGATCACTTCCTGCTCAGACAAAACAAGGGCATTATTTTAACAGATTCATATCATACTGGTTTTTCCAACATTTCTAGTCTACTGAGGATTGTTTGTAAAACGTTTAAAATACCAAGGAAGAGAAAATTAAATTTCAAGAATTTCAGACTATATTGCCTTCACCTATTTTTTACACGTTTCCACTGTAACTGGTACCTTCTTTTATTTATTTATTTTTTTTGGCACCTGGCCATTATAGGGATCTAAACCCTTGACCTTGGTGTTACAAAGCTGTGCTCTAACCAACTGAGCTAACCAGCTAGCCCATAACTGGTGCCTTCTTTTAAACAGCCAGTGTTTCTTTGTAATAAATAAAATTTTATGCCTTTCTGTCATATTCATTACAGCTTTGCTATAATCACATGTTGTAAAAGAATACTTTTTAATGAAGGCCTATCTGTGTTATAAACACTCAAAATGTCCACGTTCTCAAATGTAACACAGCTGACTTTCATGTTGGCTGTGACTCCAAACTGGAATTGTCTCAAATAATTTACATTTAAAAATTATCAACCCATATCTGTTCATTAGTTTCTATCAAAAAGACTGAAAATTTATCCTATTTCACGAGTGTAAAACAGAACTTCTATCAGCTAAGGTACTAATAAGGCAGCGATTTCAGACATAAAGGCATTGTACGGGAATCCTAGGTGTTACATCACCATCGAATTGTATCTGCTCACGTCTCTCTAGAAATACTGTGGACTGCTTGTTTGGTAAAGAAAAAGCACACAGCACCCTTCAAAAATTACACATGCAATATGTTTCACTGATATAAACCTGGGCACATGGCAACAGAGAGCAAAGCAGGCTGGACTGAAGTGCTGGCTTTTGCTTCTAGGCTCTGGAGAGGTCACATTGGTTACCAGTCTGAGGCCTATTTGGGGGCCAATTTTGGTGACTGATTTAGGTTAGCCATGTCACAACCTGCAATGCATTTACCCAACCTCATTTAACTACACTACTGTGTTTATAGCTGTAACATATGTTTTTTCATATATTTCTTACAAATAAAATTTATAACAACCAGTTCCACTTTGTTAAAATTCAAATCACTTATTTGAGCAACACCTCTCTGTTCTTTGTTCATATTGTCTCCTATCTCAGTGTCTATATTTGCACTGTCCCACCACTGTGGGGCACCTGAGCACTGCTCTCTGTGCACTAAAGTCACTCACCCACTGACATAACAAAGAAAATGAACAGATGCACACTCAGAACTCACTTTTCTGGCAGTCAGTGGAGGATGGATTAGTTCTAGAACTTGATTTCTTTAAAATCCCAGAAAAATAAAGATTTTTTTTGTTTGTTTTTTAAGAAGCATAGAACTCTCTACATGAGACATCCTGAGCAAGGAGGCTGTCCCCTCGGTAACTTAAATCCACAGGGCAAAGGCACAGTGAACACCTTCCCTCCAACAGAACCCACATTTTGCTTACCCATCAACATGATAGATGCCAACACATCCCTGATCAATGTCAAGCAAGAAATACCCAGTATTATTGAACAGAGCACACACAAAGCACACAGCACCGAGAGCAAGTCTGCTTACCACTTACAGGGCAGGTAGTCCCCCTGAAGGTATAAACTACCAGCAACACCCCACATGGCCAGGTCTTCAGACTCCAAACACCCACTTTATTCCCAAGTAAAAAACATCAGACTACAAGCTTTATACATGTAAATTACAAGTACCTCATAACAGCTACAAAGTCCAGCCCTGTGCAGCTTAACAAATAATTCTCGCTCAAGAAGTTTCAAGAAAATATTCCCAACTAATAGCAATGGTTATTTCTTGGGGGGGAAGAGGGAGTGGAGAGTAGGGAGTGAACTTACATTTTTTACTTTACACCCTTCTGAATTGATTGAATTTTTATAGTAAGCATTTATTAACCCACTTAGAGTTTTTGAGGCTAGGCAGCATTGAATGACTTTATTAGGGAGAAATCCTAAAACAGGTGGCAGCATGGCCCCCTCTACTGACAGAGAACAAATATTCACTCTCCTGTTTTCTGGCAACTAATGAGCAGTCGACCTTGGGCCGGCCAATCAGATATTCCTGTCTAGGACTCTGAATCTCGAAGAAGTAACATCAAGTCACAGGGTCAGTGAGAGCTGACTCACAGGAAGGGGCTGTTACAAGTCCAGTGGCACTGCAGCTAATGACGAGCGGTGGCAGTGCCACGGACAGCAGAGTCTGGCAGCAGCAGTGTCAGTGCTACCCTTAGTAGGGTATTCCTATGATGCCACCTTGGCCGTGGATCTACCTGCCTGACCCCCCTTGGTGGCTACTCCTTTGTCAGACTTGATTCTCTAGACTTCACAATGATTCTGTGATAGATTCTCTTTCTGCTTAAGTCAGCCAGGGTTGGTTCTGGGGGCCGAAGAACCCTGACCTACAACTTGTTCATTCACTCATTCATTCTGTGAAGTATTTATTAGCTGCCTACTATGTGCGGAGCACTATTCTAGGCACGGGGATTCTACAGCAAACAAAACAGAAAAAAATCCCTTCCCTCAAGGAGATTATATTCTAGTGTATATCACTTCTTTCCAGACCCTGCCCTTCTTTTATCTTTCTCCAGAAGTCTGTTTTACTTAACTATTTACACTATCCCTCTATCCCTAAGCCAAGCTACTCCCTCTCAGCTCCTCTTGACATTAAGGAAGCAAGGACTTTCTAGCCTTGCTCTCGAGGTCAGGTCAAACTCTACTCTTAGACCCCATGAATGGTCATTCGTCATCATTCCACAAATACTAGCACCTAGGCTAATCCAGGCACTCTACCAGGAGTTGGAGATACGACGCTGAGCCAGTTGCTGCCCTCAAAGAGATTACTGTGCAGCAGCAAAGACAGACAACAGACATTTAAGTTCACTCTAAACACTGATCTGTGCCATAGCAGAGGAAGTACAGTGCCACAGGAGCACATAGTAGGAGCACCTCACCTACTTTAGGAAGGCGTCAGAGAAGGCTTCCAGGGGGAAGTGGTGTTTAAGCTGAGATCTGAGGGATGAGTTAAAGTTAGCCAGCTGGGGAGGATACAGAGGATTCCAGCCAGAAGGAATAGCACCTGTAATATTCTAGCAGTAGGAAACAGCACAGCACATTAGCAAAGACACAGAGTTTCAGTATGGTGGAGCCATAAAATATAAGCAGTTGGGAGGGGCAGGATAGTGGTTAAGGGGAGACTTGAGAGGTAGGAAAAGAATCTTCTTAGCTTTCCACAGCTTGATTCTCAGAACAATCAGAAGCCAGGCAAGAGCTTAAGTGGAGGGGGAGGCACAAAGGGGTATTGTCAAATCGCAAATCGGAAAGATCACTCTGGATGTGGTGTGCAACGAACTGGAGAGGGAAAAGATAGAGGCACAGAGATTTCTTAAGAGCGTGTCAAAGTAGTCCAGGTAAGAAATACCATGTCCTGGATTAGTAAGGGAGGAGAGATGAAAATAAGGAGAAATATTGGAAAGACATTTATTGAATATAATCAAAAGGACTTTCCTATCGATGGCTGGAGATGGGGTACTGAAGGAGACTGAGAAGTCAAAGATGACACCCAGGTGTCTGGTTTGGATAGCCAGGTGGACAGTGGGCCATTAATCAAAAAGAAACCAAATGCTGAGGAGGAAATGACTTTGTTCAGTCACATTCAGTTTGAGGTGACCAAGGGAACTGCCTGATTGGCAGCTGAATATATGGGTCTGGCTTTCCCCACAGAGATCTGAGCTGGGGCGGGGGTGGGGGGTCTAGGATCATGGGGACAGTTACTGAGGTCACGGGAGTAGTGAGATAACCCCGGAGTAAGTACAATCATGTGGCAGCCTTTATTATTGTTACTAATATTCACTGCTTCTCCCCAAGGAAGGATTAGACTTTGCCACGCTGTTGATGTCAGGCTTGGCCACAGGATTTGTTTTGGCCAATGAAACGTGAGTGGGAATGACATGTGTCCTTTCCTTTTTGAGTGAAAGCTTGAAGGTCAGCTCAAGGTTCTCCATGGTCTCTCTTCCCTTTGCTATGACAAGCAGCAACATTCCAGAGATAGAGGCTGCTCAGTCAGCATGGTCTCAGAATAAAAATTATAAGGAACCAAACTGTAGCCAACTCACAATGAACATGTAGCTAGAGCAAGAAATAAATGTTGTCATAAGCCACTGACATTTGGGGGTCATTTGTTACTGTAGCAAAACCAAGCCTAATCTGACAGATACAGGTGGGAAGAAAAGGGGGTTTATGACAAAACTCTGAGGAAAAGCAACATTTACAGGTCAGCAGGTAAAGTAGAGCCTACAAAGAAAGCCCCTCCTACGGTGGTCTCTCTCCCACAGAAATCTCTGCAAATTAGCCTGTTAGGCTCCTCTCTGCTGGCCAACTCAGGTTTCCATCCTACCAAAAGCAAATCTGCTTTTCTTTTTTTCTTTTCTTTTTTTTTTTTTTTGTCTTTTTTTGTGACCGGTAAGGGGATCGCAACCCTTGGCTTGGTGTCGTCTGCACCGCGCTCAGCCAGTGAGTGCACCAGCCATTCCTATATAGGATCCAAACCCGCGGCGGGAGCGCCGCTGCGCTCCCAAGCGCTGCACTCTCCCGAGCGCGCCACGGGCCGGCCCGCAAATCTGCTTTTCTCCTTCTGCTCACTCTTCTCTCTTTACTTCTGTCAAAAGCCATATGCTTCTCTCTTTTTTTTGGTGGCTGGCCAGTACAGGGATCCAATCCTGGACATTAGTGTTATCAGCACACCACGCTCTAACTAACTGAGCTAACCAGCCAGCTGCAAAAAACAAAAAAAGAAAAAGAAAAAGCCATATGCATCAAGTTTCAGGCCTGGGCACACAGCTGTGGAAAGATGACAACAGAAACTTTCCCTCACCTTCATTCCCTCCAGTTTCAATCCACTCCTTAGATTCATTGCTGGCTAACCTTGTTCTTGGTCTTGACCCCACTCTGTGCCTGGGTTGTCTGGGTAGCCTGATATCCATTTGCCCCGGCGTAGCCTCTGGGACACGCTGCACCTGTGCTGCCCATGCTCGTTCTGACTCATCCTGAGCTTCTGGCCTGGGCTCCTAGATATGCCCCCCAGACAGACAGCTGTCTGGACAGTTGTCCTTTGCAAATTCCAGTCAGTCTGGTTCCTTTTCCCTCCACACTCCTGATCCTCAGCCTCAGCTTTCAGACCACAATACACTGGCTGGCTATGGCCAAAGCGCATCCATCAGCTTTCTCCCAAGCAATCCTGAGGGCTGGTGCTCACCCAGTAAAAATTGACACGTACAGTGTCTTCAGTTCTGCTGAACACGTGCAACAGGTGGCTTCTGCTCATGTTCGACCTCGGACAAGACTATTCAACAGGCTGCCAGGCTTCCCCACCCTCCAGGGTCCTGAGATAGATCAGGACTGAGAGTGTTGTTGTGTGCTTTTTTTCCAAATTGGTAAGACTATGCCACTTCTGTTGGTCTCAGCCCAGTCCTCAAACCAGAGGACAGTCAGGCACAGTCGTCCCAGCCGACCCATGGTAATTATGATCAGTGTGGAGGCCAGAACAACGGATCACACCTACCTTCTGTGAAATTTACTCATTGTTCAACCTTTTGTACATAATTGTTCACAATGGCAACTACTAACATTTATTGAAATCTTATTAGATAGCAGACAATGTGCTAAACACTTAATATATATGACCTATTTTGTTTCTCATAGTCAAAGAGTAGGTGCTGTTTTCTTATAAATGTTGAAGCTCAGATTTTAAAAGTTTCAATAATTGCCTGAGGAAACACAGCCAGTGCCAGCAGGGTTCTAGGTTTGCCTGACTCCAGAGCCCTTATTTTTTCTCACTATTCTGCTATGTGTGTGTGTGTAGATACATATATGTGTGTAAACGTATAGATGTATATATACTGTATATACACAGGTATATGTATATACATATATGTGTAGGTGTATACATATATATATATACACATATATTCATATACATACTTATATACATATGTACTTCAAAAATTTGTGGAAGAATAGAATTGAAAGATAATACAAATCTTTCCATAAACATTTTGAAGTATACTCATGTGTATGTATATATAGAGTTGTGAATATGTGTATGTATATATATAGGTAAATATGTATGTGAAGGTGTCTGTATATACGTAGGTGTATATGTATGTGCATGTATGCATGAGTATATATGTATATGTGTATGTATATGTATATATACGTATGTGTATATACACACATGTGTATGTGTGTGTGTGTGTGTGTGTATGTAGCCCAATAATACATCCTGTTTTAACCAGCTGGTATCACACTGAGTATGATACTATATTCTAACAGAAGTCCTAAAATGCTTTTAAAATTACATTTTACATGGAAGTCATTTAAAAATTGCTCTGTGAGGGCAGGAAGCCAGAAGTCCTGAGTTCTAGCCCCAGCTTTGCCACTGGTCAACATGTACCTTCTCTGGGTCAAAGTTTCCTATCTGTGAAATGAGAAGTTTGACCTGATACTTTATCAGGGCCATTCCTGCTCTAAAATGCCACAATTCAGAAGAAATAAATGTCAAATCAAATCCCTCTTAAAATAATACCTATATACCTATATATTTAAAGTTGAATAATCCTTGCTTATAAGGAATATTAGAATTTACACTTTTGATTTTCTAGTCCCTTTTTCCATCCTGAAAGCTTTGCAAACCTATTTTCTTCAAATATCAATGAGAAAAAAAATTTCTTTCATTTGACCTCCAGTCTCATGAATGCATTAAAACAGAACAGTTATAAAACATCTGTGATAACTCTTAGTTTTCTGCATGAATTAGAAGCTCAGAAATGACTAAAATTCTATATTCTCTCTAAGCTTAGTGGGCTAAACAATGCACCATGAAAGGAATCAGTTATAAAGAACAAACAGAAGCTATTTTTGGAAAGGGCAAACTAAAGGGGTTCAGTCTGGACACATCCTCTAGAAATGACTCGGAGTTAGGTTTCAGAAGTCTCACTAAAGATTCAAACTGCTTATTCTGGCAAAAGTTCACTAATGCAATCTTTAGCTGCCGCTGGAGAAAAACAATGACAGATGAGTTCAAGATTTTCTCAGGTGATTCCAAGTTTGTTAGTCAAAATTCTACCGACTGAAGCGATGGGGAAAAAATGGAACAGATACAAAATAGAAGGCTTTTAGATCTAATTCATTATTATAAAATTTATTTCTCAATCCTGCTCAGCTACTATCATCAGGGCAAAGTAAATTAGGTTTGAAGCACAAGGAAGAGTAAAAACTGTTTTACATTGATGGATGAGTTTACAAAACATCTTGTGGGAATGAATTTGAATAGAAAGGAATGAGGGGAGTGGAAAAAGGTCAGGAGATAAAGAGGAAGACAGTCCATTCTCAGGAATTTTTGAGACAATTGGAAATAAAATACAAAAGTACCCATCATGGTGAATGCCATAAAGTAGGCACGCAAGAAAAGGTAACAACTATCATTATCCTTATATAAACCCAATATCAAAAAGTCTCCTAATCCATTCTTTCTCCACGTGAATGGGAAAGTACTGGAGGTATAATCCAGTAAAAATTTTTTCTACCTTTGTTAGAGTGAGTTTCTATCTTCTAAATATGCCTAATTCTTTACCTTTTCATTATCTGTAATTTTAAATAATTATTTTTATAATTTTAATATCTGGAAATACTCCTTTAGAAAAACAAAAATATGTTTAGTATTTATTTCATGCAATATAAACTCTTCAGATAACTAAAACAGATTTGCTTAAAAGTGTTACCTGTCCTTCTAGAAAACTGTACCACAGAAAGCATCATTTTGAGGAAAAGTTTAATAACTTATTTAGTTTAGCCTAACTTTAAAAAATTTAATTATTCCAAATTTCTATCTAGTTTGTTTAAATACTTGGCATTTAGTACTTCACTTTATTTTGAATTAGATATGATTCCAGGAAACGATTTTAATTTACCTGAGTGACAAAGCTAAGCACAAAAATGGAACCAATACACAATGCAGTTGAATTTGTTGAATTCATGACTACCTGTGCTCACTGATGTAACAAATACTCACGCATAGATCTGCCTTCTGCATAGATTATTTGAGTGAGTTTCTAAAAATTTAACACAGAAGTATAATACACTGCTTTGAAAAATTTACATTTTGAAACACTTGTACATTATGAAAACATCAGTCTTTTGTCTAACAGCTGAGGATTAGAGCTTAACCAAACATAGTTAGCCATCTCAAAATGATTTGCATTATTGGTAGAAAAACACAGGAGACACGTAAATGCAGAGAGGGCTCCATTCTAATTCAAGGCCTTCTTGTCTGAACTCTGTACAAACTGTTAGTGCGCAGCTTAAATTGGCCAATTTGAGATTTCTTTTCTCTTTCCCTTTCTCAATAAAAGATCATGAGAGGAAAGAAATTTATGTCCAATTTACAAATGAAGAATAAAGGCACAGTGAGAGTTAGTAGACAGTTATCCCTCAGCATGTAACAGGGTACTGGCCAACTGGGCATGTCAAAGTCCATTGTGTCTTTTATTCACCCTTGGCATGAAGGGCTTCCATGATTAACTATGAGAAGGCTTGGTTAGAACAGTTCTATTCTTTGACATTTCTGATGCCTTATTTTTCTCCCCTTAATATTTTAATAGCTTTATCGAGATATAATTGAAATACAATAATCTGCATATATTTAAGATGTACAATTTGGTAAATATTGACATCTGTATACACCTGTGAAATCATCCATGAATCAAATTATGATAATGAACTTATCTGTCACTTTTTAAAGTTTCCTCCTGCCCTTTGTAAACCTTCCCTTTCACTTTTACCCTGCCCAGTTACCAGACAATCACCTTCTGAGCTACCTTCTGTCACTACAGAATAGTCTGCACTCTAGAATTTTATAAGTACAATCACACAATATAGGCTCTTTTTTGAGTGGTTTCCTCAGCATAATGATTTTTAGATCATCCATTTGTTGCACATACCAATAGTTTGTTCCTTTTCAATTGCTAAGTAATATTCCATTGTACGGATATACCACCATTTGTTTACCTCCAAATCATGAATCTACTGATAGACATTCCCTCAATATTTTAAAAACTTTTGTATAGCACACAGAAAAGTGCATAAAACCATTTATCGAATTATGTTAAAACAGGCACGTGTATAATTACCATCCAATGAAATGGATGACTATCTTCTGCCCAAAGATCCTTTATGTACCCCTTTATGGTCCAAACCCCTTCCTTCCCTGGAAAGGTAGTGACTCCGACTTATAAGTATGTATCTTTAAACAGTATGTCAGTTCTCTTTTTACCACTTTGAAATTTATATACACAGAGTTATACAGTATGTATTTTCTTCCATCTGGCTTCCCTTGATTGCATTCCTCTTTTAAAGTCTATCCACATTTTTGTACATAACGGCAGTTCATTCATTTTAGTTGCTGTTTAGTATTCCACTGTATTCCACAATTTATCCATTCTACTGTTGATGGGCATTGGGGTTGTTTCCAGTGTGGGGCTATTACAAACCATGCTGCTATAAACTTCCCATTCATGTCTTCTGGTATGACTGTGTATAAATTCCATAGGGCATATTCTTAGGAATGGGACTGCTGGGTCATAGGCTATGTGCGTATTTACCTTTTGTAGACAGCAGCAAACCATTGTCCAAAGTGGTGGCCATATTCGTTTTTTATTCTCTCACTTCTCTGGGTTTTTTTGTATTTTCCCATTTTTCCTCCCTTTTTTTTCCCTTTTCTTTCTTCCTAAGAGACTTTAGCACCTCCCGCTTCCCCCAAACTTCAGTTACTGCCATGTAATTGATTACAACAGACCCATCAACATATTTCATGCTAGAGAGAACCACAGAAAATGTTTCCTTCCTGAATTCGTATACAAGTCAAGATCCTATTCAGCAATCCAAGTTGATATACTCAAGCATAGTCAAACCTTTGTTAATACCATATGCCAAAGATGCTGTCTTCTACATACTATGAAATGACAGCTTTCCCTTTTCGTACTGATTGCTGGAAAATTTGGAGCCAAATTTATTCATCTGCAACAAGAGGTCAATGCTTCTAGAGTGTGGTCCTACAACCACTGCATTAGAATCACCTGGGGCACATGTTAGCAATGTAGATGACAGGGTTCCCAGTGAAAAACTAAGGAACCTGCATTTTTAACAAATACCCCATAGGGACTCCAATGCATGCTAAATTTTGAAACCACTGGTGTAATGCTACATGGTACTGCATTTTAACTTTCACTGCTGACTTAATACTATGACCTTATAATTGTGTTCTTTCTTCTCTCACTCAACTTTTAATACAAGAAGTCACTTGTCTAAAATAACTACTGGAGTGTAAAAAGGGAAATTAAGTGGCCATCATAAATTTCTCAAGGTTATAATGGCAATCCATCTCTGCAAAAGAAAAGATTGGAATAGCTTAAAGTTGGATATTTTTATATTTTAGCAAGGATTCTGGCCACCCATTGAGGAGCACACAGTATTCCTGACCAGGCAAGCCAGTCATCATTCCTCTGCCAAAAAGAGCTGGCAAGAAAATTGGCAGAGATTGGCTATTTATTGTGCACAGATAAGCTGCAAAATCAAGATCCAAATTTTCAGAAGTATACCCACTGCAAGGGCTGGCTGCCTTATTGCACCGAGAAAGAGAGAAAGCAGAATCCTAACAGGCCGTGCAAGAAGCAAAACAGAACAGAGTACCTTGCCATGGGGATTAAGAAACTATAACAGCAACAGAGACTCAATCAGACGTAAAAGAAAAATTAAGGTTCTATTTATTACACTTGCCTTGACTCTGATATCAAACACCCTATCCAAACTTCCAGTGTAATTCAATTATCAAAAGTTTACAAAACAAAACAAAGCACTGTTCTAAAACATTTAAACATTTGGTATTTATCAATGTTGGACTGAATCACAATTAGCTTGGTCAAAGCATTTTAAAAAGTAATACGACATTATAAAATGCATACCTAAATTTTATCTGACTTCCAGAAGACAGTCATATTATTTTTCATGTGATAGCTAACACATACTAGTAGCTCCTACTATATGCCAGGCCCTATTCTAAGCACTTTACACATATTAACTCATTTAATCTTTGCAATGACCCAAGAGCGTGGTACTATTATTATCCCCATTTTACAGAGGACGAAACTAAGGCACAGAGAGACTCAGCACCTTTACCAAGGTCCTTAAGCTAGTAGGTGGTTCTAGAGAACATGCTTTTGATCACGTTTGCCATATATCAATCATTACTGTTATTGTGAAGGGACAATAATAACCTGAATTTCAACCTAACAATATTTCTGAACGTGCATTTACCAGACAAAAGCACAAGGATTTGTATTTAAGCAGCCCAGCTTTACTCCGCATCACATATCTCTGCAAAATTACATTTCATTTACATAGTGGCATAATAATTGTTTCCAACATGAAAAATTCATCCACTACATCTAAGACAATTCAATTGCTGTTTGTGCTTTTATAAAAACATCAACATGGAAAAGCAAAAACCAGAGAGGCCTACAACTAGAATTGTGGATCTGGGCTCCCCAGACCAAAGAATATATGAGTTAAATAGCAACAGATATAACAGAGAGAGTCTTCATAAGTACCTTCAAAGAGAGACAGACTTGAAACCAAGTAACCCTAGTAAGTGTAAGAACCAAGACTCAAAGAATAAACAGAATTTGTTTTTGTAAAAGGAGAGTGAAATTTAGCTTCAAATGAAAAAAAAAAGGGAGAGTTTTAAATGGGGCCTTAGCTTTGAAAGGTCTGTCTGATCTTTTCCTGCCTCTATTAGTGGCCTGTGTTAATTTGAATAGCTGCCAATAATTACATAGTGATATTTCAAGCACCTGTAGACAAAGCTACTTCCAATAAATTCAACGAGATTTAGAGGACTTTGTTTAAAGTTCTAATCTTTGTATCACAGAGTTAGCAGTGGCAGTGGCCAAGCAGAAGGTGGAACTGATGGCCAGATACAGAGAGCTTTCCGTGGGGACTAGGCTTGGACAGTAAGAGCTCAGTAAATATATGGGTTGAATTAAAGACCACATTGCCAGGGCTCACCTGGCATTACTGGGGCTGCATCACCTCAATCTAGAATATTTACGGTATCTACACCCCCAGAGGATGGAGAGCCTAAAAAAGGCAGAGCCAAGATCATTACACCTAATTTTATGTGTTGTTCACTGGCCAAGGAAGCAAGTGAAGAATGAACTCACCACCGTTCCACTGGCCAAGCTGTAGAGCAGGGCCACCTCCTCCCAGACGAAGAAAGGGGTGCCTTTTTCTAATTTGTACGAAGGTGCCACATGGCTTGAACAGCCTTGGAGATCAATGCTAATGCATTAAGAGGGAGCCACACCAACCTGACCTAAAGCAACAGTAGGCAACCGATGGAGGAACAAAGGGAGGGCATCCTTGTCCTGGTGTATATCCGATGTCATTTATATTATCTCTGATTCTGGCATTAGAGTTTGGGTAATAATAATGTTTACTGCTAGAACTCATGATCTTCTCTACATGGGTCTTCCTGTACGCTTTCGTCATGTGGTACCTTTAGATACACATAGCAAAGAAAGCACACACATTCCTTCCAAATAGTTAAAGCTAATGCAGACAGATTATGGAGCATTTTCTTCTAATGATGATGGATAATCATAGAACCACGGCAGGGCACCATCAGTCAAATTCTGTAGGATGAATGCCCTCCATACAGAAAAACATAAGTCTGCAGTAACTGAACTGAGTAATTTAAACATATCAAAGGTAGATGGCGGGACTCTTAGGGCCAATATCTCTCCTTTGTTTTACAGAGTAAATTGATACCAAACGACTTTGATCTTTTCTAATAGAGGATAATATATCATTTTATTAATTTATTTTAAACTTTCACGAAAAACAATTATCTCCGAATTGGTATGATTAAAGGGTGGTTTCTGTTTCTTTGCCATGTGTTTTTATTTGTTGCCAAATTGTCTGCAATGATTATGTGTCATTTTTATAATCAGAATAAATATAAAGTTTTTTTCTTCACTTGTTTCCTTGTTCCTTCCACCTACAGACAGGGTCAGATTCACGTAAGAGAGGAGCCATACACGCTCTGAAAGAAGGTGGTGGAATTGGTCACTGGCTTTGCAAGAATAAAGCCCAGCAGTATAAATAGAGAAGACAAGACACCATGCGTGAAAGATCCAGCAGGCACCATGCAGTCCATGCTGCACGCTACAAGGTGATCATACTTCCTCTCAGTTCACTGAAGAATCCACTAGGTATGAACACATGACTACGTGCTGTGGCATGGAGCCCAGTGCCTGGCACACAGCATATGCTTGATATATTTCTTGAAGGGCTTGAAGGGATGACTTTACAAGCAGCAGCAGCATTCTAGACTAAGAGTATAGCATGAGGGGTGGGCCAGTTAGCTCAGTTGGTTAAAGTGTGGTGTTGATAACATCAAGGTCAACCGTTCGGATCCCCATATCGGCCAACTGCTAAAAAAAAAATAAAAGAGTACAGTATCGAGTGTGTCCTTGGCCATGTTAATTTCTCTAAGCCTCAGTTTCCTCAACTGTAAAGTAGGAACAATTATACCTCATAAAGTTGTTGTGAATATTAAATAAAATAATAAGAATAAAACACATAGCACAGTCCCTGGCATATAAAACATTTTGGGTTGATCGAGCAATTCCACTTCTCAGTATATACCCAAAACAATTGAAAGCGAGGATTCAAACATATTTGTACACCCGTGTTCACTGCAGTATTATTCACAATAGCCAAAAGGTGGAAACAACCACATGATATACATACAATGGAATATTACTCAGCCTTAAAAAGGAATGAAATTCTGATACATGCTACAACATGGATGAACCTTGAAAACATTGTGCTAGGTGAAATAAGCCACACACAAAAGGACAAATATATGATCCCACTTATACAAGGTGACTAGCATAAGCAAATTCAAAGAGACAGAAATAGAATAGAGTTTACCAATCTGGGCGGAGGGAGGAGTAGGGAGTTATTTTTAATGGACACAGAATCTCTATTGGAGATAATGAAAAAGTTCTCGAAATGAATAGTGTGATGATTGCACAACACAGTGAATGTTCTTAATTCCACTGAATTGTACACTTAAAAATGGAAAAATGGTGAATTTTATGTCATGTATATCTTACCACAATAAAAAAAAATATTAATGGTAGACATTTTTTGTCATTATTAATAAAAGCAATAATCAGTTCATACAAACAAAGCATAGGCCACTCATAAATTTATAAACTGACTCACAGCACACTGATGAGAAAACATCCCATGAGAGGGTTTAGAAAGGGGGGAGGGCAGGGATCGTGAGGGAGAGGAGATGGCTGGTGTATGACAGTGACACCATTTAGAGCCTAGGGTTGAGTTCCAGGAGCTGAAGCAGGAACCAGCAAGGTGTGGGGTATCTGAAGAAGCCCAGAGTAAGAGGATCAGTGGGAAGTAAAACCTAAGAAGGGCAAGGATCAAACCCAGTGAGTCACATCAAGACATAGGAACAAAATGAGCCTAAGAAAGAGAATAGTTAAGGCTCTTGTGGTTGCAAATGATGTTCACCTCAAAGGGATTAAACATAAAGGTGGACTTTATTGGCTCATGCACTTGAAAAGTGCGGGGCAATCTCCAGCTCCAGACAGGCTGGATCCAGCATGCAGATGATGTTAGAGGACCTTGCTAGACATCCATTAGCTGTGCTGCCTCCATAGTGGTTTCATTCACACAAGCTCTCTCCAGTCAGTGGCACATGGTCCCTAGCAGCCCCAGCAGAGAGAGTCTCTTTCCAAGACTGACTCCGATTTGCCTGGCTTGGATCACATGCCCACCCCCAAACCAATCATTGAGGCCAACGTCACAGCATATGCTAATTACCATGGGTCATCCCCAGTGGACTGTATGGAGGTGTTGCTGATAGATTAAATAGGAATGAGCGCTGCTCAGGCAAAAAGGATGACTCTCCTCTAGTAGGAAACAAAAATCAAAGGGTAGGAAGCTAGACAGAAACAGAAAAGGAATTGAGAACAAGCAGAGGTCGTAAGTGAGGACAAAGTGACAATGTCTTAGGCAATTACCAAGGATGAGGGTGGAGGGTTTGTGGCTTGGTTTATTGCCTCTCAGCAACTAGCACACGGATGAGTCAGGATGAAGGTACAGGATCTTAATAGGCCCAAAGTTCCTCTGTACCGAACTCTTCTTTTTTCTCTTCTGTACTGAGTTCCAACAGGGCTGCCTGAGTCTCACCAATGTCTCTACCCTGTAATTAGAGTTGTAAAGTGAAAATAAGGGGATTGGCTTCTAGTGTCAGGACCCATTGCGATGAAATGTGACATGACACTAAGTCTCTCTGAGCCTCAGTTTCCTCAGTATCAAAGGAAGGGTTGAAGTACAAGACATCTAGAAGCCTATCTGTCTGAGATTCCATCCTAAACAACTATAAATTAGTTATACTACCAAATCAAAGGATGGGCAAGCATATAAAATATGGTGGTATATGTGAAAGCATTTTGTAAATTACAAAGAACCACACAAATTAGTTGTGGTTGTTTTTCATATCAACAGAGAAGGGAGATAAAAGAGGAAAACAGAAAGTAGAAGGGTACTCTATTCAAGAGTGGGATAAAAATAGGAAAAGGAAGAAAAAAACAGAACAGGCAAAATAAAAATATTTTTTCTGGGATGGGTCAGAAGTCACAAATGGCATCTCTGTGTCCCCATCTACTCTTCACTGAAACCTGGCATCCACCCTCCTACAAATCCACTGGCAAAGGTCATCAGTGACTATCCACACCACTAAATTGAGGGGACATTTGTCAGCTATTATCTTTACAAACTTCATTACTGCTCTTGACACTGTTGTCCTTGTCACCATTCTTAAACTCCCTACTGCCTTGGCTCCTGTGATACTGCTTCTTCATGGGTCTCCTCCTCCCTTAATATTCCTTCCTGGGGACTTCTGGTCAAGATGGCAGAACAGATAGTCCCCAGCGTCACTCTCTCCCACAAATCAACCAATTTACAACTATAAAAAAGCAATGACAGCCAAGCTGGGGCCACTAGAGCTCAGGGGAATAGGAGGAGAGACCTACGGAGTGCATGAAGGTGGGAGAAGCCCTATGATGAGAGAAAGAAAAAACCCCTCTGACCGTTTTGAATCCTGGCTGCTTCCAGGCTGGAGCTACTGAGCACATGGAGCAGGAGCTGGCAAAAAGCCACTGCTGTGCCTTTTGGATGAAGTTCCTTGGAGGTGGCAGGGGAGAAGAGGGCCTTGGTGGCCCCCAGGCCAGCAAGACCACTAATAGGGTTCATGTGGACCCACAAAGGACCAAAGAGCTACAGCAACTGAATAAAAAGGAGCCACTCAGAGGCTGGTGAGTCATCACAAGGGACCAGTGCAGAGCCCATCCCATGGGAAGTGTTTGGAGCATGGGTGGTGGGGGAGACAGGCTAACCAGGGTAACACTGGGGCACAGCAAGGACAGCTGATCTGCCCCTCAGTCAGCATAGGACCACTCAGAGGAGACTGGTCAGGAATATAGAATTGCATGGGGTACAGTTTGATGAAAAGACTCAGGCCCAGACCAGTGTTTCTACACAGCCCAGGTGCACCAGATTTCCCTAGAACTGGAAGCACCTATAAAGTCAACCATTAAAACCTGAGCTGCACGAGAAGCCTTCCCTAGGGAAACAGCAGCAAGGCAGCAATTTAGCTCAACCACACAGCTCAAGTACTGGTCCTCACAGGAAGTTCCCCATTTTAAAAGTAAGCCTTGGTCACACACCCCCAATATGAGCAATCAGCCCAGTGACAGTCACTGCAGTGACAATCAGCCACCACAGGAAATGCCTTGGACTCTCTCTTTGAACTGGGGTGGTAGGGGGCCAAGGGTTTTGGCCACGCCCCCCTGACACAAGCAACCAGCCCAGCAATGACCACCAAGCCACAGCAAGAAGGGCCCTGGGTTCCCAAGCTGGGGTGGTGGGAGGCAAGGGCTTTTGCCACATTCCCCTGACATCTGCACCCAGCCTGGCAATGACCAAGCCACTACTGGAATCCCGCCCCACCCCATCTCCCTTGTGGGAATGAGGGGAGCCACAGGCCTCAATCCTGCCCCTCCTCCTTCCTCCTTCTTCCATCCCATTTCCTTCGTCTTTCCCCCTCCCCCTCCCTCCCAACTGCTCTGCAACAACATCACAGAATGTAAAAAAATAATATTAATAAAATAAATAAACAAACATATATATATATATATATATATATATATTCCTTTTTGGACTCCCCTTCCCCTACCCACCTCCTGAAATACTCACGTTCCCCAGTGTTCCTTTCTCCTTGGATGTTGTCGGCCACTGTCGGAGTTTTGACTACCATGTACATGCTCCAACTATGTATCTCCAGCCCTGAACGCTCCTCTGAGCTTCTGCCCGTTGGATGTTCCTCATATGACTCCACGACCCACAGGTCTGAAATGGAAGTCATCAGCTCTTCTCCCCCGAGTCTGCTCCTTATTCTTCCTATATTCCATCTCAGGCAGTCACTAAGGCCAGAAATGTACTCATTCGTTCTTCCTCTTATCTGCCACTCGCCACCTTACACTGGCACTGTGCTTTGTCCCTTCGCCTGATTCTCAATCCTCCTTAAAGATTCAGCTCACACATCATCTTCTCCACGATGGCTCCCCTCCACCCCCACATGGAAAAGAGGTCACCTTGTGCCCTGCCCATAACTCTACCTCATTACTTCTTACCAGATTATATTAAAGCATCTGTCTGTGACTGTCCTCCAAACTCCCACCCCACCCTCCACATCCCCAGGATCCTAAGTTCCTCAAAGACATGAGCTCTGTCTTTAATGGGTTTTGTACCCATTATACCTAGCACACTGCCTGGCACATAGATGTTCAGTTAATGTTTACTAAACCAATCCTCTCCAGCTGTAAAGAAGCCAAATAAGAACATTCTGCTTGTGATGAAAATAATGTGTTAACTGTTAACTGTAAGTATAGATTGTTGAATGTAAACACTTAGCACCGATAGAGTCAAAAGAGGGGGATGCTTATATATCTTAACTATGGAACAGATGATACAGCAGATTCTGCATTTACTTTAGAATATTTATTTTGAGAAATATGCACATGCATTTCTTAACCAGGAATCACATTATGAGTCTTGAATAGGAGTAGCTGTGTTTTTCCTTGTAGTTAACTGCATAGAAATTATCTGATCAAATTAAAACCTATAAACTTAAAATTCTTTGAGTTATTTCTTCCTTTGAATCTTTCATTTCCAAGATGCACCTTTCCAGTTTAAAAAAAAAAAAAGTGGAGATATGTCTTCAAGCTTCCAGATAGGAATCATTTTCTTGTATGGCTTTTTTCCCTGTTGTTGACATTTTGTTGTAATAACATTTTGTTATTTTGTAGAACATCATCTAAAACCTTGAAGGAAAAGTTATTCAACATTCTCAGCACTTTCGTTTAATTATGCTAATTAACATTAAAAGTTATACATACCAGAAATGTAATAAGAAATTTAAAAACAGTATATATTACATATCTATAATAAAAATAATAGCATCATGTATAATTAGTTAATAGATGAACTGTACACTTATACATCTGGTTTTGGAGACTGACCAGAAATTATAAGGCTAGCCTTACAAAGAAAATGCCAGAAACATGCCATAATGACATTGGTTTGCTCACTATCTAAAACATAAAAGCCAAAACAGAAAAACCTAAAATCTTATTTAGCATAATTTTATTTTCTTCATAAAGCACAAATGCTATAAACAGCTTTCCAACATAAAAAAAAAATGCTTTCTTTTTCTTTTCTTCATTGTACAGGTCAGTGATAGCCATCTCATTTATCACCAGCACTCCAAGATCATCCACAATATGGTAGAGAGAGGCAAGAACAGATTTTAGAAATTCAAGTGTTAGGGCCGGCCCATGGCTCACTTGGGAGAGTGTGATGCTGATAACACCAAGGCCACGGGTTCGGATCCCTATATAGGGATGGCCGGTTGGCTCACTTGGGGGAGCCTGGTGCTGACAACACCAACTCAAGGGGTTATGATCCCCTTACCGGTCATCTTTTTAAAAGAAAAAAAAAGAAAGAAATTCAAGTGTTATACATCAAGCTTTGAGAATGGAAATCACATGGATGTGACATTTATCCACCTGCATGTGCAGTTTGTCTCCAGTTGTTTTTTTGATCTATGAATCCCATTAAGGCATGTCATCATAACTAAAATGTAATCTCCGATTTGAAATTTAACATCATGGAAGTAGTAGAGGGCAACTATGGACTCTAAGCCATGCCTGTTGCTGAGGGGACCATCTATCTTCAAAGTATTTTTGGTCTATTTTTTGAAGGGGAGAGTATTGTTTCTACTACTCTATAAGCACTGACTGTATCTGTTTAGGAGTAGATACAAAGCAGATGCAAGATTTGCATATAGATGCAAATCTAAATAACCATTAATAGAGACTAACTAAATTATGGTACATCCATAGATAGTTCAGAGAGCAGCAGGAGTTACTCTGTCATTTAAGAGATTTAAAAAATTGGATCAAAATCCCTTCTCATAAGGAAAGAGAAGCCCAGCATTCATCCCAAACTCTCTAGGGGTTCTTGGGAGCCCATGGTTCCTACAGTTCCCTGCTCCCAGTGAATCCTGGCGCTCTTCCCTACCCTGCCTCCCATTGCTCTTATGACTCTTCCTTCTCTGTCCACTGCAAACAGACACACCACATAGACTCCTTTCTTCGATTTCCACAAGAGTTCTCACACAACTTCTTACATGTAGCAGAATGTAATAGGTATTTGGGGATATCAGCAAGGGGAGGCCATAGGAGAGAGACTGAGATATTCTACTGCAACATAAACAACACAGCAGCAAACAGAAACCTAAACATTAGACCTCTTGTTGTCTTTGTTTGTTTTGGCGGCTGGCCAGTACAGGGATTGAACCCTTGACCTTGGCTATAAACTGTGCTCTAAACGACTGAGCTAACCCAACCCCTAACCTCCTGTTGTTAAAAGACCTCAGTCATTCCCCCTACTTTGCCATCAAAAATAGGAATTTCACTTCTGCCCGAGCTGCTGAGGCCTGGCTTTCTCCAAAATCATGTTCGTTTCTCACGCTAAGCAGATTAGACATCTGAGTCACTTTCAGCCCACCACAGCCATACTCTGTTTTCACAACCAAAATGGCTCATCAGAGCTAAACAAAGATGGTGCCCTCACCCAAAGAGCAATGCCACCTCAGTCCCTGCTTCATACAAGGGACTGCTGTGCAATCGCTAAAGAGAATGCACCTCTACTGTCATAAAGAGATGTCTACTAAATATGTATACACAGAGAGAGAGACAGAGAGAAATGGTAGAACAGAATACATACAAGCATTTGTTTATATAATAAGAGAATAAAATCTACAAGGATATAGAACAATCTTGTAACGTTGGTTTCTCTCCAGGAGATGGGAGTAAGGGGGGACTTTTTTTTTTTTTTTAACTCTTTTGTACTCTTTTATATATATATTCAACATAAATGCTACTATAATCAGAAAAACTATTTTGGGGTAAAAAAAGATTGATGTAAAGAAAATGGGCTCCAGTTGCAGCTGCAAATCTTAACTTACACACAAGAAAAGAGTTTCTCGACACTAAGAGCTACTCAACATTCATGAAATCTTTTCCACAACTATCACCAATAAATGCCAAGAAAATTTTGTATTCATAAAAACTGAGGAGAACTGTGCAGACTTTAAAGAGCTGAGAGACAATGATTCTAAGGGGAAAGACTCTAAGGGGAAAGAAACTTGGAAAGGATGGGAAGAGAAGCATGACATCTAAAATAAAAACCCTGGCTGAACAGAAGAAATCTGTCCTCATGAAGCAAAAAAGGAAAAACAAAGAAATAAACTAATATGGCTGCAAAGGGGGTGTGATAATTTTATGTCTCAACTGAAATTAATTTTAGTCATATAATTCATTTAACCCAATATATTTAAAATATTATCATTTCAACATGTAATCATTATAGAAAATTGAGATATCTCACATTCTTTTTTTTCAAATTAAGTCTTTGAAATCAACTGTGTTTTTATACTTACAGCACATCTAAATTCAGACTAGCCACATTTTAAGTACTCAATGGCCACATAGGGCTACTGATTACTGTACTGGACAGTAAAGGTCTAGACTATAAATAAATCATTTTAAGATACAAGTCGACTTTAGCTTCAAGAAACTTATAAAATCTATTCTTAAGTAATAGATTTATTTTAAAAAGCAATTATCAAACTCAAAGCATTTGGTGAAAAATGCAAAGCTATATAAAGTGACACGTATTAAAAAGTAAAAAGACATTTAAAAAATTATTTAAGCATCTATCACAAGGCAGATGCTTCTGAAGCTCTCAGACTCATTTTTCAAAGTCAAAAATAAATTATGTAATCAATCCAGTGTCATGAACCCAAACCTTCCAACAAATACTTCAGAGTTCAGGCAGTCCCGGACATTCTTTTTATAGATGAAAAAGAATCCCTGCCAACCCTTGCACCCAGCAACCAACTTCTGTCTAGCGTGACAGACGGTCAAGTGTTGATTAGCTGACATGGACACACTGATCTGTGCAACCGTGAACTGAGTCATAGGCTCCATGTGGGACCTCAAATGAAACTTTACATAATAAACCAGAAGAGGATTAAAGGTGGCCAGTGGGAATTTAACATAGATAAAAAGTCCTCCAAAAAATACTTAGCAAAACCTTCTCAGAACCATTCCCTGAGTAGTAAAAAAGAGACTGATGTCTGAAATTAGACCAAATGGAGAAAGAATAGATAAGAATATCTGAAAAATAATACTGTGTTCCTTGGAATAATCACCCTCAGGAACAAAATGCTCCAGCTCAATGTTGTAATTTTCGATCTTCACTCCAGCAAAGAAAGCAAGTAATGGGCCGGCAAATATAACAGCCAAGCAAGAGACACAGTTGAAGCTGGGCTCCTGAAAATCCTGAAATGAGTGAGTGATGCACACACTAGCTTAACATTCCAAGCAGATGGTGAATCATTAAGACAAATTAGTAATGGGTAAAATGCAACTGAAACAAAGCTACAATCAAAAATAAGATTCAAAAAATTTTTAAATTCAGTAATAAAACTCAGCCAAAACAACTCTGGCTTTTAATATAGGGGGATGGAAGTATTAATCCTGTTAATCACAGGGAAACAACGTTAGACCACTTTCTCCTTTCATATGCAACATGACCGCGTCCAGAGCGGCTGGCTGCGGTGGCACTAAAGTCCCGTGCACTTACTGGGGAAGATGATGTGCTTACAGGGCTTCATGCAGGAATATGCTGGTTCTTTACTGGAAATTTCAAAAGGAAACATTTATTGCTCTTAAATTAAGTATACAACTAGGTAAGGGGTCTGAAAATGAGGGGTACAAGAGCCCACATGGGTGAGCTCAGATATATGTCACCTTCAAGAAATGTAGTTTTCAGAGACCGTTAATATATTTCTCCATTTTCCTACTACACATCTGTGGGAGGCCAAATTTCCTTCACTTACTCAACCAAAACCTCGTATCACAACACAATGACTGGAGAAGCAGCTATGAAAATCTAGTCATGTTCTATTATTCCAGACATTAAAGAGATCTTGGGGAAAAAGAGGTAAAACTATGCCACCCTTATTGCTAAATATTTTTTGGAAAATATAGCTATTATTCACAAAAATATTGTTTATGTTAACATGTAAAGGGTTTACTACTTTTACTTTTAAATAAATTAATATCTTTACAATATCTGTTTAATTTCTAATACAGTGAATATTGATAGATATAACCAACAGATACTAATGCTTTTGGGGATCCTCAATAATTTTGAGGTGTGAAAAGGGTTCTTCAGACAAAAAAGTTTGAGATGCTGCCCTGACACATTTGAACATGGAAGCTTTTCTCTGTGGAACAGCTTGAGTGTATTCTATGGGACACGCAATGGAAAACACAACCTCATGGTGTGCTTGTAAAATGATTCCTTTAGATGCCTCTTCTCCCTAGATATTCTTCAGTAAATTAATTTAGATGCTGATCAAAGGGTTTCCTCTCAAATGGTAGTTTTGTGCTTATACCCCTGGCGGTAAGTAGATGCATATGTCTCCTTTGGCAAACACAGTTGATGCTGACCTCATCTGTTTATAAGAGGCCTTAATCTGGAGAATTATTTCACTGAGCAAATGTTACATAGTCAAAGAAACAATGAAAGAGGTTAACACGCTCCTACAGCAGATAATCCTCTGTTACAAGTACCAGTGGTATCTCAAGAACATAAAAGATACATATCATGCCGGTTAGAATCACGGCCAGTGTGGCTTACCATTCTGCTTCCAACAACAACAAAATCACTGATCGAGGTACCTATATTACAGATTACTCTTTTATAAAATGAGCAGGATGACAGCAATTTATAGTCTGAGAAATGACCATTTGTGTTTATAAAAATTGTACGGAAGCCAAAAATAACCTAGGGACTAATTCATATTTCAACTATGGCTTTTTAGAATATAGAGTAAGGCCAGTTCTCTACTTTGGGCAAGACTGGAAGACCCAATTACAGAATTTAGTTATAAATCTCTTCTTCATGTCATATTTGAATGACTGGCCAGAAGTCTGTTCTCAAATGGCTATAAAGATTTTTGGGAAAGAGTCAAACGTGTCAAGTGCTGAATAACTCTCCCATGCAAACACTCTCCCCAACAAAAACTCAGTCCTTATATGGAGCTGGCTTGGGATACAGGCTGTTCAGTCCTCTCATTTTCGTTCTGGAATGTGCCCAAATAATAGAAACTATTAAGTTTATTTATGCTGTTTTGTGTTTAGTTTATAAAATGTTGCTCAAAGATGACCAGGGTCTCATCCTTGAGAGCTGAAGACATTCATCTCAATATCCTTTTTCTTTTGACCTAAGACTTGAAATGAAATTAGCATATCATCTGATTCCAGTAAAACTTTCTTGAATGAAAATATTTTATGGCCATAAATGCTTACTAAATTTCAGGGACTATTCTACCTCATTTAGTCCTCCCAGCAAGTCTATGAGATAAATGCTACAATTATCCCCATTTTACATATGAGGAATCAGACTCAGTTGCCTGAGGTCATCCAGTTTATAGGTGGCAGACATAGGACTGGAATCCAGGAAGTTAATTCCTCTGAACCTTCTAGCATGAAGCAGTAGTGCCCATTTGAGGTGCTTGAACAATAACATAATAACATTAAATGGTTTATTACAAGATGTTTGATTCTGTGGGTGAAATGGTGGTTTTAAGCTCTTTATTAGCCTTTATTTCAAAGAAACTTCTTTGCACTCCAGGTGTGTTAGACCCCATTCTCTGTCCTCCCATCATTCCCTGTGCATGGATGACATGGTCCTATTCCCTACTGATGCTTCTGCCTTCCAAATAGCCTCTGCTAATATCCTCTCAAACAACACCTGCAGCAGCAATCACTGAATCAATGATGAAAGAACCGATGAATGAACAAACGAAAGTGAATCTCCACAAATCTACTTGGTGACAAGAACTTTAATTTCCAAATGAGATTCTTACACCCTAGAGAGTGTGTAAAATAACCTAATGGGCTGCAGAGAGAAAACATTAGAATTTCTATTCATATTTTAAATTTGAAAATATGAAAACCTCAGGCTTCACTGACATTTATGGTACAGACTGACACTGCATCCTCTCTCAGTGCATGTGGCAGACATTTTGAGTCACAGAAATTCTTGGCACCCAAGCAGTGGAGAATTCCTCAGCCTATGGGGTTAGCTGTGGGACCCTCACCTGATCACTTTCTGAATACTGTACCAAATTGCATTTTTCATGGGCCCAACTAAAAAAGTGGCTATATGGATAACATTTTCAATTTTATCTAAACTAATCCTCACAAAATGGACAAGTGCCTTCAAATGAGTCCTGCACAGAACTACAAATAGCACTGATAACAATGCAAGCACAAATGAAGGGGAAAAAAGCAGAGCTTTTTACTGTATCTCATGTATTTTTCTCAGCCATATCACGAGATAAAACAATAAAAGCTAATCAGATCTGACATGAAGTTGGCAAAAGAAAAAAAAGCAAAAGAACCCCTGATAGTATCAACACCTAGATTCATATCCACTGTTCTTATCAATGACCTTTGCCTAAGTGCACATTATGCCTTGGGAAACTGGCTAATAGTATTTTTAGACAGTTGATGACTAACTGTATTTTTCTTAATAGGATTTTAAAAATGTGGAGATCACCAATCTAGAACTTTGCTACTCAAAGTGAAATCTGCAAAAAAAACAGCACCAGCATCACTTTGCAGCTTGTTCGAAATGCAGTGTTGGGCTGCCCAGAGATCTACTGAATCAGGATTGGCATTTTAACATGATCCCCAGGTGATTCACATGCACGTTTCAGTTTGAAAAGCACTGCTTTAGAACATCCATCTTAAATAATATGAATCCTAACACTTCAGCTCTTATTTATAGTTTTAGACTGGTTTCCCTATGGAATTTTTGAACTCATAAACTTATAATTTCTAATGTTATCAAATATCCTTCAAAACTGTAAAATATCTCCATAAACCAAAAAGGCAGTTAAACAATCTACGTGTAACTGCAGCATTATCTCCATATTCATTTCAGTATACTTAAAATAAATTTTCTGATCCCCAAAATAGAAACCATCCAGCCACACCTTAATCTTTTTGATCCCCGCCTTAACTTACTTTCGTTTGATCGTCGGCTTTGAACACATAGCAGATGCTCTGCCGATGGACTGCATCTTCCTTAATCAGACAAGCAAAGTAACTCGGGTCATGACTGTTGTGAATCAGTTTGTGAACTTGCTGAGGCTTGCACCCAAAGATGCTGGAACAGATCAGTGGGTCCCACTGTTGATTTTTTCCTGGCTCCGGTTCACATCTCAGGCCAGAGGGTGAAACACAAAGCCTGACTTGCTTGGTCACAGGCTCCTTTTTGGAAGACTGCCCACTGAGTCTTCGCACCTCTGCCACAACCCATGGTAGCATGGGCATGGTGGTCAGCGAATGCACAGGCAAAGAGCCCACCAGCTGAAGGCCGAAGTCCACTGAGACCTCGTTAGGAAACGGATGTTTCCTTGCTGTGAATGTTATTGGTTCCATCACGGGAAAGGTCTGGAAACTCAGCAAAACGTTTCCACTGTTTTTCTATTTTAGACCATGCAATCTATTTTACACGCTTCTGATGCAGAATCCTAGGGGAGAAAAAGAGAGGCATTAGAATTTAATGAAGTCATTGCAATCGCTACTTTTGAAGAGTGTTTATTTCAGAATAACTTAAAGTCTGAAATCCAAACGTAAGAAGAAATGGGTATTAGTTCAAGTAAGCTTCTCTGCCTAGAAAAAAAAGTTTCTCAAAATTGTATTACATATAAAACCAGGGAACGGCATAACTGTCACACTCATTACAGGTTACAGAGATCCCATTGGGAAACTACCGTTAAATGTAAGCCTTTGTAGAGCCTACAAAGGCAAGGACAATAGAAAACAATACGGCACTACTCTGACAGCTTTAATTAAGCCTTGTTGTATTATTTCACATATATTTCAAGGAATTTTTTTAAAAGAGAATCAAATTCAGTACAGGTGACCTCCCCAAGAAAGAAATCTTGCAAGAAAAACGATCAGCTATATATCATCACAGTCTACTGAACTAGATCAGTTTTAAACAACTGACCTTATCACTTGTGATATATTTAAATTTTAAAAGGTTCTTCCCTGAGGTAGTCTACAGATTCTGAATCACAAATTTATATTCCTGGGCTGACCGGTTAGCTCAGGTGGTTACAAGGTGTTGTAACACCACGGTCAAGGGTTCGGATCCCCATGCCGGCCAGTCGCAAAAAAAAAAAAAAAAAACAACTTATATTCCATGACACGTACTCCGTGCTTGTTATGTTGCAAACACCGTCCTAATCATGGTTTTATTTAATTCACATACTATAAACCGTTACTCCAACACCTTGCTTCTCCCTCACCAATAAATGTCGATGTTGCTTCTACTAAACCCAAAGTCTTTCAGCTGCTTTTCCCTCTTTACTTTCAACAACCACATTTGATGTGTCCTAACACCTTCTTGTCCCATTAGATGACAAAACCCTTTTATTGTTTTTTTCCTTTTTTAAAAAATTGAAACATAATTGATTGTACGTATCTGTGGGGCACCACATTGAATATCAATACCTGTGCTCTAATCAGGATAATTAGTGTATCAAACATTACACAATGTAATCCTTTTTTGTGGCCCTTTACCAGTTTCTTGCTAAACCCCCTCCCCCTGCCTCTGGTAACCTCAGCTCTGTCTCTCCTGACAAAACCCTTTTGTCTGAAGTTGACTTGTCTACAGGACCACAAGTCCTGTTCTTTACTCATCTGCTCCCTGGGTTTTCAGTCTCTCGTGTGTCCCCCGAGCAAACAGCCACATGCAAAGGAGAAACCCTCCGTGGGCTTCTGTCTTCTTCACTACAGTAGCCCCAAACCTGGCACAGTGCCTGACTCATAGTAGGGGCTCAACAGATTTTTAAAAGAGTGAAGGAGGTCTCTCTCATCCTGAAAAAAAAAAAAAAGACATTTTCCCTTGACTTAGAATGTTCCTCAACCACAACTCTTCCTCTTCTTCCTTCTCTACACAAATTTCTGCACCATGAAGTTTACAGTTCACTGTCCCCACTTCCTACTGCCCATCCACTCCTGGTTTGTAAGTCCTGGTTTGTACTACAGATGCTCTGAAATTGCTCTCATTAAGGTCTCCACATCCTCAAGGTGGTGAAAACCAAAGGGGGCTTGTTAGTCCTTACCTGTCTTGTCCTCTCTGATGAATTTCTCAGCATGACCACGCCTTCCTTCCTGAAACTTTCCTGGTTCTCATCTTACCTTTCTGGTTGCTTCCTTTCACGTCCTTTGAAGGCTTTCTTCCCCTGCCTGACTCCAACCTCTCCCCACATTCCCCATGCTTTCTTTGGACAATCTCACCTAATCTTTTGCTGTCAACAACCACATTCTAATAATCCTGCTGATGACCATAACAGCTTAGTTTTACTGAGCACCAAGGCACTTTGCATGTGTTGTTTCATTTAATCTTCATAATAATCTTATCACTTAGAAACTACTCTTATGAACTAGGAAACTGACGCTTAGAGAGCTTGAATCACTTATCACAAGGTGACGTGGGAGAGTTTGCCCTCTCAAGTCTATCTTTTTGATGGCTACACAAGAATGCATCTACCACATATACCCTGATGATTCCCAAGTGTTTTTCTCCCATAGAATTCCAGATCAGTACAGGCCATTAAATATTTCTATCTGGATAGCCAGTAGGCACCTCAGCATGAATCCAATTATTTAAAAACTTAGTCTTAACCTCCCTCCTTCCCAGAACTTCTCTTCCCTCCTACAACCTGTAGCTCAGAGAACAACATCACTATTCACTTTATTGGCCAAGGAGTTATTTAGATTTCTTCTTTATCCTATCACTATTTCTGACTCTACTATCTAAATATCTTACATTTTCTCATCTAGAGAAAAGACACCCCATCCTTCAATCCATCCTTCACATACTTCCTAGAGTAATTTATCCAACCCACAAAATTTATAATGTCAGTCCTCTGCTAAAAATTCCCTAATAACTCCCCCCATAAAATCTAAACTCTTCTTCATGGCATAGAAAGTCTCTTTGGAATCTGGTCCTGTCTATATCTCCAGTTTTATATTCTCCCCTAAAATGCCTTCCTTCATGCACATTTTGGCTCTGAAGACAGAGATTTAGCTATGATTCCTATATGAGATTTGATTCCTCATGCCTCTACACCACAGTTCATACTGTTCTTCTCCTTGAAACATAATACCTGCCACAAACTGTAAAGGGTCTCAAATGTTACCTTACTGGCAAGCTAACAAGTTAGCCTACCACAACTTAGCTGCTGGTACAAGACATGAGACTCCTGGGTCAGACACAAAGGACAATTTGTTACTCAGTTCACAGCAGTAGCCAGAGAGCCAGCATTTGTGTGGGTTCCCTGACCACCAATCCCCACAGACCAAGTGACACCTCTAACACAGTGGGTTACAGAAGAGGAACTCAAGCTTAGGAAGTTCAAATATTGCAGTGAGGAGTGAACATGTCCAATGTCTGCTCCAGAGGATGACACTATTTCTATTTTCCATTGCTGTTTGCTGTAGAAACGTGATTGGAAATGTAGTCCAGAACAAAGGCCATCAGTGCTCCTGCTCACAGGTGTGTGGAAATATGAGAGATCCATGGAGACTCATCTCCTGAAAATTCCCACTCTTGTCCTCTAATTCCAACTTATATCTAATTCCAACTCATATGTAAAACTCAAGCAACTACTACCTCTTTCTTCCAAGGAGATTTAGGGCATCCATTAGCATGTCTTTCTGTACTTTGTACCTAATTATATTTATTTTAAGAGTTTGAATAGACATCCCTCAACAAGACTATAAGCTTCTTAAACTCTTAAGGTTTGGGGTTTCTAAAACCAGTTTTCAAACCTTTCTAAAATCAGTATTTTAAACCTTTTCTGAAATGGAACTGAAGTCAGTTGTTTAACTGTTTTTCTATATGACATATATGCATATATACTGAGTGAATTTTCTAATATAATTTGAACATAGTTCAGAGCTAAGTTTTTATTTTAAATGTTCGATAGTTCAGAAATAAATGAATACTTTATTTAAAACTCAAATTTATTTCATGAGAGTATAGTCCCTTACTCTTTTCCTTTAAAGTTCTGCTTATCGATAATAAAAACAGACTTGAAGTTCATATAATCCCATAAATAACGGTCTCTGTCTGTCTCTTTCCTCTCTCTCTCTCACCTACAGATGAAAACAGCATTAAATGTCTGGCTCGACTTCCACTCCTGTAACTGAATCTGTTTCAAGTTCTAACCGTTGACAGCTGCTAATCCCAAGACATGTTTTTAAAAGTACTAGAATTATTACAAAGGATAAATCTGAGATCTATCAATTATTTTAGTCGAGGCAGTTGCTGATAGGATGGCAATAAGCACAGCAGAATTACTTTCAGTTTTCTTATAAGGGTATATATGTACATAGTGCAAAAACAATTACACAATTTAGTCATTTAAGACACTTGGTAAATAATCAGTCATCAAATTAGTGCTACCATTTCACTGACAAAACTTTTTGAATGAAGTTTTCACTTTCAACCAGCTGTGGTACATTCTTAGTTTCTGTTTAAAAAAGTAGATTAGACACTAACACTGTTTATAAACTATCAAATAGTAAGTTCTACCTCACACACAGCCATAATCATGTATAAGCAATTCAGATTCTGCAAATATAAGATTCATGGTAACTTAAACGAGGCGAGAATGTGCATTACTTTTCAATAAAAAGTTCCATAAAACAGATGAACTATTCAAATAATACTAACACACCATTAGATTATTTGTTAAGCTATCTCAGTCCGCATAATTTGCTCTCAACCTCTGACCATTCTTTAAGTCTCAGGTAGAACCATCTATTCCAAGGAGAATTCTTATGCTTGATACTGTCAGTAAGAAACACTGTTTCTTACTGTTATTCTAATGAGCTTCTAGTTAAGTTCTTGTTAGTAGGGTCATCTGTGTATAAGCCCTATCCCTCTACGGAGACCCTTTGTATTCTACACAACTCCTAACTAGCTCAGTCCTTAAACATAATAGCTGCCCAGAACACAAAGATACCCTTTTATTAGACCAGTTTCAACAATCTTGTTAAGTCCTGCTATGCTATGTATTCCTGAAAGCATGCACTTAGAGTCATAAAATTTTTAAAGCTAGCAAGGTCCTTTTAAGCCATTTAGAAATTTTCCCCATATGTGAAATTAGGCAACTGAATTCTGGAGAAGTTAAGTGGTTTGTCCAAATTTAGTGACAGAATTAGGACAATCCAAGTCCCTGACTCCCATCCAAGTGCTGCAAAGAACCTCAATTTCCTCATGAAAATACTTTCAAGTATGAAGTTGAAAAAGCAAGTTACTTAACTTCTCCAAATCTCAAGTTTATTCTTACAAGAGACTGGAACAAGATCATCTCCAAGTTTTCTTCTATCTGTAAAATCTGGTGAATCTAATTTTCATAATGTATAACACCAAATGTCCCCAACGTTGTGTGGGGATAAAAAGCTGCTCCCATCTTCCCTTGGAGAACAAAAATGTGGGGGAGGCACATGAGGAAAAGATGGGATTTATTGATCAGGACGACAGAGAAGCAAGGGTTGGTGTTAGTAAAATGTCTACTGGGAACTTCCCCCCTCTTTTCCCAGTCCCCTCCACTCCCTCCCAGCACACCACAGAAAGTAGGATGGGGACTTTCCAGTAACTAACAATACAACAACCTCTGCAGTTTTAGTCCTCACCTCCTCAAATGCTGGTGGGAGGGGAAGAAGGAAGGAAGAAGGATGGAGGAAGGGGTGTTTGTAGCCTCTAGCTCCAGGCCAGGTTAGGAACTAGCCAATACTGATTAGCTGTTGGGGACCCCAGGATGGGCAAGAAGTCCCTGGGTAACCATTCACTTCCTTTTGTCAATCAATGGCTTAATTTTTCTGTTCTTTACCCCAGATAGAGTGGGTATGCACTCGAACAGACTTATACTGCAACCTCAAGTACTCTAACCTCATGCAATAGGATCACTGGCTTGGCCACAGTATTTGTCCATTTCCTCCACAGAATCCCGCCCCCATCAGAGCAGTGTGCTGCTCTCCTAGGAATCGCCCACAGGTAGCAATGATCCTTGCAGCAGCGGGCTACTTCACCGTCATACGGAGCTCCTGAAGCCACCGGTTCTGACCTTTTCATCATCAAGAATACTCCAGCACCTCTCTAATTTGACACATAAAGGAATGATGTTTTTCAGTGATTTCCTTCTTATATAAATCAGAGCCAATTCAAGGCTAGTCCTTTAGGAGGTCACTGTCACTTCTTGTATTCTCTTATTTTACTGCATAGTATAAAGGGTGGGGCATGCGGGTCCTAGCTGGCCTTTAGAGATTATGCATAACTGTCCCTCCTGCGTGGTTGCTTTAAATTATTCTTCTTAAAGTAACAGTAGTAGTAATAATAATAATAATAATAATAATAATTAACACATAATAGCACTATGTGTCTATTAACTGATTTATCTCTCATAACAACTTTGGACAATAAGGACTATTATTATCATAGAATAAGATCTATTATGGACTATTATTATCATTCTCATCTCTAAATTACAGGTGACAGAGGACAAGAAAGTTGCAGCACAGAGAAGTAAGGTCACTGCCCAAGATCATACTTGTAGGAAAGTGCCAGAAATAGGATTTGAACCCAGATCCCTTGCTCTTAACCACTTTTCTAGAGAAATACCTGTTGACCAACTACCCTTTCTTGGACATTTTACATGGATGATCACCTGTACTCACAACTCTGAGAAGTATGTTTTACCATCCTCATTTTACAGAAGGGTCTCCTCACTAATAATTTGTTAAAGCAGAATTTGAATCCAGGTCTGTCTTATGTGCAAACTTCTGTTCTTTCCAATATGACAATATCTTTAGAAAGGAATAATCCTCAAATATCTTTCTAATGAATTAGATGGGTTGTTCTATCTAAATTTTGCTTGGCCTCTGTAACCCAAACCTAATGTCAAAGTTATACTCTAAAAGTATAAAGTAAACAAATAAATAGAATAACAGAATAACAGAATGAGTGCTTACTATGTACCAGGCACTATTCGAAGCACTTCACATGTGTACATTCATTAATTTTGACAACAAACACATAAGTGCTTACCTACTTTGGAAGTTTAGATTTGTTGATCATACGTAATATGTTGTTAAATAAGTGCATTTTCTTTTAAAGAGAAAAATAGCTGTTGCTTGTCCCATAGGAAACAGGCACACTTAAAATTACATACCTCTTTGTTAGTGTTAAAACATACTTCCTATATTCTGCCCAGCTTCATGGAAACCTAAGTGTCAAGATTTTTTTCAGATGGCCCAAATCTGACAAATCTCTTTGTAAACATTTAAAATCTGAAAAGGGATACATTGCCTTTAAATCTAGGAACACATCGAATGGAAATTTTGGCTTGGAAATGTCAAAAACCTTGAAAATGGAAACCTTCATGTCTTTTGTGAAGAATCTGGCTAAAAAAATATTTTTATCGGAATGTGGGGTTGGAAAAGAAAAATTGAAGAAAAAGGTCAGCAAAGGTAATTGTAAGGTAATAGCTCTGACTGAAAACCTAAATCCTCTGTCATCCCTACAGGGATACAAACCCCAGTACTTCTTGGCTGCTAAGTGGATTCAGTCATTTTAATGAACAGATTCTATTTCTCTAAGTTTTAATGACCAAGAAAATAAAAGGGCTGGGACACATATTAAGTACTGGGATTAACAAGGCCATTAAACTTAAGAAGGGCGGGACAGTAGACAGGAAAGAGCAAAACAAACCTTGCCAAGGCACCCACATAAAGTCCCCAAATGGGCTGACAGACACTTTGTGTTCCCTGGGGAATCTGAGAGAGTGTGGATTCGGGACCCACAGAGAAATGTTGTGAAGGGTCTAGAAGAGGCTCGAGGGAGCTGTCAGTTTCTAAGATCAAATTAAAAGCATGTTCAAAGACAGAATCTTCTCAAACTTCTAGCGCTCTTCCCTGCGACATACACTACTTAGAAGCTAGTGGCCAGAAAAACAGCAGCCCTATTCCAAGCATGAAAATGATTGGAGATGCTGGCAGAATGGTTAGAAATGAACGTGGAACAGGTAAGAGTGTGCTGCTTGATACAACGCTCCGCACTGCTTGCCTGTGGTACATCCAAGAAGATCCTAGGAGAGCCAGGCCACCAAGGAGACGCCCACCCACACCTGGCTCTGCACAGGGTTACATGTAATCACAACTGCAGCCTTTCTGGTAAGAGTGGCCTCTAGGGAAGTGGGGGACAGGGATTATCAATGGCTGATAATGAGGGAAAAGGGGCAAGCGCCGTTTCTTCAGAGTTGCCCATTTCTTCCTCATCCCCTCTGGCACTATGACAAACTGTCCTGTGGGATAAAAGGCAACACTCATATGACTTCCACCCAGCCAGAAACTGTATCATCGTGAAAAGGGAAAACCCCAGAGCTCTGACCCTCACGTGGGATAAATAACAGTAGACTATAGATAAGAGTCTTATTTGCAAAACTTTCCTTTGATGCTAATAATTTATAACTACACCAGAGAAGTTTTTTCCTATTCTACTGGTTTGCAAATGGCTGGACAAATCCACATGACAGCATTTATTTTAATTACCACCTGATGATTTTATTTCCTGCCTTGAACCACACTTAGTCCTGTTTATGTCTCCTTGCACTCAATTAATAGTGTCAAGAGACTCCACTTGTATTCACTTCAGAAAATGTTCCCTAAGCATTTCATACGGTACCCTTTCACTCACAGATGTGCCCACCCTCCGGTAGCTCATGTTATGCCACTGGTTACTTATAGATAAATCTGGAGAGAAACGGTCTTATTTCCCTATAACTTGGTAGGAAAAAAACACACAAGAAACAGGCAGACTGTGTAACTGTGATGGCATCCAATTCCAAACAGTTGTACAGCACCTGTTTATAAAAACACTCAAATCTTTTTTATGTAAACTTTTTCATGCAATGTCCTTATTCCATAAGACAGTTCCCAGCAAGGAGCTGCTTATGAGGCACACGTCCCTCCCAACCAAGAGAAGCCATCTCAGCTCTAGAAAAAGGTACAGGGCTCACCTGCTTCAGGGATCACTAACCCAAGGGAGTGACAGAACATGAAAAGTCAGAAACAGGAGAAGTCGTTCTGCAAGGTGGCTTCTCAGCCTCCCCTTTCATTCTTCCACTCCACCCCTCCCACCCAGAGCAGGCTCCCAAAACACAACAAAACCCAGAGGTGGCCATTCCCCAAATTTTACCAATCCCATCTCACATCTGGGGAAGAGAATTTCTGCTGTCCTAAACAAGGGCATTTTGTCGGGGCCTCTGCCTTCAGCTTAGGTCCAGTGCAAAAAAGTTGAGAAGTTTGAAATTGGAGAGAGAGCTGAGTTTCTTGGGTGTGTCCCACTTAAACCAGTTGATTTAAAATGCTCTTTCAGAGTCTGGTTGTATTAATAATCATCCGGTCATGGAAAAGGAAAAGTGAGAGATCTATGAAAAACACCTGTCCAATAACATAGGGCCCTCTGAAAATTAAACTGGTGGAAGAAACAATCATCACTTTCGATTTCTTTTCCTTTTTAAAGCAACTCCCAGAGAATAAGCTATTTTAAATAAGATCACAATAGGGAAAGCCAATTCTAGGTGGATTTCAAACAACATGACACCATTTTTTATAAAAACAAAACAACAACAACAAAAAAAACCCAGTGATGTGCGGCGAACTTTGCGGAGTCTCGTCATCACACAAAGATGAGGAAGCTGCTGGAAACAATTAAGCAGGCTTTCAAAATGACTGGTACAGGATGTGCCCATAGAAAGAAATGTTGCGCGCTGGTGGGGCTGCCAAAGTTACTACCGCAAAGTACTCTGAACTTTTCAAGGGTGGCATGGGGTCACTTTGACCACCCTCCCCCCTGACCTGGCTACCTTGCAAACACGCTAGCCCTTGAGATATCTGGCGGGAGGGGGGCCGGGGGAGATGCCGGGACTAGTGAGCAGCAGGGGTGGGGGGATGGGGTGGGGTAGAAGCCGGCCGAGCTCCCGGGTCTCTAGAGCGTCAAGGTTTCGCTTTCGTCCAAGTGGGGGCAACGAGCTGGTAATGAACTTCCTGCCAAGACCGACCACGCGCTGCAAGGCCAGCAGGGACGCCCCTGGGCTGCCGGATTCCCGCTTCTCTGCGGCCAGGCAGGGCAGGGGCGTGCTGGGGATGGGGGGCGGCCGGGATGCCCCCGCGAGGAGTCCCCGGGGTGGCGCGGGCGAAGCCCCACAAGGCGCCTACCTGCGCCGCGGCGCGCTCAGAGCCCCGGGCCGGGCTCGGGCGCGCAGGTACTCGGGGGCATCCCGGGGACGGCCTCGGCGGGCTGGGCATCCATCGTGCCGGGATGGCTGCGCTCGTCCTGTCGCCGGGGTCCTGGGGTCCTCTCGGCTTGGCTCCCGCCTCTTCTCCACCCGGCCGAGGACACCGCCGGTCCCACGGCGGCGGCAGCAACAGGCACAGTGGCGCGGACGGTGGCGGCGGTGGCGGCGGAGGAGGAGGTGTCTGCGCGCGGCTCGCGTTTCCTCCTCCCGGGCTGGGCGAGCGTGGGGGAGGCGAGGGGCGGGCAGGAGCAAGGATCTCCCTACTCGGTCCCTGGGGAGCCCCCCTTACCCACTGCGCCGTGTGACTCTGCGCGGACAGACGAGTCACCCGCGAGCAACAGCTGCTGCAGTGCAGGTCTGCCGCGGCCCTCCGCTCCTGGCCCGCCTGGCGCCGGCGGTCGGTGCTCAGCCCGCTCGGGGGCTGCGGCCCGCCTCTGGGGCGGGAATGTGGGGCGTGCTCGGGGCGCCGCCCCATCCAGCCCTAGCGCGGAGTCCCGGCCCAGCGCACTTCTGGGGAGCCGGGGACGCGGGGCCCCGCGCGTGATTGAGCCCCTCGTGGCGGGATGTACGGTCGCACACTCTGTCCTCCGCGGCCTATTTATAGCAGGTGGCACGGCCCGCCGCTTGTTCGGCTGGAGAGACACTCAGCAGGTGGCACTGCCAGCCCGCTCTCCGCCTCCCGCAGGAACGTCGCCTCATCTGCACCTCGCCTTCTCCCTCCGAAATGGACATGGTGAAAACTGCACAGAGCACGGAGAGGCCACCACGCCACTCGGCTCGCTCCCGCATCACCCCTTATTCCTGTCCGGGTTGGAGGAGGTAGGGAGTGAACTGAGGCACAGATGTCCTATGGGGCGCTGGCACGCCAGGCAGGAAAATCGGGGACTCGGGGAAACGGCCAAGGCTGAAGTGCCCCCCACCCCGGCCCCGGACTAAACACAGTAAAGCCCGTTTCTGGCCGACTGCGGGAGCGGCGCAGAGCCCACTCCCCGGAGTGCCTGCCGGGTCAGATCTGGGGTTCCCAGAGACGTGGGGTGTAAGGACAGAGGCAGGGGAGATGTGAAAACGCTGAGAAGGAGAGCCTCGAAGGATTAGGGGGTGGCAGTGTGCAAGAAACAGCACCCCTCCCAAATCCCCATCCCACCAGGCAAATAGGGGCAACTTCACTCTCGGGGAGGGAGGCGGATCCGAGAAAAGTAGGGGACATAACACCAGCTCAAGTAACAGGGTCAGCAGGCAGGGGAGAGGGGCCTGGCAGGAAGGCAGTTCCGAGAAACCCACGTGGCATCATTAAGGATTTTTTGTTTAGCGTAGCCGGAGGTCGGCTTCAGGGAAGTCACTGAGAGTTTGAGCTGGAGCGTTGGACTCGAACTCAACCCGCAGTTCCGCCACCCGTGTGGCTTAGGCAAGCCGCTGCACCTCTCTGGCCTCCATTCTCTTACCTGTAAAATGGGACCAAACAGGATGTCTGTGAGGATAAAGCGTGTGTAAATGGTTATCACAGGAACATAGACAGCAGCCTGAACTAGCGGCAGCAGCTATTGTTACTGTGGCTTTGGAGGCAAAATGAAGGCCAAGGTGTCTCCACACACACAGGAACAGTGAGTTTCTAGAAGCTTTCTGAGGGTCTTGGAGCCTTTTTGATTAGGGCTCTCTTATGGGATTCCCTGATCTCTCTTGATACTCACATCCAGGGGAGGTATATTTAAGTGGGACATAAAAATTGTGCACACAGTTTAATTTAAAACTCTCCTGACAGTGACAGTGGTTGTTATTTTTCATTGAGGGGTTAATCCATTTGGGGCATTGTGCTAGCTACTCTATATGTATTGTCTCTAATTCTTCCCCCAACTCTGCAAGGCAGAGATTATTAATTCCACTTGACTAATGAGGAAACTAAAAGGTTAGTGCCTATTGGAGGCTACAGGATGAGTAAGTGCTGGAATCTCCAAGATCCAAAGCCTTTTATAACATACTTTGTCCCTGGCCACTGTGTAGTTACCTTATAGTGCTTAGTTCATTCTTTGTTATAGCACAGTTATTTGTATACTTACCTTGAAATCTTTTTTTTAAAAAGGTGATGAATGTATGCAGTCATCTATACTCTAATGAGTAGAATGTTTATTGAGTTATGGAAATTGTTCTTTAGATTACAAGACCAGGTAAACCAGTTAAACCATACTGTCATCTCTTGGATCATACCATAATTATTTCATGTTTTCTCCTTCACCTCTATCATACAGTTCTCTTTCCCTTTCTACAGTGACCTGCTGAACACTTTTACCTTCAGGGTGCTAGGATGTCAAGGCAGGTACACTATCATCTATTTCACTGACACCCTGTTTTGCTTTTCATACATAATCCACAGACGATGTTTGAAACTATGACCTAACAACCCTGCCCCTAGGAGTAGGGGTGAGGCCAAGGGGGGACAGAGATGGTTTACTGGACTCTGCTTACAGAACCTCCTGGCCAGAGCCCCCTCACTTCCTGCCACTCCACTCCCTTTTCTTTTCCTCATTTACCCCCTCCACCCTCTCTCCACTGTCTCTTCGTTCACACTCCTAGTCCCAGAGTGCAGGAAGGCTTAGGTACAGGTAGGCAGCTAGGTGGGGTGTCTAACCAGATCACAAGGGTAGGAAGTGGAGGAGTGGGGGGCAGAGGCAGCCCAGGCCACACAGCTCTCATAATGTTGTAGTGGTGGGGGGAAACATTTCTTCCCCCAACCCTGATGCTGAAATCCCTCACAAGTTCCAGCTCAGAGATTTATAACTCAGTGGCAAATGACTTCTTTCCCTGACCCTAACTCTGGGCTAGGGAAGGGCCATGGCCTTGTGAGAGGCAGCAATTTCTGCATCACTTTTCCAGTTCCCAGGGACGGTTAATGCACTAGGAATGATAATGAGGGATTTTATAGTACCTTTATCTTCCTGGAAACAGAACTGCTTCTGTAGTACACAATAAAGATTTTTGAATTTTCGTTGCTATACAGCACTATCTTAGAAAGTAGAGGACAGCCTGCCATCAGCCTATTTGCTTGTAGCTGGAAGAAATAGTAAAGGGGACTTTGGAGCTGATGGTGATAACTGGGTTGGCAGGATGAAGACTGTCAAACAGGGAGGAGAGACCCACATTGTCCCAGTGCAGAGTGGAAAGGAAAGAGCTAACCACCAGCTGCTACCTGCAAGTGTCATTGCTCTGGGGAGGAAGTAGCTGCTTCCTCTTGCTGTGTAGACACATGAGGACTCCCAGCAGTGCTGGTACACCACCACAGCAGAGGCTTAGGGCTAGGGGCCTCAGTAAGTGAGAACCCCCGCTGGGAAGCACCAACAATGTGGCTGCCGCTTGCTCCTTGTATGGACAGCCTCTGCACCTCTAGCTCCTCCTAAAATCCTGCCATGTGTCATTCTCTTAGGGCTTCCCCTACAGATTCTTTCGTAACTTAGTCATTTGCAGCACAATTTATTATCTATTGCCAAAGGCCAGGAACATTAAAATCAGCTTTAAGATGGCTGCAGAGCTCTAGAAAATTGTGAACCATTGATGCTATTAAATCAAGTAGAAAGCCTAGCGGCCGAAAGAAAACGCAGGCCATTTTACCAAAGTCTTTGGTTAATAGAGAAAAGAGACCTTAATGAAACTATTCATTATTGTTAAATCTATCACCTAGGTATTTAAATGTTTCTATTAGTTAGGAATCCAAACTCTAATTATTGCTATGGTACATTTCTACTTAGTTTTACAATATACATAATAAGATAAGACTTCTTAACTGGCGGGCCCATTTCCAAAATTGGCATCAATAAGAGCAAAAATTAAGATTACACTGGGTGGAACCTTGGGATAGTAAGGTGGTTCACGAGGTACATTTGCTCTGTTGATTGGTGGTGACTTTCTGGAGCCCTCCCTAGGAGGGGAAGGTTTGTGAGGCTAGTCCATGCTCAGTAGAAAAGGGCACAAGATTGAAAAGCAGTGTCTGCCTCAAGGATGGGAGGAGGTGGAACTGCAGCACCAATGCTGGGTAATTTGCCAACCCTGCCAATCCAGGACATAACTATTAGCATCTAATGAGTATGTTAAGTTGTGCCCAAGTATCTTAATTAGCTATATGAAATATTCTTTATGACAAGAAAATGGATTTAAAGTCAAGATCAGAGACTACATTATATTGACTTGCCTACAACAGTAGGTCTTTGAAATTACTTTCTGAAAGTCATAAGAATAATAAAATACAATGGTGTGAAAAAAACTAAGATGAGCAGATAACCAATGTAGATTGTGGAATTTCAGCTATTTATTTCTTTTTTTAATCATTATACAATGTAAACATTTTTTGTGGCCCTTTACCAATTTCTCCCTAACCCCCACTCCCCTGAGCAATTTAAGTAAGCAAAAATTTTACTGCTTGAAGAACTTGTGCTTATAATGGATGAGACGACATAAATCCATGCAGAGTGAGAATGGGTGGACTGTGTACTCAAGCCTCAGAGTAGGCTTCTGTGAAGTGTCTGAGCTCCTTTTATGGACAAAGCAGATAAAACTCTGGGCACTGTTTCCACTTCCCTTTTCAGCAGCCTCTCCTGTTTGTAACTGCTCTGCATGAGCAACTGTTCCATGTGGCTCTCTGATGATATCCAGCCTTTACCTGGGCTTCCCACTTCCCTCCTGAGCTGGTTTCATAAGCATCCAGCACAAAGTTGAGCAAGGGCTAGACAGCTCATCACTTTTTATTATGATACCTAAGTTTGCCTAAGGTCAATGAGAATTTCTTTGTGAATTGTCAGAGCTAGTTATGGATCTCAGTGATTTTACCCAGACTGGGTAAGCTGACTAAGCTTTCAACTCTGTAGGACCCCCACTTCATTTTACCCCAGATGCCATTATGCTATTGCTGGTACTTAATGTGTAATGTCACCTAGAATGCAGTAGCCAGCTGCCTGGTCCTTCTGCTTTTGCCTTCATCCCCTGTGATCTATTTGTAACACAGCAGCAAAGTGAATCTGTTAAGACAATCAGTTGCGCCATGTCACTGCTGAGCTTAGAAGCCTCCCATGGCTTCCCAGATTTCCCAGAGTAAAAGTCAAAGTCCTTGTAATGGTTTTTCCCAGAGTGAAAGTCAAAGTCCCTGTAGGGCACTATAGAATCTTCCCTCCTCCTCCACCCCAACACCACTACTTCTGTACTTCATCACCTGCTACCAGCCTTGACTCACTCAACCAAACTCTTGACAAATATTGAATGCCGGTGAGTTCTTAGTTGTTCCATGACCTTGCAATCCTTTCATAGTATATCTGGAAATCAGATCCTGTGTTGATGGTTAAACAAGTGGTCACATGCTTTCACGTTCAGCTCACCTTGGGGAAGGTGCAGTTCAGCCACACTGGCCTTGCTGTTACTTGAAACTCCAGGCACACTCTTGCCGCCTGGGCCTTGGTACTCCTATTCCCTCTGCCTGGTGTGCTCTTGACTCAGATCCACATTACACCCTACTTATTTCACTTTCTTTAGGGCTTTGTTTATATATCACCTGCTCCATGAGACCTTCCTGATCACCTTTTTGAAAATGGAAACCACTGCTACACCTACACACACACACACACACACACACACACACACACTCTCTCTCTCTCTCTCTCTCTCTCTTCTTATCTTCTTTTCCTTCTTTATATTTCTCCATAGCACTTACCTTCTGTTGTACTGTATTGGTTACTTGTATATCTCCTTTGTCATCTGTCCCTTTCCCCCTTTCTGTGGGAGCAGAGGATTTTGTCTGTTTTGCTCACTGCTGCATCTGCAATGCATAGAATACAGCCCAACACACAGTAAGCATTCAATAAATACATGCTCTGAGTGAGTGAATGAATGAATGAAAATAATTTGTAATATATAACATTTGTGAGTGATTGAACGTCCTTATATAGTATTACTTCCCTCAGATTAGAAACTTTCTAGGCTTCCCTTTGTTTACCCCTTGGGCCCTCATCAGGTTTCTCAACTGTCCTGAGAGATATGTCAGTCCTTCCCCCAGGTGAGCTGAATGTGAAAGAATGTGACTTCTTGTTTAACCATCAACATAGGATCTGATTTCCAGATGTACTATGAAAAGACTTAAGGTCATGGAACTGAGAACTCACCAGCACTCAATATTTGTCAAAAGTTTGGTTGAGAAAAATATGATTTTGGAAATTCTACATGAAAGATATATAGTCCAATTGGTCCTCTACAATCTGGATCTCCTAAATCTGGATCTCCTAAAATCAGTTCCTTATCAGATCAACCCAACTGTCCATTTCTGCTGCTTATAAGAGAAATACCTGACACTGGGTAATTTGTAAAGAAAATATTTATTGCTTACAGTTTCAGAGGCTGAGAAGTCCAAAGTCCAGGGAACATATCTGGTGAGGGTCTTTTCCTGGTGGTGACTCTGTAGCAATGCAGCGTATCACGTGGCAGATGGCTGCGTGCAAGAGAGCCAAGCTTCTCACTAGCTCTCCTTTTAAAGCCATCACAACCATACCCATTATTCCATGAGTGGATCAATCCATTCATAAGGGTATAGTCCTCTCAATCTAATCTCCTCTTCAGGGCCCCACCTTTCAATTACCATAAGATTTCCTACCCTCTTAACCGTTGCTGTGCAGATTAAGCTTCAGTGAGTTAGAGGGGAACGTTCAGTCCACAGCCCCAAGAAGAGCAGTTTGCCTGGACTGTATCCAGAAAATTTTCTTTTATTGAATTGCACTTGGACATTATCCCATTGGTCTATATTGGGGGAATACATTTTATAAATATGCCTTATATAGTCTGAGGATATTGTTGAGGATATTGTTTATTACCTTATACAATGTCCTGTATAGAAGAATTGAGGAAAAAGTTTCTCTTAGAGCTCTATCAGGAAAAACTTTTCTTTCCTTGAGCAACTGGTTGTATCTCCACATTTGCACTGTCCAGTGAGCCCAAGAGTCAGATTTGGGGTCCACTGCCTGGCAAGTATCTAGGTCATTTTATTTACTAAGTTCCTGACTCACAAATGCCTTTTCTAAGCCAATGCCAGTGTGTGCCAGTTTTCATCCATCCAAGACAAAATATAAATGACAATGTGTAATTTCATAACACTAAACTGGACTACCCTGTATTCTGAGATCATGTTCTTCATGTTTTATAGGTATTAACAAAGAATGTATTTCTTTTATGAAATTATGGTAAGAGTCAATGGTAGGTTCCTTTTTGTTTTGTTTTATTTTTGTTTATTAATGTATTTACTTGGCAAAAGAACATGATAGCACCCCTCTGTTAATTCCTAGTGTTTGGAGAAATTTTATTGTTCAGAAAATCCAAGTCTAGAAGTATTGGTTTCTGTCTTATGCCTAGCTTCATTCTACCTCACCTACTAACTTTTCCTTTCATCCTATATGCTTATTCACTTATTTTTAATTTTTTTTGTTGCCTTGAATACATTTAAGCCATTTTCAGTTATTTCTGGGATGTGGCAGACATGAATGAATGAATCATGAACAAACTTATACAAAGCAAAGAACATACCAACTTGCTAGGCATGACCTCCAGCTGCCCTCTGCACCAAATGCTCTTATTCAACATCACCTAGCATGTTATCTGCACAGTGTATAGTGCTTTGTAATTTATATGTCTTATCTTATTTTATCCTCTCAGTAGCCCTCAGAGATAAATGTTATTTCTCCCTTTCCCTCATTATATAGACTCAGAGAGTTTAAGTGGGTTGTCCTAAGGCAGAAAACTTGGGGAAAAATTGGAATTTTAACCTAGATATTCTGCCTACAAGCCTAATTCTTTTTCTCTATACCATGTTACTGCCTTTTTAAAGTACTGTTTTTGAGGACGATATTATACAGAGTTATTTTGTTTTGTTAAGAAGAAATAAGGAGGGTCTGGCTATTTCCTTGGTTTTCAGATTAACCTTCCATGTTGCCAGGTGTTCCTAGTAGGGCTGTGTCCAGCTGAGCCTCTCCGACCCTTAGCTGCAGGGAAGCATGCACTGAACAAGGTTCCCTTGATCAGCACATATGGAAGAAATTTGCCGCAGGGTAGTCTCCTTTTGATCACTTTTTTTATTGCATGCTAATTCATATTGTGCAACACCATTATAGTGGGAGCTTTCTTCATTCGTAATTTGCTTTAACATTAAAGCTGAGCTAGAGCTCTCTTCTCATTTTCCTGTTGCTAAATATAAAATGTATGCTGAAGTTCTCCTATAATCAAGAGAATGTGGGTCCTTGAATGGGAAGCTTAGGGAAAAAATTAAGAGGGAGGTAGAATTGATTAGGATTCCCAAATTGGCAGGTAGGTACTGCACAGGGCTTAGGAGGGTCTTTCAACCAGCTGAAATTTGTTGATGAGCTATTTCTTCCAGAGACCTGTGCTAGGCACTGAAGTGATGTGAAGAAATAGGAGACACCTTCCCTGTCTTCAGCACCATTATACTCTTCTAATTCAGGGTCGGCAAACTTTTGCTAAAGGGCCATTTAGGAAATATTTTAGGCTTTGCAAGCCATTCAGTCTCTGTCATTGTGCAACTTGGTCATTGTGCAAAAGCAGCCATAAACAATATGTAAATCAATGAGTATAGACACTGAAATTTGAATTTCATAAATTTTCACATCATGAAATATTATTCTTTTTAATTTTTTCCCCCCAACAATTTAAAAACATAAAAACCTTTCTTAGTTCACAGGTCATACAAAACCAAGCAGCCGGACTTGGCCCATAAGCTGGAATTTGCTAACCTCTGCTCTAGAGCAAGGGTTCTTAATTTTTATACTATCAGACCCCTTTGCCAGTCTAGTGACCCTATGGACCCTTTCTCAATAATTTTTTTAAATGCCTAAACTAAAATACATAGGATTATGAAAGTAAACAATTATATGGAAATATAGGTATCCTGTATTTTTTTAAACAGGTATAAAAAATATATATTTTAAAGGGTGAGATTATAATATATGTGCTTCATTATTAACATGTTAAATAACAAGATCTGGCTATGAACCTAGTAACTACCATGATTTTGAAGTTGTGATGAGGATATATGATATTCTGAGAGATATCTGTGACATGAGAAATGTGACATGAAAAGCTATGATTTCTATTGATGACAACATCATGGGGACTGATAATACTATTGTGGTTTGTTACCTACATTTATTTATTTTTTATTGCTTTTGGTGGTTGGCCACAGGGATAGAACCCTGGACGTTGGTGTTATCAACACCATCCTTTAACCAACTGAGCTAACTGGCCAGCAACTACATTTACAATGGAAGGAAAATCTAAATTGTGATTAGAACTGCTAGAAGTAACTTAGAAAATGTCCTTTTACTTCCCGTTCAAGTTCACTGACTCTCTGGATTCTATGCACAAAGCCATTGGAGAACCTTTGATTTTAGGTTAAGAAGCCCTGAGAAGTCAGCAACAAGACTTCATCAATCTGTGCTAAATTCCTCCTTAATGTTTTGGAAGCAGAGGAGGCTAAAGCCCCTTTAGGTTTGAACACTCCTTGAAAGGAAGAAAGCATATCTGTCCTACTGACTGGCATCAGATTGTCCAGGACCACTTTCTGGCTGCTGAACTTGAGCAAGTTACTTAACTGACCTCTGTTGTGTCTAAGTGTCCCCACCTGTAAGATGGGGATAAAAATAACAGTGCTTACCTTATGACGTTGTCAATAGGATTAATGAGTTAGTAAGTGTAAAATACGTGGAACAGAATGTGGCAGATACTGATGCTTGTCACTATTTTTATCATTCAGCGGTGCAATGGCTCGCTTCTTCTTTCTTCTCTGGGTGTTATCAGCTTTCCCGTAGCTTGCTTTTCCCTTCTGTCTCTCTATAGGGGGAACAGGAGGCTAATCCAAGAGGCTGTTTCCTTTCAGATGAAAATTAAAGAACTCAGCAGTTGTGCTGCTTCAGAAACAGTATTATGACAGCTGTAAGGACAAAGTTTGAAACAATCTTCCCCCTTTGAACGGTGAGGGTTTTGCCAAAAAGGGCAGGAAGGCTTCTCCAAAGTCAGTAACATTTTTGAAGTTAAAATTTTAACATCTGTCTTTCAAAAGTCTCTCAAGCCCTGTTCCCCCCACATGAGATGCTGTTGGAGCTAACAGGAAAGGACAGTGAGGGGTGGGCAGTTCTGACAACAAGCAGACTAAGCAGGTGTGGAGAAGGCTCACAAGGCAAATGGATAAAATATAACAAACTGTTTTTAAATACACAGTTTAAATAAGCTCCAAAGAAAGAGAGGAAAATGTTCTAGGTGCTTAAACCAAGAAGAGCAGAAAGCAGCAGTCGAAGTGCCCACAGCCTAGGGAGGTATAAGGCCAGGTGTGGGTGTCCAGGGCTAGGGCTTAGCATCCACACCTGAATGGAAACTGGCCCTGGGCTGCCAAGAGGCAGGGAGTTGGGACTGACTTCATTGTTTTTGTTTTCTCTAAAAATACTATTGGATTCTTTTCTAAGTCTCCTATCCTACCTTCTCCTATCCCTTAGAGTCCAAGAAACCTGAAAGGACCACCTACTCTATGAGAAGGAAACTAGAAAAAATTCTGCTACCTGTCCAGGATCAGAGAAGCTTTTAGTTTTCCTGAGACTCTGGGTGGGGATTGGGGACAATTTGGGGGCAAATATGGGGAGAGTTCATGGTCAGAAATGAAAACTCCAAGTCTGTGTCACACAGGTATAGGAAGTATGAGTTTATGCTCAAAAATTAGTTCCAGAATCCAAAGCTAGTAATAGTAACATAAGAACTCACCAGCCACTTTGTTAGTTAGAAAAGTTATAAATATCTTCTTCCAGGTTGCCAATGGTGTTATAACTCTGTTTATAATGCCTTTTGTTGTACAGAAGTTTTTAATTCTAATGTGGCTGTATCTTTTGCTTTATGGTTTGGACTTTTTGTGTCTTAAGAAATCCTCCTCCACCATTATATACTAAATATAGTCTCCTACAATTTCTTCTAAAATATTTAAAGTTTTGTTGTTCACATTTAGATCTTGAATCCAACTGTGATTTACTTGATCTAGTTTTGGATATGGTTTGAGGCAGGGATCTAATTTTAGCTTTTCCATTTGGATAGCTAATTGCCACAGAATTTTTTACTCAATAGTTTTTCTTTTCCTACAGGCATACCTGTGATGCCATGTTTGTCAGATACAGCTTTTTCTATATACATGTGTCTCTTTGTTATTCTTTTCTACTGGTTTATTTGTCCACTCATCTACCAGTTTTACTTACTACATCTTTTTAATAAGTCTTACTATTTAGTAGTATAATTCCCCTCTTCTTATTATTAAGAACTGTGAAGGGTCTGAGAATTTATTCTACCTGCAAGCTAACAAGTTAGCCTGCCGTTGTTTCATGGATACAAGCAAAAGACGTGAGACAGTGAGTCAGAGGTAGAGGACTTTATTGCTCACAGTACAGCAGGCAGTACAAGCATCATATTTGCCTCAGTTACCCTTGCACTGAAGTCCCATGTGTGACATGGAAGGACTGAGATGAATGCTGCACACATCACAGTGAGGACCCCAAGTTTCGGAAACACCTAACTTGCTAGGAAGCCTGCCTATCCTTTACCCCAGAGGGAGACATTTCTTTATTATTCTGGGCATCAAAGAAATCTGCTGATTGCCCTGGAGGGAGACACTATTTTTATCTGCCAAAACTGTTTGCTGTACAAACATCTTGGAAAAGATAGTCCAAAAAAAACGAAAAGCTGTGAGTGCCTTTGCTCAGAAGATATGCAGAAAAGCAAAAGACCAATGGAGAATTGTCTCCCAACACTTATATGTCTTCAGTATTATTTATTTTGCCCCTTTACTCTTCCATATGAATTTTAAGATCAATTTGTATATAGTTCTCTGGAATAGCACTATGTTGCTAAGTGTAAATTTATGATTTACAACCACATGTAAATAGTTTCTTATAATTAATAACTGTAATTATAGGTGTGCAAAGCAATGAACAGTTTTTTAAAAGACCACAAAAACAAACAAACAACAGTTTTAAAACAAACAAAACAACAACAACAACAGCAACAACACAGTGAAACCCCTGAGACCTTGCAGAAGCAAACACAGAATTTCTTTGTAATAGTGTTTCTACAATGTAGGACACAAGAGACTCTCACAAATTTAAAAAAACAAGCAAATAAATCTCTACTGAAGGTAAAAATAAGAAAACTCAAACACTAGAAAATAATTGCTGTGAGGGACAGTCCACACAACAAACTGAGAAACTAGCACTTCAAGAACTTTAGCTTATATGAAAAATGATATAGAGAATAAAGGAAGTATATTAAAAATTATTCAAAAACAAAAAGCAAAAATGGGAACCATAATGATGGAATGGGATACTAAGAGAAAAGCAAAAGAAGATTCAAATAAAGAGCAAACAAATTCTAGAATTTTTTTAAAAAATCATTTAAATTGAAACTCCAAAGAAGGGGTTAAACAGCAGATTAGAAAAAGCTAAAGAGAGCTCAGTAAACTGGAAGATAGTTCTGAGAAAATTGCCAAGAAAGCAGCACAGAGATCAAGAACCGGAAAACAAAAAATGTGTACCTAATATGATGAAACTGAAACACCAAAGACCAAAAATAGTCTTAAAAGCAATCAAATAGTGAGCAAAGGACACAAACTCACTTATATGAAGTTCAAGAACAGGTAAAACTAATTGGTAGTATTAGCTGTCAGAATAGTGGTTACCTCTGGGGGGTAAAGGGAGGTTCCCACTGGGAAGAGGTATAAGGGTACCCTTTGGGATGCTGAAGATGTTTCATATCATTATGGTTACATGGCTGTATAAGTAGGTAGAAAGTCACTAAGCTGTGCACTCAAGATTTTGTGCCTTTTATTATGTGTATATTATAAAAATACTTTTGTAAAAAGTAATCAGAAAGAAAAAAAGAAAGACTACCTACAAAAGAATGATATCTAGATTAACAACCCACTTTTGGTCAGAAACAAAAAGCCCAGAATATAATTGAATGGTGACTTCAAAGTGCCATGGAAAATAAACATCAACTTAGAGTCCTTTGCTAACAGAACATTATTAACAAATGAGGCTGCCTAAAGACATTTTCAGACCAAGACTGTAACAACCTCTAAAATATGTTCTTCAGCAAGAAGAACAACGCATGAATCAGTGATAGCAAACAGGTTGGTGAAGCTGGATAAGCATTAACTTTCAAAAGTCATGATTCTGAAGGGTTATTTTTAAAGAGGTGGATTATCCTGCAGATACACACACACAAACACACACACGCAGATGCGAATGATAACGACAAGGTTATCTGCTGCAGTATTGTTTGAAACAGCACAAATTAGAAACACCTCCAATACTCATCAATAGAGGAACTGATGAAACAGATGGCATTGCATTCATATATAGAAATATATATTTAGCCACTGAAAAGAATGGAATGTATTTTCAAGTATGAGAAAGAATAAATGTATTTCTCCATGAGTCATATTTTTCTGCATTAACAACTACAAAATCTCAGTGGGTTACAACAATGAGCATGGATTTGTCATACATTCCATCTACAGGGAAACAGAGTGAATAATTACAAACATTAAGCACTATTTCACAATTGCTAAGCAAAAAAGTAGAGTGCAGAACAGTGTGTACAGTGCCCTACCATTTGGATAAAATAAATCAAAAGAATCCATCACTTAATTGTTTTATATACAAGGTCTGTGGAAGAATATACTTGAAACTGGTAAAGATGGTTGCCTTAACGCATGGGAACTGGGTATGTGTGAATAAGAGTAGACTATAGGTATTTCACCATATACACTCTGTACCTTTTGAATTTTATGCCATTCGAATATATTATCTAAGCAAAAAATAAGTTTCCTGTATCATTTGGGTAGAGGCTAGAGATATTAACTGTAGAATTGATTAAACAAGTATAGATGTTAAGGTTTTAAGAGTAACCACAAAAAGAGTTGAAATTGAATGTATAATCAAAATGGCCCAGGAAACAAAGAGGGGTAAAAATAATTCTCTTCAGCACTTTAAAAAATGTATATGTTTAAGAGCCATTGTGTTTCCTTTTTGGTGAACTGCCTTTCCATAGAATTTGCCCCTTTTTCTATTGGGTTGTTAATCTTTTTTGTCACTTATCTATGTTACGTAGATAAGTCTTTTGTGACACAAATTAAAAATATTTTCCTTCGGCTTGTTGCAGAAGATTTTATTAAAGTCGGCAAAATTTCAATTTTTTCTTTTATAAGTTGGTTATAGTTAGAAAAGCCCTTCCCACTCTAAGATTACAAAAGAATTGTCCAATGTTTTCTTTCAGTACTTCCCGTAGGTCCTGTATGAGTTGCATTTCTCCAGGCATTTTTACATCCTTTTAGGCAGGAACAGTAACGGGTATATCTGCATGTCATCCTGGGGCCTAATGCCATGTGTTTTCTCCAATGGGTAATAAATTCCTACTGAAGGTCTTAAATTTCTCCCTAATCACTACTTAGTGTCCTCTATAATCTACGGCAATTGAAAAGTGTCTTTAACAATGATTTTGAAAAAACAATTTGATTTTATTTCCACTACAGAAGAGGAAGTTGAAGTTTAGAGATGTTAAAAAATTTGTCCAGTATCACGTAGAAAGCAGTGGTGTTAGAACTGAAACATAGTTTTTTTTGCTATTGAATTGTATGAGTTCCTTACATATTTTGGATGTTAACCCCTTATCAGATACATGGTTTGCAACTATTAGAAATGATATGTATAGTTTTTTCTTTTTAAAGATTTCTGTCAACATCTGGAAAACAGCAGCAAAAAGATACTGATTTTCTAAAACACAGCTGCACACTCTTCATTAGTTTATAAATCTAACCTGTTCATTTATCCAATGATAGAAATACTTTGCAATTTATAGTGTTCTCACATAAATCTTCTACGCCATCCTTCCAACAAAGAGATATTTTAGCTGTTAAAATAACATTTGTCCTATACTAGAATGGGAAGAAAGTGACATGTATTCAATATTATTCATTACAACATTATATTAGCAAAAGATTGGAAACAACTTATACGTCCTTCTGCTAGCTAAGGGACTAAAAAGCAGTTGCAAAACAGGGTGTATGTAGTATGCTATCATTTGTGAGCAACTGCATAATATTTCAACTTTTTCATCCTGTCGAGTTTTCTAAGTTCAGGAAATGGCAATTCAATATTTTTTTCATCATTGTGATAGTCAAGATTCTCCCAAATAAAACTTGTATCTTGGACACAGCTTCGGGGTCTATTTCATCTACAGGGTCAGTCCATTGAACTGTAATTACATTTTCTTTTTTTTTTAGGCTTCCACTCATCTTCTGGCTTGTGAAGCTAACTGGTGATTCCCAAAGAAGCAGAACCCCAAATCTTTTTGTTATTGATGATAGAGATAGATAACAGGGAATGACAGGACTGACTTCACAGACTTCTTTCAGAACCTTTTCTTTGGTCTTACATTGCAGAATCGGTCCAGCCTATTGCTTGCCACAGAAATGCCTACTCATGGGCAACTCTCATGGCCATCCCACAAATTCAATAGCTTTCTGTGCAGCGTACTTTCCAGAAGAAGGTGCTAAATGCATACTGTCTGTTCTGACCATACATAGGATATAGAACTCAAATGAGTCCATCCTTCTGAAAAAGCAGCACAAACTCATTCTCATTTAAATGTCCTTATGTCTGGGCTGGCTGGTTAGATCAGCTGGATAGAGCACAGCCTTATAATGCCAAGGTCACAGGTTTGGATCTCCATGCCAAAAAAAAAAAGAGCAGTAAGTAAACCTCTTGATGTCTTATCAACGATGATTGTGGTTCCAAATCTGAGTTTGCACCAGAGTAAAAAGTCTCTGAAGGAAGATTCTCATATTTCCTCTGACTTGTGCTTATATCCAACATGTGGCCGATCCACTCAAGCGAAGCTTTCATCAGGTCTCTTCATGGATTCTCACGCCTTGCTCACGTTTCTTCCTTGGTTTGTTGCTCTTCATAACTCAACACGAAAGTGTAATTTTGTCCTAGAACAGGTGATAATCAATTACAAGGAATCACTACGAACCTAAGGGTGTGACAAATCACATTCTTTGAACCATTGAAGCCCACAAGAGCGCTCTGAGAGCATCAAGTAGTCTTTCATCGAGGTTGATGTAAGTTACTATTCCTGTCTGAGATAGTTCAGCTCTTTCTGTCCCCTTCTGTGGGAAGCCTGCCTCCGTCAGTCAGTGTTCCGTGTGAGTGACACAGGACACATTGATTCATCCTCTCTTTTTAACTGAATGTCATTGCCATCTGTCTGATCACCCATTTATTATGCAAGGTAGAGCAGGAGAGGGCACACTGGCTGGTGATAACTAATCCTTGGCACTCTGAAAACAACTGGAAATGGTGTGAGTGCCACCCTCCCCCATTTCCATCATGTATTTTTGCAAAAAAAAAAAAAAAAAAACAAACTTGAATCATCATACTTCTCGATCTAACTCTACCAGTTGACAGGAAATATAAGGCACAGAGGACCATGTTAAACACACCATAAGCAGGCAATTAGCCAAATCAGAAATGTGGGAAACTCTACAGTGCAAATCATTTGGTGCTTTGGAATAAATTACAGGAAAAAGAAAAAAATGATGAAGAATTTCTACAATGAAAGAGTTATAAGAGGCCTATCAATCACATGCTTTGGGTGGGCACTATTTGAACCCTGATTGAAGCAAAGTGTAAACGAAATGTATGAGACAAATGAGGAAGTTTGCACGCTAGATAATTGATATTAAGAAATTGTCAACTTTTTTAGGCATGACAGTGATAGTGTGGTTTTGTCTGTGTGTGTGTGTGTGTGTGTGTGTGTGTGTGTGTGTGTGTGTGTGTGTGTGTGTGTGTGTAGAAATCCTCATGTTCTACAGACACATACTGAATATTTATCGATGCAATGACATATCTGGGATTTGCTTCAGAATTGTCCTGTGGCAGGATGGGGAGCAAGGAAGATATAGATGTAGCAAGATCGGCTACAAATTGAGGTTTGTTGTAGCTGGATGACAGCGACTTGGAAGTACCTTGTATTATTTGTATTAGTTTTAAATTCTCCTTAATAAGAAAAAAGAATAAATTCTCATAGTAAGAAAAAGACAGGTGAAAGTCAGACATTAAAATCACCAAAGGTTCTGGACAGGTGTTTGGAAGTGGAGGTGAACAGAGTAGGTTTGGAAGTTAGGGAGGTGGGGAGCTGAGCGGGAAAAAGTGATTTGGGGCCAGGCTACATTTAATGCAATTTCAGGACATCTGAGTAGGAAAGTCCAAGTAGGGAAGCAGTGATATGGGGTCAGAGCTTGGTAGAGAAGTCTGCAGTCTTATACTCAGGACAATTACAGCCGTGAGCATAAAGAGGTTCTCAGACGATAGAGAAACAATGATTATACCATAAGGAATGAACAGATTTTAGGGTTAGGAAGGGGGAAAAAAGGAAGCTTGCTGAACCCACCAAGGACATAATTAGCTCAAGCCTCCACCTACAATTTACTGTAGTTTTATTAAACCAGAGGAACATTTGTCAGATATGAAACTACATTTCACTCTCGCCACCTAGAGATGTTAAAAAGTTGTCTTTTTTCATTTAAGGTGAGAGAGTTCAGAGCAATACATTTAAGGACATAATCAGGCTCTGTCATCTCTGTAAATTGCAACCCCAACTTCCCTTTGGAAGTTGCACAACGACATTTTGAAATCGTTTCAAAAACTATTTAGACCTGGAGATGGCTCTCTGGTCTGTGCATGCCCAACTTCAATCTGTACCAGGTTTGAGCCAAACACTAAAGTGGCCTTGGCTGGATCCAAGTGGGAGGTGGCTGACAACTCTGTTTCTCAAATTTTATTTTCAAGGACCTACACAAGGGAGTCAGATGACAAAAAAACATTCCCCAACACTGCCCTCCCCTCCGTCCTCATGATCATGACCACGATGGGGGCCGGCCCATGGCTCACTTGGGAGAGTGTGGTGCTGATCATGACCACGAGCATGACCATGTCGGGGAGACTCACCTCTCCAGAGTTTTCTTTCTCTTCCAATTAATCCAAGTAGTCATCCCACTTTGCTTACATGGAAACGTCTACAGAGGTGATGTTATTTTAAACTTTGATTCTCATCTGCCTAAGAGTGTGATGTCTTGCTTTCAAAGGTTGAATCACTCCGCACAAATATGCTTGCAGCAAGAAGGGAACAAAGGGATGGTGCAGGGAATGACATGCAAATAGCCTCCCAGAGTCACTGTGTTTTCAACACAAACGTTAGGAATTTGAACTTGACAGTCTTGAAAGAGACAGGTCCAAAAGGAGGCATTGCAGAACTGCTTGCCCATAGTTCAAATCCTTTATTATTGCAGTGCAGCACAATACTGTATATGGGAGTTATCTGTGTACCTGTGTCTTTCTCTTGCTGGACTACATACATTTGAGATCAGGACTGCATGTTTATTATCAGTTTCCAGGAAAGTGCCTGGTTCATGGCAGGATTCAAACATGACTGAATCAGTGAACATAGGAAGGAATACACAAAAAGCACTGAGAATGCAGTCTTTTAGGATGTAGGTATTAAACGTGATTTAGATGCCATCCTTTCAATATCCCTTCAAAGGAGGACACATATTTGTTCTATCATTTCACGGATTTAAGTTTAAAACCACATGAGCTTTCAATGTCAGTGAAATACTTTTCTTTAATGGCATCACAGTTGAGGTAAATCAATGAGATAAATAAATGAGAGGTACTCCCAATGTTTCTTAAAGGAAAGAGGAACAGCTGTTATTTCAGAGCTCAAAGAAGAAAAGTAAAAACCAGTGGTCTGCATTTCCTCCTGCAAGTCAGTCTCTCAAACCTAACTTGGGACCTGTTCTTTCAAGGTACCAAGAGAAAACGGGCAGCCACCTCTCACTCAAATCAGACGTTCTTTCCCAGGCAGGTTTAGTGATTAGAATGCAGAGCAGGCTGCTGTGACAGCTCTCAGTCCTGATCACAGGCCAGTGACTACTGACTTGCTCCCATGCAAAGCATTTTTGTTCTCTCTTATTTGTCCCCAATTTCAGCACCCCACCCTACCCCACCTTCAGGAAGTAAGTCAAGGCAAGATACAAACACAAGGCTGCCCTCTTTGGTACAAAGTATGTTTCCCCTGTCTCAGATGTTATCTTACAAGAGGACTAGCTGAGCATTTTGCCAAAGAGAATTGCCAGTCATTTATGGTTGCTGATAGTAGACCTTTGTGAATTTCCACATAAGGTACAGACCTGTAGCATGAAATGACCTGAGACCGTTTAGTAAAATCTGTTTTTAAAATGACTAAATTATCACCCAAAGTACATAGTTTACATTAGGGTTTACTCTCATACATTCTATGGATTAGGACAAATGTATAATGACATGTATTCACCACTGTAGTATCGCAGAGTATTTTCACTGCCCTAAAAATCCTCTATGCTTTGCCTCCCTCCCCCGCCAATTCATGGCAACTACTGATCTTTCTATTGTGTCCATAGTTTGAGTGATAATGATGTGTCAGTGTAGGTTTATCAATTGTACTGAATGTACCACTTTGGTGAGAAATGTTGACATGGGGGAGGCTGTGTACCTGTGGAGTCAGGGTACATATGATATGGGAAAGCTCTGAACCTTCCTCTTAATATTGCTTCTGTGAACCTAGAACTGTCCTAAAAAATTAAAGTTTTTTAAAAAAAAGACAAAACTGAGACTTTGAGAGGCTAAGTGACTTGATTAAGGTCACAGAGCTGGTTTGCAGCAGGCCAGTATTAAAACCCAGAGGCCTTATTGTTGCAAGCTTTATGTATCGGACAGGGTTGTGACGTCTATTTCCTATGCCATAACCAGTGACTTTAATTAAAATTTATTTCCTGTTTAGATTGCTTGTTCTTTCAGTAAATTTCCATAACTAACTTCTCATTCCATTTCTTTCTATCTGCCTTTTAACGTAATGCTCTGGCACAGAAGTCACAGTTGTGTGCCTAAAGGTGTTTTTCAGGGCTGTTGCAGTTAGCTTGGCCCAACACAAACTGAACTAAACTGGTTGAGCCCACAGACCTCTCTATTGAGCCTGTGCAAAGGTCCAATGGGTGACCTTTTGACATCAGAGGGCCAAAGACTCCACCTCCAGATCCTGCTAATGCTGCCATTTTCTGAACATGCAAAGGCACGCAGACAGCTGGTGCCTGTATGGATCACCGAAGAACTTCTTCAGACCCTCTAACCAACCATGGTTCTCCATGCCTCGCACCACACCTAACCACTTTCTATAAAGACCCCTTCTTTCCCAAAGTGGACAAGGCAGATTTGAGATATATTTCTCCTCTCTTCTCACTTGGCTGCCTTGTGAATAAACCTTTTACTCTGCTGCGAAGACCAGTGCTTCAGATTTTGGCTTTCTGTTGCATGCAGGCAAACTCCATCGAGTTCGGTAACAATAGTAACAGGAAGAAGTTAAGAAATACTTAATGAGCATCCATGGTGTGCTATTTCTTAGAAATACGAGTTAGAAATAGAATTTGGGGTAGGAGATCCCCTCTTGGTCCAAAAAAATCATCTGATCATGTGAGTGGCAGAGAAGTGGGATGCATCCTGAAGTTTACATCTGGATTCTGTTTTCACCATTTCCCCTCTCCCCCCAGCCCCGACTTGACAGCACCTCTACATTTTTGTTAATGATGTACCCTGCACTTGGAAGATTTCTCTTCTGTCTTCAGAGGCTACTCACCCCTGAAGGTGAAGCAGCGCATTCATCACCTTGTCTATAAGGCTTTCTCTGGGCAGAATGAATTCCTCTTACACTTCTGAACACTGAGTACTTGCAAATAACTCTGTTGTAGAATTTCTAAGTATTGCTGTTGTTAGCCCTCCAATTAGACTGTCAGTTCTATTATAGCAGCACCAGGTCTTGATCAACTTTGTATTTCCAGAAACACTCCCTGATGGGGTACAGGGCACATGCTCAAAAAAATGTTTGTAGAGAGGACACAGATATAATATTTTTTTCCTAGAGTAGAGTTTGAGACTAGAAAACATTATAAAAGAAAAATAAATATGGCTTCTACAACAAAGCAGTTGATAGAATATATTAGATTTTGCAAATTTAAGAGTTCTCATAGGACACAAGCCATATATCATTAAGATATAAAAACATTGTTTTGTTTACTTTAAAAAATGACTGTCAACGGTACTGGGATTTTTCATTGTTCTGAAACTGTTAATAACCACTTAGGTTGACTGTAGTAATAATAATTTGCTTTAAAAATAGAAAATGGCATAAAATACATGTATAAACTATATAAAGAACAGTTTGGACCTAGCTCATGGGTGCTCGACTGGAGTCATTTTGGAAGGTTGTAAGGTCATAAATTATGAAGAAGTAGAAGACACAGATTAAATAATAAACCTGGAAAAGGAAAACTACTATAATAAAGTTTGGTTTTAGATTTTTGATCACATAAGAACAAAGCAAAAAAATCACAATCATGTAAATAGTTTTTGCTCATAGTCCCTGTTTCCTCAAACCAAGAATTACATCAGCCATTAGAAGTGATAACTGTCAGGGCTGGCTAGTTACCTCACTCAGTTAGAGCATCGTGCTGATAACACCAAGGTCAAGGGTTCAAATCCCCTCCCGGGCCAGCTGTCCGGGGGGGGGGGGGGGGGGGGGAAGATAGCCCCAAATTTCAATAGTGCCAAGGTTAAGAAGTGATTACTGATGTTTATGCCTATCTGACTGCAAAAAAAGGAAAAAAGAAAGAAAAAAAATGACATTAAATTGTACTAAAGCAAAAAACTGAACAATAAACTACTTTGCAAGTTTCAAATAACTGTTTGGTTTCTAAGATTTAGAGAGAGATAAAATGAATTTCAACACAACAGACAGTTAAGTTGTTTTTTCCTAGCACATGTATAATGTACAATGATGTACGATTAGAAGTAAAAGTTTTAGGTCAAAAATGCTTTTTAAAAAAAAATAAGGAAACAAAACTTAATTCTTACAGTTCAGAGGCTGGGAAGTCCACATTCAGAGGGTGAGGGACTTCTTCTTAGTGGGAACTCTCTACAGGGTCCCATGGTGACCAGGGTGTCACATGGCGAAAGTGGCCTGAGCAAAAGAGCTAACCTCATTTGCTTTTTTTTTTTAAATCAATATAGAATGTAGTTGATTTTCATGGCCTTTTACCAATTCCTCCCTTTCCCCCTCCCTCTCTCCCCCACCTCCATCAACATCATATCTGTTCACTTATTTTAACAAGTTCAAGGAATTATTGTGATTGTTGTGTCTTTTTTTACCCCATTTATGTTTGTATATTTATTAATTTATCTTTACTAGCTCCCACATATAAGTGAGAGCAAGCAGTATTTCTCTTTCTGTGCCTGGCTTATTTCACTTAACATAATTTTCTCTAAGTTCACCCATGTTGCTGCAAACGGCAGTATTTCATTCTTTTTTTACAGCAGAGTAGTTTTCCATAGAGTAGATATACCACATTTTCCTTATCCACTCATCCAATGATGAGCATTTAGGGTGGTTCCAACTCTCGGCTATCATAAATAGCACTGCAATAAATATGGGAATACACGTATCCCTTCAACATGATGACTTCCATTCCTCTGGGTATATACCCAGTGGTGGGATAGCTGGGTCTTATGGCAGATCTATCTGTAATTGTTTAAGGAAACTCCATACCATTTTCCATTATGGTTGCACCATTCTGCAGTCCCACCAACAGTGTAGGACTGTTCCCTTTTCTCCGCATCCTTGCCAGCATTTATTATTCTCAGTCTGTTGGATGTTAGTCAACCTAACTGGAGTGAGATGGTATCTCAAAGTGGTTTTGATTTGCATTTCCTGAATGCTGAGTGATCTTGAGCATTTTTTCATGTGTCTGTTGGCCATTCGTATATGTTCCTTCAAGAAATGTCTATTCAGCTCCTTTGCCCATTTTTTAATTGGGTTACTTGCTTTTTTGCTGTTAAGCTGTTTGAGTTCCTTGTATATTCTGGGTATTAATCCTTTGTTAGGTACATATTTTGCAAATATATTCTCCCACTCTTTTGGTTATCTTTTCACTCTTGTTTCTTTTGCTGTGAAAAAGCTTTTTAGTTTGATATAATACCATTTGTTTATTTTTCCTTTGGTAGCCTGTACTTTACAGGCCAATATTTTTGAAAAATATAGATGCAAAAATCTTCAATAAAATATTGGCTAATAGACTACAGCAACACATACATAAAATTATATACCATGATCAAGTGGGATTCATCCCAGGGATGCAAGGATGGTTCAACATATGCAAGTCAATAAGTGTGATACATCACATCAACAAAATCAAAGACATAAACCATATGATCATCTCTATTGGTGCTGAAAAAGCATTCAACAAAATTCATCATCCGTTCATGATAGAGACTCTCAATAAATTAGGTATAGAAGGAAAGTATCTCAACACAATTAAAGCCATATATGACAAACCCACTGCCAATATTATCCTGAATGGGGAAAAGTTGAAAGCTTTTCCCTTAAGAACAGGAACTAGACAAGGATGCCCACTCTCTCCACTCCTATTCAACACAGTGTTGGAAGTACTAGCCAGAGCAATCAGGGAAGAGAAGAAAATAAAGGGCATCTAGACTGGAAAAGATGAAGTCAAAATGTCCCTGTTTGCAGATGATATGATCCTATATATAGAATAGCCTAAAGACTCTACAAAAAAACTCTTAGAGTTGATAAATGATTTCAGCAAAGTTGCAGGATACAAAATCAACATGCAGTAATCAGCATTTTAATACTCCAACAATGAACTAACAGAAAAAGAAATCAAGATAGCTAGCCCATTTACAATAGTCACCAAAAAAATAAAATACCTAGTAATAAAGTTAGCCAAGGATATGAAAAATCTCTACAACAAAAACTACAAATCAACATTGAGAGAAATTAAAGAGGACACAAGAGGATGAAAAGATATCCCATGCCCTTAGACTGGAAGAATTAACATTATGAAAATGTCCATACTACCCAAAGTGATCTACAGAGTCAACACAATCTCTATCAAAATATCAATGACATTCTTCACAGAAATAGAAAAAACAATTCTAACATTCATGTGGAATAACAAAAGACCACGAAGAGCCAAAGCAATCCTGAGCAAATAATAAAAAAAAAAAACCCAGAGGCATAACACTACCTTACTTTATACTACAAAGCTATAGTAACCGAAACAGCATGGTACTGGCATAAAAACAGACACATGAACCAATGAAACAGAATAGCAAACCCAGAAATCAACCCGTACACCTACAGCCATCTGATGTTTGACAAAGGCACCAAGAACACACACTAGGGAAGAGACTTTACAATAAATGGTGCTGGTAAAATTGGACATCCATATGAAGAAGAATGAAACTAGACCTGTACCTCTTGCCATATATCAAAATCAACTCAAAATGGATTAAATAATTAAATATATACTCTGAAACAATAAAACTCCTAAAAGAAAACATAGGGGAAACACTTCAGGAAGTAGGATTGGGCATAGACTTTACAAATACAACCCCCAAAACACTTATCTTTTTAAAAGCATTTTTACACTTTACAGGTTCCTGTGAACTGTATTTTCCCCAAACATGAACACAATATTTGATCTGTTCATTTATTTTACTTTATAAGGAATTGATAGAAAAATAAATGTACATATAACTAAAAAGTGGCTATCTTACATATGATAGCCCAGAATCTAGTAACTGCATAGGTTTTCTGGCTATTTCAACTATACATAAAAAGAATTACAAAGAAGACATACATTTATGATTTATGATATATTTATTTAAGGCATGTTAAGTACAGTCTATTTTTTAAAGTTAGTTATTTTTTTCAAATCTTCATTTTTTAAAAATTCAGATAATGCCAAGGCTCAACTTTTTAATAAGAATGTTGGTTTATTAGGTTTGGCCATCTCTTCTTTATTCACCTTAAAGAGCAAACATAAAACAATGATAAATGTATATCTATTTAAAAAATATAAATACTTATAGTGATAATTTGAATCATTTGGCCCTCAAAAAAGTTGTTTAACAAATCAAGTTCAGCTTAATTATAGGTACATGTAATTATGCCCAAGGCAGTATTTTACTCTGCTTTTTGCTGTAGGTTATACTTTTGTGGCTGGAAAAAGTGTTCTTCAATAGCACTGACTAGTTCATTCAGTTCCTTTTTCAGCTGCTCAGGATCACTGGAAAATAAGGTAAAAAAATCCAGATAAGGAATTATTCCAAAGCACATTTTAAATGCTCCCCAAATTAACAAAGTAACATTGAAATTTAACCTTAAGAGGAGGACTAAACCAGAAAAAATAGAATTCCAGTGACTTAAACATGGGAACACATCTGTTGACAAAAAACCCCATGAGACAATATGCATGCTTTTCCCCAAAGGTTTTTCCAAGGTCTCTTCTATAAACAAAATTATCCCTTGCTCTTCTCATAAGAATTTTTAAGAAATGCAATTTTTGGCTTAGAGTTCCTAAAAGATCTACAACGTTTGTACCTAACAGTGTAGAGAAAACTTTCATGGTGCTAGTTGACATCAAATCCTGCTGAACTGTACAAATAACATCTCTGTTAAGTCCTCAGTCACCCTGGATAATGAATGTTCCTGATGATGTCTGCCCTCAAGCTACTGGAAGCTAAGCTGCAGCCTTGTCTATGAGGCCACCTTAGAATTGACAAAGAAGGGGAGCCTCCTGGTGGGTCTGCATAGTCAAACACCAGAAAATCAGACCCCCACGTTTTACGAGGATACTTCAGAGAGCTCATGGAAAAATTCGTATTATCTTTTAATTCTATTTTCCCACGAACTTTTTGAAGTACCCTTGGATCTTTGTTAGTCTGCCTCCAGGACAAGAGTCACAACTAAAGTATAAACAAGAATCTAGGGAGATAGATCCCTCTAAGAAAATCAAGTTCTCAAGGATATGGAAAACACTCATTTATACGCAAATAACTGGAAGGTAAAAAATAGATAAAACTGACTTGCAGTTAAACACATTTCCAGCAGCTAGTGTGATTTACTGTAAGTACTTAAAACCAAAAAGCTGAATTCAAAACACTAAATCCTTTATACTTTCCATTACTTCGTACTCAATCATATTTAATACATGCAGTTTATTTTAATGGAAATGGCAATCCCTGTAATTAGTTAAGAACATTTTTACATTGCGATAGCTAAACAGTACAACTAAAGCAATCCATTCTATTACAGACATTAATTCTGGTTCTACTACTTACTAGCTATGTGCCCTTGGGCAAGTGGCTTAGCATCTCTAAGGCTCAGATTCCTCATTTGTAAAATTGGGATAAAGACTACCTTCTCAAGAGAGTTGTACAGATTGAGATAAATTATATAAAGCAATTAGCACAGAGCCTGGCCTAAAGACCTCAATAAATATAGCTATCATTATAATTATTTTTATTCCTATTGGCAACATATAAATTAGTTACTCTTCATAAATACATATGAATTATACCAGTCTTGTTTTCCTTGTCCATAAATGTGCTTTGAAGAAAATAACAGTTCTCAGGAAGACACGCAAGCTAAAGATTATTTTTAAAAAACACTTCAAACTCCATGAATTTACTAATTACTAACTTGTTTGTTATTCAAATTTGGTTTTTAACCATGACATGTATTTATATTATGATTCATTAATATATTGATAAAATGTTTCTGACACTGCATTCCTTATGTGTGAAAAAAAAAATCAGTGCTACTTTATATGATTTAGTGGTGCGATACTTCCTAAAACCAAAGTTTTGACTTAGTATTCTCCATCCTGATTTTTTGGGGGGGCAGGCAGCTGGCCGGTAGGGGATCCAAGCCCTTGACTTTGGTGTTATAACACCACACTCTAACCAACTGAGCTAACCCTGGCCAGCCCTCTCCATTTAAATTGCTAAATGTTCCATTTCTTATATAAAAGTTTGAGAATATTTCATAACATTTTATAATACAACAGGATCCATCCAACAATCATTTAAACCAGGATTAGGAATCCCTGTTTCTGAAGAGTCTAAATCTAGGTGGATCTCTTTATAGACATGTATAGCAAAGTATCATGTATCATTAGGCTCTTATTTTTCTCTAATCATCATGAAAAACCATTTAAGCTAAATAACAACTAAATGCAATGCACAGTTCTCAATTTGACTGTGGGTTGAGAGAAAAACAGCTATTTTGGGCAATTTGAATTTATGTGTCAATTTGGCTAGCCCATAGTCCTCAGCCATTCAAACACTAATCCTGGAGTTGCTGTGTAGATGTGATTAACATCTATAATCAACTGACTTTAAATAAAAGAGATTATCCTAGACAATCTGGATGTGCTGGATTCTAGCTGAAAGGCAGTAAGAGCACACTGAGGTCTTCCTGAAGAATTTGCCCTTTGGACAGCAACTTCAACCCATGCCCAACCCTTCCTGATACAATTATTATCTAATAGCCTTACGATATCAGGAGAATGCCCTTGTTTGTGGGAGATGCACATTAAAATAATAAGAGCGAAGTATCATGAGATCTGTGACTTACTTTCAAATGGTCTGGAAAAGAACTCAAATACATGACATATACTGCAAGAGATGGCAATACTACAAAATGCTAGCAATTGCTGAGTCTGGGTCAGGGTCAGCAAACTATGGCTCATGGCCTGTTTTTCTAAATAAAGTTTGACTGGAACACAGCCACGCACATGCCTTTATGTACATGGCTGCTTTCGCACTACAACCACAGAGCTGAGTAGTGGAGACAAAAACCATATGGCCTGCAAACCCTAAGATGTTTACTATCTGGCTCTTAACAGAAAAAGTTCGCCAACCCCCGATCTAAGTGAAGGATATATAGGTAAATCACTGCATTATATCAACATTTCTGTAGGTTTGAAATTTTTCAAAATAAAAAGTTGGAGAAAACTAAAGACATCTCCCTCCAACAAAAATATTTCTTAAAAGCAGGACTTATACTTAAAAAGGATCTTCTATTCTAAAGGATTAGTAGGTTGTAGAATTCTATGAATAAATGCAATCCATGATATAAAATATATTAATAATATTTAAGCTTGTCAGAAAAGAAGGCAACCTTAGTCATGGCTTTATTGCTGTTGTGTGTTAGGCCTGCTGGTGCCTTGCTTAATAAAGCCTGACGGCATACCCATGGACCAACCTAGTGCCTGATGTCTCATTTAATAAATAGGAGCAACACTGCAATGCATATAACAAAAGGACAATTTTTCAAAGCTTTTTCATCAATTTACAGAACAATATTTAAATTTAAGTCTACTCAATAAGCCATGTGAAGATTTTAAATACCATAAAGCCTTACACATTATATAGAGTTATAACTATAAAGGAAAGTTTTCTGAAATGTTAGATACATTTTTACAGGATGATGAAAAGGAAAGGACAAAGATATCGTGAAGACAAATGCTTAAATTGGACTGACGTCCATTTGGTTTTAAAAGAATGAAGCATAGAAATATGAAAATATTAAGTGATAATGAGAATTACAAAGAAATGTGTATAGAAAATCATACTCAATTTAGTAGCAAACAGCTTCTTAATAAACATAAATGGAAACACCGAAACTTGTACAATATTACAATAAAATGTTGGTAATACAAAATTCTTAGAAAATGGGCTGTTTTAGATGTTCGCTTAATAGCTAAGTTTTTGCCCTTCAAGCACAAATAGGTTTTGAGTGGAATACATAGCAAAACATATTACACAGTCCCATGACTTCTTAAATATATTTTCATTGAACATCTCGATGTTTGAGAACCACAATCATGACTTTAACTGTTGGACTGGAGAAGAAAAAATTTAGGGTGCACTTGGGTGTGGAATGCTATTTCCCTTAAACTCTTGGAGTGGTGAACATTCTAAGCTCTTGTGTCCATGTTTTATAGTTTTGTTCTGTCTTAATATTTCCTTCTTGGCTATCAGCAGTCACGCCTCCTTGCCTAAGCGAAGTCTCACTGTACCGATTCTTTCCCTACTCCTTTAGTTTGCTACATTTAATCTGCTACTGCCTTGGCAATTTAAGATACTCAGAAATTTTCCTCTGCTTTTATTGCACATAATGCAAATTTGGTTCACAAGGCTGAAAAAACCACTCTGGCAGCAAAGCTTTGGTTTGTACATGTTGTGACAATTACTTAGACTGGTGCCATTAGCCACATGTGGCTACTGAGCACTTGAAATTGTGGCTAGTGCAATTGAGAAACTCAATTTTTTAATCATATTTAAGTTTAGTTCATAGAAATTCAAATTTAAAATCTAATACTTGATTTAGTCATTGGAAAACAAGTATGTTTGGAACAACATACTTGAACATCAAAATTTACTTTTTCTACTATAAATTTTATGGAATCTGAATACAGATCAAATATTTCTGATAAAAATTTAGCATTCTAATTGAAATATGCTGTAAGTGTATATTGTGAACAGATTTTGAAGACTTATAGTTTTTCTTCTTTGAAAAAAAGAATGTAAACTATCTCAATACTTTTCTACATGGATTACACATTAGCATGATAACATTTTGGATATACTAAGTTAAATAAAATAGTACTGAAATTAATTTCACCTGCTTCTTTTCACGCTTTTAAAATGTGGCTAGTAGAAAATTTAAAATTGCATGTGTAGCTTCTATTTTATTTTTATTAAAAAGCACTGACTTAATTCATCTTCCAAAAAAATTTTCCTGATTCTCACTTGTACTCTGAACAGGGAAGTGCTGGCTGAGTGTTGGGTAGGTATGCAATATCACGTTCCCACGTGCTAAGGACAGGCACTGAGGCTGTTAAAGTTCAAAATGTTATGGTTGCTGAAGAGCGACCAACTCAGTCTTCACCGAGGTCACAGAAACATGACCCTCAAGCTACCTGACCATCAGCTCTTTGGCAGCAAGGACTCATTCTGATGTGGCTCTTTCTCCCCTCTGGGACTCAGCACTGACCTGGGTAGGTACTCAAAGATATTTGTTGAATCCATGTAGAAATGGACTTTAATTTATTTTATCAGACATGTGGGAAGACTCCAGAGAAAAGAGAAAAACTCACTGGTGCTAGCCGCCGATGGAAAGTTACTCAGAAAAAGGAAAATGTATTACTATTACTGACATTAGGAATGAAATATTCCCATACAAAGCAAGTTAGGAGGGAAATAAGTAAACACTCTCATCCCTGGATGCTCAAGCAATATTGCTGCAGGTTCTAAAATGGCATTTCTAATTAAACTACATACTGGAAAGATGAAACATTTTACTTAGTATTTGAATAGAACCAGTTAGGAAGTTTGGGGAATAAAAATCACACCAGCTGCCATCCATGACATACCTGTTTCCAGGGGGGGCACACAGTTCTGCATAGTACTTGATTTTGGGCTCGGTCCCACTGGTCCGCATGGTGGCCACACCTCCATTAGCAAAGGTAAAGGTGATCATTTGGCTGCTTTTACTAGTAGGAAGAACCTATGAATTAATTCACACGTTATAAATTTAAATAATAAAATACTGTTCCGGCCTAATCAATATTTTCCGCTGTAGAAGCAAGAAAATAAATGTAAACAAATTTATTCATAAGAAAAGAACATTTTTGAGGAATCAGATGCACTCCATGTGAATGAAACCTTAAATGATGATAACAATTTTTGAAAATTAAGTAACTTCTTATAGTAGCTTTTTACCTTCATAGTTCTATTTAAAGTTACTAAAGTTTTATTAAAAGTAAAACACATCATTTCACAAGGAACTGGTTTAAATAGATTAATAATGTACTACCAAAAAAAAAAAAAAAAAAAAGGAAACTAGACCATATCACTGTTGCAAAGTACAACTTTGCAAAGAAAGTCTATAAGGATTTTTTTTCTTTTTTTTAAAGATAAAGCTTCTGGCAGATGTGTTTGTAGTTGATAGCTCTCAAAACTCCACTAAAATTACATAAATATTTTAAAAAGCATAAGCACAAGGGCAGAGGAAAAGAGGAGATAGCAGCTGACGGGGCTGCCAACCAATCGTGGAAGTCAGAAAGCAGATGGAGCAGAACTGGTGTGGTGGGACATGAGAGATGAAAGCTGCGTGCCTGCAAAAGGAGACAGGGACAAGAACCGAGTCAGCGTGCTCTGTGGAATCCTGGCCAGGCTTGAGAACTGGAGGCTCCTGTTACACAAAGGGCAGACGTGAGGCAGGGGTGGACAACAGGGGCAGCGTTTGAAAGAAGCTATTAGACCCTCTGGGACCCTCACCCGCCAGTCCACATAGTCAGGGAACCACCTCTTCTCTCTCCTGGAGGAGGTGGTTTAATTCTCTAGGAATTGAATCAGAAAGGCCCAGGAGTTGGGGTCCCAGGTTCTATGGAGGGCAGGGTATGGTGAAAACAGAGGGATCAAGTGAAAGCGCCCAGGCTGAGACACCCCCAGCCATGCTTCAAGGGTCTTAGCATCTCAACTTATAGCTCTCAGGCAAATGATTAGGAGAAGGCAAACAGCCCCAGATGGAGATCCCCCAATAAATAGCTGACTTGTTTCCCAATATCCCTAGAGTGAAGTACAGTCATGCACTGCATAAGGACATTTTGGTCAATGATGGACCACATATTTGATGGTGGTCCTGTGAGATTATAATGAAGCTGGAAAATTCTTACTGCCTAGTGACACTGCCATCATAATGTCATAGCACAATGCATTACTCATGTATTTGCAGTAATGCTGGTGTAACAAACCTACCGTACTGCCAGTAGTATAACAATGAAGAGACAAGAGAAAAGAAAACTGCAGGAGAAGATAAAGAAGATTTCCCAAGAAAATTCACAGTGAAATGTTTAGCAGAAGCTTTTGCCAACCTCAACAAGCTCCTTAAAATATGGATCCCAACACCAATAGGTTTTCATTAATAGGGAGGAATGTTCACGGTGCATAATCTGCTTATAGGCAAATCTATGATGAAAACAACAAACCAAGCAAACCACCATGGACATATTTCTGAAAAGAGTGATGCTTCCTCAAGAAGAGCCTCACAGGCCGGCCCGTGGCTCACTCGGTAGAGTGCGGTGCTGATAACACCAAGGCCACGGGCTCGGATCCTATATAGGGATGGCCGGTTTGCTCACTGGCTGAGCGTGGTGCTGACAACACCAAGCCAAGGGTTGAGATCCCCTTACCGGTCATCTTTTAAAAAAAAAAAAAAAAAAAAAAGAAGAGCCTCAGGCAGGTCCTGCAGTAGGTGTTCCAGAAGGAATCACTATCATAGGAGATGACAGCTCCATGCGTGTTACTGCCCCTGAAGACCTTCCAGTGGGACAAGTCATGGAGGTGAAAGACAGTGACATTGATGACCCTGACCCTGAGTAAGCTAGGCTAATATGTGTGTTTGTGTCTTCATTTTTAACAAAAAAGTTTAAAAAGTAAAAATATTTTTTAAAAAGTTAATAATAGTAAAAAGCTTATAGAATAAGGACACAAAGAGAGAAAACATTTTTGTGCAGCTCTACAATGTGTTTGTGTTTAAAAGGGTCAAACAGTTAATTTTTTTTTTAAAGTCTGTAAAGTAAAAAAGTTACAGGAAGCTAAGGTTAATTTATTATTGAAGAAAAAAATATTTTTCTCTTATAAATTTAGTGTAGCCTAAGTGGACAGTGTTTATAGTCTAGAGTATACATAATGTCCTAGGCCCCTTCACATTCACTCATCACTCACTCACTGACTCACCCAGAGCAACTTCCAGTCCTACAAGCTCCACTCATGGTAAGTGCCCTATACTGGTGTACCATTTTTTTTCTTTTATACCATATTTTTACTGTACCTTTTCTATGTTTAGATATACAAATATGTAAGTACCATTGTGTTACAACTGCCTACAGTATTCAGTACAGTAACATGCTGTACAGGTTTATAGCCTAGAAGCAACAGGCTATACCACATAGCCTAGGTGCATAGTAGGCTATACCATCTAGCTTAGTGTACATATACTCTATGAAGTTTACACAATGACAAAATCCCCTAACAGTGCATTTCTCAGAATGTAACCCCATTGTTAAGTGACAAATGACTGTACATCATCTGACTTGCACATGTACATAGAGCTTCCAATCAGTTTTTAAGTGCCCAAAGGAAATTCAGGATCACCAGGGGCTGCCCAGTTAGCTCAGTAGGTTAGAGCACAGCCTTATAACCCCAAGGTCATGGGTTCAGATCCCCATAGCAGCTGGCTACCGAAAAAAAAAAATTTTTTTTTTAATTTTAAAAAAAGGATCACCAGACTTCTGGGGAAAGATATCAGATAAAAAACAAAGTCCAAAACAAGTAGAAAAAAAAAAAAAAAAGAACTTGGAGGAAATAAAAACAATGTAGGGGGAAAAAGAAGATGTACATTTTTAAATGGCTATAATTAATATCCTTAGACATAAGATTGTTGTATACGTAAAAAAAAAAAAAAAAAAAAAGGATACTATTTTTAATAAATTAATGAGTAAAAGCTGAAAAAACAGTCAACAAAAGCACTAAAAGTTAAAGTTGAGGAAATCTCCCAAAAAGTAGAACAAGAAGATAGAGATGAACAGGGAGGAAAGAATCAAGAGAAACAGAGCAGCCGCCCCGAGAGCCGGCACCTAACTAAGAGCTCTCAGAGCAAGAGAACAGAAAACACAGGGGAGGAGGTTATGTAAAAAACAACCAGCCAGCCCCCTTCCTTGACACACAGTCAAGAAAACTTCTCACAACTAAAGAATGACTTCACAGACCAAGTATTGAGAAAAATGAACTTTAAAAGACACATACTGAAGCACATCAGTGTGAAATTTTAGAACCTGAAGTTTACAGGAGAGTTCCTAAATTCTTCCCAGAGAGAAAAAACAAATGGCCTGGAAAGGACGGAATACATAGGGCATCAGTATCCCTCCCTGTACACAGCATACAGGAGGCCTCAGCTACCTGGGTGAATGAACGGTTGGATGGATGTTCAACAGCAACACTGGAAGCCACACAGTGACGGAGCAGAGCTTTCAGAGCTGGGAGTCAACAGAGCGTGAGCAGAGAATGGGACAGGCTCAGACTTCAGGGCCTCTGAAAAGCTACCTCCATTTACTTTTTCTGAGAAAGCTACTAGAGGATGTGATCCAGGAAAACAAACATAGAAAGAGGAAGCTGTGAGGTCTAGAAGGAAGAGACTCAACCCTGGAGAGTGGCAAAGGGTATTCCCAGGATGACAGCTATGTCCCCAACCCAGAGAGTGGCTGGCCCCACCTGGACTGAGGGACCCAGAGGGAGGCCACTGGAAACAACATGGAACCTACAGAACAGCTGAAGCAGTGGACCACAGGGAAAACCCTGCTGACAGGTCTGTAAAGGATCAGGGAAGAACTAGTGACCATTACATAGACATCCAGGCAAATGAAAGAATAAAGCGACTATTAATTACAGGAAATATAATTCTTTATACAAATGAGAGAAACCTACTCAAAATACACTACTCAGCCAAGCAGGCAATAGTAGTTACTACTCACAATAATAAAAGAATCCAATTTAACCAAAAGTTGAGGTATCAATGTACTGAGGCCAGAAGAGAAGGGGAAATTTTGAATGTAAGAAGTATAAGGACTAAATCTTTATCTCCAAAATAGAAAATTAATAAAGTATAAGACTGATGAGTCAAAACATCATCAGAGGAGCGTATTATTTAGGAGCCTGGTGGTAAACACCAGGAGAAACACCTGGGAGGAAGGGGTTGTCTTGTTGGCATGGCAATGAGGTGGTAGGGGGTGGGACCACCATGTTTCATCATAACCCTTTTAATGCTAATGATCTCTCAAAAATATATTGTGTGCAGATTAAAGTTTAAAATATAAAAAGCTAAGTATCAAAGAACATGTCTAATACCTCATAAGGATATGCTTCCTCTCCCTCCCCTAACCCCCTGCCACAGGTAGCAATACTCTCCTTCCACCTTTGGGTCACCTTTGGACGCCTGTGGGGGATCCACATGGTGTGAAGCATACCAACTCACGCTTTACAGCTTACAGCTCCCATACATTCAGAGAAGAGGTGAAACCAACTGGAAAGTAAACAGTGGTTCTCAAAGTGTGCACCACTCGCATCAGCACCACCTGGGAACTTGTCAGAGATGAAAATTCTTGGCCCTCAGCCCAGACCTACCCAATCAGAAACTCCAGGGTGAGCTGCAGCATTGTTTTAACGTGCCCTCTGGGTGACTCTGACTCTCCTTTAAGTGTAAGAAGCACTTATTGGCAGGACCAGCTGGGTTCAGAATCAGAAGACCTGGATTCTTCCCAGACCATCACCAACCAGCTGTGTGACCGCAGACAGGTTCTGCACTTCTGAGTATGGATTTCTGAATATGTTAAATGACAGTGTTGGCTCAGTGAGATCCCTTTTAGTTCTAGCCCATCATTTTTAACTTTCTGTATATTTTTGTAGCTCCTTTATAATGATACACTTATGCCTAAAATCAGCCTTAATTAATGATATAATTAAATAAGATAATCTATTCAAATTATTTAAAAAGGTAAATAGAAAAAGAGTTTAGTGGATACAAGTAAACATTACTTACAGCTTTTCTGTCAGATTGGCTATCATCGTAGCCAGTTGTCAGGTCCCTAACGGCAGAAATTTTAAATTTGCCACAGGTTTTTGGATAATTATTCTTTCCATCGTAATTTCTGAGGTTTTCAAATAATTTTGTAATGGTGCCTTGATCGTAGCAGATAAAATAAGAAGCTTTGGTAATATGGTAGCCATACCTATTGAAACAAATACAAATTCATACAAAACTAGCAAATTATTCTGCAGAGTGTACATAGGACATGTATGAACCAACATATTCTAAAATAAACAAAATAATCATAGCTAACTTCAAAGGAATAATTTAATGTTAAAAAAGAGATCCAACTATCTACCCCAGGGATTGCCAAATGACTGCCTCGCCTTCTACCTATACTTGTAAATTACAGTTTTTTATTGGAATAAGCCACATCACACCCATTACTTTGTGTATTATGTCTGGCTGCTTTTGCACTACACAGGTAGAGTTAAGTACTTGTTACAAAGACTGAATAGATGTATTATGAACCAATTTAATCTTTTTGACATTGGACACTTAAAAGCATATTCTTCCATTAGCCATTTCTAAGAATTCATGCATGGTGAATGGTAATTACTAATAAATGGTTAAGTATCAAAAGGAAAAGGTCATCTTTTATTTAGTTTTCATCAGGAACAGAATTCATCACTACAGAAAGAACATTAGAGAGAATATTAGTATCTCATGCACAAGAACATAATAAAACATTTAAAAATATTGCTCCAATCAAACAGAGTCAACAGGAACTTACTCCACATAGATGGCCTTTAGCTGCTGAGACAAAGACAAATTCTTGGTTGCTAGAAAGCTAGCCAACTCTGCGCTTATGACAGCGGCACTAACTCCATCTTTGTCCAGAACAAAAGGGCAGCACATATATCCTGAGGAAACACATGTCATGCATACACCTTTTAGGAGTGGGGTCCTCCATAACACTGTGTCAAGCTACACCCGTGTATGCACCCTGGCTATCGTATATCAGAGGCCATACAGTGTTCAGTGTGTGCATGTTTCTCATTTACCACCATGTTTAAGAATCTAGCCCAGTGTCTAGCACATAGCAGGCCTTCAGGGAGATTTTCCCTCCTGGCCAAATGATGCTCATTCACTAGACCTGTTGAAAGTGTCTCCAGCTCACATAAAATTGTTTCCAACTGTTCTAGTCAATATGCATCTCTTTCTTCTCTGGATCCCAATAGTTCTTGTTAGTTACATGATCCAATTTGACACCTGGCCTACCTTCTTTTGTGTGGTTACTTAACTAGATCTATAGAAACTGCTGTAGGTTAATGTCAGTGTCATCCATTTCTTTCAGAGTCACTGAGTAATAGATTTGCAATTAATATCTGATAAACAAGGCTGGCTGGTTAGCTCAGTTGGTTAGAGCATGGTATTATAACACCAAGGTCAAGGGTTCAGATCCCCATACTGGCCAGCTGCCAAAAAAAAAAAAAGAAACTGTCAATTAATATCTGATAAATGTATGAAAGTCTTTTTTATTTTTTTAATTAAAAAGCTTTGAAAAGACAAGGATGCCAAATCTGAAAACAAAAGAGAAAAAGCTGATCTTTATACTTCAATTAGTTAAACAAATCACATGGTGTCTGTGCTGCAGGGAATATACAGATGAATATAAATAAATTTAACGCACAATAGTTTTTATTAACAGCTAAAACATTTCTGGCACAAGTGTGAATTTCAAATTTCTATAGCTAGTTCTCCTTTTTGTTCATTTATATTCGCAAACAGTTTAGGACAAGGGTTTCTCTGTCATTCTGCTGGACTTGGGTGGTCTTTGCAGGTGACCATCACTATGATGAGAGTGCCACAATCATGTCCCCTTCTGTCTTCTGGATAGACCTCAGCATAGATCCTCATTAGAGCTTTTGGAGAGGGGTGGACTATATTAGGACTGGATATTAAACACCACAATTGAAGAAACATTACAATTCCCAAAATATGTGGAATATCAAGTTATTAGCAGCCAAGTACAGAATATCACTGTTTTCAGAAAAGGATCCTTACATTAATGGCTTGGTTATTTGTAAGATATTCTCTTTTGCTGAAGAATATCTGAGATGCCAATTTTGGAGTAGGACAGTTCAATACTCAACCCCAGTGCAAGAGAAGCTAAGGGAACTGTATGCTCCTGTTTCACTGGTGATCTTTTAAAACCAAATCCAAACCTTTTTTTCATTTATTTACGTTCTATATTTAACCAATTCTGCAATCCTCATGATCACTTCTTACCAATAGCTTCTTCAAATGCAAATAAGACAGTTTTCCCCTGGTCTATTAGCTGTTTGGCTCTGTTTCCCATCCACTTAAAGCCAGTTAGTGTTTCCTAAGGGATAATCCAAAAGAGACAGAAAAGCCTTAGATCTTCTACACAGCAAAAGAAAGGAAAACGAGCAAGTCCCACACACACCTTACCTCAAAGTGAAAACCCTCCTTTAACGCAATGGCCCGCAAGATTTTGGACGAGACTGTGCTGGACATCATGTAGGTGTCTTTGAGGGCACTGCGATCTTGGTTCTTCTCTTTCCAAGAAGTAAAGAGCCACCAGCCCAGGAGGGCCCCCAACTCGTTGCCTGAAAATACTCTCCATTCACCACTGAAAGAAAAAAAAAAATTATTCATTTCAGTGACCTTAAGCAGGATACAAGAAGTCACTAGGACAGAACAACTAAGCAAACAAGGCTCAAAGTCATCTCTGCAAGGTTGTTCTTGCTATTCACCACCTTTAAGTAACTGGTCAGAAACATAACTGTCACTTCACAGACACTGTGGCAGCTGCCACATATCCACCAGTTTGCCTGGACAAACTTATAAAAAAATAAGTACATCAATGATGATACATAAGGCTTTTATTTTAATCTTTGGCAAAGGCTTTGGTTTCAAACAAAACAAATATGCTGGCAAGATCCCCTCAAGTATAAAATAAATTAATGTTTCTCAATTTTTTGTCTGGTTAGTATTGCTGACTCTGAGAGAGTGACAGCTAAGTATTCCTTAAGATCAAGCTTGGTCCTAAAACAGAACACCAGAGAACTGACATGCGATTTACACTCCCCTCTGCAGTCCAGGCGGATAGAAGTCAGTCTTGCACTTCAGCACACATCACCCTAGCTTGACTTTCTAAACTGATACAGAACTGAACCCGCTTTATCATAATTGAAACCCCTAACCCTTCAGCAGCACCCCACTGCCCCCAAAACATAACATATGCTATTTGACACCCAAATTTGCTTGAATCTTGCCTATCTTTCAACTTTCCCTCCTGCTTGCTTACTTCTCCCTTGTATAAACTCTATGGTCAAACTTCTCTTAAACATTGTGTTAATACTCCACAGGTATTCCTCTCAGGTCTGTCCAACTTAAATTCAACCTAAATTTCCTCGAAGGTCCAGCTTCTTACCAAACCCATCAGAAAATACTGAACTGCAGAGCCAGCACCCATCAAAGTACTGTGCCTTCCTTAGGCAATGAAACATTATGTGTAATAAAGTCAATTATAAAATGAGAAGACCACAAATAGTAATTTCAGTTCTAAATACATACTAGGTTGATTTACTCTCCTTTATGCTTCCAATCACGTGATCTCCCCAGGGCAGCATCTGCTCTATATTAGAGGACTCCCCAGAAGGTTCAATAAGATCATTCGCAAAATAAATGGGAAATGTTCCCAAATAGGCCCAGTCTCCCCAGGAACACTTTACTGCTGAAGATGTCATCCTTTATATTTTCAGTTACATAGGTAATCATGATTAATTTTACCTTTCCTGCTTTTCTGCCACAGCAAGTCTATCGGCATCTGGGTCGTTTGCTAGAACAATTTTAGCCTTGGTTTTGTCAGCCAGAGCAAAAGATAAAGTCTGAAAAAGAGTATGAAAATAAAAGATTACTTAACTTAAGCATAGAGCGTATTTGTAGTCTTTAAAAATGCTCAGTTCTTTAAGAACTAAAAGAGACTGAATTTTATTTCTGGAGCTGGTCTTGGTTGGTTACATATTATTTTCCTAAACCAGAAGTAAGATAATGGGAGCATCAGTGTGTGACCCAAACCTGCCCGTCTGATCTGCCCCACAAGTGACAGTATGTGTGTGACTGGACTGGTATTTCTGAGCATTGCCCTATGATCAATCTCACAAACAAACCAAAATAAACCAACTCTCTAAATATCACTGTTGTCCTAACCTTTAAAAATGTTATAAGAACCATAATTTAAACAACACTTCTTCATATCAGAAAAATGACAATTAAATAAAAATCATAATATGCTAACCCTCCATTCTTCTTTTTAGCATTAAGGAAGCAGCATAAATTAAATTTAAATTTAATTAATTAAATTTAAAGCACCATTTAGATTTCGGCTCTCACATCTTGATGTTAGGATGTCTAATTTGAAAGTTCCTTTAAGAAAGTGATGACTGATAAATATACGTATTTCCAATAATAAATTATTTTTTCTTCAGCACAATGAAAACTTCATTTACTTGACAGTAATAATTTTGAATATAAAAGGTAGATACTATAATTTTTAAAACATTAGGTTACCAAGACACCTTTACCCTCTTCAGGATTTGGGTATTTCACTGTTGGAAACTCAGGATCTGGATCTTTCTGTTCAGGAACAGCCTCAGGTGGAACAAGATCGAAAGCCTTGAAAGCCGCCTGTACGAAGTTGTGCCCCACACCATGGACAGAGGTATGCACAAACTTCACTGTCGTCTCCTTGTTCACACTCCTAGAATCAGACACACCATGGGAAATGATAAAAAACACAAATAGGGCTCTCAGAACTGGGAAGTTTGCAGAGTCTCAAGAATGTAAGAAACCAATGTAATAAGAGTGTACAAGCAACTGAATATCTAATTTCATTTAAAAAGGAAGCAAAACATCCATTTTCTTCCAAATATGAGGATACTTCAAAAATTTCATGGAAAAATAGAATTAAAAGATAATATGAATCTTTCATGAACTTTTTAAAGTACCCTTGTATATACATCCCTCCCCCTCAACATATTCAAGTTTTAAATTTTACTCTGTAGTTATTTTCAGCAAATCTGATAACTTTCAGATTTTGTTTTATGCTACAGCTTTCGCATCTAGAGTGGGATACAACAAAGAACCCTGGGCTCAGGTTCCAGCACAAGACTCTGCTGGCCTGATGGGTGCCCAACCATGGCAGTGCCACACCTGGGCTCGTGCAAGCTCCAGAGCTCCATAGATTCTTTATTAGCTTCAGAATGATTTTCAAAATGTCCCTTTAAACAAATTGTGATGGATCATCCCACACAGGGATGTATAAAAAATAAAACTTTTTCTTTGCCCAGTAATAATTCTTTTTGGCAAAGTGCTGTGAGCTACAAACTTAATGTAGAATAACAGTAAACATCAAAATTAACAGTTAGAAGTTATAAAGGGGTAAACAAAAAGATTCAAAAAATTTTCAGTGCTCTGACTGCTAAATCCTAGGTTACTATCTAAGAGAACAGTGGTTTAAGACAAGCCTATCCTTGAAAAGAAAATGCATCTAGAAAAATAAATACACAAGATTAATGAGGTTGAATCTGAAAAAGATCTCCCAGATATTAAAATACATTATAAAGCTACAGTAATTAAAACAGTTTGGTAGATATAAAAATACAGATGTAAGGAACAGAATAGAGTCCAGAAGTTGATCTAATTTGAAATGGGAAACATACAAGGGTACTAAGAAAAGTTTGTGGAAAAACAGAACTGAAAGATAATACAAATCTTTCCATGAACTTTTTGAAGTGCCCTCATATATGAGCAGCAATAAAGCTCAGTGGTTAACACACTCTGGAGTCAGACTGAATTGAATCATGGAGCTCTGCCATTTACAAGCTGTGACTATTGGCTATTGCTCTGTATTGCAGTTTTCTCATCTGTAAAACGGTAGTAAACCACAATTTACTCTCAGGATTAGATTAAAATGAGATTATATGAGAAATGCCTACCGCAGTTATATGGTGTGAGATACGCACTCAATTAATGTTAGAAATTATTTCATAAAGGTAACATTTCTACTTATTTTTTTTTTTAAAGAAAAGACTGATATAAACTGTTAACCTCTTACTGTGCCTAATTATAAGTTAAACTTTATCATAAGTATGAATGTATAGGAAAAAACATACTATATGTAGGGTTCAGTACTATCCACAGTTTCAGGCATTCACTGAGTGTCCTAGAACATATGCCGCATGAATGAGGGGAGACTAGTCTATTACTCTTATTTAACAAATCAGGAAAAATGAGAAATTTGATAATACTGAGCGTAGTTAAGTATGTGGGGAACATAGAATGTTATCACACACTGTTGGTGGGAGCATCGACAGATGTAACATCTTTGGAGGGCAGTTTGTTACCCATTATCACCTTTGTAAATGCACACACAATTCTGGTGCCAGAACGTTATCTTGTGGATACACACACATGCACATACTCAAGCAATTGTGTACGAAGGAGTCGACTTTAGTGCTACTGAGCAGCAGAAAGCTCAAAACCCTTCAGTCTTTGTTAAATTAAATCAGAGGAGCAGAGGGAATGTTCACAAATGCATTTTGTTGGAATTACATGCATTTGAACAAATGGCCACCCACATCTAGAAATCAGGAGATTTCACATACAAAATCCAGCTTTCTAATTTCTCTAGGGGAGAAAAAATAAGACGATGTCGTAATTTGGACCTATGTTTGCGTACAGCCACAGAGTGGGTATGGCCGCTCCCTCCAGAAGGGACTGTGATCCACACTGTACTGGACCTGCCACTCCCAGGTGGTCCAACAAATACAGTATTAGAGATAATCTAGGAATTCACCTTCCTTATAAGCAGTGGTTTCTTGCTAGGGGGACAATCAGGAGTGCTGAGACCTACAGCATACTCAAGAAGGACAACCCTGTCTAGTCCACTTTGTACCTGACTGTAAATATCAAGTCCATGTCACTTTATTAAATAAATGGGTGCAGAAGCCTTAAAACAAGAGTCAGGACTAATAGGGACTGACAAAGAAAGGTGTCCATGACAAATTAACTGGGGGAAAAGGACACTGAACAAACTACATGCACACTATATTCCTATGTATGATTTTGAAGTATATTATACATACATATATATATAGTTGCATGTGCACAGAAAATTTCTGAAAAGATAGGAAAAATGCTGCTGTTTCTTATTCAATACTTTTCAGTGCTTTAAGGTAACATACACATATACATATATATGTATATACAACACATACTCTTCCATACATATATATAAGGCTACTTCAGAATTGGTGGAGATCGCTTCTCAGCCTTTCTGGCTGACAGCCAGTGTAGTGTCTGCTCCTGTCAATTTAATATATGGCACACCCTCTATCTGAGGCTGTGATGGGAGGTGGGGTTTTGGTGCAAGGGGACAGAGCACGGAGCTTGCTCGTTTTCCATTCTATACAGTCATCTGGTGTTGCCCCTGGGGGTAACTATCAGTTACTGCCCCAAGCACCAATGGAGCAACGTTTCACTCTGTCTTCTTGCTCTCAAAACCCACATCCTCTTTGGTCCTCATGTAAGAGGGTGTGTCAGATACTTCAGTGTTAAGATACTACACAAACACACACAAAAGTTCTTGGAAAAATCGAAGTAAAAGATAATATGAGTCTTTCCAAGATCTTTTTGAAGACCCCTTGTATATGAGTCTACAATGGGTCAGCAAACTATGGCCTGTGGGCCAGCCACCTGCTATCGTAAATAAAGTTTTTCGGTGTTTGCACTCCTTCACTGATGTATCATTTATGGCTGTTTTTGTACTACAACAGCAGAGTTAAGTAGCTGAAAAAGTCTGTAAGGCTCACAAAGCCCAAAATATTTACTGTCCCTTTAAGCCTCTAAAACTGGATGCAGCTATAGTATATGCACCAATTAAAGAGAAAAATTAAATGAAAATTGATATAATTTGGCTGAATCACATTAACTTAACTCACTTAAGATCAGTGAAGGCACATTCCATTTTACCTGTGAAAACAGTATTTTTTAAGTTCTTCAAAGTAGTCGTTATTGATGGAAGCACTTGGGTCATGAAGAAGTGGACTGCCATCAAGTAAAGAATCATCCCACGCTTGAGGCCATGGCTCTAGATTTTCTTCAATGGCTTGAGAAATCCCTTTATCGTGAGGAGAGATGATCTGAGCTCCATTATCCCAATAGACCTAGAGAACCCAAGAGCACATTCAGAAAGTTTAGGGTTGCCATGGTCTAAATGTCTGTCCCTTCCAAAGCTCACGGGGGAGCTTAATTCCCAACGTGGCAGTGTTGAAAGGGTGGGCCATTAAGAGGTAATTGGATTGTTGAATTATAAGGAGTATGCTCTCATAAATGCATTAATCCATTCTTGGAATAATGAGTTGATGGTTTAATGGGCTGTTATGGGTGTGGACTGGTGGTTTTATAAGGAAAGCAAGTGAGCATGTTAACAGCCCTCTTCCCCCTCCTTGCCACATGATACCCTGCGTTGCCACAGGTCTGTATAGAGCCCCCACCATGAAGAAGGCTCTCACCAGATGTGCCCCCTGGACCTTGGACATCCCAGCATCCAAAATGGTAAGAAATAAATCTCATTTCTTTACAAATTACCCCATTTCAGGTATTCTGTTATCAGCAATAGAAAACGGACTACTACAAGGGTTACTGGAAATAAAGCACCCATTACCTATGTTCCCAAACAGTAGAGGTATAGGATTCCTATAGGGACATACATGTGGAGAGAAAAAGAAAAATACCTTATAACCATTATCTTGCTTTGGATTGTGAGAGGCAGTTATCATGATCCCAGCACAAAGTTTCAAATGCAATACTGTGTAGGGCTGTAATACAGCAGGAAACAAGAAGAAACAGTTCTTAACAAGAAATTAGATATATTTAAAATGTCTACTATATATTTGTGCCAACTTGTTCCCTTTTAATAAACATAACATATAAATGTCATGATGTGTCATTCAATATTTTTGTGCCGTACTCAAGACTCTTATTACCCCTGGAACTAACTGGCTGCTCAAAATCCCAAGATGTGTGTGCTAATAAGGAAAGTGAGTAGTTTCCTGGTATGTGCTTCTCATTCTGTCATCTCCTTGGTAGAAATAGAAAACTCTTCAAACAAAAAGATGGTCTAAGGCTCCACTCCACATTCTTTCAGTCTTCTGCTTGGGACAGAGGCTTATGGATTCAGTTTATTCTCCGCAGCTGCTTTCACTTCTCCTGCTCTTTTTCATTTACTTTTAAGGAAAGGGTTGAGAAAAAAATTGAGGACACGGAGAGCATTCTTGCAGGTTGCTTATTTATCTCTCCCTCCAGGACTAAATATCTCTCCCTTCAATTTTGATTTAGCTCCCACCTTTATGAGACTACTTCACCATATGGGGAGAATAACTGGATTATTCCCCCTACGTCTGCAAATGAGATTTACTACACACAGGCAACCCAAGATTTGAACCATCTGTCTCCTTCCACCCTCCCACTAAGAGTCACTACAAGTCATTTGTCTCCTTGGAAGTTATGTCACATCTCTCAGGTGTCTTGAGGAAAAGAAAAGGGGAGAACCACTCCCCAGCATGGGAAAATCATCATGAGACACTCATTTAATTCATGTCTGATCCCAAAATAGTAGCTACTAACACTTAATACAGAAGATAATTAGGATGCTTGAACGCACTGCAATTTTTCCATCAAACAATGACACTTAAACTCATTTAGGTGTGACATAGACTGTCCACTGGGTTATTTACAATCCTGGAGGTGCTGCATCTGTCTGTGAGTGCACAAGAGACAGCAAACATAAAACTTGCTTCTGTACTGACATACTCTCATTTCTACTCGATGTAAGTAACTACATCTAAAAACATACAATCTCAGCATCTGGCCCAGCTCTTAACAGTTCTGTCTACTTAAAAGAACAGCTGTCACCATCCCTACTGTCCTTTTCTTTAGATTCTGCTACGTTAAGGATTTGATGAAAGTCTTACTAAAACATGCCAAGCATGCTCTCTATACTAGCCATGAGTAGTATTTAGAATGAAACATTTGTATAAAAAGGTGGTGCACCAACTTATCAAAATATTCATGATAAGATAGGGTTTTAGGTAAATTCAGATTTAGACCTAAGAAGTTTCTTAGTTGTGATAGCTGAGAAAAGGGACTACAAACCAAATTTTAAAACAAACACACAAAAGACATTTTTCTAACTTGCTAAAATATCCTTAGAATGCAAGCAAAAGTTAAATTGTACTTTTTAAAAATCAGTTCTGATGAGTTGAAAGTTGAACAGCAGAGAAATATTACTAGGATGTAGGAGAAACATTCCTGGACAGAAGAGAGAAGGGCCAAAAAATGCCAGATCTGTCATTCAAATACCCGGATCCCAATAGCACACAATAGACTGTAAAATTCAGCCAAGTCCCATCCTGATCCCATGACAGGAAACTATAAAAGGAAACAGTTACTTACCACAAAGGGGGTTGGGGTTATATCAGAAAAGAGGTACACAGGAATCCCCTGACTGATAAATGTGGTTGCAGCAAGTCGGGCAAATCTGGACATGCAGAATGACAGGGAAGGAAAAGAGAGTTGAGTTGTCAGGACCGTGGGTGATGGAAAGAAGGAAATGAATGCAGCCAGATCAGGGAAAACGTTTATCACAAACATTCACATTGGCACAGAACATTAAAGCTGGAGCACCCTTAGGAGTCATCTCATTCCACTCCTTTGCTTTACAGAAATAGGACTAAAGCCAACACAGGCCAGGTATCTGGCCCCGTGTCCCACAGTCACTAAGCAGCTGAGTCTTTCAACTCTGTCTCAGTGGTTCTCAGCCAGGGCCATTCTGTCCCCCGTGGGGCATTTGAAATGTCTGGAGACACTTTTGATTGTCACACTGGAGGGAGGGGGGAGGTGCTACTGGCAGCTCGTGGGTGGAGGCCAGGGATGCTGCTAAGTACTCTACAATGCACAGAGCAGTCCCCTGCAACAAAGAATTATCCAGTCAGTGTGAAGTCACATGTCAATAGTGCAGAGTCTGAGAAACCCTCATCTAAACCTGTCACAAATGGGCCGAGCCCGTGGCGCACTCGGGAAAGTGCGGCGCTGGGAGAGCGGCGACGCTCCCACCACGGGTTCGGATCCTATGTAGGAATGGCCGGTGCACTCACTGGCTGAGTGCCGGTCCCGAAAAAGATAAACCTGTCACAATCTAGTACACACCAAGCAGACCAGAATTTGACTAGACATTATTTTATTGGAAATATAAGACATATTGGCATACACACACACACACACACACACACACACACACAAACACACACACACACACACATACACACACACACACAAACATTTTGGTTCCAATGAGCCCTGAAAAGAAAACTTAATATTTGATATTTTTCTCAACTTCTATAGCAACTGGCTTAGGGCAGGACACAGAACATGGCATCAAATCTTTGTTCATGTTTGGGGTAAAATACTTTATCATAAATAAATGATCAATTTATTTAGAACGAGCAACGTTATAACATTCCTGGATTAAACCATCAGATCATTCATTCTCTCTCCAAATAATTCTTGTACACTAGCTTTGTTGAACACTATTCTGGGAGCTGGCTGGAGCAAAAAGGGGAGATCTTCATACTTTAAGAACTAATGTGTTAACATTCCTAGGATCGATAGTAATACAAAAATAATTTCACAGTAAAAAAAATGCCTCTATATAGTAGAAAGTGATAAAAATAACAAAATTCATCAGAACAGTCTTAATAAAAACCTGAATAAAATCCAAACTGCATTCACTGGAAGGCCCAGAAGTCCCTTTCTTTTTCCTTTTCTTTTTGTTTTAAAAAGATGACTGGTAAGGGGATCTTAACCCTTGACTTGGTGCTGTCAGCACCACGCTCTCCCAAGTGAGCAAACCAGCCATCCCTATATAGGGATCCGAACCTGCAGCCTTGATGTTATCAGCACCACACTCTCCCGAGTGAGCCACGGGCTGGCCCCTCTTTTCTTTTTTTTAAATAAAAAAGCAGTTTATTTCTCTCATGTAATCATAAGCAGTTCAGGGCTGGCAATGTGACTTCCCAAATAGCAGGAGCCTGGACCCCTTTGATCTCTGCCATCTTCAAGATGCCACTTTCACGTTATGATCCATGATGACTGCTACAGAAACATTTCATGAGGGCAAAAATGACTTATCATGTCTTTGGGCAGACTTTCAAGGCCCTGTCTTTTTTTTTTTTTTTTTTTTTGTCGTTTTTTCATGACCGGCACTCAGCCAGTGAGTGCACCGGTCAGTCCTATATAGGATCCGAACCCGCGGCGGGAGCATCGCCGCGCTCCCAGTGCAGCACTCTACCAAGTGCGCCACGGGCTCGGCCCCAAGGCCCTGTCTTAAAGTCAGCAAAAGAGACACTCAGCACATATACATATACAAGGTTACATATGTGCACAAAAAAAATTCAATGTGTTCTCTGCCTAAACTCAATAGTTATTGCCTACATTCCCCACCAGATATTTAAAATTCCAAGATTAAAGAACTAATAAACACATCCTTACGTAAAATTCTGAAACTGCAATAATTTCCAACTCATTAGGAAGATTTCATTTACTCATCATGAATGTTTTACCGTGTATTGATTTAATATTTATGTTATAATCTCTAAATGTCTTGCAGGTGGTAGGTGACAGAGAATTGCCCTGAGCTCCACCCCATCCCATGCAGCTCTCAGACTTATATAAACTCAAATAGAATCAGCAACATCAGTCATTTTAAGGAAATGATATGGCTCCAAGGCCAGAGCAAGAAACACCAGTCCCTTTATCGACAATGTTAACATATCTGAAGGATGTGTCAATGGGAAGCAAGGGAGTCGGCCTAAAATGAAGAAATCTGAGAAGCAAAGCACTCACAGTTAGCCACATATATGCACTGTGCATGCTCTGGCCGGAGGGTGTGACCAACTGCTTGGGCAGCAGAACATGCTTGTGATCTAGTTCTACCTGTACATCCACCATCTGTAAACTGGCAAGCTGATATCCTGGTCTGCACTATATCACTCTCTTGTGAATGAGGTTCCTGTGCACCTATCCCCCAGAGCTTCAGCCTCTCTCTGGCTTTACTGACAAAAGTCACATTCTGAGCCTGTAAAGCTGAAGACCAAAAACCTAATGCCCTCCTGAGTTCAGTCTGGCGGCTGATGTCACCTGGTCTTTTTCCCTGGCCATGTTCCCTTCCTCATGGCCATACATTTGTTCCCATCAGTGCTTCTCTCTTAGATTGGAAGTTTCTGATGGGCAAACATCAGGACTCTATAACCTTACCCAGCACTGAAAGTTAAAAAGACTTTTCATTAATAATAAATATTTGTAAGTTCTTCCCAACCTAAGAAATTATTAATACTTATAGTCTGGAATGATAAAAATTCATCATAATAGGAGAAGTGTTCAGGTAAAAAAGAGAGTCATATAACATGGCTAAGCGCAGGGGTCAGTAAACTACAGCCTGTCTTGTAAGTAAAGTTTTACTGGAACCCCACATGCCCATTCATTTACATATTATCTGTGAGTGTTTTTGTGCTACATGGCAGTTGCGCAGTTGTGATGGAGACTGCACAGTGTGCAGTGTGTAAGATATTTACTATTTGTCCTTTAGAGAAAAAGTTTGCTGACCTCTGGTGCCAGCCTCCTTATGCTTAAATTGTGGCTCCTCTTCCCACTTTATGATCTCAGGCAAAGAGATAAAAGTACATACCTTATAGGTTGTTGTGAGGATAAAATGAGTAAATAATAAATGGCTGGTTTGTGACCAGTACTCAAATAATTCTTGCTATTACCATCGAAGTCATCATCATCATCTGCCTACAGCTACATCACAGAGTCCCATTGGTTGCGAATGTTAGAAAAATGCAGCTTGAATTAGGTAGCCCAGAATGGGAAGGGAGTCATAAGACTTATGAATAGCGGAAGGAAAAAAATTACATAAAAGGAATCAAGGGAGAGGGAGAGATAACATTGCCAGTTAAAAAAAATTCTTTTATTTAGACAGCTATTACATTCCAAATTGTCTAAGTACTTTATTTTCTTAACCAAACTTAAAACCGGAATTTCTTTTTTTTAACTTCTCAATATACATTGTAGTCGATTTTTATGACCCTTTATCTGTTCCTCTTCCCCTCTCCCTCTCTCCCTAAAGCCAGAACTTCTAAAAGTCACAAACAGAATTCACCTATCATCTTTACAGTTAAGCAATGTAGCTAATGAATGTAAAGTCAAGCTATTGAATAGTGATTAAAAATAAAACCGTAAAATAAACTACAAAAAAAAAATTATATTCTAAAAATATTTTAATACCTTCTGCTGTTGCCTCCACTGGGTGGATGAGCTCGGGCATCAAAGCTGATCACGACACCTCTCTGTTTCAGGTCACTGAACTGTTTTTCTAGGTACCTGCAAAATCCCTAAGAATACCCCATGGATAAAAAGAGTGTATGTTTTAACACATCTTTTATATATATAATAGAGAAGAACACATAGATCACAAAGAACATAAAATAAAGCAAAAATTTATTGGCAAAAGGAAACCATAACCTCTGTCCTCCAGTGAGTAGTGGATGTCTATGTTCCCTCTCCTTGAATATGAGCCAGACATATTGACTCGCTTTTGACAAGAAGAATATGGAGGAAATAAGTGACTTTGAAAGCTTGGTCATAAAAATCAATACAGCTACCACTGGCACATTCTTTCTCTCTTCTTCTCTGGATGCTCCCTTAGAACCCAGACACCACGTTGTAAGGAAGCCCAGGCCACATGTTCCAGCTCCAGCTAAGATCCCATCCAACAGCCAACAATAACTGTAGACATATGAATGAATCAGCCTTCAAATGATTCCAGACTCTAAACTGGCCCAGGTGACACCGAGTAAAACAGATGAGCTGTCCCACTGAGCTTTACCCAAATTGCAGATTTGTAAACAAAAGAAATGTGGTTATTGTTTTTAAATCACTATGTTTTGGACAATCTGTTACACAGCCCTAGTAACTGGAACAGAAGGCGACCTTATTCAGTAGCACAGTCCCTATGTTATCCACAAACTGGAACAGAATTCCCAGACTCACTTCATTCTAAGCCTTCTCTCCAGAAAGATCTCAGGAAGTCCTACAGCTTAACAAAAATTTGCAGCCAGTTCCCACAGCAATTCTGTGCCCTTAGATAAGTTTTCCTTATTGGAGTTTCAGTAGAATATGCCCAGTTCTGCCTTTTACACTCGGACATACACGCAAAGTACATGTAATCATCATTGGGCAATTTTTCTAGCTTTTCCTTTCCGAGATTTAAAGTGATCTTCATTTTTAACAAGTCCAAGTTGAAGAAATAATGAGAATAATCTGTTCTACTTCATATCCCTAAAAGACAGTATTCCCAAAACTCAAGGGCAGCTCTTCTGTTTTGTCGAAATCTTCATCTCTATTTCTAAAAGTTGGGTCTAGACTCTGAGGACAAAATTCACAAATTAAGAAGTCAAGGAAACTCAGTAATAATTTCAACCCATACTATGAATTAAAACTAAATATAATAGGCTCCTGTTAATTCTGGCAGTTAGAAAAGATTTTCAGTGCTTGCATCAGTACAGACGTGGCAAAAATTACAAGACCGTAAAAGCCGGTCAGCTTAGTTTGTGGGTTTGTGCTGAAATGAAAACTCCGTGATAGAATCTGTCTATTTTAGTTGTTATTATATCCCACATAGCAGGCACTCAATCAATCTGTTAAATGGATGGATGGATGGCTATATGGGTCTTCAAATAAGTGCTGCTTTAAACAACTCCACGAACCTGACTTTATGAAGTAAATGATGGTGACTACCTATGCCTAGCCAAGCCCGCAAGACATGACCATAATTAAAACAAATTATGCCTATCAAGTAGAGCTGGGGGATATATCAAGAGTTACTAAGAACAATAAAAATGTGGTACCTGTGTAGTCTGGATGATGGTCAAGTCATTCATATGAGAAATTCCCGCTCCCATAGCAGCTCGAAGACCAGCTGTCCCAAACTGCATTCGGGCCCCAAAACAGTTTTGTAGTTCTTCTTTATTACCTTCTGCTATTAGTCGTTTCACTGCTTCCAAAGTTAAAGAATTCTGCAAAACAAAAATGTATATACCAGACACAGCCAGGCAAATAAGAAAACGAAAAATCTGAGGTGGGAAAAAAACCCACAATAATTATAACCCATAGGAAAAAAATTATATATATAAAATATATTACATATATTATATATCTGTAGGCTTTGCAATTTTTTAATGCTTCTGAATTTGAAATATGAAGTCTGTTTATTAAACATTATAATGTAAGTATTAGTTTCTTTCCTACCAAAGCAAGCACTTTTGGAGAAATGGAAGTAGAGGTTTTAGCACAGAAGTCTAACACCAGAATAGGAGCCCAGCCACACCACTTACCAACTCTGTGTACTTGGGCAGATTATTTATTTTAGCTTCTCTAATTCTCAGTTTTCCATCTCTAAAATAGGAACAATTTATAATCTCCCTTATGCAGTTTTAAGGTTTTAAGATGGTTTATTTTAAATTAACGTAAAACACCTTTCTCTGCCTGGCCTTAGTTGTGATTAAATGTTTATTTTCCTCCCTAACGTCCCTAAATTTTACCAGATAGTGATAGACAATACAATTTAAATCAAAACCTTACTTTTGTAGTTTTTTATAATTTATACAAGGTGTTCACATACCTGGTCAAGTATGAATCTTGCAATGACTCCAAAAAAGCAAGCAAATGACAAAAAATCCATTTTACAGATGGGGAAACCTTAGAGATTGAGTGACTTGCTTAAACTGCATGATAAGCATTAATCTAGTGCCATTACTACTACATTAACTGCTTCAAAAAGACACTGACATGAGTTATTTAGGTTCATTATATATTCCTCTATTTTCTTTGTACAATAGTTGCAGGAAATGTTAATTAAGAATTAATCACATTAATTCCATATCAGACTTTTAAATTAAGAGTTCAGGGGAACAAAAGAGTAAGTACTTCTGTCTTACAGTCACCATCCATTTAGATGAACACTCAGGCAAGACACGGTCACTTAATTAAACTTTGAAAAACTACTGCAATAAAACCTTGACTTTCTGGAATGAAGCCCACATTTACGGATTGTTCCAGATGAAAAAGGAATCAAGTAAAACCCCACCTTTTTTGCTTAAAAGCAATAGACACTGATCACAGAGCACAGTCTTACCCATCAGATTGTCAGGTGCCCCCAAGGAAGCGCTCACATCTGGTACATAAAGAAGGCTCAATAAATGTTTGCAGATTAAATGAGAAAACACAGACTTCACGGTTACACCCAATATCCAGTGATTCTCTGCGCAGATTTGAAAAATCCTAATTTTGGCCTTTGATACACATACAAAACCATGTAGCCTAAGAGAAACAAAGGAGACAGGGAGATGAGAATGAAAAGTCAAGAGAGCAGCAGAGGTGAGAGTCAGACCTTGGAATGACCAAACCTGACAGCAGACAAGACAGAAGAACAGGGACAAAGGCACACTAAATTGCAGAGGGCACCTGCTGGGGCGTCCTGCCAGTCTTGGGAAGAATCAGAGCAGAGGACTGCAATGCTTTTAGCTGGTGGGAGGTTCACTGGAGGGTGAATGGGCTCCTTCCCAGATAGGTGCCTGTCACAAGCCAAAGAAGAAATTGAGAGAGGAAAGAGCATGGAGAGTGGTAAAAATTCAAAAATAAATAAGGACAACATGCCCTCACATCTACCTAGGGAGGTACCATCTTTCTAGCTGCAGACACATTTTGTAGAAATTAGTGTTTTTTTCCTTCAAAGGGAAAGTTTTATGGAACAATGCATTACCAACTCTGACTTCAGAAGAATTCTATACACTGTAAGTTACTACCTTATCAGAAATGGAAACATTCTCCTATCCTTAAGAATCACAAGGGTAGCTTTCCAGGAAAAGAAAAACCACCCAAAGAGCTGCCAATAGCATCCTGGAAATGGAATTTGCTGACATTTCATTTACCCGGCCGGAGAATGGTAAATAAAGACAAAGACCTGGCCCCTGCTTAACAGGGCTTGCCATTCCCTTCCATCACTCAACAACTACAGTAGGGGCTTACTGTGTGTCCTGCACTGTGCCAGGCAGGCACTATAAACCACAGAGGGCGGACGGGACCGGCTACATCATTCTCGGCGGCCCAGTGCACAATGAAGATGGGTGACCCTTTGTTTTACAATGCAGAATTCCAAGACAGGACAGCAGAGCATTAAACCGAGAGTGGGCCCTTCTAGAAGCACAGGGTCTCACACCCCTGAAGTCAGCGCTGGAGACAGACATTAAGCAAACCTACAAATAAGTGGTTTTTGGTGGTGGTGTTTGTTTTACCAAGTGCAGTAAGAATTTTGAAGGAAAAGAACAGTCTTTTAAGAGATAATATTAGGGAGGAATAATTTACACTGGGGAGCCAGGAAAGCTCTCTATGTAAGCCACATCAGTTCAGACCCAGAACATGAGTAGCAACGTGCGAAGCAAGTTCAGCAGAAGAGAGCGGAGAGGAACATTCCGGGAAAACGGGACAGCACGCACGAAGGCACAGGGAGGAAAAGCAGCGAGTCAAGTCAGTTGAGAAGGAGCGATGTCCACGGCGGGGTGACTGATTCTTTCTTTGCTCGGGGATCTACGACGGAGAGTAAAGAGGGGGAAAGCGACGCTGGGCCCAAAGGGAGTTTCCCGAAGCCAGGCAGGCCCCCCCGGAGGGCCCATGTTTGTGCCAAGCTCTTGGGAAGGGTGGACCCGAACGCTGCTCTGCAAAGGTCCCAGGCAAGGAAGGACAGGGCGGGACGGAGCGACTGTGGGCGGGTGGGGACGCACAGCCGACCGCAGAGGATGAGCCGGCGGCCTGAGTGACAGGGACGCGTGCGCGCCTGACTGGGCACAGCTGAGTGCTGGGGAGCGTTCAGACCGCTCCGCCACGCTCCGCTCCTCCGCACTTCCGAGCCTCCCAGGGCCGCCGGGCCGGGGCAGGCCTGGCCGCCGCCGCGTCCCCCTCCTCCATCTTGCCGCGGGGTCGGTGGGCGGAAGGGCAGGAAACGCGGCGCCGCTCCCGGGCAGGAGGCGCAGGACCGACACCTCCTCCCGGCGCTCCCAGCCCCTCACCTTGTCGCAGCGCAGCCACCGGGCCGTCTCCTGGTCCAGCCCGGTGTCCAGGCCGCTGCCTGCTGGAGCCGCCGTGGCCGCCGCCATCCCCACGCCGCCGAGGCCAAGTGCAGGAGGAGACGGCATCGCCCTTCCGGCCGGGCAGGGAGCGGCGGCGGCGGCGGCGGCGGCGGCGGCGGCGGCGGGGGCGGGGGCGGGCGGGAGGACGGTGACGTGCGCGGGCGGGAGCTCGCCTCCCTGCAGCCTGCGGGGGCGCCTCCGGGGGTGCGGGGACCTGGCGAGTGAGAACGGCTTTACCGTCACTTCCGGGAGGTCCCCAGGTTACCCCCATTCATGCAACAGCTGTTTGTTGAGTTCCTGTTGTGCACCAGGCACGTGTCAGGTACTGAGAGCCTAAAAATTAGGTAGAAGTGTAGAGGGTCGAGAGTAGCCGAGAAAAATACTGATAACGAACAAAGTGGGAGGATTAAGATAAAAAAGACCGATGCGGCAATGCAGAGTCCAAAAACAAAACTACCGGTGTGTGGCGGTTTATTTCAGAGGGGGCGCTGCAGAGCACAGGGAAGGGCTGTTTTCAGTCAATGGTGCTGGGCCAACTGGATATCCACGTGGGAAAAAGAAAACAGAAACTTGACCCCCCGCTTGACATCACACACAAATATGAATTCCAGGTCAATTGTTGCTCTAAATGTGAAAGGTAAGATGAAACTTCTAGAAACTAACATAGGCGTACATCTTCATGACGTTGGGATCAGTAAGCCATGAAGAAATGCATGTGTGTGAGCATGAACAGGCAGGTGCAAAAATGTTTCCAGTAGCATTATTTGTAAAAGCCCCCAAATGGAAACAATCCAAATGTTCATCCACCATACAGAGGATAAATGTATGCTAGTGTATTCATATCAATTCATACAAATAAATTATGGTATATTCATACAGCAATGAAAATGAATTAATGTTATACACAGCATCATGGACGAATCTCACAAACATTAAATTGAGTGAAAGAAGTCAGACTCCCACCCCCACAACAAAATATTGGATCATTCAATTTACATGAAATTCTGGAATAGGTAAAATTGTACGGAAAGAAAACTAATCAGGGATTTCCAAGATCTTGGGGTCGAAGGAGGGGTTGACTACAAAGGACATACAGTGGATTGAATGGCTCCCAAAGTCACTGGAGCCTAATCCCCACTGTAATTGTTAAGAGGGTGGGAAATCCTATTGTGATAATTGAAAGGTGGGGGCTTGAAGAGGTGATTAGATTGTAAGGACCATGCTGTCGTGAATGGTGGTTATGGGTGTGGTTCTGAGGGCTTTAAAAGAAGAGCATATGAGAGTCTTTGTCTCTCTGCTTCACCATTTTCCACAATGTGAGACCCCTGCATTACTGTAGAGCCACCACCAAAGAAAACCCTCACCAGATGTGTTCCCTGGACTTTGGACATCCCAGCCTCTGAAACTGTAAGCAATACATTTTGTTTTGCTACAAATCACCCAGTTCCAGGTGTTTCTGTTATAAGCAACAGAAATGGACTAATGCAGGACACAAGGGAATTGGGGGTGTGATGGAACTGTTCTGTATCTTGATTGAGATTGTGCTTGTGTAACTCTATGCGGTTATCAAAACTGCTAGAATGGTACACTATAAAGCGTAAATTCCACTCTATGTAAGTTATATCTCAATTACGAAAGTCTTAAAATTAAAAATTAAAAAGAAGGCAAAACTAACCTATGGATGTCTGGAGACTGATTACCTTTGGGAAAGTGGGAGAGTGCCTTCTGGGATTCTGGGCCTGTTCTATTTGTTGACCTGGATAGTGGTCACACAGGTGTGTTCACTAGTAATTCACTGAGCTGCTGTCTTATGAATTGTTCATTTTCTGTGTTCTACCTTAATTTTAAAAAGAAAGAAATATAAATCCATATCTATGATATCTGTTTAAGTATAATGAGAGAGGCATATTAATCATATTATCACAGCACTTAATACATAATTACACAAACTGATAAAAAATGCTGGGAGAAAAGCAAGGAGATCCCATGAGGGTGCAGGTGAACAGAGGCCACCCTAGTCAGGAAGCTTCTCAGAGCACATGAAGCTCATGTAGAGACTCGAGGGAAGCATGTGGTTAACGTTGTGGGAGGCAGCCTGGAAAATGTTTATCAGGTAGTGCGGTCCTTCCTCTGAACTGAAAGGCCTGAGAGACTGGTGCACACAGAAGAAGAGAAGACGGATGGGCAGCCTCAGTTTCCCATCTGTTGGGTTGTCCACGGGTCTGCCACTCTGGAGGCTGTCTCCTCTCTACACCAGACCAAACCTTCTCAGTCACATTAGGGTAGAAATTGCAGGACATGGAGAGTCAGAGACCAGGCAGATCTCACTCACCCTTGTTTTCCTCCCATATGCCAGAGTTTTCCGAGATGGGTTGTATGGCTTCCAGCCTTCTGCCAAGCCTGCAAATATCAAGCAGTTCTGGGTCTCAGAGTTCTTTTTGGTCCCTTGTGGGAATGGTTGCAGTTAAGTCTCTGCTGTGGTTCAGAAGTATGCAGAGTGGGGTGGTAAGAGGGGGATATTTTGATGCCTTTTATTATATTAGAAATTGTGGGCCCAGGGCGACATCCAAGAACTATTTTAACCTCACTTGAGACACGAAGGAGCAGATTTCTCAATATCCCTTTATAGAAACAAGGAAAGAAAACAAGTAAGATTTTCAAGCAGAGAGGAACTTTCAACAAGAAAGTTGCCAACTCATAAAAAAATGTTCATCCCTTACTGAGAAGTGCCAAAATCTTAGGTACTCGCTGAAAAATAATGTGCAGTAGTCACATTTTGTTTCTCCCCTGCTTCCCAGGTGAAACAGATGGTGAGTCAGGGGCTCTCTATGTGCAGGAGACTTTCCCAGGTTCTCCTGTAGCAAACATGCTGACACTGCAGGGTCTGACAGTGATGCTGTAGGGACCTGAAGCCATGCCCAGACATGACCCCAGAGTTATCACTTCACATCTGTGGAAGCCCATTGTCGGACCAGGAAGGGTTCTTAGGGAACAACTCAGACCTTTTCATTTTATAGATGAGGAATCAGAGACACAGAAAATTTAAGAGCCTTTCTCCGAGACACACAGCTGCTTAATGACAGAACCAGGATTCTCCCAGTGGGTCTCCTGATTTCCTAATCCAGTGTTCAATCCCCTGTTCCACTCAGTCTATTTCTACACAAGTCCATAGAAGGAAGTTCCATGAACTCTGGTAACGTGTTTCCATGTGCTAACAGCTGGCTCTTGATGAAAAACAAATATTAACTATATCTGATATTGTTAGGTGATGCTCAAAATAACATGATTTGTTTGTGTGTGCTCCCCTGCTGCCAAAGAACTTTTTCACATATGGATGTCCCAATTTCCTTGGAAGCCTTCCCAATGTCCTCAGATACCTTGTCAGCTGTTCTGTCAGTTTTTTTGTATGCAGCCAGGAACAGTTCTTCTAAAACTTTTTATTATGGAAAGTTTTAAATATTTACTAAAAATGATCTGCATGTAACCATCACTCAGCCCAACAATGACCAATGCATGGCCAATCTTCTTTCATCCACCCACTTCCCGCTCCTGTATGAGTTTGAGGAAGATTCCAGATGTCATATCATTTCACCTATAAATATTTTGGCATATATCTCTGAAACGTAAAGACACTTTATTTATTTATTTATTTATTTTGTCTTTTACGTGACCAGTACTCAGCCAGTGAGTGCACCGGCCATTCCTATATAGGATCCGAACCTGCGGCGGGAGCGTCGCTGCGCTCCCAGCGCCGCACTCTCCCAAGTGCGCCACGGTCTCGGCCCATAAAGACACTTTAATAATAACCACAAAACCATTATCTCATCTAAAATTTTTTAAAATTAAAGTTAATAATTCTTTAATATCATCAAATGGCCATTTAGTGTTCAAATTTCCAAGTATCTATTGTGTATTAATTTTTTCTTTTTCTTTTTCAGTTTGCTTGAATCAGGAGCCGACTAATTTTCGCATAAGTTGATAAGTCTTTTAAGTCTCTTTTCATCTACAGGTGCTGCCTCAATTTCCCTGCAGTTCATTTGTTGAAGAATCTGGGTCACTTGTCTGTAGGTTTTTTCACAGTCTGGTTTCGCATCTCTGGTGCCCTTTAGCATGTTCTTCTCTCTCCTGTATTTTCTGTAAATTCATTTCACTATATTTTTCTCTTCGTGGTCTCTCCCTCACTGGGTTCTGGCCTCCCAGAGGACAGGCAGAGTGTCATATTTATCTTTGCCTATCCAGAGCCTAGCACTGTAAGTGCCCCATAAATGGATAAGGAAGTGAATAAAGTCAGGTGGCTGTTGGTTCTTTCCTCATGTAGAACAGGGAAGACTCTAGAGTCAGGCTGCAAGGGACTGGATGTTGATTCCACCCTTTATTCTCTGGGGGACTCTGGGCAAGTCATTTAACCTCTCTGGACCTTGGTTTCCTTATTTATAAAATGAAGGCAATAGTAGTATTCCCCTCATAGGGGTGATGTGGGGCTTAAATGAGAAAATAGATGTAAAGTGTTTAGCATAGTGTCTGGCACAGAGTAAGTGCACGATAAATGTTAGCTATCGTTATGGAAGTCCCACTGACTTGACATTCCGTATTAGTTAGGATAGGCTAAGCCAAGCTGAAGTAATAAATTGATCACTGTATTTTAGGACTTAGTGAAACAAAGATTTTTTTTCTTGCTCATATTACATGTCCAGGGTGGTCAGTGGGTGCTGTGTTCCACACAATCACTCAGGGATCAGAAGGCTTCCATCTTGTGGTTCCTCCATCTCAATACCTGGCTTCTGTAGTCACTGTGGAAGAAGAAAAGTATGGAGGTCACAGGATGGCTCTAAATGCTTCGGCCTGGAGGTAGGATGTATCAGTTTTGCTCACATATCATTAGCTAGAACTCGTCACATAATCTCACTTAACCACAGGGTGCTGGGATGCAGAGTACGCATGTGCTCAGGAAGGAGAAGAGAATTGAATTAGGGATGAGTTCTCATAGGCACTACCACACATTGTATGTTGCCCATATCGAATTGTTAGGATGGTTGCAAATATCTATAGCTCAGGTATATTTCTAACAAGCAAGGAGTAATTCTTAGTACTTTCAATTCTTGGTTGAAGTTTGGAACCACCACCTGATGGAATGGTTTATTTTCCTCCATTGATGGAACAGCGTATGATCCTCCATACAGTAGAGTGACCTTTTGTAATATAAATCACATTGTCCTTCCCCTGTTTTCGGTCTCCCCATGGCTTCATAATGTACTTAGAATAAAATCGGAATCTTTTATGATGGGCTTCAAAGTTCTATTTAATCTGTCCCCTAACCTGATTGTTTGCCACTTTTTTCCCTCTTTCACTGCCATCAGTCATGCTGCTCTCTGTGCAGATCCCTGAACATGTCAACCAAGTGCTGGTCATGCCTACATTGCTCTGCCCCAGATATTCCAATGACAAATGTCCATGTTTAATTCAGGCTTCTGTTGCTTTGCCTCACACGGGGTGACGGAGATGCAAAAAAGATTACTCAAAGCCCATTTTCTTCTGAGCAGTGAGACACCCCAAAGGGTTTAATTTCCTGGAACCCTCAAGAGAGAGGCATTCCTCCTTGGAAAATTAAACCCGGACGGGGGTTCTTTCTCAGGATTTATTCTCCAGGCCAGAAAGTTACAGAAAAGGAGCATAAGTGGAGTTATGGCTAAGTATAGTTTAATAGTAGAAGCTGGTAACATTAGTGAAATAACAAAGTGACATTCCATAATGCGATTTGCAAAAGGTTAAGTTGATCCACCCACAAAAGCTTGTTCTTAGCAAATACCATCTTTTCCTACAGCAGTTTCTTCAGTATGTTTATATAACAATAAAGTAACTTTCTTAACATATCAATCAGTAGGTCAACCTGCAGCAAGGACGTCTGTCTTTGAGCTAGCAATTTTGCTGTGTTACAATTCTATACTTATATCAGAGAATTTAGCCTGGGCAAAGTTTCCTGTCTTTTGCAAGCTTAACATTTCTATGTGTAATTTTTAAAAGTTAGGTTATACCTGAAACTACAGGGCTTTGGAAACTAGGCCCTGTGAAATACATTTGCTTTATAAATGTTAGTGTACTCCGCAGGCTTCTCCTTAAATATTGGCTCATCCAAAAGACCTCTCCTGTGTAAAGTACTGATAAATGCTTAACAACTGGCTTTCTGAGATAAATAGCCCTGACTTGTAGTATTTGCCAATTTCTTTGGGGCAAATACATCCACCATGGCTGATTTCAAGCTACAATGGAACATCACTAAACACAGACTTGAGAAGAGATGACAAAGCACACGATTATGTAATATTTCCAATGCACAGATAAAATAACCTAAAAAGCATAGACAATGGTAACAAGATAGTGAACTAAATAGAAGATGAGTTTTCGGTATTTATTATGTTTGTTTTAATATATTTATTTACATGTAGGTTTATATAATTTAATTTTTAATGATGGCTCAAAAAATTCCTAAAAATTCATTAGTGTGTTCTCATGTGTGGCAAAAGCTGTCACCAACACACCATTGAAGAAAAATAAAGTAGGATAAGAGGATGGTGAAGATCCCAGTTTAGATATAGTGAACAGGAGAGTAAAAGTGTTTATTCCACTACCCACCATGATGTTATAAATTTGATTTTTTAAATATTGTCTGCCTTTTCTGCTCTCTTTGTTTTCTGACTGAGTCTCCAGCACCAATAACAGTGCTTGGGTCATGACAGATGTTCAATAAGTATTTGCTGAAGAATGAATCATTGGATCCCCTTACACTCATGAAGAAAAAAATTAAAAGCAGAATATAATAATAATATAAGTTATAGGTATAAAACCTATAAAAACCTTTTCTGTAAAACAAGCTAACCTTTCTGAATTTAACAAGGAAAAATGAACTGCTTATCACCATTGTCTAGTGCCCCAATGTCAAGGCTGCTCAGAGGATGAGTAAATTGTGTGCCACAGACTTTATCAGTGCACTCATTACTGGCTGTAAACCCAAAGTACACCCACAGCAAACGTTCCTGCACACCAGCTAGAGTCGAATGGTCTTTCTCAGTGAAAAATTAAAATCTATTATTTATGTCTATTTTCATTAAATTTGTGGAATTGACTAGTTTTCTTTTATTACTCATTTTGATAATTCTTTGCACTTAAGCTCCCAATAGGCCTTCTGATCATTAAAAATTTAATACCATGGTAAGAATGCAGTGCTGATAACGCCAAGGTCCAGGGCTCAGATTCCAGAGCCAACCAGCTGCCAAAAATAAAAAATAAATAAAAATTAAAATAAATTTACCACCACACCTGGTTTGTGTTCCCTTACCCTCAATTTCCTCTTTTCTCTTCCTTTTACTTGCTAATGGTGCCCAGTCATCCAGCACACCCTATCACACACCACCCCGCCTGTTACAACCAGATCTCAGAGCAAGAGTCATTCATTCTCATTAAGGGTTTGGTGACCAGTTAAGCATCGCTGTCCTTTTGCTTGAGGTATTTGGGTGTTTGGCTAAGCTAACGCACTGGTGAACTTAGGGAAGCACCATCATTAAATTGCTATATGCCTTAGTTTCTGCCTTGCTTAGAGAGATGTCCTAACCACATCATCTGAATGTGTAAGGATAAAACTCTCTAAGAGATTCATGTTTGAAAACTTCAATGCCCTCTAAAGTGTTAGTGTACTTATCCCAGCTTGGGACTAAGCCTTACACTAAAAAAATGCATCTCTGTGAAGTGCTGAATTTAAGACATGGCAGGAAGGGGAAGTTGTTGTTATTGTTGTTGTTTTTCTGAGCACCACATAATTCCTCATGTTTCTGAAACATCACTGTTTTTGCAGCTTAATATTCAGCCTCACATTTTAGGTCAGAACCCATAGAACCAACTGTCACCTCTCCCAGGGTGATGAAGACACATAGGATTACTCAAAGCACATTTCTCCAGAGCAATGAGAGGCCCGAAGGGGTTAATCCCAAGAGGAATTCCTTCAAGCGAGAAGGATCCCAGGAGTAATCCCAAATCAGGTTTTCTCTCAGTTTTTATTGTCCAGGCAAGAAAGTTACAGAAAAGAACACAGGTGGTTAATCAGTCATAGTGTAAGCAATTTACTATCTAAGGAGTCAAAAAACTAAGCTATGTGAAGTACAAAAAGAAACAATGAGATAATCACCATGGCAACGCTTAGTTCCCTAAGAAACTTAAACAGCTGAAGGCAAGGTGTGGAACATCCCCCAACCATTAACCTTGAAGCTTTTAGCTCACATACTTTCCCATCATTAGGTTTAGCTGCACCAAGGACGACTGCCCTTAGAGCAATTGCTTTTGCTGTGTTACAATTTTCTTATCTACAACAGGAACTTTATTCCTGCGAAAGTTTTCTGTTTTTTCCCAAGCTTAGCATTTCTATGTGTAATTCTAAAAAGTTAGGCTATTCCTTAAACTGCAGGGCTTTGGCCCTGCTAAAACTAAGGGCTGTGGCCCTATTAAGCTACTACCTATACTAAGGGCTTTAGCCCTACTAAAAGCTAAGGACTGTGGTCCTACTAAGATAAAAGTTAAGGCCCTGTGAAATACGTGTGCTTGATTGATGTTAGTATCCTCCACAACCCACAGTAGCTGTCTGGGTAGTTACTGGGTAAATTATTGTGCTCCAAATGAAGCTGCTTGATACTGTGTGTGTGTGTGTGTGTGTGTGTGTGTGTGTGTGTGTGTGTGTGTGTGTGTGTGTGTGTGTGTGTGTGTGTGTGTGTGTGTGTGTGTGTGTGTGTTTTCATCAAAATTACTTTCATCTACCACCTTCTCACCTCTGTCATTTCTAATTCTACCTGTATTAGTATGAAATTTAGTCTGTACTTCCTGAAGTAATATTAGAAAAGAGACCTAAGTATATACTTTTAAAAGAAATATGGTGGGGCCGGCCCGTGGCTCACTCGGGAGAGTGCAGTGCTGAGAACACCAAGGCCCCGGGTTCGGATCCCATATACAGATGGCCGGTTCGCTCACTGGCTGAGCGTGGTGCTCACAACACCAAGTCAAGGGTTAAGATCCCCTTACCGGTCATCTTTTAAAAAAAATAAATAAATAAATAAAATAAAAAAATAAAAGAAATATGGTCCTCAAATAACATTATGCATCAAGATAACCCACAAATTGTAATTTAAGGTGGATCATGCAGCCTTAAATTTCTTTTTTTAAAAAATATTTATTTTAATTGGCACATTGTAATTATACATACTTATGGGGTGCAATCTGATATTTTGATACATGTGTATGTTGTGTAATGATTGGGTCAGGGTAGTTAGGGTGGTTAATGTATCGATCACCTCCTGCATTTGTCACTTCTTTGTGGAAAAATCATTCAAAAGCCTTTCCTCTAGCTATGATGCAATATATAAAACTTAACTGTTGGGCCGGCCCCGTGGCGCACTCGGGAGAGTGCAGCACTTGGGAGCGCAGCAGCGCTCCTGCCGCAGGTTCGGATCCTATATAGAGATGGCCGGTGAGCTCACTGGCTGAGCGCGGTGTGGACGACACCAAGCCAAGGGTTGATCCCCTTACCGGTCACAACAAAGACAAAAAAAAAAAAAACTTAACTGTTAACTATAGTCACCATACTGTGCAATAGAACACCAGAACTTATTCCTCCTATCTAATTGTCAGCCCTTAAAGTACCATTGTGTTTAACTCAAAAACATTTTGGTTTTAAATTTTCCCATACTAACTGCTGTTCAAGTTTTCTCTCTCCAATCCCATTTTCTTTCAATAATTTAAGTGCTCAATCTCTCTCTTTCTCTCTTCTCTTCTAGAATGTAGAGATTATATGATCATTTTAGATGATTCATGCATCTTTTTCCTTGTAGGAGGATTGTACTTATACATCCACCCTTTGTCCTTTGTGAGAGACAATCAGGGTCTTAACCCCCTTTCAATGGTAAGAAAACCAATATTTCCTTAACAAACTTCAGACGCCACGTACCTAAAATAATCTGAAAGTTTTTATTACTAAAATTTTCATGTTTTGCTTTACAAAATGTCCTCTGGCTAGCATAAAGATAAAGACTTCTGCAAAAAACACAAAGGAGAAATTTTTTCACAGTTCTTGAATATTGGCAATTATCACATACTGAAAACTACTGTGTCATAGTTTGACTTGATGAAATCTTATTAAAATGTGATCTGACAACTATAATTTGCTCTAGACAGGCTCCTTTTCAAATTAAAGGTTTAGGTAATTCTGTGGTTAGACATCTAAATAATTACAGGTTTTCAGTAAATTTAATTATTTCTGTGTATCAAATATCCCATTCCATACATACTATTATGCTTAACATTCACTTACATTTTCATGTATGTATGTGTCTTAGTTCATTTGGGCTGCTATAACAAAATACCATAGACTGGGTAGCTTATAAACAACAGAGATGTATTTTTCACAGTTCTGGAGGCTGGCAAGTCCAAGATCAAAGTGCCAGCAGATTTGGTGTCTGGTGAAGGCCTGCTTCCTCATAGATGGTGGTTTCTCACCGTGTCTTCAAATTACAGAAGAGATGAGGGGTCTCCCTCCAGCCTCTTTTATAAGGGCACTAATTCCATTCACGAGGGCTTCACCCCATGATCTAATTGACTCCCAAAGGCCCCACTTCCAAACACCATCATCGTGAGTGTTGTGAATTTTGGGGGGACACAAAAAAAGAGAAAAAGTTCTATGTTCAACCATAAAGTTACCTTTTAAAATGTTGTTTTTCACAGAAACTTGCTAAAACATTGAATGGTTTAATTTTCTGTAACATTGATGATGCATCTAATGCACAGAAGTCAGGATGCAGGAGACATTACAATAAACAAGGAAAACAGAATTTTAAAAGGTTCAGAAAATAAATAATTAATTAAAAGGCTCGGAAAGGTCAATAAGTAACCCCAAATCACAGAATCAATCTGATGGATAAACATTACATATTAGTTTTATTAATGGTAAAACCTGGATTGAAATTTTGCATAAAAAATGGCAGGTTGGACACACACATTTGCTTCCACCTCTTTTAAAACCACACTAAGATGGAAATAAAAGGATATTTAAGGAGGATATAGATCCACATGAACAAAAAAGAATGGGAAGGGGGAAAACAGCAGCAAATTTTGAGGCTAGGAAACAGTTGGCAAGGTGGTAAGTCACACAGCAGCTTCAAGAGAGCTGAATCCTAAACTGGCAATGGGAAAGTAAGAAACAACCGGTTCAAAGGCAGAACCCCCCAAAGAGTCAGGAATTGGTAGACCCAGGTACTTTTGGAAGTAGAGGTGGAGGGGGGGCTAAAACCAGAAAGATTGGTTGAAAGTCTGTTTAAGAAGCAGCTCAATCCCTGGACTTCTGGTATTTCATGTCAACGGCGGGTGCTCTTCCACCACACACACCAGTGGAGGGCTGGAGGCTTATTTTCTGGTGTTTAAATAGAGGGCATTTTTTTTGTTGACTCAGGAACCCCAGTTTTGGATTAAGATTAGGATACCAAGGGAAGACAGGAGGAATAAATACAAAATTATATACTGAATATTGATACCACCCAAGGCCCATCTATTTTCCTAGAATGCTGGTAGAATCTTACCTGGAAAATATAACCAGCCCAAGAAGAAAGAACAGGAACTATTGATGTCGAGAATTCCCCCAGTGCAATGGGCAGCCAAGTCATTTTACAGTGAAGTGCATGTAACACACAGAACTTCCCATCAGCTTTCTGTGCCTTACTCTTAAATATGAGATAACAGCCAAGTAACTAGATTTTGAGCAAATCCTCCACTATGAAAGACAGAGGCCAACATAAACAAGGAAAAGAAAATAACCTATACAAAAGAGGGATTATGCATGGAAAAGTGAGTGTGAAAAAATGCAAAATTATTAACTTGAGATAGGTAGGGAAAATTTGTGTTAACGAAGTGAGAACACAATAATTAACAATAAGAAAAGATTTAGGGAATAGAAAAATAGCTCACGGAAATTAAAAACAAGAGTAGAAATGAAAATTTTCAAAGCATGACTGAAAGAAAAAGTTTAGGAAGGCTTTCTGAAAGTAGAACAACAATCAAAAAAAAAAAAAAAAACCCAAAGGAAATAGGAGTGTTTTAGAAATTATAGAAAAGGAGAGTAGAGAAAATGGAGGGAAGAAAACCATCAAAGAAATAATTCAGGAAGATTCTCCAAACATGAGCTTCTGGATTGAAAGGGCCCACTGAGTACCTGATAAAATACATCCAAGAAGACCTACATTAGGACACATTATAGTGAGATTTCAGAACACTCTTTTCAAATGAGGAAGTGAACCCAATAAGAAGACAGGGCATCTGAGAAACAGGTGATCCATAGAAAGAGATGAAAGTGTCTCTGGGATGCTGCTGCAGGAAGATACCAGGATGATGTCTGTGCAGCTGGCCTAGACATCAGTCAATACAGACAGAGAGGGACAGGTGGCTCCGGGAGAGACGGCAGCTTCCGAGAAAGTAAAGATGATAGAATACTTGATACATTTGAAAGTATTGAGAGGAGATATGCTCAACTGGATGAAAAGTTGGAAATAAATTAGTGTTAGAAATTTAGGCCAATTTTTTAAAAAAGCAATTCTAAGCTCTAGAAAAATAAATTTCATAGGAAAGGAAGATAAATAATATATGAATTAGCTGCCAATAGTGTTTACATTTTCCATAGCCATAAAATGGAAACACCGAATATTGATTTAACCAAACTAACAACATATTGAGGTGGGACTCTCAGAGGAGTGTTTGTATCTGTGTGTGTGTGCATCTGACTGTGTATATTTATTTATTTTTTTTAAATAACAGAAATTTATTTTCTCACAGTTCTGGAGACTGGAAATCTGAAATTGAGTTGTCGCAGGCAGGTTAGGGTTCTTCTGAGGCCTATTTGTTTTGTAGATGGTCCCCTTCTTGCTGTGTGTGCTTAGCTGGTGTCTTTCTGTGTCCTAATCTCCTCTTCTTCTAAGGACACCAGTCATATAGGGTTCTTTCCAAGGAATCTATTTCTTTATTGTCATGTGTTTTTAAATATTCCCTTTAGGGGCTGGCCGGTTAGCTCAGTTGGTTAGAGCACGAGCTATAACACCAAGGTCAAGGGTTCAGATCCCCATGCTGGCCAGCTGCCAAAAAGAAAAAAAAAATTCCCTTTCAAGTTTTCTTTTCTTTTTTTAAGATCATAAAAAAGATATTCTCTGACCCAAACAACAGAATTTAGAAAATTCACAATGTGTGGAAATTAAAAGACTCTCTCCTAAATAAACAACGGATAAAAAGAAAAATCACAGGGAAATTAGAGAGTACTTTGAGATAAAAATCAAAGCACAACATATCAAAATTTATAGGATGCAGGGCTCATACAGTGCTTAGAGGAAAATCTATGCTTGTAAACACCTATATAAATAAAAAAATAAGAAAAACACCTAATAAATAAAAATAAGAAAATCTCAAACCAGTAATGTAAACTTCTACCTTAAGAAAATAGGAAAAGAAGAGCAAACTAAACCAAAAGCAAATATAAGTAGGAAATAACAAAGATTACAACAGAAATATATGAAATAGGGAATTAAAATCAATAGAGAAAATCAACAAAAACCAAAAGCTGATTCTTCAAAAAGCTCAACGAGGGTCAGCCCATGGCTCACTTGAGCGAGTGTGGTGCTGATAACACCAAGGCCATGGGTTCGGATCCCTATATAGGGCTGGCCTGTTAGCTCACTTGGGAGAGCGTGGTGCTGACAACACCAAGTCAAGGGTTAAGATCCCTTTACCAGTCACCTTTAAAAAAAAAAAGATCAACAAAACTTGCAAACCTTTATCTAGGCTGACCAAGAAAAAAAAGAGGGAAGACAGAAGTTACTAAATTCAGAAATACAGCAGGGGCATGGTAGAGCAGTTGCTGCTCCTGTGACGCTGGTGTGGGCTTTGAGGAGAGAGACGTCCTGTTCTTTTTCCGCTCTCTGCTGGCAACTCTCCTTGTGTCACTGCAGTCGAGTGTCTGGCAGGCTGCCTGCACAGTGGCTGTGGCTACTGCTGTGGCGTCGAGCTGCTTTTGCAGCAGCGGTGGCGGTGGCGGTGGCGGTGGCTGTGGCAGTGGCTGTGGCGGGCCACCCACGTGGAAGTGGTGTTTTCCGCATGCTCCTTGCCTGCTTCTGAGCAGGGGATGCTGCCCTCTGTCCTGCCCAGGACCCCGGGCCTGCTCTGTTTCATGTCTGCTTCCACTGTCTGTGTATATTTTTTAAAATGTAAAATCATTATCTCCTATGGTGGGAAATCAGTAAACAAAGTTTAAAAGTTTTTTAAAAATTAAAGTGTATCTATTTAAGCACGTTATTTAAAGCAATTGAGGGACATATAAAAGAACTGTCTAAAAACAGTTAAATATACTGTAGTTGCATGATCAGAAATGCTGGTACTTGTAGAGGCTGCAGTTTTCCCAATAAGCCTTTTAGAATTATGTAACTCTTTAAACTTTGATAAAAATATATAATAAACAAAAAATCCGTGTTGAAGAAGAGGCTTTGAGATGAAGCCAAATGGGCTGCACTCTTATTTGGTGCACTTGGTTTTTCATTCAAGGACTCCGGTCTGAGGCACCCCAATGTTCACAGGTTTCTGAGAAGGCACAGCCAGAATTGTAGGAGAAAAACCAGGGAGTGTGGTGTCCTGGAAGCCAAGTGAGGCATGTGCTTCAGGGAGGAATGATCAGCTTTCTGCTGCTGAGAAGAAAGTAAGAATATTCAGAAGTTACCACTGAAATAAAGAATACACAAATTCCAGGTATTTGCTTGAGATTTCCAGCCTACAGAAAAAAGCCACTGACCTCTAAGTTCAGTGATTCCCAAACCACAATTGTCTGTAGACCTTAAAAAACAAACAAGAACCCTCTTTCATTCGCACATACACACACGCACATGCACGTACACGCACTGAAAACCTGAGCTGTAGTCAGAAAGCTAACTACTTCTTTGGATAGCTAAAGACCTTTGGGCTTTATGGGGTGGGGCTTAGGAGTCTGCATTTCAAGAAGTCTCAGTTCTGACTCTGGTGGTCAACAAGGCGTGGGGAACACTGGTTTGGCTAGAATTTATCCAGACCGACAGCTGATAGCTGGGCTTTGGGAAAACCTACAAATCCTGCCCTTTTTCAAATTTCAGTTATTTTATCCTCAACGATGATTTTATATATCTGAAGCTTCTATTATATTGGCCCATATATACTCATAGCATGTTTTTGAGCATCCTATTTTAACATATTCATTTTGCATTAAAGAAAGTAAATGGACTGCTCTATGTAAGGCATTTTTCTTCTAAAGTTTCACATTATTGGCTGGCCGGTTAGTTCAGTTGGTTAGAGTGCAGACTTATAACTCCGAGGTCACAGGGTTTGGATCCCTTTATCGGCCAGCTGCCAAAAAACCAAAAAAGAAATTAGAGTTTCACATTATTAAAGGCGATATCTATTCTCATTCATAACCACACTTGTTATTCAGATATTAAAGACAGTGTGCTTCTTTTTGATGAAAGTGTTAAACAGGCTTTGAGATAGAGAGGCAAACTGTTCTTTCAAAGGTTTTTAAAAAAGAACAACTTAAACAGCCACCTAACAGTTCATGGTTCAGTTATCAATCCTGCAACCATCTTTCAAGCCATAAAAACTTCATGTAACAGTGAAATAAAAAATGATTTTTCTTACATTAATGATTATTTATTGCGATTATGCAACATAATAATAGTATTCTTTTCTCGAGGAGTTCTTAACTATTAAAAACATCTCTTTTATTGTGGTAAATAGATGTAACATTAAATATACCATTTGAACTATTTTTAAGTGTATGGTTATGTGACATTTGGTACATTGTAGTACAACCATGACCACCATCCATCTCCAGAACTAAAATAGCTCTTTTAAAATATCTAAACATAATTGTTTTATATGCTTAATATCCATTAAAAAATTAAGTGTTGGCCAAGCTAATAGAAACTAATACAAATATTAAGAGAATACTAATAAAATAATTTATGGGTATCTTGAAATATCCCATTTTCATTCTTTTTTCTACTGTATCAGTTTTGTATTGCTGGACAACGCATCACCATAGAGGCTAGCAAGCAGCTTGAAACAACACATATTGTACATTCTTTTTATTGTATTGGGCTTTTGAAATCTAACGAGTATTTTACATTAACGTTATGTCTCAATTTATTTATTTATTTTATTTTATTTTTATTTATTTATTTTTTTTAATTTTATTTTGTCGATATACATTGTGGCTGATTATTGCTCCCCATCACCAAAACCTCCCTCCCTCCTCCCTCCCCCCTCCCCCCCAACAATGTCCTTTCTGTTTGCTTGTCGTATCAACTTCGAATAATTGTAGTTGTTATATCTTGTTATGTCTCAATTTAGACTAGACTCCTTTCAAGTGCTCCGTAGCTGCCCATGGCCTGTGGCTACCATACTGGACCCACAAGTCTAAGTGCTGCAGTTACTGGTTAGTTTCAATAATCTATTTCTATCTCTACCTCTGTCTCTTTCCCTAGTTATATCTATACCTATGTAAGCTCCAATTTAGTACATTGTTATTACTACTTCTTTAATAAATGTTGAAGTCTACATGGAAGCTAACTTAAGATAATTCCCCAATTTACACAAACAGCCCCTGACAGAGGCCATGGCAGCCCACATGTTCATTTCTAGGATAAATTGTGTGAGTTTAGAATCAGTAGCGATTACTCCAGGCATAGTTTGCATCTCCAACCCCTGTGATATTAGATATTCTTGCATTTAAATAGTAGATTGCAAATAAACAAAAATGAAACAATGACTGGAAAGAGAAGAAACAGATCTTAAATTATTTGCATTCCCTCATTTTCTATGACCACTTAGAATTTTAATGGGTTTAAGTTTTAAAGTAGTGAGACATAGTAGAAGCTATGAGGTATAATATTTTTGCGTGGTAAAATGAAAATTTGAGTTGTTATGTGAAGCATTTTAATGTATTTAAATAAATATATTTACAATTGAAATGTATTCATCTTTTTAGTTGTTAATGGTTTTTAAACTATAAAATCAAGAAAATAAAGACTATGACTAATTATTACATGATAATGATAGAAGAATTTTGTCATACAGAAGTTAAAAAATAATCCCTAAGTGTCAGATATACTGCTTAACCTCTTCCAAATAAGGCCCCTCTCTTGATTCATGTGAGAAAGTAGAGTTAGAGCAGGCTAAAGCCCTGGCACACTTAACTGAATCCAGTGTTTTCCTTCTTAATACTGTGTAAGAATTTTGTATTAAATATAAAAAGGGTTTCCTTTTTGTAGTATTTGAGTCTTTTGGCATTTTTTCTTTGATGGATGCCTGTTTTTCTTCTTTTCAGAGCCCAGAACAGAACACACAGTAGACACTAAAATGTTTGATATACTTGCTTCATGAAGACACATATCATGTGGGCACCTAGACCTAAGCACTTTAGAGCTTATTTTGGATCTCACCAGCACAGGAGTGCAGGATAAATGCACAATTGGCAGTTAAACCAATTACTCAATTCACTTTGTACCACCCTGATTTTCTAGGAGGCCCATGGATGCTCTCAGCCAGATGAAATCCCTTTAGATGAGGGAGCTGCGCACCCCAGGGCATGGCCTTGGTCAAGACACCATGGGAGGATGTGATCTAGACAAAATCAACATTGCAGGACCCTGTCTACAGACAGATTTAAACTAAGGAAGGTTATCCAAGGTTAGCCACGAGACAGTCATAATTACAGTATTATCAATAGGTTATCACAATTGGTAGCCAAAGTTTTGCAAATTACCACCACAACTCATATGTGCATAGAAAATTAGCTTCTTTATTTCTATAGCTGATTTATTTTTCCTATCTCCACCATGAGAACATTGACAATGCTCATATGCCGGTAATGGGAATATATATTGGTAGAGCCACATTGGAAAAACAAGTGAAATTTAAAATGTACATATAATCTATGTTTAAGCACCTGCATCTTAGGTATATAATCTAGAGCAGGGATCCACACACTTTTTCTGTAAGGAGCCAGATAGTAAATGTTTTGGCCTTTGCAGGACAGAAGATCTCTAGCACAGCTACTTGACTCTGCTGTTGTGGCATGAAAGCCATCATAGACAACATGTAAATGAATTGGTGTGTTTGTGTTCCAATAAAACTTTATTTGTGGATACTGAAATTTGAAATTCATTTGATTTTCACACGTCACAAAATATTCTTCTCTTATTCTTTTTCATGGGCTATACAAAAACGGCAGTGGGCTGTATTTGTCCTGTGGGTTTGCAAACCTCTGTCTTAAAGGAACCATTGCACATGTGTGCTGAAAGGCTCATGCAAGAAGGTTTGCAGCAGCATTACCTATAACAGCAACAAAACACTCTACCATAGAAGCATATATGATAATTTTTGATGTATTCATACAATGGAAAGTTACATGGCACCAAAAAATGCATGAACTACCATTATTTGTATCAATATGGTTGGATCTCAGACACTTAACATTGCAAGTCACAAGAATTCATAAAGTATGACACAGTTATGTTATGGTTTAAAAAGGCAAAATTAAATAACAGGCAGGTAATAAAGCTATAAAGAAAGACAAGAAAATTGTAAAGACAAAATTCAAGAAAGTGGTTCCCTCAGGGAGGAGGAGAGATGGAAATACATTGGGAGAAATGTATGGGAGCTTCCCAGTTACTGAAAATTTCCTATTTTCTAAATTTAATGCTAGGCATACAGGAGTCCTCCTTCTCATGCTTTAAGCTATGTTATTTATACAAATAACATATAGTTATAAATATATATTTGACAAAAATGTTAATTTAAAGAAAAAGCATTGCTACTGACAATTTGAAGTTGATATAGTGATTTTATTTCACAGGTTTGCTTACATATTAGGGGTTCAGCAAATAGATCTTGTTTTATAGGAAAGGGTGCCCTCTTCAGGCAAGATGTCCAATGTTGTTAAAGATTTTGAATAGAAAATATGGACTTTTAAAAATACCAGAAACTCATATCACCTGATCTCGCTCTTCTGGGGCATTCTATGTCTGTTCTTAATCAGTATTTTATTTTTAGAAATCTCAAAGAAAGGATTTTTTCCCCCTATTTTCACTTAGTAGTATGACTTAGTTTTTAAAATCCCCATTTCTTTTTTATCTTAATTTTTATTTCTTTTCAATATATGAAACCCCTCAGGTTCCTGTCTTGGAAGATTTAAGGTACAACTACAGAAAATCTTATCATGGGATGCCTCTTTCAGCCTGTAGTAACACCCGTTGTGAGAAAGGCTGAGTTTCTTGCTTATTGGCAATAGCTTGCACACTCTCACAAGTATTTCAAATTCTATTTCAGTTCAAAGAGGAAAAATGTGCTCAGATCTAAGATCTTGTGGGGACTACTCTGGTTAGCCTGAATATTTAACATTTGCAGTCATTTAGTGTGTATATTATACTACAGTCTATGAAAATGATTTAAACAAATTATTATTTAATCAATAATTGCTAAAAATATAGTTGAAGTTGTAGCATTAGTAGATTGGAATTAATAAATCTATTTTTTGACCAGGCATTACAATTTAGTTAAATAAAATTTTCTCCTTTGTTAACTCACTAAACAGGCACTTGTTTATTATTATTATTATCATTATTGTAACTTTAAATAAAACATAATATTTATTCTCCCATAGCACCATTGTATGTAAATAATCTGTTAAAAGAAATCAGTTTTTTACACTACATGTTAGTTTAAAATAATTGCAAAATATTTCCGTTGATTTATTATTTTCTTTTTCCTTTAATTTGTATGAAGGGTTTTATTGGCCCTATAATTATGTTTCAGAAAAATATTTTTGAGTCAAAAATGGGTTCTACTCCTTTAAAAAATTTGTACCATTTTTATTATGTATGAAAGAATGAAAAGTGGACAGTCAAAATTAGAATCCTAGAGTTTTAAACTGGAAGAGATTTTAGAGATCATCTTGTCTGTTTCCCTCTCTCTCTTCACAGCTAAGTAAACTGAGTTTTAAAGTGGTCACTTGTTTGTTCCAAATCACACAGTTTTAGTAATTGTGACAATCGTTTAACCAGTTTCAAATGAACTTGATAGAAGGCTGGCTTTTTTCTTCATGGAGTAGGTTCTTTATTGGGAGCTTGACATGCCTCATCTTTTAACACTGGGTAGCTGGGGGCAGTGTTGTGTAATGGAAAAAAGTTTCCAAGTCAGCGATAGAGAGCTGGGACCTGGCTTCTGCTACTTGGTGGCAGATCTGGGGCAAATTACTAGGGATATAAATGGGAATAACAGCACATACAAAGAGATGCACAGTGCTTAGACCACAGTAGATCTTCAATTAATAGTGGGCTGCCATTATTATTAGCAGTATATTTTTAATTTACTGGTGGTATAATTTATTATTAGCTGTATATTTCTATATATTATTAGCTGCATATTTTTATTAGCAGTGTATTTTTATGCTTATATGCATTTTTCATGTGAAAACCATCTCAATTTGTTGTTAAATGCCTTAATTCTCCATATTTTCCCACATCCTTAGCAAAGTGTCTTGTACCATATTTAATTCCTTTGTGCCTCAGTTTCCTCATGTGTAATAGGAGGAAGGAATTGAACAAAATAATTTTAAAACCTTTTTAGTCCTAACTTTCCATGTGCTCACCAGGTGGTTTTTTGAAGCCCAAAATCTCTGCTTCTCAAAGGAAAGTTTTTAGGTATGAATTATCTACATTAGCTTCCTACAATGATTCATTCCTCTGTCCGCACAATGCAAGATATTGGATTGTTGTCAGGAGTTTTAAAAAATGCTGGTAGTGGGGAGGAGGATAAATCACTGTTTAATAAATATTGCCAAGCAAGCAGATAACAGTGTGGAGAAAAATTAACTTGGATTCATATTGCATATGATATAGTGAAGTAAACTTTATATGGTCGAAGAGTTAAATATTTAATAATAATCAATTAAAGAAAAATAATCTCTTGAAAAACATTTTACCAAATTTAATCTAGCTGTGGAGGAGAAATAAGTATTTGAAGCTTTAAGAAGTACAGGCTGTGAACAGAAATGCAATGCATATGATCAAATATGTCAAGCTGAGCTAAATTCTGTACACATGCAATGTATTAAATACTGAAAGAACAAACAAGATAGAGGAAACAAATGTGACACAAACATTTGATAAAAGCTTTACTAGTCAAACAGCAAGCACACGAATGTAAAAATCAACAGGTAGAATCCACTTAGTATGCAATTAAAGGTAATCCAGAACAAGAGATAGTACATTGTCTTATGGAAAAAGAGTCCATGAGTAAAGATATAACCAAAAAAGAAAACTACAGGCCGATATCCTTGATGAATATAGATGCAAAAATCCTCACTAAAATACTAGCAAACAGAATACAGCAACACATACGAAAAATTATTCATCACGATCAAGTGGGATTCATCCCAGGGATGCAAGGTTGGTTCAACATACGCAAATCAATAAATGTGATACACCATATTAATAAACTCAAACACAAGGACCATATGATCATCTCTATAGATGCTGAAAAAGCATTTGATAAAGTTCAGCACTCATTCATGACAAAGACCCTCTATAAGTTAGGTATAGAGGGAAAGTATCTCAACATAATTAAAGCCATATATGCCAAACCCACTGCCAATATCATCCTGAATGGGGAAAAGCTGAAAGCTTTTCCTTTAAGAACAGGCACTAGACAAGGATGCCCACTCTCACCACTCCTATTCAACATAGTGTTGGAAGTACTAGCCAGAGCAATCAGAGAAGAGAAGGAAATAAAGGGCATCCAGATTGGAAAAGATGAAGTCAAACTGTCCCTGTTTGCAGATGACATGATCCTATATATCGAACAGCCTAAAACCTCTACAAAAAAGCTGTTGGAATTGATAAATGATTTCAGCACAGTAGCAGGATACAAAATCAACACACAAAAATCAGTAGCATTTCTTTTCTCCAATAGTGAACATGCAGAAGGAGAAATCAAGAAAGCCTGCCCATTTACAATAGCCACCAAAAAAATAAAATACTTAGGAATTGAGTTAACCAAGGAGGTGAAAAATCTCTATAATGAGAACTACAAACCACTGCTGAGAGAAATTAGAGAGGATACAAGAAGATGGAAAGATATTCCATGCTCTTGGATTGGAAGAATCAACATAGTGAAAATGTCCATACTACCCAAAGTGATATACAAATTCAATGCAATCCCCATCAAAATTCCAAAGACATTTTTCTCAGAAATGGAAAAAACTATTCAGACATTTATATGGAACAATAAAAGACCACGAATAGCCAAAGCAATGCTCAGCAAAAAAAAATAAAGCTGGAGGCATAACACTACCTGACTTTAAGCTATACTACAAAGCTATAATAACCAAAACAGTATGGTACTGGCATAAAAACAGACACACTGACCAATGGAATAGAATAGAGAATCCAGAAATCAACCCACACACTTACTGCCATCTGATCTTTGACAAAGGCACCAAGCCTATTCAATGGGGAAGGGACTGCCTCTTCAGCAAGTGGTGCTGGGATAACTGGATATCGATATGCAGGAGAATGAAACTAGATCCATACCTCTCACCGTATACTAAAATCAACTCAAAATGGATTAAGGATTTAAATATACACCCTGAGACAATAAAACTTCTTAAAGAAAACATAGGAGAAACACTTCAGGAAATAGGACTGGGCACAGACTTCATGAATACGACCCCAAAAGCACGGGCAACCAAAGGAAAAATAAACAAATGGGATTATATCAAACTAAAAAGCTTCTGCACAGCAAAAGAAACAATTAAAAGAGTTAAAAGACAACCAACAGAGTGGGAGAAAATATTTGCAAAATATACATCTGACAAAGGATTAATATCCAGAATATATAAGGAACTCAAACAACTTTACAAGAAGAAAACAAGCAACCCAATTAAAAAATGGGCAAAAGAGCTAAGTAGGCATTTCTCTAAGGAAGATATACAAATGGCCAACAGACATATGAAAAAATGCTCAACATCACTCAGCATCCGGGAAATGCAAATCAAAACCACGTTGAGATACCATCTAACCCCAGTTAGGTTGGCTAAAATCCAAAAGACTCTGAACGATAAATGCTGGCGAGGCTGCGGAGAAAAAGGAACTCTCATACATTGTTGGTGGGACTGCAAAATGGTGCAGCCTCTATGGAAAATGGTATGGAGGTTCCTTAAACAATTGCAAATAGATCTACCATACGACCCAGCCATCCCACTGTTGGGAATATACCCAGAGGAATGGAAATCATCAAGTCGAAGGTATACCTGTTCCCCAATGTTCATCGCAGCACTCTTTACAATAGCCAAGAGTTGGAACCAGCCCAAATGCCCATCATCAGATGAGTGGATACGGAAAATGTGGTACATCTACACAATGGAATACTACTCAGCTATAAAAACCAATGAAATACTGCCATTTGCAACAACATGGATGGACCTTGAGAGAATTATATTAAGTGAAACAAGTCAGGCACAGAAAGAGAAATACCACATGTTCTCACTTATTGGAGGGAGCTAAAAATTAATATATAAATTCACACACACACATACACACACACACACACACAAACCGGGGGGGGGGGGGGAGAAGATATAACAACCACAATTACTTGAAGTTGATAGGACAAGCAAACAGAAAGGACATTGTTGGGGGGGAGGGGGGAAGGGAGAAGGGAGGGAGGTTTTGGTGATGGGGAGCAATAATCAGCTACAATGTATATCGACAAAATAAAATTTAAAAAAATAAAATAAAATAAAATAAATAAAAAAAAATAAAAAATAAAAATCATTTGAAAAAGGCAAAAAAAAAAAAAAAAAGAGTCCATGAGCCAACAGAAAAAAGGAATATAAAGTAAGGTAGCAAAAGCTAATAGAAATAATAATGTCCAATGTAGTCAGGACTACATGGTCACATGGGAAAACAAAATATGCTTTCCCACTGTAGAAAGGTGCTATGGTTTAGCTGTGATTTGTCCCCACCAAAATTCATGTTGAAATTTGATTCCCAATATGGTAGTGTTTGGAGGTGGGGCCTAGTGGGAGGTGTTTGGGTCACAAGGTCAGATCCATCATGAACAGATTAATACCCTCCCTCTATGGTGAGCAAGTTTTCACTCTCAGGAATGGATTAGTCTAACGAGAGTGGGTTGTTAAAAAAGAGTCTGGCTACCTCAGTTTCTCTCCTTGCTTCCTCTCTTGCCATGTGATCTCTTTGCACATATCTACTTCCCTTCCATCTTTTGCCATGAGTTGAAGCAGCTTGAGGTCCTTGCCAGATGCAGCTGCCTAATCTTGGACTTTCCAGACACCAGAATCATGAGCCAAATAAACCTGTTTGTTGTTTTTCTCTAATAAAATACGCAGTCTCAGGTATGCTGTTATAGTAACACAAAACAAACAAAGACAAAGGGTTGCATCTTTCTGAAGAATAAGTTTACAATATGTAGCAGGCTCTTTAAAAATTCTTTCTACCCTTAACCCAATAATTCCGTTTTGGAAATATACCCTAAATAAATAAACTTAAAGGGAATGACATCATTTTTAGCACAATATATCTGCTCCATTTATAGTACAAAATAAATACACAGAAAGGGAGAGTTTATTCCAACAAAATGATAAAATGTGTGACACACACACATACATTGACACACTCCCTAGGCAGAAAAAGTGTATGTGGTCTGTATAAACACTTGGAATTGTTTCTGTAAAAATAATCTTAAGGTGAAAAGGAGAAGTACAACATAGTAGTTATATCCTGAGTGCAGCTGCAGTCATTTATGCAATGATTGTTTATTCAGTGGAGTTTATGTCTCACAATCTCTATATCCTCTGTGAAGCACAGGGTTAAGTTGTTTGTGGAAAGTCCTTGGGAATGAGGTGGGTAAGAGATCACGAAGGGAGAGCCTGAGAAGAATATCTAAGAATTGAAGTAGCTGTTTAGAGGAATGGGATAAGGAGCCAAGTATTCCTGGAGAGACTAGGGCTGAACAAATTTCTGAATTTGTTTCCATCTTAAGAGTGTGATTCCTGCCTCCCCCACCCCAGCACTAATCCAAAGTTGGGATGTGGGAACAATGAATGAAAGGAGACAGAGTCAATGAGCAAAGGCTGAAGTTTGCAGACAGGTAGAAAGAGTGACAAAGGAGCAAGTGAGCTAAAGTATTGGTAGATGTGTCAGTCATTTGGTTGAAATAATGGAAATAAACCATTAACTTAGATAGAAAATGAATAGCTCATAGATCAAAGGGAAGGTTGAAGAATAGGCTTAAAAAACAGATGGGAACCCAGGGAGATCAGACAGCCATCACAGGAATGACCAACCAGGATACCCCTGCTGGAATGGCTGCCTGAGTTGCCCGGGGTCCCCACTACCACCTCTGGGCCTACGATGTCTGATGCTGCAGCCATGAATACATCCTAAACTGTCTATTGGTCTCTGGTGGTCAAGAGTTGAGGCAGCAGCATCCAATTGGCTAAACCTCGGTCATGTGGAAGAGAGAAATATCTGGCCTCTTCAGCTTCTATACTGGGAGTGAATATCTACCTCCCAGCAGACTCTCACTATGGGGTTCTCCACAATTAGGAAGGGGGTTTAGACACTGGAGAAGGAAACAAACCAAACAAACAACAATACAAGCAAACAACAATAACAGAACCCTGTTATTCACTGTAGTAAGAGAGTAGCTGGGTGTTTGAACCATTGTTAGACCATAGATTTTAAACCCATCCCAGCTCATGGCAGCAACCCTGGCACTTAAATGAGTAAGTGTATGAGTGTTGAGTAAATTATTTTCTTCTGTAGAATTTTCTAAACTTCTGATTTGGTTTTTAAAAAGGCAAAAAGTTGAACCTAATATTTGCCCTGACAATGACTTAATCTGATTGTCTGCATGACTTCAAGGTTTGATAAAATAGCCACCAAAGGCTTAAAAAAGAGCCTCATTAGCCTTTGCTTCATGAACTAGTATTAATATTGCTTTATTTGTATAGATACAAGCTAAACAATTTTAGTTCATTTGTCTGCTGCTTGGTTTAAAAGGTAGACTTGGACGGGGTTAGATCATGTTGCCCATCACTTGCCTATTTGCTCTTAGACCTACTTTCTGCCCTCTCCCTGCTCTCTTTTTATTGCAAAAACTACATATCTCAGGCTCCTTTGCCAACTGTCTTCTTGATAGGTTCAGCCAGAGAGAGACACTAAAGGAAGCAAGGGGCAAGGATGAGCCTCTGTCTCTCTCTGCCTCTCATGACGTCTCCTGTGGTAGTTGGGTCTGCTTTGTGGCCTCACATCCTGCCCAGTGGCCTCTCCCTTCTTCTGGGCATCTTCCACTGGAACGCCCCAGCTTTGGGGCTCTACCACCGCATGCTATCAGCCTTCCAGTCCTGGATGTGGTAGTAGCTTTCTGTGTCTCTAATCTCTGGATAGTCTCACTGTTCCCTATTTGGCTTCTTGGTCCTTTCATAAATCCCTTTCAGTAAATTCTCATTGTTTGAAAGGTCTAGAGTATTGTTGGTTCTCCTGACTGGATCCTGACACAGTGTTGATTGCAAAACCTAAATACTATAGAAGTCACTTTATCTTCTGAATTCTAAAGTCATCAGATTCAAACAGATCTTCCTGTCACCTGAAAGCACTTCTGTTCAAATGGGGAGTTATAATCTGAAGCCATATGTGTCTCCTGCTCCATCAAATCCTTTCTCTTAGTGTTACAGCTCTTTTTGAATTTGTCTAGCAGGTTTTCCAGCACTTTCCAAAAAACCTTCCAAAAAAGAAAAAGAAAAAAAAAATCCTTTCTCTTTCCTCCTAGACATTCAGCTGGAATCCATTTCCCAATCATACAATGGATTGCTGGCAAATGGATACAATTTATGTCTGGCATTTGCAGGCCTGAACCATAATTGTCTTCCTTCTCTCTTTTTTCTTTTTGCTGACTGGACATTGACCCCAAGACAAGCCTGGAAGGACATGTTGAGGATGTCAGAGCCTCCATCTAGCTGGCTCCTTAGCTGTCTATGTGGAGCAGACTTTTCCCACATAAACCACTGCCAATTGGACTTGATATGAGTGAGAGAGAAACATCTGCTATGGTAAGTCACCGAGATTTGGGGGCTTATCTGTTATAGCATCTAATTTTACCTTTACCACTAAAATATCTGGGAAACGTTTTTATCAGGGAGCACAGTGGTTAAGAATAGAGGTAAACGGACTTGGGATCCCAGCTCTGCCACTTACTACCTGTACAACTAAAAGTCACTAAATCTCTCTAAGCCTCAGTTTCCATTGCTCCAAATGAGAATAATAACAGTATTATCCCATGGTGACATTTTAAGGAATTACTATACATAATTCTATACATAATGCCTATTTGCATAATTCTATACATAATTACCATATTATATGTAATTAGTGAGAGCTCAATAACTGCTAGCCATTTTTGTTCCTAATCAACTAGAAAGTAGATTAGATCTTAAAAATAGCTTTACTTGCTCTGTGTGCTATTTTTAGTGGGTAGTGTCTCACATAACCTTAAGGTGCATCAGTGTAAGTTGAGTGAAGTTCTATTTTTAGATAAAGGGAACTTCATTTATATAGTCAATCACATGGACACTGAACTTTCTTCCTGGGGTTGTCATCAGATTTTTTCCACTGCAGTTGCTGGAAAATAACGTGGCTGATTCCATCTTTCCAGGGAACCTTCAATGTGCAATTGAAAGGGTAAATAGGAACGGGACTTCGTAGTCACGGCCTCATGTGACCTCCCCAGTTAGGACTGATGACTCCTTCTTTCCCACCCTCATCGCACACTTGGCACTATAGGGCACGTACTTGTTGCCCAGTTTGCTTCCTTGTATCAGCATGCAGGAAACAAATAAAAGAAAGTTTAATGAAGGGACCATTAACAGGTAAGGAGAACCAAGAAGGGGTGATGAAGCACTTCCAGGCTACATCATGGGGAGCCACTATCAGCCCTGAGCCTGAAAGAGCCGGGGAAGGAGCAGTTGCTGGAATCTGGCTCAACTTGTAGCCCTGGGAGAAGGCTGCCTCTCGGTAGCCATAAGTGCAGGGGAATGCAGCCACCGCCAAGCCTCAGCAGGGCAATAGAGAGCTACACCTTTCTCCCCACCCACCCTTCTCCTGCTGTGCCTGCCATTGACAGAGCCCAAGGGACGCCAGAAGACAAGGGGGCCCAGTTGATGCTGTCCAGACAAGTCAGCCTGTAGAGGAACAAAGGAGTATATCCCGTACCCTGCCCCCATGGGAATGAGGACTTCCTGGGAATAGAGTCCCTGTTTCATTGCCTTTGTATCCTCAGTGCTCAGCAAAAGACACTTAATGGATGTGAGTTGAACAAATGAATGTGGAGAACAAAGATCCCTGCATTAAATTTGAAGAAAAATGTGTAACGTCCCCATATGATTTATTTGCCCTGGAGACCTGAAACTTCTTCCTCCAGGAAATGAGGGCTCAAGCTGATCCTGGGGCTATCAATGCTTTACAGCCTGTGGCATCCCAGTCCTTGAGATCCATCCTTCATCATGCATTGGCCATTGCTCATCAGCCCTGATGTCATCCCTTGCCTGTGGCCACAGTGTCCTCCAGCCTAAGTCTAGGCTGACTGACTTACCCAGGCTTTAGTGCTGGTTCTGAAGCCTTTCAGAAGATCAAGGGTTTCCACTGCCGCCCAATGGCCTGCAGCTTCTCATTTTAGCTTTTCTTGATAGCTCCTGAGCTGCACCAATCCTGCATTTTAACATTCAGGCTGATATTCTTCCTTTGGTTCTTTACTGTAGGTCCAGCTCTATCAATTGCTCAGGCTTTCTCAGCCAATGGATAAATACCATTTGCTAATAATGGCAAAAAGAGAAGGAAAAACAGAGGAGCGATTCTTATTTCAGAACATCTCAGCTCAGGGCAGGCATAGCTCTCCCTGCTCCCAGTAGGGGTGTACTGTAGAGTATGTGGCTTTCCTCCTTAATACTGTACTTTTCCATGTGGTATATTTTTTCCATTTTTGGTTCAGAAAAATATTTTAGTAATGAATAGTGTATAATAAATCAGCGCTATCCAGGGCTGCAGTCAATAAGATATGCATTTACTGGCAAAGAAAAAGTATTTTGGAAAGTTATAAAAACACGCCATATGAATAGTAGACATAGTTTTACTATGAAACTTCAATTTTTTTTAGAAATGATGTTTCCACGTATTTTAAATTAATTTATTTTGAGATGAGCCTTTTGTCCCAGGATCAAGTATACATCTAAAAAGAAAGTCAATAGGTATGTGGAAAATGTGTTTCCTTTGGCTCTTCTGATTGGCTTAGTTGCTCTGTTAGCTCCAAAGACCATCAGAAGTAAAATGATATTAGAAACAGAAATTTGATCAGAAGGGTATTATCCCCTAAGACCTCCTGATATGTGTGGCTTTAGTACTCACATAAATGGATTTTTTAAAACCCTTAGTCTTTCACAAGCATTACTAATCATTAAACCCATTCATGCTTTCTACATTGGGTGTGTCACTCAAGGTCGAGAATCAAGTTTCTTTTTGGTCATGACTTAGTCATGTGAAATTTGGCTAGGCTTACCTATAAGTTTTATCACTGGAAAGATTTTTTTGGGAGATGTGATGCTTTTCCTTCAGTTCATGATGGCCAAATTAGGAATTTGTGGGTGTAAAATAATATGTAATATTGTCTTAAATATATACATGCACGATCTATATTTTATTTATGAATTCACTGTTAATCGGATGCCTTTTTGTTTGAGCCCTATACCTGGTGCTCCATGATGTCAGGAAAAGGACACATGTCCCTGCCCAAAGAGTTTCTCCAGTTGAAGAGAAAATAAATGTTTAATAACCACATGGGTCAAAACGTGAGAGCCATTACAAACGTGTATTCAACTAAGCACCACTGGAGTGCAAGAGAGAATATACCTAGAATTCTGCAGGGGGAAAACTGAAGACAAATTCAATCAGAATTTCCTTGTTAGAAGCAGAGAAGCTTCTGAAAAGTAGAAGGAGATGAGACTGATAGAATTTGAAATAACAAGGATCAGTGGAGGAGATGATATGAGCATAGGTACCCAGAGAACACGATTTCTCTGTCAAGCATGGAACGGGTAAATATGTGGGCCCTGAGGAAATAGTTGAATTGTAACAGCACTGTGGCGGGCCATCTTATTGTCACGGGTGAAACAATTGTGCACGTGAATTAACATGTGTAATCTCTCCTAGGTAAAATGTTCAAATTGTGAAGAAAAACAACTGGATAAATCATTATACTTTAGAAAGGATGTTAAAGGATTATTTTGCTTTAAGACTAGAAAAACAAAACTGTGGTACAAAAGAAGGTAGGTGAGAAAGTCAATATTGACAAGTGATTCCAAATATCCAGTTACTGTCTCTGGATCATTAAAATGTATTATATTATGATACAATAAAAGTAATCACAGTTGCTGACAAAAAAAGGCAAAGCAAATAAATTAAAAATATATCAATACGTCTGAGAATTAAACATGACTCTAAGGAGACTCGAAGCGTGTGCATGCTCTCTCTCTCTCTCTTTCTCTTTCTCTGAATTTTTACTGGTCCTTGAGTTTTACCTGGGTTTCTCAACCTCAGCACTATTGACATTTTGATGAGGAAAATGCTTTGATGTTTGGGACTGTCCTGTGCATGGGGGAATGATCAGCAGCGTCCCTGAGCTCTACCCACGAGATGCCAGTAGCATCACCCTCCCGCCCAACCCCCCAGTTGAGACAACCAAAAATGTGTCCAGACATTGTCAAAAGTCAACAGGGGCAAATCACCCCTGCTGAGAACCAATTTTTTTTTGTTTAGACAAATGAATGTATTTTTTTTTCAATGGTAAGCCCTGATTTTCAGAAGGAGAGAACAGAGCTGTAGTTACTAGAGGTGGGAAAGGGGGAGGAGGAGGATGGTTGGTGAGAAATTGGTTAATGGACACCAGGAATGATTACGTTTTGTAATGATGGACATGCTAATTATCCTGATTTGATCATCACGCATTGTACACAGACATTGATAGTTAACTCTGTGCCCCACAAATATGTAAAATCAATGATGCTTTAATAAAAATAAATAAAATTCTTTAAAAGTTCCGAATAGATTTAACAAAGGATTTCAAATGTGGGATTGGCACAGAATGTGGGGTTGGCACAGAAGGAAAGGAAAAATGAAATAAAATGTCTTTTTAAACATTTGTGCAAGGAAGTACATTCTCAATTATTCCTAGTAGTCTCAATTGTTTCTAGTAGAAAATGTACAGAATATTATTTCTGAAATAGCCACTGACTGTCTGGAGCTCTCCAAGCCAAGGCCTGGATGCTCCTGTCAGCTGACCTCTGCTGCCTGAGCAGGGGCACTTGCTGAACCCAGGCTGCTGCACTCATGTTCATTCCATGGTGGCTCAAGCTCAGGGCAGGGACTCAGGTGCAGCTGGTTGAGGAAGATGGTCTTTCTCCAGGGTTTAAACTGTCAACTCAAAGTGGATATACACGATATTAGAGCATGCTCAGTTGAAGAAGCCCACGGAAATGACCTTCCTTATCAGGAGAGAGCAAGTCACATTGCTCAGCCTCTGATGGGCAGTGTTGTCCACTCAGCCAGAGTCAACACTGCCATCGATCCTCATTGCTGTGCAGAATTACCTCATCGATATTGGCAGTGCTGTCCTGTTCTCAGTCTCTAAGGCCTTAAGCATTGGTATCCTTTTTTAGAAACGCTTTATATTTTGTGCAGGAAAGTAGAGGATATATTTATCTGAACACCTGACACCAGAATTTTTTTTAGGGAGAGAGCTGACTTTACTGGAAAAAAAAAATTTGGTAAATACTTGAAATAGAGGAAAAGATGTCTATGTTACATTTAAGCAGAAAAGGTCATCATGATTACAAATGATCTATGGGGAAGAAGGGGACAATTGTGCTTTGCTTCTTGAAGAAGATGGGGAGATGAAAGAGGGAAAGGAGAAGAGGAAAATAGGGTGAGGGACAAGCAAGAGGGAGAAAGGTTGTGTAAATTTTATTCCCTTCTACCCCCAGGACCTCCAAAGTATCACAGCAAGGCCTTCTTTATCTGTTAGGACGTATTAGGCTGCAAGTAATAGAATACCAGCCTCATAGTGGCTTAAAGGAGTTTATTTTAAATCAGAGGCAGGTTGTTGCTGGCCTGGATTCAGCTGTTGAATGATACCATCAGGGATCCATACTTTCCATACTCCTTATTCTGCTGGGTTTTGTGTTCATGCTTGCCACATTGTGGTCTCAGAGTAGCTTCTGTGGCCTCACATGTTAAGTCCATATTCAAGGCAGGAAGAAGGAAAAAAAAAAAAGAAGAAGAAGAAAAAGTACCAACAATGGCCACGTCCTTTTAAGAAAGTAAAATATTTCGCAGAAACAGCCTTAGTGAATTTCTGCTTACATCACATGGCCTCCCTGAACACAAGGGAGGAATGGAAATGATTTATCTTTCATATCCTCTTTGATAGAGGCAGGCAAGGGAGGAGGCATGGTGTTGGGTCAGCCAGCCTACAAGAGCTGCCCTATCTACTGAACTCAAATGCTGGCTGTGTGTGAGTGAGTTTGGGAAATCAAAGAGAGCGATGAGTTTCGTGTTGGGAGCTAGTCTGGTGTGAGCAGAAGCAGTTAGTTGGAAAGGAAGAGATCACAGTGTAGCAGTAGCCAGAAGAATGCAGCCCCAGGCATGAGTGGAAACCATGGTGAGGGATTTGGGCTTCCAGGGGTTGTGGATTAGGGGGGTGAGGGCAGGTCATGACAATGAGATCTCATGGTTGATGTCTAGGTTATACTGACATCTAGTTAATCACCGATTCCTACTCTTTCTTCCTCTCTATGGTCTTCAAATTTGCCACTTTCACATATTCCCTTCTTTAACTTCACTGGAACTTCCGTGCCATTCCTGATTCCCATAGCTGTGTTGTTTCTCTGCCTTCAGCTCTTCTCCTTCTAGTTCAGCCTCATTTGGCTTGTTGGCATCTAGCAACTGTCCCATGCTTTAAAAGGCTGCAGAGTCACTTTTATGGAGAAATAGCATAATTAATAAATGGCTAGCAAATGGGATGTCTTGCAGGGGGGTAAAAAAACAACAACAGAATTAGTGATCATAATGCTGGGGTGGTGATGTCTCCTCTTTTGCTCCTGAGAGGTCACTTCTAACACAAAGGCCCTTCAGGGTCAGCTCCTCAGTCCCTGCTGTGGCAGCTGCTGTTCCTCTGGATTCCCAGATACCAAAGAAGGCCCACACCTATCATTTATGGTGCAAATTAATTGTAAAGTTCAAATAGATAAGTTACATCTCTTTAAAACAAATAACAGAAATACAATTATATTATTAAAACTTTGAACAATAATCATAAATACAAAATGAGTTTAGAATATTTGATTGTCATGGGAAAATGGTTAAAATATCTTGCTAAGTGGAAAAAGTGGACTCCAAAACAGCCTGTACGATCTGATTTTTTTCTCTATTTCTCTCTCTCACACGCACACAGAGAGAGGGAGAGAGAGATAGAGAGAGAGAAGGGCACTTCATCCTATGCGTGTGCATTTTAGGCACCAAATTTAGAATTTAATCTCTAGTAAACTGTCTCTCCATTATCTTGTTTAATCCACACAATAAACCTACCTGTTCATATGTATCAAGGTTACAGTTGCTTAACCTTAAAGAGAGCTGAATAAATACTGTCAGTAAGCAGGACTACTTTAGAACTCTCCACCCCCCTCTCCAGGTTATTTTAAGATATTACTTTTGTTTCTTCTTTTAGTCTAGTTGAGCAATTTTCAAACCTTCGTATGCACAAGAAGCACTTTGTACGGTTATGAACGCAAAACCATGTACACTGTGCCTTATGAGCGATTTGAGGACAGTTCAGGGATAATTTGCAATGTCCCCCCCAGTTCACTTTAGAATCAAACCTGAGTCACATGCCACTTCCCCATACAGTATTTACATTTTTAAAAAGATTCCAATGGATATGAGAAAGTTTATTTTTGGTAATGGGCTTGTGGGAAAGAAAAACCTTTTACCTTATTCTTATCCATATTTTAAAATTTTTCTACAATGAAGCCATATTACTTTTTCCAATCAGAAATCATTTAAAAATAATCAAATGATAAAAGTTCATCAACAATGTTCAGCTCATTTATTCCTCCCACGTTCTTCCTGGTAGCTTGAAGACCTTTAAAAGCTTGTTAATCAGAAGCTGCCAGAGTGATTCTAGGAGCTAACTCCACCCTGAGTCAGCTCCATGTCCCCCAGATCTACTATTTTTTACTTCAAGACAGGTACCAACAGGGGGACAGCATCAGGAATAAATCAATCCAGTCTTATTTAAGAACAAGCCAACCAACTCACTCATCAAAATGGGTTAATAACACTAGACTACAAACTCTCAGGCCACCTTTGTTCCATGACTCTTTTTTTTGTATTATCAGTTCTGATTTCTTTCTTTATATCTAGTTTTTGCTACTTTTTGCTAGCTACACAGTATTATTTCTGTCATAGAGATAAGAATTCTGATGTTTCTAATGCTTAATTAATTCTTAAAGGAGAGCACTCTGTGTAAGAGGAAAATTTGGTTTAGATTTACCATGCCTGAGCATCTGATAAAACAAATTACTAACTCTGCCTGTATGAAAATATTTAGAAACCCAACCAGTTCAGCCACTCCATGTTGCCTTGCTGGTATGCAAACGTGTTTTGTATTCCCATTTTCCTAGACCTTTAGGGTATGGAACAGGATGCTCTTTCTCTGTGCTTGTAAAGCCCTTTCATCTTGGCACATGTGCTCAGAAACTGTAGGTAACATTTAAAAGGATAAAAAAAAATAAAAAAAATAAATCATCCTCCCAAGCAAATCTTCATTGAGCTAAGTTTTATTTGAGGTTGAGAAGTCTTTTTGTCTAGGAGGAAACAATAAAGATCAATGGACCATCCAGGACAATCTCCCCAGGAAATTGCTGTGGTTTCCAGCCCAGCCTCTTTCTGTTCTTTACCTGTGTCTCAGCTTGGACAGCTTTGAAAGTCTAGTCTAGAAGCAGCCATGAAAGGACCCACACAGGAAGTTTCGAGATTCCACTGAGAAAGGGGACATAGTTTAAAACAGGTCATTTATTTTTGTATGCTTCTTTGCCTTTGTCTCCCCTCCTTGCTGATTGTCCCCATCAGCCATCACAAAATTGTGGGGAGCAGCGAAAGCTCAGCACCTTAAGATGCATCAGGAGATAAAATGTGGGAGGGATTGAAGTTGCTACTTTTCTCTTTCAGAGGAAGAGAAAGGCAAACAGGATAATTCAAGTATGTAAGGGATGTTGTACACATGGCAAACCGTAAAGCTGTAGAGTTTATATCAGTATCTAAATGTATGAGAATAATGTAGGCTTTTGTTATTGTTTTGCTGTAGTTCAGCCTGATAAATAGTCCTACCTGCCTGAGTGATGTCACTACGTTTGCATAGTGCAAAATCTTTCTCCGAACAGGAGCTTCCTTTTCCATGGGATGTGCCATGGGGGAGACTACAAAGGACAAAACAGGTCTTGTGGACTCGGTGAGATGGTGTAGATAACACTGTTTAGCAGGTTATAAAAGAAGGTCGTGAAGAACAACCATCCTCCCCACCTTGATCTCCTAGTAAGTTTCCTATGAGGCTTTAATTCCTCATTAAGCTTCCATGGGATATACTTTGAGAAAGGGTAGAACCGAAGGGCAGCTTCCTCCTTTCTGTTTGGTTCATTCTTTGTATTCACTTGGGCTCATTGGCTTTCACATGTTTGTAAATACACAAAGCATTTTCAAATAGAAGTCAGTCATGACTTTCTTCATAAGTGCTGTATTTTTCTATACTTCTAGTTTGTTCCCATTGAGAATAGAGAGTTATTTTAAACTGTTGTTATGAGCTTGTTCTTTCCTGTCTTGTCAGAGCCCATTGTCACTGCTCACCCAATCCACAGGCAGGATGGTGACCACGATTGTTGAAATGACCCTGTCGAATGGGTCAGAGAATATCAATCCTGAGGTGAGGCACTTCTGTAGAACACCATGGCTGGCAGTAACCACTTACAGTCCAGCCAACCAGCAGACATTTACCATTGAGCCATGCTTGGTTCTCAGCACTGTGGGAGCAGAAAAAGAGACGCGGGCATGGTGTCTATGCTCAGGACAAAGCAGGGGAGGAATCAGTACTTATTAAGTGCTTGCCATGTACTTGGCACCATTATGGAAATATACAAAGAAATTGCAAGGCATGGCTACTGCCCCTAGGAGCATGCAAGCTAATTGAAGAATAAAATGTATGTGTATATATATACAATATATATATATATACATTTTGAGTTCTTCAAAACAACATGGCAGTTTGTTTTTTCAAGGCTGACAGAGAGTGTCTTTTGCTACTTTAAAACTCTCTGACTTCTGTCTCTGATCTATAGACCCTCACCTAGTACAGTCAGACCACCCAGGATAATCTTCCTATTGAGTAACTTAAAGTCAACTGATTAGGGACCTTAATAGCTGTGAAATCCCTTCACCTATGTCATGCAATAGTCCACACTTACTTGCTGGGGATGCATTCCAAGACCCCCAATGGGTTCCTGGAATTGAAGATAGAGCCAAACCCTATGTATGCTATGTTTTTGTCTATATGTACATACCTGTGATGAAGCTTACTTTATAAATTAGACACAATAAGAGAACAACAATAACTAATAATAAAATGGAACAATTATAATGATATACTGTAATAAAAGTTGTATGAATGTGGTCTCTCTCATAATATTGTATTGTACTGTAGGTGGGTAACTGAAACTGCAGAAAAGAGGGATATTAGTGTATAAAATATCCTAATCATGGGAGTGATATCTTACACAGAGTGGCAATCTTGGTGACTGTCTTAAGATTCTGCCTACCACAGGTGCCCTTACTAGGGGAAGCCAACCTCATAAAAAGGTACCCTTGCATGCCTCTGTTTAGCTCTGCTGAATGTTTTCCTCTTCTCCGACATCAGCATTCATGGCCCCAAATTCAAGGCTTCTGACCCCAGTCTGAATAGTTGGCTTTAATTTGGCCCTTCTTTGTGACAACGGAAAAGAGATCAGCTAGAAAAAGTAAAAAAAAAAAAAAAAAAAGAAAGAAAAAGAAAAAAAAAATCCTATCATGACTAACTTGTCCTAACATTAACTATGAGAAATTTTTTAAGAATTTTGAATAAGAAGACCTAATATTAATATGTTGGGGGCTTTGGGGAAGGGTTTGAGAAGTACTGGAAGGCCCACCTGCCCCCAAACACCTCCCACAGATTTCTTCAGCTTAAGTGTTTGTACACTGGACACATCTATTTGGAGTAAGACCCTGGATAGCTCCTTGAAAGGTATGAATACATTTCCTGGCAGGGGTAGCACACTAACTCATGCTAGGGTCCCAGTCAACAATAATTATATTAGAAAAGAAGTGTTTATCCCACTTTTGTGGCATAACACTTATTTTTTTTTTTTTTTTTTTTTAAAAGATGACCGGTAAGGGGATCTTAACCCTTGACTTGGTGTTGTGAGCACCACGCTCAGCCAGTGAGCGAACCGGCCATCCGTATATGGGATCCGAACCCGGGGCCTTGGTGTTATCAGCACCGCACTCTCCCGAGTGAGCCACGGGCCGGCCCATGGCATAACACTTAAAAAAAAAAAAACTGGTATAAACAGTAAACAACTCATGCTTGTAGAGGAAAACATTTCAAGCAGTATAGATGTAGGGACCCAAATGCCCCAAGGGATCACACCCCGATCACATAAGCCCTTCTTGGCCACACCGCATCATGGCGCTGGTTGCCCTTCTCTTCCATATTCTCCTTCCCGGTGGCGCGAATCACACGCCAATCAGCTCCCCCCAAACCCCATGCGGTATGCTAAGTAGGGATTGTATTTTAAGCCAATCAGCTTTCCCCTTAAAGCCCTATATATGTGTGTGTGTGCTGCCTAATAAACGAGCTCTTTCTGGAGGATCGTCAACTGGTGTCAACTCGTCCTTTCATTTGGTGCCGAAACCCGGGACGGAGCTTCTCTTGAGTGGCGACACTTTTCGGATCACAGCAGCAACACCTTCCGAGTCGCCCCTCAGGGCTCCCTCGAGCTGTAACACTTTTCAAATCACAGCGGCATCAATTTTTTAGTCGCCCCTCGGGAACTCCGTCCGCCAGGCCTCCCTTCCACCGCTCACCATTGACGGTCCACCCTCGTCCATTGTTTTCGGCGCTGGCTTCTTCCACTCACCACCGGCTCATCATTAGGGAAGCCCCCTTTTCTAAAGGGCACCGGCCCTTTTCAGGCTACCACAGGGAGTCTAGATCGTCCGGTAGCCCCTAACACCCATACCCCACCCCACCACGGCCTTCACGACCACCATAAATACCCAAACTATAACAGGTTCCAAAGCCCCGGTAAGCTTTTACTTTCATTTTTGGAGGTTAAAAGCCCCATTCTGTTCTCTCCTTCTCTCTTTCACCCTCTTGTCCACCACTCTCTTCTAATCTCTGTCCGATTTCCGTCTCTCTCCACTTCCCGGGTCTGGGATCTGACCAGAAATTTCTAACGCTAGGTTTCCTTCAGGCACCGGGCTTTTGCCCTAGAGAAGTGAAGGTCTGAGTGACGACCCACACCTCCCTTCTCTCCTCCTGGTTTGTACCTGAACCTGCCGGGACTGACGTGACCTACTGGGGACGCCCTCTAGGATCCCGCCTTTCCCAACCGGCTGAAGGATCTGTCTTATCACTAATCTCTGTCCAATTTCTGTCTAAATTCCCATTAAGAGACCAGAATGGGCGCTTCCTCCTCCTCCCTAGGGGACTCTCCACTTCAATGCCTTCTGAAAAACCTCACCAACCTTTCCCTCAGGCCGGATATTGAGCCCAAACTCCTCACCAAATTCTGTACACAAGATTGGCCTTATTATCCTTTAGATAATCAAAACACATGGCCCCCTGAGGGCACACTAGATCCTAACATTCTACGCGACCTCTTTAACTACTGCCAGCGCCTAAAAAAATTGAAGGAGATCCCCTACATTGAGGCTTTTCGCCTCTTGGCTCAGAACCCCGCCCTCTGCTCCTCCTGTGCTCCCTCTCAAGTCCTTTTAGCCTGTAAACCCTCTTCACAGTCACCCCTCGATCCTTGCACCTTCGACCCTGCTGATGAACCCCCACCCTACCGATCTCCTCCTCCCTCGGTGCCTCCAGTGTCCACTCCTCTTCCCCCATCACCCGCGTCACCTTCTGCACCTCCAGCGCCATCCACTCCCCCGTCTTTACCCTCACCTACCCCTGACCCACTAAGCCCCCCTTTCACCCGTTCCTGAGGTCCTCCCCCCGCCCCTTCAACAATCGCCCCACTATGTGAGGTAGCTGGGGCTGAAGGAGTAGTTAGGGTCCATGTTCCCTTTTCCCTAGCTGACCTTACAGAATTAGAAAAAAGACTAGGCTCTTTCTCTACCGACCCTACCACCTACATTAAAGAATTCCAATGGATCCTGCAGGCCTACAGCCTCACACATCATGACATCTTCATGCTCCTAGCCAATACCCTCCTCCCCGAGGAACGCCGCAGGGTCTGGGATACAGCCCAAACCCATGCCACTGACACCCATCGTACCAATCCGAATCATCCGCCAGGCCCCCAAGCAGTCCCAGAACAGGAACCTAATTGGGATTATAACACAGCCCAGGGAATACAGGCTCAAGACCATTTTGCCTCTTGCTTAATAATTGGCCTCAAAAAATCGGCTCGCAAGGTCGTCAATTTCCAAAAAATTCAAGAAATTGTCCAAAAAAAGGAGGAAACTCCCTCCGAGTTCCTCAATAGATTAACTCAGGCCTTTCAACAATACACTAACTTAGACCCCAACTCAGAAGACGGCCGGCATGTCCTTATGACCTATTTCCTGGCCCAATCCTACCCCGACATTAAAACTAAACTTAAAAAATTAGAGCAGGGTCCTGCAACCCCTCAGACCGAAATCCTGTCAGTAGCCTTCAAGGTTTTTCATAATTGGGAGGAGGAAAAAGAGAACGTCGAAAACAAAAGGCTGACCACGCCAACTTCCAGATGTTGGCCCGGCTTATCAAACCCCCTGGGCGCCCTCCCATAGCCTCCACCTCTAAGCCTCCACCTGGAGCCTGCTTTAAATGTGGAAAGGAAGGTCATTGGGCCAAGGCTTGCCCCACCCCCAGGCCACCCACCACTCCTTGTCCAAAATGCAAAAAGAAGGGACATTGGGGATCTGATTGCCCCCTCGCCCGAAGGGGTGAGGGACCAACTGCCCCACAGTCCCCCGAACCGTGGACACCACCTATGGTGGGCCTCACTGAGGAGGACTGACGGAGCTTTGGGCCCTTCCCGACCATCTCTATAACAAAGCAGGAGCCCAGGGTATCCATGGTTGTGGACGGCCACCCAATATCTTTCCTCCTGGACACTGGAGCCACCTTTTCAGTCTTAAGGAAATATAAAGGCCCCACCACCTCCAGCAGCTCTCCTATAGTCGGGGTAGGAGGTAAACAAATCTTTCCCCAAAAAACCCCTCTTTTAACCTGCTGCCTTCAAGGCACTCAATCCGTTTTCTCCCATTCCTTTCTAGTCATGCCGCAATGCCCCGTCCCCTTGTTGGAACAGGACCTTCTATCACGGCTTCAAGTCTCCATTACTTTGCCCCTGTCCTCTTCCTCTTCCCCCGTTTCCTTCCTCCTAGCGCTAGTTCAAGCCCAAGATCCTACTAATTCCACCCCTCCAAAGAAGTCCTTACCCATCTTAACGCACCCTGTTAACCCCACAGTTTGGGACACTGCCAGCCCCGCTCTGGCCCAGTGTTCCCCTGTACACATAAAACTAAAAGACCCCTCCAAATATATTTGCCAGGCTCAGTATCCATTAACCACAGCAGCCCTCCTCGGGTTAAGCCCCATCATTCAGCATTTAAAAAGGGGTATCTCCGTCCCACTTGCTCCCCTTTCAATACTCCCATACTCGCTGTAAAAAAACCTAATGGCGCCTTTCATCTCGTCCAAGATCTCCGTCTTGTTAATGCCACTGTCATTCCCGTTCATCCCCTTGTATCAAATCCATACACTCTTCTTTCCAAGTTCCCAGTGACCTCTACTCATTTCTCGGTTTTGGACTTAAAGGATGCCTTCTTTTCCATACCCCTGGAAACTGGCACTCAGGACATTTTTGCCTTCACATGGACCGACCACTCCGAACAACTCACTTGGACGGTCCTGCCACAGGGATTTCAGGATAGCCCTCATATTTTGGGGCAGACCCTAGCACAGGACCTCAAATCTTTTCACTTAAACCATCCAGAGTCCACCTTATTACCATATGTGGACGATCTCCTTCTATGCAGTCCTTCATGGGAACAATCCCAGGCTGACACTGCCCATTTGCTTAACTTCCTAGCGGGTAAGGGATATCGAGTGTCCCCCGCCAAAGCCCAAATCTCCTTGCCGTCTGTAACCTACCTTGGTTTTCTCCTCTCCCCGGGAAAGAAGGAAATCACCCTGGACAGGAAACAGCTTCTTACTGACCTGCACATCCCCAAAACCAAAACAGAAATCCTATCTTTCCTGGGTCTAGCCGGATATTTCAGAGCATGGATCCCCAATTTCTCTTTGCTAGCCCGATCTCTCTATAATATGAGTAAGGGTCCTCCTGAAGAACCTTTACTCTCCTCACCTCAGTGCCCTTTTCTCAAGCTTTGGCAGGCCCTTCTATCGGCCCCTGCATTTCATCTCCCTGATCTAACTAAACCCTTTTTCCTCTATGTTCATGAAAATGTGGGACAAGCTCTAGGCATCCTAGGACAGAATTATGGCCCCTCCTTTGCCCCTGTAACATACCTATCAAAACAGTTAGACCCCACTGTGCAAGGCTGGGCACCCTGTCTAAGAGCCCTAGCAGCGGGGCAGTTGCTGCATGAGGAGGCATCCAAATTAACATTTGGGGCACCTCTCACCATTCTCTCACCACATCACCTTAAAGACCTCCTTACCTATAAGGCTCTCCACTCCCTCCCACCTTCCAGAATTCTAACCCTCCTATCCTCGTTTCTGGAAAATCCTGCCCTATCCTTCAATACCTGCCCACCCCTAAACCCGGCTACTCTACTGCCTATACCAGATTCCCCCAACACGCCTTTGCACAGCTGTGTAGAAAGCCTTCAGAATTTCATACCTTACCGCTCTTCCATCACTGAGGGACCCCTGTCTCACGCTGATCTCACATGGTTCACGGATGGATCCTCATTCAAGGAAGGAAACACTCATTACGCAGGTTATGCCATAGTCTCCCTTGATTCGGTTATAGAAGCCCAACCTTTACCCAGGGGTACTACCAACCAGCAGGCTGAACTTATCGCCGCCACGCAAGCCTGCGTTCTAGCTGAAGGAAAAACTCTTAACTCACAATCACCAACTCAGCTTTAATCTCCACATTAATCGAGGCATCCCATTTACCTTGTAAATTAGGAGTCATTCATTGCAGAGCCCACCAGAGGGACGATTCCCCAATCACTCGCGGGAATTGTAAGGCTGACCTCGCCGCACGCACTGCGGCACGGCACCCACAGACACAAAACCAACTTCCCATTCTTCCATAAGGCTCCCAAGGTTCACAGACACCCTCTCAGCCTCAACCGCCTAATGATGATAAGTCCTCTCTCTTTCGCTTGCTCCATGACCTGTTTATTCTACACTTCCCTGGAACCCAAAACCCCCCTAACCCCTAAGTGGGAAGGCCCATGTCCTGTCATCCTTTGCACTCCAACTGCCGGAGACATGAACCTTCTCCTTGGCCTTCTCCTGTTCTTTTCATTTCACCCAGGGAGCTTTCAGGCCCCTCTGCTAGCTCCCCAGGGCCACCCATTTACACCTGGCAACAGATCATTTCTGAAACACTCATCTTTCTCTCTCTCTCCTGGAAATTGTTTTCTCTCATGCGACAGCTCCTGGCGGCCGTCCCCTTAAACGCTTCCCTTCCTCAACCATTTATAACCACACCGTTGCCCCACCAGGCTCTTTCTTCTGGTGCAATGGAACCCTTTCTACCTCCATCTGGCCTAATCTTACTGTCCCATGCCTTCTTGTCACCATCGTCCCTCAACTCACTCTGTACACCAGTTCAGAACTGTTCCATCTTCTTCATCCCCCCTCAAGGCAAAAAAGGGCCGCCTTCCTCCCGATCATGGTTGGTATTTCCCTAACAACATCAGCGGTTGGAGCCGGCCTGTCGGGAGGAGACTTAGGACACAGTTTATGGGCGGTCGAAGACATCAATGCTAAACTTGAAGGGGCTCTGACTTCCACTGCCAAATCTCTTTCCTCTCTACAGAGACAGATCACCTCTTTAGCTCAGGTCACCCTCCAAAACCGTAGAGCACTAGACCTCCTCACCGCAGAAAAAGGAGGTACTTGCATCTTCCTTGGGGAAGAATGCTGTTATTATATCAATGAATCTGGTCTAGTAGAAACAAACATCATCAAACACACCGACTTAGCTTCCAGCCTACGAACCACATCCAGTTCTAACCCCTTTTCCTCCTTTATCTTAAGCCCTGTCCTAACTTGGATTTGGCCCATTTTGGGACCTCTAATCATTATCCTCATAACCTGCCTTTTCTTGCCCTGCATCATTAGGTTTCTTCAAACCCAAGTGGGAAAAATCTCTAATCAGGCCTTTAACCAGCTTTTGCTTAGAAACTACCAGCTTCTAGGTACTGATCAACGCCCCGCCTCATCTCGTGAGAGCCTCAGCTGATGCTGAAGAGACACCACCTTCCAGAGGAAACGCATCCTACACGCCCTCGCCACCGACACCTGGCTGCTCCCTCCAGTCTCCAACTACGAACAATGGAACCGGTGCATATTCGACTTGTGGCTTCAAGGAACGTTTATGGACTTTTCCCCTTTTGAAATTACTTGTTTCTCCACCCTCCTTTGGGGTTTCATAATGGCTATTTATGTACCTTCCTCCCTTTGCCCCCCCACAACGCCCCAGTTCAGCAGGAAGTAGCTGGATGACTTCAACGTCCCCTTTCCTAAAACAAGAAAAAGGGAGGAATGTAGGGACCCAAATGCCCCAAGGGATCACACCCCGATCACATAAGCCCTTCTCGGCCACACCCATCATGGCGCTGGTTGCCCTTCTCTTCCATATTCTCCTTCCCCCCAGCACGAATTACACACCAATCAGCTCCCCCCAAACCCCATGCGGTATGCTAAGTAGGGATTGTATTTTAAGCCAATCAGCTTTCCCCTTAAAGCCCTATATATGTGTGTGTGCTGCCTAATAAACGGGCTCTCTCTGGTGGATCGTCAACTGGTGTCGACTCGTCCTTTCAATAGAAGAGTCAAAAATGACAAAAAAAAAAAAAAAGAAGAGTCAAAAATGAAAGGTCATTGTTACCACTCCAGTGGTCTACCTTTTCTGAATTGTATACAATTTCATTTTTTAAGACAGAAAAGGAGTATCATATGACTGCTAAACTTGCAGGTTTTCTAACCTAACAGTATACCTTAGTGGCCTTTCCACATTTGCTCACACACATCTGCCTCACCCTTTTCAGTGGCTTCACAGACGCATCTCTTTTTGTTGATGCTCAAGAAGACAGACTTGGAGAGAACAGCTCTAGGCTCTAGATTCTCAGGCACTACCCAGGAAGACATGAAAAGAGAAGGGAGATGAGCAATTCATCTGCTTCCCTCCCCTTCAATGCTGGAGTATGGAAAGACCTTTAAAAAGTGCCTTAAGGTGCATTCTTTTTTTTTTTTTTTTTTTTTAAAAGATGACCGGTAAGGGGATCTCAACCCTTGACTTGGTGTTGTCAGCACCACGCTCACCCATTGAGCAACCGGCCATCCCTATATGGGATCCGAACCCATGGCCTTGGTGTTATCAGCACCGCACTCTCCCGAGTGAGCCACGGGCCGGCCCCTTAAGGTGCATTCTTAGATGAATGATGCTAATGGTGTGGGGAGTTGGGCAGACAGAGAGACTGATAATTTAAAGAAAAGGGAATGCTTTACATTTAATTACGAATGACAACATAATCTTCTAAACTATTATTAGAACATTGTTTTATATATGGGTTAGTTTTGTATGAGAGGATCTAAATTTCACCTTAACTCCAGATGTGCAAATAATAAAAAGTACCACGAATGAACACTCTAGTGCATCTTGTAATTATTTGCATTTGCAGGGTTGCTGTCTATATTAGGTATTAGTCAGGGGTCACCAGAGAAACAGAACCAATAGGATGCATGTATATTCTGTAATGAAAATTGGCTCATGCTGTTATGGAGGCCAAGAAGTCCCACGATCTGCTGTTTGCAAGCTAGAGAACCAGGGGAGCTGGTGGTGCAATTCAGTCTGAGTTGGAAAGCCTGCGAACCAGGGAGCCTATAGTGTAAGTCCTGGTCTGAGTCCCAAGGCCTGAGAACCAGCAGCCCTGATGTTTGAAGGCAGGAGAACATGGATGTCCCAGCTCAAACAGAGAAAGAATTTGCTCTTCCTCTGCCTTTTTGTTCTTTTCAGGATGCTCTTTACTTAGCCTACCAATTCAAATGCTAATCTCTTCCAGACACACCTAGAAATAATGTTTTACCAGCTCTTATGTTTGACATCCCTTAGCCCAGTCAAGTTGACACATGAAATGAATCATCACGCTGTCATATGAAATGGGTATAAATGGGAACACTGAAAAATAGGTGCTTTTTTTTTATGGCTGGAGTGGCAGTAATTACAGTGTGTTCATCTAATCCTGTGTTCTTTCTCTCCATGGTATAGAGCCAGAGCATATGTCCTAGTCTTGTCCCCAGGTGTGTAGTCGGGTGACTAACCTCCTACCAAATCCTTTCACTCTTGTTTTCTCCCTATCTGTGAAGCTAGAGATCAGAGGACTCCAATGCCCTTGGGATGGTAAAGACACAAGATTGAGGGAGCCTGGATCCTCAGTCATCTCTCAGAAGAGAGACACAAAGGAAGGCCACCCGGCCAGCAACAGCCACACTGGATTATTTCATGAGTGGAAGATGAACACTGGCATGCTGGGGCTAATTATTACAGCAGTCAGCATCCTCTGAAGAATACAGCTGGATTTCATGCTGCCATGGCTATAGGCTCGTACACATTTGCTTCCTAATTGATGCTTAGATGAGTATCATTAATCTGTTTTTCCTTTTTTTTTAAAAGAAAATACACGAGTCATATTCCTTGACTAACAGACCGAAAGACAAAAGATGCAAAAAAATTTATAATATTGGGGAGATAAAATTGTATTGAATTGCTCTCTTTTTAAAAATGACAGTAACTTTTGAAGTTTTAGGATAATATCTGCACAGATCTATTTGTGACAGGAAAATTAATTTTTAATTTTGCTTATTAATTGAAATGTTCTCTTAAAATTAGTAAGTTAGAGATCCAACTAATTTTCCCTTTATTAATCTAAGATCATTCATTTATTTATATAAATATTTCCCCAGACTAAAGCCCAGATACATTGAGAGGCTACACAGTAAAAACCAGGAGGTTAAGTTTCTGCTTATCAAGCTGGCTTTCGAACTTCCCTTTCTTTCTTTCTTTCTTTTTTTTTTTTTTTTGGCAGATGGCCAGTACAGGGATCCAAACACTTGACCTTGGTGTTATCAGCACCACACTTATTACCGACAGACCAGGCTTGGCTTGCTCTTTCGCACTAAACAAATGAAAGTCCAAAAGTTGGTGCAAGGATTGGAAGGTTTATTCAGATTACCTATACTCAGCTAAATGTCTAATCAAGCAAACAAGCAAAGAGAAAAGAGGAGCAGTGGGGTCCAGTTTATCCTAGTCCCAATCAGTGGGGCCAACCTATTCTACTGACACAGTAATTGATAAAAGCAGTTCTCCCCACTGTTGCTGGCATAAAGAAGAAAAGAACAGACTAGATTTAAATCAGAGAGAAAAGCATAGCTGGGAGCCCTCCAGTGTGCACCTGTACAGAACAGCAGAAGAGGGCTCAGAAAGTCAGAAACAAAGCATAGCTGGGAGCCCTCCAGGGTGCACCTACAGTAGCAGGTACAATCCAACCAAACAGCAGAACACGGCTCAGAAAGTCAGAGAAAGGTAAAGGATTTTAGCAGCTTCCAGGCTTGCGGTCACTGCGTGGCATGGGAATGAATCCCCACCGCTCTCATGCATCTCTCATCAGGGGGAACCTGCTCAAGCAAGATCTTCACAGTGTAGGACTGGCCTTCCCACCTCTGCTGGTTACCTGTCAGGGCAAGCCACTGCTGGCCAGAGAGAGCAGCTTCTCATAGCATGAGAGGAGTTTAAGCTGTAGTTGTTTGGCAGTCACTTTAAAGAGGAAGAAAAGGGGGGAAAAAAGAGTAAAAGAGAGTAAAGCATTGCCTTGTCAGAATTTAGGCTGAGGACTCCAGGAAAGACAGCAGCAGCAGAAACATGGGAGCAAAATAGTCCCAGTGGCCACTTGCCTCTTGCAGCTAGAATCTTCTGGTGCCCAAAGCTTTCCAATTTTCACTAGTGACTAAATTAGGCTCTTGGATTCCAAAGTCATAGAAATGAACAATGTACCCAGCAGTAAAGCAAGCGACACTTTATTAAAAGAGGTGACAGACTTATGCATAAGGTGGCTGGCAACAGTAAAGCCAGCCTCCTGAGAGGAGCTGTTCAGGGTCTTTTACAGGAAAAGGAGTTAAGGGGTACAGGCCAGCGTCACTGGAGGTGGGCCATTCTGTTCTTCCTAGTTGCGCCATGGTGCATGCTCAGTAGGTCCAAGATGGCAGTGGTGTTCATCATTGTCACCTGAGGAGGGTCATTGTAGCAGTCACCTTGAAGCTTTTTGCACATGTGGGAATTCCTAAAGGGGTTTTAAGGTTAATCTGTAACTTAATTTTTACAATTACTGTAACCAAGCTTTGGGGAGGGGTTTTACAACTCAGTAACTATCTGTTTCCTCTCTTATCTCAGTCTATTTTATCATGGTGGGCCATGGGGTAATCATTTGCCCTGGGGGGGGTCTCATGACTGAGGAGTGGAAAGGTAACAAAGTGTCCTCTGCAGAGAAAATGGAGTCAGTTTGGTTCATAGGCTTAGCCTCACTCTGTTTCACACTCTCCCAAGTGAGCTAACCAGCCAGCCTTCGAATCTACCTTTCTTTCCTTTACTACTTGTGAACAATAATGTCATGCATAGAATTTAGCTGTTTCTAGGAACTTGCTGTTTTGATTTTCGGTGACCTTACTGTATGACATTTTGTTTTGTTCCCTGAACTTAAAAAGAGCCAATACTATACTTCAAGTTGATTTAATAAAATGGCTTGATATTTCATATGTAAACAAATTTCATGGACTTGATTGATTGATTGAAATCAAGATAGGCTAACTCAGACCAAAAGTATTTGTATTTCCACAGGAATGAATTGTTATAAAAAAGACAAGGAAAGAAAAACAAACAATGATATAAATGACTAAGACTGGGAACCCAGAATGACGGTAACAGTGACGCTAATGCCCTTAGTTCTGGTCACATTCTCACCTATGTGGATTCTTATGAGTGAATACATTATTCAGTTTTCAGTGTTATTGTAGGTTATTCCTTATTCTCACCTAGGTGAAAGCATGACCAAAAGAGGGGAATTGTTAAATAAAAATTATAGGAGGCCATTGTTTTGTACTAATTTTCTGCAGTAGGTCCCAAAAGGCCAGACTAAAAATCAAAGTGGAGTCAGCCCTGCTAAGTTCCATGACATTTAGGCTGTGGTGTGACCTTCCAAGAAGCCTGGAGAAAGGTAACAATTTCCCCAGAACAGGCCAGTTTAAATCTTCAATAGGTATGATAATGAAGTTCTCTCTGCTTTACTCTTTACACAAAAGCGTTAGCCTGAAGTAGTCTGATGTTATTTTTCTATTGTTCTGTCTTCCTGTTTCCACCTTACAGGGAAAGTAGCTTTGAAATGACCGATTGCTTTTTGTTCTTTCTACTTTCTTTAGCTTTTTTCTGTCTATAAAACCAATCTCCTCTGATTGGCTCATTGGAACATATTCTATTTTATGGAATAACTTGTTGCCCAATTCTAGAATCACAATAAAGCCAATTGAGATCTTCAACTAAAAAATGAAATGAAATAAATGCTGAATAGATCAGAAAAACAATGTTTGAATTACGATAATTTAGATATGAAAGAAGAACGACCAAATTCAAGAATAATGAACTTGAAGGAAGTTGAATAAAAGAGATGTGAACTGAAAGAAAAACCATCAATTTAGATGGCCACGTTTTGTAAATTATACACTTAGGAAGGAAAAACGAGAATAAGATAAAACCTTGATTCAAACTAAAAAAGACAAGAAATATTTTTAGACGGAAGAACGTTAGTAAAAACAGAAAGGAATGTAAAGAGTACTAAATGTTTAAGAAAAACAAGGAAAAGAAGCTTTAAAATCCATAGTCCTGACTTCTACTTGCAGTTCCACTTTTAACTTTGAGTGTGACCTTGGATTAGTTACGTACTTTACCACTCTGAGCTCGTGTTCCCAACTGTCAAATGAAAATAATAAAACCTCGTAAGATGCAAGAAAGGTCATATTTCTCAAGCTTTCTCAGCCTGTCATACTTTAGCAGAGAAAGCCCCTCTCCCCCCATGTCAGTTTTCTCTCCTTCCATGGGAATTGAATGGTAGGCGCCTTGCAGTTAGATGTGGTCGCATGACTAAGTTCTCACCAACAGAATGTGAGTGAACACTATGTGGGTCACTTTGGGCCACTGCCCTGGACACTGGATGTGCCTCCTCCGTGTTCTCTCTCCCCTTCCCTGGTTAGAACCTGTGGAGTCCCAGACTGGATCATGTGGATGAGGTCAAGGCCCCAAGGCCCTAAATGATTGCCCGACTGTTGCATGGAAAAGCAGTGAACTTCTATCCTCTATAAGCTCCATGTTCATTGCAACCATTAAAAAAGGGGTCTTTGTCACAACATCCTAGTCCTATCCTAACTAATAGCTCCCTTTAGGTAAACATAAAAGTCTCTCTCTTCCCCCCTCATGTATTTCCTTCACTGCTGACCCTGGTGGAGAATCACTGCAGATTTTGGACATTTCCACCCATGAAGAAAATGGAGTCTGATTTTACTTTATTGGAAGTTCCAGAACAATTAGATATTTTTATCAAATATGAAATGACATTATTTAATTTTTTCTACATAACCCCCCCCAATCTGATAACTTCCTTATTGCTTTAAAACAATACTGTATTAATAGAAAATTTGAGGTGCAGTAAAGCCAACAGATCAGGCAATGATTGCTATTGAAGAGATAGTTTGTTACTCACAGTTCCCAAGGGGAAGGGGCACACCATGTCCTGGGGTGGGGTGGGGTACACACAGGGAAGCATCAGAGTCGGTCAGGAGGCAAAGGGAAAGGGAGTAACTGTGGGTAATGAATGGGGGACACGGGGTAACTGCACAGGCTCTGGGGCATAGGGGCTGTCAGTAAGTTTGTAGTACCTTGCCATGTGGGTATTACAGCAGGTGGATAATGGCCTGGAGTGTGAGAGTCCTGTAAAGGATATGGTTGGGGTGTGGGTTCTGGATTGCTTTGTATTTGAAGAACATACTCATGGGTGAGTTTTTACTACCTCTAGGAATTGACCCACCCTGGGAGAAGTCCCTCCAGGATCAACAAAGACCCAGATGTCAAAGCATCAAAATACAGAAAACAAAAGACATGGTTAATACACTTACTCACTCCCACGGCTTTGAAAATCTCTTTGCCTGGAAAATAGTAAGCACTCAGTAAATGGTAAATTCCATTTTTATTGTATGCCAGTTGTGCTTCAGCACACAAAAATATGAAAGTCTGCTACTGTCCTCAAACATTTAACAATCAAGCTGCATAGATAATACATAAACACACACATAACATAAAGCAGTATAAGTACCAAAATAATAATACAAACAAGGAGAGTTAGGGACGGTCTGCAGATGCCAGAGGACTCTGGGCTGGAATGAGCTATGTGGAGTTAGGAAGAACTCAAGTTGTGCTCTTGAAGGAGGAGTAGGACTTTGCTAAGGAGAGAGAAAGACTGAGGAACAGTGCACCAGATTGTAGGCTCCAGGAGACCACATCTGCCTTGCTCATCACTGTTAGCACCAACACGTAGCACAGTTCCTGGAAAAAAATGGGAAGTCTTGCAAATATTGGTTGAATGAAAATGAATCCTGGGTCTGGAAGGGGGATGGATGCATGACTGAGGGACTCTAATGAGACCAATTTGACTAATGAAGAAATGTATTTGGAAAGGTAGGTTGGAGCCCTGTGTTAACCTTTGTTCTCCTTAAAGGAGATGCCAGGATGGGATTAAATGAGCAAGAATTTTATTAAGGAAAGCACCTGAGACAATGTGGGAGGGGGGGATGAGGAGAAATGGGGGGCCATCCGGACAAGCCTAGGAGAGTCATCAGACCATGAGTAGAGGAGAGAGAAAGGGAAGGTTGAGTAGAAGCATCCTAGATGGCTGTACAGTGTAAGAAAGGCCATAGGGAAGCCCTTGAGTCAAAGTCAGCTATCAGATGTTTTGAAAATTTCCCAAGACCAAATATCAGAGTCAGGAGGAGAATCCAAATCTCCTTCTTTGTTCTTGGAGTCAGTGCTCTTTCCTTTTTTTTGATATGTAAATAAAAGCATTATGAGGTCAGATGGCCTTCCCAGAACTGAAGGGGAATTTTAGTTCAATTTATTCTGAGTTCAGTGATAGAACATAAAACTTACTAGGAAGTGATGTAAAAAGATAACCTGTAAACCATATGGCTTGCTGGGAATAGGTCCAGGCTGGCACCTAGAAAACCACCTGCAGAATGTCAGTGCCAAATTCCTGCTTTGTATTTGCAACTACCCTTCAGCAAGGAGAAGACAATTGTAATATGATGGGAACAGCACTGAACAAGGTCATTGTTGTTGATTGACTGCCCTGGGCTGTTTCCTCATGGATAAATTAAGAGTTTTCTGTAGACTAGGTGCTCCCCCCAACCTCAGTGAAGCTTAATTCTCACTGTGACTGTTAAAGGTGGGATATCATATTGTGGTGGTTGAAAGGTGGGGCCTTGAAGAAACGGTTGGATTGTAGGACCATGCAGTAGTGAATGGATTAAAAATGGTGGTCAGGGTGTGGTTCTGAGGGTTTTAAAAGGATAGCACATGAGGAACTCTCTCTCTCTCTCTGCTTTCTGTGCTTCCACCATCTTGCAATGTGAGACCTCTGGGTCACTGTAGCCACCCCCAGGTGGACTTTGGACTTCCCAGACTCAGAAACTGTAAGTAATAAATTTCATTTTCTTTATAAATCATCTTGTTTCAAGTATTTTGTTATAAGCAACAGAAATGGAGTAATACAGAGGTTTATACTAGATGTATGCAGAAGTCCATCCATCTCTGTGCCTGAGGATTTTAAGAAACCAGATAGGTGTGAACATTTTGTCTTCAGTAATGGAGGTGTTGGGAAAATAGAATAGTTTAATCAGGGCCTCTTGCCTTAGGTCTGGCTGGGGGTGGTACGGCTCATTCTTCATAAATAAGTTGTGTGGGTGGAGTTAGTGCACATGCCCGGTGCCACCACCTTGGCTGATGTCTGCCTTGGGTGTCTGCTCCACATGGCCATGCTCTCCAACCTATGGCTTCAAGGACCTTTTGGCCAGTTACCTAGCTTGTAGACCTGAGTGTGAGGGGTCTGGGGACCCAGCCGGTGTGTGAAGGGTTTGTGACCCAGTCTGGGATGGGCTTGAGGGGTCTGTGAGCTCCAGACCCAGCCCGAGCCTGACAATTGGCCCAGTTGGGGCAGGATTAAAGGTAGGTAATAGCACTTTACAATTGGTGATGTCAGCAGGATGCTGACATTAGCCAGAGTGCATCAATTGGTGTAGTTGATAGGATTCCGACATTAGCCAGAGCATTACAGTTGACACAGTTGGCCGGATTCTGAGCAGGTACAGGAGCTGAAAGCCCTTGGAAGAAGGAGGAAATCCTTGAGCATGTGGTGCCCAGCGGCCACTTTTCTGCTGACCAGAGCCTGGCTGCTGTTTACAATGCTGCAAACTAATTGAAATTTGAGGCAGAAAGCAGAGGTGTTGGAAGCAAGGATGATTAGCCTGGAGGGTGACGTGCAGTGACTGGCCATTCCTGCTTCTCACACCAGGGAAGATGACCAACCTAGTGGTGAGTTTGGGGAGACCATGCATCTCTAGGCATGATCTGTTGTGCATGAGAAATTGAGACACGAGCAGCCTATGGGACTGGATGGACAACCAGTGGGTGATCCACAGGTGACCCAGTTCACCACCTGTGTACCATATACTCAGGCTGAACTGGTTGACTTGGGGAGACAGTAAAACCCAGCGGAAACAGGGAGAGCCCCTGGCTGCTGCAGCTATGGGACCTAGAGGTAGTTGGTGTAACATGCTCTAGAGACCATATAGTAAACGCATGTCGCATTTGTCTGAAGGCAGAAGGCTCAGAGGGTGCCACCTAAACCTGAGAAAAGAGTGACTGAGTGAATGCAGTTGTTTGAACTCTGGGCAAACGCTGCAGAACTGCCTGAGACGTGAGTGAATAGCCAGTGTAAGCCAAACTGATTCAAGCAATTCAGGAGCCAGGGATGGGGCAGCTAGATGCTAATAGCCAAGGCAATGAAAAGGCCCCAAGGGCATTTCAGAAATTTCGAAGGGTGCCCCACCCATCATAGTCCCTGAGGCTTAGAAGGACTGAGTTGTCCCGGAGGACAGACTTGGGGTAACTGCTGCCCTCAGCAAACTGCTCCCTGCACCCCAGCTGCTCTGGCTGGAGCAATCCTGCCTCAGCACCTCCAAAGAAAAAAAGCTGAAGACCTTGGTGGCATTCATGTCATATTAAGTTTGCAGGCCAGCAGTATGTGAGAGCAATGGAAGCCTGGCAGCCTCCACCTAGAGTTTGGAAGATGTATGAAGAAGCTGGGGGACTCAGGTGGAGACCTGCTGCAGGGGTGGAGCCGCTGCGGTGGTCATCTAGGGAGCAGCATGAAGCAGAAAAGTGGGGTTGGAGGCCCCACAGAGAACCCCCACTGGGGAAATGGCTAGTGGAGCCAGGATGGTGGGACTGCCACCAGGAGCCCAGGACTGTGGGGCTACTGGCAATGTGCAGTGCCAGCCTGGAAGAGCTGCAGCCACCAGGGCAGCTCAATGGGCTGCACTTGGTGGAGCTGTAGGAGCGAGGCTGCCCAATGCTTTGTGGGCCCAGATGCCCCAGTGTACTTAATGTTTGCCCTGTTTGAGTTTCAGATTTGTTTGGGGACTGTTTTTCCTTTCTATTCCTCCCTTCTGGAATAGGAATGTGTACCCAATGTCTGTCCCACTATATCTTGGAAGTAGATAAACTTATTTTTGACTCTTTACAGGTTCACAGGTGAAAGGAGTTTTGCTTCTAGTCTCAGATGAGATTTTGGACTTTTGAGTTGGTGCTGCAACAAGCTAAAGACTTTTGGGACCGGGATGGAATGTGTAATATGTAAATGTAAGGGTCATTTATCCTCACTAAGGAAACATAGCGGAAGATTGTATGGTGAGGGACCCTGAAGGGGTGGATTGTTGGGAAAACAGAATAGTTTAATCAGGATCTTTTGCCTTAGGTCCAGTTGGGGTGGTGTGGCACATTCTTTGTAAATACGTTGTGGGTGGGTGGAGTTAGTGCACCTGTGCAGTGGCACCATATTGGCTGCCATCTAGTGCCTCGGGCTGCCACCTGTGCAGCCATGCTCTCGGACCTATGGCTCCAAGGACCTTTTTGCTGGTTACCTTGCTCATAGACTCACGTGTGAGGGGTCTGGTGACCCAGCCTGGCGTGTGAAGGGTTTGTGACCCAGTCTGGACAATGTGCTTGAGGGGTCTGTGGGCTCCAGACCCAGCCCTAGCTCGACAATTGGCCCAGTTGGTGCAGGTAAAAGAGCCCGACAACTGGCGATGTCGGCAGGATTCCGACATTAGCGAGAGCATTACAGGAGAGCAAGGAAAATCCTGACTGTTTGTGGGGAGGGGAGGGGATAGGGTCAGGGACAACTCCTTTTGGAGTTGTACTGAAGGCGTGATGAAAGCATTACATTTTGTTCAAATACTTTTTATGTGCCCAGCTCTGTATCAGGCTCTGGGAATCAAATGATGAGTAAGACATGGTGCTTGACCTTGGGGGACTCATAGTTTACTTAGAGGACTTGGTGAGAGGTAGTGTGGGATGGGAAAGAAAACAAGCAAGTGGAGGGAGTCCTGTGGAATCTTGGATACATCACATAATCTCTGAGTTGGTTTTTTCAAATGAAATGCCTACTTCTTAGGGTTGTTGGGAAGATAAGCTGACCAGAAGAGCAGTGGTACTGACACAACGTTTGCTGTTATTACTAGCGTGACAGGGTAAAGGATTACTGAATGTATGTGTCTCCAGGCCACCCCCGGCCCACCTACTTGCTAACCTGCTCTGGATGAAGAGATGGCTTTCTTGGCCAGCTCACCAGGAGACTTCTTCTGGGGTGAAACACTGTGAGGTGAGGCAAAAAATTGTGATGCAAAACTTTCAGAAACTGATGAGAAGAAGTGAAAGACTCAGAGGAGAAGCTAAGTAGATAGGGGATTTGTAGAGGAGCCGAGAAAGTGAGGGAAGAATGTCTTCTGGGGCCAGGAGAGGGGAGAGAATTGGGAGTGTGGGTGGTGAGCAAAGGCTCCAGAGTGTGGGGTAAGAGGATTGGGGAGAAGTGGGAAAGGGATGTAAAATGTACCTGGAGATTTGGAATTGGATTCCCCTCCCCCCTCTTATTTTTGAGAGACACGTTAAAGATTTAAGATTTCCTTTTTGAATGTTTCTGGGAGCTTGCACCTCTTCAATCATGGCATCATACAAAGACTAAACCACAGGATTTGGTATTCTCAAGGCTTACATTACATACATGCATAACTGAATGCATTGTGGTAATAGAGATATTTACAAAGACCTATGGGGTTCAAGGCAGGACCAATCGTTTCTCATGAATGGGTCAGACTGAAGCATTCGATCTGTTTGAGGGCTGGCTTTGACTCTTACTGGATGAAGGATGTTGATAAAATCACTTAAACTTTCTGAGCCTCAACTTTCTCATTTACAAATGAAAGATAATTTTAAAAAACCTTCCTTAAAGACTTAACATAAGGATCAACTGAGATATTGAATGCATAATATAAGATAAAGAGGCAGTCCTGAATCCTGATTGAGGGATGGATTGTGAAATTTGACACAGGTGAGTTTGAATCTTGGCTCAATGTGACCACGGACAAGTCATAGGATATTTGTAGAAACCAGTGGTCAATGCATGTAGAGTGTGTGCACAATGCCTGGTGCAGGGTAAGTGCTCGCGTGCTATTAGGTTCTGTTTTCAAATCTTGATGTGCTACGCAAGTGGCTATTATGAACACTGTATTTCTAAGGCCCAACAGTACAGCCTGTGGAGGCAAAAGTTCACAGTGGGTGGAGGTGAGGTGCTGTATTAGTTCCCCATTGCTGCTGTAACTTATTACCACAAACAACACAAACTTACACTCTTACAGGTCTGGAGGTCAGAGTATAAAATCCATTTCATTGGGCTGAGGACAAGATGTTGGCAGGGCCAGTTCCTTCCGGAGGCTGTAGGGGAGAATCTGTTTCCTTCTCCTGCTTCTAGAGTCCGACTCCATTCCTTGGCTCACAGCCCCCTTTATCTATCTTCAAAGCCAGCATCAGAGCATCTTGTCTCCTTTCCGGCCTCTGCTTTCATCCTTGCACCTGCTCTCTTGACCTTAACTCTGCCTCCCTCTTACGAGGACACTTGGGATTCCACTGGGCCCACCGGATAATTCAGGATCTTCTCCCCATCTCAAGAACCTTAACTTAATCATCTCTGCAGAGTTCTTTTTGCCATCTAAGGTAACATGTTCAAGGGTTCTGGGGGTTAGAATGTGGACATCTTTGGGTAACCATTCACAGGTACCTAGGAGAGGAAAAAGGAATTTCAAAGAAGGAAAATGTTGAAACTTGGGAAAACTAATTGCAGACAGTGACCATTGAAGAATTGGTCAGAAATATAATGTAGCTGAGCAATGAGATGATGTACACATGTATGACTCCAGTCCCAGGGACTCCTAAAAGGTAAAAAAGCAGATTAACTTGACTGACCGCCTCCAGGCACCCACACCTGCTGTGGGTATCTCTCAATTCCATTCTCACCACTGTGTATGTCTGTCCTTGCCCCCTTTCTCCTCTTCCTCTCTTTCCACTCTGTGTCAAGAAGCTGTCACGAGACCTGATTCAGGAGACTTTGTCATGAGGCTTTTCTGTCTTATGAATCTGATTTTAAAATTTTGGCTCAATCACTCCCAAACTTTGTGACCTTGGTCCAATCACTTAACCTCTCTTCACCCAAAATATCTTATTTATTACAATAGGTGCAGTGTAAATTACCTCAAGGGTTTATGCAAAATATAATATGAAATAATGCTTTGAGAAAATACCTGACTCCACTCAATGCTAGTTTTCCTCTCTCTTTCTTTTTCTTTCTGTTCTCCTGTCTTTTTGGGTTCAACAAATCTTTTTCAAGGACCTCCTCTGTGCCAGTCACTATTGTAGGAAATTTCACATACATTGCCTCATGTGTTTCTCATAACCACCTTTTTAGGTAGTGTGGAGCCAGGGCTAATGTCTCGAATCCTGCCCACAGCGCCAATTGTTGGGCTACTTTACCATGCTAGTTCTTGGGCTCTTTTACCTGCCGGTAATCCTGCCAACTGGGCCGATTGTTGCACTATGGCTGGGTCCCAGACCCCTCAAGTCCATTCACACACTGGGTCACAAACGCTTCATATGCCAGGCTGGGTCACCAGACCCCTTACACACAGGCCTATGAGCTAGGTCACCAGCCAAAAGGTCCTTGGAGCTATCGGTTGGAAAGCATGGCTGCGCAGGGCAGATGCCCAGCTGCCTGCTTCACTAAAAATACCTCTCTCTCTCTCTCCCCCCGCACCATCTCTCTCGCTCTCTCTCTGCAGAACACAAGAATAGCAACAAAACTAAAATGATACATTGGTGCACATGCGCACTAACTCCATGTGCGTGTGTGCACGTGCACACGCGCACACACGCACACACACACACACACACACACAGACAATTTGCTTATAATGGATGTGCTAAACCACACCCAACGGGACTGAGGCGGGACCAAGGCAAGGGCCCTGACCAAACTATTCTATTTTCCCAACAGACAGATTTATTTATTTCCTCTTTTTAGCAACCTTAGGAGACAGATTTATTTATTTTCCCTCTTCCAGATAGTTGAGGTATTTACAAAGTCAGTGTAGGAGGAGGTGGCAGAGCTGTGATCCTCCTGGCCTGAGACTTCCGACACCCTGCCTGGCCGTGACATAGAACCACAGTGTACATTTTATTGCTGGGAGATTAAAGTTCTAATTTCTTGCTACTTGTTTTCACAAATAGAACAGTCAGAACATTAGTTTAATTTCTTTTTCTTGTAAAACAACTACAGCAAAAGCCTTCTGTGGCAAATATTGTAACTTTAAGCATGGCCCTTGATTTTGTTCCAAGTGTCCCCAGTGAGCTGCCCAGTTCCTGCTACATACAGCATGGCAGGCAGCACGAAGTTCTGCTCTTTCCACCCAGAAGTGCTTGGCAGGTGGCCAGTCCATGCCTCTGAGCTCATGTTCATTGTAGTTTCTGCTGGGCTGGTCATGTGAAGGGAATTGCATGACTGAAGGACACTAATTAGTAGGAGCAGTACTAAAAGTTATCATGGCCATGGCTTGGGCCAGTACGCACACCAGCAGATGTGAATACACTGGTGGGCCCTTCTAAGTGTCAACCTGTACTAATGGGAGGCAGTATACAGGGTGGCTGTAGGCTCTGCCTCATCTATAGCAGAATAAGAAAAAGTGTTCTCTCTGGATGGATGTAACATTGAGAACACAGGGCTTGGCCAGCAGAAGCCTGTTTGAGCCAGTTAGAGAAAGGTGCCTCTTCCTCTGGGTAGGCCAAAGCACAAAGCTTGCATTTCATTCCCTCCCCTGGGCTTTGGCAGCACAGCAGAGTGGGTAAGAGCTTGCTCTGGTTGTGAATTGTAGCTCCACCTCTTATGCTTTTGGCAATTGACTTCACTTCTCTGTGACGTGGGTTTATTATCTGTAAATTGCAGAGAGTAACTATACCTATTTCAGAGGTTCTTGTGAGGAAGGATGTAATGATTTAACACATGCACAAGACAGAATGGCTCCTAGTTGTAGTAACTAGCATTCTGAGTGCGAGTTAGCACTACTCGCGCTAGAGCTGCAAATGCGAGTGCCTATATTGGCAGAAAACCCAGTCCTCAATTCTCTCTCTTCTTCCAGTCCCAGGAACAAGGCCTCTTTTTACCCTACTTTTTGTCTGCCATTCTAGGAATATTCTCTCTGATATCTCAGCCTCACTGGTCCTTTGATGATAACAGCAAATTCATCTAGGAACTAAGCTTGTCTGCACGCATGCTCCAGCACAGATTGGATTAGGAACTTTATTTGTCCTGCTGAGTGTATTTTTTTCAGATAAGAGCTAAGCTGTTGAAACAGAGAAACCTAAAACTGTAGTGGTTTAAAGAAGATAGAAGTTTGCAGTTTAGAATTACCACCAGTCACTGTTTTGGGACGGATGAGCAAAATCTCAGCTAACTATCTTTCCGATAAGGCAGGCTGTGACTTCCCCAGTTAAAATAGTCATGTGCCAGTCACTTTGTCATGCACAGGAAATGGGGCTTATTTACAAGATTTCTGAACCTAAGATAATATTTAGATATAGTCTGGGCTCTAATAAATCTAGAATCTGTAAACAGCTCTCTTTGTTATCAAATACATCCAACATATCCTACTGGCTGCCGGCTCACTTTCCCCCTTCATCCAAACAGCATATTCTTCTAAGAAATCCACCACTCTAATGTATTTCTCACAGTGGTTGGATCAAAATGCCTACAGTCAAGAAAAATCTATTTTTACCCTGAGATCTAATTTGCTAGCCCGCTGCAACAGTTTACTTTTCTGCGTCTATATTAGAGTTGACAGTAAATGTTCATGTGGTGGAAGGTGACAATGAAGAAAACATCAATAATTGTGATTGTTGATTGTTATTAGCTGTAAATGGAGCTGGCAAAATGAACTCATTATCCATAAGAAGTAGCATAAATGCAGATTGCACACAAAAAGTGTAATGTGCATACAGATAAAGCATAGACTTTACATTTGTAAAGAGTCTTTATTTTGCCATCTGCTCATTAATTTTTCACTTAAAAATCTCTGACACATGAGCGTTTGTGCCTGGGTAGTTGGCAGTGCTGTTGCATTCATTCCCCAGAGTGCCTGGAGGCCGGAGTCCCTTCCCTAGTTTCTCAGCATTCCATCAGCAGCTGCAGAAGCAGAGGTCAATCTGTCTCCCCCTTCTGCTACGGGCACTTCTATCCAGGCACAATGTGACCCAGTGTGACGCTGTTCAAGTTGGAGCTGTCTTTGGAGACACACTGGCCCAGAAACAAATAAGACAATACAATACAGGATGCTCCGTTGTTCTAGATGTATAAGGAAATATGTATTCACATACACATCACTCATACATTTATTCATTTATTCAGCAAAGGTTGATTGTTTGCTTACTTTGCCTTATTCACTGTATTTGTCAGGATAAAGGTTAAGCAGCTATAACAAAGAAATAAAAATTAAAAAATGCAGTAGCTTAAGAAAGAGGGAAGACTTTGCCCTCTCCAATCACAGTCCAGGCAGTCCAGGTTGGCAGAACAGGTTGGCTCCCTGCGGTCATTCAGGGATCGTGTTGCTTCTCCTCCCAGCGGCTATGTCCTTGTGATGTGTGTGGTTTATAGAAGATTTTAAAGGATGCCTCACCGCCCCCCTTCAACAAAAGAGGACCTGTTTTGTCCAACCCACTTTGACAGAATGTTTACACTCCACCATGACAAACCGTAAACATATTGAACTTAAGAAATGTAATAAAGTGTTTATATGAAATTTGTTATTAAATATGTTGTATTTTAGAAGAGCTTACAAAATAAAGTAAATGGTGTTTATGCCTGAAAAGAAAGCAGCGTGAACAAATTGTTTGCATTGGAAGAGAGCCTATAAAGGCAGGCACCAGTGAGTATCTAAGTTAATACGCCTTGCTGCTGCAACTCTCTATGCCCTAGTAAAAGGCTTGGCATAAAAGTCCAGCCTGCTCTGCTGCCACTGAACTGGAGCATCAACCTTGTGCATCTCTTTGGAGAATGCTGAACTGGGTTTTGCAGACTGTGATACAAAGTTTGGAGGAGATTCCACCCTCTTCCTGTGGACAAGAGAAAGAAATCTTGCTAGCCGAGGTCACTGACATACTGCCTGGAAGTCAGCAACAAGGGAGGCAGAGAAAAACTGACAAACTGGTTAAGCTTGTGGGGGCCTATCATTCATCCCTCTTCCTACCAACTCTCTCCCTGCTTGACTTGTTGTAGGAAGCATACACAGATGTAAATGTTGCATTATCCAAGTGTGTGTGTGTGTGTGTGTGTGTGTTTGCACGTGCATGTGTGAGCAGTAGATTTTTGGATATTGCCTACTCTTTGACATCCTAAATCTCAGGGTTTTACCTTAGGAAGTGGCACCTTCTTCTCAGTTAACACTCAGCATAAAACAGCCCTCTTCTGTATAGTTAATGCTAAGTCAAGAGCTTCTAGGAAAGAGAAATGCAATTTCCCCTAAACAAAATAGGTGGATGTGGCCCACTCACAGTGCGTTGATGAGAATGGGGTCACATGGTCATACCAAGCTTCAAGGGATGTTGGGAAATGTAGTTTCTGGCTGGCAGTTCTGTGCCAAGCTGAAACTTTCTTATATGAGAGAAAGTGACAAAAGATTTTGGTGGAGCAATTCCTCACTGTGGTGTGGATTTTAAGTGCTTACCAAAATTCATTCTTATTTTCTCCTTCTCTTTACCGGTGATGTATTTATGTTGTAAAAATTCCATCAAGCAGAGTGAGAAAGCTCACAGATTCACAGAGCAGAGTTTTCACGCCTTTCCCTTCTCCCTGAAAGAGGTAAGTGCCCCATCACTTTCAGGGCAAGCCCAATCCTGCCATTAATTTCTTTCTTCCTTAGAGCACTGAATCATTGTTTCCATGAAGCGTTATTGTTGCCATGGGTTTCAAACACGCTGGTTGGCCCTAGGGGTTGCATATCCTAGCATATGTGGAAAATGAGTCCACCATGGCATGACTAGACATCAGGTTTAATATACATGTGGCTCAGATCCTACATGGCTCTGGATATGCTATATTAAGCAAGGGGGGAATTATCTCAAGGAAATAATTATAGTTACCATGTATCAGTGCCTACTGTGATCAGGGCTCTGTGCCTGATGAAAAAAGAAATATACATATTCTTTAATCTCTGAAACTGTGTTTCTAGGCAGTTTCCTGGGCTCACCTGCCAAATAAACTACCTGCACCAACTCCTTTTATTTGACTTTACTCAAGAAGGAAGCCGAACTATGAGAGTCAGCTTAGATTAATCAATATTTACCTCTTGGAGGTGGGGAGAGATTCAAGTAACATATGGGTGCCCAATATTACAGAACATCAGGGATCTGACAGCAAGGAATAAGTAGAATAATTATGGGCTAGGTAATAAGTAATAAGGAGAATAATTAAATGGTACAACAGGTGGCTTTAGCCATCTCTATCATTCTATATCCAGATTAATGAGTAGCTAGCTGTTCCCTCACTCTTGAATACAACCTTTCTACATTTTACAGTTGTCTTGGAATACAGATGGTGCTTCTGTCAAGCCAAGGCTGCTGCAATGGTCACCAGGTCTGCTCTTCTCAGAGTGAATCCAGAGAGCAGGCTCTGAATGGGCCCTGTTCTCCCAGTCAAGTGGGACCCATTTGCTCAGCAGTTCTGCACGTCTGTGATCAGACTATGTAGGTTACTGGACCTATTCAAGCCTGGACTTGGCAGGATGAGAAGACAAATGCCCTGTTCTGTGGCATTCTTTTCTCTGAAAAAGTCTCTTCCTCAGTCCCATTGTAATCATCTGTTTTCTAGGCTACTCTTGAGGCCCTGGTCCAAGGTTCCTGTTAACACAGTAAGGAGCCTTGCTCTATTTGTAAAATTCTTCCCCCTCTGGTTAGCTGTGGCCTCACAGACACAGCTTGGCCAGAAGAGAAAGGCTTTGCATCATGCAGCCAGGGTCAGGGCAATGGTCTGTGAGCAGAGCACAGGCTGAATTTCAGTCCCCATCCTCTCATTGCTCCAATGGGCCAGGCGTCTTTGTGCAGTGCTGAAGCTGTGCAACCGCACACAGTAGCCCTGTCAGGGGCTGCGTCTTCATCTCTGTCTCCCGATTGCCTAGCACAGTGCCTGAACATGACCTTGAGAAATTTACTTAGTCTCTTTGAGTCTTATTCTCTCACTGTCATGCTGCCTAGAAGTCAGGGATTTTAATAAGGCGTTTTATACAGTGGTTTTAGTAAGGCGTTACCTCGTGAAATTTTTATAAGAATCAAACGGACAGAACACGTAGAGCAAGGGCTCTGTGGTCAGAATGCCTTGGGTCCAGACTCTGGCTCTGTCACTAAGAGGTGTGGCTTTGGGCAGGTTATTAAATCTTCTGAGCCTCAGTTTTCTCAACTGGGGATAATAGTGTTTGCCTCAGGGTGTTACTAGAAAGATTAAATAAGATAGTACAACTGGAATATGTATTCTAGAATCTGGCACATTTCAACCATTCCATCAGGTTTAGCTATTATTACATTTTGCTTGTATATATAGTCTCTACTATTGTTCCTGATAAACAGTAAGTGATCAAAAAATGGTTAACTATCAGGTGATCAATAAATGGATGTGGAATGAACTGAAGCAGGATGTTCAACTCCAAAAAAGCAGGTGTCTCTTTGTCCACGTGACTTCTTTTGGTAACCATCTTGCCCCGCTGCATGGGGACCTGATGTAACGACTCTCAAGCTCCTGCCCCAGGCGTGGCCTTGAGACACACACCAGCCAATCATCATGCTCCATCTCTGAGCACAGCAATTTGCTCAGGGGTGGACAAGAACTAAGTGTGACCACTTGGAGTCATGTTTGAATGATGACATGTGTCTGCTAGAGGAGAGAGGATCTCTTTCTCTGGAATTGTAGGCAATAGTCCTTAAGACTCACAGTATCATCTACCTGCCAGCGGACAACTTGCCCACCTCATGGAGAGAGGCTGCCACAGCCCATCCTCAAAGAAGAAGCAGAGCTGAGTGAGGGAGAAGAGTGATGGAGCCTTAATGTCATTGTTTTAATCCTGGATCTAGCCTTACCACTGCACTTGGACTTCCCAAAGGACAAAGGTCTGTGACCACAGAGGAAAAATAGAAAAGTAGGCCCTGAAGGTAATTCTAAAATGCGGATTTCCAAATCTGTGTTGTGCAAGGTATACTATTGAAGGGAACATTTGGATATATAAATTACAGTATGTTGTCAACGAAAAGTCAATCAAGTCACATTATGCTCACACCTTGTTATTATTTTTCCTTTTAAGTATGCGTCTAACAAAAGTAAGGCATCATGGCACTTGCATTAGGGAATCTGGTAACTCTAGCTGGTGTCCAGAGAGTGACCCAGCTCCTCAGATGAGCCTGGCACAAGCCATTTAAATAACTATAGAAACATAAGGTTGAAACTGAGAAAGAAACTATTCATTGATGTGGTCTGCACCTGGGTGAACAGTTTCAGGAGTTTAACAGAAGAAAAGCTGAGAAAAAGTTGCAGAATGAATTCAACCTTGAACACTCCAAGAGACCAAAACTTGAAGAGGCATTTGCTAGCATGGAGAGATTGTGAGTTATTTTCCCAAATTTTATGGAAATCATTTAAAACATTCAAAAAGTTGAAAGAAGAGTATTGTACGTACCCACAACCTTTATTCAACACTGTTAGCATTTTGATGGCATTTTGCTTTGGGGGTGTGTATGTGTGTGTTTATTTTGCTGAAGCATTTGAAAGTAAGTTTCAGACATAGAGACATTTCACTCCTAAACAATTCAACTAAAAAGAAGAAATTTTCTAACATAACATGATACCATTACTACACTTGACACAAATAACCACTATTCCTTAATATGACCTAATATGCAGTAAATATTCAAATTTCCCCAAAGATATTTTTATAGGTATTTCTTTTCTTCCATCCCTCAAAATAACACCCCCAAAACAAAAAATGACTTGGATCTAATCAAGATATCGCATTTGGTTTTGTCCCTTTTCTATCTTTTTATGCTAAAATAATTGGATATATCCTTTTAAAGAGATCAGGCCAGCTGTTTTGTAGAATGTTCCACATTCCGGATTTACCTGCTGTTTTCTCATGGTGACATTCACCTTGTTTCTTTCACCCAGGCATTTCCTGTCAGCTGGAAGTTAAAGTCCAGAGGTTTGACAAGATTAAGATTAAATATCTTTGTCATGAATACTTTATAGGTGATCCTGTGTACTTTATATTACATCTCATCAGCAGTCACATGACTGACACTGAATATGATCACTAGATTAAGGTGGTAACTGCTGGAACTTCCTGTTGAAATGCTATTTTTCTCCTCAGCAATTAGAAACCTGTGGGGAGATAATGTTGCACCATGCATCTATCCTTGTGTGCAGCAATCTTTCACTGAATGGTTTAGTCCTTAAGGACAACAACCTTATTCACCTTGCGTGCTTAAGAGCAACTCACAATGACTTACAGCACTATTTCTAAAATACCTTCAACAAACTTTTTTTTTTTGTATTTTCTATGATTCTATGTTACAAGTGTTCATTTGGCTGTTCTTCAAAAACCTCTCCTCTCTCCCCAAAATTGTATTCTTAAATCTAGTTTACAAGTGTTCATTTGGTTGTTCCTCAAAGTTGCACAATGGTGACAGAGAAGTTCTGCAAATATGTGTAAACATTTCCTGTCAGGGACAGCCAGAAACATTCAGCTTTGCTATGAAAGCCTCCTTTATTTTCTGCCAGCACCCAGAGTTTTCAAAATGATTCACAAAATAGGTAGACTTCCAGGCTGGTAAGGACTCCAGTGTGTTCTTCTGATACGAGGGGGTTTCAGTGATGATTAAACATTTGAATCATCTGGGGAGCTTTAAAACTCTATCCTGGTTCTTCCCCAGACCATTTGGATCAGAAGTTATGAGGTGAGCCAAGCATAAGTATGTTCTCAAAGCTCTCCAGGTGATTCTACTGGGCAGCCCATGTGGGAGCCACTGATAAAGAGGCTACTCCAAAAAGAAAAGTAATTCTCCTGTCACCACTTAACATCAAGGCACTATTACACCTTCCTCCAGAATGGTGATTGCTGGACTTTGCTTAACATCAGAATTACCTAGGGAGCTTTTAAATTTCCTAATGGCCAGGTTGCAACCCATACCAATTAAATGGGAATGTCTGTGCATGGGAACCAGGCATCAGACTATTTTAAAGGTGATTCTAATGTACAGCTAAGTTTTGGAACTGCTGCTCCAGAGACTGTCTTCTGAAGAGACAGTTGTGGTTTGCTTGAGAAAATAAGGACTCTGGAGTCAAACAGTTGTTCTGCTTACTACCTGTGTAATCTCTGTAATTATCTTACTGGAGGGACAATAATGCTAACTCACAGTTTTGTTGTCTGGACTGAAAAAGAATATATTTGCCAGCATATAATACTATCCATCTTATCCTTTGTATTAGTTTCCTATTGCTGCTATAACAAATTACCACAAAGTTTGTAGCTTAAAAGAACACATTATTTTACAGTTCTGGAGGCCAAAAAGACAAAATGGGTCTCACTGGACTAAAATCAAGGTAGTGGCAGAGCTGCATTCCTTTCTGGAAGCTCTAAGGGAGAATCTATTTTCTTGCCTTTTCCAGCTTCTAAAGGCCACCTGCATTCTGTGGTTCATGGCCACCTTCCATGTTCAAAGTCAGCAAAGGCCAGTAGTAGTTCTCATGTTGCATCACTCTGATTCTGACTCCTCTGCCTTCCTCCTCCACATTTAAGGACCCCTGTGATTACCCCAGGCCGAGCCAGATAATCCAAGATAATCTCCTTATTGTGAAATAGCTGGTTGGCAATCTTAATTCCATCTACTACTTTCATTCCTTTTGCTGTGGAAAGCAACATACTCACAGGTTCTGGGCATTGAGATCTTCAGGAGGCCATTATTTTGTCTACCACACCCTATATACCTTTTCCCTCTGATCAGTATACAAAATATAATTGTAGGTTTATGTTGATTAATGTCCTACAAATACATGAGAATTTTGTTAATGTTTTATTAGCATGATACCAACTAAATGATACCTATTGCACTCTTGTTTCACTGTTCCTTCTGCTAATAGATCCCTTCTCTGCTGCCTGTTGAAGGGACAGGCTTAGGCACCCATGTTTGTGTCACATGATTTTTCTGCATCTCACTGCTGATTGGACCGGGGTGGTCACCTGACCCATAGGGAGACAATGAATTGGCATGTCAGCACTTCATTATAGAGTTTTTCTTAAGAACTTGAAGTAAGATCTACAGACAACTGTAGTTAGTTGTTGCTGCAGTCTGGAGCCAAAAAAAAAAAAAAAAAGGATCGTAGAATTAGAACTGGAATTGGCAACATGGCAGTTCAATGCCATGTGCAAGTCAGAATTTGAATAGAGCAGGAATCACAATAGCCCAGACGGAGATGGTCTGCACAGAGGACAGCTGAGGACATTTACAGGGAAAAGCTGAGATGCAAGACTTTTCAGCCCCCAGAAGGGAGGCGCTTCAGTTTTTAGAAAAGTCCTGTTCCACAGCCTTGGCTATCTTTTGGAAAACAATGTTTTTTCTCTCCCATCCCTGACCGTCCCCTTCTCTCTCTCCAAAAGTGTGTCCTTAAATATACAACAGGATCTACGGTAACACCTCATTTTAGCTATCGCGGCAAAGGATATTATGGCAGGGAATCTAGATGTTTAAATAGGAATGGAAAAAAAATAAAAATAAAAATAAAAAAAATAAAAAAAATAAAAATAAAATTAAAAAAAAGGGCCAAGCCCGTGGTGCACTTGGTAGAGTGCGGCGCTGGGAGCGCTGCGGCGCTCGCGCTGCGGCGCTCCCGCCGCGGGTTCGGATCCTATATGGGACTGGCCGGTGCACTCACTCACTGGCTGAGTGCCGGTCACGAAAAAGGACAAAAAAAAAAAAAAAAAAAAAAAAAAAGGAATGGAATCAAGTGTCACTGTCACCTCAGGCATAAGGAGCATCTTATTGGTCACATTTCTCAATTCCACCTGTGGCCAGGGCCCTACCCTGCGGCCTTCGCTTTTAGTTTCTCGAGTTTCTTCTGCTCGTCCTTTTGTTTTGCTTGAAGGTCTTATCCTCCTTGTCCAGCTCCTTGAACTCCTTCCTGGGCCATTTCAGGAGCTTCTTCTTGCCACCTTCCTGGCTGGACATGGCACCTGCTGCCCCTTCCCCAGGCCCTGCCTGGAAAATAATGTTTCAAACAAGATATTAAAAACTAGAACTTGTGTCACCAAAGAGAATTAAAGAGTTTTATTATTAGTTCTGAAGATTTTTTGTAAAGTCATCACATCTTTCACCTATCCAGGTAACAGCAAATGGAGAAAAGAAAATGAAAAATAATCTTAAAAGCTCATCATCCTGATGTTCCTGACCTTCCATCTTCTACTAATAACATGGAAAGTTCTACAGGGAAGGCAAGTGCATCAGTTAGAAATGCTGTTGGCTCAAATTAGCAGCAAAACCAATTAATGGCAGCTAAACTCAAAGGGCATTTATTTTACTGAACAAGAAGTCTGGAGATGATTCCAGGATTTGTTCTGAGGCTCCGTGATGTCTTCAAGGATCCCTGCCCTTGGGATCTAGGAGGACATTCTCAGCTATTGGCTTCTCATTGCCTCATGGTTACAAGATGGTTGCTGCAGCTTTTAGGTATTTTGGCTTCCCATCAGCTCTACAAGGTACAATGAAGAGGTGGGGGGGGTACATAAGCACATTTATCCCTCTGAGGTTTTGTCATTTATCTGGGAAGGGAACTCCCCCAGCCAACTTCCCGTACATCTTTCTGGCCAGAAGAGGCTCACATGACTACCTCTAACCCAACACTGTCAAAAGAGAGTGAGACAACATGATGTTTTAGACCGAACATGAGTAATAACCTGTGCCAGATGCCTCCCTCCCTGAGATGAATGGATTTCCACTGATGGATGTTCTGTTAGCCGGGTAGAAGCAGGTGATTAGCTGCTGGGGAGCCAGCACACCGTTTGCAACAAGCAAGCAATGAAATGGCTGAAAGGAGGAAGAGCAGAAACAAGACTCAGGAAACCATGCACTTCTTGATTTTGCAAGAAAGAGCTCTAGTTATGCATGTTAACAGCAGTTCTGGCTGAGCTGCTGGTAGCACAGCAGAAATACATTTGTCCTGTATTCTGAAGGAAACTTGCAGGTTTGGGGTGGAAGGCCATGCCTGGGATTCACTCTGAGCGCTTTATCTTCACGTGCTATTTGAAAAATCCCTGTGGGTGGCAATGGGCAGGGCCAGTTAACACCAGGATTTCTAAGCATTGAACAGATTTGAGTCTCCTCTTTTTCCCTCCCTCCCCACCCCAAGTGATTCAAAATAATAATGAAGTTCAACCCATAACTACCAATACCAAAGTTTCCCCATGACTACCACCCACTTCAGTGTTTTTTGTTTTTGTTTTTAAATAACAATATCAACTTTGTCAAAAACTTTTTTTGGGAGGCGGGGTGACTGCAGCTTTTCTGCTGCCTTAAAGTATATGCTTAGTCTCTATTTTAAATAAAACAGTACTACTCATGAGGATCTCTAGCTTTGCAGTTCATCACTGGAACTCAAGATACTAAAAGAAAAAATAGTTTATCAAGTATCAAGGCATAGCTCTAATCAATTTCAACAGCGAAGTCAATGTATGTAAAGCACATAAAATACTGCTTGACATATAGTGAGCTCTATATAAAGGGTTTGATGTTGTTGCTATGGATCTCAAAACTTTTTTGAAATGAAAAGACCACATAATTTACATAAAGAAAGTATGCTGGGCCGGACCCGTGGCGCACTCGGGAGAGTTCAGCGCTTGGGAGCGCAGCGGTGCTTCCGCTGCGGGTTCAGATCCTATATAGGGATGGCCGGTGCGCTCACTGGCTGAGCACGGTGCAGACGACACCAAGCCAAGGGTTGTGATCCCCTTACCGGTCAGAAAAAAGACAAAAAAAAAAAAAAAAGAAAGAAAGTATGCTAAAGAGAGAGCAGCGGAGAGAGGGAGAAAGGTAAGAGAACTAACCCTTTTAAGCATTCTATTCTCTATTCTCTATTCTACCCCTATTCTGGATACAGGAAAGACAATACACATACATGTCTTACTGCATTTAATCCTTATAACCAACCCCAGGGGTAAGTATTATTACAGCTACTAGACCAGAGAGGAAATTGAACCTCACAAAGTTGGAGTGACTTGTGCAAGATAAGAAGTTAGCAGCAAAGCTAACTCAGGTCTGTCTCACTTAACTGAGCCATACTTTCCTTAAAAACATATGTTCTCTTTTTTTGACAGATACGTGGGGCGAAAAAAAAATTACAGTATGGGTAAAAGCTTTAGCTGTTCACAAAAAAAGGGCATCAAATCCATTTAAACTGGATTGCTGTTGATGTCCCTAAAGGCAAGTAGGTGTAACTTTTTTGAATAACTATTGTTGATTATTTACAGTCTTGTAATTACAAAGGTTAAAAATGTTATTCCTGTCCACAGAGAACACATGGACCAGTGGAGAAGCAGAAATGCAAACAAATAATTAATATCCAACATGATAACTGCTACAGTGGTCACATATTCAGAGTTAAATCATGGAAAAAAGAACTTCCAACCTGGAAGGGGATAAATACTCATGGAGGATATATAGACATTGGCTTAAGGACAAATGAAAGTTTGCCAGGCACATAGTCTGTGGGCAGGCATTCCAGGCAGAGAGGACAGTCAGTGCACAGCAGGGAGGTTTTAGAGAGCTCTGGGAATTACAAATAGTTCAGAATAGCCAGCTTGTGAAATTTAAAAGTGAGTTGCAGAATATGAATCCCTAGGGAAAAGCAAGAGCCAGGTCCTTGTAAAAGTGTTTGGCTTTTATTTTTATGGATAAAAATAATAATTCTGTACCATTGTGATGCCACCAAATAAGAGATGATATAAAAGTATAGTGGCCCCAAATCAATATTTTAAATACTCATGCCTGCAAAAAAATTGGAGATAACCTAAATGTCTACCAATAGAGGATTGATTAAATATGTTTTATATACACATAAATGAAAAACTATGCAGCTATTTAAAAAGAATGAGGCAGATCAATGGTGTTCTAGATCAGGCGGTTCCAGCATAGTCTCAACTGCTCATGACACAATCATACTTCCTCTAACGGTGGTGACCCCTTGGATGAAAGTTATAAGAAAAAAGCCTTATAAAAATGAAACAAAACTCTTTAGACATGGGATAGAAATTCCTTCGGAATGTTCTAGGGAGGAGTTTGGAAGAACTCCTAGCAAGCAAAGCTAACAGTTTATTTGGAAGGTGCAAGCCCAGTGTGGTGAGGGAGAAGTGAGTCCAGAGCAGGTGCAGTGCAATGTGCCAGCAAGCTGACCCAATCAAGGAACCATAAAGAGACGCAGCGCCACACTCAGCAGAAGGGTTATAAGTATCTCTGAAGCATCTCAGAGTAGTCCGTGGAAGAGAGAAAGGAGGGAAAAATCAACTGCTTGACTCCTCCTGTCTCCTGTTTCCAACTGGTCGATATTCACACTTCCCAGTTATGTCATCTGGTCCCTTCGCAGCACATGGGAATCTGGGACCTATGCCTTGTAGTGTGGTGCTTCATCCAGATCCAAAAGCAGAGGTGCTGAAAGAGGACTGAAGAAAGAAGAAAGAAGGAGGCTGTTGAGGGAATTTAAAAAGGCATCTAATATTTTTATCCCAGTACATTTACTGCCTGGCTATAAGGTCAGGAAACACAGATAAATTATTTTATCATATATTATAAATCAGTAAGTTATCTTTCTTTTTATGTATTACCAATATTTTTAGATTTGAGGGCCACTCTATATTCTGGTATAAAACAAATTCCAAAATGTACTCTCAGTGAAAAAAACAAGGTATAGAGCAGTATGTAGGATATTCTAACAATGGATAAAATAGAGAATATATGTATTCTTAGTTCTGCAGGGAATGCCTCTGGAAGGAGACACAAAAAATCAATAGCAGTATTTGTCTTTGGGAGGGGGAAGTGGGTGGCAGGGGAATTGGGGGGAGAGAGAGACTCACTTTTTACCATATTCCATTTTGTGCATTTCTAACTTGGTACCAGTCAAGTTATTATCTATTAATGCAAAAACTTACATTATACTGTGTCTTTGTTTATGCAGCTATAACAAAATACCACAGGCTCAGTAATTTATAAACAATAGAAATTTATCTCTCACAGTTCGGCAGGATGGAAAGTCCAAGACGAAGGAACTGGCAGGTTTGATGTCTGGTGAGGGCACCACTACGATGAGGTGAAGAAGGTCCCCGTCTGTGAACACCTGCCTCCCCACATGGTATCTACATGGATGTGCCCATCCCAGAGATCCAGAGTTGCATTCAGAAGAAAGGAAACCCACATGAGAGGAAGATCTCCCCTGCCTACCTTCAGGACATTGAGAATGCCTGTAAGAAAACCTTCCTTTCTGAAATGAGTAAAAAATGTGACATTTTACAATATAGGTCAAGAGAAGCTCAAGATGCAGGAAAGGTGGTCGAGGATGTTGAATACTTCAAGAGTGACAGCGGGCCGTGGCTCAACCCAGGGCGACTGGACATTTCACAGTTTGCGAGTGCTGGTTCAGTATAAGTTGGAGATGCTGAATTATATAGTCATCCCTGTCTGTCTTCCAGAAATCACGATTGGAGCTCACCAGAGTGACTAAGTCTTCCGTAAATTCAGAGAGCTTCTGGGCTGCAAGTACTGACCTGGGTACAATGCTGACATAGGCAACAAGTCCATCTGGCTGAAGTGAATGGCTACCCTCTGCTCCAGCTGCATCTCAGTGACAAAGAGGTTTCTGGTCTGCTTGACTGCCATGGACTCTATATAGCTTTAAAATTAGGGTGAGAAATAGTAAATGATCCAAAAATTGCACAGTAGAAGAAGTGGCTTGGCAGAAAGCAGTCTGCCCTGTACTATAACTAATGGAGTTGGAGGAAACAACTTGTATTTAAAAGGTTTTGGAACCTTCTAGCTTTATTTTGAAATGATTCATAATTATCACTGGGGGAAAAAAATGGGTCTGCTTTGACAGACAGCTCTTGCTAGAAGCGTGCCATTTTACCACGGTGGCTCTATGTCATGCAGGTATTGTACATTATTTCTTCAGATGTTAAGAAATAAAACCACTTCTACGGAACTTCTCCCCATTATACATCTGTGCGAGCGCACATGCACACGCACACACAAGGCCCCCACCTCGTAATACCATCACATTGGCGATCAAGTTTCAACACATGAATTTGGGGAGACATTCAGACCATAGTATACTCAGAAACAAATTTTTAATGCTAGGAAGAGCATACTGGCAGAAGTAAAGAGGGTTTTGAAGATCGTTGAAATCAACAAGTACATGTGAGCGTCAGGATACTGGAGCGGATACCCAAGTGACCATGGCAAAACAAGCCCGACCTGACAGCACATACAACCCAACTGAGAAAACAATTAGCTGAGTGTTAGGGTAACCCCATGTGCTATGGAACCCTAACCAAGTCAAAACAACAAATCCTTGCATGCATACACCATTCTTAGTGCCGAAGAAATTATTTTTGTGGCAAAGCCTCTACAAAGCAGGCCTCAGTTTCTCTGAAAATTTCTTTGAAATTGTTGAAGCTGAGCTAGAACAGGGGCCAGCAAACTTTTCCTGTAAAGGACAGATGGCAAATATTTCAGGCTTTGCAGACCAGACTGTCTCTGTCACAACTACTCTATTCTGCTGTTGCAACACAAAAGCAGCTGTAGACAACACATAAACAAATGAGCGTGCCTGTGTTCCAATAAATCTTTACTGAAAGTTTTGGAAGTCTATTGGAAATTAAAATAAAATTTTAAATTTTATATAGTTTTTACATGTCATGAAATATTCTTCTTCTGATTTTTTTCCAACTCTTTAAAAATGTAAAATCCATTCTTTAGCTTGCAGCCTGTACAAAAACCTTATTTTGGACCATATTTGGCTTGTGGTGTATACTGTGCTCACCACTTAGTTACAATATTGCTCTCGTGTTAAAATACCAACTCTGTTCATGTAAAATCTCGATATCCCTATAACCAATAGTTGGCACAGTGATCTAGCCCTACGAACCTACTTACGCTTCATGCTTCCATTGCTGATTGCTTGATTTGCATTTCATTTTAGTTTAAAACTTTGTGTTTGTTCTCCTTACCTCTGTTATACTTACTCTTGCTGCATTGTGTGCTGATTTGAAACGGACTCCTGGATTGCAATGAAGGTCACAAAAGAGGATTTAATTCCTATGTGATTTCTGGTTAATTCCTTTCTGGGTGTTAGAATCACTTTTATGAGCCCCACACAATATGCCATATGGAATATCATTATGTGCTCCCTAGAGCTTCTGTTATTGCCATCTGTCTGTGACTTCCTATGTGGTTTTCTTGGCAGTGGGAGATTCATCTATCAGATACGCTTCTATAAAGCAAGTTTTGAAAACCAAATACTAAACAACATCTGCCTCTGAAGTTAGATGTGTATTTTCAAGACTTCTACGTTTGAAGCACATTAATAATGATCTCTACTGTGAGGCCACAGTTAAAAATTTTGAGTGTACTGTAGTCCATCACCATGGTAACACTCACATGCCAGGACTGCCAACACTGCAAATCCTTCCCCAAGCAAATCTTTAAAATCTCTCATGTTGACAATTCTGATATGTTACTCAGAACTTTGGCATTCTGCCTAAACGAGGCCTCTGTTTTCAAACACACCCAGAATTTTCCATCCTTAATGGTAGGAGCTATATATGTTGATTTTGTTTCCACTTTCTAATATAACACTTAGCACTTAGTAGGAGTCAGTGAATTTGTGTTGACTTGAAGTGTTGAAGTATACCCTGCAAGTTTCTAGGTCATATCTCCATGCAGTATCATTGAGAAGATTTTCACTCAATGTGCCAGATTATTGGTTGCAAAGATAATGGATTGTTTGTTATGTTGTCCTAGTATTTGATTATGAATGCATATAAAAATGCATGTTTTTATTATAAAGATGAATGAGATACTCAGAATAAAGCATAATGGATTGTTTGTTATGTTGTCCTAGTGTTTGATTATGAATGCATATAAAAATGCATGTTTTTATTATAAAGATGAATGAGATGCTCAGAATAAAGCATTTTTATATGTTCGGGTGAATGCATATTCTAGATTGCCTGGGATCACCAGGTGTGGATGAAAGATCCTTGAGTTCTGAGTGAGAAGAACTCGGTTTAAATCCTAGCTCTTTACAAATTCTAAACTAGGGGGCCGAGCCCGTGGCGCACTCGGTAGAGTGCTGCGCTGGGAGCGCGGCGACGCTCCCGCCGCGGGTTCGGATCCTATATAGGAATGACCGGTGCACTCACTGGCTGAGTGCCGGTCACGAAAAAACGACAAAAAAAAAAAAAAAAAAAAAAAAAAAAAAAAATTCTAAACTAGGAAAAAATACCATGTTTTAGTCAGAGTTCTCCAGAGAGACAGAATCAAGAGGATACATTATAATCATGAGAGGGATTTATTAGGGTAATTAGCTCACATGACTATGAAGAAAAGTCCCAGGATAGCCTGTCTATAAACTGGATGCCAGTAGCGTGGCTCAGTCCAAGTCCAAAGGCCTCAAAACCAGGGAAGCTGATGGTATCTGTGGCGTAATCCTGCCAACAACGCCAATTGTAGAGCTAGAGCTGGGTCTGGTGCTCACAGACCTCTCAAGCCCATTCACAGACCTTTCACATGCAGGTCTACGAGCTAGGTAACTGCCAAAAAGGTCCTTGGAGTCTTGATTGAAGAAGGAATAGTCTTTATTCAGCACACACAACATTATGAGCCAAGCAGTCCACAGAGACACTCAAAAACTCAACTGCTACTGGCAAAGTCCAAAGAAAAACTGAAACTGAGCAGCTGCAAGCAGAGTAAACATGCTCTATTGTTAGACACAAGCTCTCTGCCACCAGCCTGTTTCACAAAACTGCAGAACACACAAGAGCTACAAGACTAAAAAGATACATTGGTGCACATGTGCACTAACTCCACCCACATAACTTGTTTACAAGAAATGTGTTGCTCGACCCCCCCCAGCCAGACCTGAGCTGAGGGAGCCTGAGTAAATTATTCTATTTCCCCCACAATGTCCTTGGTGTAAGTTCTGGAACCCAAAAGCTAAAGAGTCTCGAGCTCTAATGTCCATTAGCAGTAGAAAAGAGTGTATCCCAGCTCCAGTGGATGAGAGAGAGCTTCATCTCTTTCCTCTGTCGTTTGTTCTCTCTGGACCCCCAGCAGATTGGATGGTTCCCACCCACACTGAGGGTGGGTCTTTCCCACCCAGTCCACTCAGGCTCTAATACTAATCTCTGCTGGAAACACCCTCATGGATAATACCTAAAAAGATAGCTTTACCAGGTTTCTCAGCATTCCTTCATCTAACCAAATTGACACCTAGAATTAACCTTCACAGACCACTTACCATCTCAGATCTATTTTGGCCTCTGTGAAACCAGACCAACAATTCCTGCCCCGCTACCTCAAAGAACTGATATAAGAATTGACCAAGATAGTGTAAATGACAAAAACTTACAAATAAAAACTCATAAGTGAAAAGTGAAAAGATAGGATTTATTCATTCATATGCACTTTTGATGCCCAGCAAGGGAGAAGCACTGAGGAATACAGATGTGGAAAACAAAGACAAAAAATTTTGAAAGGCAAACAAATGAGTGGCCCAGATAGAGAGGTTGCAGAAGTAGTCATCAAGATGAGCGAGCATAAGAATCAGGTGGAGGTCATGTTAAACATGCAGGTTCCTGTGTCCCCCCAGAGACATTCTGTTGTGATAGGTCTGAGTTCTGGCAAGGGGCTCTAGAGATTTAACAACCTCCTCAGGAGATTCTGATGCATGCGGTCCATGAAGCAGATTTTGAGAATACCAACTTATGGCTTAGTGGGGAAGATAGAAAAGAAAACTAATGATTAATTTTGTATTAATTTTAGATCTCTAAAACAGGCCTGCAATGGTTTGTTAGGATGGTGTTCACAAGTTGTGAGGAAGTAGGAAACCAATTAGATGCTGAGATCAAAAGAGTACCACAACTGTATAATGGTGTGTTCTTCCCTTACTGCCCAGATTTTCTGTTCTTCCCATAAGTGACTAATCCTAGACCTCTTTCAAGAGTTGGCATATTTGTTAGTTGGGTTCTATGTGTGGAAAAGAAAAAAAAAATGCAATGGTTTATACAAGATAGACATTTATTTTTCTTACTTAAAAATGGGTCCAACCAGGGCTGGGATGGTTGCTCCACAAAGGTGCTGGGGATCTGCCAAGAGTCTTTCTGCTCACTGTTCTATCATCCCCAGGGTGTGGCTCTCTTAACCTCACTGTCCACCATGGCAACTATAGCACCACCAGTCACAGCACCTTTCCAGGCAGCAAGATAGAGACAAGAAAGGGCAAAGGAAGAAGCAGCTGTCTTTTACGGAGGCTTCCTGAAGGTTTCCATGCCTTTCTGTTTAAATCTCATTGGCTGAAACTTAGTAATATTGGCTCATCTAGCTGCAAGGAGGTGCAGAAATTTGTTATTTCTTAGGCAACCACATGCCAAGATAAAAATCAGTGTTTTGATTACTGAGGAATAAGGAGAGAGTGAATACTGAGGCAGGCAGCCAGCAAACTCAGGCCCCGGGGGTTTCACTGTGCCTGGGCCTGGGCCACAATGGCTCCAGCCACTACCTGATGTCAAAGCACCATGAGAACTGGCTCAGCAGAGAAAAGCTGGTGGGGCTCATGGGCAACTAACTGGTGGAAGACTAGCACAGGGACTGCCAGACACAGATTTTCTAATGCGGTGTCTAAGTGCCTTAGGAGCTCTGTCTTCTAAAGTTCATTTCCCTCACAATACCTGTATCTGCAAAAGACAGCGAGAGATGACGCTTTTGAACAGGGTTCAAATCCCAGGTTTGAGGCTAAATCTGTGACCGTTGGTTGGTAACTTGGCTGCTAAAGGATTTTGTTTAGCAGAAGATGGAAAATGATTTAGCTACCTTCCCCATTGGGTTGTTTTGTTCATCAAATGATGTATTTGAGGTGTTTTTAAACTTTGCGGTGACATTCATATGTAAATTCCTTTGAAAAAAATTCATCAAGTATATGTTAAGGATTAACGAAAGTATTTGAATTATTTAAATCTGATTCATAACCCTAAATCTTTAATTTAAAATTTTCTATTAGCAGGTGATATGAATAATTAACATTTCTCATTTAATCTGAGGGAAATTTCTCCCACTGAATTTTTAATAAAGCTTCCAAATTATGAATATCTCAGCTATTGCCTCCAGTTCTTTCTGATTCATATGGCTCATCAGCACTAGAAATCATCTCTCTCAAAATCGATCATCTTGTCATTTCTTCTTTATATCAGATTCAGGTATCTTTCTTTAGTGACACCCCTTCCTTTTATAAGTAAATTTTAGGTGCACCTGAACAGGGGTGGGGAAAACACACACAACCACGGTGACTGGTCTCACTTTAATGGGTGAAGATTGATGACCAGGGCACCCTTTAATGCCGTCTCTGCCCTTCATTCCTCCAGATGACTATTCGCACCCTCTGTCTCATCAAACTTCCGGTAGCTCCTCACACTAAGCTCATTATCTGGATCTTGCTCTCCAAATAACTAAGAAAATAGAAGCGACCAGATGAGAACTCGCTCTGATCTGCACACCTGTCCATACCCACGTACCCCACCTTCTCTCCTGTTACAAGGGACACCTGTGTTCCTAGCCAAGGCCAACCCCCCACTTGTCCACTATCCCCCATACCCTCTTACCTACTCAAGCACTTTGTTCTAGAAATTCTTCTCTCTCTTTCCTGTATTGTCAAAAGTTCCCCCAAACCCATGGATCCTATCCATATACAAACATGCTCTTCTTTCTCACCTTAAATACAAAAACCAAAAACCAAAAATCCCTTTCTTGACCTCACTTCCTTTCCAAGTACTACCCTATTTTTCTCCTTTTCTTTGAAACTAAGCTTCTTGAAAGAGGTTTTAGTACTCAAGGTCTCCAATTGCTGCCTCTCGAACCCACTGAAATCAGGCATTCATGGACACCATTCCATCAAATCTGCCCTTGTCTAGGTCACCGGCATCTTGTACCCGGCTAAATCCAATGGCAATTCCCAGTCCCGTCCTGAAGTAACTTACCAGCAGCACGTGATGCTTGTTACTCTCTGCTCCTGAAGTCCTGTGTCCAGCCGGCTTGTGGGATTCCACACACCGTCTTCCCACCTGCATCACCCATCTCGTCCCCGGCTCACTCCAAGTCAGCGACACTGGCCCCCTTGCAGTTCCTGGAGCAAGCCAGGAGCGATCTCGTCTCAGGGCTTTTTTTTTGGTAGCTGGACAGTAACGGGATCAAACCCCAGACCTTGATGTTATCAGTACCACAATCTAAGTAACTAAGCTGACCACCAACCCTCAGGGCTTTTTAACCAGTGTCTTTTTCCAGGATGCTTTTCCCTAGATATTTATGTAGCTTTTGCCCTCCCTTCCTTTATTTCTCCCAACTTTACTGCCTTTATTTTTCTCCGTAACACTTGTCATTATCTCATCTACCATATGTTATTATCTACTTTGCCCACAGTAAGCTCTACAAGGCAGGAATTTTTGTCTTTTTCATTCACAATTCTGTCCCAGTGCCTAAAATAGTGCCTGCCACATAGTAGCTGCTCAATATATGTTAAATAAACAGTAATAAACCCTTTATTATAGAAAACATTTTGGGAAATATGTTTTTGTGTAGCTGACATTTCATCTAGTATTAATAAGTTCATGTATAGTTGTGTATCACCAGACTTTAAAGAACAATTGGAGGTGGTCTGAATGCCCAGACTGGAAGTGTGTCTCTATTTATTTTAGTTGAGAGCTTGGTTTATGCCAGATATTTTATACAAATTCTATCTCACTTAATCCTCCTGAAAACACTTTAAAGAAGAAACTACACTCATTTTACAGAAGAAACAGAGGCATTAGGAAAATCATAAATTGCTCAAGAACTCCAGCTGGCAGGTAACAGGGCCGGCATTTGGACACAGGTAGTCTGACTGAAAACTCCACATTCCACACACCGTTCACATTAGTCATGGCCAAGTAAGACGGCTCAGAACTAGCTCAGCAACTGCATTCTCATTATTTATCTTAGAATAGTTCCAATGCATATACACATAGTTATAAAATAATCTTATACGAATTGAAACTCAGAGTTCAGAATTCTGCTGACATTTAAGCCCTTATGTATGCAAGATTCTCGGCTGGGCTCCGTATTTGTTCAGCAAGGTTGGGGATGCATTAGTGTTCTTGCCTTGTGCTTAAAAGTCTCCCCTCATCCAAATTGTGCTCATCTATCAAGGGCCAGCACAAATATCACCCTCTCTATTAAGCCAAAACCATGAACCATGAGACTAATTTATAGCTCTCTTGTGGCTCCTACCTAACACTGATTTGATTTATGGGGGTTTGTGTACGTATCACTTCTCCCATGTAAACTGTAAACCAGTGAGCAGGGACCAGGCCACAGCACTGTGCACAGGAGCCCAACTTGTGCTTAAAGAACGAACCCTGGACCCATGTTGTCGCCTTCATTTACCTTTCATTCGTTCAATAACTATCAAGCACTGGCCCTGGCCGGTGCCCTATCCTAAGCATGGGTGATATAGTAGTGGACAAGAAAGACCAAAGTACTCTCCAAATAGAGCCCCGTTCTAGTGGTGGAGACAGACAGTGAAAACATACACAGTGAGAAATGCTTCATAGACTTAGAAGAGAGATGTGAGAGGACCTAGTGGCTCCTTTGAACTGGGCATTGAATGAAGTCCTCCCCTGAATGACATTTGAATGGCATCAGGATGAGAAGGAAGCAACTTCTTCAAGAACTTGAGGCAGAGAGCTCCAGAAGGAAACAGTGAGTGCACAGACCAGGATGAGATGAGCCTGGAGAGCTCCAGAAGCAGAAGGGGCCCAATGTGGCCAAAACTGAGCAAGCAAAGGAAAGCAGGAGAAGAGGCAGATACTCAAGAAATGGGATGTATTTTCAAAAAATAAATTTAACTCTGGAGAATACAGCACATACCATCACTTAGTGAGAAAGAGTTATGTCATTGTTTTAAAGACAGGTTCATTTCTGCTGCATTATGCTTTAGAATCTATATTATGTTAATTATACGATTGTACATTATCTAACAAGCCAAGACGCCATCAATAATTACAGAGCAATGAAACATTTTCTGGTCCCAGAATATCCTTGGTATATTTCCAAGTGGCACATGTGCCAAATACTGCTCCATATTGTCACTTCAGATTTCTTTTTTTAAAAAATTTTTATTGAATCAAAATTGACTATACATATTTTTGGGGTTCAACATTGAGATATGTTGATCAAATCAGTATTACTAGCATACATATTTTTACAAATTGTAATTATTCTTTATGCCCCTTGTCTGATCTCTCCCCTTCCACCATTCCCTCCCTCCTCCCCCTCTAATTACCCTAGATTTCTTCTCTCCTTCTGAAAGAATAATGGTTACTCTGTTGATTTTTTGCCTAGATGATCTGTCCAGTGCTGAGAGGTGTGATCGGGTCCCCCAATATTATCATAGAGCAGATGCTTCTTCTGTCACTCTGAAATGGGCTTTGTGGAGAGAGACATCCTCTTCTTTTCTTTATCTCTGCTGGTAACTCTCCTTGTGTCAATGTACTCCAGTGGCTGGTGGACCATCTGCATGGCAATTGTGGCATCTAGACACTTTTGTGGCAGCCATGGCTATTGTGGTGGCTGTGGTGGGCCACCCACATGGAGGTGATGTTTTTGGCATGCTCCTTGGAGCTGGCAGTGTGCCTGGTTGTGGGGAGTGTCTGGTCCCCAGATCCAAGCCCTGGGGCCCTGGGCAGGCCCCAAGGTGCTGGAGCAGTGTACCTGGTTGTGGGAGGGGTTTCCAGTCCCTGGATCCATGTCTGGGGCAGGGCCCTGAGGTGCTGCTGGTGTGCCTGGTTGTGGGAGAGGGGCCTGGTCCCCTTCTCCATGCCTCAGGTCCCTTGGCAGACCCCAAGGCACTGGTTGTGTGCCTGGGCTGGAACTAATTTTTTATCCTTTGCTTACTTCTAACATGGGGGAACTTCCTGTGGGAACCAGTACTTGAGCTGTGTGGTTGAGCTAAATTGCTGCTTTGCTGCTATCTCCCTAGGAAAGGCTTTCTGTGCAGCTCAGGGCTTAATGGCTGACCTTATAGGTACTTCCAGTTCTCCAGAGACTTGGTGCACCCGTGTTGTGTAGAAACTCGGATCTGGGCCTGAGTTTTTTCATCAAACTGCACCCATGCAATTCTGCATTCCCAACCAGTCTCCTCTGAGTGGTCCTGTGCTGATTGGGGGGTGGGATGGCTATCCTTGCTGTGTCCCAGTTTTCTCCCGGTGGGCCCATCTCCCCCACTGCCCATGCTCCAAACACTCCCCATGGGACAGGCCCTACGCTGGTCCCTTGTGATGACTCACCAACATCTGACTGGCTTCCTTTTTTTAGCTGTTCTGGCTCCTCCCTCATGCATGGGTCCATGGGACTAATAAGTGGTCTTGCTGTCCTGGGGGCCACTGAGGTCCTCTTCTCCTCTGCCGCCTCCAAGCAACTCCATCTGAAGGGCACAGTGGCGGCTTCTGCTGGCTCCTGCTCCATGCACTCAGCAGCTCGAGCCATAAAGCAGCCATGGCCCTAAATGCTCCAAGCAGTTTTTTCTTTCTCTCATCATGGTTTCTCCCACCTTCATGAACTCCGTAGGTCTCTCCTCCTCTTCCCCTGAGCTCTAGCAGCCCCAGCTTAGCTGATGTTACATTTTTATAGTTGTAAATTGGTTGATTTGTGGGAGAGAGTGATGCTGGGGACTGTCTATTCTGCCATCTTTCCAAGCTACTCCACTTCAGATTTCTTAACTGTAGGGAGTGCTGACAATAGTTGAAATTAATTTATTAATGCAAAATTTCTTTTATTGTGCAGATTATCTGAGTATGATAAATGACTTAGAAAAATGCTGCTCATAATGTTGCCTGCAACAGTGCTTATGTGTGAACTATTTGTTACCTGTCTGCTGTGAAATAACTACAGAAATTGAGAATAAGCAGTGAGAAACTTTCAGAACAATTTTATACCTCCATGTGATCCAAGCAAGTGACTGATGTTAGCAAATGTGGTTTTCAATTTAGTTTTTGTGTAGAATTGTGTTCTGATGACAATGATAGAACTATTTCGGAGTGGTTATTAATTATTAATTAAGAGCTTGGACTGTTTCCTTCATCAGGAAAGTCTTGCTATGAAAAAAACATGTCAGCTTAACTAAGCAAAGTTCTTATGATATAAGAAATATGAATTATATAGAGGCTAATGTGTTAAATTCAAGATTATTCTCTATTATTTTATAATATGGAAGCTAATCACAAACAACTGTTTATGCATACTGAGATATGGCGGCTACTGATGGGAAAAACCTGTTAAACTGTAGAGTAAACTTTTGGTGTTTCTGCAAGATAAAGAACCAGTTTCCCCACTCTTAGGGACATAAAAAAAGACATCCGTACTTTCTTATTGTCCGATATCTTCATACTTTTAATAATCTTAATACTCCATGCAAGGAAGGAAAACAATATTGATTTTTAGTGACAGAAACAAATGAAAGGAAAAAAAATAGAAGTTAGAAACTTGGAATAACATTGTTTCTATTAATTCTTATGGCAGTAACTTAATACCATCAATCAAGTGGTGGTGATGAACAGGTATTTCACATCTGTGAAAAGTTATCACCAATTTATGAATTTGATACATTTTGAATTATATTTTCCACATAGGAGAAATTCTTTGATCTAGAATCTGTTTTTTTCATCCAAAGACGATATAAATTTACTTAAAATTTGTTTAAAAAATTGCGAAAACTGGCTACCAATGAAGGATTGAAGATAAATTATTTTGGATAATTGTTTTTGTTTTTTTTTTTTAATTTTATTTTGTCGATATACATTGTGGCTGATTATTGCTCCCCATCACCAAAACCTCCCTTCCTTCTCCCTCCCCGCCTCCCCCCCAACAATGTCCTTTCTGTTTGCTTGTCCTATCAACTTCAAGGAATTGTAGTTGTTATATCTTCTCCCCCCCCCAGTTGTGTGTGTGTGTGTGTGTGTGTGTGTGTGTGTGTGTGTGTGTGTGTGTGTGAATTTATATATTAATTTTTAGATCCCACCAACAAGTGAGAACATGTGGTATTTCTCTTTCTGTGCCTGACTTGTTTCACTTAATATAATTCTCTCAAGGTCCATCCATGTTGTTGCAAATGGCAGTATTTCATTCGTTTTTATAGCTGAGTAGTATTCCATTGTGTAGATGTACCACATTTTCCGTATCCACTCATCTGATGATGGACATTTGGGCTGGTTCCAACTTTTGGCTATTGTAAAGAGTGCTGCGATGAACATTGGGGAACAGGTATACCTTCGACTTGATGATTTCCATTCCTCTGGGTATATTCCCAACAGTGGGATAGCTGGGTCGTATGGTAGATCTATCTGCAGTTGTTTGAGGAACCTCCATACCATTTTCCATAGAGGCTGCACCATTTTGCAGTCCCACCAACAATGTATGAGAGTTCCTTTTTCTCCGCAACCTTGCCAGCATTTATCGTTCAGAGTCTTTTGGATTTTAGCCATCCTAACTGGGGTTAGATGGTATCTCAGTGTGGTTTTGATTTGCATTTCCCGGATGCTGAGTGATGTCGAGCATTTTTTCATATGTCTGTTGGCCATTTGTATATCTTCCTTAGAGAAATGCCTACTCAGCTCCTTTGCCCATTTTTTAATCGGGTTGCTTGTTTTCTTCTTGTAAAGTTGTTTGAGTTCCCTATATATTCTGGATATTAATCCTTTGTCAGATGTATATTTTGCAAATATTTTCTCCCACTCTGTTGGTTGTCTTTTAACTCTGTTAATTGTTTCTTTTGCTGTGCAGAAGCTTTTTAGTTTGATATAATCCCATTTGTTTATTTTTCCTTTGGTTGCCCGTGCTTTTGGGGTCATATTCATGAAGTCTGTGTCCAGTCCTATTTCCTGAAGTGTTTCTCCTATGTTTTCTTTAAGAAGTTTTATTGTTTCAGGGTGTATATTTAAATCCTTAATCCATTTTGAGTTGATTTTAGTATACGGTGAGAGGTATGGATCTAGTTTCATTCTCCTGCATATGGATATTGGATAATTGTTAATAAATTCCTTGAGCTTGCTAAAATTACTCTAATGTCTCTTTTCTATTTCTGTCAGTACATCCTTATGACACTGTTTTCTCTATGCTATGGTTTGAAGGTGTTCCCCAAAAGTTCATGCGTTGGAAACTTGGTCCCCAACATAAGAGGACCCAACATCACCTTTAAGAGGTGATTGGGTTACGGGGCTCCACCCTCATGAATGGATTGATGCCATTGTCACAGGAGTGGCTTTGTTATAAAAACAAGCTTGCTCTTGCCCTACCACCTATCTGCTATGGGATGACCCTTGCCAGATGCCAGTGCCATGTTCTTGGACTTCCCAGCCTCCAGAACTGTTAGCCAAATAAACTTCATTTCTCCATAAATTATCCAGTCTGTGGTATTCCGTTATAGCAACAGAGAATGGACTAAGGCACTCTGCTATGAGTGTTATTAAAACAAAATGTAGAACCAATGTAGACTTATCCTCTGTAAGTAGTGCTATTTCCAACCAACTCATATTAGCTAAATTAACAAGCAAGAAGCAAGCTCGTATTTCACATTAAACACTTTGAATACCAATATGCACATAGATATTTGTTCAAAATGTTTGTTCATTTGCATACTGATGTTTAACATGAAAAATCATTATTTCCTTCATAAATTTTTGGGCTATAACTGCAGAACAAAAATTATAATCAAATAGTCACTCTTCATATTAAATGGCTGTATGCATACTTACAATGAACGACATGTTCGATTTTATGGTTCTTTTCTTTTTTCCCATATTATGGCTTTTTGACTATATTTATTTAAATATAATTTATGTCTGTTGACTCTATTAATAAAAAATGGGGCTTTTATTTTGTTTACATTTTTAATTTCATTTTTCTCATACTTCACTTTTATTGAATTTCCAAAGGTTTCTGTTTGTGACAAATTAGAAAGAAAAATTAACAAAGAAAACACTTGTTCTACACCACCACATGTTTTCTGAGAAGCAGTGGCTTAGAGGGCACTCTATATGTTGTTGTAAATTTAACTAAACATGACCTACGTCTTGGTTGATTGACTAAAATCTTTTTTATTTCTGAACCAATTCCATAGGCTTCCAGAGTGAGTAAACACTACATATTAGAAAAAGCAACTTAAATAAAAAATGAAAAGTTATTTGCTCTAAAGATATTTTTATAGCTAATGAGTCAGTACGTAGAAACTACAGAAAAGTGGTTCCTTGAACTTGGGGTTTAGAAATGTTTCTTCTCAGACCATAGATTACTTCTGCCTGTTTTTGACCTTCATGTGAATGGAACCGTACAGTTTCTTTTCTTTTGGGTTTAGCTTCTTTCAGCGAGCATTGTGGCTGTGAGGTTCACCCAATTGTTGTTTATAGCAGTAGTTTATTCTTTTTCATTGCTCTTTATTATCCCATTGTGTGACTATATCACCATTTATTTACCCATTCTACTGCTGACGGGCATCTGTCTTTGCAGGCTATTACAGATCGTGCTTTTATAAGCATTCTTGCACATATGTCTTTTGGTGCACATAACATTCATTTCTTACAGGTATTTTCCCAGGAGTGGAATCCCTGGGTCATTGGATGTTTAAGTTTAGCTTAATAGATACTGCCAAGGAGTTTTCCAAAGCACTGTGCCGATTTACAGTCCCACTAGTAATACACATGAGAGTCTCAGGTACTCTATCGCCTCTCAAATATTTGATATTGACAGTCTTTTAATATTAGCCATCCTAGTAGGAGCATAATGGTATCTCACTGTGCAAATTCCTGGTGATAACTTACAACCAAAATATTCAGTAATCTGTTTGTTACTGGTCTGCATTATGCAAAGCACTGAAATTTTTGGTTTTTTTGCGGGGGGGGGGGGGTGTGCTTAAAACAATAAACGTTTACTATCTCACAGTTTCTCTGAGTCAGGGATTTGGGAGTGGCTTAACTGGGTGGTTCTGGCTCAGGGTCCCTGTTGTTGTGGTCAGGATATCAGCAGGGGCTACAGTCGTCTGCAGGCTTGACTGAGATTGCAGGATCCTCTCCCGAGAAGACTAATTCACATGGTTGTTGGCTGGGGCCTCAGTTTCCTACCACATGTGCCTTTCCAAGGCTTCTTTAGAGTCTTCATGACATGGCAGTTGGCTTCCCCTAGAACAAGTGCTCCAAGAGAGCAAACAGGAGGTCACAGTGCCTTTTATGACATAGCCCTTGAAATTGTACAGTCACTTCCACTTTATTCTATCCATGAGAAACAACTTACTAAGTCTTACCCATACTCAGGGATGGGAGTGAAATTCCACCTCTTGAAGATAGAATAACAGAGTTTGTGGGCCAATAAATTTTATGCTGTTGACGCTAATAAAAATTTGGACTTGTATTTTTTTATTTTAATTTTTATATTTTATATCTACACATTTAATTTTATATTTTAATTTGTATGTCAACTAATTCTCTCTGTCTTTTTTTTTTTTTTTTGTACTTTGTGATGGTATCAGTCTGTAATCCATTGGAAATTTTTTTAAAGTCTCTTCATCACAGATAGTCTGAGAGGCACTGAAATATAAAATCATCCCACAAGGCAGCAGAAAGAATGAGGCCTAGGCCAGGAAACTGGGTGGAAAATAAAACGTATTTTAAAACGGAATTTGTTCACCCTGGGGATGGGGTAGATCGCCCAGGGAAGCGGAGGGAAAGGGAGCTTGCTGTTTGTTGGCAGTGCCCTCCGTCCTTATGCAAGCCCTGGCCTTGGGAGGGAGCCTTTCATCAACAGGCCCAGGCAAATCGAGGCTCGTATCAGACAGTTTTGCTTAAGGCTTTGAAACCTTCAGCTTATGTTATGATTCCATACTTAGCACTACTGTCTGATGACTTAGCGTCCCATCGGGCTGTGCCGACTGGGCTGCTAAAACAAAATACCGTAGACTGGTTGGCTTACAAAAACAGCAATTTATTCTCCACCGTTCTGGAGGCTGGAAGTCCAAGATCAAGGTGCCAGCAGATGTGCTGTCTGGTGAGCCCCACTCTCTGGTTCATAGATGGCACCTTCTCACTGTGCACTCACAGGATGGAAGAGGTGAACGAGCTCCCTCGAGCCTCTTTGAAAGGGCACTAATCACATTCATGAGGCCCAGCCCTCATGACCCAATCACCTCCTAAAGACCCCACCTCCTAATACCATTGCTCTGGGATTAAGTTTTAACATATGAATTTGGGTGGGAAACAAACAGATCGTAGTATATATGGAACATTCTGATGCCTGTGGCAGTCTTCTCACTGTAAATTAATAAATTGGCACTTTCACTTGTATATCCCTAGGCCTGAGGAAAAGCCCATGCATCTGCTCTTCTGGTGGCTACTGAATCAGGTCTGGAGCCTGCAAGGTTGAGCTCCACCCTCCAGATTGTGGTAAAGGCACCAGGTAGCTGCCACCCTCTCAGAGGCCACCTTCCCTTTTTCCTTGGTGGCAAGACCTTGACTTTGCCATGGGTTGCAGGAACATTGTGTATTTAAAATTCCCACAATTTCAATGAGCCAACGGCTGGGTTAATACAAAACAAAGACCTTTTTATATTCATCTATTGTTTAAATAAATTCAGTTATCTCAACTGTGTGCAAGAGGAAGACCCTACACCAAAGAACTTCAGAGGAGTTTGTCTAATATCTTGATACCTAGTTATTCACCAGAAGTGGAGGCTGCCCTTCTCCTGTTAGAGAGTTACTGCCTAAAAGTCATTCTTCCTCCCTTGAATATAGGGAATTGTCGAGAACCAAATGAAGTCAAAGTATTGGCTTTAATGCCTGCGTGAGTCTCAATATCCTCAAATGCAGGCAAAGCTGTGCTGGAGAAAAATTGCTCCTTAAGCCCAAATGGAAGCCTCCCAATGCCTAGATTTAGGAACCCAGCTGTAGGAGCTTGTCCGGGGTCTGTGGTGGAGGACCTAAGTGCATTCATCCAAGCCAGTCATGGGCAAACCTCACACATACCTTGTCACTAGCAAGACAGAGAGGGAAAAAGAATGGCAGGCTTTCTTTCGCCACCAACCCTGCCTGAGAGGCCATGCCTGGTCTCTGTGATGTGGACAAAGAAAGCTCAGGGTGGAGCGGTTGAGCAAGAGGAGCCCACTGAGCCTGAGCTCAGGCAGGTCAAGTCCATGGTACCCTCACCAAGGAGTCAGTGGTGGCTCGGGCATGTCAAGGTCTCACCAGTGCCACTCGCTGTTCCTCCCATGGAGAGAAGAAGACATTGGGGGGTAGAAGAGAAAGAAACAGAAGTTCACTACCAGCTCTCTAAGGGGGCAGAGTGTCGGTGGAAATTTACTGATATATGGGCTAAGACAGGTACTTGGGGACAGAAAGGTTTTCTCTCAAAATGATGATTCTTTTCCAGGAGAGTCTTATGACTGACCATGTTTGGCTCCAGCAGCCACATCCATACAATGGGACCTTTCCATCCACCCTCCCCCAACTCCTCCCTACCCCAACGCTTCCCACACTTCACCCTTTCCATGGTCAGTTGGACCATGGGTAGGCCAGGCTTTTCCAGGCTTTGAAATTAGGACCAAAAAAAGTCCAATCTTAGTCTAGCTGATCTTTTGAACCAAGGGGATTTAAATTTGAACACATCTTTCTGCCATATGAAGTCAGAAGCAGATAAATGTGGGCTGCAAACAGATGTGTATAAAGAAACAAAGATGGAGAACATCTTCTTGCAAAATGTTCCAAATCTGTGGTGTTCCTTCTTCTGTCAGTGAGCTGTGCAATCCTGGATGGCTCCTGCACATTTCAGTTGTCAAAACAAACACCTGCACCATTCAGTACAGTACCTACTAGCCACATATGGCTACTGAGCATCTGAAATGTTGCTAGAATGAATTGAGCTGTGCTGTAAGTATAAAATGCACAGTGGATTTCAAAGACTTAATATGATAAAAAAGAATGTAAAATACCTTGTTAATAATTATTATATTATTATATTTTGAAATAATAATTGGAGTTATATAATTTGGATAACATATCAGGTTATATAAAATATATCATTAAGATTAATTTCAACTGCTTTTTTCTAATGTGACTATTAGAAAATTTAAAATATATATGTGGCCCCCATTATATTTCTATTGGACAGTGCTAAACTTGAGGAGAAAGGCTATGCATCTTAGCTAATTTAGCTAATAAAAGTATGTTTGCTCGGGAGTATTTGCTACTCTAGGGTCATGTGGAAGAACAGGAATCAAAATATATATATATATATTTTTTGTCTTTTTCGTGACCGGCACTCAGCCAGTGAGTGCACCAGCCAGTCCTATATAGGATCCGAACCCACGGCGGGAGCGTCGCCGCGCTCCCAGTGCCACACTCCCCCGAGTGCGCCACAGGCTCAGCCCAAAATATTTTTAAAAAAGTGTTTGTGAAGTCTTTGCCCAGTCTACATCCTGAAGTGTTTCCTCTGTGTTTTCTTCTAGGAGTTTTGCAGTTTCAGGATTTATATTCATGTCTTTAACTCATTTTGAGTTGATGTGGGAATATGGCGAGAGGTTTGGGTCTAGTTTCATTCTTCTACACATTGATGTCCAGTTTTCCCAGCACCACTTATTGAAGAGGCAGTCTTTTCCCCAATGTATATTCATGGTGATTTTGTCAAAGATAAGTTAACTGTAAGTATGTGGATTGATTTCTATGTTCTCTATTCTGTTCCATTGGTCCATGTGTCTGTTTTTATGCCAGTACCATTCTGTTTTGATTACTAGCTTTGTAGTATAACTTGAAGGCAGGTAGTATAATGCCACCAGCTTAATTTTTTTGCTCAGGATTGCTTTGGCTATTTGGGGTCTTTTGTTGTTTCATATGAATGTTAGGATTGTTTATCCTATTTCTGTGAAGAATATCATTGGTATTTTGATGGGGATTGCATTGGATTGGTAGATTGCTTAGGGTAGTATGGACATTTTCACAATGTTAATTCTTCCAGTCGTGAGCATGGAATGTCCTTCTATTTTTTTGTCCTCCTCAATTTATTTCAGCAGTGATTTGGACTTCTCATTGTAGAGATCTTTCACTTCCACAATTATGCACAGGCAACAAAAGAAAAAATAAACAAATTGGATTATATCAAATAAAAAGCTTCTGGATGGCAAAGAAAACAATCAAGAGTGAAAAGACAACCTACAAAATGGGAGAAAATATTTTCAAACTATGCACCCAACAAGGGATTAATATCTGGAGTATACAAAGGACTCAAACAACTTAATAGTGAAAAAAACAAGTAACCCAATTGAAAAATGGACGAAGGAGCTGAATAGACATTTGTCAAAGGAAGACATACAAATGGCCAACAGATTCATGAAAAAATGCTCAACATCACTAAGCATCAGGAAGATGCAAATCAAAACCACATTAAGATATCATCTCACCCCAGTTAGACTGGCCATTATCAAAAAGACAGAGAATAACAAATGCTGGTGAGGATGTGGAGAAAGGGGAACCTTCCTACACTGTTGGTGGGACTGTAAATTGGTGCAGCCATTATGGAAAACAGTATGGAGTTTTCTGAAGCAACTACAGATAGAACTGCCATACAATCCAGCAATCCCTCTGCTGGGTATGTACGCAAAGGAATGGAAATTGTCATGTCAAAGAGATACCTGTGCTTCCATGTTCATCGCAGCTTTATTTACAATAGCCAAGACTTGGAACCAACCTAAATGTCTATCAATGGATGACTGGATAAGGAAAATATGGTATATATACACCACGGAGTACTACTCAGTCATGAAGAAGAATGGAATCCTGCCATTTGCAGCAACATGGATGAGCTTGGAGAAAATTTTGTTGAGTGAAGTAAGCCAGACAAGGAGAGAGAAATACTGCATGTCCTCACTCATAAGTGGGAGCTAAAAAATAAACAAATAAATAAAAAAGAAAGAATGAAAGACACAACAATCACAATAATTCACTGAACTTCAAAAGGAGAGAATAGAACTGTGATTACTAGAGGTGGGAAAGGGGGAGTGGGTGGGGAGATTGGCAAGAAATTGGTAAAGGGTCACAAAGAACGATTACGTTTTGTAATGATGAATATACTAATTATCCTGATTTAATCATCACATATTGCACACAGTTATTGATATCAACTCTGTACCCCACAATTATGTATAATCAATTATGTTTCAATTTTAAAAAGTGCATGTGTATTTATTAACACATTAAATAACAAATCAGAGGTGGACTGAAATTTGAAGTGGTGATAAGTGTAAGTGATATTTTGATATATCTATACAACTATAATGTGATATGAAATTATCTGTGAATTTCTATTAATGATAAAATTACAGATACTGCTAAAGCTACTGAGGTTTATTGCTTCATGAATAACTGAAGTAAATGCTAAAGTCCAGTTAGAGATTAGTGAAAATACATACGTAATATTTTCCCATCCAAATTCACAGAGAGTGTAACCAACTCTCTTGGTTTGCTGGGACTAAAGGATTTTCTGGGATGTGGGGCTGAATTTCAGTGATAATATGGGGAAATTTCCAGACAACCAGATCAAGTTGGTCAAACTATCACAGGTCCTCTGAATTCTAACCATATATCACTTAAGGATTCTCAGGCTAAGAACTCCCAGCCTGATAGAAGCCAATATATTTCTAAAGGGAATTCAAAAGAGGTGTCTTACTCCACTTGAGCTCCTATAACAAAGTGCCATAGGTTGAGTAGCTTATAAACAACAGAAATTTATTTCTCACAGTTCTGGAGGCTGGAAATCTGAGAACAGAGTGGTGGCAGCATGGTTGGTTCTGGTGAGGGCCCTCTTCGGGGTTGCAGACAGCTGACTTCTTGTTATGCTCTCACAGGGTAGAAAGACAGCTAGCTAGCTGTCTGGTCTCTTCTTATAAGGGCACTAATCCCATTCTTGAGGACCCCACTCTAAGACCTAATTACCTTCCAAATTCCTTACCTCCATATACCATTGCATTGGAGGTTAAGATTTCAACATATGAATGTTGTGGAGACATAAACCTTCAGTCCATTGCAAGAGGATATATGTATAATGAGATTATTCTTGGAATTAGAATTTTTTTCAAGTTAAAGAGATCCTCAGAGTAATGGAAGCCCAGAGAAAATCATGAATCATCAAAGTCCCCCAAGTAGTTTTTGACAGATTTGGAATTTGAATTCTAAATTTTGTTTGAAACATCTAAATTATGAATGGAAATGCTTAGCATTACTAATAGATACATTATTAACTTGAAGTAATTAGGTTTTATACTGGAAATGAGAGGACCAACTACTAGCATCCTTTCAAGTTAATGCCTGGAATATTCTAGGAAAACATCGTGGTAATAAAATGAAATTTCTTTTTAAAAATAATTAATTAATTAATTAATTAATTATTATTATTTTACATTCTAAGATGTTGCAGAACAGTTGGGGGCAGGGGGAGAAGAGAAGGGGGAGAAGAATAGGGTGGGAGGAGGAGGAAGGGGGTGTGGTCAAGGCCCATGGCACCCCCTCATTCCCACAGAGGAGCCCAGGGGGCTTCCGGCAGCAGCTTTGTTGTCACTGGGCTGGATGTGGACATTGGGGGCATGGCTGAGACCTCAGACCCCCAACCCCAGCTTGGGAGCCCCAGGCACTTCCATTTGTGGCTTGGTGGTCATGGCTGGGCTGGATACAGATGTTTGGGGGGGGTGTGGCTGAGGCCCTCAGCACCCCCTTACCTTGGCTTGGGAGCCTGGGAGGCTTCTGGCTGTGGCTTGGTTATTGCTGGGCTGGATGCAGATGTCGGGGGCTGTGGCTGAGGCCCCTGGCCCTTCCCCTACCCTGGCTTGGGAGCCCCAGAGCTTCTTGTCCTTCTAGGTTTTATAGGTGTTCTTTGGCGGTGTTAGACCTTTACTGGGTAATATCAGAACTTTGATCTGTGGGGTTTTTGTTTCTTCTTTCAGTTTTGTGTTGGATTATCAGCTGCTCCAACCACTTAAACTCTGCACTAGAACTAATTTGCTGTCCTTTTGTTACTTCCAAAATGGGGGAACTTTCTGTGGGAACCAGTACTTGAGCCCTGTAGTTGAGCTAAATTGCTGCTTTGTTGCTGATTCTCCGAGAAGGCTTTTTGTGCAGCTCAGGGTTTAATTGTTGACCTTATAAGCAGTTCTGGGTATTGTGAGATCCATTACACCTGGGTTGTGTGGAAACTCTGTCTGGGCCTGAGTCTTTTCAACAATCTGCATCCCCTGCAGTTCTGTATTCCTGACCAGTCTCCACTGAGTGGTCCTGTGCTGACTGGAGGGCAGATCAGCTGTCCTTGCTATGCCCCAATGTTCCCCCAGTGGGCCCGTCTCCACCACTGCCTGTGCTCCAAACACTTCCCATGGGACGGGCCATGTGCCAGTCCTTTGTGATGACTCACTGGCCTCTGAGTGGCTCCTTTTTTCAGTTGTCTGTGGTCCCTTGCACCTATGTGGGTCCACAGTAACCCTGTTAGTGGACTTGCTGGCCTGGAAGCCACCAAGGCCCTCTTCTCCTCTGCCGCCTCTAAGCAACTAAATAAGAGGAGCACAGCTGTAGCTTTTGTCAGCTCTTGATTCGTGTGCTCACTAGGGCCAGTCTTGAAGAGGCTGGGACTCAAAATGGTCAGAGAAGTCCTTTCTTTCTCTCATCTTGGCTTTTCCTGCCTTCATGCACTCCGTAGGCTTCCTCCTCTTCCCCTGAGCTCTAGCAACCCCAACTCTGCAGTCATTGCCTTTTAATAGTTATAAATTGGTTGACTGTGGGAGAGGGTGATGCTGGGTACCATCTATTCCACCATCTTGATTGGAAGTTCCACATAAAATAAAATTTCATTGGAGGTTGGATTTCTCATAACTGCAGTGTACCAATTAGTGGCTTGATAAGTTGGATTTTTTTTTTCAAATCCTCCGTTTTTTTTTTTTTTTTTTTTTTTGTGACCGGTAAGGGGATCGTAACCCTTGGCTTGGTGTGGCCCACACTGCGCTCAGCCAGTGAGTGCACCGGCCATCCCTATATAGGATCCGAACCTGTGACCTCAGTGCTCCCAGTGCCGCTGAACTCCCAGCGCTGCGCTCTCCCGAGTGAGCCACAGGTTCGGCCCCAAATCCTCTGTTTTTAAATGCAGTATTTTAATAATTTATAATTTATTATTTGTATTCCACAGATTTATCACGGTTTTCACAAATAGAAAAAACTCAGCATTGGAAGGTATGGGTTCAGTTTTTGTTTCTGGCACCTATAGGCTATGTTACCTTAGGCAAATAAGTTAATATCTCTGAGTCTTGGTTCCCTCATCCCTAAAATGGGAATAATCTTTGTACAACTCAGTGTCATTAGAATCAGCCTGACAGATGTCACCAAGTAGTCTGACAAAGCCACGAGTGATTGCCAGAATTCAACTGGATGTCATTTTAATGTCTATATGAATTATGTGAACCTAGAAAGTATATGAATAAGTTAATGATACCCACAGAATTTTAAGTGCTTTGAATTTCAGCCAGAAGATATTGGAATATTAAAAACAAAAGTGAAAAATTTTACATGTGGCCAGTGTGGGTGAGGCTTGCAAACTTTGGGAGTAGATAAAACAATTAGCTGATATATAAACTGAATCCAGCCAAGTGGACCATGTAACATCTTCCCCTTGAAGCTGTGGAGTCACTAGCCCAGAACCTTCAAATAGGTTCAAGGTGTTCAGAAAAAAGAGAGAGAATGTCCTATCTGGGTCACCGACAGAAACCCAGTCAGCAGATGGGTTGGGTCATTTTATAACCTCAAGCAAGCAAAGAGAGGAACTTCAAATATTACACAAAAAGGTAACCACGCTCATCCTCCAACTTAGGAAGAACAACCGGGGTGTTTCTTAGTGGGTTAGCATCTCTCACCCCTGGGAAGGTTTAGAATTAAGAAGAGAATTGCCCAAGAGAATGAAGCACTTCATGTTAACATTTTAATGTGGAAGAATCGATACACATTTGCAACGAAGGCAGGGATACCACCCTTCTCCACCTCTGTCTCTTCTGGTCAGAGACATTTCCCAAAGGTTGAGAGCTTTGGCAACACATTTGAATAAGCATGGGATTTAACGCTGCTACCATCTTTTTACAGATCCGTAGTAAGTTCTCTGATCTTTCTAATCCTCAGTTTTCTCATCTGTATATTATCCAGCTGACAGCATTGTCATAAGGATTAGAGAACACATATAGAATGTTGTCACAGAATAAGTGCTTAATAAGCAGTAGCTACTCTAGTTATCTATTGCTAAGTAGCAAACCACTCCAAAAGTTCATGGTGCAAAGCAGCAACCTTTTTTTTATACTCATGGATTCTGTGAATCAGGAATTCAAAAATGGCACAGCAAGCACAACTCTTGTCCATGATGTTGAGGGTCTCGGTTGGAGTGACTTGAATGGCTGGGGGCTGGAAACCACTTCCAGGGTGGCTCCTTCACTCACACATCCTGTGCCTCAGGTGGGCTGGCTAAAGAAAGGGCTCAGCTAGGACAGTTGACTGGAGCACTTAAACACTCAGCCTCTCCATGTAGCTCGGGCTTCCTTATAGCATGACAATCTCAGGGTAGTCAAACTTCTTTCTGACAGCTGACTGCTGTTAGTTAATATCAAAAGCTACCTTGGAGTTGTAAAACATGGCCCCAAATTCTTGACACTCCTTTCATCAAGAAGTCTTTGAAGGAGGGAATGCATGAAGACTATAAAACCTCCCAAAGTCTGCCATTATTGCATGAATAAAGGAGGAGTAATAAAATAAAATGTCAGAATTCCTTGAGATGGGCAGTGTGTGAATTGGGGATTTGGAGGTTTTAGGTCTGAGTCCCTAATTGTTCTTGGCTCATAATGATTCTTGGGTAGGTCTGTTGCAACCATCTCTCTACCTCCTGCCATTGTGTCCTATAGTTTCTGCCTCCTGGGGCAGTTTCTGCCCTTGCTCTGGCCAAGATGACCATTGGCAAGCTGTACTCCTGCCCCAGCTGGCTCTCTCACTTCCTGATCCACAGACTTTGGCTACCACTTCGATTCCTTCTCTGTCTTCAGTCCAGGCTGTCTGTGTCTTCTGAGGCTATACTCATGGGAGGCCAGAAAGCACAGGCAAGCTGTAGAGATAGGTGTGCCCAAGCAGAGCACAGCGATGGGAGCACGGATTGCTCAGCATTTACTATGAGGTTAGCAAAAATAAAACTGTATATTTGCTTCTTACAACAAAAAATATCTTGAAGACACTGAAGACTACTTTCAAAATTGAGTGCTATCATTTTACACATGCACACTCACATCCATTTACATATAAGGGTACTTTAGGAAGGATGTCATTCACACTATTGTTTTCTTCTTTCTGGCAGATACCACTGGCTTACACCACCAGCTGGTTAACCATGAAAGGCCGTTTCTACCACGATCTATTAAAACATCCAATCAATCGCTTCAAAGGTTTAAGGTATTCCCCTCTCTGTCTACAGACCTCAGTGAGAGTAGAGGATAACGGGAATGTGGCCAAGGTCACGGACATGCCCCTGTTACCCTCAGCACTCCTGGCTCTGCCCAGTTCTTTTTCAGGTGACTGTGGTTTACCCAAAAGAAAAAGGAGACAGAGCGGGTGAGTCCGTGCAAACCACCATCACACCTGAGGATGAACTCAGCTCCTGTGTAACCAGCACTTTTCATCAGAGACTAATTTGCCAGTGGGGAGCCTAGAATTTGACAGAAACCTTTCCCCTTAGCTTGGCTTTTGTGTGTTCTCTTGGCATGTGTTGATTTTGCCTCTCAGCTTGTTAAGCACCTGCACTTTGAGCCTTCTTTTCTTACTTTGTAATTTTTATGACAATTATAATTGAGCTTCATAAACTCTAGTCCTTCAATTTTGTGGACTTTTGGATGTTGTCTCTCTGTTTGAAGTTAGGATTTTAGGAGCTTCAGCCACATAAATTTTTTACTTTAAGAGTTGTTTTGGAATTTCTCTGGAAACCACGCACTGAGTCAGAATGAAACCATTTTCGAAGATCTCCCTAAATTGGATATGGTAGGAGAGCTAATCCATGCAAGGGGCATACTTGAGGGACAAAGCTGATTGCTTTGCAGATAAGTATAGGAATTTGTTCTACTGAGTGGACTGTTCAGGTTGAGGACAAAAATGGAACTGCCTGAAGATTTTTAGACACTTTATATGTTGGCATAGGAATGGCATAGGAATGGCGGCTTGAGAGACAGGCAAAATAGAGCACAGAAACCTGCATGGGAGGACACAGAAAGAAGATAGGGGAGAGAGTACGGAGAGAGTTAATGGAGGAGCATGAGTAAGCTTAGCTGGAAAAGGTGTGATTCTCAATCTCCCCACAAAATCTTATCATTAGATTTTTTAACAAAACAACTTTTTTGTTTTAGAACAGTTTTAGGTTTACAAAAAAATTGTAAAAACAGTACGGAGAGTTCCCATATACTGTTCTCTATCCTATACCCAGTTTCCCCTATTATTAACATCTTACATAAGTACTGTATATTTGCCACAATTAATGAACCAATATTGACATTACTATTAACTAAAGTCCATACTTCATTTAGATTTCCTTAGCTCTGGGTGTGTTTTTCAAACCCAATGTCCCTTTTCTGTTCCAGAATCCCAAGTAGGATACCACATTATGTTTAATTGTACCTTTAGGCTCCTCTTGGCTACGACAGTTTCTTAGACTTTTCTTGTTTTTGATTATCTTGACAGTTTTGAGGAGTTCTGGTTGGGTATTTTGTGGAATGTTCCTCCATTGGGACTTGTCTAATGTTTTTCATGATTAGATTGAAGTTATGGGTTTGGGGAGAAAGATTACAAGGGTAAAGTGACATTCTTATCACATCATATCAAAGGTACAGACTAAAATGTCTTATTACATGACTTACCATGGTTGAAGCTAACCTCAATTACTTGTTTGCCAGTTTTTTCCATTGTAAAGTTATTTTTATCCCCCTTTCCAAACTGTCCTCCTTGAGATGAAGTCATGATGTGCAGTCCACACGTAAGGAGTGGGAAGCCGAGCTCCACCACCTTGAGGGTGGAGTATCTACGCAAATTATTTGGGATTCTGCACAGGAGGTTTTTCTTTTCTCCCCCATTTGTCTATTTATTCAATCATTCATTGATACCAATATAAGCCGATACTTATTGTATACTTTGGGTTAAAATCCACTGTTACTTTATTTGTTTTTGTTGCTCAAATTCTTCCAGATTTGGCCCTTGGGAGCTGTTTCAATTCGCTTCTGTGTTCATTTGACATACCCCCTAATTGTGTGTGTACATGTATGTGTGTGTATGTGTGCACATTTGTGTGTTTTTGTAATTTCTTACTTCCTGGCACTACAAGATACTCCAAGATCATTTTGTATATTTTCTGTCCCAGTCCTGGAATCAGCCATTTTTCCAAGGAGCCCTGATTCCTTTATTGGAGAGTGGTATTAGAAACCAAGATCTGGCTGCTAGGAGTGCTAATTGCTAGTGGGTTGTCACTGCTTTTAGGCCCTCTCAGCTAAGAGAGCAAGGAGGTATACATATGTACACTAACCTGTACACACACACACACACACATATATCACATTTATAAATATTTATGTATATATCATACATGTATAAATATTTCTGTCTATCTACTATTGTTTGAATGTTTATTTCCTCCAAAATTCATGTTGAAATTTAATAGTCATTGTAACAGTATTATGAGGTGGGACCTTTAAGATGTGATCAGGCCATAAGGGCTCCACCCTCATGGTGTAGTTACAAAGAGTAAGTTCAGCCCCCTCTTGCTGTCTCTCTGTCTCACCCTCTCATCTTCTGCCATGTGGTAATGCAGCAAGAAGGCCCTCACAAGGTACCAGCACCTTGATATTGGACTTCCCATTCTCCAGAACTGTGAGCCAATAAATTTCTGCTTATCATCAACTACCTAGTCACAGGCATTCTGTTGTAGCAGCACAAAATTGACCAAGACACCATCTATATCTATATTAATTTAAACATCAGTTTATACTTGATCTCTTGAACTTTAAACCATTACCACATGGATGATTCTAGCCTTCTCCCCTCGATTACCTGTACATTCCCACTCTAACAGTGAGAAACCATCCATTTACTAAATTATTCAACTTTAGTGTACATGTATAGTGGTGTCAGAATTGCTAACCTGTACCTCTGTGGGAAACAACTTTTTCAACCAGAGTGCAGTGCTTTTTGCAGTTTCTTTTGCCCTTAGTCTGCTCGCATCCAAAGTTACTTGGGCCAGCACCTTTCTCCCCCACCCACCCCCTGCAGTCAAATTGTTCTTTTATAATACAGTTAGATTGTTTTGTCACATTCTACATTCCATCCTAGGATCCCCCATTCTCCCAAACAATCTTTTTAAAATTTAGTCATTAAAGTTCACTCTTTGTGCTATAAAATTTTATGGGTTTTGCAAATGTACAGTGTCATGTATCCACCATAACAGTATTATACAGGATAGTTTCACTGCCCTAAAAAATCCCCGGCCTTTACCGATTCAACCCCCAACTCCCAACCCATGGAAACCATTGCACTTTCTATAGTAGTTTTAACTCTGCCTTTGAAATTAGATTTTTGGCCAGTAGTCACAGGGGAAAATGTGTTGAAATGCTGAATCTGGCCTCAAGATGGATGGGGAGAAAAACAGAAAGCAACCCTGGGAGTCCAGGGATACGTGGGCCACTGCCGTAGTAACCATGTTTGTGCTCAAAACCAGATTTGAACCCGCTTATTCCTGGATAGTCATTTTACTCCACATCAATTCAAAAAACTTTTATTGAATACCTGCCATGTGCTAGGTGCTTAGAAGACAATGAAGAATAAGACGGTGTTCCTGTCCTTTCAGAGCGTGCATTTTAAATTCATTTGTATGTGGCAAGAAGGTGAATGAAAGTATTTTGTTTCTTTACCCAATTACCATCTCCCACTGAAACTTCATGACTTGTTTTCTGCTTAGGACCGGGAGAGGTTAAGAAATATAAAAATAATTATAAACAAACAGGAACTCAAGACTGGGTTTGGTATTTAAAAAACATCTGCCTAAATACATGTCACTGTGAGGACTGGGCATGCCTGTGAAGCGCCCTTGACAGTCAGCCCTGGCCTGCCTCCCCTGTCAGGCTCTTCTGTACCCCCATAATACCTTCTCCTCTAACCAAAACTCCCCAGCCCCAAAGTCAAGCCATCAACAGGTAGAATACTTGTGTGGTGCCAGAGCTTTCCATGTTGGTTCTAGATCCCCACCAGCATGTGAAAATAGTCCCCTGAGATCAGTACCACAACCTCACAGTGCTCCTTACATACCAGGGTCCCCCTCGTGCTGTTTTTCCACTGCGGCTTGAAGGGATACCCAGGAAGTAGAAGAACAGAAGGAAACCCAGCCTGCTGCAGGGGAAACAAAGACCTTTGCCAGCGGTCAGCAGAGGGCCATAAACCCAGGCTGGTTTTCTAGTTCTCTCTGCAGATTCCCACACCCAGTCCTGCCTCTTGAACTCCTGACGGGCAAGGGCAAGTGTAGGCTATATCTCTGGGGGGGGTAGCTGGGGTTTCACCACAAAGGGAAACTGTTTAGCATTTCTAACTATGGGCACTCCATTGCCCGGAGAGAGAGGGCTCTCTCTCTAGCATTTTTTATTTTGTTTATTAATGGATAAAGACACCAGTGTCTGCCCAGTCCGCACACTCCAGTTTTAATAAATTCTGCAATCACTGGCCTCATGGGGATTTGTCTGAGCTCCACAAAGGTCAGCCCAGGTGGAACTAGACAACGGGTACTTTGTCTGTTCAATTGTGGATCGAACATTTACTTAGTGTAAGAGGTAAGGCTGGTGGGTGATACTAGAATGAATCAGACATAGACCCACCCCCCAGGAGCACAGTCTCTGGTAAGGGCTTCTAGGACATGCATGTGAGTGGCTGTACTTCAAGTTGTCCCTCAGGCAGGGCGGCAGCATAGCGTAGAGGTGAAGAGCATGGATTTGAAGTAGGGCTCTGCCTTTTAGCAGCAGTGTGACCCTGACAAGTTGTATTACCCATCTGTGCCTCAGTTTCCTTGTCGTAGGGACAATTACAGCACACTGTCGTAGGATTTTTGGGACTGTTAAATAAATTTAGCCATGTGAAGCCTTTGGAATGCAATTACTACACATAATTACTGGTGAGTGCTCGAAAAAATGTTTACAGTTATTATTATTAAGTATTTACTATGTACCAAGCGAAGTGCTTCACATTCATTATATAATTCAATGATTACACAACTTTATGAGGTAGATGTCATTATTACCACCAACTTACTGATGTACAAATAGAGACTTGAAGAGGCTAATTTGCCCAAAGGCACAGGAAGTGGCAGAGCCAGGCACTCTACTAACTCTACTAGGCCTTGCCCTCAACTATTCTGTACAATACAAGGTGTCCATGTTTCATGGAAACTAAAAGTCTTTGGTGCTGGCATTTCTAGCAGAAATTGTCATTGGAAGCTTCTCACACAACACTAACACAACTGTCATCTATGTTAAGAACAACTGTAAGACCCCACTGATTTTATAGAGCATTCTGACCACAGAGAGATTCAAATGTGAAAAATACATGTGTTTACATTTGATAAAATCGGTAAAATAGGGTAGTGTTGTATAACTTTTTCTGAGTACATTCTATGAGTCAGGTGTGGAAGTTCCTTGCATATTTTAACGCATTCAATTATAACAAACCTATAAGAGAAGAACTATTATTATCTTTATTTTCCAGATGAGGAAACAAAGGCAAATTGAAGTTAAATAACCTGCTTAGATCTCATAGGCAGCAGCAGGTTCAGAATCTGATCCCAAACTGTCTGGTTCCAAAGCCCACGTTCTTGACTCCCGTAACTTTATGGTTCAGCAACACAGGATTCAAGCACACAGCCATACAGAGAGCCTAGCAGATGGAGGGATTGACACAAAGTCCTAGAGGCCAAATGCTACAGGATGAGTCCAAAAAAAAAAACAGTGTTTCGGCCTGACAAAAGAGGTAACAGGAGAAAAATGAGAGAAAGGTAGGAATCCAAATGTCAAGTCAAGGGCTCTACACGGACTTGAGAGAAAGGTAAAGCCTGTAGACTTCAGTTTATATATATGTGTGTGTATTAGTGTGCACTATATGTATACATATCAACCCCTCTAACTATAGCAATATTCTCATAGGGGACTTGGTCCATTTCTTAGAGACACAGCTAAGAAAAACACGATGAATATTTATATTAATACATTTAATTCAACAGAGATGCCTGTTTGACAATCAGTGCATTATTCTGAATATTATCCTCATAGAGAGAAAAGGGGAAAACAGTCAACAAAACAGTTTGTTATATTTTCAGCTATCTTTGTGTGGAAATATTATAAGCATGATTTCTTATTGCAAATTTTGTATCTTCTTTTTCTTTTTCTTTTTTGGTCTTCTCCAAACATGATGTGTATTAATTACTTTTACTATCATAAAAGTGATGCTGTACTGAACATTTAACCTTTATGTAGATAGTTATATATTCTATCTTGTTTGCAATACTTTATAGGGCTCTCCAATTACATCATAATAAGTGCCTTATATATATTAACACAGCATCTTTCTTCTGAGGAGCTTTGACATCACCCATTTAGACCTCTTGGGAATCCTGGGAAATGATATTTTTGCCCAGCACTGAGAGCTGTACGGAGAAGACGGAAAGGCTGGCAGATTTTCATTCTGTTTGGTAGGCTGAAAAATGTGGCTCTGGGGATCAGCAGTAATTCATCATCCAGGGCTAAGCAGAGAGTACAGGAACTGGGCTGAGTCCCAAGAAGCTCTAACCTCTAGGTGAGTAAGCAGATGTCTAGACATGAAGTGGGGATGTCCATACCAGTGTAAAGTGATTACTCAGAAATGGCCAATCAACAGATACTGGACACATTTGCAGTGTAATGTGTGAACTTTCACAGGAAAAAGCTTGAAACTCAAATGCAAATGGGAAGAGTTGTTCAAAAATATTTTTCTGGCTTCTAGTACATGATTACATTTATTTGTTGGAAAATCCACCAATTTATTATGGTTAGGACAGTGCATGCAAAAATCCCCACTGTATCTAGCTTGAAATATACTGATACATCAGTATCTATGACAGAGATATCTTGTACTAAAAATTTTAAAGTTCCCTTATGATCTTAGCATTTTAAAAATTAGATACAAGCTTGATTTCTATTTATGACATAGCAAGGAAACTATTCATTCAAATGTTTTACTATAGTATTTTTTGTTTTATGGTTATATTTGTTATTCTCCAAATCCCTGGGAAATCTTTGTTCTACTGAGTTAAATAGCTTATATTAGAATTTACCGTGAAAAACTAGACTATAAGTGGGTAAAAATAGTTTCCACTTATAGTTTAATTTTAGAAGATAATATTCAAACATATTCATCTGATTCTGAACAGGTCTTTCACATATATTAAAATCGTTATTATTAACAATAGAAAAATATACAGATTAAAATTGTTATTTTTCTTATTTTGTAAAACTTAGAAGTGAGTCACTGCATTTCTAGCTTATAAAATGTATGGTACGATTATCGTGTATACAGATTTTGGTGGGAGCCTAGTTTTGTGCCTACTCTCAACTAATGCACATTTTTGGAGCACATAAGTATATTCTTAGTAATAACACTGAAAAGTGCTCACAACCAGGTATTGTAGAGAATTGCCAAGTGCAATTTTGAATCAGGTGTATTTTTTAAAATTTTGGTAGAGCGCATTCAGCAGCTCAGCATTTCCTCTGCATTATTGACTACGTTCTGTCTGACCTTGCTCCCAAGGGCCACTCTTATCAATGACACTGGAAAGGGTGGGGTTGATCGAGGGTATATGGATGATCCTATTCTACTAATATTATGGTATAGTCGTAGACACTAGGACCAAGAACTACCATACCATCAGAGGTACCAGAGGTACCAGAGGTCCTCTTGGTATATTCATTATATACGAATACTAAATTTTTAAAGATTGTGAATTCTTATAATGGTGAATTAAAGAAAAGAGCATCGGCACCTGGCAGGTACTGTGACATACCAAAGCCTATCTACCCTATAGTAACATTCTGTCATATTCACAGACAGAACGACACCACTACTAATCGGTCCTGATGTAGGCAGCATGTGCTGAGCAATGATTCTAAGTATGCTGTCATGGAGGTGGGGCAAACACAACCTCTGGCATATCCTATTCCTATCACTGACCCAAATATGTCATGTTTTGGATATTGACATTGCATGGGAGATTGAACACACTCCATATACCACGTTAGAACCATCCACTCATTATATGAGTCCACATTCCATGCACTGAAGTTCTCTTCTGACTATAGTTTCTTAGATTGTTGCTCAAAGCTGGTGACTCAAAAGCATTTTGAGTCTCAAGTAAGCAACTGTAGTCACAATCTATACTAAATATCTCTGACTGGGACTAGAACATTTAATATGAGGCTTTTTCCAAGATATAAAGCTTATTTACCAGTGAAATAAAATGTCTTCCAACTTTTTAGTGTTGACAAGAAGAAATAATAAGAACAATTTGTCCTGGAAGCTAGACAGACCATCACTCTAAGAGGTCATTCAAGTGATCGTATTGCAAGTACGTCACCATGGTTTCAGATGCGCTTCGAACACAAGGCACCTCCCACCACAGGACTAAACAGAAACTTACAGCAGAGGTTAGCTCTTGATGGCGGAGTACCCAAAGCGCTCCGATCTTAATCTTAATCTATTCAAGTAGTCTTAGCTACTAAGACCAACCACTTCCTACCTCCCTTGGAATTTACCATGCTAGGGCTATGGAAAAATAATCTTCCTCTATATAATTAGCTTACTCTTCTCCAACTTTGCATCTACACCCTTCTCCCTTCTTTTCCCACATGATATCTCCTCTGAAGGCTCCTTGGCTTTCTTTTCCCCATAGTCCACTCTCCTCTCTTTTAGACACTGAGGGTTGCTCATTGGGTATGTCCATTGAGCAGCCTGATTCTGCGACTGTTACAACAAAGTCAGATGCTGGGTTAGGAAGATGGCAGCTGGCCACACTTCCATCCAAGATGATCCGGTCTCTCACCAGGATGCAGAGCAGCATGAGGTGTCACTAGAGGGCATTTAACTATGTGGCACTGTTCACATTCTATGAGAGTCTTTTTCCCTACTTTACTGGAGGAACTGCTCCATCCTGAGTTTCAGTTAGAGCTTTTTGCACTGTGGGCACAGTCCCTACTGTTTGGGTCATGAGTCATGAAGCATGTGTCTTCCTTTGTGCAGCTTTGTCTCCTACATAGCATCAGAGAAGGCCAAAATCTGGATTACAATGTGAAAAAAAAAAAAAATCACTATCAACTGTGCTACCTTGCAATGTCATTCAGCAATTTATGTATTCAACAAATATTTACTGAGCACCATTTACTGTGCCAGCCACTAAGCCAGGCATTAGTGAGACAATAATGAGCAAAAATCTACGTCATCTCTGTTCTCAAAACACTTGCTGTCTACTCTATTGTGTTGGTTATTAATCAGATAATCATACAAATACCATACACATGTGGTAAGTGCTGTGTGGTTAGGAAAGCCTTCCCTGGTGAGTGATGACTGAAATGAAATGTGAAGGAAGAATGGAATTTGACTAGGTAATAGGAAAGGTAAAGGACAGCCCAGACTTTAGTAACTGCGTGTTCAAAGGCCCTGTGGTAAGAGAAGAGAAGGTGTGACCTGAGTGTGGTTGGTGGTTGGGAGATCAAAGTTCAAAGTGATGCTGGAGAGGCGAGCAGGGGCCAAATCATGCAGGGCCTTGCAGCCATGCTAAGGGTTTGGTATGTATCCTCAAAGCAATGAGCAGCCACTGAAGTGCTTTGGTGGAGGGAGAGGGCAGTAAAGCAATGTGATTTGGGTTTTTAAAATGATGACTGTGGTGGTAGTGTAGGGTAGAGGTAGGTGAGGGCTAAGACCATTGTAGTGAACCAGGTGAGAAATGAAGGTATCTCATACCATGCGGATGGATGTGGGCAGAAGAGGGTGAGTGACGGGTACATTGGAACTCAGTGATGATCTGAATATGGGATATTGGCAAATAGAGGGCTCAGGGATGGACAGTGAAAGCCGATTGGGAGGATCAATGTTATCTCCATGAATATCTCATGCTCACCTTTTCAGGTCCCATTGACGTTATGATTTTCTGATAGTCTGCTTTTGTCTTGAAAAGTCAGAGAACTGGGGTTTCCTAGAGACAGTTCAGTCTATAGTCAGGTGAACTGATGATCCTCGTATTGCAGACATTCAGACTTTAACGAGGGTGGTTCACTAGGAAGCCCAAATATATGGGTTGAATGGCGAACATTCCCTACAGAGACTGGTGGTTGGCCACGCATCGAACACCCTCACCCCATCCTCACTCTGGGGACTGATAAGTTTCCTCTGGTCCTCGTGGCCATGAGCTCCTTTCTGTCATTAAAGGTCCCTTTGTTTCTGAACTATGGTAAAGAAACGTAATCAAGCCAGTCATCTGTGTTTGAGACTTTCTCCAGTTAACTCTGTTTGTAGATTATATATCTAGATAGTTAATTCGTCACATTTCCTGTAAAATGCACCATCTCGTGTAGTTTTGTTTGTTTTCTGAGGAAGGGTAACCTTGGAGAAGGCACTGGGATGACAGATCCTCCATTTATTGTGGACTTTTTATCACCTCAGTCCAGCCCTGGGTTGTTAAAACAAAACTTTATTTTATGTTTGCTCCTTCTGGGGCCTCTGAAACTGGTATCTAACTTGGGGATAAGACAGACTTACCTGGGACCCTCATCAAACCTAGACCTGAGAAGACAAAACATGCTGTTGCTTTTTCCATATTCCTCCTTCCCCAGTCACATTCAACCACCAACAGAACTTCCAAACTCTTGGGGAATGCACTGTGCCCACCGGTAAGCACCAGGGCTGTGGGTCCTTCCACACCCTTTGGCACTAATTGACTCCCTGCAGTTGTAATGAACTGCTGGGCTCATATCAAACATTTACTGCACATTTACTATATGCCAGGGACTGTGCTGAGTGATATATATGCATTAATCATTTTTTATTGAGGTATAACATGTGGTATGGTGCATAAATACAGTACAGTATAAATCTCAATGAATTTTTATGTATGTATACACTTGGTAACCACCACCCAGATCATTACAGAGCTCATTTCCAACACCCAAAAAGTCCTCCCATTCTCATTTCCCAGGCAACATAATCACCTCCCTTGCAATAAACACCTTTCTAACCACTATCACCATAGTATAGTTTTGCCTGTTCTAGAACTTTATGTAACCAGAATCATACGATATGTCTCTGAGAGTCATCCATACTGTTGCATGTAGTGGTGGTTCATTCTTTTTTTAATTGCTGTGTAGTTTTCATTGCGTAACTATATCACAATCTATTCATCCATGCTCTTGTTCATAAATATTTGAGTTATTCCCAGTCTCAGGCTATTTTAAACAACGTTATTATAGCCGTTATCATATCTTTTTCTGGTGGACATCTTTTGGATACATACCTAGGAGTGCAATTACTGGGTCACAGGATAGGCATGGGTTTAGTGTACAGTAGTAGATAGTGCCAGTTTTCCAAAGTGGTTGTACCAGTTTACATATTTACTGGTATTTTCTGAGATAATTCCAGTTGCTCTGCATCAATACCAGCTCTTGATATTACCAATGTTTAATTCTAGTCATTCTGGTGCATGTGTAGCATATGTCTTGTAGTTTTAATTTGCATCTCCCCCCAGTGACTAATGACATTAAACACTTTTTCATATACTTATTGGTCATTTGGAAATCCTTTTTTGTGAAGTGTCTTTTTGCTCATTTTTTAAAATGTCTTTTTCTTACTAATTTATAAGAATTCTTGCTTGCTGTGTCAGTTGTCTATTGATGCGTGACAAATCATCACAAAATTTAGTGGCTTAAAACAACAATCATGTTAATATTCTTTCTCATGATTCTAGAGCTTAAACTGGATTCAGGTTGGCAGTTCCCACTTTGGGTCTTTGTGAAGTTGTAGTCAGATGGTGACTGGCATTCAGATGATCTGAAATCTCAGTCTCAAGTCTGATCTTGTGCTCAAACCACTGGGGACTAGAAGAGCTAGAACTCCTTAGGAGTGTCTATAACTCAATGTAAACTTGCCTCACGGTCTCTGTAATGTCACCTCTCCCAGGGTGATGGAGATGCAAAGGATTCCTCAAAGCCTTTTTCTTCTGAGCAGTGAGAGACCCCAAAGGGTTTAATTTCCAGAAGCCCTCAAGAGAGCAGCATTCCTCGAAAAATCAACACCGAACTCCAGTTTTCTCACAGTATTTATTCTCCAGGCCAGAAAGTTACAGAAAAGGAACACAGGTGGTTACAAAAAGAACAGTAAGATAATTTTCATGGCAACAATCATTAGATTTAGCTGCACCAAGGACATCTGCCCTTGAAGCCAGCAATTTGCTGTGTTACAATTCTTTATTTACAACAGAGACTTTAGCCCAGAGAAAGTTTTTTGTCTTTTGCAAGCTTATCATTTCTATGTGTAATTCTAAAAAGTTAGTCTATACCTGAAACTACAGGGCCTTGGAAGTTAGGCCCTGTGAAATACATTTGCTTTATAAATGTTAGTATCCTCCACACTGTAAGAAAATAATCTAAGTGATTCATTTTCAGAAATGACTTATCTGAGGGTGTTTTAACTGATTCAGGCCCAGCCCAAAAGTTGTCTGACTGGTCCAGCCCATTCCCAGAGGGTCTCTGAACAGACAGAGCTCTCCTTGAGATGATAATTAGTTACTAGCACCTACGGTTTTCTTCGTTCCCTGGTGTTTCTCCTTTCACAGGGCTTAAGTGGGCCTTTTTTTGCAGGCTTGTCCTGAGCCCCCAGACAAAGGAATTCCTTGCAAGGAGGTAATAAATTTTAGGCATAGATCGGGAAGGTTGTGTACCCTGTAGTACTCAGCCAGTGAGGAAGTGGGGGAGAGGGACTTGCGCACCGGGGAATAAATTGCTTGCTACAGCCCTTTTCCGTGTGCCTGTCCCATGAACAGACACCCAGACTTGCAAGGCCATTATTAATGTCTTGCTTCACTGTACCTTGTGTCTCTGTGCCCATCCTTTGGCATTGGACAGGTGAGAACATTTCTCACAGTCTCTTTAGCAACAGGCTTTAAAAGGGTAGCTGGATTTCTTATGCGGTGGCTCAGGGTTCCAAAAGGTATGCATCCCAAGAAAGTGATCCGGGCAGAAGTTGAATCAACTTTTGTAATTGAACCTCAGAAGTCACATAGCATCACTTACACCATTCAGTGTTAGTCGAGGCCTTCACAAAGGCCCACCCCATTGTGAGGGAGAAAATATAGTGTCCACCTCTTGATGGGGTGTGGCAACTATTTGGAAGAACATTGTTGTGGCCATTTGGGGAAGATATAATCTACCACCCTCTGGCCACAACAATTTACATCCTTCTCACATGCAAAATACACTAACCTCCTTCCCACAGACCTGCCCCACCCCTCCACCAAGGTCTCATCCCATTGTGACAATGTCTCAAACTTGAGGTCCAAGATCTCATCATTTAAATGTGGTCCAGGTGTGGATAAGGCTCCTCAGGTTCTGTGTCTTGAATACCATTCCCCTCCATCTGAAGACATGTGAGCTAGTTATCTGCCCCACACATTCGTAACATACAATAATGGAACAGTCATAGATGTTGCAGCAGGAAGTCCTGTTTAAAATGGGGGGAAATGGAGATACACAGCAGCCACGGCTCTGAAATCTGGCTGGGTACATGTAGGGCTCAGTCCTACTTCCTAGGAGTGATTCTTGGTGCATTTTGGTTCCATCCTCTTGCTCTCGGCTCCGTCTTCTGGATTATCCTTCTTCTAATACATGTAGCCTGTGTTTGCAGCTGAGTACTTTTCTCAACCTTCTCATTTGATGTTTGAAGAAGTTTGAAGGTCCCCAAACCTCTTTTTATGGTGTACTATCTTGATCCACTTTAGTTTAACCTTTAAACAACTTTATGGACTCAAAGGGTTTTTGTTTCATTTTGTTCTTTTGCTGTTATTGTTGTTGTTCTGTTTTTGGTCTTTGGGCAGAAACATAGGGTAAGGAAAAGGGAACCGCACAGTCCTGGTCTAAATGGCCCTAAAAGTAGGTTCTATTTTTAGTATTGAATAAAAATAGCTACACAATTTTAAACATAACAATTAACAGAACTGTAAGATGTGAGTGTAAAATTACCTGTTCCAGTACTTCACCGGGTTGTTCTGAGGATGCAGTGAGCTAATGGACAGAAGCAAACTCCAATGTCAATGACTGCGATGCTTCTTTCTCCTTCCTAAAAACAGCAAAGCCCTGCCAAGAGGCCAGTCAGCAGACAGTGTGCAGAGCAGAGCCGTTCACTGGCCAGAGCATAGTTTAGAAAAACTTTGTGGTCCAAATAATGTCGTCATACATAAACACCTACATTTTTATGTCAACTGCATTACCAGGCTTTTGGAAGCCTGCCAGCTTTTTGCAGTTGTTCCTTTCCTCACATGAATCACGAGGTAATTTACGTTAAATGACTCAATGGAGAAGGGAAGAGGCGACTCAGGGCTGTGCTAGTTCATTTTGCAGCTTTCCTATTAACGTAGGTAAGAGGTGAGAAGTAGGACGGGGTTTCACAAGATGATTGTCCTTTGCCAATTCAGAGCAATTTCAGTCCTGAATGAATTATGGCACGTGACAGGGCAACTAAGTTATTTCGGCTTCTTGTTTTGCTTAAAGTGACAACATAATAAAATTATTGTATTTACTGTCTAATTGCTAAACAACAAACTCAAAAAGATCCTGACATCAGAAGAAAGTATAAGCTTTAATCAAGGCCAAGTTGAAAAGCGGCTTATATTTATTGACTGCTAACTATGTGCCAGGCGATTTTCCAAGTGCTGTACAGTATTAGCCTGTTCAATTCCAATGACAGCTCCGTGTACCAGATACAACCATGTTCCCTGTTCTACAGATATGGAGAATGAGGTACAGGAAGACGTGGGCATCCAGGATTTTGACCAATGGAATTGGATGTCAGAGTCTGCCCTTGTCTTATGTTATAACATCTCTCTATAAAATATAAGATTAAATGCTAAAACTGATATTAAAAGTTAGCCTAGACACAGCTTACTCATGGCTGACAGACTGAAACAGTTAAACAGGAAAAACCCTCAGGTTCTAGAGCTGGGGAGGAAGGATGGTTGTTAGTGCCAGAGAGGAAAGGTTGGAGAGCCAATTACTTCTGCAAAGAGGGAGGAACCAGTTTCAAATCTCATTTAACCCAGAAGCTGCTCTCTGCCTCCCCTGTGTCAGGGTAGGTGTGATAACTTTCCTCTTGCTGCCACTGCAAGAGCACATGGAGTCAAATGACTGGGGGAAAGTGGCAGCTATGTAGGCATTTCAGAGTGTGCTCGTCAGAGGAAAACACCCTCCTTAGGCATTCAGTTGGTGAAGATGCTGCAAAACTGCAGATGGAGAGAAATTCTGCACAGTAACATTAAAAGTCATGAACAGGGTATGACCACCCCAAGGCTTCTAAGCTGGTACCTGAATGGCAATGGAACCCAGAAAGGGATGAGCAAATGACATGCACCAAGGTGTTTAAAAGGGAAAGGAGACAAGCCTTCAATCACATCTGTTGAAAGGTTTCTTCCATTCCTTCATGTGGAAAACTTGGAATGAACATGAGAACTAGACAGTATATTAGTCATGGTGGATAGATAGGTAGCTCTGCTCTTATCCCCTTAGAGCACTTATTTTCTACCAGACTTTCAACTACCAGAACTTGCAACTCTTTGCCTAAGCATTAAAGGTTTTCATGGACATCCAGAGGTGTTGGAGAATTTACCACCATCACCTTCACCAACCCACCACCCCATCACCTCACCACCCTACATACACATTGTCCAGCAGCCTCCAAGCAATGGCTGCTGGGAGATGGTGGACATGTAACCCAGCTCTCTTGCCTCTCAGCAGGAAACTCAGATGTGCCCTTCACTATCCCCCAGAATCCCCAGCAGCGTTCTGCTCTAGTTACATATAAACAGTTACATATAACAGGAACTTGCTTGGAAATACAAGATTTATTGGTTTCTTATCTTACTTCCCTGCTCCCCTACCAGCATTTCCTGGGATGGTCTCCCAATTAAACCAATTATCTCAGAGTCTGAGTCTGGATAAACCCAAACCAAGATATTATGTTGGCAGATATTAAATTATAACTTAGAAAACTGTATGTAATTCTTATTCCATAGTATGTGTTCAGTCTTAATTAAGTACCCCAGGTATTGTTCTTGCTAGCCAATACCTAAACTGGATGGACCTGCCAAATGTCCTACCATTTCTTGTGCTAGGGTTTGGAATAGGTCAGTTAGTAAACTAGTGTCAGTTACTAGTAACAGTTAGTAAACTAGGCTATTCTGTCTAGGTTGCCTCAGTTTACACAACTAACCAAATATTTTATAACACTTAGTTATTTTTTTCCCATTTATGAAGAAACATTGCCAGAATTATTTACTCAGTTTGACTGCCACATCCAAGATAGCAAAAATCTTGTCCTTCTTGTTTGTAGTTATGATAGCCCACAGTTCTCAGAAAAATGACCAGTAGGAAACATTTAACAGATATAAATGAGTGCATTTTAACAAAAGAATAAATAATTTTTAACTGCTACACTAGCAACCCATTTGATGTAAATTATTAAACTGAGCTTCTTAAAGAAACTGATAAAGATGTACAAATATGTTTATCAAAGACAATGTGTGTCATTAGACTAGGTAATATATATGAAAGCTATTAGCAAGGTAGGTGGAAATTACCGTTGTTGGAATTAACAATTAATGAGCATGTACTAATCACCATATACCTTGTATGCTCTTTTGAAAGACAGCACAGGTTTTGGTGTAAGACAGACTTGGATTCAAATTTTAGCCATGCCATTTCTTTGGTGTGTATGTTGGGCAAATTACCTGACATTTCTGAGCCCCAGATTTCTCATCTCTAAATTGGTCAACACTGCATTTCACTGAATCAAAGATGTCATTAGTTATAAGATGCACCTTTATTTTATGTACTGTTAAGAATGAGGGCTGGCTAGTTATCTCACTTGTTTGGAGCATGGTGCTGATAACACCAAGGCCAAGGGTTTGGATTCCCCTACTGGCCAGCTGCCAAAAAAAAAAAAGACAATTAAAGGTCTAGGGTTTGGATCCTAGTACTGACTACCCACCAAAAACCCAAAAACCAAAAAAAAAAAAAAAAAAAAAAGAATGAAAAAGTGCCTAATTAAACTATATTAGTATGCTTTCTTATCATGTGGGTTGTAAGATAGATCCTTAATTAAGAAATGTTAAAACATGAACAAATGTGAGTCTTACAGTCAAACAGTATAGAATAATAACTACCTTAAAAGTTTATTCTTGCGTAGATTAAAATGGAAATAATATACGTAAAATGTAAAACACATATAGAAGGGAATTAATAAGTATTAATTTATTCCCTTCTCTTTTTGATTAATTTCCTTAGTTAAAAATTTAGATGTCTGAAAGACACTGTATATTTAATATTTAATCAAATAGATAAAAAGAAGTGTAAGAATACTGAGAAAGTTTATTGTTTGGGAAAACAAGAACTGTGCAAATAATTGAAGCTTGATATGTTAGATAATTGGCAAGGCAAAACCATAGGACAAAAGAATATTAAAAACTCTTAAGTGAGGAGAAAGTTGTGTTTAATATACTTAGAAAACAATTAAGGAGAATTAAAAAAACAACTGTGCTTTGCAATTATAAAGATACTAAAAAATCAGTAAACTGTCAAATAGAAACATCTTATAGTTGAGGTTGCTATAAATTTCTCAGGATTCTGAGCCAACTAGTTGGAGCAGTGATGTAGGAAAGGAAAGAAAAAAGATACAAGAGTGAAATGTTAAATGCATTCTCTTTAAAATCAGGATCAAAATAAAGATGCCACTTTTAATTTATTCAACATTGTACTAGAGATCGTAGCCAGGACAATAAGATAAAAATAACCAAGCTATAAAAATTGGAAAGGAAAAGAAAACTATAATCATTTACAAATAATATGATTGTTCTTATAGAAACACAAAGAACAATGTCAAAATAAATTATACTTCTACATTAGCAACAGTTAAGCAACACACCTTTTTATTTTTTAGGTGTTTGGCTGGTACAGGGATCTGAACCCTTGCCTGCTGGTGTTATAACACTGTGCTCTAACCAACTGAGCTAACCAGCCAGCTCTAGAAACATACATTTGAAAAAAAGGATCTGTAAAGGCCACAGAAAGAAAATTGGGGAAACTATGAATGAATCTAACAAAGTTGGGCAAAGCCTTTAGAGAGAAAAATCTATAAAAACTGATAGGGAAAATATAAAATATGGCCTAACAAATGTGGAAATCGATGATGTTCATGGAAAGGAAGATAGACTATTGTAAAAATGTCAGATTTTTCCACATTTGATATATATAAAACTCCAATTCCAATCAAAATTCCTGTAGGCTTTTCATGGACCTTGTTAATCTGATCCTAAAACTTAAATGAAAAACACAAATTGCCAAGAATACTCAAGATACTTCAGAAGAAGAACAAAAAGTGGGAAAACTTGCTATAGTACCTATGAAAACTCATTACAAAAAGGAGATAGGAGACTGTGACAGTTACAGGAGAGTGTGGTGTTAGCACAAGGTTATCAGTGGAACAGTATAGAAAGCCCTTTGTACAGGAGCCACAAATATGGAAACTTGATGCAATATGTGATACTTGTAGCAAGGAAAGCAGATTAGTGGGTGCTGTGGATTGAATTGTGTCCCCAAAGTCCTTGTATTAGAAACTTAACCCCTACTGTGACAGTGTTAAGAGGCTGGGAGATCCTATTATGGTAACTGAAAGGCAGAGCCTTGAAGAGGTGATTAGATTGTGAAGACCATGCTCTAGTAAATGGGTTAACAAGTTGATGGTTTAATGGTGGCCATGGGTATGTTTCTGAGGGCTTTAAAAAGAAAGGGCACGAGGAGCTGTCTCTCTCTCTGCCTATGCCATCTGCCACATGATACTCAGAGTAGTGGATTGAATTGTGTCCTCCCAAAGTTTAATGTGCTGGAGGCTTGGTCCCCACTGTGACAGTTTTAAGAGGGTGGGAAAATCTATTATGGCAATTGAAAAGCAGAGCCTTGAAGAGGTGATTAGATTGGAAGGAACTTGGGAGGATTACAAACAAGTTCACATGGCTCCAGGGTGAGGTGTGCATGATAAAGCAATGGAAACCAAGCAAGGCTGGATGGAGAGTGAAAGGCCTTAGCAGCCAACCCAGGTATTTTATGCCTTGGTGACATAAATTTAAACTACCAATCTTGGTCCTGCGCAGTGGTTGAATGGAGGATGGACTGCCGGCCAGCCTGGCACTCTTCAGAGTCGGCAGTGGCGGAAGCGGAGCCAGTGGTAGCGGGAGCAGCGGAGGAACCGGCGGGAGCGGCAGCAGTGGAGGAGCCGGCGGCAGCAGGATAAGCGGCACCAGCGGCACCAGCAGGAGTGGGGGAAGCAGCGGCAGTGGAGCTGGCGGCAGTGGTGTCAGCGGCAGCGGCAGCAGCAGGGGAAGTGGTAGTGGCAGGAGCAACACCCTGCGGTATTGCCCCATCACCCAGCAGCCCGGCAGAGTCCAAGCTGACCAGAGAGTTGGCTCCCCGGAGAGGCCCAAGACCCGAGGCAACCACACACGCAAGGCACTAGTGGCCAACTGAGTAGTCACTGAGGTAGTCATACCAAATTGGCAACCACAGCAACATCTTAGTCAGTCAATAGTGTCAAACATGTGGACTGTGAAACCCCCTGTCACAATGAATAAACATCCGAGAAAAGATACCAGAAATACGGCCGAGCCCGTGGCGCACTTGGTAGAGTGCTGCGCTGGCAGCGCGGCGACGCTCCCGCCGCGGGTTCGGATCCTATATAGGACTGACCGGTGCACTCACTGGCTGAGTGCCGGTCACGAAAAAACGACAAAAAAAAAAAAAAAAAAAAAAAGATACCAGAAATACGAAAAATCAAGAAAGTACACCACCCAAAGATAATATATCTCAAGCTCTAGATCCTATAGAACAAGAAGGCCTTGAAATGACTGACAAGGAATTTTGAGTGATAATTCTAAGGAAACTGAATGAGATACAAGAAAACTCAGCTAGACATCATGATGAAATGAGGAAAATTATACAGGATCTGAAAGAGGAAATGTACAAGGAAATCAATGTCCTGAAAAAAAATGTAGCAGAACTTGCTGAACTGAAGAAGTTATTCAGCAAAATAAAAAACACAATGGAGAGTTTAACCAGCAGGCTTGTCGAAGTTGAAGAGAGAACCTCTGAACTTGAAGATGGGCTGTTTGAAATAACACAAGCAGACAAAAAGAAAGAAAAAAGAATCAAGGACATGGAAGAAAGTCTGAGAGAGAGATCAGACAACATTAAGCACTCAAATATCCGAGTCATGGGTATTCCAGAAGGGGAGGAAAATGGAGATTCCATTGAAAACATATTCAACAAAATAGTGGCAGAAAACTTCCCAGGTATAGGAAAAATCACAGATCTTCAGATCCAGGAAGCTCAACAATCTCCAAACATATTCAACCCAAAAAGGTCTTCTCCAAGACATGTTATAGTCAAATTGGCAAAACTCAAAGACAAAGAATCTTAAAAGCTGCAAGAGATAAGCGTCAAATCACCTATAAGGGAGCCCCAATCAGGCTAACATCAGACTTTTCATCACAAACCCTAACAGCCAGAAAGGAATGGGATGATATATTCAAGATACTAAAAGACAGAGATTGTCAGCCAAGAATACTCTACCCTGCAAGGCTATCCTTCCGAAATGAAGGGCAAATAGTATATTTCTCAGACAAACAAAACCTGTGGGAGTTCACCACCACATGACCACCCTTACAAGAAATTCTCAAGGGAGTACTGGGTTTGGTTCCTGAAAAATAACTACCACTGCCATAAAAACCCAAGAAAAATCAAAACCCACGAGTATAATAAAAATGGCATTCATGAAGAGAAAACAAACAAACAAAAAGGCTATCTACAACCTAAGGAACCAACAAATACAGAAAACAAACAGTAAATCAGAAAGCAAGGAACAAAAGACACCTAAGACAACCAAACAACAATCAATTAAATGGTAGGAATAAATCAACACTTTTCAAAAACAACTCTTAATGTAAAAGGCTTAAATTCCCCAATCAAAAGACACAGACTGGCTGACTGGATTAAATAGGAGGAGCCAAGTATATGCTGCCTACAAGAGACCCACCTCACCCATAAAGACTCACATAGACTAAGAGTGAAAGGATGGAAAAAGATTTACCATGCAAACAGAAAAGAAAAACGAGCTGGAGTAGCTATTCTTATATCTGACAAAATAGACTTTAAACTAAAAACCATAAAAAGAGACGATAAGGGACACTATATAATGATAAAAGGACTGATCCATCACGAAGACATAACAATCATAAATATGTACGCACGCAGTGTTGGAGCATCCAGATTTATAAAACAAACTCTATTAGACCTAAATAAGGAAATAGACACTAATACCATAATAGCAGGGGACCTGAACACCCCACTGTCAATACTGGACAGATCATCTAGGCAAAGAATCAGCAGAGAAAAACAAGATCTAAACAATACTCTAGACCAATTGGACATGGCAGATATCTACAGAACATTCCATCCAACAACCTCAGAATATTCATTCTTCTCATCAGCACATGGATCATTCTCCAGGATAGATCACATATTAGGTCAAAAATCAAGTCTCAACAAATTTAAAAAAATTGGAATTATCCCATGTATTTTCTCAGAACATAATGGAGTAAAACTAGAAATCAATAACAAATGAAATTCTGGAAACTATACAAACACATGGAAATTAAACAACATTCTACTTAATGACATATGGGTCCAAGAAGAAATCAGCAGGAAATCAATAAATTTATTGAAACTAATGAAAATAATGATACATCGTACCAAAACCTGTGGGATACTGCAAAAGCAGTATTAAGGGATAAATTTATTGTAGTAAATGCTCACCTCAAAAGAATGGAAAGATGGCAAGTGAACAACCTAACACTTCACCTTAAAGATCTAGAAAAAGAAAAACAATCCAAACCTAAAGTTAGCAGATGGAAAGAAATCATTAAGATCAGAGCAGAACAGAATGAAATTGAAACCCAAACAACAATACAAAAGATCAATGAATCAAAAAGTTGGTTTTTTGAAAAGATAAATAAAATTGACAAACCATTAGCATGGCTAACAAAAAAAGAAGAGAGAAGATTCAAATAGCAAAGATTAGAAATGAAAAAGGTGATATTACAACTGATTCATCCGAAATATGAGGAATCATTTGAGACTACTATAAACAACTATACGCCAACAAGTTTGAAAATCTGGAGGAAATGGTTAAATTTCTGGACACGCACAACACAAGCTCCCAAAACTGAGCCATGAAGATGTAGAAAATCTGAGCAGACCAATAACAATAAAGGAGATTGAAGCTGTTATCAGAAAGTTCCCAACAAAGAAAAGCCCAGGACCAGATGGATTCACAGCAGAATTTTACCAAACATTCAAAGAGGAATTGACACCGATTCTTTACAAACTATTCCAAAAGATTGAAACAGACGCAAATCTCCCAAACTCTTTCTATGAAGCAAACATCATACTGATACCAAAACCAGGTAAAGATATAACCAAAAAAGAAAACTACAGGCCAATATCCTTGATGAATATAGATGCAAAAATCCTCACTAAAATACTAGCAAACAGAATACAGCAACACATACGTAAAATTATTCACCACGATCAAGTGGGATTCATCCCAGGGATGCAAGGTTGGTTCAACATACGCAAATCAATAAATGTGATACATCATATTAATAAAATTAAACACAAGGAGCATATGATCATCTCTATAGATGCTGAAAAAGCATTTGAAAAAATTCAACACTCATTCATGACAAAGACCCTCTATAAGTTAGGTATAGACAGAAAGTATCTCAACATAATCTAAGACATATATGATAAACCCACTGCTAATATCATCCTGAATGGGGAAAAGCTGAAAGCTTCTCCTTTAAGAACAGGAAGTAGACAAGGATGCCCACTCTCACCACTCCTATTCAACATAGTGTTGGAAGTACTAGCCAGAGCAATCAGAGAAGAGAAGGAAATAAAGGGCATCCAGATTGGAAAAGATGAAGTCAAACTGTCCATGTTTGCAAATGACATGATCCTATATATAGAACAGCCTAAAGCCTCTACAAAAAAACTCCTGGAAGTGATAAATGATTTCAGCACAGTAGCAGTATACAAAATCAACACACAAAAATCAGTAGCATTTCTATTCTCCAATAGTGAACATGCAGAAAGAGAAATCAAGAAAGCCTGCCCATTTACAATAGCCACCAAAAAAAAAAAAAAGAAAACTTAGAAATTGAGTTAACCAAGGATGTGAAAAATCTCTATAATGAGAACTACAAACCACTGCTGAGAGAAATTAGAGAGGATACAAGAAGATGGAAAGATATCCCATACTCTTGGATTGGAAGAATCAACATAGTGAAAATGTCCATACTACCCAAAGTGATATACAAATTCAATGCAATCCCCATCAAAATTCCAATGACATATTTCTGAGAAATGGAAAGAACTATCCAGACATTTATATGGAATAACAAAAGACCACGCATAGCCAGAGCAACGCTGAGCAAAAAAAAAAAAATAATAAAGCTGGAGGCATAACACTACCTGACTTTAAACTATATTACAAAGCTATAATAACTAAAACAATATGGTACTGGCATAAAAAGAGACACACTGATCAATGGAATAGAATAGAGAATCCAGAAATCAACCCACACACCTACAGCCATCTGATCTTGACAAAGGCACCAAGCCTGTACACTGGGGAAGTGACTGCCTCTTTAGCAAATGGTGCTGGGAGAACTGGATATCAATATGCAGGAGAATGAAACTAGACCCATACCTTTCACCATACACTAAAGTCAACTCAAAATGGATTAAAGAATTAAATATACACTCTGAAACAATAAAACTTCTTAAAGAAAACATAGGAGAGACACTTCAGGAAATAGGACTGGACACAGACTTCATGAATACGACCCCAAAAGCACGGGCAACCAAAGGAAAAATAAACAAATGGGATTATATCAAACTAAAGAGCTTCTGCACAGCAAAAGAAACAATTAACAGAGTTAAAAGACAACCAACAGAGTGGGAGAAAATATTTGCAAAATATACATCTGAGAAAGGATTAATATCCAGAATATACAAGGAACTCAAACAACTTTACAAGAAAAAAACAAGCAACCCAATTAAAAATGGGCAAAGAGCTTAGTAGGCATTTCTCTAAGGAAGATATACAAATGACCAACAGACATATGAAAAAATGCTCAACATCACTCAGCATCTGGGAAATGCAAATCAAAACCACACTGAGATACCATCTCACCCCAGTTAGGATGGCTAAAATCCAAAAGACTCTGAACGATAAATGCTGGCGAGGTTGCGGAGAAAAAGGAACTCTCATACATTGTTGGTGGGACTGCAAAATGGTGCAGCCTCTATGGAAAATGGTATGGAGGTTCTTCAAACAATTGCAGATAAACCTGCCATATGACCCAGCTATCCCACTGCTGGGAATATACCCAGAGGAATGGAAATCATCAAGTCGAAGGTATAACTGTTCCCCAATGTTCATCGCAGCACTCTTTACAATAGCCAAGAGTTGGAACCAGCCCAAATGTCCATCATCGGATGAGTGGATATGGAAAATGTGGTATATCCACACAATGGAATACTACTCAGCTATAAAAACAAATGAAATACTGCCATTTGCAACAACATGGATGGACCTTGAGAGAATTATATTAAGTGAAACGAGTCAGGCACAGAAAGAGAAATACCCCATGTTCTCACTTATTGGTGGGAGCTAAAAATAAATAAATAAATTCATATACATACAAAAAAAAACCGGGGACGGGGGGAAGAAGACATAACAACTACAATTCCTTGAAGTTGATACGACAAGCAAACAGAAAGGACATTGTTGGGTGGGAGGGGGGAGAGGGAGGAGGGAGGGGGGTTTCGGTAATGGGCCACAATAATCAACCACATTGTATATCGACAAAATAAAATTAAGAAAAATAAATAAATAAATAAACTACCAATCTTAAAAAAAAAAAAGATTGTAAGGACCCTGTCATAGTGAATCGTTTAATCTTGGTCATGGATATGGTTCTGAGGGCTTTAAAAGGAGAGCACATGTGGAGCTCTCTCTCTCTTTGTGGTGCCATTCTGCCATGTGAGACCCCTCCATCACTGTCACCATCAATAAGGCCTTCACCATATGTATTCCTTGGAGTTTGGACTCCCCAGCCTCTGAAACTGTAAGCAATAGATGTTCTATTTCTTCATAAATTACCCAGTTCTGGGTATTTTGTTATAAGCAACAGAAATGGACTAATATACCCTGCTTCACTGTGAAGAGTCACTACCCACCAACAAGGCTCTTACCAGATATGTTCCCTGGACTTTGGACTTGCCAGCCTCTGAAACTGTAAGCAATAAATACTGTTTCTATATAAATTACCCAGTTTCAGGCATTTCTGTTATAAGCAACAGAAACAAACTGAGACAGTGGACAAAAGAGTGAGCATTGTGTAAATGGTACCAGGATCATTGTTTTTCTGTGTGTGAAAAATGTGAAAATTGGATCCCTGTTTCATGTCAAACACAAAAAGCAACTCCTGATATATTAGAGACCAAAATATGAAAAGCACAACTTAAAAAAAATTATAAGAAAATATAAAATATCTTAATGGTTTGGATTATGAAAAGATGTCATAAATAAGACATAAAAATCATACACACACCAAAAATGCAAGAAAAAATCATGAGTTGATTATAATAAAGTGTAAAAATTTTCTTCACTAAAGGTACCAAGAAGAAAAAAGTAAAAAGAATAGAAACCGGAAGAAAATATTTGAAACACACACATACCTGCCAAAGGGTTAGTGTTTAGATTAATAATAATAAACTCTTCTGAGTGGATAAGAAAAAGAAAAAAATCTTAGTATAAAGATGGACAAAGGTACGAAGAGGCATTTGAGAAGAGAAAACATAAATGGCCAATAAACATGTGAAAAGATACTCAACCTCAATACTAATCAAGGAAACACAAATTAAAACCACTTTGGTGGACTCAGTGTACTAATGGCCCACGTTTTCATGCCTCCCTGCATCTGTGTTCTTTGGTAGTACCCTCCTTCACTGACTCTGGGCTTGACCATATCCAACCTGACAATAGCAAATTTATTGCAAGCAAAGCTTATAGAAGCACGTATGTGATTTAGCTTTTTCTCTTGCTCCTGTTCCTTAGCCATGAGGACAAGTCTGTAGTGTCCTTCTGGGGGATGAGAGGCCCATGGAACACAGCTGAATCATGACGCCATCGGATCAGCCAGTCCACTGCTGAACTACCAGCTCTCTGCAGGCCATGAGCAAGCTCAGGTGAGATGAACAGAACCATACCGAAGATAATGAGAAATAATAAGTGGTTGTTGTTTTAAGCCAGTAAATTGTAGGGTAGTTAGTATGTAGCAGTGACTAACTGATACAGCTACTATTTTACACACATCAGACTGGCAAAATTAAGAAGTCTGACTACGCCAAGAATTAGTGAGGATATAAAACAATGGGAACTCCTAACACACTAATGGTGCAAACCAGGGCAACCACTTAGGAAAATAACTTACTATTACCTTATAAAATCAAAATACCTCATGGCCCAGTAGTTCCATTTGTGGGGGATTGTGTGCATGAGTATCTTAGAAAAATGCATATTCTAGAGATATGTATAAGAATGTTCATAACAACGTTGTTTCTAAAAGCAAAAAATTCACATAATCCACATGTCTGACATTGTAAAGGACAAATAATTTGTAATATTTACATAAAATGAAGTAGTGAAGGTAAATAAACCAAAGCAAAATGCATTAATATGATTAATCTTACTGATATAATAAAAAAGCAAGTTGCAGAAGAATACCAGGGTACTTTAAAAAGTTTGTGGAAAAATGGAATTAAAAGATAATACAAATCTTTACACAAACTTTTTGAAGACCCTTTGTTCAAACAATAAGATGCCATCTCTATAAAGTTCAAAAGGTACAAAGCAGACATGTTGTTTAGAAATATATGTAAATGTAGTAAAATTATAACAAAAATTATTATCACAAAATTCAGTTATGGTGGATACACTGGAGGAAGATAGAGGGACTTCAAAAGTTTTGGTATTGCTCTGTTTCTTCATCTGGGTTGGTGGGTACACATGTATTCATTTTATTGTTCTTTATATCTTGTTTGGAATATAGCCATTCAAAAGTATCTATCTATCTATCTGTCTGTCTGTCTGTCTGTCTGTCTGTCTGTCTACATGTCCATCCATCTGTGGATTCATTCTTTTGAAAAATTAAAAAGAATAAAGAGAGCATGTTGAAAGCATGCCTCTATTACTGTGTCCTCATTCTGGAGACCTTGCTAACGCTCTATTTCTTTGAGGTCCACACCTGGCAAAGATGATAGGTATGTGCTTTGTTTCCTTGTGGGTTTCCACCCTCCCAACCCCCCAAATCAACAGTTTCCAAAAATATTTCATTTCGTCATTTTATACACATGACCTTTTGTTGTGACTCCATATAATGCTTTCTGAGCACATTAGCAGTGTGCTGCTTCCTGCAAAACACTGATGTGGAAAAACGGATAATTACCTACCAGCTGGGAGAATGAATGTAAAGAGACAAGTGCACCAAACAAGAGAGCTGTAATTTTCCCAAGTGTCCAAGTTACTTCCTGATGTAGGACAGTCCAGCTCTTTCAGAGGCTAGGATTTCTTTTAATTTGCAATCAATCGATTGATATCTATCATAGCCTTGAACTGTGCATGATGATTAGGGTACAAGAGCATATAAGTGCATACCCAAGAGAACTAAAAACACGTTCACAACAAAACTTATACACAAATATTCATAGCAACATTATTCATAATAGCTAAAAAATGCAAAGAAGGTGAATGTTTATCAACTGATGAAGGGATAAACAAAATGTGGCATGTCTATTCAATGGAATATTATTCAGTTATAAAAGGAAACTAAGTACTGATACATTCTACGGTGTGCATGAACCTTGAAAACATTATGCAAAATGAAAGAAGGTAGATACAAAAGGCTACATATCATGTGATTCAATTTATATGAAATGAATGTCCAGAATAGGCAAATTAATACTGATGGAAAGTAGACGAGTGATTACCAGGGGCTGAGGGGTGGAGAATGATTACAATGAATGCTAGTGCGTGCAAAGCTTCTTTTTATTTTTATTTTTTTATTTTTATTTTGTCTTTTACATGACCGGCACTCAGCCAGTGAGTGCACCGGCCAGTCCTATATAGGATCCGAACCAGCGGCGGGAGCATCGCTGACGCTCCCAGCGCTGCACTCTCCCGAGTGCGCCACGGGCTCGGCCCTGCAAAGCTTCTTTTTAGTGTGATGAAAATGTTCTAGAATTACATAGTGGTGATGGTTGTACAGTTTTGTAAATATACTAAAACCCAATGAACTGTATATGTTAAAAGGGTGAATTTTATGGTGCATGAATTATAGCTAAAAGAAAAACTAATCTATGCAGTTAAAAGTCAGGAGAGTGGCTACTGGTGATGGTGAGAGTGAGTGACTGAAAGAGAGTGAGGGGACTTTGGGTTGCTGGTCATGCTCCACTTCTTGATCTGGGTGTTGGTTACATAGCTGTGCTCATTTTGAGTTTGAGCTGTGCACTTAAGTGTACATTTCTGTATATATATTGTTATAAGCTGAATTGTGTTGCAGAAAGATATGTGCAAGTCCTAACCCCTAGTACCTCAGAATGTGACCTTATTTGGAAATAAGGTTGTTGAAGATGTAATGAGTGAAGAGGAGGTCATAGTGGAGTAGGGAGGATCCTTAATTCAATATGACCTTATTTTTAAAAAAAAGTGAAGAGACACAGATGCACAGAAATATAGTCATGTGGAGACAGAGGCAAAAGGTAAAGTCATGCTGCCATAGCTAAGGAACGCCTGGGGCTACCAGAAGCTGGAAGAGGCAAAAAAAAGGATCTTCTCTTACAGGCTTCAGGGGGAGGGTGACCCTGCACACACCATGATTTCAGACTACCCTTCAGAACTATGAGGTAATAAATTTCTGTTGTTTTAAGCTATCCAATTTGTGGAATTTTGTTATCGCAACTCTAGGAAAGTAATACAGATTTTGGTATCAGAAGTAGGGTCTTCTGTCACAAATACATAAAAATGTGCAAGTGGCTTTAGAATTGGTTTATCAGTAGAGGCTTCAAGAATTTTGAGGTATTTCTTGATAAAAAGAAAGCCTAGATTCCCTTGAAAAGACTTTCGGTGGAAATATGAACATTAAATGTCCTCTGGTAAGGCCTTAGAAAGAAATGATGAACGTGTTATTGGATACTGGAGGAAAGGAGACCCTTCTTATAAGGTAGCAGAAAACTTGTCTGAATTGGTTCTGTAAGAACCCAAATGCCCCAAGGGATAAGAACCCAAATGCCCCAAGGGATCACACCCTGATCACATAAGTCCTTCTCGGCCACACCTCATCATGGCGCTGGTTGCCCTCTAAGTAGGGATTGTATTTTAAGCCAATCAGCCTTCCCTAAAAGCTCTCTATATATGTGTGTGTGCCGCCTAATAAACGAGCTCTCTCTGGTGGATCACCCGGTGGATCGTCAACTGGTGTCGACTCGTCCTTTCAGGTTCTGCTGTTGGGTGGAAAGCAGAACTGGTAAGTGATAAATTTAGCTGAGGAGATTTCCATGAAAGCTGTGGAAGGTTTCTCCTTGCTGCTTGTAGTAAAATGAGAGATGAAGGAGATAAACTGAGGGATGAACTGTTAAGTACAAAGGGATCAGCACTTGCTGATCTGGAAAACTCTCAGCCTGTTCTGGAAGCCTACCAGCATGTGGCTGGGCAACCATTTGCTAAAAGGGCTTGGGGTGTGACTCATGGATCCAATCAGCTGTCTCAGCAGAATCCAGGAAAAGAGATGTGGTTATCCAGGAAAGCTCTGTGGAAGACCCTCTCTGTGACGACTTGACCCTCCAATAATTGCACAAGAGACTGATAAGATTTTTTAGAATGTTTTACTAGCAGAATGCAGCCAGCCTGGACTGAAAGAGACAGAGATAAGATGAAATGAAGGAAGAATGACTCCAAGGGCAGATCCACAGATGCAGTGCCTGGCTGACAGGACTGCCTTAGGACAAAAGGGCCAGGCCACGGTCCCAGGGGAGCCAGAGGACAGAGCATCAAGCCACAGAGGATTATTCTCAGGCCTTGAAATCTAATGGAATTTGCCCTGCTGGGTTTCAGACTTGCTTAGGACCTGTGGCCCCTTTTTACATTCCAATTTCTCCCTTTTAGAATGGGAATGTCTATCCCAAGTCTTTCCCACTATTGTATTTTGGAAGTAAATGCTTTGTTTTCTGATTTCACCAGTTCACAGATGGAGAGGAATTTTGCCCTGGGGTGGATCATACCCTAAGTGTTGGCCATACTCGATTCAGATGATAAGATCTGGGACTTTTTGAGTTAATGATATTTAGATGAGATTTTGGACTTAAAGTTAATGTGGGAATAAATTAAGACTTCTGGGGATATTGGAATTAGGTGAGTGTATTCGGTAGGGGTGAAGGACATGAATTTTGGGGAGCCATAGGGAAGATTGCTGTGGGTCCAATTGTGTTCCCCAAATAGATATGTTGAAGTCCTAACCCCTGTGCATCAGAATGTTACCTTATTTGAAAATAAGGTCATAGCTGATGTAATTAGTTAAGATGAGGTCATACTGGAGCCAGGTTGACCCTTAATCCAATCTGACTGGTGTCCTTATAGAAAGAGAAGAGACCCAGACATGCAAGTAAGTCCAGTGTGAAGACAGAGGCAGAGAGCCATAAGTCAAGGAACACCTGGGGTTCCCAGAAGCTGGAAGGAGCAAAGAAGGATCCTTCCCTACAGGCTTCAGAGAAAACATGGCCTTTCCAACACCTTGATCTCACACTTCTAGCTTCCTGAACTGTGAGAGACTAACTGTTGTTTTAAGACACCTAGTTTGTGGTGCTTTTTTGTGGCAGCCCTAGGAAACAAATACATATGCTATGAATAAAGTTTTCAAAAATAAACAAAAGCATTTAAGGCTCATTCATTTATCAAATAGAAGATACTATAGAAGTAGCAAAGAGGCTGTGCTCAACCTGGCTGGTAGGATCAGTGAAGGTTTCCCTGAGGAGGAAACGCTCGAGCCAAGTGTTGAAGGATTGGTAGGGGTTTGCCAGGTGGGAAAGAGAAGAACTGGCACAAGACTGCCATGCTCCTTGACCTGCAGAGTTCATGTTTTAATGAGGGAGATGAGTAGAAATCAAGACAAATAGGCAATGAACGACAAGTTGTGGTAATTAAAATGTAGAGCTTAAACCAGCTGCCTGTCCCGTACAAAAAACAAATGACCCAAAAGTCAGCTTTACTCAGGAATACCAATTACCTGAGGAGAGATGTGAGGCTAGACCATCTCTCTGGTAAACCTGAAGGAGATGGACAGAATGAAACTATCTCAAAGGCTCAGATTTACTGAGTGGTTTTTAAAGAGATTGAGGGAATGGAATGTGGGAAGTAAAAAGCAGGAAGGAGGGGGACACAGAGTCCAGGTGCAAATTCTTGTCAAGGCTCCTTCTGGCTTCTGTTCTTATTCTTGATGTTATCTTAGGGCCCTGAAGGGTTTTGATTTGCATCAGGGTGGAATCAGCATAGCTTTATAGATGATGTCTTTTTGGTTTCTCAGGGCCTGGATAGTATGAGTCTCAAGGCAAGTCTGTAACTCCAGGCTGACTGAAGAACAACTTTACATTTATGTAAATAATGTCACCTTGCTCCGTAACCAAGGTTCAAAATATTGAATAATCATGGGAAAAGAGTCAGAGAGATGCATGCTAAGAAAAAAAACTGTGTCCTTTTTTTCCCCCTAAAGCCCATGTAGTTTTAGATCCCAACATGGGCTTCAGCCCTGCTCACTCCACAAGCTCACTGTGCTGACAGCCTCTCGCTGGACTGAGGGGAGCCGTGTCATGCACAGGCACTCCACAGCAGCCCGGTGCCTGGAGGCCAGTGGTCAAGTGGCCAGGCCAGAGGACAGAAGCGTGAGCACTTCGTCCTCATCCTAGTGCTGTATGGCTCTTCTTACTTCTCTGAACCTCACCCCTACATCTGAAAAAAGAGCAGGAAAATGTTTTATCTAAAATCCCCTCTCACTCTAATTTGGTGCGGTGTGTTGTTACATAAGGAGCTACCTACTTCGGTTCACTGCAGCAGAATCCACAGGACAGTAGCAGCACAGTAGTAATTACTAAAGTCCCACAATACACCACATGGATTTTTTTTTTGTCTTTTTGCGACCGGTAAGGGGATCGCAACCCATGGCGTGGTATCGCCCGCACCGCACTCAGCCAGTGAGCGCACCGGCCATTCCTACATAGGATCCGAACCCATGGCGGGAGCGCCGCTGCGCTCCCAGCGCCGCACTCTCCTGAGTGCGCCACGGGGCCGGCCCACCACATGGATTTTTTAAAGTTGGTTCAATTGAGCTGTGAGATTTATTACCAGTAAAGGCAGTTGCAGCCTATGGTCTTATTTTCTGAGACAGGAGAGAGTGTGGTAATTCACTGGATGAGAAGAGCATTTGGCTTCAGAGCTGGCTCCGTTCTTGTTTATCTCTCCTGCGGCAGAAGATCTTTTTCACTGGGGTTCTGTTTTGACTAGAATTGCTTCCATTGCTTATGTATCTCTTAGGCTAGGGTTATAGAGATGACTGTTCAATGCCAACCTGGAGAAGAAAAACGAGAAAGCAACTCACACGTAGTAAAAAGAGTGCTGGCCTTGGAGTCAGAAGACCTGGCTTCAAATCCCCCTTCTCTCATTTCTTAGCTCTGAGACCCTGAGCAATGTTGTATTGTCTCTGAGCCTCACTTTCTTCATCCACCATTGGGATGAAAACTCCTTCCTTACATGATGGTTGTGAAGATTCAATTCATTCGTGCATTCACCGTACACTTATGAAGCACCTGCTGTGTACATGTCAGGCGTGGTCGTCAACCTCAAGGAGCTTCTAATGTAGAGAAGATGAATATTGAGCAAGAGAAGAGTGTGATGAATGTTACTGAAATGGGAAGTAGGGAGTGTTACAGGCCTGTGTGACAAGGAGATTATTAGGGAAGTGACCTTTCTACAGGGAGCTTGGAGATGAGCAGGAGTGTCCTGTTGAAGACAAGGGAGTGGGAGACAGGAAGAGTGTTTCAAGTGGGGAACGTAAGGTGATTCTGAGTGTTGGTGAGTCTTGGCTGAATCAACAGTGAAGCAGTTAGTGAATTAGGTAAGCTCATAGCTCAGACACCGTTTTTCCTGAAAATGTACAACTTGTGAGTTTCCTCCCAAACGTGAGCCAAAACCCCATTTAACTTCTCTGTAAACTAAGAACCACCAAGTGGGCTAATGTTTGTGCTTCTCTTTCCAGAACGTGGAGCACCTAGCAACACTCTAGGGTGATTTGTCTTTCAAATCTGTCTGATGTCTGGGTCATGTCAGATTTCATTATGTCTCAAAACTACTTCAAAAATCTGAATAACATAATTAGTCCTTGTCAAACATTATTTCTCGAGTCTCTAGATCCTTTGTGATAATTAAAATCACCACAACTTCTGTAAAGGTACAAATCGTCTGGGTTGTTGGATTTCATTTGTATACTTCCATTCTTCATAGCCTGTCATTAAACTAAATAATGGGCAGGGGAGAGGTGCCGTTAGCTAAAAAATTAAGGTTGTGAATGTCAATAATTAAAGAGAATGTGGATTTTGCACTTAAAGCAAAATGCTTTTAAAAGTATTATCTGGTAAACCCCAGGAACAATCAAATATATTCTGCTTTTTCCCATTGTGCTGTCCAATATGGTAGCCACTAGCCATATGTGGCTATTTAAATTTAGGTTTAAATTTGTTAAAACTAAATAAAATTTAGCATTCAGTTCCTCATTCTCGCTAGCCACATTTCAAGTGTTCCATAGCCACGTGCAGCTAGTGGCTACATATTAGTGCAGATAAGGACTATTTTTGTCATCATCAAAATTTCTTTTGTATAGCACTGCCTTAGAAGGTCTAGTTAGGCCGGCCTGTGGCTCACTCGGGAGAGTGTGGTGCTGATAACACCAAGGCCATGGGTTCGGATCCCATATAGGGATGGGCGGTTGCTCACTGGATGAGCGTGGTGCTGACAACACCAAGTCAAGGGTTAAGATCCCCTTACCGGTCATCTTAAAAAAAAAAAAAAAAGAAGGTCTAGTTAGTAAAAAGAACTAGGAAGCATCCTCACTAAAGTCTGAATTAAAATGGGTTTTCCTTCTTTCCCATGTTTAGAGGAGCATTAAGAGTAATTAAATTTGCTTCCAGAAATACATCCTTAAAAATGTAAATATGTAGCTAATGGTTGATAAATAAGATTATTTCTCATGGCATAATTGTAGGATTAATTTAGATGTCTGCTGTAAGAGAATGGTTAATGTTTTACAGTCACTAAAATCATGTTTTTGGAGACCATTTAATGACATGAGAAAATTTCTAATGATAGCTAAAAAAACCTCCAAAACCCACCCATATAATAGAGTACAAAAATGTATGACATGGTAATTTCTTAGCAATTAATTTATGGTGTTTTTTATATTTTTCCATAATTTTTTAAAAAAGAGCTTGTATTATTTCGTTGCCAGAGAAAAAAATTATTTAAAAAAAAATACAATTACCAGTGTTTGAGGTTTGGAGTGGATAGATGAGTAGAATCCATATCACAAGGCAGGTCACCGGGGGCCCTCCTTTTCTATTTCAATGGGTAATTGAAAAGTTAATGACGTTAAAAGCATTTTTTTAAAAAAATGTATTTTATTTATTGAATCAAAATTGATTATACATATTTTGGGGGTTCAACATCGAGATATGTTGATCAAATCAATATTACTATATTGATATAGTATATACTATATAGTAGTATATATATTGCTACAGATTGTACTTACTCTTTATGCCCTTTGTCCAATCTCTCCCTATCCCCCTCTCCCTCCCTCCCCTCCTACCACTGATAACCCTAGATTTCTTCTCTCCTTCTGAAAGAGCAATGGCTACTCTGTTGATTTGTTGCCTAGATGATCTGTCCAATGCTGAGAGGTGTGATCAGGTCCCCCAATATTATCACAGAGCAGAGGCTTCTTCTGTCACTCTGAAATGGGCTTTGTGGAGAGAGACATCCTCTTCTTTATCTCTGCTGGTGACTCTCCTCGTGTCAATGCACTCCAGTGGCTGGCAGATCATCTGTGTGGTTGTTGTGGTATCTAGCTGCTTTCACGGCAGCCACGGTTATTGTGGTGGCTGTGGTGGGCCACCAACATGGAGGTGTTTTTGGCATGCTCCTTGGCTCTGGCAGTGTGCCTGGTTGTGGGGTGTGTCTGGTCCCCTTCTCCATGCCTCTGGTCCCCGGGCGGGCCCCAAGATGCTGGAGCAGTGTGCCTGGTTCTGAGAGTGGGGTCCTGTCCCTGGCTCTAAGCCTCCGGTTCCCAGGCAGTCCTCCAAGTGCTGGGGGTGTGCCTGGGCCAGAACTAATTTTTTGTCCTCTGCTTACTTCTAAAATGGGGTAACTTCCTGTGGGAACCAGTACTTGAGCTGAGCTGTGTGGTTGAGCTAAATTGTTGCTTTGCTGCTGATTCCCTAGGGAAGGCTTTTTGTGCAGCTCAGGGTTTAATGGTTGACCTTATAGGTACTTCCGACTCTCCAGAGACCCGGTTGGTCTAGGTTGTGTAGAAACTTTGATCTGGGCCTGAACCTTTTCATCAAACTGCACCCCATGCAATTCTGCATTCCTGACCAGTCTCCTCTGAGTGGTCCTGTGCTGATTGGGGGATGGATTGGCTGTCCTTGCTGTGCCTCAGTGTTCCCCCGGAGGGCCCGTCTCCCCCACCGCCCTTGCTCCAAACACTTCCCATGGGATGGGCCCTGCGCTGGTCCCTGTGATGACTCACTGGTCTCTGAGTGGCTCCCTTTTTTCAGCTGTCTGGCTCCTCGCTCCTGTGTGGGTCCATGGAAACCCTATTAGTGGCCTTGCTGTCTTGGGGGCCTGCCAAGGCCCTCTTCTCCCCTGCTGCCTCCAAGTAACTCCATCTGAAGGGCACAGCTGCGGCTTCTGCTGGCTCCTGCTCCGTGTGCTCAGCAGCTGTAGCATTAAATCAATGGCAGCCTGAAATGCTCAAAGCAGTTTTTTCTTTCTCTCATCATGGTTTCTCCCACCTTCATGAACTCCGTAGGTCTGTCCTCTTCCCCTGAGCTCCAGCGGCCCCAGCTTGGCTGATGTTACATTTTTTTGTACGTGTAAATTGGTTGATTTGTGGGAAAGAGTGATGCTGGGGACTGTCTATTCCACCATCTTGACCAGAACCTGTCGTTAAAAGCATTTTGATAGTGGTCTCCAGATGTAGGTTCTGTCTTTGGTCTGCATCCCTTTTGTTACCCATCAAGGATCTAATAAGTCTGATTCAGAAGATTAGTTTATGGACTGGAGTTACTGAGGAAAATGACACTATGGTCAATAGCAAAACACTAGACCATGTGCAGACTGCAGTAAGGAAATCTTCAAACACAGAGAAGTCAAAATGTCAGGGCATAAAAAAGCAAGTTAGTTCAAAACATCACCTTTACTAAGTTAAAAACAGTCAAGTCATTTAAAAAACATTTTCTTTAATTAATTTAAGTTATCTTAAAATTTACTATCAACTTTTTTACATGTAATTTTGATATAATCTGCTTTTTCAGGTTTAACACCTCGAGCAATAGAGCGGCGGCTGCAATTGAGGATTTCTCCTGGGGAGACTGCAGCCTGTCAGCATGGCTCACGAGTTTGTGAACAGCAAAATCCAGCTGGGGAAGGTGGTTGTGTTCATCAAGCCCACCTGCCCCTACTGCAGAAGTACCCAAGAGATCCTCAGTCAGTTGCCCTTCAAACAAGGGATTCTGGAATTGTCGATATCACAGCCACCGACAACACAAATGAGATTCAAGATTATTTGCAACAGCTCACAGGAGCAAGAATGGTGCCTCAAGTCTTTGTCGGTAAACATTGCATAGGTAGGTGCAGTGATCTAATAACTATGCAACAGAGTGGGGAACTGGTGACGCGGCTAAAGCAGATTGGAGCTCTGCAGTAACTGCAGACCACACGCATCTCCCCACCCCAACTTATCCCACCTTGAGAATCACTGCTTTGAATCAGCATTCTTGACCTTGCCACCTGATAGATCTCATATGAAATGGTCAATAATTCCCTGAAGGGTATGAGGACCCAATCTGAGAAACTGCATGAAAAGTTAAGCATGATTGGTCTTTATTTGGTGCTGGTGGATCAGAGGCACAAGTGCAGATTCCGTGATCATGTAGCAACACTCTTATTTAAGATTGCCGTCCAGGTAATCCTGAACAAGTGTATACTAATTTGATTTATATTACCAGCAGAAGTAAAACAATGTAAAACAGAATCATAGAAAAATTGCAGCCCTCTCCCCAAAGATTATGTCTGTGAAAGGAGGCAAATTGAGAAACACTGTCTTATATGACTCTTTTTATCCCCTCACACTTCAAAAACTTAAGAATCCCTTATCGTAGAGTTTAATGGTCTTTTCCAGAATTGCAAGATAAGTTAGTTAATCTTCTTCTGTGGTCTATGTGAAAACAGTTAATTCCTTTTCTAATAAAGAAGTACCTACAGAGTACTCAGCGATTTTTGTCCCATTCTATCCATGTTCGAAGACCTTAAGGAATGGTATTAATGTGAAATACATTAACAAAATGCTTTATCCATGTTGGTCCCTGCCATTAAATAAAGACATGTGCTGCTGTCCAAAAAAAAAAAAAAAAAAAAAAAATTCTGCTTTTTCAAGACATTTCTTAACACTCAGGCAGCCCTTACCTATCGTTATGCACATGAACTAGCCTAACTGAAATATATCAATTTTATAAACGAACCCTAATCTCACACACTCTACATTTCAGCTATATTTTAATATACATACACACATATAATAGGGTTTATATGAAGACGAACAAAATACGTTAATGTATGAGTACTTAAATGTCAGCTATCGTAATAAATCAAACTACTTAATTTTGCTCAACCTTTTCTTTTCTATGGCCATGGACACTGTAGTTATCTACTGAATGTGATGATATAGTCAATTGAGAACATTTTTAATTGAGGTGAATTTAAAGGATAAGTTCCTAGTGAAAATTAGAATACTTTTTGGGAGAATTGACAGTCTATCTGTGAATCACATTTCATCTGGCTGAGACCAGTAGCATTGACTTTTGAGCTGGGGAGCCAGAGAGAGCATAATTTTAGGTGTGGGGACACCTCTTAAGGGTAGGCAGGGAAAGGACTGGGAAAGAGTGAATTAAACAATGTGGAAGGCACTGAAAGCAAATTTCATCCATTTTGGAATGTTGCCCAACTCCCTGATGGATGCAAACCCCTGAAAATCATCTTGCCTTGGAGCATCTGTTAGGCTGCTTGGAGCATTCTGTAGAGCATGCTATAGATTAGCCATCAATTGAGAGCTTGCCAAGTCACCTTCAGGTTGTCTGACGATCTAATAATTTAAACTTTCTATTTTAATCCTTCTGTGGAGACAATGTTTGATGCATTTCATGATATTTTGCATTGAAAACAACTGTCTAATATTTTCCCTCAATTTAGCTGACAACTGCCTAAGAAAGGTCCAGGAACAGATTTCCCCAAGTGTCATTTCAATGAAGGAACTATTTTGTTCCTTCGTGGCCATGACCTACTGCTTATCACTTTTGACAGTCCTCCACTGCAAGAGAGGGAATAAAAAACAAACCTTACTAAGCTTGCAAATGTCAATTTTGAATATAAAGTGTTGTTAGGAAAACTGGAGCTTATCTTTTCATTATCCTTCCAACTAAAAACTATGCCTAAGGTCATTAGAGAAAAAGACATCATTCCTTTGCTCTTTACTGTACTGGGAATTGGGTAATGATTTTGGTTTAGATTGTCATTTAAATTCATAGGGCATATCATAGGACTGTTGAATTTATTCACATCACAAAGGAAGTCCAAGACACTACATCAACACACTTATTGAGTGCATAATGAGTGCATAGTTCTGTGTTCAATATCAGGAATAGAATGACAGACATGACTAGTTTTAGCAGTTGTAACCTTACGCTGTTTTTCCAATAAGTAGGCTGACACAATACAGGAACCATCCTACTTTTAGTCCCTTGGGAGAGACAAAGAGTGGGTCTGGTTCGTGCATTTGTTCTTTATTTTGGCTCTTAATTTTGCTCTATATTTTACGCATTGATGATGACTAGACACTCTGAAAATTATGGGTGCTTTTCTGGGACTTCTGATACCCTGGCTTGTCTAGATCCTCATTACTGCATTAGTGTTGTTCGAAATTTGTACCTCTGAATTCATGTATATCCACCCAGACATTACTTCTAATGTAGCCCATGGGGCTGGGCCCAAGGGGTTGGCAGTCCTACCTCTCCTCGCTAACCCTCCAAGAAATAGCTTTTTCCTCTAACCCTCGGAGAGACATCGAGTGGAGGCTATTACCCCACTGTATTAGCTCCCTGTTGCTGCTGTTATGTATTACCACAAACTTAAACAGCTTAAATAACACAAATGTGCTATCTCACAGTTCTTCAGGATAGAAGTCTAAATGGGTCTCCCAGGGCTGAAATCAAAGCATGATGAACAGGGCTACCTTCCTTTCTGGAGGTTCTAGGAGAAAATCTGGTATCTTGCCCTTATTAGCTTATAGATGCCTCCCACATTCCTTGACTCATGGTCCCCTTCCTCACTCTTCAAAGCCAGCACCATTGCACCTCTCTGTGTCTTCCTTCCATAGTCACATATTCCTCTGACAAACTTTACTGTTCCACCTCCTTCTTCTGCCTTTAAGGACCACTCTGATTACACTGGTCCCACGCAGATAGTCTCCCTATTTTCAGGACAGTTGATTAGCAACTTTAATTCCATCTGCAACTTAATTCCCCTTTGCCATATTACCTAATGTATTCACTTGTCCTAGCAATTAGGACATGCATCTTTGGGGGCCACTATTCTGCCTACCATACCAACTCAGACTCTCTCTTCCCTCAGGGTCATCTTCTCTTTAAAGCCCATCCCATAGTCTTTTGGAATAAAGAATGTGATTTCCTGTGGTGCAAGCATGGAAGTGGTCTTAGGTCCTATCTACAAGGGTGACCTGAGGAGTAAGCATCCCTCAGGAGAAAGAAGTTATAGGTACCACTGGGTGTCTATAGCCTGTGGAAGAAGTGAAGAGACAGCTGGAGTAGATGTGCTCTCTCTTTAAAGAGACTAGAGGAAGATAGAATCCTAGGGGTGAGAAGCAGGAGGGGTAGGGGGTTGGGGAGAGTGTCTGGAGGTGTCTCCAAGAACCCATGAAAATTCTCAGGAGAGAAAAGTCTGCTTTTAACACCTTCCATTACCATTTAGCTTTGAGGAGCATACCAAAGTAGAACTTTCCTGCCCTTTCTTCTTTTTCCCTCCTAGCCTAAGCCTATGAAGGTAAAACAAACAAACAAACAAACAAACAAACTGGTCTGCGCAAGATGGGGAATGAAGAGCAGAAGGACCTGCCAGAGAAGGAGAGAAAAAGACCAGGTTCCCAAGACGCAGACTCTGAGATGGAGACTTGTGTATAGGAGGCTTACTAGGAAGTGCCCACCAGACTGACACCTGTGTGTGGGGGGTAAGGGAGTGGAATTGGACAGAGGAAGACAGTGAATGGATTGCAGTTATAACAGAGGCTTTAGCCTTTTTTATGGGGGAGCTTCGGAGCTGGATGGCGCTTCTCAAGTTGTTCATCCTTGGAAGAGGGTGCTCTATACTTCCTCATCCCTGTTAACTGGTCGCTGGATAAGGGCTGTCCCTGGGGAGGAAGCATGACCTCAGGTGAGGCAGTTTTCCTTTGCTGAGGGCAATTTTCAGAGAGCCTCTCAGCTGAGACCCTTCTGGGCCAATGCAGCCTGAAGCTGGGGGATAACACCTTCCCAGAGCAGAATCCTGTCTGCAGGGGCACAAACATGGGAAAGAGAGGAATTTTCAACCATTACAGAGGACTGGACTTTTAATCAGTGCCTAGAGTAGATTACCTTAAAGGTACTAGGAAGATTAAGTGGTTTGCTCTAAATTTTATGTATGGGCAAGGAAAGAAATACCCCACAGAATAAATTTACAGGACTGTGTGCTAGCTAGCTAGCTAAAGTTACTTACATCCCCCAAACCTTGGTTATAACTGCAGCAGTTTCCAGAGAAGCAGCATCTGGGAAGACAACCTTTGCACAGGAAAATTCTCAATGGGTGTGACATGCAAAGACAAGCCCTAGACCAGGTGCCATGGTTTGAATGTTTGTCTGCTCCAAAGCTCATGTTGAAGCTTAATCCCCAATATGGTATTTGAAAGGTGGTGCCTTTAAGAGGTAATTGGATCATGAGGGCTGTGCCCTCAGGAATGGATTAATCCATTCATGGATTAATAGGTTAATGGATTAGTGGGTTATCATGGGAGTACGCTGATGGCTTTATAAGGGGAGGAAGAGGGCACAAGGACACACTCTTGCTTCCATGTGATACCCTGAGCCACCTTGGGACTCTCCAGAGAGTCTCCACCAGGAAGAAGGCCCTTACCAGAGGCACCCCTACAATGTTGGACTCTCCTGACTCCAAGACTGTAAGAAATAAATTCTGTTTCTTTATAAATCACCCAGTTTTAGGTATTCTGCTATAAGTGACAGAAAACAGACTAAGACACCAGTTCTACACTTTTGTGTATGTGTGTACCTCGGATCCCTTTGGCGGGCACTGTAGCCTATGGAACCTCTTCTCAGAACCCTGTTTTCATATGCATAAAATAAAATATTTAGTTCACAAAGAAAATTCTATTTAAATATTGTCATTCAAATATTTTTTTAATTGTAATAGAGTGATGCTAGTATATGTGCCTCTTTGCAATTAAATAAGAAGATTTAATTTTAAACTCTTGATATTTTCAATGTGTAATTTTAATTAAGTAATTTTAAAATTGTGATAGGCATTAGCAAGATATTGAGATATCTGCATGACTATAATGTGATATGAAAATGTGTGTGATTTCTGTTGGTGCCAGTGTCATGATATTACTGCTAATATTACTATGGTTTGTTGTCTGTGGTTCATAATGAAAGGAAATGCCAAATTTCACTTTGAAGTTATTGAAAATAAAGATGTGATTTTTTTCCCCACCCTAGTCCACAACCTCCCTTAATTCTATTTGCAGACTCCTTGGGGGTTCATGGACTCCATGTTAGAACCTTGCAATCTGGAATAGGGTCAGCTGATCCTCTACATCATAAAAAAATGACAGGAATTTTCAGCGTTTTTATTTGGGGAGATGGGCTGACAGTGGAGTGTGTGGAAGGCATTGGAATTCTAGGAGAGGAGAGAGGCGGGCAGAACTAGAGCTACGAGGTGAGTTGGGACCCAAGGAATATGGTGGGCTCCAGTGAGGAATTCTCCACGGCCGTGACGGCAGAGGGGATTATAACTGTCTCGTTTCCTGTTCTGTCTCTGCTGTATCCATAGGTGATATTGGCCAAACCTTCAGGAAAAGTCTGTTACACACTGCATTTTTGTGTTGGCATGTTGCAGGGGGAAAGGAATAGGCAGCAAACACACTGGGGGAGGCAACAAAGAGAAGAGCAGCCATCCCTGAGAGGCCAGACTGGACACCCCAGAATTGTATCCAGAGAGCAGCTAGGAGCCAGGTGACCATGAATAAGCAGCTGGCAGTGTGGACTGTCAGGATGGCCAAAGGACCACCGTCTTCAACCCAATACAGTCATGCACTGCATAAGGACATTTCAGCCAATGATGGATCATGTATACAACAGTAGTTCCATGAGATTATAATGGAGCTAAAAATTCCTTTTCCATGTTTAGATACACAAATACCATTGTGTTACAATTGCTCACAGTATTCAGTACAGTAACGTGCTGTACAGGTTTGTAGCTTAGGAGTAATAGGCTATTCCACGTAGCCTAGGTGTGTAGTTGGCTATACCATCTAGGATTGTACAAGCACACTCTATGATGTTCACACAAGGACAAAATCATCTAACAACACAATTCTCAGAAACTATCCCTGTTGTAAAGTGGCACATGACTGTATGTTAGATGTGACTGTTGGCTGAGAGGGAGAAACTGGATCCTGTTTGTAAGGTTAGAGGCTACCCAGAAGCTAGAAGGTGAGGTTACATCAAGCTAAAGAGTTGAACATGACCCTGTAGGCAACCAAAGGCTGGGACATGGAAGGAGTTGAGCAGAGGAATGCCTGTTATAAATGGGATCTTAGAAGGAGCACTCTGGCACTGGTCATGGGATAGGATGGGACTGTCACAGGCTAGAGACAGACTGTTTCAGAGGTAATTGCATCACTTGGAACCACCAAGAATATGAAAGGAATATGAGACCCTCAGATTTGTGCCTTTTAAGGAGAAGCAATTGTGGATGTATTTGTACCTTTACAAAGTTAAACAAAATCATACTGTTCTTTCAAGAAAAAAAAAAAAAAAGCATGATTCCTTTGAAGTAGATGTGACTTGCCTACCAATTTCGCCCCATCTTGGTATGTGGTTACAGAAGATCAATTAGGCTCTCAGCATTAAAAGTTTCTCATTAAGTCTCCCAGAGGGTAGTGGGGCAGGGTTGGGGTTCTGGGAGGGGAAGGAATATGTCAACTGTACTCAAGCTTCCTTTGGGCCAAGCATGTTTCTGGCAAAAGAGTTATACACAATTGCTGGGTCCCAGGCCAGAACCCTAAAGCTCTATTTAGTACATAACATACCTGAAATACCTTTAGTTTGTATTGTTGTGTCTTCATTGTATCTGCATAGAGAGAACATGGGGCATTATAGGAGGCAAAGTTCCCCAAGGCCTCCTGTAGGGTCAGGATAAAGGAATTTTTTTTTTTTTTTTGACCGGTAAGGGGACTGCAACCCTTGGGCACAGTGTGGTCTGCACCACGCTCAGCCAGTGAGTGCACCAGCCATCCCTATATAGGATCCGAACCTGCGGCCTCGGTGCTACCAGCGCCGTACTCTCCTGAGTGAGCCACTGGCCGGCCCAGGATAAAGGAATTTTGATAAGCATGACCCTCAGGGGTAAAAGGAGAGAGCAGAAATCCAAGAGGTCTTTTGGTTACTGCTTCAGAAAGGACTTAGGGACTTGAGCCCAAGCCTATATGGCAGTCAATGGCCTCATGTGACTATTGAAAACTTGGAATGTAGCTAGTCCAGATTGAGATGTGCTAGAAATGTAAAAAACTCACCAGATTTTGAAGACATAGTGCAGTAAAAAGAATGTTAAATATCTCATTAAGTAACCTTTAAATTTTGGGGCAGCCCCTCCACCCAGAAGCAAGAAACAGAGCATGCCCAGGGTCCTGGGCAAGACAGAGGGCAGAATCCCCCACTCAGAAGCAGGCAAGGAGCATGCGAAAAACACCACTTGCACGTGGGTGGCCCGCCACAGCCACCGCCACCGCCACCGCCGCCACCGCCACCACCACCGCTGCTGCAAAAGCAGCTCGATGCTACAGCAGTAGCCACAGCCATTGTGCAGGCAGCCTGCCAGACACTCGACTGCAGTGACACAAGGAGAGTCACCAGCAGAGAGCGGAAAAAGAACAGGACGTCTCTCTCCTCAAAGCCCACACCAGCGTCACAGGAGCAGCAACTGCTCTACCATGCCCCTGCTGTATTTCTGAATTTAGTAACTTCTGTCTTCCCTCTTTTTTTTCTTGGTCAGTCTAGATAAAGGTTTGCAAATTTTGTTGATCTTTTTAAAGAACCAACTTTTGGTTTTGTTGATTTTCTCTATTGTTTTTTAATTCCCTATTTCATATATTTCTGTTGTAATCTTTGTTGTTTCCTACTTATATTTGCTTTTGCTTTAGTTTGCTCTTCTTTTCCTAGTTTCTTAAGGTAGACGTTTACATTACTGATTTGAGATTTTTTCTTATTTTTAATACAGGTGTTTATGAGTGTAGATTTTCCTCTAAGCAGTGCATGAGCCCTGCATCCTATAAATTTTGACAAGTTAAGCTTTGATTTTTATCTCAAAGTACTCTCTAATGTCCCTGTGATTTTTCTTTTTACCCATTGTTTATTTAGGAGAGTGTTGTTTAATTACAATTTGTGACCTTTTGAAATTTATGATCTTAGTCCTTTTAAATGTATTAAGACTTATTTCGTGGCCAAAAATATAATTTAAAAAAAAAGAAAAAAGAAAAAAACCCAAAGAAACCCTAAATCTAGAAATCAATAAATCTAACCATTTTTGTTTAAAAAAAAAACAAACAAAAAAAACCCTTTAAATTTTGATTGCATGTTGAAATGACAATACTTTGGATATATGAGGTTAAACAAAATATATTAAAATTAATTTCACCCCTTATTTTTTATCTTATGCAGCTACTAGAAAATTAAAAACTACCTATGTGGCTTTCATTATATATTTCTATTAGTAGAAATAACACGTAGTTATTTCACATTGTTAGAAATAACTCATATTGCTCATATAGCTACAGTCTGGCTTAAACTACATGACACTTTGTAAGGTTTTGTAATATCTGTAACTTCCTCATGTTCTCCTTTTTCTTATTTTCTCTCTGGTTCTGTTGTAGCCATTTCAGGAAAACCCTCAACATGAAAAAGGCCCAATGCCATCCTCCTAGTGTCACACAGGTGGGAGCTATGGGGATGTGATGGTCTCTGTGAACTCAGGGTAGCAGGGAGAAGATCATCCCCTATAAAGGGACAGAGTTCGTGCAGCAGGTTCTAAGAGGCTAGCTAAGCAGAATAATTTGTTGGCAGTGCTGAAAGGAAGAATTTGTGTTATGAACCTAGGCCTTACCTACAGAATGGCACGTATGGGATTCTCAGAGTTCCAAAGAAATTGGCAGCATGGACTGTGTTAAAAAGGAACTGATGAGCTGGCTAGTTAGCTCCGTTGGTTACAGCATGGTGTTATAACATCAAGGTCAAGGGGTTGGATCCCCACCCTGGCCAGCAGCTGAAAAAAAAGAAAAGAAAAAAAGAGAAAAGAATCTCCCATCCTTCAGCTCTCACACCCTCCATCTCATTACCTTGACCTCACACCTCATAGAAAACCCACTCTCCAAATTCTCTCCATAGATCTGTTCTTTTGTGGCCTAACCAGCCTTTCCTGATACTTCTCGCTTGAACCCCTTATCCTTTAAAGTCAAGCCTCTGAAATGTTAGGCTCCTTCCTGAAAAAACCCTGAACATGGATCCATCTCCTCATCTGTCTTCTCCATCCCACCCCTCCTACCCCTGGGCTGCTAGGCACAGTACAGAGCATCATTCAGTTGTGCAGATTAGCCCATGAAAAGTTGATGGGCTCCAGCCCCAGTTGTCCCTTCAGTGACGCGCAGCAGCGCACACACTGGGCAGCTCTCCCGTTCCACTCAGTAACCGTTAGCAAAACATGCCCCTTCCTGCAGTTAGTTGATTCTGGTATTGTTTAATCTGGACAGCTCTGCCCTGGGAATAGGGAGAAATGGGGAATTCCAGAGACCCAGTGTGAAGCATCCCTGGCTGCACACATATATGTGCCCACATTCTTACAAGCCGCCATACGTGACTTGGGTATCCACAGAGTCAGCAGCCTGCACATTCTGTGCTATGTCTACTCACCCTGCCCACAGGGAAAGAGAAACAGGGTTGGAGCCTGGTAGGCATGAGTCAGGCCTCTGTGGATGGGAGAAGTAAGCTTCAGGGGCTGCTCAGAGCATGACTGACATGGGACACAGCCATGCATGTATGTGCGTATGAGCGTGCCAGTGAGAGTCTACATGTGAACTCTTCCCAGGTGTGTTCATGGCCTTTCGTACAGTGTGGGCACATATGCACAGGAGGCTCTCCTCTGCTTTTCCAAGACTTATCAAGGAGTCCAGAATCTCTGGCCTTTACATCGTGGGATAAATTAATAGATGGTGGCCTTGTGCAGTACACAACCCACACATCTGTACTGTGGGCCCTGGCCATAGTCTTCTCAAAATCCTTGCACCATTCCCATCCATTCCATTATCAGAGGATGGTTTTGCCTAGATTAATGTGAACCTCCTTGATTTTCTGTTTCCCACCTGCAAATATATTCACATTTGGGCCTTTCCTTTGCCTTTTCCCTCAGTTTCAGAACACGAGGTGCCTGCCTTTTGTAAGAGGCAGCAACTCCTTTGCTCTTGATCCCATCATTGGGCTCCTCAGGATCTTGCTATATTAGTTGTCCTCCTTGCTTTGAGTTTTTCACATATTCCTCTCCAGGTGCCTTCCAGATGTCCCGTAAAATCTATTCCATTCCATAAAAATTTCTCTTGACCCCCAAATCCCCCTCTGCCACTTCTCTCCTGTCCTCTCTCAGCCAAGCTTCTGGAAAGGAAACTCTGCTGCTATTTCACTTCTTCACCCACTACACTCAGGCCTCCGCTGCAGTCACTTTGCATAATGTTCTTCCACAAGGGTCCTCAGTAACTTCCATTTTGCTAATTTGCTGGATAAGTTTTCAGCCCTTACTTTACTGGACTCTTCTGTACATCCGACACTGACAACCACTTCCTTGTTCAGGAAACTGTTGCCTCTCTTGGCTTCCATACTTCCCTATATAGAATGTATCAGCCAGTGGGAGGACCACACCCAATGCCCCTGGCTAGGGGGAACAGCTACGCTCTAGTCCCTGGCTGGGCAGCTCCATGTTCTGAGCCAAGGGAAACCGACTCACAGCCAGTGTGTGGAGGTCACACTGAGCAGTGTGTGGGTGGCAGCAGCCCGGAGAGCCTCCAGCTTGTGGGCTGAGGCCTGGCCCTTTTCGTATATGTGAGAGAGAGTGCTTTATTCTTATAGCATATTTACTGTTCGTTGAACTGGTGTTTAAGTTTCTGTTGATTG